>NC_062281.1:12778113-14028113 GCF_902655055.1 Lutra lutra
TGTCCTCCTTCTATCTGTCAATCACAGGAACCCTGCCCTTCCCTACTAGCCTTACCCCAGGTACTTGCTTGTTAAGACTTCAAGGTTATAGCCATATATAGCTGCTAAGTGTCCCAGATTTTCCAGTCTGATCAACTCTGTTATCATGCATTTTTTTTTCACTTGCTGCCCCTTGGATCTCTCAGCCTTATTTGCTTCATTCATAAATCAGGTTAGAATCCTTATTTTGGAGCCTAATAATAACATACATAAAATGCCTACTACACAGGCACTCTGTAGGGATGGTTATTTTTTTAGAGGTCACGCAAAGCTAAATTGCTTATCTTTGTAAAGTCTCACTATGCATGTATCGATAATTTTTTAAAAATCCTTTGCTAGTATTATTTATTCTTACAAAGCCAGATATTCTTCAGGATATCGTAATGCTGTGAGTGTAGTGGTGGTCAGTGTAATGGGGTCTGAAAGAAGGAAGGTGCACTTGGGACCAGTCTAAGCTATAAGCTCAGCTCAGCCATGTTCAGCTATGTGACCTTGGAAAGCTCCTTTCTCATTCACTTTGCTCATCTGGACAGTCATGATCATAGACCCTACCTTGCAGGAATTTTGTATACATGAGTGTTCTGTCATATGCTAGATACTCAATATATTAACTACCTTTCCTTCACAAAGGTCTTTCCAAGATAATCCACTCTTCCTAATTGAATTCCTAATTCCTTCTTGCCTTGTCCCAGCTGATGAGGGATTGTGCATTATTAATGTTCCTCCCTAAGAGTTGCTTCAGATTAGGCACCTAATGCGTGCCCTCAAATATGGATAACACATCCCCCTCACCACCCCGCCTCGTTTCTCATCTAGAAAAATCTTTCTTCAAAATTCAAAAGGCCAAGGGGTCTTCCGAGGGAAGTCAAATCCCTTTATACTTTGCCAGAGAACTTTCCCACAAAGAGGAAGTTCTACAAATACTCGGATGACATCACCGAGAAAAGGCTCTTGTTCCCCCAGGGCCCAGCCTCCCTGGAAGATGACAAGGGTTAGGGATAGAGAAAGCCCAGGGCCACTTGTCGGATTTGGCAAGCAGCAGCCAACAGCTGGTCAGGCCGGTTAATTAGCCCTGCACTCCTTTCCCGTCCAGCCTTTACTGGCAGAGGCAGAGGCAGAGGCAGAGGCAAGCGGCTCTGGCCTGCTTTGCTCTTTCTATTAACAAAGCCCAGTGCCATCGGATTACCTTGGCCCTGAGCCAGGCCTGCTCGCTGGTTGCCTGCCTCTGCGTTGCCATGGTGATGGCTATGCGTCTTTTGCCAAGGCAGCAGCTGGTGGATGGGTAGCGATTACCTGCCAAGCAGATTTACTAGCTCCAAAGTGCAGACCTTTCTGTGATAAGTCAAAGAGGAGGGAGGTTCAAGACGCAGACAAGGAGGGTGGGGTCTCTGCACTTTTTGACCCATTTCCCCCTATTTTCATTTTCGAACAAAAGATGATTATCCTCCTTCGTTTGTCCAGATGCCCATCCGCTAAGCACACAGGCCCATCTTGCATCATCTTTTTCCGGGGAGAGGGAGTAAACAATTTATTCTTTGTCTTTGCTGCGAGAAACGTGCTACCCGCCCCCAGCATCCTGCAGCCAGAGCAGCGCCTTCCATACGGCAGTGCAGGGCTTTGGGGGAGGAATGGGGTTCAGGTAATGGAAAGAGTTTCTGGAAAGAAGAGAAGACAGTATCCACCTTGATGGAATCATGAAAAGTTTGTGGGAAACATAGGGCGATGGCGACTTTCATCTAGGAGGAGATTCCCAGGGAATTCTGAGGCCCTTAGTTATGGGATTTTTTTTTTCCATCACTAATTTTATGAAGGAAGCATTTATTAAACACCAACTGCCTGTAAACACGGTTTTTACTGAATTTCAAGCACCAGTCCCCTGCTTTCCTCCATATGTAACTAGTATTGGGACCATCCTGAGCAGGTAAGATTTCAAAGTCCGAACAAAGGGAGGTAAGCTGGCACCCCAGGCAGAGAAGATGGGTTGAGCCAGGGACAGAGGCAGGACTGAAGTGGGGAGTCCTTTGCACAGCTCAAGTGTGGGGGTTGTGCATGGGAGAAAGTAGAGCATGGGGAGCCCACTGGGATTTTCTATGTATTAGAGGAATAAGCACTCAGGAATTTGCACGTTCTTCTCCCAGAAGTGAAGTCCTGTTAAAAGTTCTTAAGGTGGGAGTAAAACCATCGGTTATGCTTCAGGAGTGAAACTCACCATCTCACAGAATGCACTGGGTGGCAGGAGACAAGCTATCAAGGGGGTAATAGGGGAGAAGGGGCTGGTAATAAAGAAGAGGAGCATTTAAGAATGGTTTCCGCGGGGCGCCTGGGTGGCTCAGTGGGTTAAGCCACTGTCTTCGGCTCAGGTCATGATCCCAGGTCCTGGGTTCAAGCCCCGCATTGGGCTTTCTGCTTGACAGGGAGCCTGCTTCCTCCTCTCTCTCTGCCTGCCTCTCTGCCTACTTGTGATTTCTCTCTGTCAAATAAATAAATAAAATCTTAAAAAAAAAATGGTTTCCGCAAGGATCCAATTTCACCGTGATAACAGTTAACATGAATGGGAGGCCTTTTATGCACGAGGCTCCACAGTCATTGCTCCGTGTCTGTCCTTCTCTGGCATGCATGTCTGCCTCAGTCACTATCATTATCATTATCCCCATGCCATCTCCTTCAGGTTTCCCTCTGCAAATGGCAAAGTCGCCTCTGTGATATTACCGTGATTACACAGTTGGCCAAGTATTGTTTTGTGGTTTTAATTCAAAACGGTCTGCTTCCAAATCTTAGGGTTTTAACCATTTTACCACATTGCATCCCAAATTCCAGTACAAGTGAGGTGAGATAACATTTCTAAACCCCACCCAGGGGCTGGTTTGCAAACGGTAGTACGAGAACAGCTATAGGTAATCCATGAAATAAAGGAGTACAGCTGTGACTGCCAATAAAACTTTATTTATTAAAAACAGGCAGTAGGCCAGATTTGGCCTGGGAGGTATAGTCTGCTAACTCCTGAGTAAGATAAAAAATATATAAGAAAGAGGTCACCTTTGAGTATAAAAATGGAAAAGCTAAGGTGGTGAATTATTGCATTTGATTTGGAAGGTTCCCATAGTCTAAGAGACTGAAATTCATATCTAGAAGGAAACATAGAATTCACCAAGTCCCAGGTCTCTAAACCTGGACAGATTAGTGGAAGACCAGTATTCAGGAAGGACTAGGGTGATGGGGGCCACAAGACTTGCATCAACATCTGTGGGAGAGGATAGGTGAACTTTGAAAAAGTCTGCTTTCCTAGCAAAATCAATGGAGTAAAGTTTAACGTTTGGTTAGAGTTGTATAAAAGAGGGAATGGGAGCAGACTTTTGGGGGCCTCCATGGCCTTCAGAGAATCTAAATTTCCTGGGATTATTTGCAGAATTATTAGTAGATATGTGTGTCTGTGATCACTCCCCCACTCTGCCCCCGTCTAGTGAGAAATAACATAACTCAGCAGGTAACGACTCCAGGATTGGACTCACATAGACCGGGTGCAGATATGGTTTTTAATTTTGTTCCACAGAACATGCTGCTTAACCTCTCTTAGTTTGCATGTCTATAAAATGGGACAAAAATAACAACAACTCGGGGTGGGGGAGACTATTGTTTTGAGAATTGAATGAGCTGGTAAGTATAAATCGTTGTGTACACAGCCCACCAAGTAGGATAAGAATTATAGCACTCTCAGGGTTTGGTTGAGGGGTTGAGCTCATGGTCTCTGGAGACAGGCACCCATACATCATTTCCTTCATTTGCAAATAAAAGCAAGCAAATCCACCTCACTGAGCTATCCTTAGGATAAAATGGAATGGTATTTGTGAAGGGTTTAAGGAATGCCTGACACCTAATAGGTAATCCTTAAGTTTAAATTTTACATAAATGGGTACACTGAGGCTCAAGAGATTACGTGATTTGTCCAGAGTCATGCTGCTTCTTGGAAATTGTCCAGTCTTTGAAGAATGATAGAAAGAGCAATTTTTAAAACACTGCCCTTCTCTCTACATCTAATTAAAGAAGAAAATGTCTTATTAATGGTAAACATTTCTATAGTGCCCCCCTCCGGCGTCAACAATATTCTAAAATGCTTCTATATACGTCCATTAATCCTCTCAACAACCCTAGAAGGTGGGTACTATTATTAGCCTCATTTCTCATATAAGGAAATAAAAGCACAAAAGTCAAGTCACTTTCTCAGGTAGACATAGTCGTAGTTGACAGAGTTGGGATTTGAACACAGGCATCTTGCTGTATGGCCTCTCAATTGGCTCATTAAATTCAGATAGAAGAACAGCAGAGGATGAGGGGAGGCCAGTGTGAAAGCATAGGTGTGTCTCAGCTCCACATATCCGAGAGTTGAGGACAGGGCCTGGAATCTCCAACCAAAAGAACATGGACTAGAGATGTGTCTGCTTCATAAAGGTGTCTAATAGTTCAACATTTGTCTAACTTCCATTCCATCACCTCAGTGAAGGCTTGACTGCACCCTCTTCATTCCCCTGGGGAATCGTTCTCTTCCTGCTGTGTGTACCCTTGCTCCCTCACCCAGACTGCTGGGATAGCATCCATAGCACATTATTAAGTGTGTAGGATTATCTTCTCTCTCTCTCTCTTATTTCTAACTCTTGAGGGTGGGGGCTCCATCTTATCTGTCTTTGTATTGGGGGGACCCGGCACAGTACCTGGCACAGCATAAGCACCTGATCCATTTGTGCTGGTTGAATAAACAAATGCACAGAGAAAGGTTGATGGTTCTGTAGGGGGAGGAAGGGGAAGGGTTCACAGGCATGATAAGACTCAAGGAAAATCCGGGAGTGTGTTGTAATGAATTCCTCTGCAGTCTGATGAAGCTACTGCGTGACTCTCACCCCAGCTGGATGTCAAAATGAAAGCCAACATGAACCCGTGTTCTGCTAAGAATAACACCTACGAGATAGCAATGTTTGAAATAAGCCTGTCTCTGGAAAGGTTCCTGAGCCTTGTAATTTTACTTTTATAGTCATGGCCCCAGCATGTTTGACTTTTCAAATCCCCTCACTGAGATCCAAGCGTCTGTTTATAAAAGCCGTATCTTAAACTCGTTCCTGTGTGAAGTACAAGTGGGATTTGTACTCCTCTATATAAATTGGTCCCCTGGAGTGACATTACATTCTGCTCCTTGTAGGGCTTCTCTCTTTGGTGGAATGAGAAGAGAAAGCAAACAGCATAATACGAAGTTGGTCGTAAATGTCTCATGGGAACCAGAGCCCTTTAACAATAAAAATAACAATAACAACAGTAACAGTAATGGCCCAAAGCAGCTGTCATGCAAGAGGCAAGAGCAAATGGAGACTTAGCAGAAGAAACTAGATTAGTATCAGAGGAGCATTGGATAATTTAAGTGTGATGTTCTAGATAGTAGATGGGAGCCAGGGACGCTGGAAACAGGGTTAGAAAGCAAAGACAAAGGTTATAACACAAAACCAAAGGACTCAGGACCTATTTTAGGATCCAGGAAGGGCTACCAGGAGGTCAAGTTTACTGAATTCCAGTGTGGTCTGGTTAAGATATTTAAAACCAGACCAGAGCTCTGTCACCACAAAAAAGAAGAAAAAAAAATGTTATGGTGGCTTTATAATGTATTAACTTGGCTAGGCTAAACTACGTTTCCCAAAAATTCTTTTTCCAGAAGATTTCTAGTTAGTGGGGACCCAACAAAGATTCCTGTACAAGATTTGAAGGGTGCTGGCACCATATTACAGACTATACAGGATGTCCCTTACTTAATGGCTCACCTTGTCAGCATGAGGCAACGTTAGACTGACAACTACTCTGGCTTCCTTTGGTTCCTACCAAGCTTATCCATCTCCTGGACCAGGTTTGTGTGTGTTTAGCTCTGTAATGAAAGACAATTTTCTGCAGGACATCTGCACCATCAAAGTCAGAGGCAATGAGAGCTATTTTAGTCTCTCTCTTGAGAGTTGAATCTCTTGATTTCAACTAGTGTTTTTGGCTTCCAGTTTGCCCTTGCTCTCTCCCACTTCATCTCCGTTTTCCCTCTCCAATATCTGCCCTGTGGTCATCAAGGTCTACGGTTAGATACAAAGACAATAGCCTTGCAGAGATTCTTTTACCTGCTCCACAACTGGGCAAGGTCAGATCCCTTATTATGGAGATATTTACACTATCTAGTGGTTCCACTTTTCTGACTGAAAACATATTCAGTGACTGACACACATCTTCAGTAGAATGGAAGGCGCATAAGCTCTGAACCTGAGAAACAGATCTGAGCTCACATCTCACTTTTGTCATTCCTTGTTTTTAACCTTTGAAGTAGGTGCTGATTTTGATGAGCTTCATGCTTCCCATCTATAACATGAGAACAACACCTACTTCATAGGATCCTTGTAAGGAATATATAAAATAAATATGCATTGCACCTAGCTCACAACAGACAGTCAATTACTATGGGCGAGAGAGTACTTTGTTCTTTATTGACTCAGGGTAGCATCTTTCCTCTCCCACCCATCCGAAGCAGCTTTATTACAGAAAATAGTACCTGACATGTACTCTGTGGTGAGTTAGTAATGACTGGTCATGGCTGCCCACTTCCAGACAGTGATGGAGATGGAGCTGGTTTGATTCAGGCCATGCTTGCTTCCTTCCAAGTGAGTCACTGTGAATGATTTCCTCTTCACTGCAGGGGGATAAATGTCTCACCCAGAATGAGCTGAGCACATGTGACACTGTTCCTAATCCCCAAATATTTCCATATGGCCCATGAGCTGCCAATTCCCCACCTCTGACTGTCCCATATCCTCTTGTCTCTCTTTGTTATGGTAGTATTAGGGGCCAGAGTTGCTAAAGAGGAGGATGAAGGCTTTGTCAGATAGTTTCATAAGTCACTGATGAGCCCCTATCTGAGCCCATCAGTGGTCTCTCAGCATCCAGGCAGCCAAGGATACCAGCATCCTCACACAAGAAGCTGTCTTGGGATACAGACAGCTTCCTTTAGCCAGTAATGTGATGGGTACAGTCAAAACTAGATTTCTGATGACCAGTCCATTGATCAAAAATCTCTTTGGGGCACCCGGGTGGCTTAGTCAGTTGAGCCTCTGACTCCTGATTTCAACTCAGGTCATGATCTCAGGGTCATGGGATTAAACCTCTCATTGGCCTCTGTCCTCAGTAAGGAGTCTGCTTGAGATTCTCTCCCTCTGTCCTTACCACTCTGTGCGTGTGCATGAGTGTGTGCACACACACACGCTCTTTCTCTCTCACAAATAAACAAATCTTTAAAAAAAAAACCCAACTATTTCCTTAGTAAGACAGAAGGTACAGAGTATGAGTCTAGAGAACCCTAAGTATCCTTCACACTTTGTGGGTTAAATCACAGCACAGGCATTAGAAAGTAATAGAGGGTCACCTCAGTGGCTTGGTGGGTTAAGCATCTGCCTTCAGCTCAGGTCATGATCTCAGGGTCCTGGGATCTAGCCCCACATCGGGCTCTCTGCTCAGCAGGGAGCCTGCTTCCCCCCTCCCCCACCACTTTGCCTCTCTGCCTACTTGAAATTTCTGTCTGTCAAAGAAAGAAGGAAAGAAAGAAAGAAAGGAAATAGAAAAAGCATCAGGTTGATGGGCAGAGGAAGCAATTCTGGTCCTTATCTGTCACTCATGGTGGAGGGAACTGTGGAAAGCCACTCAGTTCCTTTGAGCCTCCTGTTCTCCATAGCACTGTCTCAAAGGTCCATTCTTAAATCTGAATGTTCATGTTTCAGCACGAATTCATGGGAAAAGGACTACATTATCAAGGAATAAAGCCTTCTGAATATTTATGGTATGCCAGGCACTTTGCAAGATTCTACAGGATAAACCAAAAGATGTAATTCCCATCTTCGAAAGGTAGACAAGAATTAAAAACTCAAAAAGTCATTAGGTAACATCAAGGTAACAATAGAAAAGATGTCAAAGGCAGAACATGATTAGTTTCCTTGTGACTCATATAGGAACTATGTGCTGAAGAAGAGCAAAGACATCAAAAGAAAAAGCCAGGGATGTGAATCACACTGGTCCATGGGTTCAAGCAGTATGTTTGTCCTTGCTGAAGTATATGATCAGTAAGGATAATTAAAGGGAAGAAAGAGGACCAGGGAAGGAAACTAGATTCTCTGCCTCAAACTAGATGATTAGTTATTGGCAAGACTATAGACTTCTCAAAGCCTTAGTTTTCTCATCTGCCACATGGGGTTATGAGGTCAGTCTGTCATAGAGCGGACCAGCCTTGCTATTTAACTAGGTGATGTTCCCTGCTGATCTGACCAACACTGAGCAAATCAAAGTTTCTGCCTGTCAGCCAATTGCATTTATTAAATACCAGCAATGGATATGTCGATGCTTTGGAAAGCAGAGTGAGCAAAACCAACATAAGCATTAACTATAATATATTTCCCTTTAAAAGGTTAGCAGTTATATTGGGAAGGCGTGATTGGCAGTCAAGAATCTATTTCGGCCGTAGTACCTGAAACAGTGTTGTGTAGACATGTTGTGTCTATGTCAAAGCCAAATGAAGGTAGGTAATCTGGTTTGAATTACCAAGCCAATATACAATCAGAGCATTTTAGCTCAAATTCCCACACCCCTGGAAGAGCGCAACACTGAAAATTTATGCAAGGAGAGGAAAACGTGAAAATTTTCACCACAATCTTCTCTCACAAAGCCAAATACTCAGTGCCTTTTTTTTTTTTTCCTTTTTGCAAGTTTGCAAAATGACAAAAAAACTTCTCAGGCTGTTGGGAACAGATTGTCCTTTTGGCCCAAGTGGAAGGGGGTGAGACTCTGCTGAGTAAGAAACATGTCTGAAGCACACAGACATGGTATTTTCATTTCAACTTCAGTGGTTTCAATAGAATGACTGAGGCTTTTTATAAATTATTGTTTTGACCTTGTAAATCTGGAAATCTGTTTTCAATCAAGTGGGATCATTGTCTCTCTCTTGCAGTGCAATATTTCAAAAGGAAAAGTTGGTCTACTTGACCAAGATGTGGACAGCTCAGCATCTTTTTCTTCATGGAGCCTTAGCAAGTTGCTTTATTGGGCAAGAAGTCTGATTTGTCCTAAGGTATTGGAAATAGATATTTTAACCTGTCAGGAAAACTGACTTTTGATATTTTAGAATAGAGAAAGAGACTATAGATTCCCCAGGCCTGGCTACTTGACATAAGTAAGATTGTTATGATTACCGTAACTGTCTCTTAATTTGGAAAACACTTGTGGTTTAAAAAGAGCTTCTGGTTTTGTTACCCTAATGACATTGTTTTTCTGTTTCTTATTTCACATGAAGCTACCTGGCAATACTTTCCAGGCCTGGATTCCCAACTGGATGCCTGTTGAGAATAGGGGTAGGTTTTATTCATCTTGGTTTCTCCCCTAGTGCCTGGTGCATGTTTTGCAAGTAGTAATTATATTTTAAGAGATGTTTTTCAAAGTGATTTCACCTCCCCCAACAACCTTGTGTGACAGGTAAAGCAAGAAATACTGTCACTTAATTAGCTCAGGCTGAGGGAGGCAATGAGCCATATGTGAGAGCCAGCCCCTCACCAGTGTTTCCTCTTGTCTAAATAGACGAGTCTCGAATACCTTTATTCCACCCAAAGTCCCTGATTCATCTGGGTATTCCCAGATCGTCCTGATAATCAGTTCAGGAGATTTCCACTCTAAATAATATCATTGATATGAGGCCTGGACGTATTTTCCTCTGCCTTCTCCTTAAATCATTCTGATGATACATAAGACAAAACCCCAGAAAGTCAGGACCCTAAACTCTTGCAAGAATTTGAAAGGGAACTTCCCTTGCTACAATACTTCAGCAATTCAACTAAAAGTCCTATCTTGTGGCTGTTGCATTCGTTGCTATGTGAAATGGAATAGATCTTCTAGTTAAAAGAAGGTGGGGAAATGATTTGGTGCATTCTGTCAGGTACATAGATATTTCTTTGTCAAGGACCCAGGGTTTTGGTCAACCAGAAAATTGCACTATTATCTCTCTGCTGAATAGCACTATCTCATTGAAAAGGACAGATACTGCACACCTGGGTGGCTCAGTCAGTTAAGCGTCTGCGTTTGACTCAGGTTCCTAAGATCAAGTCCCACATCAGGCTCCCTGGTCAGTGGTGAGTCTGCTTCTTCCTCTCCTTCTGTCCCTCTCCACTCCTCACACCTTCCCTCTCTCTCTATCTCACTCTCAAATAAATAAATAAAATCTTAAAAAAAAAAACAAGAACAAGAAAAGGCCAGATATTATGTCTTGTTTAAGAATTACCTCCTAACAATAAAATACATGCACACACATATTTATACATATATATTTTTTTCAAATTGTTTTGAAGTCCTGTCATTTGGGTCTTCAACTTTCAAACCACCTAGAATACTTTTTATTATGACATGAGTTTGGGATTATTATTTTTTTAATTTTTAATTAAGTTCTATTTAAATTATTAGTAAGCTAATAGTAGGCTACATGCTAACTGAATTGAATTTTATACCCAGTGCTCATTACAAGTACCCTCCTTAATGCCCATCACCCAGTTACACCATCCAGCCCCCACCTCCCCTCCAGCAAGCCTCAGTTTGTTTCCCATAGTTCAGCGTTTCTTATGGTTTGCATCCCTGACTGTTTTTAACCTATTTTATTTTTCCTTCCCTTCTCCTATGTTCCTGTTTTTTTTTCTTAAATTCCACATATGATTGAAATCATCTGATATTTGTCTTTCTCTGACTGACTTATTTCACTTAGCAGACTACCCTCTAGTTCTATCTATATCATTGTGAATGGTAAGATTCATTCATTTTGATGTCTGAGTAATGTTCATTTTATATACACACACATACCACATCTTCTTTATTCATCTGTTGATTGTTGATGGACATCTAGCGTCTCTCCATATTTTAGCTATTGTGGATATTGCTGCTATAAACAATGGGGTGAAGATGCACCTTCAATTCTCAATGTTTTTGTCCTTTGGATAAATACCTAATAGTGCAATTGCTGGGTCATAGGGTAGCTCTATTTTTAACTTTTTGAGGAGACTTTATACTGTTTTCCAGAGTGGCTGCACCAGTTTGCATTCCCACCAACACTGTAAGAAAGTTCCCTTTTCTCCACATCCTTGCCCAAATCTGTTGTTTCCTGAGTTGTTAGGTTTAGCCATTCTGACAGGTGTGAGGAGATATCTCATTGTGGTATTGATTCGTATTTCCCTGATGGGGATTAATTTTGTTTTAAATATGGAATAGTCACTTCCCCATTTGATTTTTGAAGTTCATTTTCCCAGTAATTTGTAATGTCACCTCAAAAATTGCCTTACATGCAAGGGTCTGTCTCTGGGCAGTATATTTGTTTCCATTGATCAATCTTACACTGTTTTAATTAACACAGATTAAAAATAAGTCTTTATATCTCCTAAGGCAAGGATAACATCCTTGTTCTTTAGCAGAATTTTCTTAGCTATTCTTGGACAACTATTCTTCCATCTGACTTGTAAGTAATATTTTGTCAAATCTTTGAAAAAATATTAATGGGAAATTGATTGGGATAGACTAATTTGGAAAGAACCCATACCTCGTTTCCTGGCCCTCAACGCTATAAGGATATATTTTCTGTAATCTGACCCAATCTCACACCATCCCTGATTCCCCAAACCTTTCCACAATGCATTCAAGAACTGTCTGTCATTAACATTAAATCTGAGAATATTGCTTCCTCTGAAGCTCTATAAACTGGAGGCAATCTGACTTTCCACATATTTAGTGGATCTATACATGGGATAGATGTCTTATTACTGCCATTTCTCAACTATTTACCCTCCTTTATCTCTAAAAGACCCATGTCATTTGAAAAAGATACTATCAGACTACTTTAGCTGTTACTTTATACCTCAAATACCTCCTGGGTTCTTCCTCCTCACTTATGGACTCTTAGCATCTGCCCCAGAGCTTTTTTCTCCATAACTGCTATTGTCATCCTCATTGGTGATTTCCGTATTCGTATTCGTATTCATGTTGGTAGCTCTGCCCTGTCTTCTTTTCATGATCTCATTCTCCTCACTTAGTCACTCATTTCAACTTACCCAACCCCAGAGTCCTTGCTTAGACCTGGTCATTACTAATAACGCTCCTCCTTCCAAAAGAGAATCTCAGCTTCACGCCTCTTCTTCCCTGACCAGTAGCTCCTTTCTTTTCAATTCCTTTTGGTACCACTTTTCCAGAAACACTTTCACCTCACTGAGGACTCTAAAACATGGTAGGTGGGATCCTATCTCTTACTCTTTTCTGTCATTGGTCCCTTCCTGGCCCCATGACCCTCCATATACCATTTATTTCATGTTCCATGATTATAATCACATGCTTGCCTCTTTTCCAGCATAGTTATATTAGTTCCCTATTTCTGCTGAAACAAATTACCACAAATTTAGTGCCTTAAAACAATACAAATTCAATATCTTACAGTTTCACACATCAAAAGATGAAAAATTGATCCCAGGGTCCTGGGATCGAGCCCTACATTCGGCTCTCTGCTCAGCAGGGATCCTGCTTCCTCCTCTCTCTCTGCCTGCTTCTCTGCCTACTTATGATCTCCATCTGTCAAATAAATAAATAAAATCTTAAAAAAAAAAGTGGATCTCACAGGCTGAAATCCTGTCACACTGTGGATTAGAGCTTCAATCTCTAAGCAGCCAAGGATTCTAGAACTCAGTTTACAGACCTCCTCTTGATTAAGGTTCATGATTTTTAAGCAGGGGCTATAAATTGATAACTCTCAAATTTGTTTTTCCAGCCCCGATCTTCCCCTGAATTCACACTTAAATATCTAACTTCCAACTTGGTATGTTCAACTGGATGTCTTGCAAGTATTAAATATTAATTTTTCCAAACCAAACTCTTCATCCACATCTCCATATTGATAATGTCTTCCCATATTATTTTCAAATTCATTATGAAATAGTTAAACCTGTTGTCTCTACCATTAAGTATAACCCAAGACTGATCTTTCCTTTCCGCCTCCTATGCTATGTCCTAGTGTACTCTACAACCCATTGTTTTTTGCCTGGACCAAAGCAATAGTTTTTTTAACCAGCCTTTCTTTTTCCACTCTTACCTGATAAAATCTATTTTATTCTTTATACAATAAATTAAGTAGCACAATTAAAATTTTAACTTGTTTTTCATCTTCTCATCATACTTAGAATAAAGTCCATCCCTTATCATACCTACACAAGGTCATTCATCTTAAGGCCAACCTTATCTTCTCCTACTATTCTCTTGCTCACTCTATACAATCACATTAGCCTCCTTGTTCTTCCTTGAATGTGCTAACCTTAGGGCCTTTGCATTCAGGTTTCCTGTGTGAGGAGTTATCCTTTCCCCTATGTTCTCATCACGTCTCCTTCACCTCATTAAGTCTTAACCTAAAAGTCATCTCCCCAGGTCATTTCTGATATTCTTGCCTTAAATACTTCCCTAGTCACTATCTTTTCCCTTATTTCTTCTTTATTTTTCTTCAAGATGCTTTACACTATTTGACATATTACGTATTTACCATTTGTGTATTTTTTGAGTCCCCTCTAAGACATACTCTACCCTAGAGGAAGGATTTTGGTTATTTTGTTTACTGCAGTATCTTCAGAGCCTAGAGGAGTGACCAGACCACTGAGGGTCTCTTTAGTTATTTGTTACCTGAACTGACTAAATGATGGAATATTATTGAACTTTTCTGTCTGTATGTGGTATAGCTCTTAATTTCTTTCCTTTTACAAATTTCAACAATGTTTTATAATCCACCATAGTTTCTAACTATAGAGTTCCTAGACCTAAAGTGCCTTCTGGTAGTGAGAGAGAGAGGGAAAGATAAAGAGAAGAAGTGAGAAAAACACTCTGCTTCTCATAGCTTAAGTAGTTAGTACTCTGCCATTCTAGAATGTGTGAATTTATTTTCTGGGATATCCATGCTTCACTCCAAGTAATTAAATAAAAAAAAATTGAGGGGTTATCAGTTATAATTTGTAGGTCCCCAGACCTCTCCAATGACCACCATTTTTTAATCCAGTGATGCTCATGGTTCTCTCACCGCACCATGCTGTCATTACATTCTAGACCTTTACTTGTTACTCCCATTGGGATTATCTGCCTTCCCTTCTTTAGCCAAATCCCATTCATCCCTCTAGACTCTGTTCAGACTCCTCCAAACTTCCCAGAGCATCTTCTCACGGTTTGTGAAAGATTGTCCTCCTCTGGGCCCCTCGACATTCCAACCTTACCTCCACCATCCCATTGGGCAAATGACATTAGTTGTTTGTTTCCTTTCTGTTTTTTCCCATCAGACTGAATGCCCTTTGAAGTCAGGGACTATAGAATATTGATCTGTAACTTCTCATCTCTTGGAAGAATGTTCAGTACACCATGAGCCCTAAATGAATGCTGGATTAGTGATTGAAAATCATGAGGATGTTTGAATAAGAACTGATTAGTGCTGTTATAGCTTTAGGCACAGAGCTCAGAATGACTTGCCACAGTCAGTGTGAAGTAGATTGTGATCACCAGTGCATCCCTGCTGGGAAGTCTCCTCTCAGTGTGACCAGATTGACCATAAGAGTATATGAGACTTCCTATTGAGAAAGAGATAGCCCCATGTGGAAAATTGTTAGCAATAAGCCTTTGACACTGTGTGGTCTGATTTCCCCAATTTAGTGTCCCTTGAATCTTACTCCACTCAAATCTTCATTCTTAAAAAGATGTCTATAAATTGTATTTCAAAAAACCATAAATAGTTGTCTTGGAATTCAGTTCTCCCACTCCCCCCAAAAGCAGATTTAATACATAACCAGAAACATCCCCTTTAACCTGCGTTGGCCAAATATTTAGAAACTATTGTGTCAGGAGAAAACAGAAGTTAATACCAGCATTCCATTATTTCATATTGTTAGATAGTTGCACAAATAGAATTGTCATTAATTGATTGTTTAACAAATTATATTTTTCATTCCATAGTATGACCTCATCACTCTCAGCTAATATTTTGGCTCTTTTTGTTAATTTTAATGAGATTAAAATAGTTCTAGCATTATCCTAGATAGCTATCTGGACAAAGGCAGACATTAACTGATAATGGAACAAAAATTTTGCAGCCAAATGTGGATAGACAAGGATAACAGTTTATTGTTGGTCTTAGGTGACATAGCCTTCAAATGAACGGCCAAGCCCAGAACTATACTGATCTCCAGTGAGCCCAAATCATGCTGACAATGGTGGCATTACTGTAAAATTAAGTCCTGTCTATTCATGTCTACATTAGAACAAAAAATGACAATAATATGAGGTTAATGAATAATGACCAGCAACAATAATAACCACTAATTTGTGGAATTTCTTCCTTTCAACTCATTTTTTCTAGGATATTGAGAGCTTCCTACTTTTTTGACGAATAAATCAAAAGATTCCAAATTATGGAACTAGTGCAGGCTTTTTTTTTTTTAAGATTTTATTTATTTATTTGACAGAGAGATCACAAGCAGGCAGAGAGGCAAGGCAGAGAGAGAGGAGGAAGCAGGCTTCCTGCCGAGCAGAGAGCCCGACGTGGGGCTCGATCCCAGGACTCTGAGATCATGACCTGAGCCAAAGGCAGCGGCCCAACCCACTGAGCCACCCAGGCGCCCTAGTGCAGGCTTTTTATATCACAGAAAGAAATGTTTAATAAAAAGGAGAAGGAAATTCTACAGCATGGAAGTATAGAGGTCTGTGGTTGGGTTTAAGGAGCAGAAGTGATAGCATTGGATGGAGGCACAACAATATTTTAGTGAGTTAGTGGTTTTCAATCAATTTGGGGCAATTTTGTCCCCAAGGAACAGTTGGTAGTGTTTATGGTATTTTTGGTTGTCACAGCTTGGGGACGGAGGTCCTACTGGTCTTTGGTGGGTAGAGGTCAGGGTTGCTATTAAATATTTTATGATGTACCATGCAGCTACCACAACAAGGAATTCTCCAATTCAAAACTTTAATAGTGTTAAGGCTGAGAAGCTCTTCTGTTAAGACAAACTCAGTTGAATTTCTGCCTCCAAAACTAAGAGCTATGTGACAATTTGAAGAATTTGCCTTGCTTATCTGTGCCTGGGTTTCCTTTAGTATATAATAATAACATATATGGGATTTTCAGAGGGCTAATAAAATAGTTTGTGGAAAGTTTTCCTTCATAGTAAATATGTAAAGTTTTCTCCACATAGTAAATATGTGAAGGAATTAGGTATGACTACTAGAATATTCTCTCTCGATCTGGAGATAATCTTATCCCGTCTCCCCCCCACGAAGAAGAAAGTTTATTTATAGCAACCCTAGGAGATATTATTCACATTGTTTGTGATTCTCTGAAAACCATGACCATTATTAGATAGCTCTAACTATTAAATATTGCTCTTTCATATTATGCCCAAGCTGCCTACCCAAAATTTGAACTCATTTGTTTTGGCATATCCCCCTTGAATAGAATACCACATGTCTTATTACTCTTTCATGTGTTAGTACCTCAAATGGCAGCAAACTCTATGACCTGAGAAGAGTGTAAGGTTTTCCATGCACCATCTTTAATATGAGGTTATGACTATTCACCTTGTAGTTTTAGTATGATATCGTGAGATAATAGAGGTTGCAGGATATAACATAGTTCTTCACAATTTAAAGACTTAAAAATGTGTCTAACATTCCTTCTTTTTCAAATCCAGGTTTAATGTCAATGATGATACAGAGAAAGGCATGCTTCTGAGGATAATTGAAGTATATACCACAGGCAGGCTATTTCCCTATTTTTGAAAGAGGTGCCACTTAATAAAGGCTTGTCCATAAGATCTGGTTAATTCATCTCTTTATCTTTCATAATTCCAAAACATCGTATCCTCCCCAACCACCTCTTCTTTCTTGTCTCAGCAAATGGCATTCTATTCATTTCATCTACCTTGCTCCATCTCAGTGCCTAAACCAAATGCCCCCTTTCCATCCTTGACTCTTCCTTTTTCTTCATCCTCTGTAGATGGATTCCATTCCTGCTAGCTCCTCATTAGTTATTAAATCCAACTATTCATTTCCATCTATAATGCCACTCCCTTAATCAAAGTCACTATCTTTCATCTTCTGGTTTATTACTAAAGTAACCAACTAGTCTCCTTACTGGTGTGCTTTTAAACCCTTCTTTTAAACAGACTTACAATGATTTATTAGCTATGTCTACACATAACACAAAAGGCTTTGTAGCATCTCTTTATTGAAAAGAAAAAGTCTATCTTATTGCCATGGCAGTGAATTCTGACCATTTAAAACCCCACTCACGCTTGAATTCTTAGAACAGTATCTAAACAGTCACATCAATGAAAATGAATTTTATTTTAGGTGGTTAGGTCCTTGGAATTACTTCTTTTGCTCTTCATGTCCAGATTGCCTCCTGATCCAATATAGTTCTATGGGACACATCTTGTTAGGGAGATGTGTCCTTCCCATGTAGTGAGGAATAGCCGCATTTTTCTATCTTCCTTCCATGATTACTTCCTGTCCATAACTTACATGATGAAATCAGGACCTTGATGTTCTTGGTTAATGAGGAGAAAAAGAGAATGGAAGTGTCATTAGTTACTGCCTCACATTTTGTTTTAATGTTTACCAGATTTGATTTCCCTTTTGAACTCAGAAGCTTTTCTACCAACTACAAGATCCCAAATCACAATATCAAATAATTTTTTAAAAAACTTATTTATTTGTTTTGGGGAGGAAACAGAGGAAGAGGGAGAGAGAGGATCCTCAAGCAGACTCCCAACTGAGCGTGGAGTCCTACACTGGGCTTGATCCCAGGACCCTGAGATCACAACCTGAGCTGAAATTTAGAGTCAGCTATTTAATTGACTCAGCCACCCAGGGACCCCAAAGAAAATATAAGAATTGTAAACCTCAAAGATCATAAAACCTGAATATGTCTCAGGAGATTGGCCAAAAGGTCACCTTTTAGCCAGACATTCCAACATTTCTTAATCTTGAACAAATACATCAACCTATCTGCTGACAGTAAATAAAAACAAAATGCACCATCAGCATCTTGGCTTTAAATTAAATAGTTATAAGAAAACATTGGTCTATTATTTTCAGAAAAATCCTTTTCTTCAGCACCATCACATTACTTCATTCATATACAATCTGCTTTCAATTTGTTGAAGTTTTCTGTTCTTAATAGGCATAGACTTAATTTCTGTAGTATTTTTTTCATATTCAGTATATTTATTTGTATCTTGGTTTGCTTTCCCTGATCCAACAATCAAGACATTAAAAAGGGTGTCTTTATAGTCATGTAGCAGATGACATATATTCTAGAGTGCACATTTGAGCAAGGTCCCACCTTCAGTATAGACATGCACTGATCATGGCATCACTACCCCAAGTCTTGACAAACTTGAACAAAAGACGTATCTCCTAATTTTGTTTTTGGAACATACCTCTATTAGAAATGAGTTTTAGTATTTAACATTCTCCTTTTTTTTTTTAACATTCTCCTTTTAAAAACCATTCTTGTCTATGACTAAAATGCTATGAGAATATAGGCCTAGAATCTCTTTTTAGAGACAGATCTACTGATCAAGAAAAACTAGCTATAAATTTCAAGAAATTGCATATGTTTGCTGGTTAGTTATCTGTAGTCATTTATCCTCCTATTTTTCTTCCAATATTCCTTGTTTCAATATCACCTTTCATATCTTCCACTATCTACCAGTTGTTTGATTTTCCTCCTCAGTCTCTGAAGTCTTGTACCTTAAAAGAATAAGCATGCCTTTTTTTTTTATAAGTTTGCATGGTTAGTCGCCTTAGAAAACCAGCCAGACATATAGAAAATTGCTAACACTGAATATTCACCAAGCTTTGACAAAGTGGTACAATATGTTTAAACAGGTACACTGGGGTTAAAAAAAAATACAGAATTTAATATCTCAGTTTCTTTTATATCTCAGTTTCACCACTTTAGAGATGTCATTTCTCCAAAACTCAATTGTCCCTAAAAAAAGATAATACCATCCAACTCTTAAGATTATTAGAAAGACTGGAGGTAATTCATACATTCAACAAATATGTGCTAGACTCTGAGTGTACAATAGTGGACAGGTCTATTAAGTAGCTCTGACTGGTCTCTGATAGGTCTCTGGGCTTATGAGGTTCACATTTGATTGAGGTCCAGGCAAAAAAATAAATAAGCATACAGCAAATAGATATTTATGAGTGGCCTAAATTAAAAATATATGAACTAAAGGTTAAGATATAAGGCATTTTGGAAAAATTTTCTTATAATTTTTGAAGTTATTTATTGACCTCACTTATTTGTATGTCTAGAAAATTACCTTCATCTATTGGGGCTTTCTCCTGAATGACAATGTCAATTACCTGGGCCTAAAATAAGCAATCCCTGACCTGGGAGAGAGAATGTCCTCTTCTGCTCTTGGACTCTAAAGAAAGAGGTCAAAAGGAATGGCCAGATTTAGTCACAGCCAGTGGCTGACTTGTCTAAATGGTTAGCCTGAGGGCAGGGCTCCATGGGTTTAGTTTTGAAGAAACTAAACTCCATGAGCTTGAGTGGTACATATAAAACCTTTTGTTCTTATAGAAAGGAAATTGAGGTAAAAATTAGTGGCAAGAAAAATAGGGGTCAATATATCTCAAAAAGTTACCAATATGAGGACTCATTGCTGTTTCTATAAATAGAATTTCATAGAATAATTATTTTTATTTTGTATCATATTTTCCTATTAGATATTTTGAACATTAACCTTCTCAAGTACTCATTGGGTTATCAACTCACAGTGAGTCCATGTAATTCTCCAGAGACTTTACAAGGCTGGGGATATGGTAAAGAGGGGTTTATTTCTGCCCTCAAGGAGTCCAGAGTATATGGGGAAGGCAGACAGTGGATGAATCATGCAGTGTGATACAGTTAGTTCTCCAGTGGGAACTGAATGCAATTCAGAAGCTTCAATACACTAGATCTCCAGGGTGTGGCATGTTGACGCTTGTTTTCTTTTCTGGGATAGGAAAAAAAAGAAGAAAAAGAAAGAAAGGAAGAAAGAAAGAAAGAAAGAAAGAAAGAAAGAAAGAAAGAAAGAAAGAAAGAAAGAGAAAGAAAGAGGAAGAAAGAAAGAAAGAAAGAAAGAAAGAAAGAAAGAAAGAAAGGAAAGAAGGAAAGAAATAAGTCATCATATCTAGCCTGCACATATCTGAACTTTTGATACAGTTATTATGTCTTCACTAACCCAAAAGCTCATTGTAATTTCTCTAAGCCTTTTAGTGGTTGAGTCTACTTTCGTTCTGTCTAAGACTGCAGCTAAGTCTACTCTGCTATTTTTTAAATCTGATATTGTGCCAGAAGGAATTCTCAGTAAAGACTGTTTTTGCTTTCAACCCTGCTGCCAAACCTGGGAAGCAGTCATCAGACCGAGTCACTTTGAGGGCACACTTTGAGAACACTTTGAGTGTTCTTGTCAAGTATGTTGTGGTTGTCTAACTATCACGTAGCAGTTTTCTCAAGAGGCATTTACAGTTAGGGTCCCAGAGCATAAACACTCTATAAATGTCAAAGATGCCTAAATGTATGTCTCCTAGTCTTACCTCTTTCCTTAAATCTGGTCTCATGTATCTAGCAGCCCCCTCCACATCTCTACCCAACAGTATCTAACATGCATATCAAAGATTACATGTTCAAAACAAAACCCTTGGTTCTCTACCTTCGAAAACTGTTCTTCTATCAGACTTTCACAACTCAGGGAACAGTACCCATTCATTCAGTTTTGAAGCCAAAACCTGAAATAATACCAGGTTCTTCTGTTCTTTCTTACCTATAGTTCATCAGTAAGCCTTCTTGATTGACCTCACAACTCACCTGAGTTGTCTGTTCTCCTCCATGGTCAACATAAGCACCTAGCCCAAGACGTTATTACCTCTTGCCTAGTTTAGTATGATAGCCTCCTTCCACAACTGAACACCAATGTCCTCCAAAGGGCTGCTTGAGTCAACTTTTTAAATCATATCTCAGATTAGTTCTGCTCCTTAACACTGCAATTCCGTTTTACCAAACTTCCTCTGAACTAAGACCTAAATAATTACCCATTGGTTGACTAAAAATCCCATGGTGTAGTGAAGTGTATACACTTTGGAATCAAAGAGACCATTCATAATTTGATCCTAAGCTTTTCTGCACAACAGCTGTATGATTTTGAGCAAGTTACTTAACATTTTTAAGCCTAATTTCCCAATCTGAAAAAGAAAATTAAAAATATTACATTCAGGGGTGCCTTTGTGGCTCAGTGGGTTAAAGCCTCTGCCTTCTGCTCAGGTCATGATCCCAGGGTCCTGGGATCGAGCCCCACATCAGGCTCTCTGCTCAGCAGGGAGCCTGTTTCCCTTCCTCTCTCTCTGCCTGCCTCTCTGCCTACTTGTGATCTCTGTCTGTCAAATAAATAAAATCTTTTAAAAAAATTACATTCATTCATTCATTTTAAAATTGTTTGTTGCACAACTAAGATGTGTCAGGTACTGTGATGAGTATCAGTATACAAAGTAAATAAAACAGATATAAAGCTGTCCTTATGTTACTTGAAGTTTATAATTGGATATAATAAGAGTCAAACATATAATCGGTACTCAATAAACCATGGTTGCTGCTATGATCTTAATGTTTGTGCTTCCCCCTCCCCATTCATATATTGAAATCCTAACACCCAATATGATAGTCTTAGGAGGTAGAGCCTTTGGGAAGCACTTAGGTCAGGAGAGTGGAGCCCTTACAATGGGATTAGTGTTCAAAAAAAAAAAAAAGACAAAGGCAGTTCTCTGCCCCTTCAGGAAGATACAACCTTGCAGCTGTACCCCAGAAGATGGCTCTCACTTGACCAGGGTAGTGATGAAGGATAGTTGGAAGAAAGGCGGCTAGGGATAAGGGGCCCTCACATGAGGAGGAAACCACCCTTAAAAGGATTTTATAACACCTTGGAAGAAGCCCTCCACCCTTTCCCATGTGAAAGATAGACGACAAAAACCTCATTGAAGGACACACACAGGGAGAGTTAATCCGATGAAAACAGCCTGCCAACAATCCCAAAAAAACCCAAGATTTACAAACTCTGGTGGCAACTCTCTCGGGTCCCCTCCCTCCTTGGGAGCTTTGTACTCTATCATTCAATAAACTTTACTATGGCTCAGTAAACCTTGCTTTGCTGCCCAGCACTCTGGCTGGTCTACCTCTTCATGCTTCGAAGTGGTGTGACCAAGACCTGCGGGCACCCAAGGAAGAAGAAATCCTGTAACACTGGTACTCTCATCTCAGACATTCTGTCTCCAGAACTGTAAGAAATAAATATTTTTTGTTCATAAACTACCCAATCTGTGCTATTTTGTTATAGCGGCCTGAACAAACTTAGATAGGTGCTTTGTTCTTTTCCTTCTGACCCTGTGGATCATCAGTCACCTATTCCAATCTCCTTCAGACACCCCCTGATTCTTAGTACAGAGCTATTTTTTACTTTACCATGGTGTCTGAGTGGTCATCCATTGTAGCAATATCTGGTTCTTACATTTACATCAAAGAACTGAAAGTATTAGTCCTCAAAGGATCACTTGAGTAGTCATTAGTGTAATTTAAGGAAAGGATGCAATTATTGTCCTAGGAGTCCCTCAGCCGCCTGTAAGACCTATACTAGATGTGTGGTAAGATAGGGTGTATGAAGAACTGAGCATGTTCGTTGGAGGTTATAAATAAGTATATAACATTTGTTGTAAAATACAAGAATTACGTTTTAATTACATCAACATCCTATAAACAGTCAGATGACACCTATAAGCACAGAACAAGAATGTAGTTCAATAATGGGAGGAGAGTGGGGCCCTAAAAACCATGGCTGCAACTCATGTCAGCTGGAAGCCAGCTCAAGCCAATTCAGGCTCAGCTCAGTGCCAGGAGACACCACCCTCTGATGAACAAAATGCCACTGCAACAGCCTGGGGGGCCAGAGACTGGTTGAAATCGCCTCAGGTACTGAAAGGTTTTCTTTTTATATTTAGCCCCAGGAATTCATGCCCTCATTGCTCCAGAGGAGCTACAATTCAGTTCAAAGTGGAGAAAAGTCAAAAGAACAGGATTCCTGGCATAAACTGAACTGATCAGAAATTGCTTATTTTAAGACTCTATGGCTGTAGCTCTGAAATGGTTTGATTTTCCTTTGCACCAAACAAGCAAATACAGCCATATAGAATGGCAGGCAAAAGGCAAATTCACTGGTTTGATTTGAAAGATTTTCTCTTTGTGCTCTTTGGTCATGAAAGGTAGCGAAAATGTAGGTGGTCTAGGGACCATGCCTATGCACCAATGAGTAGGTCATTTCCTTTCTCTGGGGCTTCATTTCCTCAATTATTAAATAATAGTTGACCAGGAAGCTTTAGAAGGCTCTTTCAAGTCTTCAAAAGAGGATGGATATGTTAAATGGCTCAGGCCCAGGCCTCTCTCCTATCTGTGATTCAGATCACTGACATCAGCCTTGTAGGGCATTTGACCAAACTCCGAGCATCCTTTCAGGAAGTTGCTTTGCCTTAAATTAAGTAGGCTCTTTCTCCGTTCCTTAGTCCCACACTGTTTGCCAGATTTTACCTTGTTAACTACCTGCATTTTCTCCTCTTTGAGCCTTGGGGCCCCTCGTGGTGTAGTAGTTTATTTGCTGCCTGGGCAACTCCACTAGAATTTCCAGTGAGATCATCTATTCAGGCTTTGCTCTAGGCCAAGAGACATGTCTCCTGAGAAGAAAGGGAGATTGCACTTTTATAGTTTATTAATTCCCTTTTCTCAATTTAAGCATCTATAAAGTCATGACAAGTGGGGATTAATGGACATGTCGAGACATTTGTTCTATAAACAGTTAATTGAGCATCTTCCATGTACCAAGCACTGTGCTAAAGGCATTACATATATCTTCTGTGATCAAGCAAATTAAAAATATTAATTGATACCTACTAAGTATCTGAAAACACATATCCTGCATGTCTGGCAAATTCTTCTGAATTTTTTCTTTCATAATATCCTTCCTTTAAAAAAAAAGATGAACATAAATTTTATCAAGATATAATTCACAGGGGCGCCTGGGTGGCTCAGTGGGTTAAGCCGCTGCCTTCGGCTCAGGTCATGATCTCAGGGTCCTGGGATCGAGTCCCACATCGGGCTCTCTGCTCAGCAAGAAGCCTGCTTCCCTCTCTCTCTCTCTCTGCCTGCCTCTCCGTCTACTTGTGATCTCTCTCTGTCAAATAAATAAATAAAATCTTTAAAAAAAATTTAAAAAAAAGATATAATTCACATTTTGAGTATAAAATTCAATGAGTTTTGACCAATATATACATCCATGAAACCACTCTAATCAAAATATAGAACACTTATATCATCTCTAGAAATTCCTTCATTCCCCTTTGCAATCAACTCTCTTCTATTATTGGCCCCATGCAAGCACTGTTCCATCATTATAGATTAGTTTTGCTTATTCTAGAATTGCATATAAATGGATACATACAGTATGTTTTCTTATGTCTGGTTTCTGTCATTCAGCATGATGTTTTTGAGATTTATCCAGATTGTTTGTGTGTATTACTCATTATCCTTTTCTATTGCTAAACAGCTTTCATTGTAAGGATATACCACAATTGGTTTATCTATTCATGTACTGATGACATTTGGGTTGTTTCCAGTTAGGACTATTATAATAAAGCTGCTATTAACACTCATGGACAATACTTTGTGTGAATACATGTTTTCATTTCTCTTAGGTAAATACCTAGGAATGGAATAGCTAGGTCACATTTAAGTATATGTTTGACTTTATGAGAAACTGCCAAAATCATTTTAGAATAGTGGTACTATTTCGTACTCCTAGAGTTTTAAATGCTCTACATCTTCGCCAATACTTAGTATTGTCAGTCTTTTAAGTCTAGCCTTTCAAGTGGATGCTCAGTAGTGTCTCTTTGGGATTTAACTTCCATTTCCCTGATGACTAGCTTTGCTGAGCATTTTTGGATATGCTTATTGATCATTCCTATGTCCATATATTGTTTGTTGAAGTACTTAGGATAGTTAGACTTTTTATAATTGAGTTGTAAGGGTTATTTATATATTCTTGATACAAATGTTTCATTAGATATAGGCACTGGGAAAATTTTCCCCCAGACAGCAGTTTATTTTTTCAGTTCCTTAATGGTTTCTTTCAAAGGACAGACATTTGTAATTCTAATGAAGTCCAATTTATTACTTATTTTTCCTTTGCGGTTAATTATTTTGGGGTCAGGTCCAAGAAACCTTGGCTTATTCCAAGTTTGTGAATGTTTTCTCCTATGTTTTACATTACAAGTTCTATAATTTTAGTTTGCTTGAAAGTCTATGACCCATTTTGAGTTAATTTTTATGTATAGTATGAGATACAAGCCAAGTATTTTTTTCTATAGCTATCTAGTTTTTCAATTTAATTTAATTTTGTGTGTGTGTGTGTGTGTTCCAAAATTTATTGTTTATGCACCACACCCAGTGCTCCATGCACTACATGCCCTCCTTAATACCCACCACCAGGCTCACCAACTCCCCACTCCCATCCCCTCCAAAACCCTCAGTTTTTCCACTACAATTGGTTGAAAATATTATATTTCCCATATTTAGTTACCTGTGAATTTTGTAAAACCAATTGACCATATGTGTGGGAATCTGTTTCTGTATTTTCTATTTTGTTCTATTGATGTATATATCTATTCTTATACCAATACCATACTGTTTTTGATTATTGACACTTTAGAGTGAGTAAAACAGGTAAGTCTTCTGATATTGCTCTTTTTAAAATTTGTGTTTTAGATATTTTAAATCTTTTGATTTTCAATATTAATTTTTAAATCTCCTTGTCAAGTCTTATTTAAAAATAGACTGCTAGGATTATTATTGGCATTACATTGAATCTATATGTTAACCTGAAAAGCATTAACATCTTGGGATACCAGATGGGTGGTTCAGTCAGTTAAGTGTTTGCCTTCAGCTCAGGTCCTGATCCCAGGGTCCTGGGATGGAGCCCTGCATCAGACTCCCTGCTCCATGGGGAGTCTGTTTCTGCATCTCCCTCTGCCTGCCATCCTGCCTATTGTGCTCTCTCTCTATCTAATAAATAAATAAATAAATAAATAAATAAATCTTTTAAAAAATTATATTAAGTATTCCAATATTAAGTATTCCAATCCATGAGCATGGTATAGCTAAGCTCCATTTACCTTCTTTTTTGTTTTCCTGGCACTGTTTTATAGCTTTTAGTGTATAGGTATTGAATCTATTTTGTAAAATTTATTCTTAAGTATCCTGTGCTTTTCAATGCTGCTGTAAAAAAATTATTTTTCCCAATTCCTTATTACTAGTATAAATATGCCATTGCTTTTTATATACTGATTTTTTTTGTTGTATAACCTTAAAACTCAGTTATTAGTTCATAAAGCTTTTCGTAGATTCCTCAGATTTTTAATGTACATGATAACATTATCTGTGAATAAGAACTGTTTTATCTTTCCCTTTTCAGTCTATATGTAATTTGTTTCCTTTACATGCATTACAATGACTAGCATCTTGTTTATTGTTGAATAGAAGTGATGAGAGTGGACATCCTTTTCCTACTCTCATTATTCCAGAGAAGCATTCAGTAACACCATAATATATAATGTTAGCTGTAGGATATTTTGTGCATGTAGTTTGCAGAGAATTTGTTCATGAATGCTTCTTTTTCATTTCCTGAGATGTGGTTTTTCTCCTTTATTCTGCTAATATGATATATTATATTGATTGATTTTCAAATGTCTTATTATCTTTCCATTTCTGTTTGTTCATACATATGTATCAAAAATTAAAAGCTGCTTTAAATTCACCATGCATAGGTTAGCCTTATCAACTGGTAGGCTTCCTATAGGAAAATGTGAATTGTTCACTGTATTGAGGGATTCCTACATGCCATTATTTGTACTTCCTTTCCTTTTGGTTAGTTAGATACTCCATACAGGAATCCACCAACTCTTCCTTGAAGGTTAAAGCCTGTCTCCTATTAAGTTGTTGCTTCATGAAGGAAGAGAATATCATTGTAAGATATACAAATTTGTCTTCCATTTTATTCTCTAACATCAGCTTACAGCTGTCCTTCAGGCTCAGCCTCTCTAGAGAATAAACCATTCTTCTATGAACTAGGAAAGGGGATGTTGCCTATTATGTGAGAAAGAAGACTATATCTACAGATCTGGCTTTTTCTAATTCAGTTTTTAAGCAATCATTCTTAAAAAAAAAAAGATTTTATTTTTTGAGACAGAGACAGAGAGGGCATGAACAGGGGACAAGGGAGAGGCAAAAGGAGAGAGAGAGAAGCAGACTCCCTGCTAAGCAGGGAGCCCAACTTGGGACTCAATTCCAGGACCCTGGGATCATGACCTGAGTCAAAGTCAGATGCTTAACATACTAAGCCACTCAGGTGCCCCAAGGCAATCATTGTGAAACCACTTTCAGAAGTATCTGATCTTTCGAACCTCTGAAACTTTTCTGGAGTTTCATGGTACCAAACAGCTTGCTTTTAGGATCCCTGTATTTCTAGTTTGGGTTTCAGTACTGCAGAATATTGTTGCTTTATCTTCTTGCTAATATTGTTATTGCCTCTCCTCCTTTCATCTTTGTGAATTTATGCCTTACAAATTTTTTTTCACTATCTTTTAAAATGGAATTTGGAGAAGTAGCAGAGATTGATGGGGGTGGTCAGTCTTTTAGAAAGTCATGGCATTAGTTTTTAAAAATATTTTTAAGTATTTTCTTATTTGATGAGCAAACTGTGATGTGGTAAGGCTAAACAAACAAGCAGACATTGCCATAAGGTCTCGTAAGTCATGTAAGTGTTTTTCTTTTTCTTGAAGGCAGTGAGGAGCACTGAAGATTTTAATTAGGATAATAATGTAATCAGAATTATGTCTGGAGTATAAAATAAGTTGTTGGGAAGAGTTAGAAATAAAGGCAGGGAGACTACTTAGGAGACTCCAGCAGCAACTGAAGAGAACGTTTGGGCAATTTCATCTCGAGCACAGGCAGGGTATTATGGACTAGAATCCTGACCTCTGCCTTCCGTGGTTTCTTTCAATCATGTATTCTTCCTTCCTCCAATGAGGATGAATCCTGCAAGGTGTACCTTCTAAATATCACTCTACTCTACCTTCTCTTCCTCTCCATTCTGGACAACCATCTAGCTCCCGAGGAACCTCCAGATACATCATGCATCTTTCACTGTGCTGCCAGAATGATTTCTCCAAAGCTCTGGTTGATTGTGTGTTTCTTCAAATGAAAACTTTTCAATGGTTCCTCAAAGTTCAGAGGACAAATCTCAAGATCTTTAGTCTAACATTTATTTTTATTGGATTTTTCAAATATATCCATCAAATACAATGTATTGGACATTTTCTTAATGAAAAAAAAAAAAGAACCTTTATGATACACAGTTTGAAAAGCACTGCTTTAGATAACGTTCTCCATGTTGGTAAACCTTGTGAGGCACCAGGTTCCTAACAACTTTGGTCTGGCCTCATCCTCATCTGCATCATAAATGCTTGGGAGGTAGCAGATTAATAGTAAGAGAGAGAAAAAAGAAAGGAACACCAGATCTGTCAAATATTTGCTTTTTCTGTGTGACTCTTCTGGGAACTTCACATGGGTAGCAAAGTAAAGAAACTATTTTAACTACTGAAGTTAGAGTTTCTTTTAGGAATGAAACCCTTTGTTTAAGGAAATACCTTGATGGATAACTTTGGTTGGACAAGGTAAAAGCCTCAAAACAGATCAAACTTTGCAAGATAGATGAGCATGAAATTAGTGCTGGGAGAAATGGAAACAGAGGTCCTAAATAACCTCACAGAAATTTGAAGCCTACAGAGAAAAGTGGGTGAAAGGAAATTCAAGATGGCAGAGCAAAATGAAGATGCTATTTAAAAATATAGATTAAAATCTCTGACTGCTAAAGTTATGTTGTTTAAATTGCTGTCATATAAGCCATTATATTCCCCCAATTTTTTTTTCTTAAAGATTTTATTTATTTGTCAGAGAGAGAGGAGAGCGAGTGAGCACAGGCAGACAGAATGGCAGGCAGAGGCAGAGGGAGAAGCAGGTTCCCCGCCAAGCAAGGAGCCCGATGTGGGACTCGATCCCAGGACGCTGGGATCATGACCTGAGCCGAAGGCAGCTGCTTAACCAACTGAGCCACCCAGGCGTCCCCCAAAATTTTTTATAAGGATGCACACTAATACCTAGTATGAATGATTTTGAGAACTAAAAAAGGTGTATGTTTCATACTTACTTATTTTGAAACAGGTAGAATAGAGAATAGATGAAATGAGCATGAGCAGAATTTGATGGAAACCAGAACTCATAGTCAATAGGAAGTAGGAGAATGTAAATATGCCACAGCCCAGAAGTCACACAAAGCTTTGGCAGGGCACAGGATATCCCCCTGGACATGGTTATGTATTGTGAATCAAGATTTAAAAATCTCTCAATACACAGATGCTGTATAACAAATTACCACAAACACAGAGGCTTAAAACAACACATATTTATTATTTAATCATTTTTATGGGTCAGGAATTCAGGTAAAACTTAGCTGGGTCTTCTGTCTCAAGGCCTCTCACATTTAGAGAGAAATAGGGAAGGAGGAAGAGAGGGATTTATGCTAAGGACTTGTCTCACGCAATTCTGAAGGCTAGCAAGTCTGAAATCTGGCAGGCAGGAAATTTGTGCAAGAGTTGCAGTCTTGCATCCAAATTCAATAGGACAATAGACTCCAGAATCAACTAAGGTTTCTGTGTTGCAGTCTTGTGGAGAATTCCATTTTCCTTGGGGGATGTTAGTCTTTGCTCAGTTAAGTCCTTTGATTGAATGAGGCTCACCCACATTATGGAAGATAACATATTTATTCAAATTATATTCTTTTAAATATTAAGAGTCTACCAATCTTAATGTTAATCCCATCTAAAAATTGCCCACAAAAAACATCTAGACTGGTGTTTGACTAAACAACCAGGCACCATAGTGGACATATAACATTAGCGATCACAGGTTACAGCGAAGGTATTGGTCAGGACTGGTTCTCATCTGAAGACTTAACCAGGGAAAACCCACATCTTCTTCCAAGCTTGTCAGTTGTTGGCAGAATTCAATTCCTTGCATGTTGTTACATTAGTGGACTAAATTCCTTGTGGGTTACTGGCAGGAGTTTGTCTTTGATTTTTGCCAAATGGACCTCTCCATTTGGTAGTTAGCTTCATCAAGGTCATCAAGGGAGAGAGTCTGTTAGCAAGATAGAAATCATAATTTTATGAAACCTAGTCAAGGAAATGATATTCCATGCCTTTGCAAATTCTACTGATGAAAACAAGTTGCTAAACCATTCCACAACTAAGGGAGAGGATTATACAAGAGCATGAATACCCACAGGTGGGTATTGTCGTAGAGACTGCTTGTCGCAGTCTGTTTATCTCTGTTAGCATGTGGATTTCAGGTAAACTATTTCATTAGAATTCTCTCAACCAGTTTATGAGATAAGTATTTTTATTCCCATTTTACACATTAAGGAATTAGATCAACAAAACAAATGAAGTAACGGCAAAGCTGGTAATCAAGCCTGCATCTATCTGCTACCAAATGTTATATTTTTCTTTTTACACTGTAAGAAAAGTCAGTGAGGCATTATATATCTATAGATCCATATCTATATATCTATATATCTATATCTATCTATCTATCTATGAATAAAGCAACTCTGGGAACAAGTATCTTCCTTGGTTCCAAACTTTGAGATCCTATCCAGCAACGTGTATGGTTCCCTTTTTGACTCACTAGAAAGTTCTATTAGAAAGACTATCATGATTGCCCTTTCTCAAATCTACATACTCTGTAGATTCTTAACTTTTCCAGAAAGAGCTTGAAGACCAGTAGTGGAGTGCAAGGGGATTTTTCTCAGAATATCTTCTCATTCTTTATATTCTTGCTTTTGATTTTCCAGGCTTATTATTTTACAATAATCTTTGGTGCCTCTTTGCATTGCAAGGATTTGCTTGATCTTTTGCTTCCCTAGTCGTCTGACTCTAAAACTGGAGATATTCTCTTTTCTTACAGAGTTAAATTTAGGTAATTCTTTAGGGTCAAACTATGGATTCTATTTCAAGTTGTGCCTTGGGTCCTAATCTCTGGCTTCAAGATCTGCATTTATAACCAATTCTCATACCTAAATACCTGCCTGGCATCCCAGTTTTTCTAGGATAGGGGTCCCTATCTTGACCCCTTCAAGAGTTCCTAGGGTCTGAAGTTATGATTCTGAATCCAGTACATTGTAGTTCCTTGCTACCTTCTACTACACTGCCAGAGACCTCTTCTTGTTTCAGCCTGTACTAGTTATCTAAATATTATTCATCCTAGGTAAGTAGAGATGTGAAGCCTTATGACACTCCTTCTGGGTTGTAAGGGGTGGGAAATGACGATAATTAAAGTTCTAGTTTATATTGTTAGGTTACTTGTTACAGGCATTAAATACAAAACAAGAAAGTTCCAGGGAAAGATGTGGAAGGAATAGGAATTTGGAAGCAGAGATCTTTCTGTATTTCCTCAATCTTAAACAAGGTATTGGCTATTCTTGAGGCAGGGTTTTGCCCTAGACATTTGTGCAACTGATCACCCCTCACTCTTCCTCAAATTTCTTCTGTTGACCCCTATTTCATAGAGTATGGAATCCAAACTACCTAGGCTTGTATTCAAGGATTTCCATGATCTGATGGGAAGCAATTTTTCCAATCTTATTTCCATATTGCGTGCATGATAAGTCCTTTCCCCCTTCTCATGTATAATAGTCTTCCCTTAATTCTCCACTTATTAAACTTGATCCAAGATCTTTTCATTCAGGGGCATAAATATCAATATCCTAGATAACAGTTACTGTTCCTTATAAGAATCTCAATGAAATGCTCTTTTATCTATGATCCTGAGTGCATTGTTTATATCTACCCAAGCACATATTTCATTCTATCATGATTTGGCTCATTGTATATATTCCTTTCTTTTCTTAGTAACCCAGAACATTTCTTAAAAAAGTTAAAACTTGCTTTGTATTCTTAATTTTATTCCCACTCTCACAGTCTATCACAATGCACTGAGTGAGGCATGGTGATAACATGGGGTTGGGCATAGGATATAGATTTTGGATTCAGACACACTTAAATTTGGAAATATGTTCTGACTTTTACTGACTATATGACTGGAAAAGTTGCTTAGTCCTCATGTCTTGGTTTCCTCATCTATCAAATGAGAATAACATTGCCTCCTTCAGAGATTTTTACTAAATGTATAAAAAGATTGGTACAATATAGGGTGCACAGCACTGATTTTTCTCCAGCCTTCCCATTTTCACAACCTGGAGCCCAAACTCCATTCCGATCTCCTCTCCCATCTACTCTTCCTACATCCACCCCCACCATTAATAAATGTTTATGAAATTGGACTGAATCCTCTGTCGTTGGCTTCCTTGAATCAAGCAAATGACTCATAGTGTTTAAGTGATCTATTGACTTTTGTTTCTGCAGACTTTCAGTTTTTGGTGCCTCGCATCTTTGCTTTTCTTCTCCTCCCCCACCCGAAGTTGCTATGAATCCATCCTTTGTATTCTTTTTCTGTTCTAAAATTTCATTTCACCTTCAAGCTCTTTGTTTACATTGTGTTTCTCTTCTGCTGAAAGAGCATGGCCTGGCAAAGCTGACATTTATTTAATCTTCTGGCTTCTCAAAATCTGTATTTATGAGTTTCCTAACGTTCCCAGTGCTGGGGACTTCAGAACACATGCCAGAGTTTTCTGAGTAAGTGCTCCAACCTGAAAGAAGAGCTGTTCCAAGGTTATGTCATCCCCCACCATGGCGCTTCCTCATCTACAGCCAGGAAAAATAAAAGTTTCCATGGAGATGAAACAGAAACCAGTCTGTCTGATCAATTCTGGTTTTTATAAATAGGAATACATTTTAAGTCTATGTTTGTAGCTTGAGCTGCTGTCATAGTTAAGAGGAAAGTGGAAGTTATCAAGTAAATTTCTAGCATGGAATGTCTACTCAGCTCACTATAAGACAGAGACTAGGTCCCTGTCCTAAGGCAGCTTAAAATTTAGTTGGGGAATGAAAAGTATCACACAAGAACAAGATGGTTATTAAAGACTAGGAATAGGAAGAGCTAGTTTAATTAACATTTATTGAATTAATGCCTGAATAAATAAATATAGATTGATATGGATTTAATGTGTTCCTCCCAATATTCATATGTTGAAACCCTAATTCTTAAAGTGATGGTATTTGGATATGGGGTCTTCAGATAGTAATTAGGTTGTAAGAATGAAGCCTTCATCTGTCTCTCTCTCCCCACCATGAAAGGACACAGTAAGAAGACAGCAAACCAGGAAAAAAGGTCCACATCAAACCCAACAATGTTGATATCCTGATCTTGGACTTCCTTGCCTCTAGAACTGTGAAGAAGAAATTTCTGTTGTTTAGGTCATCCAGTTCATAGTATTTGTTCTATTAATACAAATAATACAGTAATGATTGGCTGATAAAATGATTAAATGAGTGAATAAATGAAGGCTTGGACTCTAATTTTTTTCCTTTAAAATTTGGACAAAGTTATTAATGCAAAGCAATTTCAACTACCTTTACATTATTTGTACTGGAGCCCCACAACTACCTCATTAAGTTAGCAATCTAAGCTATTTCAACCAACTTTAAGTAACTACAATGGGCCAGATCATAGTGAGTCCAAAAGGAAAACAAGATGAATGAGGTATTACCCTTTGTCTAGGACAGAAACAGAATTTTCCTATTACCTTTCTGTGGATTAATGCCAAGATATCCTAATTATAGACCCCCTACCTCCAAACCATTAGAATATCATTACTTTAAAATATAATAATAGATTGAGTGGCAAGTTTGTTGGGACTCAGGACTACTGGATGGTTGATCTGTAAACATTATTCAGTATGTCTGCTTCATCATTTGGAGAGCGTTACCCTTCTCTTTCTGGAAGTAGTTTGACACTACACATTCTCGGTTCTAGGTATGTGAATATTTGTTATATTCCCAACCAGATTTTAAATTTCCTGAGAGGAGGTCTATATATATATTTTTTAAAATCTATGCTCTTTGATAGAGCTTAGCCTAGTGCCTGACATATGGCATGCAATCAATTATATTGACTGAGTGGATAAGTATAATGTAAAATAAAAAATATATATATTTGTTCAATATGTATTTGGGGATCATTACCATGTGTCACACAAAAATCTAAGCAATGGAGACATAAATATGAGTAAAATGAGTTGTTCGTTCTCTAGGACCTCGGAGCCTGGTTGGGAACTCAGAATGCAAACCAGTAGTGATAAATCAGTGTGTTAAGTATCACGGTAATGATAAACATTGGCAGCTCTGTGAGCAGTTGTCAAGGACCAAGAGCTCTGAAATGACATAGGAAGAAAGGTGAACTTGAAGCAGGGCCTAAAGAATGAATAAATTTGCCAAGCACCACAGTTAAGAAGACAGTTTCTTCAACAGAAGGATGAGCTCAAGATAGTGGTGAACTAGAGCTCATTGTAGATAGATGGAACAACCTATGCAAAGGTACAGAGAACTGAGAATGTCCATCATTGAAATCTAATTTGAGGTGGCCAGGATGGAGATGGTATAGAAAGTCATATCATAGGAGAGTAGGAACATACATTAGAGTCAGATCATGAAGGCCTGCCATGCCAGGTAGTTCGAATTTCCTCTCTTGAGTAAGAATAATAACCACTGGCTTTCTTTAAGGATGGTAGAGAGATAACCAAATTTTACCTTTGAAAGACAACACTCTATGGATGGAAAGATGGACGGATGGATGGATGAGACTGTCAGAGACCTATAAATGACAGACTCAAAAAAAAAAAAAGGCAACTCTGACTAACACAGGGAAGTGATTCTGAAGATCAAGGAAGGAAAGCAGCATTTATTGAGTGGTGACTATGTGCCAGGAAATTCATTAGGGCTTTCATAAATATTATTGAAGTTTTCTTCATTTAATCCTTACAAAACCACAAGAGATGAGCATTAGTATGCTCATTTAGCAAATTAAAAATCTGATGCCTGAAAATGGGAGTAGAAAAATGATTAAAAAAGGAGAAACTATGTAAGATTCTAGGGGCAACCAAAGTGGGTCAATGCTAGAACAATGACATAGGGGAGGGCAGGGTGGAGAGGGTGAGGAAGAGAAAATACAACCTCCTGGACAAGTACTTGGGAAAAACAGTTAATAAAATGGTCACTGATAGAATGTAGAGATGAGGAAGATGACTAGTTAATGGAGAATTTAAACTCTAGAGAGTTGGAAAGCCTGGAACTTATGAAACTGCTTTCTTCAAATGGTTCTCAAATCTTTCACATTTCTTCTCATACCTTTACCTTAAAATCCATACAGGTAGAGGAAAATTTCCCTCAAGATGTAAAACAGAGTTGTAGAGCTTTGTGACTTTAGTGTGTTTTCCTGGGAGTTAGCTACTGTGTGTGCCAAGAAAGATCCCAGGTAACCAGTTTTAAAGACAATTTTATATCTTCTAACTTTATTGTATAATAAGAATTTCTACTGGTAAAGTATTCAGAGGAATTTGGAGGCAAACAAATATATATGTGCAAAGAATTCTATCAGATGGGAGACGCCACCCAGACTCTTAGCAAGCCAAAATTCACTTGGAAGCAATTAGTGGCTCAAGAGACTGATATCATAGAGGATCAAAGTATTCACTGGAAAGTGATTTGGGAAGTAGAGAGGCCACCAGTGACTTCACAGCAAACCACACAGCGATTGTGAAACTCAGTGCATTTTGCAATGTAACACACAGCAAAGGAAGGATTCCAACTCTAAAGAAATCCTTCTGACATCCAAGAGGCCTCTTGTTTATGCTTTCAAGGACCACTAATATCACATATTCTCCTTCCTCTCCCAGACTTCATTTTTGGTGTCTACTCTTTATTTTGCGAGTTTTCTTAACAACTAAAATGATTAGCAAATTTAGTCATGCACTTACTTAATCTTTTGTTTTATGAGGGAATCAAGAGTATAAGAGACAGATTAAGGTTGAAGAGATAAAGAAAAAATTTGATATACCTTCTTGACCCTTCTGGTATAGTTCTGACCACTTCCTCGGATCAAAGTGATGCAAGAGGAAATAAAAACAGAGGACATGAGTGACACAGGAAATTAGAAGGGGAAGAGAGAAGCAAAAACCCCCTTTCTTATCTTGCAAGTCTAAGGACTCTTCATTAACATTATTGCATTGAAGCTTACTTTTTAATTTTATAGTTCTTTTCCTTAAAAAAGATTTTATTTCTTTATGTGAGAGAGAGATTGAAAGAGAAAGAGAGAGCATGAGCAGGGCAGGCGGAGGAGCAGAGGGAGAAGCAGACTTCTCACTGAGCAGGGAGCCTGACATTAGGCTCAAACCCAGGACCCTGAGATCATGACCTGGGCTGAACACAGATGTTTAACCAACTAAGTCACCCAGGCACCCTTAATTTTATACTTCTTATCAAAGTTTGTAGCTATGCTTTTTATAAGTATTGTCACCACTCATGATCCCTGAAATGCTCAATAACCACTAAAATAATAGTGTTGAAACTACAGTGAGTGATGTGTATGTGCATGTGTATGTGTGTTTGTGTGTGTGTATCCATGGGTCTGTCTTCATATATGTGTGTGAGAAAAACAATGGCTGCCAAGTTGAGAAGATACCCCTAAAGTTCTCACATAGAGACCTAGACCTTCATTTAAGAAGGAAGATAAGATTTATAGATTTTAAATATGGTACTCAGGAAGAGAACCAGATCAATAATCCAATGGAATTAAAATATAAAGTAAAACTATCTCTATTTCCAGATGACCCTATCATCTATCTATCTATCTATCCATCTATCTATCTACCATCTATTCTATAGAAAAATCTATAGAAATGGAATGTGGATCAGTGGCTACCAGGAATCTAGAGGAGGGAGTAATGGTGCTTAACTGCTTAATGGGTAAGGGGGTTTATTCTGGAGTGATCAAAATGTTTTGGAACCAGACAGATGTGGTGGTCGCAGCACATGTTGTGAAAGTACTAAATGTCACTGGATTATTTCACTTTAAAGTGATTAAATTTATGTTATAGGAATTAAACATTAATAAAAATACTTTTTAAAATACTTTTTAGCATTGTTTTAAGGATTCATATGATAATTAAATATAGTTAACCATTAAAAATATAAGCATATTGAGTCCCAGGGGATAGGTACAGTTATGTCACTAAGATTGACCATTTCATTATACAGAAAAAAACAAATATATACTGAATCTTATTATTTTACCAACACAGTACAAAGGCCCCTCTTCTTCTGGGAATGGCCATTCACTTGAAAATATTGACATGGTTGTAATGAAGACAGTGGGTTACAAGAGCCTAGCCCATATCCACAGTTGATTTGTTTAGGAGCAGCACTGTTCCAAAATGAGTCATTTAATCCCCTTCAATTACATTTTGAAATTAAACTTCATATATCTTAGATTGTAAAATATAAAATGTAAAATTGGAAACCACTGGGTCAGCTATGTGTTCCACCATGGAGACCAGAGAAGTAGAAGAGGAAGTTTGAAGAGAGAGTGAAAAAAAATGAGACAAACAAAAAGAGAAGGAAGAGGAGAGAAAGAGGGTCTTTTCAACATCCACATCCCTCTTTCCAGATACATCTTTGAGATTGAATTCCATAATCCCTCTGTATCCTTTTAATACATAGTCTTTTTAACTTAAATTTGTAGGTTTCCAGTCTCTTGAAATTGAATGAATGATAACTATTGCACAGTACGGAAATGAATACTGCTTTATAGACACAAAAATCTTAATACTTTTGCATGTTCTAAAGGCAATAATGTGGAGACAATTTTCTTTAAAAAAAAAAAAACCATTTAATTTATATAGGATTTAGAGTTTCTAAAAAAATTTTTAATGCAGTATCTAATTTCATACTAATACTATCCTGGAAATAAATGTTAATATCACCCCTGTTTTAGGGATTGGAGGGCTGAGACCTAGAAAGGTCAAATGACTTGCCCAATTAGCAGCAGAACAGGAACTCAGATTAATTTATTCCACTAAAAGCAAGCAATCTTTCCTGAGCAGTCATTCTGTGAGTGTTTTGTATTGGCAGCTAGAGCAGAAAAGCAGCATGGGATGCTCCCCATCTAGCCTTTCCTCAAATTGGACTTACTATCCCATGGACCATAATCTTCTCTCTACTTTGTGGATCCAAGTAGAGTGAGCCATGCTTCCTGGACCAGTGCTGGTACCTCCAGTTCTTACAGGGCTTACCCCAGGGCTCTCTGGTTGTCCTGAATGACTCTCAGGTCAGCTGGCTTGACTACTCCCTGGAATCCAAAAGATTCCATTCATGTTTAACATTTCCCCTGTGGCCATTCTCCCTGATAGCAACATAGATCATCCAAAGAAGGGATTTTAAGAAAGCAACTTTTCTTGTTGAGGTAGCTCTACCAGGGTTTTTGTATTCTCTAACCAAAAAGGCTACTTTCAGAATTTGTTTATAAGCCTCACTGCAAAAATTAACCTGGACTCCACGGTATCAAGCCTGGAACAGGCTTTCAGCAGATTTCTGGTATGAGCAGTAGATTAGGACAAGAGATTCCAGATCATAATGCGGAGGAGGTGGGGAGCTGGAATAGTGCTTAGACAATTGCTGTTCTGTGTACTTTCTTTGGTAGGCTCACAGCAATTCAGATGGTATGGAGCTCTTCAGTGTCAGGGACCCCATATCTGTCTACTCTGTGTCTTCAACATTGTTGGCTCATGATTTTTATCTTCTGGCTCAAGATGGCTGCTCAAGTACAAGCATTATTCTTGCATTCCAGGCAGAAGGAAGGAAGAAGAGGGTACACCTTTAAGAACATTTCCTAAAAATTGTAGACTCATTTCCATTTACAGAATATGCACCAAGGTGTAGGCATAGGCATATAATCATGGCTGCAAAGAGGCTAAAAAAGGCAGCTTTTACTCTGAGTAGACATGTGCCCAGCTAAAATTCAGAAGTTGCATTAATAAGGAACAAAAGGATATTGGGAGACACATAGCGAACTTCTACCACAAGTGTGGAAGCTGCTGATGAAGACATTAAGTGGCTGTGCACGTTTGGCTTTTCTGAAAATGCCAAGGTAGAAAGTTCTGTTTCTTCAGAACAAACATATTTCTCTTTTCTAAAGATGCATCCTGGTATACCAGTACCCTGGGAAAGATAGGAAAAGGGATGTCTGCAGAGCAATAGAGGACTCAAGATATAGCAACTAAGAATAAAAACATTGTTATAATAATTATGATAATAATGCCTCACATTTGCATAATGCTTCAGATTTCTAATATTTAACATATTCTAATTGAACCCCAAACTATGTTAAGAAGAATTTTTAGTAATAACCCAGTTTTATAGAGGAGAAAATGGAGAACAGGGGAGGTTAATTGCTTGTGTAAAGTTTATTAAGCAGCAAATAAATCCTACTCCAGGGCCCAAGCACTGTCATCAAACCTGATTCTTGAGTTCTTTGTGGACTGCAATGGTAACATAAATGTGTAATCCCAGCTTCTGCCTATTCCTTCCTTCATTCATCAGTACACATTTATAGAGCACCCCGAAGAATATAAAGGGAACAAAATAGCCCTTGTGTTCAAAGACTTGAGGATCTAGTATCAAAAGTGGCCAAGTTACACATAATATTTATATAGATTATGTACTTACATTTTACATATGATACACAATTTTCTATTATATATTCTATGTATGTCATAGTTTATATGGTATATACCACATGTATGATTGTATATACACATCTTTTATATATACTAAAAACGCAACATATTTGTGCTTTTTTTTTTTTAAAGATTTTATTTATTTATTTGACAGCCAGAGATCACAAGTAGGCAGAGAGGCAGGCAGAGAGAGAGGGAGAAGCAGGCTCCCTGCTGAGCAGAGAGCCCGATGCGGGGCTCGATCCCAAGACCCTGAGATCATGACCTGAGCCGAAGGCAGAGGCTTTAACCCACTGAGCCACCCAGGCGCCCCTATTTGTGCTTTTCTTAAGGGTATAAACAAAGTTCAGCAGTGAGGAGGAGTGCCATTCCAATTTTTCTTTCCAAGCTTAAGATTCTTTGTTAATAGGATTCAAAGGCGACCCTGTACCATGGAGCCCTTGTCTTTCCTACTGAGGCTTCCTTTCTCTCTTGCTCTCTCTTTTAATATTTATTTATTTGAGAGAGAGGGAGAGCATGAGCAGGAGGGGCAGAGGGAAAGAGAAAATCTTAAGCAGACTCCATGCTCAGAGCCCCACAGGGGCTCAATCTCACCACTCCCAGATCACAAACTCGAGATCATAATCTGACCTGAAACCAAGAGTCTGGAGCTCAACTGACTGTGCCACTCGGGTGCCCCAAGCCTTCCTTTCTGTCTTAAAGCTTCATGCTATCATATTTTCCAATGCTTGCTGAAGCATTTCTCAGATGTAAGGTCTTGCAATACCCCAGTGAAGTAACTACCACTATTCCATGAGAAACTACCACTATTCCTATTTTACAGAAAGAACAAGGCCAAGATGGATAGATAACACACTAGAATGGAAGCGCACTGCACCAAACCCAAATCTCCACTTGTTTTTAGTAAGATCTTTGTCAAAACTAAGGAATCTAATAATAAAAAATGTATTTATATGTTCATTATAGTAATCATTCCTTGTGTTCTTCTAACACAATGCCCTGGACACAGCAAATTTCTCTACTTGCCAGATACCCGGTAGAGGGCTTTTTATGTATTAAAACGTAATAATAAGCATAGTTCACATTTATTAACCACTTAGCAGAGGCCAAGCACTTTGTTAAATATTTGCCTACTGCCTCCTTTAACATTTATAACTATGCCATGAAGCCAATGATGATAATCCCACATAGAATATGAAATTACCAAGGGCGAGCCACGTGCCTATGTTCACACAAGTCATAAGAATCATACTTTGTTGGATCTTCAAATCTAAGTTCCTAATCACTTGCCATACTGTGATAGCACTCAGAGCAACTAGGCAAGAATTTACAGAGGGAAACTTGATATTGCTTAAAATTTTAATCTTTTCCTTCTGCCCCAAACAAACAACAGTGAGCAAGGATTGGACAACTATCTGTAAAAGTGGTCTGTAGTGTTATCATTCTTCTGTTAAAAAAAAGAACACGTGGGCCTGGTCTGTTCTCTACCTTCTCACACAGGGCTAATTCATCATTTTATGTTAGTACAAAGAAATGGTGGAATGGGAAGTTATAACAAAACATCTGTTGACATGTCTATTTCATTTATTCATTTTTGTGTACCTTCTGGTTTAAACTTCATTGCTGATATTAATATTTTAAGACTTTCAGTCTTTTTCTTTATATTTTTTTTTAAAGATTTTTTTTTTTTTTTTTATTTGACAGAGAGATCACAAGCAGGCAGAGAGGCAGGCAGAGAGAGAGGAGGAAGCAGGCTCCCCGAGAGAGCAGAGAGCCCGATGCGGGGCTCGATCCCAGGACTCCGAGATCATGACCTGAGCCGAAGGCAGCAGCTTAACCCACTGAGCCACCCAGGCGCCCCCAGTCTTTTTCTTAAGGATTTCCATCATATGTCTGACTTTTCCTAAATTTGATTTATTTTTTTTAATGCTTTGTATAAGTTTCTTCAGGTGTTTTAGTTAGTTTTAAAATAGAAGCCTACAGGTTTTAATTGTTTTGTGGATATACAATTGTGGTATAATTTTATTGTCTATAGGGGTTTTGCTGTTGTTCTTCCACTTTTTTCTCATAATAATTTGGCATGGGATATGCCCTCAATATTTTGCTGTTGCTTAATTTTCTACAAAATTAATTTTTATAAATTTTTAGAAGATAGTAAGAATTTTTAGAACGTAGTATTTTCGGGGCACCTGGGTGGCTCAGCGGGTTAAAGCCTCTGCCTTCGGTTCAGGTCATGATCCCAGGGTCCTGGGATCGAACCCCACATCAGGCTCTCTGTGAAGCAGGGAGCCTGCTTCCCTTCCTCTCTCTCTGCCTGCCTCTCTGTCTACTTGTGATCTCTGCCTGTCAAATAAATAAAATAAAATCTTAAAAAAAAAAAAGAACGTAGTATTTTCAAATTCACCCCCTTTTTGACCTTTTCAGGTAGTGTTAAAAATATGGCAGTTTGCCTTCTGGGATTTCATGGCTCCTTTCACCTGCCCTACTTTTATGTGGACCATCTCTCCTTTCTCTATTCTTCTCCAGTTCCATCTTGGTTCAACTTCTAGAAGTTTCTCTTCAGTGTGGAGCCATGTCCTGGAAAACAGTCCTGGATGGTGAGTTTTGAAAGTTCATAAGACTCAGAATGATCCAGCCCGTTAAAGCAGACATCTGCACTTAGCTACTATCGGAATGTGAGAAATCATCCAAAGTCTTAGCTGCTACGTCCCAGGGGACACATAGGGGCTTTCTGGCATTTTCCTCTTCTCTGTTATGTCACACAAGACTTTGTTTCCCTCTGCTGCTTCTCGGTAGATGGTGATACCATGCAGTCGTTAGACTATATGATTTTTCCTCACTTGCTGGTATTTGGGCGTTCATAAGAATGTTTTGTCACTGTTTTCATTGTAAATGTTGCCCATGGGTTTTGGTTTTATTATCTTGTTGTTCCCGCTCTTTTATTTGGAGATTCTGAGATATTCAAAATCTATACTGTAGTAATTACCACTTTCCAGAATCCCCTTGGCATTTAATAGTTCTTTTTTTGTTAATAATTTCTGGCTTAATTCCATTGTGATTTGAGTATGTATTCTGTATAGTTTTATTGAAGTTAATGTTTGCTTGCAGAGAAGCTCCATATGAGTCTCTTTATATTTCGAAAATCTAGCCAGTGTTTGCCATATAGTAACATTTAATAAATATTTGTAGAGTTATTTTTGTCTGATTTTCTTTTATTCTTAATCAAGAGTCCTTTACACAGTTATTTTGTACCTGGTAGTAACTTAGCCACTTTAGAGTTTGTCTTAGTCTGTTCAGACTGATAATAACAAAATACCACAGGCTGGGAAGCTAATAAAAGCCAGAAATTTATTTCTCACAATTCTGGAGACTAGAAATTCAAGATCAGGGTGCCATAATGGTCAGGAGAGGACCCTCTTCTAGGTCATAGATTTTTTTAATTGTGTCTTCACATGGATGAAGGGACTAGGTAGCTCTCTGGGGTCTCCTTTATGAGGACATTAAACCCATTCACAAAGGTTCCACTCTCATGACATAACCACCTCCCACAGACCCAATTCCCAATACCATTACACTGAGGAGTAGGATTCCAAATGTGAGTTTTGGGGACACACAGTTAGACTGTAACAGAGGAACAAAGAAATGAAAGATAGAGGTTCATCCTAAAATTATCCTTAAATCAGAAACTTTTGTGATTGAAGATATTGTTAGAGTCACCCAGGTCAACTGAAATCATTAAACAGTTGAAATCACAGAGCTTAGATAGAAGTAGATGTTGACTCAAAGACAGTAATTGTAGTTTGGTAGTGCATTCTTGGACTACTGCATGTGGGGGACTGTGTCTACATATGGTGCTAGAAGAAAGAACCCATTAATTGATTCCTGGAATGTTTCCTGCCATGTGTGTGGGACATGAGAGTGGCATAATCTACATATTTGTATTCTCAGATAGAAAGCTATTCACATCATATAAGGATAATGTGATTGTTTAAAAAATGAAATTGAAGATAAGCATTGAGTTGGGGGCAAGCTTGTAAATTATACATAGTTGTGCTATAGACAAAACAGAACTTCCAGAAAATCTGGATTCAAGTTTCTGAATTTCTTCTCATCTACCCCTCATTTAATGGGTTCTGACCACATCTCTGACACTATGCTTAGAGTTTTCATATACTCAACTTATTTACTCTTCACAGCTTTATCAGTAAGGTGTTACTCATTTCATAATCTTGGGAAATTTACAGAACCTCATTTCTTCACCTGTACGGCATGGAACACCAAAGCTATTCCATAGGGCTAATTCAAGTCTCCTATGATGGAGAATATAATCAGCTAAAAATGTAATATGCTGTTACTATTTCCAGTCCATCACACTGTGATAATTAACACTCAAAACGATATGACATAGGGGTGAATTGCTTAATATAGAGTACAAATGCTGTACCAAAGGAAGATGTTGAATGCTGGTATATGGAGGCAAGAAATGGATGCAGATAGCACAGTGATTTTAGTCATGAAGTAAAACATGAGGAAGAGAGGGGCACCTAGGTGGCCTGATTCTTGATTTCAGCTCAGGTCATGATCTTAGGTCCTGGGATGGATTCTGACATCAGTCTCCATGCTCAGCGGGGAGTCTGCTTGGGATTCTACCTCTTCCTCTCCTTCTGCCCCTCCTCACCCTGTGCATGTGTGCTCTCTCTCAAAAACAAACAAACAAACAAAAACTTGACAAAAAACATGAAGATTTTGTAGCAAGGATAAAAATATTTCCAGAAATACTGAGAAGCATTACCTGTGTGAGATGAAAAAGTAGGCATTAAAAATAACATATAACAGAATATAATGAATGTTTGTTTACATCTAAGATATATCTGATTTTCATTGTTGTCTTTTCTCTGGGTACCACACTTATTTGGCTATAAGCTTTCTGAGGACAGGGACAAGCCCATTTCCACTACTATAACCCTTCGCATGCTGTGAAATAACATAGTAATTGTAGTAAGAGATAGGAGCTGAAATCTTGGCTCTACTCAATTCTGGTGTGACTTAGAAAGCTTTCTTATCTGTGAAATGGAGCAGATGAGTCTGAACAAAGTCACAAGGCATGGTGAGGATAAAACTAAACCATATAAGGGACATTATCAGCTGAAGTAATATCTAAATGTTTGTCACTGACACAATCATCACCGTCACCAAATTACCATCACTTCATTATCACAACTATCAGGAGCCCAAATAGTGCATCTTGCAAGTTGAACCAGTGAATATTTGCTGAATGAAGAAGGCACAGTGAAATAAGTGGTTGAAAAATTAAACGAGACAAGATAGACCATAAGCAATAAAAGAACCTAAATGGTGCAGGGCCTTGAAATCTCATTGTTCATAAATAGCTCAAGGCAGAAGATGGGTTAATGAGGCATCATTTTGTGATTCAGCTTTGTGTGTAGTATCTGACAGTAAAATGTAAATTTGGCTTGAATGGAACCCAAGTAAAGGCCAGGACCTTGTTGAGGACTGGGGAAAATCTTCATCTAAAAGGAACCTATAATATTTTGGCACTGAGATAAAAGCCAATTTCTCAGAGAGTGGGAACCAGCAAATGGCCTTCTAGCAGAAGACAGGAGGGAATATTTTAATTAGGTCTGTTGTGGATGGACCCCACACCCAGAAACCCTGGTTCAGACTCTTGGCATGTGTATCTGAGTCATGGCACTTCTGGAAATGAATTTTTACCACTGAGGTTGAGGATGTTACTTCACAAAGAAAAGGAAGTCATCCATTTTTAGGAGGGTTGAAACTTCATGAGATTTCATGTCCCTTTTGGGAAGCTTGTGTATGTTAAAAATTTCTTAAAAATCAAGAATCACTTTTGTCCTGAAATAACATAACTTCTTTGCCTTTTTTTCATAACTTTTGATGTTACAATCACTTATGCTTGAGGATAAAGACATCAGCTTGAAGTGAGAAAAACAGCAGATGTGGAAAAAATTTGTAAGATTTAAAAGAGCACCCTGTTTTACATCTCTGGCTCTGTTGTACAGGGTCATCTCATTCTGAGTGAAAGGAAGGAAAACCCAGCAATTCAACCTATTGGATGGGTGGAAGAGAAGAAAAAAAGAAGACATTCTTAAAAACATCTTTTTTGTTCAAAATGGACTCACTTCCTCAAGACAAAAATAAAAAATAAAAAATAAAAAACAAAAACTAAAAAACCCTAAATTACAAGTATTATTAAGAGCTTAAATTTTTTTCATGAACTAGTTTACAAAACTACAACTGCTTTTATGAATCCACCTATGAGTATTTGAGTTTATATATGGGTTTTTATTGGTTTTATAAAAAGAAAGATTTCTAGTCACAAGAATGTATTATCATTTATAATAAAGATACTAAGGATCCCAAACGTTGAGGTCAGTGGCCTGGCAATAGAGTAGAAAAAAATGAATAATTCTCCATAGTCTCTTCATCTGATCTTTAAACTTAGTTTTATCATTTTGCTTGAAGAACTGTGAATTCTCAAAACTCATCTGAGCCCTTCACCCTAGGTAATGAATAAGAATGAAAATGTCTTCCCATGCTAACTATGGGGTGAGAGGTTATCTATGCCTCTGGTCATTCACATTTGTATGAATACAGAATGTAGTCAAAAAGATGACTGGAAATTGACAGGAACATTTCAATACTGGTGATAGGAACATTGATTTTAATCCTGGAAAATATAAGAAAATGTCATCATCTCTTAGGTTAGCTACCTGTGAAAGTCTAGAGGCCAAGAAAAATGAGGTAAGTTGATCTCCTATTTTTTTTTAAGGCATTCCTACTTTTTTGAATTTATTTATTTATTTTTTGAAATGTATTTACTTATCTGAGAGAGAGAGAGCGAGCGAGCGCACACACAGGGAGGGGGAAGGGCAGAAGGTAAGGGAGAATCTCAAGCAGCCTCTGAGCTGAGTGTGGAGGCTGACATGGCCCTCGATCCCAGGATCCTGAGCTCATGACCTAAGCTGAAACCAAGAGTTGGAAGCTTAACTAACTGAGCCACCCAGGTGCCCCAAAGCACCCCACTTTTAAGAAGCAAATCGAGTGATTCCAATGCAGGCAGTTAGAAGACTGCAAAGCAAGAAACACTCTCTTAATTGGGAAGAGACCAAATATTTCATTAAAGAACATCTAGTATTTACCTAGCATTGGTGGGTGCTTTACACACATTATTATTATTCCTTATAATAATGTTATGAGTAGATAAGTATTATTATTCCAATTTACAGACAATAAGAAGAGGCCAGGAATATGGCCTAATAAGTGAACTTAAAACTAAGTGGAGGATGAAGGATACAAATCTCCAATCTGCTGGCTATTTCTCTTCCTTCCCCCAAACGTCCTCCTTTAATTCACATGTCTATCAGTTCTGAGCATCAGGAAATTATTCTTCCTTGGGTATAAAAGTGCAGTGTTTCATTCTTTGGCTCATAAATTTTGTTCTTAAATTGAACAATATCTGGGCATCAACATGTACACTCCCCACTCATATGTTCTCTCTCTATCTCCAAACCGCCCCCGCTACAGTCTCTCTCTCTCTCAAATAAATGAATAAATAAAATCTTTTAAAAAAAAAGAATTATTCATCCATTTTTTTTGGTCTGAAAATTGGATATTTCTCACAAAAGAAAAATTTGGGGGGTGGTTATAATCAGATTTGTGGATAATGATTTGTGATTTTATAAACCAATCCTGTTATTTCTTATGGCTCCATTATCTTTGGAAAGCTGATGTGCTTTTCTCTCCCTTTATATTGGTTTTCCATTCTTTCTTATACCCAGATGCTAAAATTAGATTTAGGGCATCATAATTATGCCATAATTACCATGATCATATTTTCTTGCCATTGAAAATGAGTATCAGTTTTGATTCTCCCCAAAACTTCAACAGATGCTATCTTTCTATAGTGTCGTAAATTAGTGTCAGAGTGTATCTAAATGTATAAGCCATTTTCCTGAACTCGTGAGGGGTGGGCTGAACCCACTATTTCAATGAAGTTAATTGTTTCCAAGATTTATCATTTTTTTCTATTGATAATTTTATTCCTAAGAGCTTAATTATTCTCTAATTACCCTGGAAACTGTCTTATTTCACTGTCCAGAAAGAAACTTAATATTTCTGCCAAAAAACTTTATTTTACAAATAAGATGTAGAGAGCCAGAGAAAGTGACTTGTTCAAGATCACTCAGCAAGTCACAGAGTCAGGGTTAGATATTTTTATCCCCATAAGATTTTTATGGTATCTCACTGATTTAATCAGATTCGAGGTTTGAGGATTAAGATTGGAATTTTAATTCTGGCTAGCTTTCTGGTCCTTGCTGCTTTTGAAAAGAAGAAGATTATAAAAGATAGTGAAAACAAACTGAGGGATGCTGGAGGGGGCGGTGGATAGGGAGATGGGGTAACTGGGTGACAGGCATTAAGGAGGGCACATCATGTGATGAACACTGGTTGTTATACACAACTGATAAATTGTTGCACTCTACATCTGAAACTAATGATGTACTATATGTTGGCTAATTGAATTTAAATTAAAAATAAAAGAAAAAATAACTACTTCTGGAAAAGAACAAAGTACTTAGTGTCTTAATAAACCCTTGGGAGATAGGCTGTTGCTATTTACCTGGGATTAAGAGAGTTCTTGCTCACGGGGTACCTGGGTAGCTCAGCCAGTTAAGCATTCAACTCTTGGTTTCTGCTCAAGTTGTAATCTCAGGATCACAAGACCAAGACTCAAAATAACGTCCACACTTAACATGGAGTCTGCTTGAGATTCTGTCTCCCTCTGTCCCACCGCTTGTGCTCCCTCTCTGTCTTTTTATCTCTGAAATAAACACATACATTAAAAAAAAGAAAAGTGTTCCTACTCTCTTCTATAGCTGGGTCTTGGCTGAGAGGAGCAACACTGATATTTATTCACTCATTCACACATAGTGACTGACAACCTTTTGTGTATGGTCCCTGGGGATGCAGGATAAACAAACCACCACCTCCTCCCAAGAACACAGGTTCTTATTTCAGTGGTAGGTGGAGATATGTAAACCAACAGTTACTCTACATGGTGGTACAGATTTTTTTTTATCAGAGTTGATCACGAGATTTAACACTATCTCTAGTTTTATCGTAGGGTAGCTGTTTCTTTTCCCTGCTCTCCCAGAAATATTGCTTTATTTGATATATTTTAAATTATATTTTCATTGAGATTTTTGAGTTCTGTGATCAAAAAAGAGCTGCATCAGGCAAGGTTCTTATCTTCAAAAGCTTGCAATCTGGTACAGTAAATGAAGTAAGTACTTAATTATACTTCAAATTAGAGACTGCATATTCATTTTTAAAACTGAAGTATTAAGTGATTAGGATAAAGGTGGCATTTGTATTGATCCTTAAAGAACTTGGAGGTGAAGGGCATTGATACCCCATAAGGTGGAGAGAAGAATTAAGTGCAAAACACAGTAAGAGGTATAGGAGATGACAGGGTTGGAGAAAAGGGACTTTCTCCTTGGGCAGCTCACACACTGTAGGGGCCATCTTGGGGTAACAGAAGCCCACATACCTGAAAGAAGGTCAAGAAGGTAGACCAGGGGAACAATGTTCTGTCCCCATATTTCTCCTAATCTCCATCATCACATGCAAAGTCCTCACACATACATAACGCACAAAGGTGCACGCACAAACACAGAGTCATGCATACTGTCTATAACTTTAAAGCAACTAAGTTCTTTAGAAAACAATTGAGGCATCTCCAAATTCATGGGTATATTACTGAAAAGAACAGGGGAAGAATGGTCTCCAAAACAAAACATGCAGTCCCCTCCTCCAAAACTATTATTAATTCCCTCACTGTGGATTCCCAGTGGACAAGGTTATCAATTGACTTCTAGACAATAGCCCCACTGGGACAAAATGTGATTCTCTGACATTCACTACTCAGATGGAACCAGGAGGGAAAAGCTACAGGCCAAAAAAGTAGAGGACTTTTAAAGATACATAGTTTCAAAATAAATTTGGATAAATAATTCCATGAGAGCCCCATAGTAGGAGAGTGATATTTGTTAAACAGGTCTTACATTTCAGATATTTTACAATCTACTATCTCTACTTTCAGAAGGAGAAATTGAACCTCATAGAAGTTATATAATTTTTGTAGGTCAAATGATGCTGAATGGAAAATCTGAGATTCTGACTTATGTCCACGTAAAAAACTCTTCTTAGAGACTGTGCTATGCTGGGATATTGGTGGCTATGACCATTGACCATATGCTTAATACATCCTCAATGTATTTTACACAGTTAATTCTAACAAAAGACAACTTTAATGGGCAATATTATGCCCATGGTACAGATAAGGAAAAAAGAGAAAAAGGCGGTAATAAATTCATAAGCTGGTGTTAGAGGTCATCAGGAAGATGGACCACTCCTGGCCCTAGGGCACTCAGAGACTCCTCACCCTCTCCCTGTCCCTGGAACGTACATTTGTCCACCATTTCCACACTGGGAGCTATTTCAAGGAAGTAGCCTTCAGAGAGTAAGGTGTTCTTGAGATCATCTGAACCCCGTTAAACTTTTAGCATACTGGTGGGTGAGCAAAGTCTTGTGGGGCCTGGGCAAGCCTCATATGTAAGTCCCCTTGCTTATTAAACCTGCCACCTACCCACCTGCAGTGTTGTACCTCTCTCATTAGTCTCTTCCTTCCTCCTCTGTGGGGGCCAGTTTCAGATTCATCCAGGAAGCTCCCAGGGTTGCAAACCAATTGCGAAAAAGCACATTTTGGATTGAAGCTGAAGTGTGTCTAAATCAAAGCTTGTGTTCGTTCCACTAAATTAATGTCCTATTATCCCTTTGAGACTCACCTAGAAAGAGCAAGCTTACTTTGCTATCAAATGGCCTTTTGTGGTCCGTCCCAGACTAGAGCGATGAGATTCATCTGTCTCTTCCAGTTACTCAGTGGTGCCATAATCCCCTGGACTTTTTGCTCTCATAGACCTTGCACACTCTGCTGCTACTGTGTATTTTTCCATATGCCCAGCCAGAGTATGCACTGCAACCCATCCTGTTGGGGCCAACCGTTAAGAACTCTCCACGTCCGGGACAAGCAGAGAAACTTAGTTGAATTTAGTCAGAAAATTTAGTTGAATACCTATTCTGATAAAAAATATCTAGAGGTGAGTCCTGGAGTGGAAGCCTGAGTTCATGTCAAAGGTCCTCAGCTGGTTCTCAGGTTTTAGGACAGCTTGAGGCAACTTATAAAGGCACCAGAAACCAGGATATCCACCACTAATGACAGCTCCCAGGTATTTGATGATTATGCCACAACAACATTTTCTCATTTCCTTCAGAAGAGGTATTTAAAATGGTATTCCAGACAAATTGCAAAAATTGGTAGCTCAAGTCTCTTTACAATAGAATTGTTCACTCGTGGCATGGACAGCCTGGCCAAGAAAAGATGATCGGGACAGTCTGACCCAGAGACTAAGCCATAGATGGTACTTCTTTTAATACCCACCTTCTTTTCCAAAGGTAACCAAGAATCACAATCACCAAATAATGACAAATTTAGTTTGTTTTTCTTGTAGTCACAGACAAGATGTGGAAAAAGCAAAGTAAATGGCTTTCTATTCCTTGAAAAATTGCTTGGTATCAGACTCTGTACCTGACATATTGCTTAGGTAGACATATTTGACCCCCAAACACCATATGTAGTAGGTTGCAAAGGTTGTTCCTGGTGTCCATACTTAATGACTCTTTAAAACATTTGTAGGATAAATGAGTGAGGTGTATTCTAGCTTGACTGAACTAGATTTCCATAAAAAAAAAAAAAAGTAAAAAACCCAGAACATAAGAGAGAAAAATCTCCTGGAGAAGTGGATATCTTAAGGCAAAATAATCCGATACTGAATCATTGTGAGTTACTAAAGCACGAGAATAAAATTCTCTGCTCGCTAATGAATGCAGATGCTGTTTTACACTCAATTCAGAACAATAAAGAGAGATGCAAAGCTCAAGGGAGAAATGGAAATTAGAGGGCCTTGAACTGCTTTCCCCGAAAACAATAGTTTAATACAGACAATGCATGGAGAATGTTTATCCAGAGATAGATACACTTATAGGGACATGTGAATTGACCCAGGATGTGGTTACATTTGAGACTGCACAAAGCCATTCAGAGCTGTCCGCAACTGCAGCAGGAAACTGGGACTTTGTATGCATCCATGAGTCAGTCATTGTCCAGGCTAGGGCTCCCTGGAGTGCTATGCCCTTGAGCGAAGAAAACTCTGTTGCCAAGAAATAGTTTTAGTGAAGAATTTAGCCGCTGGTCGTTGGCAGCTGAAGATATGGGTATGTTGGCACTGAGGAAGGACTCCAGGATGGAAATCAGAGTATCTTCCAGAAAGAAATCATGTATAGGTAGATTTCCTTCTGAAATAGGTGGATGTATAGTGCCAAAGTATAGGTAGGAGATTTCTCCCAGTTGAGTTTAAACTTACAAGTCTTGAATTCAAGCAGCCTGGCATCAACTGATTGCATTCTGGTGAGACCCTATCAAGAAGATTTTCCCTTTCATTCACATATCATTGAGCTTCTGCTATGCTTTTTGGCGATGGTAAATAGTATGTTCTGGGAACATAGTTTGCCAGTGATAATTGCTTTTGAGGGCCAGAGGTTAGCTTATTTTCCAAATTTGCTGTGTGTGGGCCAGGGAACATCTGTATGTACTGACACAAAGTGTTGTCTCCACTATTTTTCTGAGTGATAATCTTGTCTGTATTTTTAACTCTTTAGGTTCTTTAAAAATCAGGAAGAGGGCTTCTATTTCCTAGAAGATGGAATAGATGTACTTTTCCCTATTACTCCTGATAAGTGCAGTTAAACCCTGGACAGCATGTATAAAACAAACAGAAAGACTCTGAATGTGGGACAGAGGAAAAAACAAAAAAAACAAAACAAAACAAAACAAAAAGAACAACAGACCAGTAGGAACCACAAGGCCTTGGGAATAAATAGATCCTAAGTGCCTTTGTTTGTTTTAGATCACGTGTTCCAGCCTTGGCGCTAGATAACCCAGCAAATTAGAAATGCCAATAGGTACAGATGAAAAATAAGCCCTAATAGAAGTCTGCTCTCTCTAGTCAAAGAATGAAGAAATGGGCAGCTTAACAAGAGAGAATACTTTTAGATAATAGCCAGGGAAAACATAAAATATTGCCCCCCACCCTCAAGCTAGCGAATCTGAGTGGAGAACCCAGATTTCCACCTTTATGAGGCTGTGGCAAAATGCTAACACTCCTGTGCAGGTAGTTTTAGCGAAGGCCAAGTAGGGAGCCTGAACTCTTGTCCGTGTTGGCCAATAACAAGGCTCCCCTTTACCTGCACTTCTACAATGGCAGAACAAAGTACCCTTCCCCTCCTCCCTGGGGCAGCATGGGAGAAGGCCCAATGAAGTCAGGACTTCTACAATCACTCAGTGGTAATGAGATCATCCCCACCACATCAGTGGAGACCCCATAAAAGCTAAGTTTCCCACCATTTCCCACCACAAGTCCAACAGCAACAAGAAGGTTCCCTTTGGATGTTAACAAATCCCAGGTGGGGGACCTAGACTTCTGGTACCTCCTGACAGTAATGCCCCAGCTGGAGCAGTACCAGAAGATCTGAGACTCAACATAGAAAAGACACCAATCCTTCCCAAATTGATACGCATGTTTTAGATAATTCCTACTAAAATCCCACTAAGAGTTTTTATAGACAGAGACAAGATTATCCTACAATTTATATGGAAAGAAAAAGGAACCAAAATAGCTAAAACAATCTTGAAAAAGAAGAATAAACTTGAAGAAATCAATCAACCTGATCTTAAGGCTTCTTATAGAGTTGCCATAAATCAAGAATGTGTGTAGCTGGCAGAAGAGACATATAGATCAATGAAAGAGAATGGAGAACTCAGAAATAGAGCAACACAAATATAGCCAATAGAATTTTGACAAAAATACCAAGGAAAGATAGCTACCTCAAGGAACTCTGCAGTAACCACAGGACATTGACACATGGCAAAAATGAACTTCTACCTAAGTCTTATATCTTGTAGATGTTGAACTCAAACTGGACCACCAACTTAAATGTAAAGCATATAACAATAATAATTTTGGAAGAAAGTAGAATAGAATCATGAGGATATAGTGCCAGGCAAGAGGTTCTTAGATTTGATCCCCAAAGTAATATTTACTTAAAAATGAATAAATTGGACTTCACCATTATTTAAGAGTTACCTTTTGCTAGAGGACCCTGTAAAGAAGGTGGAAATAAAAGTTACAGAATGAGGGAAAATATTTACAAGCCATATGTGATAGGACTAAATAGCTAGACTATATATAGTATTATATGTATATCTCATATATATATGTATACACACACACACACACACACACATATATTTCTTTTAGGTAAGTATATCTAATAGATACATATATGTATGTATATGTATATATATGTATATACATGTATCTATTAGATATACTTACCTAAAAGATACATATATCAAAGCGCAACAATAAAAATGCAACCTGTGCAATTAGCAAATGAACAAAATACATGAGAAAACATTTCACTGACATGGATATACTGATGGCAAATAAGCATATGAAAGGGTGTTCAATATAATTTGCCATTGGAAAAACTCAGATTAAAATCACAACGATGTGTCTCTATCCAGCCATTAAAATGTTAAAAAAAAAAAAAAGTGAATAGTGACAACAACAAATGCTGGTGAAGATGCAGAAAAACTAAGTCACTCACACATCACATGGGAACATAAAATGGTACAGCCACCTAGAAAACTGTTTGGTGTTTTCTTAAGGAAACTAAATATTCAAATTCTGTATGACCCATAAATTTTATTCCTGGGCATTTGTTCCAGAGAAATGAGCAATTATGTTCACTGAACAATCTATACATAATTGTTTATATCAGCTTTATCTAAAATATTTCATGAGGAGTAATTTCTTTGGCTATACTCCTTTTTTTTTCCTATGTGGAATGACTTACCTGGATGCATTTTATTATTTAGAAAGAATAAGCAGACATTCTGGGTTTGAAAATGAGAAGAGTTTTTCTTTTTATATTTCATAGGACTTTTCATAGTCTGTATTCCAGTGCACAGCAGTCCTCATTCAGGGAAGACTGCTCCAGTCTATGCTGGCAGGATATGGTAAGTGAGTTTGCCTACTCACGGCATTCCATGTTAGCAAGTCTATGTGCCTGTTGTTCACAAAACAGGATTCTTCACGCTGGCCTTGGTGAGTAACCAAGATGATTTTTAAAACCCCATCTGCAATTCATTTGAAACATTTCTCAATTTTTCTGAATGTTGATAATAAAGCAAGGTGCTTCTTGAGGTTATTTAAGCCCCTGATGCATAAAATAAACTTAAAATACTATATTACTTTTCTAGGGCTTCCATCAGCACAGAAGTTAATTTCTCACAGTTCTGAAAAGTGGAAGTCCAAGACCAAGATGTTGGCAGGTTTGATTTCTCCTGGGTTTCTCTTTTTGTCTTGTAAACAACTATTTTCTCTCTCTGACCTCACAGGGGTTTTACTTTATGACTCTTCCTCCTTTTATTAGGACACTAGTCATATTGGATTAAGGCCTCATCCTTATGACTTCATTTAACTTTAATTATTTCTTGAAAGGTTTTGTCTCCAAATGTAGCCACTTTGGAGGTTAGAGCTTTAACACATGGACTTGAGGGAAACATAATTCAATCCATCACAAACAGCTATAGAAAAGCAAAGTTAAAAATAGATTTTAATAGAAAATTCATTCTGAGTTATTAACAAAAGATACACTTAAACAGCAAGAGAAAATTTGAAAAATAAAAAGCACGGAAAAAGTAACCTCAACCAGCAATGAAAAAGTTAAACTTCACAGTAACATAGTAATAGACAGTAATTGAATATAGTAACAAAGAATAAAACAAATTAGGTATAAAAACAGGAAGAAATAACAGGGATATATGGCTCAGTGATAAAAGGAAATAAACCACCAAGAATGTACAATAACCATGAATTCACAAATGACAATATAGTCTCAAGATCCATATGGCTAAAGTTTTCAGAATGCAAGTAGCAATTGACCAGTATGACCCATTTTTGATCATAGTAGATTTTGACTCACTTATCTCAGAAATTAATGTCTAAGGGAGTCCAAGATTTGATAAGTATGGAAAAATTCTCCAATTAAAAAATATCATCTGGTATCAAGATGGTTAACTTCCAATGCATGTGGAATTATAAAGGCTTAAGAGTTCCCCAAGCAGGGGCGCCTGGGTGGCTCAGTGGGTTAAGCCGCTGCCTTCTGCTCGGGTCATGATCTCAGGGTCCTGGGATCGAGTCCCGCGTCGGGCTCTCTGCTCGGCGGAGATCCTGCTTCCCTCCCTCTCTCTCTGCCTGCCTCTCCATCTACTTGTGATCTCTCTCTGTCAAATAAATAAATAAAATCTTAAAAAAAAAAAAAAAAAAAAAAAAGAGTTCCCCAAGCAGTTTTGAAGAAAAACAAGATTGAAAGGATTGGGTTGGATTAGTTTGCTGGGTACCAACACTCACTATATGAGAGAGACAGACTTCCTTAAAAATCAGTGGGAAAAGGGGTGCCTGGGTGGTTCAATCGGTGAATCAGCTGCCTTTGGCTTGGGTCATGATCCCAGAGACCTGGAATCAAGCCCCACATCAGGTTCCCTATTCTGGGGGAGCCTGCTTCTCCCTCTGCCTTTCTCCCTTTTAATATTCTCTTTCTCTCTCTCTCAAATAAATGAATAAAATCTTCAAAAAAAATCTGTGGGAAAAAATGGAATTGTCAACAAATGGTACTGAGGCATGTTGCTATCTATATTTTAAGAAGTGAAGTTAGGAGCAGGAAAACGGCGGAGCTCTCGGGACTCACAGAAACTCCCCACTGGACCTCGGTTATCTAAATACAAGTTATTTATTTGATTGGCATTTGCTCTTGTCAGTTTCGCAAACTAAGCAAACTCACGCACACCCCCAGAAGCAGTGTTTTACCAAAACCGGGCATCCCTGAGACTCGTCAAGTTGACACATAAATCCACCAGCACAGAGTACACAGGTCTGCTGGTGTATTTTCATTTGATTCGTTTTTCCTTAAGATAAGAAAACCAAGGTCAGAGGAGGAGTCAAGATGGCGGAGAAGTAGCAGGCTGAGACTACTTCGGGTAGCGGGAGATCAGCTAAATAGCTTATCTAAAGATTGCAAACACCTACAAATCCAACGGGAGATCGAAGAGAAGAAGAACAGCAATTCTAGAAACAGAAAATCAACCACTATCTGCAAGGTAGGACTGGCGGAAAAGTGAATCCAAAGCGACAGGAAGATAGACCGCGGGGGGAGGGGCCGGCTCCCGGCGAGCGGCGGAGCAACGGAGCAAAATCAGGACTTTTAAAAGTCTGTTCCGCTGAGGGACATCACTCCAGAGGCTTAACTGGTGTGAAGCCCAGGCGGGGTCAGCGCGGCCTCAGGTCCCGCAGGGTCGCAGAAGGATCGGGGGTGTCTGAGTGTCTCAGAGCTTACCGGTATTAGAACGGGGAAGCCGGCTACAGAGACAGACAGGTGCTGTTCTCTGAGGGCGCACTGAAGAGTGGGGCCCCGGGCTCTCGGCTCCTCCAGGCCGGAGACCGGGAGGCCACCATCTTCACTCCCGTCCACCAGAACTCTACGGAAAGTGCTCAGGGAACAAAAGCTCCCGAAAGCAAACCCGAGCGGATTACTCAGCGCGGACCCGGGTAAGGGCGGTGCAACTCCGCCTGGGGCAAAGACGCTTGAGAATCACTACAACAGGCCCCTCCCCCAGAAGATCAACGGGAAACCCAGCCAGGACCAAGTTCACCTACAAAGGAGTGCAGTTTCAATACCAAGGAGAGCGGCGGAATTCCAGAGAAGAAAGCAAAGCACGGAACTCATGGCTTTCTCCCCATGATTTTTTAGCCTTGCAGTTAATTTAAATTTTTTTTTCTTTTTCTCTTCTTCTGCTAAATTTTTTTAAATTTTACCGTTTTCTTTTTTAACGTTTTTTAAATAGTTTATCTAATATATATATATTTTTTCCTCTTTTTATATTTTTTCTTTATCAGTTTTCTTTTTTTTAATAGTTTCTTTTTTTTTTTTCTTTCTTTCTGAACCCCTTTTTATCCCCTTTCTCCCTCCTCACAATTCGGGATTTCTTCTGATTTGGCTAAAGCATATTTTCCTGGGGTTGTTGCCACCCTTTTAGTATTTTACTTGCTCCTTCATAAACTCTTATCTGGACAAAATAACAAGGCGGAAAAATTCACAACAAAAAAAAGAACAAGAGGCAGTACCAAAGGCTAGGGACCTAATCAATACAGACATTGGTAATATGTCAGATATAGAGTTCAGAATGACGATTTTCAAGGTTCTAGCTGGGCTTGAAAAAGCATGGAAGATATTAAAGCAACCCTCTCGGGGGATATAAAAGCCCTTTCTGGAGAAATAAAAGAACTAGAATCTAACCAAGTTGAAATCAAAAAAGCTATTAATGAGGTGCAATCAAAAATGGAGGCTCTCACTGCTAGGATAAATGAGGCAGAAGAAAGAATTAGCGATATAGAAGACCAAATGACAGAGAATAAAGAAGCTGAGCAAAAGAGGGACAAACAGCTACTGGACCACGAGGGGAGAATTCGAGAGATAAGTGACACCATAAGACGAAACAACATTAGAATAATTGGGATTCCAGAAGAAGAGGAAACAGAGAGGGGAGCAGAAGGTATATTGGAGAGAATTATTGGAGAGAATTTCCCCAATATGGCAAAGGGAAGAAGCATCAAAATCCAGGAGTTTCAGAGAACCCTCCTCAAAATCAATAAGAATAGATCCACACCCCGTCACCTAATAGTAAAATTGACAAGTCTTAGTGACAAAGAAAAGATCCTTAAAGCAGCCCGGGAAAAGAAGTCTGTAACGTACAATGGTAAAAATATTCGATTGGCAGCAGACTTATCCACAGAGACCTGGCAGACCAGAAAGAGCTGGCATGATATATTCAGAGTACTAAATGAGAAAAACATGCAGCCAAGAATACTATATCCAGCTAGGCTATCATTGAAAATAGAAGGAGAGATTAAAAGCTTCCAGGACAAACAAAAACTGAAAGAATTTGCAAACACCAAACCAGCTCTACAGGAAATATTGAAAGGGGTCCTCTAAGCAAAGAGAGACCCTAAAAGTAGTAGATCAGAAAGAAACAGAGACAATATACAATAACAGTCACCTTACAGGCAATACAATGGCACTAAATTCAAATCTCTCAATACTTACCCTGAATGTTAATGGGCTAAATGCCCCAATCAAAAGACACAGGGTATCAGAATGGATCAAAAAACAAAAAACATCTATATGTTGCCTACAAGAAACTCATCTTAAACCCGAAGACACCTCCAGGTTTAAAGTGAGGGGGTGGAAAAGAATTTACCATGCTAATGGACATCAGAAGAAAGCAGGAGTGGCAATCCTTATAGCAGATCAATTAGATTTTAAGCCAAAGACTACAATAAGAGATGAGGAAGGACACTATATCATACTCAAAGGAACTGTCCAACAAGAAGATCGAATGATTTTAAATATCTATGCCCCTAACGTGGGAGCAGCCAACTATATAAACCAATTAATAACAAAATCAAAGAAACACATCGACATGAATACAATCATAGTAGGGGATTTTAACACTCCCCTCACTGAAATGGACAGATCACCCAAGCAAAAGATCAACAAGGAAATCAAGGCCTTAAATGACACACTGGACCAGATGGACATCACAGATATAATCAGAACATTTCATCCCAAAGCAACAGAATACACATTCTTCTCTAGTGCACATGGAACATTCTCCAGAATAGATCACATTCTTGGTCCTAAATCAAGTCTCAACTGGTATCAAAAGATTGGGATCATTCCCTGCATATTTTCAGGCCACAATGCTCTAAAGCTAGAACTCAATCACAAGAGGAAATTTGGAAAGAACCCAAATACATGGAGACTAAACAGCATCCTTCTAAAGAATGAATGGGTCAACCAGGAAATTAGAGAAGAATTGAAAAAATTTATGGAAACAAATGATAATGAAAACACAACGGTTCAGAATCTGTGGGACACATCAAAGGCAGTCCTGAGAGGAAAATATATAGCGGTACAAGCCTTTCTCAAGAAACAAGAAAGGTCTCAGGTACACAACCTAACCCTACACCTAAAGGAGCTGGAGAAAGAACAAGAAAGAAACCCTAAACCCAGCAGGAGAAGAGAAATCATAAAGATCAGAGCAGAAATCAGTGAAATAGAAACCAAAAAAACAATAGAACAAATCAACGAAACTAGGAGTTGGTTCTTTGAAAGAATTAATAAGATTGATAAACCCCTGGCCAGACTTATCAAAAAGAAAAGAGAGAGGACCCAAATAAATAAAATCATGAATGAAAGAGGAGAGATCACAACGAACACCAAAGAAATACAGACAATTATAAGAACATACTATGAGCAACTCTACGCCAACAAATTTGACAATCTGGAAGAAATGGATGCATTCCTAGAGACATATAAACTACCACAACTGAACCAGGAAGAAATAGAAAGCCTGAACAGACCCATTACCAGTAAGGAGATTGAAACAGTCATCAAAAATCTCCAACAAACAAAAGCCCAGGGCCAGACGGCTTCCCGGGGGAATTCTACCAAACATTTAAAGAAGAACTAATTCCTATCCTCCTGAAACTGTTCCAAAAAATAGAAATGGAAGGAAAACTTCCAAACTCATTTTATGAGGCCAGCATCACCTTGATCCCCAAACCAGACAAGGATCCCATCAAAAAAGAGAACTACAGACCAATATCGTTGATGAACACAGATGCAAAAATTCTCACCAAAATACTAGCCAATAGGATTCAACAGTACATTAAAAGGATTATTCACCACGACCAAGTGGGATTTATTCCAGGGCTACAAGGTTGGTTCAACATCCGCAAATCAATCAATGTGATACAACACATTAATAAAAGAAAGAACAAGAATCATATGATACTCTCCATAGATGCTGAAAAAGCATTTGACAAACTACAGCATCCCTTCCTGATCAAAACTCTTCAAAGTGTAGGGATAGACGGCACATACCTCAATATTATCAAAGCCATCTATGAAAAACCCACCGCAAATATCATTCTCAATGGAGAAAAACTGAAAGCTTTTCCGCTAAGGTCAGGAACACGGCAGGGATGTCCGTTATCACTGCTATTCAACATAGTACTAGAAGTCCTAGCCTCAGCAATCAGACAACAAAAGGAAATTAAAGGCATCCAAATCGGCAAAGAAGAAGTCAAACTATCACTCTTTGCAGATGATATGATACTATATGTGGAAAACCCTAAAGACTCCACTCCAAAACTGCTAGAACTTGTACAGGAATTCAGTAAAGTGTCAGGATATAAAATCAATGCACAGAAATCAGTTGCATTTCTCTACACCAACAACAAGACAGAAGAAAGAGAAATTAAGGAGTCCTTCCCATTTACAATTGCACCCAAAACTATAAGATACCTAGGAATAAACCTAACCAAAGAGACTAAGAATCTATACTCAGAAAACTATAAAGTACTCATGAAAGAAATTGAGGAAGACACAAAGAAATGGAAAAATGTTCCATGCTCCTGGATTGGAAGAATAAATATTGTGAAAATGTCTACACTACCTAAAGCAATCTACACATTTAATGCAATTCCTATCAAAGTACCATCCATTTTTTTTCAAAGAAATGGAACAAATAATCCTAAAATTCATATGGAACCAGAAAAGACCTTGAATAGCCAAAGGAATATTGAAAAAGAAAGCCAAAGTTGGTGGCATCACAATTCCGGACTTCAAGCTCTATTACAAAGCTGTCATCATCAAGACCGCCTGGTACTGGCACAAAAACAGACAAATAGATCAATGGAACAGAATAGAGAGCCCAGAAATGGACCCTCAACTCTATGGTCAACTCATCTTCGACAAAGCAGGAAAGAATGTCCAATGGAAAAAAGACAGCCTCTTCAATAAATAGTGTTGGGAAAATTGGACAGCCACATGCAGAAAAATGAAATTGGATCATTTCCTTATACCACACACGAAAATAGTCTCAAAATGGATGAAGGATCTCAATGTGAGAAAGGAATCCATCAAAACCCTCGAGGAGAACACAGGCAGCAACCTCTTCGACCTCAGCCGCAGCAACATCTTCCTAGGAACATCACCAAAGGCAAGGGAAGCAAGGGCAAAAATGAACTTTTGGGATTTTATCAAGATCAAAAGCTTTTGCACAGCAAAGGAAACAGTGAACAAAACCAAAAGACAACTGACAGAATGGGAGAAGATATTTGCAAACGACATATCAGATAAAGGGCTAGTGTCCAAAATCTATAAAGAACTTAGCAAACTCAACACCCAAAGAACAAATAATCCAATCAAGAAATGGGCAGAGGACATGAACAGACATTTCTGCAAAGAAGACATCCAGATGGCCAACAGACACATGAAAAAGTGCTCCATATCACTTGGCATCAGGGAAATACAAATCAAAACCACCATGAGATATCACCTCACACCAGTCAGAATGGCTAAAATGAACAAGTCAGGAAATGACAGATGCTGGCGAGGATGCGGAGAAAGGGGAACCCTCCTACACTGTTGGTGGGAATGCAAGCTGGTGCAACCACTCTGGAAAACAGCATGGAGGTTCCTCAAAATGTTGAAAATAGAACTACCCTATGACCCAGCAATTGCACTGCTGGGTATTTACCCTAAAGATACAAACGTAGTGATCCGAAGGGGCACGTGCACCCGAATGTTTTTAGCAGCAATGTCTACAATAGCCAAACTATGGAAAGAACCTAGAGGTCCATCTACAGACAAATGGATAAAGAAGATGTGGTATATATACACAATGGAATACTATGCAGCCATCAAAAGAAATGAAATCTTGCCATTTGTGACGACGTGGATGGAACTAGAGGGTATCATGCTTAGCGAAATAAGTCAATCGGAGAAAGACAACTATCATATGATCTCCCTGATATGAGGGAGAGGAGATGCAACATGGGGGGTCGAGGGGGTAGGAGAAGAGTAAATGAAACAAGATGGGATTGGTAGGGAGACAAACCATAAGTGACTCTTAATCTCACAAAACAAACTGAGGGTTGATGGGGGGAGGGGGTTGGGAGAGGGGGGTGTGGTTGGATATTGGGGAGGGTATGTGCTATGGTGAGTGCTGTGAAGTGTATAAACCTGGCGATTCGCAGACCTGTACCCCTGGGGATAAAAATATATGTTTATAAAGCTGTAAAAAAAAAAAAAAGAAAAAAGAAAGGATTAATACCCAAGTTTTGTAGCAACATGGACGGGACTGGAAGAGATTATGCTGAGTGAAATAAGTCAAGCAGAGAGAGTCAATTATCATATGGTTTCACTTATTTGTGGAGCATAACAAATAGCATGGAGGACGAGGGGAGATGGAGAGGAGAAGGGAGTTGAGGGAAATTGGAAGGGGAGGTGAACCATGAGAGACTATGGACTCTGAAAAATGATCTGAGAATTTTGAAGGGGTGGGGGGTGGGAGGTTGGGGGCACCAGGTGGTGGGTATTGTAGAGGGCACGGATTGCATGGAGCACTGGGTGTGGTGCAAAAATAATGAATACTGTTATGCTGAAAAAAAATAAAAAATTAAAAAAAAATAAATTTAAAAAAAAAAAGAAGTGAAGTTAGATATCTATCTTATATATTACCCCCAAATAAATTTCATCTTTATGAAAGACCTACATGTGCATATTTTGAACCTGTAGAAAAAATATGAAGAATACATTTATTCTTTGTATTTTGATTGTTATGTTAAAAAAACCCACAAACCATAAGTAAACAACAGATTGATAGGTTCATTTACATAAAAATAAAATATGTCACAAACCACAAAACAAATATAACTAAAATCAAGTGATTAGCAGAGAAAAGATAATTGTAAATATTTAAAGGAAAAGGGATCAGTATATATAATGCATAAAACATCTCCAGGTCAATAAAATATTGATAAACTATAAACAGAAATGAAAAAAAAAAACTGATAAAGCATATAAAAAAGAAATTCACAGATGAGGAGACCCAAATGTCCAATAAAGATGAAAATACACTCAATATCACTAACAATTAGAAAAATGAACATTAAAAAAATGAGATACTGGCCATCATTTAGGAAAGAATAAAATACTGAGAAAAACAGAGGCAAAGATCTTACACTGATGAGGGGAGTGAAAATTGGCATAGCAACCTTGGAGAGTAATTTATCAAGATCTGAAAACCAGTGTTGATACACAGATCTGATACACCTGGTCATTTTATGTTTAGATATTTGTCCCAATGGAATTCTTCTGTATGGATGAGAAGATTTTCAGCAGATAATTATTCATGGATTTTTTCAGGTGTCTGCCCATCTTGCAGGCAAAGTTACTGGCCTTCAGTTTCAAATTAACTTTTCAAAGATGTTTGTAAGATGAACAAGGGAGAAAGAGACAGTGTCTGCAGAGGCCAGACTTGTTCACCATCCAGCATAATAAAAGCAATGTCTCCCTGGATCAAAGATCAGACATGGTTGCTCACAGTGCATTATAAAAATTCAGGTTCCCTAAACTCAGGGTTCCTTGGCTATGATGCAAATCCACTGTAGGCATAATCCCCACCTGGCTTCTGCAGTTCTGTTCACATGGAGCTGAGAGACAAGGGAAATTTGTGCAAATATGCTAATCCTTAGGAAGCTCACTGTGCCATGAGTAATAAAGTCCTCTGCCTCTGCTGCAAGCACCTCATATTTTTTTGCCAGAATTTTTGAAACTCTGACAGACCAAACTGTTAACAGATCTTGTAACAGTTTATAATCATGAAAAAATTGGAATCAGTTGAATGTGTAACAATGGGTGGGGGGGGGGAATGTAGTCTAAAAGTTGTGAAACAGTGAATTAAACAGTGAAATTGGTGGGAAATATTAAACAGTGAAAATATTGAACAGTGAAATTGGTGGACTATCCTCAAATTATGGTGCTGTTTATAGTCAAAATTAGTTGATTGTTGGCAATCTTAAATAGTTCAACTTAGTATTTGTTTCAATATAAATCAATATCAGAAACATAAATTTTAATTTTTAACTTTGATTTGCTCATAAAAAGCAAACTATGCCAATGTTTAAAATGGAACCATGTTCTTTCTATTCTCATGGAGGGAGTAAAAGTATTCTACTCCACTATGCAAGGGAGACACCATAACCTCACTAGACCAAGTGGAAGGAGGAGGACAACACGGTGAATAGTAGGGAGATTTCAACCATATATATAAAATCCTGGTTCTAAAACCAATAAGGATGAGAAGTAAACATTATAATATACTACAACATTTTGCCGTTACATGTCCATACTTAAATGGTTACCACAAAACTCCCTGAAGTTCTCTCTCTCTCTTTTTTTTTTTTTAAAGATTTTATTTATTTATTTGTCAGAGAGAGAGAGGGAGAGAGAGCAAGCACAGGCAGACAGAATGGCAGGCAGAGGCAGAGGGAGAAGCAGGCTCCCCGATGAGCAAGGAGCCCGATGTGGGACTCGATCCCAGGACGCTGGGATCATGACCTGAGCTGAAGGTAGCCGCTTAACCAACTGAGCCACCCAGGTGTCCCTGAAGTTCTCTCTTTATGGCATGTGTCCATTTTTCCCAATTAAATTACAAGACTAAGGTAAAGTGAATAGATGCTCAAGAGGGCGACCACAACTTAGAAGAAGTCCTCTTAAATAGGCTTTCCACATCTCTAGAAGCAGTGTGATGCGAGATCTCGGTTCTCTCATTTTCTCAGAAGGCCTATCTTGGTTTACAGGACAGTTTTTTCTTCTAGAAAACACATTATGAGTCACTCAGAGGAGTATGGGCCTACCCTAAAATTTTCACCATGTGTCATTAAATGTCATATAGTTCAACTGCAGGAAATTTTTTTCTCATAATGAGAAATGCAAAGCTTGGGCTGGTTTCAAGTTTTTGTTTTTTTAATCCTGAAAAAAAATAATGAGTTTATACACATAAAAAAAAAAGTCTTTAAAGTACAGTGACCGTGTCTCTATTAGGCTACCTTCACAAGTACTAGATTAGTATAGTTTTTAACTTTATTTTTCCAGTTTTGTAGCACCTATTTCTGGAAGGGGTTGGAGGTACCTAAGTGAAATAAAAGCAAGGAGCATACATGGTGAGAGCTTGAAGGGATTTTTGCATTTATATTTTCATTTTGTAGATGAGAATATGTAGCCATCCTTGGATGGTGGCCATGTCCACATTTGAACTCACATCTAATCCATCAAAGAAAAGTAACTGTAAGATGCTAGGTTAGACTAAGAATTATACCTAACTGTTCTTGAGTGCTTTTTGTATGTAAGGCATGGTTCTAAGCCTTTCCCTGTATTATCTCACTTAATTTCACACAGTTCTAAGAGTTAAGGGCTGTTTTTTCCCAATTTTACAGATGAGGAAACTGGCTGCCAAGGAGATGAAGTACATTTTCCACCACTACACATGTAGGAACTAATAGAACAAAGATGCTAGCCTAAACACTTTTATTTCCAACTCACCCACACTCTTCACTGCTCTTATAGATTAATTAAAAACAGTATACCCCTGAGTATTTGTCTTATCATCAAGTCTCAATTGTGATGATAAAACTTTCTAGTCTTATTAAACATTCAAGGGTTAGATATTCTTTTCATTTTATAAATATAAAACATAAGGACCAGAGGGGAAGAATAAGTGGAATCTTGATCCTTGGATGGAAGGAAGGATAACATTAGAAACAATATGTCCTGATTTTTAGAATCTCAGCATACCAATAATTAGGATATGCAGTTATTGCCTTCTCCCAGGGAGTGAAGTCTGGAGAGAGACCTCAAGTCACCTCAAGATTAAAGAGTCATGGCCTCGGTTATGGCTTGGTTGTTCTAATAAAATGGGGTGAGTCTTTCTTCATAACTATCACGGGATGCCATCCCGATATGAATTCCCATCAAGGCTAACATCTAGAGCGACCTTTTGCAGTGTGCCAGAAACTGAACTAAGGGCTTCATCTACATCGTTTGGATTTACTACTTAGCAAGCACAGGGGGTCCATACATTTTGTTGAGTACTGTTTCAAGAGCTTTAAACATATGGATGGAATTGATTCCCACAAAAACTATATGAAGTTGGTACTATTGTTGCCTTCATTTTATATGTGAAGAAATGATTTTGAATCCTAGGTCCAGAGTTACCCTTAACTACCACTAGCTTGTCTTCTGTATTTATTATCAAATTAGCCCCACAGAGGATGTACTCTTCTTTTCTCCCACAGGAGACTGAGGCCTTTAGAGGTTAAGTTATTGGCTCAAGTATTGTTTTGCATAGCCAGAATGGAAACGGAGACCATTTAAACCCCACATTTGACATGACTTTACTTAGCACCTCTAAGACAAGAGAAGCATGTACTTTTCTCTCCTTCTCCCTTTTTCCCTCCCTCACTCACTCTCTGTCTCTCTGCCCCCCTCCTCTTTCTCATTTCCATATTGTAACAAACAACCTATAACAGAGTTTGCATTACCTTCTACAACTTGACGTAATATCTCCAGCCTTGTCATTTTACAACCCTGCTGGATTATTAATTAACATCCCACTTTAGTTATATTTGTGCTTCTCATTGCCTAACTTTTTGCTATTAGTTACCAAAAATATCCTTGTGTTTACATCACTCTCCAAAAGTAGCTTAGAATGCCATGTGTATCTGAAAGGAGACTGGACGGGCTTATCTCTAAAGAGAAAGAGCCACTAGGGACATGGGTTGAAAAGAAGGTATGCTGTGTCATGCCAATTTCTCCTACTGATGCTTTCAAAATATCACAATTGGTAATTGGCACAGAGTCTAATTCTGACTCTGTGCCAATTGTTGGAGATTCCCATAAAAGGTGATGTGGTTTTGAGATTTCTCCAGTTCCAAAGTCTGGTTCTGGCACTGCATCATATCCACTAACTTAGTGACTTGCATAAGTTATTAACACTCTATTCACCCATCTTTAAAATGGAGGTAGGGTGGATGCGTGATGTATATTTCATCTCTCTCTTGTAAGGATTAGAGATGATTTGCTTAATTGATGTATAGTAGGAAGGTGTCTCACTTGAGTACCTAATATCACACAGATATTCAAGAAATGGTAGATATTTTTATTTTATTTTTTTTAAGATTTATTTATTTATTTGACACAGAGAGAGAGAAAGAGAGAGCAAGCACATAAAGGGGGGAGGGGCAGAGGGAGGGAAAGAGAATCTTGAGCAGATTCAGTGCCAAGTGTGGAGCCTGATGCGGTGCTGGATCCCACAACCCTCAGATCATGACCTGAACTGAAATCATGAGTTGGATGCTTAATGAACTGAGCCACCCAGATGCCCAGGTAGCTATTTTTATGTACAGCACCCACATTGCTAACTTGCATGGCATAGAACTCAGCAGGTCTTTAATGTGACATCTAATCCTACATGTAGGATGACATGCTGGGCATTAATTTTCCATCAACTCAAGAGAATTTTAGTAAGAAAATACTTCCATTTGAGAAATATTCTTTGAATATATTAGCTTTTAGAAAGACACTGCCAAGAATTCATAAAACAACAAATTAATTGACAAGGCATATCTACAATCTATATGACACAGGTATCTCTACTTATGTGTTCTGATTGGCTGCAGACCCTAAATTATGATTTCTTCCCTGGAAAGGAATCATATTAAGAAGAAATTATAAGGTCAAAGATTATGCATTTTTGTTTCTTCAGGAATTGTTCTTTTTTTTAATCATTTTTTAAAATTTATTTTCAGCATAACAGTATTCATTGTTTTTGTACCACACCCATTGCTCCATGCAGTCCCTGCCCTCTCTAATACCCACCACCTGGTTCCCCCAAACTCCCACCCCCACACCTCTTCAAACCCTTCAGATTGTTTTTCAGAGTCCATAGTCTCTCATTGTTCTTAATGCTTGTTGTCAGGTTTCTCTTTTCTATTCTATTTCTGAGTTCACAGAGTTTCTGCCAAGAATTCTGGGTGTGACACTGGGGAGTGATAAATATACTTAGAGTTCTGTTATTTCCTAGTCATCTCCTGACCCACTGGACTCTTCTATGGGTATCTGGTCCAGTCGTCCTACTCACATTTGGTGACATCTTCTCTCTCCCTCTTACCCAAGATTGGGAATTTGGTTCTGCCCTACTAAGATGAATGAGTCTTTCCTACAAAAGATAGTTGGTATCTCTTTGTGTGAAGACCAGGGTAGACTTCAGGGACAGCAATCCATTTTCTTTTAAGTTCGTGTCATATTTAGGTTCAGGGAAATCTAGCAGAGCTTTCCAACCCCCTCTCTTTGGGTTACTAATGCATTCTGAAAATTGGAACCTAACCAAGCCAATGTGAATTCGAGGGATCATTAAACCTTGGGAAAGGAAAGATGCGATCTAATGAAACTGGCAGGAAAAAAAACATGCAAAGCTCTTATGGCTTCATTATTTAGTTATTAAGGAGTAGTTTTAACATCAAAATGTGACTTTTAACTCATATTTGGTAAAATGCCTTTACCACAGTGTTAAAGACAATAGAGAAGCTCAGAACCCATCGCAAATTCTTCCACACAATGACAACGATGTTCAGAAAAGAAAGATACTTTATTACCAAGGATACATTACTTAATTATTTAACAAATAGTTGACAGAGCTTTACCTTATGCTCAGTATGGGGGGGAACATATATGAATATTACAGTGTTGCTCCTTCTTCAGGTTATTAAAAAATTAGTGAGGTCATGGATATATAAACCAGTAAAAAAAACATAGCATAGAAAAATAAAATTCATTCAGTTATCAGAACTCCAATTTCTTGTAAGGTAAAAATGATGATTAGTGATTATAGTTCTTACTTCAAGTGGTTTTAAATAAGAAAATAAAAGTAAAGTTAGTGGCCCAGGTAAGAGACATTTTTCTTCTTATAGATCCAAATATATATATATATATATAAATATATATATATTTAGTATATATTTGTATCATATTAACATAACAGGTAATATATATTGGAGGGGCAGGGGAGGGAGTATTTAACTCTACTTGGGATGAACTTTAAATAAGAGTGGACATAGTATTTGGCAGGGAGAGAAGTTGTCAAAGGGTAATTTAAGGCACATGGCAAATAGTCAATGATTGTTATCTATCTATCTATCTATCTATTATTATTATTATTATTATTAATTATAAGAGGTAGATCTGTGATAACTTTTGAAAGGTAAAATGAGGCTAAGGAGGAAAAGTGAGGGAATCCAGGCAGTGGAAGGAGTTTATACAAAGGACAGAGGCATGGGACTCCTGGATGGCTCAGTCCGTTAAGCTGTTGCCTTTGGCTTAGGTCCTGATCCCAGGGTCCTGGGATCGAGTCCTGCATCAGGCTCCTTGCTCAGTGGGGAGCCTGCTTCTCTCTCTGCCTCTGCCTGCCACTCTGCCTGCTTGTGTTCTCTGACAAATAAATAAATAAATAAATAATATTAATTAAAAACAAAACAAAACAAAGGACAGAAGCATGGCACTCCACTCTGGCATCCTGGAGTAAGAAATGTTTCAATATTACTGGGGAATAAAATGTGACTAAGATAATCCTGGAGAGGTAGACAGGACCACATCCTAAAAGGTCTTAAATGTCAGTCTAAGGAGCTTATATCATATGCTACTAACTATAAGAAGTGACTAATGGATATTAAATATTTTAGGACCATGATCAAGTTTGTACTTTAGAATTGTCACTTACATGGCAATGGAAAAGAATGTTAGAGAGAAGCAAGAGGCAGAGGATGTGAGGGGATATCTAGTAAAGTTAAAATGACCAAGAACCTAACAATCTTGTTTCTAAGTTTACACCCTAGAGAAAACCATACACAGCACAGCATTTGCTCTTTTAATGCAACGTTGTTTATAATAGCAAAAAAGTTGGGCACAATGCAGTATCGGTAGGAGTGAATATAAGAATGGTATATTCCATGGGGCGCCTGGGTGGCTCAGTGGGTTAAGCCACTGCCTTCGGCTCAGGTCATGATCCCAGGTCCTGGGTTCAAGCCCCGCATTGGGCTTTCTGCTTGACAGGGAGCCTGCTTCCTCCTCTCTCTCTGCCTGCCTCTCTGCCTACTTGTGATTTCTCTCTGTCAAATAAATAAATAAAATCTTAAAAAAAAAATGGTATATTCCAGTAAAAGAGTTACTAGAATATTATGCACAATAAATGAATCAGTTAAATCTAAGTGTATTAGCAAGAGTTGATGTCAACTGCACCTGAACCACCACCATCTTCATCAAGTTGAAGAATGTTAAATATAATCGGATGCCATTTATAAACATTTCAGAAATGATGTTTATGGACACATACCCACAAAGCAAATGTATAAAACAAGGACTAGAAGAGGAACCACTAAATTCCCCATAGTTGTTTTGTGATGGGAGGAAAGAACAGTCACGTGACTGGAGAGGAAAATAAAGACTTCAAGTTTATCTTGGCTGTTCTGTTTCATGATAAGAAAAATTGTGAAACAAACATGACAATAAATGAGGATTTGTGATTTTCAGTGTGTCGGGGCATGGATTTTATTTCAAAATAGTTTCTGTGCCTATAGAAAAAAATTAAAATGAAATATGTATCTGATTTTGTTGAGTGTGTGTGTGAAAATAGCTGAATGAGTGTTGTGAGTGTGTGAGTATTGAGAGTATGTAAGTGAATGTGTGGGAATGTGTGAGTATTGAGTGTGGGTGGGTATGTGAGTGCGCATGAGTGTGTGAGTGAGACTGTGTGAGAATGTGTGAGTATTGAGTGAGTGTGTGTCACTGTGTGGGTGTGAGTAAGAATGTGAGTCTGAGGACTGAATAAGTGTGTGTGAATGTGTGTGGGTGTGTGGGTATTGAGTGTGTGGGTGTGTGAGTGTGTATGTGAATGTGTGCAAGGTCCCAGTTCTTCACTGTTAAGGGAATGTCTTAAGAATGTGGAGGCTTGGGGCGCCTGGGTGGCTCAGTGGGTTAAGCTGCTGCCTTCAGCTCAGGTCATGATCTCAGGGTCCTGGGATCGAGTCCCACATCGGGCTCTCTGCTCAGCAAGAAGCCTGCTTCCCCCTCTCTCTCTCTGCCTGCCTCTCCGTCTACTTGTGATCTCTCTCTGTCAAATAAATAAATAAAATCTTTAAAAAAAAAAAAAAGAATGTGGAGGCTCACCCTCTATCAACTCCCAAAGGCAGGAAATGGCTGAGTTAGAACAATAACTTCAACTGGGGCCTGAAAACAGTGTGTGTGGGGTGTGCACAGCTAGTTGCCAAATTTTTCACATGATACTGAGGCTCCTTAGAATTTTCAAATGTGGAAATCAATGAACACCAAGTACTGTTATTAGTTCAGGAGGCTGAAGAGTCTTCAGGGGAGGTGGGCATGGGGTATGCTAGCCCAAAGAACAGGAGTGAGTCAGTCTATGGTTTCGGGGAAATAGGACAACACCTTTGTAACTCCAGGCAAATGATTTTGCTTCACCTCCTACCTTCTCTCACAAATGGCCTTGAAGTTGTTTTTGTGGGAGGGATGGAAAATGCTATCTTCATAGTCATATTTTTTTGTTGCTATTAAAAATACAGTCAAAGACCCTCATGGAGAGATACATCATGGTAAACAAGCTTGGTTTCAAAAACATGAGAAAATACCCTCTTAGGTAATTTGAATTTTCAATTCATTTCAAGTCAGCAGACAGCAAACATTTTTTCCCTCTCTGCTAAGTGTGTTTTGAACATTATTCTAGGTACTACAGAAGGTACAAAATAAAAGGAAACACTATCTTTGCATTCAAGAGAGCTTCAGTCTATTGTGCAGGAGTTGTATACTGAGGGTTATATGATTAGTGAGAATCATGCTGTAAGACTCCAACGTGAGAAAATCAGAAAAGCATTACAAAACAAGTTAAAGGACGTGCATGGGTTTTGCATTTTTGCTGGGTCTTAAAAAGGTGGCAGTTTCAGCAAGAGGAAAGAGTGCTTGGATACTAGGAAGGCCATGAGAAAACCCAGAGGGAAGGGCGATGTGCCATTTAGAGTCTACAAATTGTGCAATTCAGCTACACAAAAATCTGTGCTTTGGAGACTGGGGGAGGGCAGGGATGGAAGATAAGAAAGTAAAGTGGAATACATGGTATGTAGGGCACTGAATGCTGAGATGAGGAGTATGGGCTTTGTACACCAGGCAATGGGCAGTGGTTCAGGAAAAACAAAACAAAACAAAACAAACAAAAAAACATCTGAATGTGAGAGGCTTGGAGCACTCCTTTGGTTCCTTAGATCTTCTAGAAGCGCCATAGACAGCTTCCTCCTTCTACTCTTAGAAATCTCTACCATGAGTATAAGACCAAGGTAGACCAGTGAATGATGAGGGACATGGGCTCTGTCACCCCTATTGCTCTAGTTAACTTTCAGACCTATAAGTGAGGCCATCCTAGATCCTCAAGCCACAGAGTGTCTTATCAGTCAACTACAAACCCCTGATAAAGCCCATTTGGGACTATCAAGACCAATCCATACAAGAACCACTCCACTAAGCCACAGAATCATGAGCTGAATAATTTGGTTATTTTAAGATACTACGTTTTGGTGTGTTTAGTTCCATAGCAATATGAATCTGTCTGGGCACAGTAAATCCTTATTAATTCAGGAACTAGTAAAAATGACTGCATGTTTTAACCTTAAGAGTCATAGACTATATTCAAAAACTGCTGGAAGTCTTATGGGTGATAGGGCTACACAGGTGATAGACACATGTTTCCTGAGTTGTTAGTGTTATTTCTGTATTCTAATGCTGCTTCCCTAAAGTTCTTGGGAAATGGAACCTATCTTAAATCCTTCCCTTCTTCCTTCCTGAAAATCCCTTTCTCATTTGCGGCCCACAGGGTGAGTCATGCTCTCTAGACAACAAGGATAGGTAAGCTCACAGTGAACAATGTCAATGGTGAAAGGATAATGCCCAGGAAAGAAGTAATACAGCAGACCTGTGGCATCATGACATGAGTCAGTATTATCGGATCTATAGAACTGATGTGAGAATTAAATCTAACAACAAATCTGACAATGTAAAACAAAAACTGTGGCTACCTACAAGGAACTCTCCATCTACAGGGAGAGGTTGAAATACGCATGGTGATAAGTACCACAGTGAGAATCTTGCTCTGTGAGGTACCCAACTGCCCTATGTCTCATTTTGATCCATGACAGACTGGTCAGTGCCAACTCTAATGTGTTGCTGAGAAAGCTCCAAGTCTCTGCCAGAAGGGCAACACATTCGTTCTTTAAATATAAAGTTTTTGTTCTTTTTTTTTTTTTTTACTGTGCCCAAATAGAGGCTCAATTTAATACGAGCCATGTCTCTTAAGCATACGACGTCTCTCCACCTGGACCACAAGTGCAGATGTGCTGATGCTCACACACACACACACACACACACACACAGAGGAAATGGACAAATTCTGACAGGAAATTAAGAAATGAACAAATCACATTTAGTCACGGGGAGCAAGGAAAGTCTGAGATGATTCCCAAATGCCAGTTCTCTTTTTCCATCCTGTCTCTCTGAGTAGGAGTTTCTTCTCCTTCTAATGAGAATTTTGGATTAATTTTGTGGGTCCCACCAAACTCTATCATTTTACGCTTACAGACTAGGCAACTAATTGGCATCCCGATTTTCAAAACTAGTGAGTCAAACTATTCACTGCAATCTTTCGGAAGTAATCCATTGTTCCACTAAAGTAGCTGAATTGCAATACGTTTGCATCTTATTTTTTCCTTAGAAATGACACTATTCCCCTCTCTATAAAGTTTATGAAAAAGGGCTTTAATCTCACAGTTGAAGTCAGGGTACACAATAGGAAAAACAAGCCACAGTCAAAATGAAAAAAAATTCTGTGCTTTCTGAAAATACTAGCAAAACAAGGGACAAATCAATTTTAGATGCGTGGTTTACAGGTCTCTACACAGGACAATGAGTCCTCTGACCTGCTCTCTTAGATTTGTGGGGTTCTTTTTTATAATTTTACCCAAATGCTCCACTTTTCCATCCATCACCCAGATAATTGCTCTTATCTGTCAAGTACCTAAAATTCTTGTGTTTATACTTTATTGTACTTTTTACATTTTAAATAACTTTCAAACACTTTTGAATAACTTTCAAACACATACGCACATTTGATCATCACACAAAGATGTGAAGGGCTTTTTAAATAAGAAAATTGAGTCCTTAGAATCTAAGTGACTAGTCCCAGTTTACATAGCAGATCAGTGACAGATTTAGGGTGAAACCCAGACATCTCACCTTGAAACCAGTTTTTTTCCTACTACATAACCGGGGGGGGGGGGATTTTGGATAATTGTGTAGGCTTGCCTCAATTTCAGAGACAACATCGCTCACCAGTTTCATTGTTATGACATTCAGATCACATCAAAAAGAAGCAGATCTATATGGTGCCAGCTAGGCCATGTTGCTGCTCATCTCCCCATCTGTTGGACAGCTGGACAAGGGAACAGCTGCCAATCAAGGCTGTTTTGCCTGGCACTATCAGATATATTGGCACCCATTGCCATATGCCAGCAGCTGGTGCCTGCTTTTGTTGAATAGACCTTGTTTGGGTAGGGTAAAGCCCCCGTTGTTATGAATGTGATCATGAACCTTCGTCTTTTTTATGACACAAGAATTAAGGTCAGAGCCAGAGGGTAAAACAGACTCACCATTGAAAAGAGTTCACTTCCAGGTTTGTGGAACCAGAACCTGAGTGTTAGTGTCAGACCGATGAGTGTATGAATCCGCATTTGCCACTTCTCAACCGTGTGACATCAGATGAATCCATTTGCCTCCCCCAGCTCCAGGTTCCTTACTCTACTATGGAAATAGCGCCTGCCTTACAGACATGCCCTGAAGATGCAATGAGTATCATGAATTAGAATGAATGGATCCAGAAGCAACCTCTGTCTGGAGCTTGGTGTAATCTCCAGAAGAGAGCCTCTGGGATCACTTGTTACCAGTTTTTGGTTATCTGAGGGACTGGAAGGAAGACTAGGGAGTAGAATTTAATGTGTATTACTCCAGAAAGAAGAACTAAGAGCAAGGTTCCAGAAGTTGCAGGAAAGTAAATTTTATTTCAAAATTAGAAGCAAATTTATAGAACCCAGAGCATCTAAGAGAAGGGGACAGTGGGAGTAACAGGCCACCTTGGAGACTCTTAGGAAGGGGTGGAGTCAGCACCCACAAGGACATTATAGGAAGGAGCCCCTTGCTCCTATTATGCCTTTCTTTCCTTCCTTCATCTCTGGCTATTCTCTTGTCCCAAGTGTCTTGCATAGGAATAAAAGTGACTAATACACCTCCCTATCCTAAAGGATCAATACACATGTTATAAGTCAGTGTATTAATAAAAGACTCAAATAATGTATTGTGGTAGCCAGGGACCATGAGAGGGAATAGAAATCTGTGACTAGCCATGCAGAAATAAAAAGTGTTAAGCCAGTGGGGCAGTATAATGTGAGTATTCCTCAATAGGCTTAACCCCTTCAAAGTGGGAGGCTTGACTTTATCCCATGTATCTTATGGGCAGTACTTGGGACATGTAATACCTTTAGCCTGTATGAGTTTGCTAGGGATGCTGTAACAAACCAAATGGCTCAAACAGCAAAAATGTATTGTCTCAATAAATCCTGGAGGCTGGAGGTTCAAAATCAAGGTGTTGGCGGAGTGGGTTCTCTCTGTGGGCTGTGAAGGAGAACCTGTTCCATGCTTCTCTGCTAGTTTATGATGGGTTTCTGGCAGTCTTTGCCTCAGCCTCTAGATGTAACCCCCTGATCTCTACCTCCATCTTCACCTGACATTCTTCAGGTATGTGTGTCTCTGTGCCTCAAAATCCCCTTTTGATAAGGATACTAGACATACTGGATTAGAGCCCACCTTAATACCTCATCTTAACTCATTACATGTGCAGTGACCCTATTTTCAAATAAAGTGACATTCTGAGATATTGGGTTAGGACTTCAGCATATGAATCTGGAAGGGACACAATTTAACCCCAAATAGGGCCTTGTATGTGGGAAACATTCAGTGACATTTTCTGCAAGGATGCAGTTAAAATCGGAGTGATCAAACCTCAGAGTTAGAAATAAATTGACAGGGACCCATCAAAATCCTTGAGGAGAACACAGGCAGCAACCTCTTCGACCTTACCTGCAGAAAAAGTTTCTTCCTAGAAACATCACCAAAGGCAAGGGAAGCAAGGGCAAAAATGAACACTGGGACTTCATCATGATTAAAAGCTTTTGCACAGCAAAGGAATTAGTCAACAAAACCAAAAGACAACTGACAGAATGGGAGAAGATATTTGCAAGTGACACATCAGATAAAGGGCTAGTATCCAAAATCTATAAAGAACTTATCAAACTCAACACCCAAAGAATGAGTACTCCAATCAAGAAATGGGCAGAAGTTATGAACAGACATTTCTGCAAAGAAGACATCCAAATGGCCAACAGACACATGAAAAAGTGCTCAACATCACTAGGCATCAGGGAAATACAAATCAAAACCACAGTGAGATACCACCTCACACAAGTCAGAATGGCTAAAAGTGACAAGTCAGGAAACGGCAGATGTTGGTGAGGATGTGAAGAAAGGGGAACCCTCCTACGCTATTGGTGGGAACACAAGCTGGTGCAACCACTCTGAAAAACAGCATGGAGGTTCCTCAAAAAGTAGAAAATAGAGCTACCCTACGACCCAGCAATCTCACTATTGGGTATTTACCCTAAAGATACAAATGTAGTAATTCTAAGGGGCATGTGCACTCAAATGTTTATAGCAGCAATGTCCACAATAGCCCAACTATGGAAAGCCTAGATGTCCATCAACAGATGGATAAAGAAGATGCGGTATATATATATCCATCTGTTATTCCACTGTGTGTATGTGTGTGTGTGTGTATTATATATATATCCCATTGTATATATATCAAAATAAAATGAAATCTTGCCATTTGCAACAATGTGGATGAAACTAGAGAGTATTATGTTAAGTGAAACAAGTCAATCAGAGAAAGACAATTATCATGTGATGTCTTTGATATGAGGAATTTGAGAGGCAGGGTGGGGGTTGTGGGACGTAGGGAGGGAATAAAGGAAACAAGATGGCATTGGGAGGGAGACAAAGCCTAAGAGATTCTCAATCTCACAAAACAAACTGAGGGTTGCTGGGGGGTGGGAGGGGTAGGGATAAGGTGGCTGGGTTATGGACACTGGGGAAGGTATGTGCTATGGTGAGTGCTATGAAATGTGTAAGCCTGATGATTCACAGACCTGTATCCCTGAAGCAAATAATACATTTTACATTAATTTTTTAAAAAGCAAACAAAAACAAAAACAAAAACAAAATTTTTTTTGCTATTGTGAATAAAGCTCTTATGAACATTCAAAAAAAGAAAGAAAGAAAGAAAGAAAGAAAGAAAAGAAAGAAAGAAAGAAAGAATTGATTGATAAATTGATAAATTGATAAAACAAATTGGAAGGGGATGTGAACCATGAGAGACTATGGACTCTGAAAAACAATCTGAGGGTTTTGAAGGGGCAGGGGGTGGGAGGTTGGGGGATCCAGGTGGTGGGTATTGGAGAGGGCACGGATTGCATGGAGCACTGGGTGTGGTGCAAAAATAATGAATACTGTTATGCTGAAAAAATAAAAAATTTAAAAAAAAGGAATATAAAAAAAAAGAAAAAAACAAAATACAAAAACAAACTGTACCTCTCCTCAGCCTGGGTCCCTTCTGCGACTCTGGCATTCCTCAGTCCTCCAGTGACGCCCACCAGAGGGAGAATTTGTGTCATCTACTTACTTCTGCCTACAGTCTTCCATGACTATGGGCAGATGAGGAAAGAAAACTGAGGAGAGATGGTCTTGGAAGAATATATGACTGCTTAAAGAAATTGGATCCCTTTCTTTGCTGGGGTATTATTAATTAATGACAACTGTTGGACTATCAAAAGAAAATTAATTAGAAAGGAATATTTTAGATTATTGTTAAACATTAATTATTGATAAAATAATATTGTTCAATGACAAAATATAATGAATAATATTAATAATAATTAAAATTAGAAAGTTAAAGTGTACTGAGCACTTACGTGTCAGATACTGTGCTACTCAAGTCTATTTGATCAGATGGAAAGCAGCTCCCAACAATGGGGGTATGACCATTGACCCATATTTGCACAGAAGAGGAACTGATTCCAGAAGATCTCAAGCCACTTGTCCAAGATGACATTGTACACAAGATGGCTCATGATTCAAAAGAGGTCCATCTGACTCAAAAGCCTCGTAAATCCTGTCCTACACAGCATTTTCTTGACTCTTACTTTCCTTCACGATGAAATTCAAACAGAATAACCTGCTTACTGAGTCAGAGTGGGGGTGGAGGGTGGTGAGGATGATGTTTGTTTGTGCATCCATGTATAAAACCGATACATTTAAAGAACGAGGGAAGAAAGGGACAGAATTGATAGAAGGAAAGATTCTTAATAGTTTATGTTTTAGGTAGGTAGGTGGGTGACTATTTATAACCCATGTTCTTCAAATTATTTTTGGTTATTGCCACCATTAAGTAATAATATGACAACAGAACAACTCAGAAATTTCTGGTTCCTAGAAAGGCATCTGGCCCTCCCTTCTGCGGGGGTGTGAGGAAGAGCACCAGATGTGCTGAGGTTTGCCTGATCTAGCATTCTTTTGTGGGTCTCACCACAGTCCTTGAAAAGGAAAACGGTTTTAGGTGGATTAATAAAATGAAGGTGGTGTCGAAATTGTCTTTGCCTCTCTAGATCAGTGTTGCCACAGTGACCAAAGATGCTGAGTACCAGGCTGGTTACCCTGCTGGCGCAATATTTCATTCTATTTCCGGACCTCAGAAAATGGTTACCTGAGCCTGGCTAAGTTAAGGCCAGCCATGCTTTTCCCAGAGCACAGGACTAGTAAATGTGCTACTTTTCAAGTAGCAACATGTTGAAATTAACCCATAAACACTCTTCCCATTTTTCCCCCAGCCTTCATCCTCGAGGTTGCCTACTTTATAACCATCATTCTCCATTTAGGAAGTGACATGTAGAGGGCTGCAAACTGCCAGAACCAACTTTGCCCCATGTCCACTTGCATACTTCACTTACTTATCTGACGCGATCTGAACAGGTGTTCCTTGGGGAATTTTACATCTTATGGGATGTAATATATATTTGCCCATTACAACAAAACTATCAGTTAGGTATTATTCACCCCACACTAGTGAAGGACATAGAGGTGAAGTAACTATAAAAAATGCAAAGTTTTCTGTTTGCAACTTAAAGCATTTAAGCAGAAGCTGTATGGTCAACTCATTCATTCATTTATTATCAAATGACTACACTGTGCTGGCAATGAAGATGGAAAAAATATGTAATATAGATACCCTCCCTACTTTCAGAGTTCTTATAGTCTCTCAGAGAAACAGAATAAAACTTATCATCATGCAAATTACCATATGTTTATAATTGTAAAAAATATATTGTGAAATGAAAGCACATAAAAGAGATATCACCTGGTCTGAGTATTGGAAGAAGCCTCACTGAGGAAATGATATTTTGGCCAAGACATGACGGATGAGCAAGAGTTATCTGAAAGGAAGAATGTCGGGTGGAATGGTAAGATAAGAGTTAATTTCAAGTACTGTAGGTGACTGAGGATCCAAATGAGTGAGAAGACACAAAGGAGGAGACAGGTGATATGAGTTGAAGCTGTAGAATTAGGGAGGGACCAGAAAATGTAAGTACTACAAGCCACATGAAAGGTGGTCTAAATTCTAAGAATAATAGGATGTCATTGGAGAGTTTTAATGAGGGTAGTTATAGGACCAGAAAAGCATTTAAAAGATCTCTTTTGTCAGGAGACTGAAAAGAAAAGGAACAAGAGAAGGGTGAAGATCTATTAGAAGATTCTGGAAAGCTCCTATGGAAAAGATATGGTAGCTTTAATCAAGATTATGGCAGTGCAGATATAAATAAGTGCTTGGATTCAAAAAATACTTAGAAGGAGTTTCATCTAGATTTGAATACTATTAGATGTATATCTGAGGATGAAGGAAATGTTCAAGGGGATGGAGGTAACAGATATAAGTAAGTGGGAAGATGGAGGTGTCACTTACTGAGAGAAAATGCCAGACATGGAGAATACTTTCTGGAGAAAGATTATGAGGTCAGTTTGGAATATACAGGGTTTCACTTACCTGTGCAACATCTAGTCTAAAATGTCAAATCAGTGACTGGATATTCAAGTAGAGGTCTAGAGCCTGGGAGAAAAAAAAACAAAACAAAACAAAACAAAAAATGATGTACATTGGAAGCATCAGTCCAAAAGTCATATCCTTTGAGATGTTAGTGATGCCATGGACACAGAAGATGTGACCTAGGGAGAAGTCTTAAACTGAGGTGACAAGATAGCCACAAGGAACCCTGGGTTCTTTGATATCTACTTATTGGAAAAATAATAACTAGGAGAGAGTTTGAGAAGTAGTGACCAAAGGTGCAGGTGGAAATGGGGCTATTGCACCCGGAAGTCAAAGAAGGAACATAGGGACCAACAGCTAAGTAAAGATGAGTGCAGAGATTGCATGGAACTGGAGATTTGTATATTACTGAGATCTTCTGGACACTGATTGCCAAGAAGTGATGGGAACAGAAGCCAGAATGGAGTGGCAGGTGAGAAAATAGAGACACACACACAGAAAGCTCTTTAAAAGTGGTGAGAAAAGAAGAAAAGTAGGACAGTAACTGGAGTGTAATGGTCCAGATGGCATAGAAGGCAGCTCTTCCGCCATCGGCTGAGCCAAACAACCACGAAGGACTTTCTAAAGACACAAAGTACACCACAGTATCCCCCCATAGTCAAACAAGTCTAAAGAGTTGTGCTTCTTAGTGTGTGTGTTCTCAGCTCACGACACAAAGCCCATCACACTGGAGATACTACCAAATGTTTGTTGAAAGATCAAAGTTATAATTGTGAAGTAGCTGCTAGAGTTCATGAAATACCCACAGGAAATGAAAGAACTATTTGACTAGAGGTCTAATAAGAATAAAGGCCAAGATCTTTGAAAACCAAAAATGTGATATCCTTGTGAACAGAATGACTGAGTGAACAGAAGTGCTGCAAAGCTCCTCATAAGGGAATATACACTTATTGATCAAGGAAACCACCAATGCAGATGTATACATATTGGACATGATTAATTTAGAAAGTATAATGGCCCAGCAGCCAGAAGCCACTTTAGGGTTTTTTTTTTTTTTTCAACAGTCAGTATTGGAATGATCTTTTCTCACACTTGAATGCTGTGAAATTAGTGGCAAGTCTCAAAATCTGTAAGGAAGTGGTTGAAAGCCAGACAGAGTTAAGATGAAAGTACCTTCCTTCTTGAGTTTCTCAAAAAATATATTGGCTTGATAGCTTATCAATAACTGTCTGGTTACTGGTTTTAAAGCCTGGTGTTAGGAAAGCTTGAGCAATATACTTAGGCTGATGCTTAATATTTGGAGCTATCTAAAGCCCACAAAAATTCACTCAGCCTAATGTGTTTGAAACCAACCTCGAAGCTAGAAGACCTAGATATTTTTTAAAAAAAGATTAATAATAAGAGTTAACATACAGTTCCATCTTACTGTGCCCCTGAATTTGTTATTTGCCCTGCCTAGTGTCAATTTCCATAATAGCAGTTGACATTTATTCAGTGATTGCTATATGCCAAACCCTGAGTGTCTGTTATTTCACTGAACCCTCAAAATACTTTCCATTTTATAGAAGAAGAAACTAAGGACAGGACAAATAACTTGAATAAGATTGAGTAGTTAGGAAGTGATTCAGCTGGGATTTAAATTCAGCTGAGATGCTGGCCAATGAAGAATAACAAAGTGTGCCAGAACATTCATTCTGCAGAGAATGCATCAACACAGGTAATGACCAGATGTAAAGAGGTATGATCTTCAAAGCCAGCAACAACCAGAAGGTAGGACAAGAATCCACATGTGGATCCAAAGCTCCCCTCTTCTCACAAGGGTTGAGAAAGCTTTCTGATCTATCTAGGTGCCCTCTTAGGAGGAAAAAAATAGGAATGGGTGGAGATGTGAAGTATTAATAGTTTACTTCCAAAAGAATATTTTAAACTATTAGGCATCTCAGTGCACCCAAGTGACTCAGTCAATTAAGCATTTGCCTTTGGCTTAGGTCTTGATCCTGGGGTCTTGGGATCGAGTCCCAGGCTGGACACCCTGCTCAGTAGGGAGTCTGCTTTTCCCTCTTCCTCTGACCCTACCCATTGCTTGTGCTCTCACTCTATCTCTCTCTTACCTTCTCCCAAATGAATTAAAACAAAACAAAACAAAACAAAACAAAACAAACAACCAAAAAAACCTTAAAAAAACTATTAGGCATCTCATTTGTATTATAAAAGCTGAAGTGTCATTAGCTCCAAGTTTTTTTCTTCCTACCCATAAGATTTGGAGCTCAGAACTTCTCTTAGCTGAGTTATACTAAAATAAGAAACCTTTCATTTCTTTGCATTCCTGGGAGTATAGTGTGAAGTTGGTGATGCTGTGACTTGAGGGTCAGGTTTGGTTGTTTGTCCCCAAACAAACCCAATGGTTATGGCTACTGATATCCTCTATCCAGCACACTTTCTTTCACAAAATTCTAGAAGTTTCTACAGTTCTTCATCTCTGCAGTTCCTGTCTCACATGGATGTCACATGCAAAGGAAAGCTCCTCTAAGAACTTAAAGTCACAGTTGTCATGTCTTTTCACCTTCTTTGTGTGACCCCCCACCCCATCCTTGAACCTCCTAGAACCAGAAACCCAGTTATACAAAGTGAGGTGTTGGGTTGGAGGGGCTTGCTGGATGGTGGAGAAGCTGGACAATGTCTCAAGAGTGGTCTCAGATCACTTGATGTTTCCCCGTGGTCCCTGTAGGGCTGCACTAGGGAGAATGCATGGAATTTGCCAGTAGAGGGATTCAGAAAGTAGAGATTCACAGTGAGTACTTGAATAATTTATGAGAAACACTTTAAAAGGATCATCTTCTGAATCGATTTAATCATAGCTTTATGGAGTATCAGTATTGGGAGGAAATTTAGAGATTGTTTGGTTTATCTCTATCAGACAGAGATTTATAGATGGGCAGAGGAGTTAATTCAGGAATGGGACTTTTTGTTCAGGGAGCTGGCTGCTCTCTGACTTTCATCCTCAGTTGTCCAGTGGGCGGGTTTTACTCTCATATTTCCTAGATAACCCTTCACTCTTCATGTACCATTTTGACGTCTACGTAGTGAGTTGAGCACCTCTCATTTATATATTCATTTATTGAAATTTCTGGGGTGTTCTCTATTGCTAGGCATTGGAAAAAGAAGGTTAAGATATAGACCCTTCCTTCACAGCTTTATAGCACTTGGGGAGACAGATGTGAAAGTGCAGAGTAAATCACACAACCCAAACACACTGAATCTCTTTTGTAATTACCATGACTGGGTTCAGTTGACTGACCCTCCATCTCTGTCCCTAGCATTCGCCTGGCATAGTAAATAATGAAAATATTCCTGCAGTAGGAATGCTTGATCATTTAAGAGCACACATTATTTTTCTTTCTTTTTTTTTTTTTTTTTTTTTTTTTTTTAGCAAATCCAATGCAGTAGTGCATATACAAACAATGCATATGGTATCTGTTATCCACAGAACCACAGGTAATTTGGAGCAGAAAAAGGCAACTTAGGGAACATTCTGCCAAGCTGCTGGAGAGCCTTCAGCTCTGAAGAGGAGCTTCTAGATCTACTGCCCAGGGATCGAGAAGGCCCAGTGACTCCTCCTTTCTACCAGCTCAGTTCCATTCCGGTTTCTCTCATTTTTGGTCTTGCACATAGGATTTTACTTCATCAAAGTGTTCACCGCTTTAGAAAACATGAAAACTATTGACTTTGACCAACTTACTGATTTTCCAATGGGAAGATTGCAGACCACGAAATTAAGTATCTCTGATAAGGCCCCAGTGTTGGTTAGTAGTCAAACAGCAGTGAGGCAAGTTTCCTACTCATTGCCTTGTTCTCCTTCCACCATGCTTCCCCTACCTACTTCCCTCTTTAGGAGACTCCACTACCCTTGTGATAGGAAATGGAAATCCTTGGCTCTTATCCCCCACCCATGGAAGTTGCAGATCTCTATTTCTTTGCAAAATGACTTGGCTTCTAAGTAGTTCTCCAGAGCTAGACAGGCTTCACTGAAATAGGAAAGGGAGAGCTACTGAAACAGGAAACTTGTCCTATCCTTGAAAGAATTGTGACATTTGACAAAACCATTATCTTAATAAAGAGAACCACACCCATATATATCCGTGACCCAAGTGGTCTGTTAAAGGTGGCACAGAAATGAAATTGTTTTCATTTCTGTGAGTGTAAGTAAGTCAACACCATAAGACTAAAATGAAAATAGTCATATGAAATATGAAGTCACATTCATAAGAAAAACAGGGCCTAACACCTGTTTGTTTACTTAAGAAATTATCTAAGAAATGGACATGCAACAGCATGTACCACAAAAAAAAAAATGAGCATCTGATTATCTATTTAAAAACAACTGATTTTGAAAGTTTAGTCTTTCATTTTACACTGAATAATTCTATCCAACCATGATCATCAATGAAAATTGTCATTCAGACAGATCTAAATTGTCTGTATTGTACATTTAAATTAAGTAGTTGGTACAAATCCACACATGTGTAGCTCTGGACATTGGCATAGATGCACACACACACACATAAGTGAATTTTGTGATTATGAATACACATTTACAAATAGGCATACATTCTCTTTGGAGTTGAATAGACTTGGAGATTCAAGAAACACAAGTCAAAAAATTTTGAAGATGAGAGATTTGCAGATTATATAATATCTTTCAATTAATGTTTGCTATTGAAAGCTTAAGGACAGAAACTCTTCAATTTTGCATCATGCAAAGCAGTGGTCTGTGAAAGGCCAGAAGGTAACTATATTAGATCCTGTGGGCCTTATGGTCTCTATTGCAACTTACTTTTCTCTTCCACTGCAGAGAAAGCAGCCATAGATGATGGGTAAATGATGGGTGTGGCTGTGTCCCCATAAACCTTTGTGAAGACTACTAGCATTCAAATTTCATAAAATTTTCATGTGTCATGAAGAAGTGTACTTCTTTTGATTTTTTTGGAACAGTTTTTTAAAAATATGGTTTCTATAAAACAGACAAGGGCTGGGTTTTACCTATGGACTGCTGTACTGACCCCTGCCAAACAGTGTCCAGTATATTCTCATCAATACTAATCATGTGAATATTCTCAAGGATAATGAGTTTTCTTTTTTTTCCAGTGATGAAATAGGCTGTTTTGAGAAATATGAAATACACTACAGTTGTGCTGTCCAAGTAGAGCTGAGTTATTTGTTCATGAACTTTTTCTCACAAAAGCCCTTCTCTCCAGAAGGGAAAATTGTGGTGAAAATAATAAAAATTTTAAAAGATAATTAATTATAACTATATTCACCCTCCATGGGGTAAAATAAGGCACACTGGTAGAAGTAGAAATCTTTATATTGTTCCCTTCCTTCCAAACACGAGTGAAGCCACATCCAGATATTGAATCATATAAAAGGAAAGATTGTAATGCCAAAGCTTCCACCAATTCTTTGGCTGTCAAAAGTTGAAAACCCCAGATAGATGGCCCTTTGTTTAAGAGAAAACCATAATAACTTTTTATGTTTTTAAAAACTGACAGAGCTGAGAGTTTGGGTGAAAAATAAATTATTCTGTGCACAAATGGAAAAACTCTAAGAAATTTTTCAGGTTGGCCCAAAATGGGTGTAGAGAGGAGTCCAGGAAATAGAAGAGATAGAGGAGTGTGTGAAGAGAATGAGGGCCTGCCTCATGGACAGCCAGAAAGTCCACGAGGAAGACTCTAGCCAGTGAGAAACCCCGATGAAGAGTGAGTCTATACAACTCTGGGAAGTTGAGACCTCATGATTAATTTCCCATGGTTTTCTGAATAGGACCACCAAAACCACTTTTTTTTTCCTTTGTGAATCTTGAATCAAAAGGAAAGAAGATGAAGTTTCACATTTGGGTTGACTGAAGTTAGAAATAGAAGAGCCACGGGTGAAAAAACTCTAGTGAAATCAAGATCCAAAAAAGACTTTGGAACAAGGGAAGAATTTGGGCAATGTGTGACCTTCCCCAACAGGAACTCAAGCAGAGCTAATAGGATGATGTAACATGGCTGGGTTTTTAGTGTACGTAGAGGGCAGCTTGAGCACATTGATTTCAACATGAGAGGGAAATTGTGACTGACCATCAACTATAGGATTTGGAACACACTCAGATGTCTGGTATTTGGGTCATAAAGAGAACACTGAAATAATCCAAACTCTAGCTTGAAGGGGGGGAAAAAAAAACTCTTTGCACAGAGCTCCTTCCAGCAGTTCTACTTTCACTCCTCTATAGAGCCTAGGTTCTATCAGCACAAGTGATTTGCCTTCTGCAAATACAGCCTATTGGAAAGACTTTTTTCTATTTGCTACAGTACTCCTCCAATGTCAGTATCATCCCCTTATGAAGACTCTCTTTACTCTCCTGGATCCTTCCTCCTTAGTAGCAGTTTATCTCTGTTTCTTCTGTAATCCCTGCCACTCTGGATTATTGCTACTGATGACATGACAGTCCCCCCTGCAGAACCGTAAACTCCTTGAGTGAAGGGAAAGACATTTCTCATGCCTTTCTTCCATAATCAAGGAGAGTGCTGAAACATAGATGTGCAAAAAATCTTGATTCGATACATAAGTCAATGTTTGAATGGTGTCTTGTTCCGCAACTTTGTTCAAGACTTGATGGGAGGAGCTCCTATAAAATGCTTGAGTTTTCTTTGAATTCTCACCCACCTTGTGTCGCCATCTGTGACAGAGAAGCTATAATTCTGCACTCCTTGTGAGGATTATCATGGTGATGACGTCATGGTCTCAGTCGACAGAATTCTCGGAAACAAGGCTCAACTCCTCTGTGCTCTCAAGGAATATAGGAATTTGATTTTGCTGCTCAATAGCCTTCCTCTCCTAAAGGGTTGGTTTCTAATCTGATTGTTTCAACTTTTTTTATTAGGTTCAAACTTGCAGAAAGTTTATAAGAATCATACCAAAAAGAAGCGACTATATACTCTTCACCCTGGTTCAATGATTGCTAAAATCTGCCATATGGATCATCATTTCCACCACTCCCTCACCTCAATCTATAGACTATATAAATAAGATGCAGACATCTTGCCTCTGTCCTAGTAAATTCTTCAGTGCATACTTCCTAAGAGCAAGAGCATTTACTTCCACAACTATGGTACATGAAAATCAGGAAATTTAACATTGGCATAATGTTGTTAATTACTCTATGGTTCATATTCAAATGTCTCCAGTCATCCCTGTATCTTCTAGAGCAAATTTTCCTTATCCATTATCAGATTCAGGATCACGGATCACATCTGCATGCCATGTCTTTAGTTTTCCTTATTTGGGGACAGTTCCTTAGCCTTACTGTCTTGCATAACACTGACACTTTTGAAGAATACCAGCCACTAACTGTAGACAGCTTCTCAGTTTGGGTTTGTCTAATATCTCCTAGTGGCTTGGTTTGCTTTATGCATTTTGGGCGGGAACACCGCAAGTGACGTCAATGCATCTCATTGGAAGTTACCCGGTTCCTCCCATTTTTGGAAATGTTTTCCCCACAAACTGTTTAATAGTCTTAAATGGAAAGATAGTTAACTTTCCAGTGGAGAAAACTGGTTATCACACCTCCATTAAATGACCAAAATTAATACAATCAACAGCTGATTAAAAAAAACTACTTAATTAAAAGTTTCAGCTATTTTAAGAGTTTTTTAAAATCATCCATGCAAATCACACATTCTGAAAAAAAAATGCATGAAAAGTGTGGCCTTTGGTGTTGGTGGCAATATTTACTGAGCACCCAAGTGCATATCATGTAGAATAATTTCAAAGATGTTCATGTAACCCCAAGGCCTTAATCACCAGCTGGTTACTGCTAACATTTCCACGTATCTTTTATACTCTTCCCATGACCTCATGTACAAATGAGGAAACAAAAGAACTTGGCCAAGTTCACACAGCTTGAGTACGGTGTTAGAATGTGAGCTGCTCTTTCTCTCCCTCTCTCTCTGCTTGCCCAGCAGTCTCCATTCTGCAGGTATGTATTCAGAACCAGGGAAAGGGTGGTTACTCAACGTTAGAAAAACAGGCAGCAAGAGCTCCGGGGCAGGCCAGGTACTGGTTCAGTTTTCCTCCCATTCAATAGCACTCTGTATCTCCTCCATTAAAACAGTAATTTAGAGAAACTTTGTGGAAGAAGACTGAACAAGGAGGAGAGTCGGGGCTGAGCGGGCAGGTCTTAGAAGGAAAGAGGATTCCGTTCTCCCCCATATGAGACCAACCCAAGCTGATCCGGGTGTAGGTATTTCTGGGTGACTGGGCCTCAGCTTGTGAGTGCAAGCGCCTTTTTCAGAGAAAGCAGGAAACTGTGTTTCGCTGTATATAGGAACTTAAAAGCAACAACTATATATAGCACTCCAGCTCACAAAAACCCAAAAGCCTCCAAAGAGCCCCAAACTCTCTGTTTCAATCATCTTTAAGTTCCAGATAAGCCTTATTTATTGGCGGGAATCTCATTAAACAAATATTTGGAAGAGTTGTCATGAAATGGAGGTCATACTAATATAACCCCTGCAACTTGCAAGAGAAGGAGTAGAGCTGGGTCAGACCAAGGGAAGGACATTGCAGAGCTGCCTGCTTCTCCTCTAGAGCTCCTTCTTCCACTCTGTGTCTGCATTGTAGACCCATGGCAACTGTGAGGCCCATGAGAAGGGAAAGATGCTTTGCAGTTTTTAACATTGGCAGCTACTGAAAGTGACTAATTGACTGACTGGTTTTGGGAGAGAACTGAGTTCTACAGAGGGTGGATGGGGCTGGAATGGGAAGTGGAACCACAAACACCAGAAGGATAATGGAGTCCTTAAAGAGCAGGTTACAATCACTACCAGGAGTCCTTCCAAAGTGTACCTTTCCTTCTCCTTTGCCCTTGTGGGAGGATGGGTGGGATAGTGCATAGCAATAAGTGATCCAGATCACTTTCTTTTTCTTAGCAGCTGTCTCATGCTCTGGGCAGCACCAACTAGATCAAGTCTCCTTGCCTGTGTTCATTGGTCAGAGATCTACTCTCAAGGGACGAATTACTTTCTCCCAGCTGATCCCAATGATTTGGCCTGTTTTGCTCTCTTCTTCAAAGGCACCACTCTTGGTTCCTCCATTCTGGCGTCCCTTTGTTACAGCAGAGCCCATACCCTCCAGCTACCCCTCACCTCCCTCCCTTGAAGACCAGCCCAGAAGAGCAAGAGTATAAGACCATGAAGTCAACCAGGGGCCAAGCAGAGCAGTTAAGAGCTCAGACTCTGAAATCTAACACCTGGGTTTGAACAGAGTCCCTCCTGTTATAAAATTGGATGATCTGAAAAAAGCCTTCTGTCAATGTCTTCATCTGTGAATGTGGAATGACAACAAAAGTATTGTCTTGGATAATGCATGCAAAGCTCTTGGTGCACAATGACTTACTGCACCTTAGTTTTTAGAAATGGTACCACCACCACCACCACCATCATCATCACTATTGTACTTACCTGTGTTACTTCAACAGCGCTGTAATCATCACTGACATCATGATCATTTCGAAGAAGTAGGCCAGAAATAAAACCCATGGGCTTGGAAATTTCTAGAAATTGCAGAATCTTACTAAATTCTCACTGTGGGGAATATGTCCTATTCCCCTTACTTAAATAACATTTTCCTTTTCTAGGGATGTCTTTTTCTCAAGGGAGAATGCAAATTTATGTGGAGGGGGTGGTAAGAAGAGGGGAAAGATCCAGGCCTAACTCCACCCTAGATACCAGGCATAGCTGGGCTCAGGTGAAGACCTGAAGGGAAGGGAGCAGAGCAGGGGAGTGGCCCCTGGAATCATCCAACTATCTCTCTATTCCCCTTTGCCCTGAGCCAAATAAATGTACAGGGCATAGCTCTGAGGTTCCCCTATGCCATGGTGTTGACCTCACCATGTTCCCAGTGTGTACGAGGGATGTGGTCTGTTTTCTTAGCTGCCTCCCAGATTAGAAAACAGGTACCTCCAGAACAGGGGTGTGTCTTACTCAACCTCATGCTCCTCAGGTCAAGAACATGCAGGGGGAAAGAGCTGGGTCAGGGATCCCTGACTGACAGGTTAGTCTTTCTCAGTCTCGCTTTCTATTCCTCTTCTGTTAGGGCAAAATCACACTAGAATAGGACAATAACCCTCCTTCCCCGAACACACAGCCACTCCAGTGGACGGATGAGGAAAAGCATTCCAACATGAATGCTCATGTCTGGGATCTCACGGCAGGTAAACCAGTAGCAGCAGCAAGGTGAGGACCAGGGTGTTGGAGCTTTGGGTCCACATTTCCACACAGCCTCTGTATTCAAGAGTGTGTAGTTTCCACTGGGTGTTTATGATTTGGGGGAACCCCAGACAGGTGACTCACCACAGAGAACTACCCTGCTTCCACAGGAAGGATCACCTGGGCTCCTTCTCTCATGCCCTTCTCGATTGAAAACTGCCCTGACATCCAGTGACCACATCCTCCTTGTCATTTATACCTCACTAGGGTCTTCCCCTTCCTCCTCCCCCACCTCCACTTTCTTGCAAAATTTGCTCATTCTGGGCATCAGCCAAATTCTTTTGTATTAATGTGAAGGAGGATGCTAAAATGGTCTTGTCTAGATACATTTTTAGAGGGGCGCCTTTAGGGGTCAGCATCTCTAACCCAAGGAATGGTTGCAAGTCCTAAGGCCATGAGGTCAGACATGAGCAGGGGACACTTTCAGTTTATGGGGGAGGGGGATGTGGAGGGTGTTGTGCTCCTGGGAATGGTGCAAACTCATGCAGTCTATGCCCTTGAATGTGTTGAGGTGTTAGATCATTGGAAAGTGGAACATAGAGACCAAAGTCTAGATCCCATTACCTGTTCTTTTCACCATAGTAGAAATCATAGTAATGGAAATAATTGTCATATTGACTGTTCACTATGTGCAGGTGATCTGTAAATCGGGGAAGCTCTTTAAGACAGGAGTTACTATGAAGAAAACAAAACTCAGAGAACTTGAGTAACATTATATGGCCTAGAAGTGACTTTGAACCCAGACATACTCCTTGTATTTCCCTATGGGGTGGACATGATCACATGGTTCTGCTTGGCAGAAATACAAGAGGGTATGGGTTTAGGGATGGGAATGCAGAGAATAAGAAGAAGGCCTGCAAAGGAATTGCTGTTGGGAAGCCTAGGGGTCAAATTTTGTTGGTTGCCTTTGGGTTCCAAGGTGTTCAAAAGAAATGGTAATCAAGCAGGGCTGATGGCTACCTATCCAAGCAACCTCCCCGCTTTGTGTTATGCCTATCCTGGCTCACGAATTTATGCCACCTGTGGGTGACCAGAGTCATTTGAGGATTTAAATCCCAGACGTGCACTCAGAGAGAGGGTTTTGGGATCGTGTTCTGGGATCTGATAGGAAGCTCGTCATTTATTACCCTATGGGGCCCAAGGGGATGCTAAGGAAACCAAGATGAAAACTCTGCTCTGCCCACTTCCCACATGCAGCAGCTCCCGCTGTCAGAGCCTTTTCCAGCCTTGCCATCCTCTCATTCTGATCGCCTAGTGTCCTCACAACCTTGCTCTGAAGATGACCTTCCCTTCTTTGAAGTATTTTGGGAGCTATCCTGATGAAGTCTGGCCAGATCATTGAGTGTATTGAGCAAAAATCTCCTTGGGTGAGTTTAAAGCCAGAGGACAGTCAGAGACCAAGTCCAAGCATACCTCTCTCCATGTGGGGATGCTGACCCCGTATCCCCCACCATTCCATTGTTAGGTGAATTCCTCTTTCTGCAAAGCCTAGTCAATCCCACCTCCCTGACCCACTCAGGTTCCACCCAGAACTCCACTCCAGCATGACCAAGATATCTTTATTTTTCCACAAATGATATATCTGAGCCAGTAAGAATTCTTATGACTTTCATTGCCATTGATTGAACATTTACTCTATACCACCTAACATTCTAAACACTTCACGTGCATCAGCTCACATCATACTCCCCTTTGAGCATATGAGCTATTCACAGATATGATTCAGTCGCATGTCACAAATCAGGTATCTGTTAGGTGCAGGAGCCCATTTCCAATCCTGTTCTGTATGGCATCTGAAACACTGTTCTTTCTGCCCCTCAATGCAAGGATTCTCTTGAAAATTTGCCTTGTACTTTTGAAGGTTGATTACAGAGCAGCAGGCATTCCTGGAGAATGCAGGCTTTGCTGTACTTGGTGTGGGAGAGGTGTCCTAGTGACGGCTGGTCTATCTATAATACACTCCAAGAAAAAAAAAAAAAAGCTGCTGAGACTGAGACAATCACTACCTGAAAAGATCCATGCAAATGTGTTTATACGGCAATTGGGGTTGCTGTGGACTATTCATTTCCAGCACCTTCCTGGAGCCAGTGAGCATTGTTCCAATGGCCTGAAGGAAGACTAGTCTGTTCTCTTAGGCTCCTCCAGCAAGGACAGAACTATCCTAGAAGAAAGGTGACCACACACAGACATAGAACTCATTGTCCTTTCTACAAGAAGATCTAAAAAAAAAAATTTGCCACTTTTTTTTTTTTTTTTTACATTTCTGTTTGGTGGTCCTTATCTAGGCAGCCATTCCTTACCAGGGTTTTCAAAAACAATTCCTTTTAGAAATCAATGAGGGACAAGTATTTCTTTTTCTCTTTTTTTATTTATTGACAGAGAGAGATCAAAAGTAGGCAGAGAGGCAGGCAGGGAGAGAGAGAGAGGCAGTCTCCCCGCTGAGCAGAGAGCCCCATGTGGGGCGCGATCCCAGGACCCTGAGATCATGACCTGAGCTGAAGGCAGAGGCTTTAACCCACTGAGCCACCCAGGCGCCCCAGGGACAAGTATTTCTATCTTATCCATTTATTTATGGAGTGAAAGTCCTCCCATACCATATGTTTGAAATTCTCCTTTCACTTGAAGAATACTGCTGGATATTTGAGCCACGGGAAAGATGTGGAATTTCAGGCCTATCACATATTAGTCTTGTATAAGTAACTTAAACTTTAAAATGGAAAGGGTCCCATGGTTATATTACTTGTGATTATACATTTAAAACAAATGCAAAATATCCATCTGCTATTAGTAATCCCCTTTGTCTTTGTGGAGGTCCTTGTCACTTTTTGCTGAGGTTACAGTGATAATCTCTTAGCAGATTATCTTTCTTCTAAAAGTCAATTTTCAAATTCTGTCATCAAAGATTATGTCAGACATTTGATCAGTTTGGCAGGTCAGTAAGAATGGTATTGACAATCTGGGTCAAATTAAGAAGGAAAGTGATCGAAATCAGGAACACACTCAGTGTCCTACCATAGCAGGAATTCTTTCAAGAACTCATTGTTTATCCTGGAGACAAGAAAGGATATTTGTGTTGTCATTTTCAAATATCTAAAGGATGGTTATGTGGTGAAATGAACTACACTTTTGAACGAAGTCATGAGTGGTAAAATTCAGATCTCCTAATGAGAAATGCAGGGGATCATATTTTGAAACAACTGGAGAAGAAACTTCCTAAGAGCCCACAGGAAAAAAAATCTGGTTGACTTGAGAGGTGGTGAGATCTGGTAGAGGTGTTCACCTGTAGACAGGTTGGCCACTTGGTGGGGATGTTGTAGAAGGGATTCAGGTATCAACGGAGGGGGTTGGGCTCCATGACCTTGACAGTCTCTTTGAACTCTGAGATCTTGTAAACCTATAAATTCATAGTTATTTGTATCTAGCCTGTGCTGGCTGTGAACTGGTACAAGACAGACTCTGTTTTCAGAGAACTTCCTAAGAAATGATCCTTGATTTCAAACAATAAAATAACCGAATGTTACAGCTAAAATAAAATGTAGAGAGCAAGCACCTCACCTAAACCTCATTGTAAAAATGGGCAGGCTGAGGTCATGAGAATTAAAATCTCTTTCCCAGGAGCATGTAGCAAACGGTCACCAAGTCAAAACTCAAAATTTCAAGTGAGAGATAAAATGCACCTATATCTCTTTCAGGAACACTTTACAAAAAGCACTTTTTTAAAAAGGAAGATGCAGGGGCACCTGGGTGGCTCAGTGGGTTAAGCCGCTGCCTTCGGCTCAGGTCATGATCCCAGGTCCTGGGTTCGAGCCCCGCATCGGGCTTTCTGCTCAGCAGGGAGTCTGCTTCTTCCTCTCTCTCTGCCTGCCTCTCTGCTTACTTGTGATTTCTCTCTGTCAAATAAATAAAATCTTTAAAAAAAAAAAGGAAGATGCAATGAATAATCTCTATTACTTTGTTTACTTAGTAAATATGAAGCACATTTGCCTTGTTTTTTTAATTAACCAAGTGACCAGCGTTTAACAAAGACTAAGGAAGCGAGAAAAACAGAGACTTGTTACAAAATTTCAGAAATGAATGGGCCTAAAACAGTACACTAGCAAGATCTCACGGAGACTGCAGGAAGATAATTCTTAATTTGAACTACTGTCCTGGGAGGCATTTGATGGCAGACTTAGGGCTTCTAAGGGAATTGAGAAAGTCTGCTTCAGGTAAAAGTTATCCTCTCTGGGCAAAAAGTGAAGGAAGTTTACAAAATACTTCCCACTGCCTGCAAAGGGTGTTGGTTGTAACAGGCGTTTCTCAGAGTAGGTCAAGAAAAGTACAGAACCCTCATTATTTTCATAGATTTGTGAGGGAGCACAAAAGGAATCAAAGCAGCTATGACAATAATTAATGAAGATGGCTTTGGAGACTGAAATAGATTGAGCAAGTCCAACATATAGAGGTATAGAAATCTCTATGAAGAATCACCACTGAGAAAAGGAAATAGCCAGGCAGGTGTGGATCTTGGATCCAGGGAGATAGTCATGTGCCTAAGTGCTGAGTTCCCAAAAGATCTCTGGTTTGATCGTTTCTGTGCACCCAGTAAAGGTGCTCAATTAATGAACAGCTAGCAGGACTGGAATGTTGCAGCATGGAAATGGCCAAGAATGAAACCCCAGGAATAGTGATAAAGGTTCAGGGCCAGTCCTGGGTGAAGCACATATACCTCTCATTCCATTTTCCACACTGGAGTGGAATTTGATATATTCACATCCATCTTTTTTTTTTTAAAGATTTTATTCATTTATTTGACAGAGAGATCACAAGCAGGCAGAGAGGCAGGCAGAGAGAGAGCAGGAAGCAGGCTCCCTGCTGAGCAGAGAGCCCGATGTGGGGCTCGATCCCAGGACTCCGGGATCATGACCTGAGCCGAAGGCAGCGGCTTAACCCACTGAGCCACCCAGGCGCCCTATTCACATCCATCTTTGAGATGCTAATGTGATCTCCTCAAAGTGAAGGTCTTCTGTAATCCATTTCTTTCCCATGGTACAAAGCTCAGAACCTACTACAGAGTCGATGTTCAATAAATTGGGCACTAGGGTGGCTCAGTTCATTAGCATCTATCCTCGGCTCCAGTCATGATCCCAGGGTCCGGGGAGAGAGCCCCTTGTCAGGCCCCTTGCTGGGTGAGGAGCCTGCTTCTCTGTCTCCCTCTGCTACTCCCCCTGCTGCTCCCCCCTCCCCTACTTGTGCTTGCTCTCTCTCTCTCTCGCCCTCTGTCAAATAAATAAAATCTTAGAAAAAAAAAAAAAAGAAAAACAATCTGAGGGTTTTGAAGGGGTGGGGGTGGGAGGTTGGGGGAGCCAGGTGGTGGGTATTATGGAGGGCACATACTGCATGGAGCACTGGGTGTGGTGCATAAACAATGAATTCTGTTACGCTGAAAATAAATAAATAAATAAATTAATTAATTAAAAAAAAAGATGTGTAATAAATTTTAGTTAGGCTGAAGTAAAAGCTCCACTTCCCTGATATTCCCTAGTGATAGGAATTATAAATTAATCCCAGGCCTTCTCTTGGCAAAGCACCTGAACACTAGGGTTGTGTGCTTAAGTGTGGAGTGTACAGACATTGGCATAACTTAGGAAATTTGGCTTTAGAATCAGCAAGACAAATGACTTAATTTCTCCAAGACTCATTTTTTCCAACTGTAAAACAGAGATAACACTTACCTCTAGATTTCTAGAACTGGGGTGAGGATAAAAAGAGATTATATACATGAAATGCCCAGAACAATGTTTGCCACATAAAAGTGCTTAATAAATGACATGGGTTGCCATTATCAAGAAATTATTTTTTTCCTTATGAAGACCTCAGTTAAGAAATCACTTTTGTTGGGGCGCCTGGGTGGCTCAGTGGGTTAAGCCGCTGCCTTCGGCTCAGGTCATGGTCCCAGGTCCTGGGTTCGAGCCCCACATCGGGCTTTCTGCTCAGCAGGGAGCCTGCTTCCTCCTCTCTCTCTGCCTGCCTCTCTGCTTACTTGTGATTTCTCTCTGTCAAATAAATAAATAAAAATCTTTGGAAAAAAAAAAAAAGAAATCACTTTTGTTAACTTGAAGATGTGAGATCTGAACCAATTGGACCTTCTGGTGATTCAGGCAGGAATCTGGTGCTCAGGAAGACATATCTGGTAACTAGATCTCACTATAGATCAGCACCTTAATAATACATCTTCCTGTTTGGACCTGCTCCTCTGTAAAATATCACGGAATATAATTATGCTGTTTAATTGAATAGAACACCCATTCGCTTGGTAGGTAATCTTCATGATGTGTATAGTATTTTTTTGCCACTCCCATTTGTTCGTTTCAGCTTAATTTCGCCTACAGCTGTACACTGCTTTAAATTGAGAGTGGGTTTTTCCCCAGTCTCTCTGTTCTGCTGAATTGCATCTTTAGGCCTGTTCAAACACAGAGAATGAGAAGTGAGAATGTAGTGATCAAGATACTTCCCATCTTTGTTGCCTGTAGTGTAGATTTTTTTTTTTCTAATCTGAATATGATAACGGTTATATGACTGGTAAGACTCTATAGATGGAAAAATAAGTAGTCAGAAGAAAAACTGTAAAGACCCTAAGCTAAGAGAATTGTAGACCTTAAGTCATCAAGTACCCTCCGTCTGCGTGTCCAGGTGTTTATCTGCTCAAGAAGGAGGTTGGCCATGCAGCCGTCCTAGGGGGTCCTGAGTCCATCATCTATCTTTTATCACTGTGTACTTCCTTTAACCTTTCTCACCCCTTTCACATAACTAGGTCTTTTGAAATTTGAACTTAATGGAGAAGAAAAAAAAACACTAGTGATTTTTAAAGTGATTAATAGTAAAGCACAGTTTGAATTTGGAATACACCTCATACCCGCTCTTTTGCTTTGGTGCACTGAATTTAAAGAAACACTGAAGTTCAGTTTATATACTGACTATACATTGCCTACTCAATGGCCAATGGGAAATTACCCAAGAGAGCAATAGAACAAAATTTCTTAGACTTTTTTTGGGAAATTTCATCCTTTTCCTGGGGACGAGTAGTGTTGAAAATCCTAAAATCAAATTTGGATTACAGGGTATGAAATATAATTAAATGCTTACATAAAAAGTATGATTTCTTAAAGTAGATAATTAAAAATTTAAAAGCAAAATTATCAAGGGCTATGGCCTCTATGTGGTTTGTGCTAACATCCTATCAGCATCAATGATACACTTCTGCCACATTACACTTTGCAAAAACCTGTAAGCTGATGCTCTGAGGAGGGCTAACAGGGAGAGTTGGGATTTGGAAAAAACAATAGTAATGAGTAATATGCGCAATATACATCATAGATATTTTGGAATAGAACTACAGTGAAATTCTGGAATCAGAGTTTTTGAACTTGGATTGTACAATCAAGTAAATATTGTCATAAAACTTGGAAATGGGTATGGCAAATCTAAAGCAATTGATCCAAGTCTGTATCTCGTGCTATTGGTTCACCACTATGGTCAGCATAGTGTTTGGGGGGATAGATGATGCTATGACACCCTCGACAGGAAGGTGAAGGATGACAAAAACCTTTGTGAACCATAATAGTTGGGAATGTTATAGAAGAAACTTTAGGAAAGTGAAAGGTTTTTTTTTGTTTTTTGTTTTTTTATTTTTTTTTTTTAGCAAGAATTACTTTTTGGCCAAGAATTCTGGATGTAAAAACCCATGTGAGAATAGTGTTTAATGAGTTGTTTTGGGTACTGAGTCGCCTGAGGAAAATTCTTGGTGAATTTTTCTCTGAGCCAGGCTCAGTTTAAATGAGTAAAGCAGAGACCTCCCTAAAATAATGTCTCCTCACCCCAGAGGAATCCACATTTAGAGATTATTTCTTTATGTTGTAAGTTTGCAATCAACATTTCAGAAATCTTCACTTCCAATTTTTCCTTGTGGAAAAATGGAACCTGCTTAAGATTCTCTATTCCCACTCCCCTGACTGCCGCACAACCCCACTCACTCACGTGTTGTCTCTCTAAATAAAAGAAAAAAAATCTGAAGTGTTTTTTTGCTGGGCACATGGTATATTTGGTTAGGGATGTATACATGATGTTTCTTACTGTACATGAAACTTTCTCCAATCTTTCATGCCTTCAACAAATAGTTATTGGGATTTCAACAAAAAAAAAAAAAAAAGGAAAGGAGAAAGGAGCCAAATGTATTGAAAATGTATTTTTCCCAGGCACTGTGATAAAAACTTTACTTCCATTATTTGATTAAACTACCCATGATGAGCTAATGCATGCCCCCAAGAGCTTGTAAGTGACTCACAGTAACACAGCTTGAAAAAGATAGAGGTTCGAAAAACTTCTGCCAAGTGTTTCAGGATTTCCCCTGGATCTGACCTCTTGCTCTATCAAGTAATGACCCTGAATGCTAAGTATGCAAGGAATAGAGTTTCTGAGAATTCAATGGTTCTAGGCAAAATAACTGAGTGAAGATCCTCAGCTGGGGAGAAGTTTGTAACATAGCAGGAACTAAAAGAGGGGCAACAGAGCCAGAAGGGACAGATAGAGTTGAGACTTCATCTGAGGTCAGAGCACCACAGGACCGTGTGGATGATGGTAAGCATTTGGTCTTTATACTAGGAGGAATGGGCAACTGTGACTTATTTTCTCTAAGATTATGACAAGAGAATATCAGTGGTTTAAAATGATGGCTCTATCAAATGGCGAATGGGTTAAGAGAGGGAAAGCCATTCAGTTGGATGGCTACAACAGAAATCTTAGTAAAAATGTTGTGATTTGGAATTCATTCTTGACTGTGGAGAAAGTAAGAAGCAGGCAGATTCAAGACATAAGACAAATCAACATTGCTTTGTGATTGATTACATGGGGTAAAAGGGGATGATGATGTCAGCCATGATTTTGACAAGCTCTTCTGATTTAAATTCCATTTTTTCAGTTTCTAGGTCAAGCAAAGGAGGATATCATACTAAAGGAGTTTCTAATCCAAAAATAGTCAACTGTCAACCTAGAGAGAGGATTACTCAAAATATCAATGACCTCTGTCAAATCTCTATGGAGAACGTGAATGCTTATTCCTTTTAACCCAATATCTACTGTGGTAATCTTAGAATTAAAAAAAAAGAAAAAAAAATAGTACCTTAAAAATGATTCTCCTTTACCAACTTAAGAAGAGTTTTAACTACATATGAATGAATAAATGCATGCCATTATTTTTCAAAACAAAGCTATGAACTTTAAAGACAAAGAAATGGAAAAAAGAAGGAAGGGAGGAAGAAATGAAGGAGGGAAGGAAGGAAGGAAGGAAGGAAGGAAGGAAGGAGAATTTGATAAAGATTGAATCTGAATGGAGTAGATAAGTAGAAAAACTGAATAGCAAATACCTATAAAAAGGAAAATCACTGGCCCTTTTTAGCCATCAAAATGTTAATTTAAAAGAGTTCTTATTATCTGATTATTCCTTTTATATAGCATCTGTTCCTCTCCCATGGATAAATTATCTTTTCTCATCTACGAATAAGAAATTTTTTAAACACTTTACTTTTTCTGTTCTCTCTATCCTCTCTTTCCTCCCAGCTTCTTTTTTTCCTATTTCTTTTGGTCTTTGTGTTTCAAATTGGAAGGTTCTTCATTGGCTTGGCTGTCCATTGACATTTGAGAATGTGGTGCTAGAAAGCTTATGAGAAGCTCTGTGTGCAGGGATTGGATTTGTCAACTAGCAAACTTTTGAACGAGATGGCATGGAATGAACCGATCATTTCACCAAGGTATACCTAAATAACTATAGTTGCAAGTTTATTTTCAGGGGCTATTTAGTTTTTCCAGAGAACATGCTACCCATCCCCTGTTAGAGAAAGATAGGATTGAGAGGAAGAGAGAAGGAAGGAGGTGGTGGTGGTGAATTTCACTCATATGCTTAGACTTTAGCAAAGGAAAGTGTACTAAAAAGAATCAATATATTTAGAAATTAAAGTTGATGCAATCTTTCAAAAAAAATGAGCAAACAAAATACAATAGTAAGACAGGACAGATAAATCTGGTTAATTAACCCAAGCTCTCCAATATCAAATAACTGGAATTTTAGAAGAAAAAAACAAAATAGGAGAAAGAAAATTACATGTAAAAAAAAAAAAGAAATAAAATGAATCAAGAAGATATCTTAGAATTTAAGAATGTGTTTCTGGAATGCCAAGAACAAAATGAGAGAAGATGTACACCAAAGCACATCTCATGAAAATCAAAGTAATAGTGAGAAGAGAAAAATCCTAAAATTTTCAGGATAGTATAGAATTCTCCATGTTTAGATCAGGAATAAGATGGAATCAGACTTACCAAATAATTAGACTTACTAAAATAACTAGAAGCTAGGACATAATAGACAAATATCTTCAAAATTATATTCAAAAATCATTTCAATCTATAATTAGTTACTCAGAAAAATGATAAATCAAAATATGATCACAGAATAAAAAACAAAATTTACAAAACTATGTACATTACATGCAAGTTCACAAAATTATCCCAAAGTCAGAGATGTAACCCAAGGTAAAGATAGAGAGAAGTCCCAGAGATAGCCCAGAAAAAACAATTCTGGAGTGAGACAGTGGAAAGGAGCTTTTCTGGAGGGATAACGATCTGAAGAAAATGGAAATGAAAGACTATTTGGTGAACATGGCCACGTGGAAAAGAGTACACAGGAAGGCCTTACATAACTATTAATGGCTTAAGAAGGAATATTGATAGAGAAAAGAAAAAAAAAAAAAGCCCAAGCGACCAAAAATATAACTACAGGAGGAAATGTTACCCAAAAATATACATCATTCACATTTTTGGTTTAGTAATGAATAATACATATTCAGAAACATTTAAAATGGCAAATAATAATTTAATTGTAAACTATATTATGATATTGTGATGATAGCCACAGATAAAGAAGTTTATCAGTGTAATAAATCCTCTTTATCAATATACAAACCAATAGAAAAGATACAAAATTGATAAAATAAGAAAATGATTTTCTAAGCAGAATAGTTAATATGAGTTAAAGCACCTAAGAAAACACAAGTATAAGTGAAAATGACTGCTTTGGGGCTATAGAGAAGGGATGAGATGGAAAAATTGGGTTTTTAAATTACAGTTTTACACCATGTTTTTTTTTAAATGCAAGATGTTTTAGGTAAATAAAAGTATAAAAAGTAATTTATGAAAAATATTGGGAAACATAGTTGGAGACTCTTTTTCTAACTGGTAAGAATTTATCTTTCACCAACTATGGCTAGATTTTAAATAATGAAACTTTCTCTCTATGTATTTGAAATTTTAAATGACTTTTGTGTTTTTTTCTTACACTTAACTCATCAAATCCAGAATGAACTGACACGAGAGATAACCACAAGAACTAATTTTCTGAACTAATCCCTACTTGAACTATTTTTCTCATGAAATGATAAGGGTCGAGGTGATTTTGTCTCAAATCAACCATTATCAACCATTATCTAGAGTTTCTTTGAGCAGTCTTTCCATCATCAGCAAATAAAAAAGAAAGCATGCTAACAAAATGCCACAGTAGACACTGGATCTGATGATAGTCATAACATCATAAATGAGAGATTAAGAGTATGTGCTTAGGAAGTATTCCTTTATTAATCAAGGAAACATTTATTTAGGGATTTTTTTTGACAAAATGGGAGCTTGAGTTGGACAAAGATAATCATAATGATTATAATGATGGTCAATGAATTCTTTCAATGATTTCAGAGATCTCTTCATCCAACACTAAGACAGCTCGATGTAATAACACTCATAAAATAACAACAACAATAAATAATGATAGATATATACTAACCCTACGGAAAGAAAGCAGATAGCTAGAGTGGAAAACTGGCCTTTGGAGGCTGAAGAGCACCGATAATTAATAATTCCAGACTTCAATATTGATTGAGTGCTTGCTATGTATCAGGAATTGTGTTTGATAATTTGGAAACTTTTGTGTCATGATATCTCCAATTTACTTAAAAGAAATCTAACTGGAGAAGTTAGATTATTTGCTGCAAGTCATACAACTAAAAAAATTATAGAACCAGGATTCAAACCCAGCTCAATATCAATCCCAATCCCATTTTCTTTTTATGTCAGGATAATTATTTAGCTGAAGGTTTCCAGAGAATTACTTTGGAGGAGAAATGAGATGTTTTCACTATATCTAAAAGAATGGAATGCAGGCCAACAGAGGCTTATAAAAACAAAATTATTTTGATTGTGGGTCCCCAACCAACAACCCAGTTTTGCATATATTGAGACAAAGAAGAAAGAACCAGAAGGCCACTGTGGTTTCTACTCAGATATTATCTACTATTATCTACTAATATATATAAATGTAAACTTAAAGAAGAGTTTGAACAGGGGAAATAGAGAAGAGGGAGAAGGAAAAGGAGGAGAAAAAAAGACAAGTGAAAAGGTGACAAGTGAAAAAAAGGTGAAGAGAAGAGACAAGGGAAGGGAAGAGAAGGGAAGTAAGCAAGCAAGAGAAAAGAAACATTAATATCCTTCTGTGTAATAAAAATAACTGGTGTGAGAACAGTTCTGGGAAGATTTGCCTTTCTGCCTAACCTAGACTTAGAGCTGAAAAAGTCAGTAACCCAGAAATGTCAATGGACACAGATCAAAATAGGTAGATGATGGACAGATTGATGAGTAGCTGTCCTCTCAAGACAAAAGACTAAGAAAGGAGCAGCCTACTAACACAGAAAACCTTTCAATAATGACCATACCACCCCAGCCTAACACCACACAATAAACTCTGGCTTCATTCTGACCCATGCCAACCAAGGCTGAATGAAGAGCCAAATTTCCACTTTTGTCTGGTGGCAGCAAGGTGTTTGGTCTCCACAATGGGGTGACCTCAGAGAAGGCTGAGTGAGGAGTCTGCACTTCTTCTCTCAGCTAGCAATAATGAAATACCCTCTCCCACCCCCACTGGATTAATGTCAAAGGAGTCCCAGTGGAAAGTCAGGACATTCTTACTACCCCACAGTTGCAAGGTCACAGTCTTGGCAATGTTAGTAGAGACCAATCCTACCCCACCCAGTCAGGGAGATACAAGTGGTGGCTTAGAGGGAAAGCTTCCATTCGATCGAACATTTACAAATGCTCCCCACCTTAGGTGTCAAGAGGGAATCCGGACCTCCATTTGCATCTGGCAGAAGTGACACAGCATCCCTCCTTCCTCTGATGAAGTATCATCAAAAGAAGCCAGTTGAAATACAAGGCTCTTATAAGATGCAGGGTTTCATAACATGATACTCCAAATGTCCCAGGGTCAGCAACGAAATCGCTTGTCACAACAAGAACTAGGAAGATCTCAAACTGAATGAAGAAAGGACAAAATAAATGTGACAGAGCCTTTAGAATCATCTTAATAGGATTTGAAAGCAGCTACCATAAAAATATTTTAACAAGCAATTACAAGCATGCTTATAAGAAATGGAAAAATAGAAAGCCTTGACAATGATATAGGACATCTCTGAACTGAAATTGGAGACATTAAAAAAAAAACAATACATGGAAAATTTTAAACTTAAAAATACAATAACAATGCTAGAGGAGAAGGTGGGTGGAGGGGTGGGCAAAACGGGTGAAGGGGAGAGGGAGGTACAGGCTTCCAGTTTTGGAATGAATAAGTCATGAGGATGAAAGGTACAGCAGAAGGAATATAGCAATAGTATTGTAACAGCATTGGATGATGACAAGTGGTGGCTACACTTGCAGTGAGCTCAGCATAACATACAGAGTTGGCCAATCATTCTGTTATATACCTGAGACTAATGTAACATTGTGTATCAACTATACTTCAATGAGAAAAAAGAAATTCTGTAGGAAAAAATACAATACCAAAAACCAAAACCAAACCAAACAAAACAAAACCATGCAACTACTATACAACCTAACATTGTATTTCTGGACATTTTTTTTCAGAACTATGAGGTTTATATAGGAGACTCATTCAAAAATGTGTGTACGCAGGGGCGCCTGGGTGGCTCAGTGGGTTAAGCCGCTGCCTTCAGCTCAGGTCATGATCTCAGGGTCCTGAGATCGAGCCCCGCATCGGGCTCTCTGCTCAGCAGGAAGCCTGCTTCCCTCTCTCTCTCTCTGCCTGCCTCTCTACTTGTGATCTCTCTCTGTCAAATAAATAAATAAAATCTTTTAAAAAAAAAAAAAAAAAAAAAAAAAAAAAAAAAAAAAAAAAAAATGTGTGTACGCATATTTATGACAGCTTTATTTGTAATAGCCAAAGGCTGGAAAAAGACTCCTGGTCTTCTTCAATAGCTAGATAGTTAAACAAGCTGATCCATTCATACCATGAAATAGTGCTCAGCAGTGAAAATGAATGAACTGTTGATAACATACAACAACCTGGATGAACCTAGAAATAATTATGCTGAGTAAAAAAAAAAAAAAATCAAATCCCTAAAGGTTACATATTGCATGATTCCATTTATATAACACTTTTGAGAGGACAAAATTTTATTAGGCATGATGATCTAATGGTTAAATGAAGTTCTTTCAACAGAAAGGGAACACAAAAAGAAGACACATTGTTTATGGGATCCCCATAGACAAATCAGCTCCAAGTGGTTTACCTTTAAGCTCAGACACCTCGGACAGTTACAATTCCTCCAGGTGTGACTATCTAAGAGGGAAATGGATGGAATGCTGGAAACGTAATAATGCTCGCTGCTGGTTCTCTCAACAATCTGGGGCTAAGATACTTGAGTGACATGGATGGGTTAGGCAGAGTAAATGAGTCATGGGTGCTTGTCCTCCTGATTAGCCACTGCAAATGTCTCCAAGGAAAATTTCTTTCCCTCCCTCTTAACCAAAATTATAAATACTGTGTATATTGAAACGAAATTACAAAAAAAAAAAAAAAAAAACCTGTTCCCATCCCAGCAGAAGTGAAACAAGACCAATTACCCTCTGTTTGGAAAGCAGTTCTGTTGAAGACTTGCCTTTCCCACAGTACAGCTAGATGGGTTCAGTACACAGTTTGCTAGGCTTCTACAATGTGCCAGACATGATCTTATTTTTCTGCTCCACTTATAAAAACATCCATTTCACTTTGATGAAAGAAATATTTTTTAAAAATTAAAAAAAAAGAAACTTTGGGACATCAGGAGGAAAGAAAGAAAAGCATATGCAAATATAAGGGTGAATAAAAACTCACATGAGGCTTGGTGTCCCAGAATTATAGAAATGGGATCAATTAGAGGTGGTCACAGGTTAAGGATGGGGTGAGAGTGTGTCTATAAAAAGAAAAGATGGAAAGTCCAAGGATTTTTGTGATAGAACATTTTGTACTTGACTGTATCAATGTCAATAACCTATTTTTTGATATTATACATGATTTTGGAAGCAATTAGCATTAGGGTAACTAGATAAAGGTTATATGGAATCTATTTTTTACAGCAGTATAAAATCTACAAATATCTCAAAATTAATGTTTTTTTTAAAGATTTATTTATTTAATTTATTTGAGAGAGAGAGAGAGAGAGAGAGTTCAAGCAGCAGGAAGGGCAGAGGGAGATGGAAAGGGAAAGGAATCACTAGCAGGCTCCCCGTTGACCTCAGAGCCCAAGTTGAGAAGATCCCACCACCCTGGGATCATGACCCCAGCCAAAATCAAGAGTCAGTACCCAACTCAGCCACCAGGCATCCCTCAAAATTAATGTTTAGTTTTAAAATTTAATATTGTGGTCACAAAATGAGTAAATCCTATAGACAAAAGTACTTAATTAGTACTTCCTTTATAAAAGCTTGTGTTTCCCAAACTATTCTGTGTAATAACAGTATTTCCAAATATTACATGTTTTGATTTTACACTAGATGGAATTAATTAAACATCCATATTAAATGAGCATGTTTCAGAAAATTGGAAATATTTCCTCCATTATCAAAACCTCACTGGGCTAAGTCCAGCCCAGTAGGACTATTTGAATAGAACATTTCAAGGATCCAGATCTTATGCTTAGATATATATCTGAGCATACACACACACACACACACACACACACATACATATTTTTAAAGTTCTTCACAGATTTGGTGACCCTGTAATTTTTTTCTTGGCTGATATTAACTGATTCTACAGTTATTCTGTATTCAAGGTAAGTTCTTTCCTATCTACTGATTCTTCTTAAGATATCACTAAAGCAGGGTGTATCTTGTCACTTTCCTACACAGTCCATTGGACAGAGCTAGTGTCCTGGTCCCAAACTAAATGCTAGAAATTTTTCTCAGGTGCCCAAGAATTAAAAGAAAATCGGATACACTCAGTTCTAGTTATCTCTACCTCATTGAATTTTATAAATTAGTACTTTTTTTTTTTTTTAATGGCAAGAGAGACAGAGCTGGACCTGGAAATGCTTCACTTAAGTTCCTCCTCAGTCATTTGTAGAAATTGCTTTCCTCCTCTTTGGTCATCAGCACAGGTGAAAATGACTGCATCCCTGGGAAGGACAAGATTCTCTTACACAGAGGTATAGCAGGGCAGTGGAAAGAACACAGGGCCTGGGTCAGAAGAACTTTCTACAATCCCAGCTCCTTGCATTACATGATCTCCATGAGGCTGAGCAAAGCACTTAGTTCTTTCAGCTTCAATTTCAACATCTGCTTACTGAAGTAGTTTGGAGAATACTGAAACAATGCTTTATAAAATGACTTATAAAGAGTAAAATGCCCACAGTTGAAGGATAGTGTCTGTTTCACTTACTGCTCTAACCCCAGCAGGCTTCTTGACACTCAAGTCCTCAGAAGTCTCGTTGTTTGAATAAGAGAATGGCCTGTTATAACTTCAGGCCACCGAGAGAAAAGTTCTAGTCCAAGGAAGGTGGAATTATAAGCAAATATGTTCGGTTTGTTGTTGAAAGAAAGCATGGGTTGTGCCTCCTTGAGCTGAGGGAAATGTTCTCTGGGCAGCATCTCCAGAAAGAGAACATTCTTTTGGCTCTTGGGGTTTAGTTCACTTGCCCAGGAAATCCTGGGGCAGGGTCTTCACCACTTCTCCCAGGTATCACTTCCCTTGCACTTCTAACCATACCTCCATGTGGAATCTGAGGCACAAGGAAAACTCACCTGGTAATTATAGACTGAGCATGAGGGATCATATCCCTCAAATAATGAGCATAGGATTTGGGTGACTTCCCAATTACTTTAATCAGACCGCTTATATTTTTTTCTTCCCTCATTGCTGCAAACCAGGCTAAAATGCACAAGGTTCTTCCCTGCCTCAGTTAGTTGAGTACAGGAAAAATAAAGACATTTGGGGCTAATTTGCTAGTCCTCCAGGATCTCAGCCAGCCTAGAACGACCACCACTGAATGTGGATTATAACGATGTATCGTGAACGTGATCACAGGGGATCTCAAAGATACCATAGAAGCATATAACGTGACAAATTGTGCTTGCTGTGGGGTTTAGAGGATAGGAGAGATTCCATCAGCAGAGAAAATGGACCAAATGTTGTTGATCCTTGGAGAGACTAGAGAAAGGGCTCTGGAGTGCAGGTGCCCCTTCAGATGACATTTGTATCTTTGGGGTAAATATCTAGTAGTGACATCAGAGAAAGGCAATTATCATATGATTTCACTCATATGTGGAATTTAAGAAATAAAACAGAGCAGTCTTGACAATCTCTGAATCTCCTTGGGGGCATTCTCCCCTTTCCTTGAGAGGTAAACCATATTCACAGCCACATAGCTCGTAGCGTCCCATGCTGTAGATGCTCAGAAGTCTGACTGCTTTCCTTCCCTTTGTCTACTCTGTGTCCTGTGAAGTCCCAGCTGGAAGTGTTTCTGCTTATATAATCCCAACTCTGTTATAGGCTTCTGCTGATATGGCTGATCAGATCTTATAATCTCTATCAAATGATAGTCCAGCGCAAAGTTGGTGCCCTCTCCAGAACACTATTTCTCATTTCTTGCCATAGGGATAGGCTAGGATTTTTCCAAATCTTCTCATTCTAGTTCCTTTTTACTTAACAGTTCCTTCTTCCATTTCTCTCTCTCCTCTGGCATCTTACTAGATACATAGAGGAGAGACTGGCCCCACTTTCATCATTTTGTTTAGAAATAGCCTTAGCTAAATAAATATCCAAGTCCTTTGCTCACAATGTCTACCATGTCACAATGTCTACCAAAGTCACAATGTCTACGTTTTGCAAAACATAGAACACAGTTCAGCCAGGTTCTTTGCCACTTTAGAACACCATCATCTTTTCTCCAGTATCCAGTAACATGTTCTTCATTTCTATCTGGGGGATCTCACCGGGAGCAGCTTGAAGGGCCATTTCTCTACCAATGGTCTCTTCCAGGAGACCTAGGATTTTCTGGCAGGCACCTCAAAACTCTTCTGACTTCCACCTATACCAGTTCCAAAGCCACTTCACATTTGTAGGTATTTGTTATAACAGCACTCCACTTCCCAGTAGCAAAATCTGTATTCATTTTCTAGGGCTGCCATAACAGAGGACCCCAGGTTGGCTGATTTAGACAGGACCGATTTCATGTTCTCTGTTCTGGAGTCTGGAAGTCAGAGATGAGGGTACAATACCAGCGGCTCTCGCAAATGTCACGTATGTTGAGATCTCATTATTGTAGAAACAGGACTACTGACAATTCCCACCCCTTCTAGCACCCTCTTTGTCATAACCATCTTGAGATTGCCTACAGTACAAGAATAGCCCAAAAGAATTCATGATGCCATCTGAGGAAAATTGGAAGGAAGACTTCAAAGATAACACACATCATGAAAATTATATCAAGTCCTCTTGGTTCTCAGGGAAAGAAATATTGTTGCTTCCTGTTGGCAGATGTGAAGTCCTCTTCCTGTTCTTTCTGGGGAGAACCAGAACCAATAAATAAGGAGGGTGCTACTATGGGAGGGGGGGGGTGACAAAGGAGGCTGGGAGTTCACCATCAAAGGTTTTTGGTCCACAAACCCTCAAAGAAGAGTTGGCTTTCCTATAGCACAGCTGAGCTCTGTATTATAAATGTCTCCTCCAAAGGATCAAGAGGTTAAATGCAGGAGGTGGCTTACTGACTTTCAGAAAAGTATGTATGTGGGTCATTCAGTGAATGATCTTTGTACAAGCAGGATGCTTCTTAGTAAGAAGAATCCCTCGGCCTGCACTCTGGCTAGGACGTTTTGGTCTCACCCCATTGCTGCCTTTCTCTTTCATTAGGGGGCCTGTTTTTCTTTCTGACTCAGGTCTAATGCCAGAAGAGCCATTGATCAGCAATGAGAGAAGGTCTTTGAGAGGCAGCCAAGGCCAAGCAGAGGTTTGTCATGGCTGATTTAGTTTTGAAGTACAGTTTATGAAGGAAGTAAAACAAAAACAAAAAACATGCTTCTACCTGGTCTTCCTTTTAGTCTGTGAGTGAGTAACCAAGCAAGAAGGAAAAGAGCAATTATACACTTAATAAAAAATACATGTTTAGAAAGAAAGTCATGTTTCTAACAGAATTACTTATTGTACATATTGGCTCCTCCCTCTCTCTCTAGCCTTATTCATGTCATGCTCTATCTTGAAACTTCATATCCAACAGTATAAAACTATTTGCATTTTCCTGGGTAAGCTATGTTACTTAATACCTCTGTGTAATACCTTGGCACAAACTCTTTTTTTTTTTCCCCTGAATTAACTACCTTTCCTGCTCTCTACTCAATCTGATATTAGCTATGAAGGTTTTCCTTAGTTCCCTTTGCAAAGCAAGACTAACAGCTTATTCCTTATGCACTGTATAATTCTTCTCCATCAGAATCATCCTTGCTTCTTGAGTTGGGTCTATATACTCTGTAGTTTTATGAAGGTCCTGGAAATCCATATGGGAAACTTGGCACATTTTTGTTGTTGTTGTTCACCAATTACACTTGACAATTAAAAAAAAAAAGATTTTATTTACTTATTTGAGAGAGAGAGAGAGAGAAAGAAAAGAAGAAGGGGAGGGGTAGAGGGACAAGCAGATTCCCTGATGAACAGGTAGCTGACATGGGGCTCAGTCCCAGGAACCTGAGATCATGACATGAAGTGAAGTCAGACACTTAATGACTGAGTCACCCAGGTGCCCCCACACTTGAAGATTTTAAGAAAGAGAGAGAGAGAGAGAGAAAACCCTATAAGTTAAAAAAGGTACATCATTGTGTAGAATTTTTTAATTTTTTCTTAAAATATCAAACAAGCGTTCCTGAAAAATATTTTCTCTCCTGACATCTTATTGTGACTCCTGGCTTCAGATTCTTTGATGTAGATAATCTTTGTCTTCAATTTTCATGGAAACTTCTGTGATTGCACACCTCACCCCAGATTCTATCCATTAGTTTCCACGTATGTGTTGCTGAAAATGCTAAGGCATGTGTTTAGTAAAGGAGGCAGTGTTATTCGTCAGTGCGTCCTTAGCATTTTGCGTACTGAACAGTACCTAGTGTCTTTCAAATTAAACCAAAGTGAAGCAGATGGGATTTCATCATGCATAGTAAAAAATAATGACATTAGATAACTCAGTTAATAAACCTGTTCTGTGAAGTGCTAAATATGGACGCAGCGTAAGAATAAGAACAGACAAAACCGGTTTATACAACAGTCAGTCACACAGAAATCTCCATTAATCAATACTTCATTGACACTGATCTTCATAATGTAGACCTCAGAATAATTTGTGAAGCATTAATAGAGGTCAAATTTGATTAAATCGTATTCATAAACTTTCAGGGCTAAATGTGGACTTAGAAATCACCTGGTCCAGGGATGGTAAATGTGCATATGTGTGTAGTCACTCTTCATTTTCCAACAGGCTGGCAGACATCATCAATCAATCATAAGACTTCTTTTCACTGAGCCTGGCTACAAATGCAAAACGCTTCTTAACCCATTATTACAGGCAGGCACGACCAATCAGCATGATCTTGCAAAGGAGATGAAATCTATCTTTAATTAAATCCAATCCTATACCCAAAGAATGGGTGGGCTGGGGATGTGGGGAAAATGTGGGGAGAAATCCTAGTGGCAGACACCATACTGTTGTTCTCTTTGTTCCAAAGCTAAAATAAAATTCTTTTTTTGGCTTCCTTAGGAGGTTGAAGTCTCTTCCATGAGGTACCTTGGCCCTTATAAAATGCCCTCAGGAGACTTCTGTTCCATCGATGAACCAGGCATGATCAGACGTGAACTATCAAATGTAGGCACTGAGTAGTTTAAAGTTGGAATTCTTGACCATAGAGATATACCCAAGGTATGGCTCGGGTGAAGAGATAAAAAATGAAGTAATCGACTTTATTCGAGGAGGAGAGAAAGGAGAAATAGAAATGATGGCAAGGAAGAAGTTGTACTACTGTTAGATCTCAAAGGATGAGTAAAATCTCATGAAGGCAATAAGAAATTAAAGCCATTCCAGCCAGAGGAAACCACAGAGGCATGAAGCGAGAATCACAATCACTCTAAAAGCCATCAATATTGTCATGGCAAACATGCCAGGGGAGATATGGTAAAAAAAAGGGTTTTTTAATACTCATGATTGAAAGAAATGAAAGAAGGAGAGACAGGAAGGGGAGAGAGAGAGAAGAAGGAGTAGAAGACAATCATCAGAGGCATTACCATCAAGTACATCTGTGAGTGTGGCATTCACATCTTTCTCTAGACTCAGATCCAGAAAGAACTGTGTTTGTCTGAGGTTGACCATTTGAAAAGTGGTGGGGCTGGGGTTCCACAGAGGGCCTTTGATTTCAAAGCGCATGCTCATTTTCTGTTGCCACTCAGCACAACTGAGATAAGTGGGCATCTTCTGAAGCAAGATTGCTAGTTTGATGAGGACTTGGGTGTTATTTATATTGGTAAGTTCTGATATATTTGCTTATGAATCAGCCCTATTCCTTTGTGCTTAAATATCTACAGTTTAAACGAAATAGTTGCCCCTTCATTTTGGATTTCTTTCTCCTGCTCCCAAAGCACTTGAAAGGGCTCATACAAGAATATACAACTCAACAGATACTTATTGAAACCCTCTGAGTCTGAGTAGACTTATGATCTTACCAAGTCACATACAACTTGTTTTTTCAAGTTTTTCATTTATCAGAATATATTTAAGGAGAGTCAGTGTTGAATAAGTAAGAGCATGTGCTGGGTGTTAGAAAGATCTGGGTTTGAATCCCCACACTGCGACTTTCCACTTACATGATCTTTACTATGTTAATTAATTGCCCTGACAGTCAAGTTTCTCGTTTATAAAGTGAGGACAATCCTATATTCACACATCTGTGTTATGAAAATTAAATATGAAAATTAAATATGTGTAATGTTCCAACCTCAGTATCTAAAGGATCTTTATAAGCAGAAGGTCCCTTTACTTTTCATCTTCAGCAAGCTGCCTATGAAGGAAAAATGGCCCCCATGCTTACAGACCTCAGTCATGAAGCAGATATGAGACTGGGCAGCTTTGGCGAATTTCCCAGGATTGGTGGGGTAGAAGTGGGAAACCCCCTCCACTGTGTGTCTGAGTACAAAATCTCGATTCAGAAAAGTTTTGCAGAGCTTTTGGCTAATACGTTATTTCCATTATTTCTCTGCACCCCTCTTCAATTGCTCCGCCCATCCTACCAACTATGTAGGAGGCCTCGGCCAGCACATACTTGGCTCTTTAGAGGGAAAGGGAAAGAAGGCCTTTGATTTGTCCTTTGATTGAAGGACAAATCTATGCCCCAACTTCAACACCAGGCTGAGCTAGATGGATTAAAAAATACCGCTATCAGATTGAAGACTGGCCAGGATCAAGGAAAAAAAGTTGACTGATACAATATGGGCACTGATTAGTCAGAATTGGTGCCAACTGAAAACAACAAATAGGGTCATGCTACTTCAAACAGGTTGCCTCTTAGTCATGGCTACAACAGAGATGCAGATTTGGAAAGGGTACTTTTGCTTTGGTTTGATACTGAACAGGAAAACAAGCTGTGGAAAGGATATTCAGATGAAGACTCCAGTGGGCTGGTGCTCAGCTTCTAACAGCATGCTGCTTCCTCAGAGCTGTGCCTTGAGTTTGCCGTCAGGCAGTCCATGTTGAGTGAAGGCTTGCACATAAGCACACTGGGGACCTTCCACTCTCTCCCTTTGGGGGGAAGCAGCCTCAACTTTCAAAGATCCCCATGGTTGGCACAATAAGGAAACTTTACTTGCTTTGTGGTCATAGGCTTCTGAATAGTTTTTTTTGTTTTTTTTTTTTTTGTTTGTTTTGTTTTGTTTTGTTTTTTTTTTTTTTTTGCCTCACCAGGAATATTCAGCTGCCTGATGGGACAGGCCTAATGAAGGCCTTCATAAGTGCCAGCTCAGCTGACTTGGTTTGTCCTGAGTACACTTTGGGCCCAGCTGGTGGCCTCCTTAGTCTGATGCCTGAGTTGGATGTCCCAACTCAACTACTTGAAGGTGAACTTAGCTACATAACTTATAGAGATGGACTCTACAGGGGGACAAATGTTCTTCCTAAAATTAACCCTGCCTCTCCCCTTTAAAAGTCTTCAGTAGTTTCTCATTTTGCGGGGGGGGGGGGGCAGGATAGAAGATTAAAAATCTTAACTTGGTCTGTAGGATGGACAGAATCTAGGCCTTTGTGGCCCCTTTGGCCTGACTGCCGCCTATGCTCTGCCATCCTGCACACAAGCCACCTCTAGGCATTTTAATTGCTCCTTTGCATGCGCACACTCTCTCTCTGTTCAGAGAGCTCTTCTTCCTTCTTCCCTTATTTTCTCCAATTCATTTTTAGGTATCGGGTTTCAAGCTCTTCTAGGAGGCTTTCCTCGTGTCCCTCATTTAGACTCTGTTGTTGTATGTCTTGTTTTGTTGTCGCTTTCAGTGTCTACTGCCTTGCTAAGAAAAGTGTAATACACATCGTACTCTACCAATATTTGTTTTTGCTTCAGAAGAAGTCATCAAGGGGGAATGTGTCTTCTATTATGTTATTAACATAATTTTCTCCAAGCATGGGATGAAATTTAAAAATAAAACGGTGGCTAGATTTTCCTTTTGAATATCATCTCTTTGCATTTCCTGACTTCTCAAGAAAAAAGGATCTAAGAAAATTGATTAAGGACCTGACTGAGAAGTCTAGTACTTTTTCACTCTTTTGACTGAAGTATTTATAATCTGTATGATTTATTTGGCATGGATAAATTCATTTTGTATTTCTTCCCGCATGTATTTCTTTTTTGTTTTTTGACAACTTTACTGAGATGTATTTAAATGATATAAAATTCACTCATTTAAAGTATACAATTTAATGTTTTTAGTATATTTACATAGTTGTATTAACCATTACCATAATCCAATTTTTAATATTTTCATCACTCTATCTAGTGAGTTATTTTATATATATATATATATATATATATATACACACACATATATATATATCACAATCATATATCTTATAGAATACTGATTTCATTTGTAAATACCAATTTACTGATGTTTTTATTCAATTAATATTTGTTTCTTACATTAGATCAGAAGCAATAGAACAGCGACTGTTTCTGGGTTAACTTCATGTCACTAATACCAAGAGAACTTAGCATACAGTAGAAGCTTGATAAATATTAAAAGATTAGACTCATGAGCCTCAGTGTTATCATCTGTAAAGGAGGGATATAAATAGATATTACATAAGGGTGCTTTGAGAATCCAATAACATAATGCATGTGAGAACACCTTGTAAGCTGCAATGTCATGTAAACCTTAGCCATTGTTTAACATCTATTTTTGATTCAAGAAATTATCCAAGTCAGAGACAGATGAGTTTGAGAATATGAAAGTAAGCAAGAGGATGCTCCTCCTCTCTCTTCCTTTTCCCAAGAATAAAGAAAGATTACATTTCTTAAGAATCCTATTTGGACAAAGTAAAATGAGCAGAAGTGATATGCACCACTTCTAAGCCTAGTCCTTAAAATCTCAAGGTCCTCTACTCACACTCTTTCCCTGTCCATAGGGCCAAAACAAAGATGTGGGGATGACAGTCATATGAAAAGGAGAATCCTGGATCCTTCTCTTTTAGGAAAACAAAGAAAGCCATTTAATCTACAACAATCTCTGACACGAGCAAGAATTCCACTTTTTTGTATGCTAAATCGCTGAGATTTCAGGATGGCTGGTTATATAACTTCATACAAAGATCAGTCTTTGAAGTGGAGTGCCACTATAACAAAGAATTAAAATAAATTGGCATTGGTTAAGCATTAAGAGATAGGCATCAAGGAAGCTAACAAAGAAGGCTGGAAGGATAGCACTTCGGATGACACAGTTGTAAAAAAATTTGGTTTAACTCCATCCTGTGGTTATTTGGGATACAGATTACATGCCTAGTCAACCAGCAGCTCTAATGGAAAAGCTTGGAAAGCAGAAACTTTGTAGTGTGTGTTGTCTACCAATGGCTGCTTTGGCAAAATATTTTAAGATATGAGCTCACAAGAGAATTAGATACTTTGCAGGTAGAAATAAAAGAGAAGAAAGTCCAGAAACTTAAGGTCTTGCCAGAGTTGGAAAAGTTAACAGATTCAAGACCCCCTGAAAGTAAGGTAGGAGATTTTTAAATACTTTGAAATACACAGTCTCAGAAAAACTCCTTAGGTGGATGGTTGCTCAGGGTAATGATCAATCCCGACTCTATCAACCCAATTCAATCCCAATAGTCTCAGTGAAGCACTTTTGAAGAGAAAGAGGTGAGAGGGATGGAAAAGCAAAGAAATAAAGCAGGTCTGTCTAGGGAAAGATTTAGGTTGTGTTTACTAGACCCAGAACTGACTGAGAAATAGAGACCAGAAGTTACTAAGCTGTTTAAAGAATTGTTTTGCAAAGAAATCACAAATTCATTGAAAATGTCTATTGACTTCAAGACTTGAGGCAAACTTGTAGGGGCAGCTGGGTGGCACAGTCAGTTAAGGGACTGAGATTTCATTTCACCTCCAGTTGTGATCTCAGGGTCATAAGATAAAACCCCATGTTGGGCTTTACCTGCAGAGCAGAATCTGTTTGAGATTCTCTCTCCTCCCCCTTTGCCCTTCTGACTTGTGTTCTCTCTCTCTCTCTCCTTCTCTCTTGCTCACTCTAAAATAAATAAATAAATAAATCTTAAAAACAAAAACAAAACTTGAGGACCTTTGAGGCCCCAGCTAGTCATAAGAAGGAGTCAAGTTTCAAAGCCCCTAAGAATGGTGTGCTCTCCAATATCCACTTCAGATGTCCCCAAATAGAGTATTGAACAAAGAGAAGACCGACAAAAGTGGAGCCATAGACCGTGGGAAACAAAGAACAAGGGAGTTCTTTCAACAAGGAGCAAAATCAGAGCCTAAAAAGGAACATTCTCGGAGAGGAGTCAAGATGGTGGAGAAGTAGCAGGCTGAGACTACTTCAGGTAGCGGGAGATCAGGTAAATAGCTTATCTAAAGATTGCAAACACCTACAAATCCAACGGGAGATTGAAGAGAAGAAAAACAGCAATTCTAGAAACAGAAAATCAACCACTATCTGAAAGGTAGGACCGGAGGAGAAGTGAATCCAAAGCGACTGCCAGATAGACCATGGGGGGAGGGGCCGGTTCCCAGCGAGCGGCGGAGCAATGGAGCACAAAATCAGGACTTTTAAAAGTCTGTTCCGCTGAGGGACATCGCTCCAGAGGCTTAACTGGGGTGAAGCCCAGGTGAGGTGAGCGCGGCCTCAGGTCCCACAGGGTCACAGAAGGTTTGGGGGTGTCTGAGTGTCGCAGAGCTTACCGGTATTAGAACAGGGAAGCCGGCTACAGAGACAGAGCCGAGGAGTGACACTCAGCTCGGGGTTACCTTGAACCGGTTGCAGGCTCGGTCAGCTCGGAGCGTGGCCGGAGGCCAGGGTGACGGGAGTCATTGGGCGCTGTTCTCTAAGGGCACACTGAGGAGTGGGGCCCCAGTCTCTCGGTTCCTCTGGGCCGGAGACTGGGAGGCCGCCATCTTCATTCCAGTCGTCCAGAACTCTACGGAAAGCGCTCAGGAAACAAAAGCTCCTGAAAGCAAACCCAGCAAACCCGAGCGGATTACTCAGCCTGGCCCTGGCTGAGGGCGGTGCAACTCCGCCTGGGGCAAAGACACTTGAGAATCACTACAACAGGCCCCTCCCCCAGAAGATCAACGAGAAACCCAGCCAGGACCAAGTTCACCTACCAAGGAGTGCAGTTTCAATACCAAGGAGAGCGACGGAATTCCAGAGGAGAAGAAAGCAAAGCATGGAACTCATGGCTTTCTCCCCATGATTCTTTAGCCTTGCAGTTAATTTAATTTTTTTTTTCTTTTTCAATTTTTTTTCTCTTCTTCTGCTAAATTTTTTTAACTTTTACCGTTTTCTTTTTTAACGTTTTTTAAATATTTATCTAATATATATATATTTTTTTCCTTTTTATATTTTTTCTTTATTGGCTTTCTTTTTTTAATAGTTTCTTTTTTTTTTTTCTTTCTGAACCCCTTTTTATCCCCTTTCTCCCCCGTCACGATTTGGGATCTCTTCTGATTTGGCTAAAGCATATTTTCCTGGGGTTGTTGCCACCCTTTTAGTATTTTACTTGCTCCTTCATATACTCTTATCTGGACAAAATGAAAAGGCGGAAAAATTCACAACAAAAAAAAGAACAAGAAGCAGTACCAAAGGCTAGGGACCTAATCAATACAGACATTGGTAACATGTCTGATATAGAGTTCAGAATGACGATTCTCAAGGTTCTAGCCAGGCTTGAAAAAGGCATGGAAGATATTAAAGCAACCCTCTCGGGAGATATAAAAGCCCTTTCTGGAGAATAAAAGAACTAAAATCTAACCAAGTTGAAATAAAAAAAGCTATTAATGAGGTGCAATCAAAAATGGAGGCTCTCACTGCTAGGATAAATGAGGCAGAAGAAAGAATTAGCGATATAGAAGACCAAATGACAGAGAATAAAGAAGCTGAGCAAAAGAGGGAAAAACAGCTACTGGATCACGAGGGGAGAATTCGAGAGATAAGTGACACCATAAGACAAAACAACATTAGAATAATTGGGATTCCAGAAGAAGAGGAAACAGAGAGGGGAGCAGAAGGTATGTTGGAGAGAATTACTGGAGTGAATTTCCCCAATATGGCAAAGGGAAGAAGCATCAAAATCCAGGAGTTTCAGAGAACCCCCCTCAAAATCAATAAGAATAGGTCCACACCCCGTCACCTAATAGTAAAATTGACAAGTCTTAGTGACAAAGAAAAGATCCTGAAAGCAGCCCGGGAAAAGAAGTCTGTAACGTACAATGGTAAAAATATTAGATTGGCAGCAGACTTATCCACAGAGACCTGGCAGGCCAGAAAGAGCTGGCATGATATATTCAGAGCAAAAATGAGAAAAACATGCAGCCAAGAATACTATATCCAGCTAGGCTATCATTGAAAATAGAAGGAGAGATTAAAAGCTTCCAGGACAAACAAAAACTGAAAGAATTTGCAAACACCAAACCAGCTCTACAGGAAATATTGAAAGGGGTCCTCTAAGCAAAGAGAGACCCTAAAAGTAGTAGATCAGAAAGAAACAGAGACAATATACAATAACAGTCACCTTACAGGCAATACAATGGCACTAAATTCATATCTCTCAATACTTACCCTGAATGTTAATGGGCTAAATGACCCAATCAAAAGACACAGGGTATCAGAATGGATAAAAAAACAAAACCCATCTATATGTTGCCTACAAGAAACTCATCTTAAACCCGAAGACACCTCCAGGTTTAAAGTGAGGGGGTGGAAAAGAATTTACCATGCTAATGGACATCAGAAGAAAGCAGGAGTGGCAATCCTTATATCAGATCAATTAGATTTTAAGCCAAAGACTACAATAAGAGATGAGGAAGGACACTAGATCATACTCAAAGGAACTGTCCAACAAGAAGATCGAACGATTTTAAATATCTATGCCCCTAACATGGGAGCAGCCAACTATATAAACCAATTAATAACAAAATCAAAGAAACACATCGACAAGAATACAATAATAGTAGGGGATTTTAACACTCCCCTCACTGAAATGGACAGATCATCCAAGCAAAAGATCAACAAGGAAATAAAGGCCTTAAATGACACACTGGACCAGATGGACATCACAGATATAATCAGAACATTTCATCCCAAAGCAACAGAATACACATTATTCTCTAGTGCACATGGAACATTCTCCAGAATAGATCACATTCTTGGTCCTAAATCAAGTCTCAACCGGTATCAAAAGATTGGGATCATTCCCTGCATATTTTCAGACCACAATGCTCTAAAGCTAGAACTCAATCACAAGAGGAAATTTGGAAAGAACCCAAATACATGGAGACTAAACAGCATCCTTCTAAAGAATGAATGGGTCAACCAGGAAATTAGAGAAGAATTGAAAAAATTTATGGAAACAAATGATAATGAAACACAATGGTTCAGAATCTGTGGGACACATCAAAGGCAGTCCTGAGAGGAAAATATATAGCAGTACAAGCCTTTCTCAAAAAACAAGAAAGGTCTCAGGTACACAACCTAACCCTACACCTAAAGGAGCTGGAGAAAGAACAAGAAAGAAACCCTAAACCCAGCAGGAGAAGAGAAATCATAAAGATCAGAGCAGAAATCAATGAAATAGAAACGAAAAAAACAATAGAACAAATCAACGAAACTAGGAGTTGGTTCTTTGAAAGAATTAATAAGATTGATAAACCCCTGGCCAGACTTATCAAAAAGAAAAAAGAAAGGACCCAAATAAATAAAATCATGAATGAAAGAGGAGAGATCACAACGAACACCAAAGAAATACAGACAATTATAAGAACATACTATGAGCAACTCTACGCCAACAAATTTGACAATCTGGAAGAAATGGATGCATTTCTAGAGACATATAAACTACCACAACTGAACCAGAAGAAATAGAAATAGAAACCTCAACAGACCCATAAGCAGTAAGGAGATTGAAACAGTCATCAAAATTCTCCAAACAAACAAAAGCCCAGGGCCAGATGGCTTCCCGGGGGAATTCTACCAAACATTTAAAGAAGAACTAATTCCTATCCTCCTGAAACTGTTCCAAAAAATAGAAATGGAAGGAAAACTTCCAAACTCATTTTATGAGGCCAGCATCACCTTGATCCCAAAACCAGACAAGGATCCCATCAAAAAAGAGAACTACAGAACAATATCGTTGATGAACACAGATGCAAAAATTCTCGCCAAAATACTAGCCAATAGGATTCAACAGTCCATTAAAAGGATTATTCACCACGACCAAGTGGGATTTATTCCAGGGCTGCAAGGCTGGTTCAACATCTGCAAATCAATCAATGTGATACAACACATTAATAAAAGAAAGACCAAGAACCATATGATATTCTCCATAGATGCTGAAAAAGCATTTGACAAAGTACAGCATCCCTTCCTGATCAAAACTCTTCAAAGTGTAGGGATAGACGGCACATACCTCAATATTATCAAAGCCATCTATGAAAAACCCACCGCAAATATCATTCTCAATGGAGAAAAACTGAAAGCTTTTCCGCTAAGGTCAGGAACACGGCAGGGATGTCCGTTATCACCACTGCTATTCAACATAGTACTAGAAGTCCTAGCCTCAGCAATCAGACAACAAAAGGAAATTAAAGGCATCCAAATCGGCAAAGAAGAAGTCAAACTATCACTCTTTGCAGATGATATGATCCTATATGTGAAAAACCCAAAAGACTCCACTCCAAAACTGCTAGAACTTGTACAGGAATTCAGTAAAGTGTCAGGATATAAAATCAATGCACAGAAATCTGTTGCATTTCTCTACACCAACAAGACAGAAGAAAGAGAAATTAAGGAATCCATCCCATTTACAATTGCACCCAAAACTATAAGATACCTAGGAATAAACCTAACCAAAGAGACTAAGAATCTATACACAGAAAACTATAAAGTACTCTGAAAGAATTTGAGGAAGACACAAAGAAATGGAAAAATGTTCCATGCTCCTGGATTGGAAGAATAAATATTGTGAAAATGTCTATGCTACCTAAAGCAATCTACACATTTAATGCAATTCCTATCAAAGTACCGTCCATTTTTTTCAAAGAAATGGAACAAATAATCCTAAAATTTATATGGAACCCGAAAAGACGTTGAATAGCCAAAGGAATATTGAAAAAGAAAGCCAAAGTTGGTGGCATCACAATTCCGGACTTCAAGCTCTATTACAAAGCTGTCATCATCAAGACCGCCTGGTACTGGCAAAAAAACAGACACATAGATCAATGGAACAGAATAGAGAGCCCAGAAATAGACCCTCAACTCTATGGTCAACTCATCTTCGACAAAGCAGGAAAGAATGTCCAATGGAAAAAAGACAGCCTCTTCAATAAATGGTGTTGGGAAAATTGGACAGCCACATGCAGAAAAATGAAATTGGATCATTTCCTTACACCACACACGAAAATAGACTCAAAATGGATGAAGGATCTCAATGTGAGAAAGGAATCCATCCAAATCCTTGAGGAGAACACAGGCAACAACCTCTTCGACCTCAGCCGCAGCAACATCTTCCTAGGAACATCACCAAAGGCAAGGGAAGCAAGGGCAAAAATGAACTATTGGGATTTTATCAAGATCAAAAGCTTTTGCACAGCAAAGGAAACAGTGAACAAAACCAAAGACAACTGACAGAATGGGAGAAGATATTTGCAAATGACATATCAGATAAAGGGCTAGTGTCCAAAATCTATAAAGAACTTAGCAAACTCAACACCCAAAGAACAAATAATCCAATCAAGAAATGGGCAGAGGACATGAACAGACATTTCTGCAAAGAAGACATCCAGATGGCCAACAGACACATGAAAAAGTGCTCCATATCACTCGGCATCAGGGAAATACAAATCAAAACCACCATGAGATATCACCTCACACCAGTCAGAATGGCTAAAATGAACAAGTCAGGAAATGACAGATGCTGGCGAGGATGCGGAGAAAGGGGAACCCTCCTCCACTGTTGGTGGGAATGCAAGCTGGTGCAACCACTCTGGAAAACAGCATGGAGGTTCCTCAAAATGTTGAAAATAGAACTACCCTATGACCCAGCAATTGCACTGCTGGGTATTTACCCTAAAGATACAAACGTAGTGATCCGAAGGGGCACGTGTATCCGAATGTTTTTAGCAGCAATGTCTACAATAGCCAAACTATGGAAAGAACCTAGAGGTCTATCAACAGACGAATGGATAAAGAAGATGTGGTATATATACACAATGGAATACTATGCAGCCATCAAAAGAAATGAAATCTTGCCATTTGCGACGACGTGGATGGAACTAGAGGGTATCATGCTTAGCGAAATAAGTCAATCGGAGAAAGACAACTATCATATGATCTCCCTGATATGAGGGAGAGGAGATGCAACATGGGGGGTTGAGGGGGTAGGAGAAGAGTAAATGAAACAAGATGGGTTTGGGAGGGAGACAAACCATAAGTGACTCTTAATCTCACAAAACAAACTGAGGGTTGATGGGGGGAGGGGGTTGGGAGAGGTGGGGTTAAGGATATTGGGGAGGGTATGTGCTATGGTGAGTGTTGTGAAGTGTGTAAACCTGGCGATTCACAGACCTGTACCCCTGGGGATAAAAATATATGTTTATAAAAAATACAATTTAAAAAAAATAAAAAATAAAAAAAAATTAAAAAAAAAAAAGGAACATTCTCCACCTACCCCATAATAGCAGGTTGATAGCCTCCCTAAAATCCGTAAAAACTTCATTCTGCCCTCTCATCCCATTCACGATGCTGGACGTGAAAGACCACCAGGTTTGGTGGAGTCAAGTGATAGAAGGAGCTTGAATCCCTAAGTTACTCTTTGGAGGAGAGGCATCCAACCCACATTGCATTGAATGTGAAGAGGAAACAAACTTTTGTTATGTCCAATCGGTGAGATCGGGGATTATGTGTCAGTTCTAAGTAGGAATAATTAACCTGAATTATGCAGAAGAAAATGACTTCATATATCGTCCTGCAATTAGGACAGTAGATAAGAATTCTCAGAAGAGACACAAAAGACAAAACTTCTCCAGTTTCAAAGAAAATATTCAATTGAAAGTGAGATCAATACAGTATCTGAAAGTGATTCTCGATGACTTGATAAAGTAAGAAAGATGAATTTTAGCATCTTCATAGGCATTATGTGCCAGGATAAGACTTAAGGTTTTTAAACTTTAGGTTACTTTCCCAGGCAGGATTTCTTGCGAAAATAGTGCCCTGTAGGCTTCTTAAGATCTTTAATACGCTAATGTGTGTTGTCAACCCCCAACCCCAACCACCTGCTACTACCCACACTCCCACAGGATCCTAGGGTCCTAGGGTCCCAGAAAATTATATACAGAATTTCTTTTTTTTTTTTTTGACAAGAAAAATGTAGTTTCCCAAGCATATGTACATTTCCAAAATCTCATATATACCAGCATTCCTTGAACAACAGCATGGAAAACGCCTTTATAGGTCATAAAGTTGTTTCGATCGCCTCCATCACCAGAGAAGGAAGATAAAGCCAAATGGGTATGGGGAGAGTTAAGAGATAAAAGTCCTGGCATTCATTTTGCTTTCTCCTTCTCTGGGCACTGAACCTTACTAGTGGTGGAGAGCTTCAAGGCACGCACTAAGGGGAAACGCTCCCTCTTCCCTGAACTGCATCAGTTCCAGCTATGCGTGATGATCTAAAACAACAAATAAGAGCTTCCCACTCCCCACCTAAGTGGCAGTTCCCCCCAGACACAATTGTAGTAAGTACTGCACAGCTAGGAGACTCACGTCACCATGCCTATTCTTGAATTTTACCATTTTTAAAACCAAAACAGGTGTTTAAAATGATCATTTTTGCTCAAAGGCCTGGAAGCGGGAGACAGGCTCTGTTTCTCTGCTTTCAAGAATCAATTGCTCAGAGGGGAAAAAAATAGCAGATTAAAATTTTATGCCATAATTTTACAATTGATCATTAGTGCCACAGAGGGCATAGTACAAAGTTATTTTCCAACCACTGGGAAAAAAAGATGTCTTGAAAGAGGGTATTTTTAGCATAATAAGTGATTGTGCAGTTATATATAGATTTTGTTTCCCTTTCTTCCAACTGTGAATGTGATTGTGTTCATATGCTTGGGAAATTTGCATATAATGTGTGCTATTTGTATCTTAGCCAAATCACTTGAATTCAAGTTCAAACTATTCTCTGAAATGGGACTAAAGCCCACTGAGATAAATATATTTATCTTTCATTTTTTAAGGCTCACATCCAGGGGAATATCTTCCCTTGTTCCTGAAGTTACCCATCTGGCAAATTTGCCAATAATTATCAAGTTCTCACTGCTCAGAAAGCCAGCAATGGGATAGCTTCAAAAATTGTGGTCTGCAGTCCAGGAGCGAAGAGGAGACTAAACTAGAAAATGGTTTTTTTCTTGGCTTTTGTTTTTGTTTTCATTTTTGTTTTTACTTTCTGCTATGCTCCAGGTTGAATTTGGATTAAAAAAAAATCTCATGAAAATTTGTAAAATGTCAACACTAGAAAAGGCCTTCATATTTTTTTATGTAAATATAATTCACATACCATAACATTCCCATTTTTAATGTATACAATCTAGTTGTCTTTAGTATATTCACACAGTTGTACAACTGTCACCACTAACTAGAGAACATTTTTATCACCCAAAAAGTAAGTCTATACCCATGAGCAGTCACTTCTCATTCTCCCTTCTCTCCAGCCCCTGGCAAGAACTAATCTATTTTCCATCTGCATGGATTTGCCTTTCTGGATTTGATATAAATGGTCATATATTATGTGTTCTTCTGTGTCTAGCTTCTTTCAGCAGCTTCGCTTTATGGGTAAAGTAGCTGAGTCCATGTGAGGAAAATAAATTGCCCGACCCACATGGATTTTTCTGGACTTATCCAGACCTAGAATCTGCCTTTGTGAGACCTCTGTTTAAAAGAGTGCTAGATGAGCACTTGCTGGAAACTCCATTCTCAAGGGGTCTTTAAACCTCATTGAAAATATGACCAAACAGAATTGTGTTCATTCTAACCATTCTCTGAGAATGCTATACAAGGTTGAAAAAGGACTTTGGCAAGCTTCACAAGGTATAAGAGTATACTCCATAGTATGTTCAAATAACAGGAAAAAATGGTGTCTATACTGTTCTATAATAAATATGGATTTGGTGAAGCACAAGACATTTTTGTTGCTAAGTGGGTATACGAAATTGAGGTTGAATCTCTCATAAGAAACTGAACAGATGTGTAACAAATGTATTTTTGAAGGAATGTCAGAGTATTAGCTGGCTCAAGCTCTCTGAATCTCTACCCACCTTTCAAAGTCGGGCCCTAACTCTATACCAGAACTCCCTCAGTTGATATTTGTACAATATTGATTTGGACTTTGGTGAAACTCTGTTTCCCCATAAACTCAAAGCATACAATGATCTTACCTTCTAGTTCCATGAAATCATCCCACCTTCATATTTATATACTTCCATGCTTTTTTACTTCTGTCAGTTCTTTTTTTCCATCGTAGTGAATAATACTCATCCTACTAAGCCCACACTGGGTTTCAAAGTGAACCTACTCAAACAGCCTGTCTTCCTAAATTCCTATGACACCAGGCTCATCCTCCACTCCCAGTTCAGTAGCCACCCAGGGCTCAGTATATGTGTTTAGAACTCTGCAGCAGCACTCTGGGATGGATGCTCCTTTATACTTATGATGGCTTTCCATTGACCTCATAGTCTCCAGAGCTCCAGAATTCTAGTCTGCCTCCTCATATTCAAATTCTAGAGACCTTGAGATCTCAGTCCTTCTATACCTCTAAATAAGCCAAAGCACTTCTTAATAGCACATTATTAGTCAGGAATTATTTCCTAAATTTCCAAATGCTATACTCAGTTGCTACAAGATCGTGAACATGGTGGCAGAGGGCAGTGCTTTGGAGGTGAACGTTTAGAATTTGTGGCCCAGGCTTGACTATTTTAGTAGCTATATGTCTGTAACTAAGAATCTTCACTTCTCTGGGTTTCAGTTTATGAATCTTTAAAATGGAGATAATAGTAGTTTATGCCTTATAAAGTAATTTTAAGACTAAGTGATTTTATATATGTCAAGTACACAGGTAGGTACCTGTAACACAGACATTGTATAAAATAATAACTATTGTTTTATTTCCTCTGCATACAAGTAGCCTATATGCAACATTTATACAGAAATGCAGGAGGTTTTGTTTGTTTGTTTGTTTTTCAGAACTTCTTAAAGTATGAACTAGGAGAAAAAGTACTCGATTGGGAAATAGGAAACTAGTAGAGTCTAATTCTGGTCCTACAGATAAATTATTATTGGCTACAGTGCATTTTTTTATGGAGGTTAAACATTTTCCTGTATCTGTGTCTACAATACATACATTTTTGAATGATGTCCTTACAGAAAGTGGAATTATAAAAGTCTAAGTAATCACAGATGCCAAATGAGTAATTTTGTAATGAATGAGATGTCCATAAATGATTCTTCTCCCTAAAGTTGATTAATTCTTTAGCTTGCTGCACATATTCATCTTCCTGAGCTGTCTTTGCTTTATTCTTAATTTTTTTTTGTCTTTGCTTTAAAAAGAAAGAAAACCACCCAACATGACAGAAAACAGTGATGGGAAATGATGGCTTACAAAAACTAGGATATTAGATAAGCTGGCCAGATTGGGTCTGTGTCAACCCACGCCCTGATTGCCCTACTTAAGTGTCTCTGGCTAGATGGGTCTCCATTAAACGACACTTCCTCTAACAAGGTCACTTCACTCCAACCTACCCTCTAAGTAATATGACCTAGAAGCATGAACCGTCTCGCAGACTACCTAGAAAATGCAATGTATAATCCAGCACCCTTCTTTTATTTTCCCAGGGACCCTGTTGTTATCTCACCTGTCCTTAATTACATACTCTGTCTCCCCTCTCCTGTGCCCAGAGTGGGTGTTCTGAGAGAAGGTGCTGAGTTTTGTGCTCTTTAAATTGCTAATACTCAACATTTAACCAGCGCATAAAACGTTATTTGCTTTCTGTGAGTACATATGTTGTATGAGTACATACATCAAGTCAAATGGCTCTTCTTCCTAGGTATGCATTGGTCATTTTTTTTAGATTTCTGCCTCCTCTGCCTGGAATGATTCCCCTTTCCTGTGCACTTAATGAGTCATCCTTTATGATCCAGCTCAGATATTGCTTCCTTTGAAGTGTTATACCTGAGCCTCTCAGACTATCCTTTCTCTGTGCCATGACAGTGTATTTCTTATAGAAGTCAAAGGTATCTGCTATGGCCTTATCTATATTCTTTGAAATAAACTTACTGAATTGTTAATTTGTTAAGTTATTTATTTATTTATAAGTCTTACTCATAGTATGAGAGCTGTTTTAAGAAGATGAAAGTACCTCCTCACTCAGTCTTCCCAGAATCTAGCACAAACGTGGTACATAACAGGCACTCCATAGTGTTTGTTGACTGTGACTATGTTAAATTGATTTAAACTGCATTGAGTTAACATTTATAATGGAAATTAATCTTATTTTGAAAGTTTTGTCACATAATTGATATGTTCATATGAAATGGATTACAGGGGTACCTGGGTGGCTCAGTGGGTTAAGCCTCTGCCTTTGGCTCAGGTTATGATCCCAGGGTTCTGGGATCAAGCCCCGCATTGAGCTCTCTGCTCAGTGGTGAGCCTGTTGCCCCTCTCTCTCTGCCTACTTGTGATCTCTGCCTGTCAAATAAATAAATAAAATCTTAAAAAAAAAGAAATGGATTACAAACTTTTACATTAGGTGACTTTACAAGCAATCTTTATCCTTTTGACAGAATTTAAGAAAATTTTGTTAGGACTTTTCTCCTCCTGGTGTTTCCTTTCTTTCTGTACTACTAGAGACATTCATTTGTCCCCAGAAAGATTAGGATAGTAGAAGGGGAAGGAGTAATAGCCAGTATCCAACTTTTGGCTTCCAAATAGGATGTAAAGCTCAAAGTAAGACAAAAGCTAGGCAAGCCAGTTTTGTTGTGTGACAAAAAGAGATTTCTGAATTGAAACATTTCATTTAGTGTAGCAAAAATAAGTCTTAGAGGTTTGAACATGAAGTGTTTTTATAAGCTATGGGTAGCGGGAACTCACCATGAGGCCAAGGATGCTGCTTGACAGAAGAGAAAATTCCTTTACTAGGAAATTTGAGCTCTGACTCCAAAGAGTATTTGTGCAAATAAGAGTAAGATAACAGAACAACAAAGAGTCTGTTTTAGGTGAGAAGGGAATGGCGAATTTAAGAGCCAAGTTCCCTCTGTCATTTCCGTCTGTCTTCAACAGAAATGTGGGCCCAAAACAAGACAGAATCTGATATAGAGAGTGAAGTTGCTTACTGACTACATTTTGTGTCATGTGTGAACATGGGCTTGACTGCACATTGTTTCGGCTAACATAACAATTTTCACAAAGGAAGGATCTCCAAGATCAGTTGGGAGGTCTCCACAACCCTGGAGTCTGACCTTTCTGTGCAAACCATAGTCATGCCATCCAAAAGACTTCAGAAAGGACCCAGGAGTACATCAGTAGGCCAGAGATAAAAGGTCAAGAATATGAACTCTTATAGATGAATTCTCACTGATGAAACACTACAGCAATGCATTAAGACCTATACAGAACTGACATTAAAGTTTGGGTGAGGAATTCTTACCCAAGATGTTATATAAACAATTAATACTGCCATGAACATCAAGCTGTGGTTGGAAGGCAGTTCTCCCCAAAAGGGGTGTTAATAAATGTTGGACTCCTGACTATTTATGGCCTCTCTTTTTATCATTTTTTTCTGAAGTATCTTAAGGAAATCAAGATAATTAAATAAGGATATTCTCCAGAACCTGGAAAACAGGGGTGTGCTAGTTAATTGAGTATTTTGGTTAACATATATCAGCTATAATTATTACTGGTTATCCAAGAATTAGAAATACTATGTATTAGAGTAATCCAGAGAGACAGAACCAATAAAAAGATTTATCATAAAGAATTGTCTCACACAAGGATGAAAACTAAGAAGTCCCACAATCAGCTATTGGCAAGCCAGAGACCCAGGGAAACCAATGGTGGAGCTCCAGTCCAAGTCTGGAGGCTTGAGAACCAGGAAAAGCAATGGTGAAAGTTCCAGTCTGAGGGCAGGAGAAGATCCATGTTTCATCTCAACAGTCACACAGAAAGAGAGTTCTCCCTTCTTATGCCTTCTGATTTTATCCAGGCACTCAAAAGTCTGACGCCCACCCACATAATGCTTTATGCAGTCTTTACCCTGCTTTACTCAGTGTACCAATTCAAATGTGAATCTCTTCCAGAAACAGAATCACAGACACATCCAGATATAGGCACCCTGTGGCCCAGTCAAGCTGATGTATAACATTAATCATTACATGCTCTGTGCCAATTCTTTGAAAATGTTAACCTTATGGACCTACATATGGGAAAGGATCACTACTCTGTCTGCCTCCAAGTTGTTCTCAGGTCTCCTCCTTTACTGTTACTGTAAATAGAGCAGTGCGTGGAAGGGAATGTTCTTCTCCAACATCATTAATAGATTAATTTACTGACAGCTCTTAGCTTCTTGTTGCCAGTGAGTCTCAGAGTCTGCAGGATTTCCTTGCTGTCAGATTGGCATATGCCGTGAGTACATGGCATCACCTCTCCAGGCCAGCTCAACACTCATTTTTTTTAAAACTCTTTGCTGTCTTTCCATGTGAGAGTAGAAGTTCCTCCACCCAGCATGATTCCCAAGAATGGTCCTTTTTCTCTCAGATAAAGTTGCAACTTTGAATCAGAAAAGGAGGATAGGCTTAGAGCCATGGACCCAAATCAGTTTTGTTTCTGCCATTTACTTTGAACATAATCCTTCTCATCATTTTTCTCATCCAAAATATTAAGAGAAGTCCGCATAATCTCTGAAGTTTCCTACAGACTCTGAAAAACAATTAAGTAGGTGCCCTAATTGTTGGGTTGTTTCAGGGGGGAAAAGATTAGCATACCTATGGTGGTACTAGATGAAGACTAGGAAAGGAGTAGATAGGATGTGGTGTTTCCCACTGAGTGTCTCAGAGTCTAGAAGAGAAGGTGGGTATACAATATCCTGTGATGAATGCTAATTAAGGGATATATTTGATCTAACTCATTCACACCATCTTATTACCAAAACCAAGTGATTAAAAAATAAGTACTCAAGTTAAGAAGCTCCTTTAAGGACACAGACAACTGGTTCCCCTCCAAATGAGACTCATGACCTCTGCTCTAGGGCATTATCACAAGTTTTTTTTTTTTTTAATTTTCTTGGTTTTATTACATTGAGTAGGCATATGTGCTCTCTCCATAAGCCCCAGAAATCTGGTTTCCATCCCTAGCTTCTTGCTTCAAGGGTCCCTTTGCCAGCTGGTCAGGACTTAGCCAAGCCCACACAGGTTTTTTCTCACCCAAGGCCCATCTCTGCTCCATGGAAAACACTCACACTCACTTTTCTTTGCCCCAGTAAACAATGGGATGCAAGTTACTCCCTAGGCAGTGGCCTTTCTGTCGCCCCCCCAGCCCCTCAGAAAGCAGTTTATTCTTTCAGATTCCCTGGGCAGGAGTCACATTCTTATTTCCTATACTTGGCAGTATCAGTGGACACATTTATGACAAGGTTCTAACTCACAGCACTACACAACATTCTTTCAAAAACTGCATGAGAAAGAAGAAAGGAAGAAAAGCTAGATTTACAAGGAAGGAAAAAGGGCCTCAAGGCCAAAGGCCATGAATTAATATTTTTGTATTCCTATTACTTAACACAGAGCCTGACGTATTACAGGTGCTCATGTACACGTTCATTCATTCACTTACTTGTTCAACCGGTACATATGCCAAATATGATGATGTTGAGTTCTGGGACACAATGGTGAGTAAAATATGCAAGGTCCAAACTTTCCTCAATGGGTCTATAGAAATATGAGGGAATGTGGACAATAACTAAAAAACAAGCAGATAATCTAATATTTTTTAAAAGATTTTATTTATTTGACAGACAGATGGAACACAAGTAGGCAGAGAGGCAGACAGAGGGAGAGGGAGAGGGAGAAACAGCCTCTCTGCTGAGCAGGGAGCCCGAGGTGGGATCATGACCTGAGCTGAAGGCAGCCAGTTAACTGACTAAGCCACCCAGGTGCCCCGAATCTAATATTTTGATATGTCTTATGAAATAAATGGTGATGTGATAAAGAGTACAAGGAGGTATGTTGCACGTGATAGGGTGACTAGGACAACCTCTCTGTGAGCTCTGAAGAGGGAATAATGTAAAAATATGGGGGAGAAATTCCTCGGTGCCTCAGGAGTAAGGAGCCTAGACTGCCAAAATTTTATCTGCTGAAGGTAGAAGACAGTGCAATAGGTGTTTGTAGGGGTGGATGGATGAAGCATGATTTCTGCTAACATGGCTGTGGGAGGTGAGGAAAGGGAGGTATTAAGGATGATGCCTAAATTTGGTTAAAATGAACTGGGAGGAAGGAGGGAAGGAAAGCAAGAAAGGATGGAGGGAGGGCGGGAAGAAGGAAGGAGGGTGGGGAGAAAAGAAGGAGGGAAGAAGAGAGAGAAGAGGGAGAGAAGGGAATGAAGGAGAAATGATTGGTTCATTTGTTGAATGGTGGCCTATATTCCTGCACCAGATGCTGAAAAGGTGCATGTTTTTCTGGAATCTACAGCCTAAAATGTTATGCTGAATCTGATGATGGTCAAAGTAGAGCACAAGAGAATACTCAATTATGATATAGGCTATAAAAGTAGTGACAAAGCATTTTGATAGTGATAGACTTCTGGAAAATTTGGGCAATTAACCATTCCCTGTTTGTGATTCCATAGATATGGAAGGGAAGTTTTATCTTGAAAGATGTTTAAGATCCACAGGATGACCAGATGGAGAAGCACATTCCAGACAGGGAGAGCAGTGTGTACTAATCAATGGAGATGTGAACAGCGTGGTACATGCATGCCAAGTCTCCAAGCAGTTGAGCAAAACTAGAGGGGAGGGAAAAGAAACGGGTTGAGAGATGTGATTGGAACATCAGGGGTGTCACATCAAGCAGTGTTTCAAATGCTGAGAAGAGTTAAACATTAGCCAATTGTTCTGAAATTCCAACTCTGCTGATCTGTTTCTCCAACAAGTCAAACTCCTTCTTGCCTCAGGGGCTTGGCAATCTTTCACCCCTCCGCTATCTCCATTGTATGTTCACGTGGCTGTGTCCTTCCCACCAATCATCAATTAAATCTCAGCTCAAATACCACCTTCTCAGAAAGGACACCCTTTGTAGCTCAAACTGTAATTGATATTCTTGTTTTTTCCCTAACTCTGAGTTTTTCTCTCCTTAGTGTTTTCTACTATGTGGCATCATCTTAGGGACATATGCGTGTATTTATTTATCTTTGACTTCCTCCACTGAGGTAACAGTTCCATGAGAGATGGAACTTCTTTTTTCTATTTTATTTTCTGTTGTATTTTTTAGCACCTTTCAGAATAATGGGTGTTATTACATATTTATGGAATGAATGAATGAGAAAAACATCGATAAGGAAACATATGGTCCAACTTGGCTTTTGGAATATAATTTTGGGGACAGGGTTGAAGAATTGCATTCTTCTGAAATATAAAGTTCCAAAGTAAGCATGTGACATAAAACCATGTCACAATTACGTTGAAAATGAATGAGGAAGGTTCAGGTCCACTTTGAAGACTGATACTAATCACGATGAGACAGTGACCCAGTTTTCCTAGCTTTGTTTTTATTTTTATTCCAATAAAGGACGTGCCCCTCTCTTTGCATTTGACACCCTCTTCTGCAGTTTGCAAGATTATTCTAGACATTATTACATTTAGTGGAGTGGTGGGAAAGCTACCCTAAACTATTTAATTTTTTTCCCTTAGGAAGCATGGATTTTGCTGAATTTATGGGAGCTTAATACTAACATGATAAGATCCACTTTTTGGAAGATAGGAGGGAAAGTCTAAGTTTGGAGGCTGGGAAACCATTTACAACTGATATTTAGGTGCCTTGGAAATGAGAAAAAAAATCAGGAAAAAAAACCTCTTTAATCTCTTTCAATCCTCTAACACCCAATTTTATGTATTTGAGATGTTTCTGCAATGAAGTGAAACTTGTTTTGACTGGGTTTAGAACTCCTACTTTGCTCATCCGAGTTACAGCATGAATATTGTAGAAGCCTCCAAGTTAAGACCAACATGGCCTCCAGTGGATGTACTACTTGTTCTGTAAGTAGGCTCCACATCCAGCATGCATCCCAATGGAGGGCTCAAGCTCACTAACCTGAGATCAAAACCTGAGCCAAGATCGAGAGTCAGACACTTAACTGACTGAGCCACCCAGGCGTCCCATAGTGATTTCACTTTTAACTCCTTTGTCCTACCTCTGTGCACCCCCAATAAAATACACAGTTCTTAGAGGCAACATTAACAAAGGTTAATGAGGAATCCACAATTGTCTTATGAAAGTTAAGATAATCCATTGAAATACCAGTTTCAAGTAATAGCCCCTCCTTCTCTCCCATAATGTCATTAGATTTAGTCTTTCCTTCTAAGCAGATAGGAAAGGAAGACATGTTAGACTTCCATTCCAAGTACTTAGTCAAACATTGTGTAGCTTGGAGTATGAGGAATATTTCAATGCTAGAGGATGGTTAGTGTCTAAAAGATTTGACCATTGCTGAAAATAGTCTATCAGGAACTACATGTCTAGTACTTCCATTGACATTTTACGACCAATCCCTCTCTCACTATACAACTGCCAAACCTCCATTCCTTATTAGCATGAAATTGTGCTGGGAAAGAAGTGGCAGATTATGATTATTAAAATTGGTTTAACACCATAGGCTAATAGTTTGGAAAGAGCCTGATTAAACCTTTGGAGATCCAAGTATAAGCCCAGTCCAGCTACATCCTAACCCTTCCTCTTTTCATCTCAGCTAGAAAGGATTTATTACTGCAAATTCCCAGTGATAAATAGGCAGATGCATCTGAGGTTTCAATGATTGTTGTCCTGCACAAAAGGCTGATGGACACATGTGGTCTGTGAAAATATGAGTATTAATCTTAATACCATCATTTACATAACATTCTAAAAATCACAAAGCATTTTCACTCTGCAGGTGCATAACACTGGGAGTGCTGATCTACTTTGTGCCAGGTTGAGTGTATACAAAGATGACTAGAGCACAGAAGACTCAGGTTCATCTTTCTGGCCTGGAACAAGATAGAGCTGTGGAGAATTCTAGCCTCCCTGCCTTTGAGCTTGGTAACTCTGGGTAAGTTAACTCTGCACAGCCTCAGCTTTTTATATGAAAATTATGGAAAACAACCAACCATACTTCATAGGGTTTTTGTGAAGATTTAAAGAGATAGTATAAATAGAGTGCTTAACATAGTAAGAGTTGACAGTCTATATATCTTAGCTATTTAGTTATATTAAGGAGACATGATAACCAACAAGGTGAGGTGACGAGGAGGAAGAGTCTCATTTTACATGCCAGAAAGAGAGTGTCAGGGATGCTAAGTGACTTGGCTAAAGTCATAAAAGTCCTGAAGCTTTGTGTCCAGGTTCCAAGTTCCAAATATATCTCATTTCCAGGATCTCGGGATTTGATGAGGGGATCAGGCAGGGTGTTCCCAGAGGATGGAAGCTATCAGTGCCCATTAGAATTTCCACGGCCGAATGTTTTAAAAATGAGTCTGAGGAGAAAGAGTTTTCAGTTCTTTCATTTCTATTTTTGTCCTGGTTAAAAACAAAAAACAAAACAAAAAGTGTGTATTACAGGCTTGACTTACTTGACAGGAGGAGCCCCTTGTACTGTTTGAGTTACTAATGGGATAGCAAACAGTCCCTGTAATTTACTTTGCACTTTGATAATGTCTTGGCTCCAAGGGTCACACAGCCTTTCCAAACATTAACTTATTCCCCCTCCTAACACTTCTGAGGGGTCAGGGAAGGTTAGCACTCCCTTTGTTGCACAGATGAGAAAACGGAGATCTAAGAGGGTTACGCATCCTACCAAGGTCACCTGGCAAGCCAGTGTGCTATTCAGTCCACTGCTCCCAGATACAGACAGTCCTGGAACCCACACAGGGGAAAGTGCTTCAGGATGTTTTTCATCCTGACCTGGAACTGCCACCAGATTTCATTCTTGTTGCTTTCCTACGCATCTCAAGCAATGCCTCCCGCCACTCAGAGAAGATCACATCTTGACTTCTTCAGGACCCTGAAGCTGACAGCGGTGAATACACAGAAGCATGCCTAAGTGCAAAATGTATTGGTTGCAAGCAAATATTACTTATCACATTAAGAGCGAGTGGGGGAGGTTGATTTATTTGTTTTAAAAGTTAGGTGGAACGATGGAGGACAAATATACACACATATGAACCAGATTTCAGCCCCTTGTCTGAAGACGGGAACAGGGAGATTCATCCAGTTAGAAACCAACATTTAACTGAGCTCCAGGAACAAGTACAAAAGCTTTCCCTTATGTAGACTCATTTAATCATCACAATAACCCTGGTTTCTGCACAACATTATGCTCATTTTAGAGATGGAAGAGGCAGAAAGGCTAAATAGATCACTTCTTTCACATTCGTACTAAAAATTCACCTTCCCCTGAATCCTTCTCCTCCAAAGGAGCACCTTATCTAAAAGAATGACCTCCTTTACACTCCTGTTCCTTTCCCTGCTTACCAGTTGATAATGTAATGATCTGGTTTATGATTTAGACCCTTCCATTAGAATGTTATCCTCATGGGGCACCTGGGATTGAGTCCCACGTCATGTGGGGCTCCCTGCTCAGTGGGAATCTGCTTCTCCCTCTCCCTCTGACTCTCTCCCCCAATAGTATGCTTACTCTCTCTCTCAAATAAGTAAATAAAATCTTTTAAAAAAGAAAAAAGGAATGTCATCTTCATGATGACAGGAAGCTTTACCTAGTTTGTTCACTGTTGCATCCTTAGTGCCTATAAGAAAATAACCAGTACATAATAGGTCCCAAAGTAATTACTGAATTAGCGAATGAATGTCTTCATGTTCTCATGGCAACTTCTAATTCTTCGTAGCATGCAATAACAGTTGTACTCTTACATTTATTTGTGTGGTTATTTGATTAAGCTTTATCTCACCTTCTAGAAAGATCTGTGGAAACACAGTATTTCATTTTGATCGTAAACTATATCCCAGTGCCTAGCATAATGTCTGGCAGAAAGTAGTTCTCAATAAATATATCCTAACAGAATAAAAAAAAAAAAATACAGTGGTGTGATTGACTTCAAACAGTAAAAAATGTAGTGTTGCAAGATTTGGAAGTTTTTCATTTATTCAATAATTATTTATTGAGCAACAGACATTATTGCTACCTTCATGAAGCTTACTACCAAGTGGTAGATTTCTCATACCAAATCTCAAGCTAGGTCTTTATTATAAATCTATAATTTAAGTAAGGAGCAATCTCATTTATGTTTTAATATTTAACTCACAGTTATAAATACAGAACTTAAATAATTGGCAACTTCACCTGCCGGAAGGCAGGCAAGAGGCAGAAAGTAAGCCAGAAAAACCTCTTGCCATGTAAAGTGGTTCAAAGTTTGACAACATAAATGTTTCTTAAATCATACTTCACATTCCATATACTCTTAAATATCAGAGAACTGCTCTGCCATCTTAGGGTCCTTCCTCCTCTTAAGTTCTCCCACCTGGTCCATCTATCCCTAAGCCCAACAGATTCAACAATCAAATATCTTAATTCTTGCGCTTCCTCTCCATTTCAGTGTAGTTTAGACATTGTGGGTTCCAACTTGGGTCACTTCCTCTTAACTAGTCTTGTTACCTCCCTAACACAGAAGTGTAAATCAAAATAAATAGGACAGGTAAAGTAAATGTCCAAAGCAAGGCTCACTGAAGAGAACAATACTAAACCCAACCTAGTGGTGGAAAATTCTATGGCTATCTGTGGACAAAGAGAATGAAGAAATCCAACAGCATATGGTTCAATTCTTCTAGAGCTCACCTCTTACAGAATCAGCTTCTAACTCAACTATGATGTAATTCTATGGGCACTCATACTAAATCCATCTCCTGATTCCTAAGCTTTATTTTTTTAATGAGTGACAAACTCATTTAGTATGGGATTCAAGTTGTTTTGCAATCTACACCCTAGTTAGGTCTGTCTCTCACCCCTGGCTATACCTATGGTACTTACTTGTTGGTATAGCTGTTTTATTACTGGTTGCATATTTCTCTAAATATGGGATGTACATCATTAGAGAATGGAACTGGTTTCTATACTCGACTCCATAATGTACTACGTAACAGGGAAGGATAAATGGAAAAAGGGCTCCTCATTCTCTTTGATCCTGCTGAGAATTTTAAGAAGAAACTGTACATGTTGTGCTAGTATGCCCTTAACAACTCCTGTACCCGATAATCTCATTTATTATCAAAAAGACAGCAAATCTAGGCTTGGAGACTGTGGCACACAAATTAGTGGTTTGGAAATTCAGTCATATTGCCCTTTTCATTGTATTTACCTACTATTACTTTCTATTTCTTGCAGATGAAACTGGCTTTCCATTGTGTTGAGACACAAAAATCTCTTTTCAAATATAATTAGTAATATGTAAACATGTACATAATTAAAGAAAACAGTCAATACTATAGGGAATACAAAGATATGATGATAAAAAGATGGGGTATTTAAATGACATTTGGGAGACATTGTATTAGACTATGAGATCCTTCTCTTAGAGTGAGCCACATGTCTGTGCATCTCTCTGTCCTCCAAATTCAGCAAAATGCATCCCAGACTCTCAGGAAGCACTTACAGAAGTTCAGATTCCATGATTCTTCACTAAGTTCATGCTCATCTCCTATTGTTTGCCCCTCTTTCCTTGTACTCACATGGAAAAATCTCAAACTTTCATTTAATTCAACACTCTGTCAATTCTATGCTTGGCTGCTGAAATATCTTGTGAAAAATACACACCATATTAACTCATCTCACTTTACATGTATGACCGCAATTTCAAGTGGATGATTAGGGCCACCTGATGATCTATGAACATTTCCGTGGTCCATCCATTCTCCCAGTGTCCTAGGAAACCCTATCCCACCTCTCTTCTTACACCTCCAATCCCTACCCCTTCCTTACTCTCAGTTAGTGGCTTTTTGTCTTGTTTAAGTGGAAGTAGAAGCCATCAGAAGAGACTTCACACCTGTACCATCACCTATACTGGTCTATTGGTTTCTGAGCTCATAAATTCCATCATCCTTTTTATTACTGTAGAAGAACAGTCTGCACTCAAATCCAAGATCATTTCCTCCACTTACACCCTAGACTTCCTCTCCTCTTCTAGTCAAGGACGTCATTCCAGTAAATTTCCTTTCTCCTGAATTCCAGCTCTACTGATTCATTCCCATTCCCATTACAGCAGTGAATGTGCTGTAAAATAAAATTTTTCCATCCCTTGGTACCACATTTGTATCATTTTTCTTCTGCCCTTTATAGAAACCTATACCTTTAGCTCATGTCATTTTCTTTCTGGAACTGTCCCCAACTGGTCTTCACCAAAACAATTTTGATAAAGATCATTAATGACCTTTGTTTACTAAATCTAATAGCTGTACTTGGCTCTCATCTTACTTGATCTATGTTGCTTGATACAGTTAATAACCCACTTTCTTAAAGCACTGTCTTCACTTGTCTTCTAGGGAGACACTGTCTCCTGGTTATCCTCCTGCCTCAATCATATTTTCCTGCTTTATTATTTTCTTCAACACCTATAATAGTTGGAGCTCCCCCAAGCTCTGTCCCTAGATCTTTTCTTTATCTAAACTTTCTCAATTGACCTAGCTAGATGCAGAGCTTAAAATTCTCTCTACTCACTGAATACTGCTGTATTTCTACTACTGCTATATTTCTAGCTCAGACCTAATCCCCCTAACACCAGATTTGCATATACACATACTGATGTAACGTCTCCATTTGGATGTTAGAATAGCATATCGAATTTAGCATGGCCAAAATCTAACCTCATCTCTTCGTTAACCTGTTTTTATCACCACCTTTCACAATCTGATTCATGGCAACTTTCTCCTTCTGTCATTCAGGCAAAATATCTTGGCATTATCTTTTGTTCCTCTCTGTCTTCACACCTAGTACGCAGCCCATCAACTAGTCTTGGAATTTTTACCTCCAGAATCTATCTAGAACCTGACCAGTTCTTACCATTCCACTGCTATCACCCACTCTCATTGTCACCTCGCTGCTTGAAATATCTCTCAATTTTTCTCCTGTTTCTACTCCTGCCCTTTGCATTCCATTCTTAACACATCTTGAGTAATCCTTTTAGATGTAAGTCAGAGTCTATTACTCTTCTGCTCAGTAACATCCAATGGCTTCTCACCTTCATGAAATGGCCAAAATCCCAGATGATTTGGACCTGCTGACTCTCTGACCTCTTCTCCTGATACTGTCATCTTGGCCAGTCTTCTCCAGCTATGTTATCCTCCCTGCTCTTCCAAACACTTTATCTCATTTGCATTTATATTTCCCTCTGTCTGGAACATCCTTTCCTTACAAATATATACAGCTATCATATTATTGTTAGAGATTCCTTTCTCACTGAGACGCTCCCTACCACCCACCTAGAGGAATGATATCTCCCACAGCTGTCCTGGTGCAACCCATCCTTCTTTCTTTCTTTTGAGAAGGAGAGAGAGGGAAACAAAGAGAGAGTGCATGAGTGGGGGATGGGGGGGAGCAGGGGGAGAAGAAAAGAATCTCAAGCAGGATCCATGCTCAGCATGGAGCCAAAGCAGGGCTTGATCCCACAAACCTGAGTTCATAACCTGAGCTGAAATCAAGAGTTGGATGCTTAATCAACTGAGCCATCGAGGAGCCCCATATCCCTCTTTCTTTACCTTCTTTTTAACCATTACAGTTATATATAAACCCTTACATATGTAAGCATATATATACACACACACACACATACTTACATATGTATGGAATGATTACATTCTATTTGGGGAGTTATAGACTATAAATAAATCAACATATACATCAGTTCATACTTAAAGGTATATACTTATCATATATTAAAAATATACTTATTATGAATATGTGTAGTTTACTATCCCTGTCTTCCTACATAGGATGTATGTACCAAGAAAAGAGGGATTTTTCCCACTAGTTCATTGCTGTATTCCCCACACTGACACAGTGGCTGGCACATTATAGACTCCCAATACTTACTTGCCAAATAAAGAAAGAAAAGGGAAGGAAGGTAGGAAGGTCAAACATCTGTATCTGCCATATTGTGCATGTTTACATCTTTGTTATATGTGAAATATTATTATCTTCCTCTGAGATTTTTAAAGTGTATTCAATACATATGTTTTTCACCCTCAAGGAAGAAGAGAAACAGACACATAAATGAAAAATACATGTTGTATGCCAGATGGCGTGAAGTCTATAGGATACCCCTTTCTCGACCACTCCCTCCCTGATTTGATATGAGAAAAATGGACTGGAGCTAAGTACCACCTTAAATGACCATAGCATCTCCCATAGAACAGCTCTCTCTCTTCTCTGCTGGCCTGTGTGCCTCTCTGGATCATCTTATCTGGCCAACCTCTGTTGGCATCTGAGTTCAAGATTCTTGCCACAGTACTTTATCTTAAGAGAGTCTACATCATAGCTTCATAAGGCCAGGACATACTCAAGACATAAAAGGGGAAAAATATATCAAATACTAAAATATATCTTTAGCATTTAAGAGACTGAATGCAAAGTTATTAGCAAGATTTGGCCCCTTGGAATCACTTATTTCCAGAAAACTGGGTTTTTTACTGTAAATCTGGAATATTTGAAAACTTGCCAACAATTCAAATGTTCTAATTGCCTACTATAATTCTTTAAAAACAGGGTATCTTTTTCTCTCAATTTAAAAAGCACTTATGAGAATTCATTGAGGGTTTGGAATTTTTAAAAAAATTATCCTTTGCTGAAAGGGTAGAGTAGATATAAGGGGGAAATGAAAGTTCTTAACAGATAACAAATACTAAGAAAACTGCTCTGCAATACCAGGTATTTGAGTGACAACCATCTCTGTCTGTCTGTCCCTCCTCCCTCACTTCCTCCTTATTTCTCTTTTACCTTCCATTGCTGGTCTTCTGCCCCCTCGCTGTGTTTAAATTTGCATATCAAGATGTAAGTAAGTTTATACTCTATTGAGTTCTGCCTCACAGTTGAAACATCAAGAGCAGAATTCTGTAGTGCAGGTCTGTTGACATACTGCTACACTCAAACACTGGTACAGGAACCACTCTGGTATTGTTGTTGATTTGCTTTGAGATAGGAAGTGATAGAATCGTACGCAGAGCTCTCTCCCATCCAGCTCAACCTAGTTTTTTGCTGATGATTCTGAAGGTTTGATGCTCCTCCTTGATAACAACCTGTACACCCCCAAAATTCAGTTTATTGACATAACAAGGAGACCTTGCTTCCAAAAAGGCTCAGAGACTATGTTCAAGTTTTCATTGTGCTTATTATTACCAGAAAACTTGCCTGAGGTGGCTTGAGCCTTTGCAATGTACGTAAGCTGGAGATGCAAAGGTAGGGGTGGAGTGAATTCCAGAGCTCATTTGCATACAGCCTGTGCTTCCACTTAATTGCTCCCATTCATGGTAGCACCTTCAAGAATGTTTTAACATCTGGGGTGAGTTTCAGGTTGGGTTGAGACTGTGTATGCCTGAGAAGAGAGAAAATAGGAGGAGACAGGGAAAGAAAGTTATAGTAATAGTCGTGCTAATAATGATATTTATTGGATCTGAGAATGTGACCAACATAATGCCAAGAGCTCCATCTGCATTATCTCATTCGATCCTCCCAACAGCCTGGCAAGGCAAGCGCTCTTATCATTCCCATTTTACAGATGATAAAACTGAAGTTTAGGTAAGTTCTGGAACTTGCTTAAGCTGACACAACAAAGAAGTGACAGAGCTTGAAAATAAACTCATACTTTTCTAACTCCTGATTCTGTGTTCTTGACTGTACTGAATCAGCTCAAGTCCCCCAGGGGGATACCAGAAAAATCAGCTGTTCAAGACAGCCCCAGATGACCTCCTCCAAACTCCTACCCAAATCTACCATTCTTGGGGCCTCCACTGTGAGAATAAGAGATACATGAGAGAAACTGAGTCTCCATGTGCTCTTCTTCAGTCACTTTAAGGACCTACCAAATATTGGTGATATTTCCACTTGCTCCTCGACAGAATGAAAGGAGAGTTCAAAAAGGTCTGTGTGTCATTAAGCATAAGGAAACTGGAAGGCTGGGTGATTCACTAGCTTTGGAGGTATTGGAAGGGAAAACAAAATAGCAACAATTAAAACATAATTACTGAGAACCTATTCTGTCAATTACTCCACTTGAGATATATAGATACATATATACAAAGAAAAATAGATACATACAAACATGCATGCATATATATACATATGTGCACACATTTGTGTGCATCTTTTATGGTAAACCAGCAGTGAAGGCATTAATTTGCTTTCAGGAGAAAACATTGCATCTCAGAGGTTAGGAAACTTGCTCATTGATACAGACTCTGTGAATGACAAATCTCATGATGCCATAACCTTACTGAGCTTTAGCTAAACCCTCTGAGATATGAGAATTCACACTTGCCACCAGGAATCTGTGAAATACTGTACCTAAGACTAGCTCTGGGCCTGGCACAAAGCCACAGCCCATTACATGTGTGCTAAAATAAATCTGGCCCCAGCAACCGTCCTGTGCCATCTTCACATGACTGGACACTGGAGGAGTCAAAGAGCCACCCTCTGTGTAACTCTGGAGCCGCCATCAGGGTGACAGTGTGCACTGTTGGGATCCATTCTCCGTGATACAAGCAGAAGTCAGAATATAGCATGCCACTCTAATTATGCTGTAATTGAATGACAATATACATCACTGCTTGGCAGAGGCCCTTTGAAGTCGGGACATCACCACCCTGCCTCATGGGACTGTGTGCCGTGTCCACGAGCAAAATTGTTGAGCAACTGACACATTCCCAGCAGCAAATATTTCAGCAGGTAGTGAAGATAATTAGGAGCAGATTTTGATCTTGCTGACTTGTGGTGAAAAGCAGGGTATCAAGGGATATGAATACAGAGACAATCAAGTCATATTAAAGTCTACCATGAAAGCTCCCTCCAATATGAGGGATGAAAAAGCAGTAAAAACAAAGCTATTTTCAGTTTGAAGAGGAGAAAATGCTCCCCTGTAATCCCTGACATACTATGACAGGGAAACAAAGCTCTCAGACAAATCATCCTGTATGGTAATTCTCTTTCTTGTTTGAAATTTTGTGTGTGACAACCAAATTGCTGCTGCTTTAAAAAGTTCATTCAGTTTGTTCATTCAAGAAATGTTTGATAAATGCCTAACACATGCCAGGCACTATGTTAGGCCTATGGGTCATAGCACTCAACCAGTCACGGTGGATAGGGAGAGATGGAAACATTTTTTCAGAAAATTACAGTACAACATGTTAAGCATTGAACAAGATTACTGAGGGTGACTTTGAAGCAAAGGAAGGGAGCCCTATAACAGAATGGTAGACACATGATGATGTTAAGGGTGGCTTCCTGGAGGAGGAGGCATTTGAGGATCAAATAGGCTTCAGCAATGTTAATGAAGAAAGGCTGTTTCTTAAAGGGCAAAGAGCTTTTGGAAAGGCACAGAAGCATAAGGAAACTCAGGGAATAGTAAGAAGTTTAATTAATGAATTCATTTTGGTGCAGGTGGTAGGGCTGTGAGAAGTAAGGATAAATGGGACCAGATCAGTGGCATGTGTTCTGCTAAGGCATTTGTCCTTCAGCCTAAGGGAAATGAAACATCTTTGAATGAATTTAAGAATCAAATTTCTTTTTTTCCTTTTTAAAAAAGATTTATTTATTTATTTGAGAGAGAGAGAGAAAACACAAGTAGAGAAGAGGGAAAGAGAGAGAGGGAAGAGGCAGAGGAGGAGTAGCAGATGGGGAGAGGCAGAACAGGACAGAGAAGCAGACTCTCTGCAAACCAGGGAGCCCCATGTGGGATTTGATTCCAGGACCCCAGGATCATGAGCTGAGCCAAAGGCAGACACTTAACCAACTGAGCCATCCAGTCACCCTTAGGATCAAATTCCTATCTTCAAAATGAGCAGAAGACATGAACAGACACTTCTTCAATGAAGACATAGAAATGGCTAACAGACACATGAAAAAATGTTCATCATCATTAGCCATCAGGGAAATCCAAATCAAAACTGTATTGAGATACCATCTTACACCAGTTAGAATGGCAAAGATTAACAAGGCAGGAAACAACAAATATTGGAGAGGATGTGGAGAAAGGGGAACCCTTTTACACTGTTGGTGGGAATGCAATTTGGTGCCACCACTTTGAAAAATAGTGTGGAGATTCCTCAAAAAAATTTAAAATAGAACTACCCTATGACTCTGCAATTGCACTACTGGGTATTTACCCCAAAGATACAGATGTAGGGAAAAGAAGGGCCATATTTACCCCAATGTTCATAGCAGCAATGTCCACAATAGCCAAACTGTGGAAAGAGCCAAGATCCCCTTCAACAGGTGAATGGATAAAGAAGATATGGTCCATATATACAACGGAGTATTATGCCTCCATCAGAAAGGATGAATACCCAACTTTTGCATCAACATGGATAGAACTGGAAGATTATGCTGGGTGCAGTAAGTCAAGCAGAGAAAGTCAATTATCATATGGTTTCACTTACTTGTGGAACATAAGAAATTACATGGAAGACATTAGAAGAAGGAAAAGAAAAGTGAATCAGTGGAAATCGGAAGGGGAGATGACCCATGAGACTGTGGACTCTGAGAAACAAACTGAGGGTTTTAGAGGGGAGGAGTGTGAGGGGATGGGTCAGCCTGGTGGTGGGTATTAAGGAGGGCATGTATTGCATGGAGCACTGGGTGCTGTATATAACCAATGAATCTTGGAACACTGCATCAAAAACTAATGATGTATTTTATGGTGACTAACATAACACAATAAAAAAAAAATTTCTATCTTCGAAGATCACCAGAATGGATGGTAAATTACATAGAAAAGAGATGGCTAGGAAAGCAGGAAGTCACCTAGGAGGCTATTGTAATCACCAGTAGGGAATTTCTCAACCTCCACAACAGTGGGAATGAAAGAGGAGCTCAAGCTCTTCTTAGAGGCTGAATTCAGAGTAGAATGAACTGAGATCTAAGACTGTATTTTATGAAAAAATAAAAGCTCATCTTTAATGAAACTAGTAATTAAGACCATGTTGGTTTAATTTATGGGATGTATGTGTTCTTGAAAAAATTCTCTATGTAGATTAGATTCTCATAAACTAAATCACATCTGAATGTGGCAGAAGAGCTTGTTATTTAACACATTCTTATACTGATTGATTAGATGTAAATAATAACCCTCTAACTTATTTGCTTTTTTAATGTGAATTTTAGGATTTGAAGATAGCACAAAGCATGCTGCATGTGCCTTTGCCACCAGTTCAATTTTATTTAGCCAAATGATATACTTTTTTCTCTAATAATGTGTGGCTATCATCTACTGCAGTAGTATTGTTCCCCACTGTATCCATTTCAGCAGTGTCCTGGCTAATTTTAGTTGTTTGCCTATAATATCAAGTTAATACAAATGGTCCATTTACTGTAAAAAGACCATTTGTGAGTGGCATGAAGGCATTTTTGATGGAATTACAGATGGATGCATGCATAAACAGGAAAGGGGGGGAATGGTAAGTGGATAGATGAAGAGGTGTGGGATTTGTAGACTCTTACACCTTCAATTAACCCCGAAGAGTTAAGTCATGTGAGGAAACCGAGCCACAGAAACCAGCCATCACCAGATCAGAAGTCAGATCCCTTAATAAACAGTCTAATGCAACTGATTTATATCATACAGATACAAAATAGACTTTGGATAAATAAACAAATACTTAAAGAATTGTATACTTCTACAGCATACCGAGATAGTGGCAAAAGAAAAGTTAAATGGAGAGAATAACAGGTTCTTCCAAATTCCACAATAAAAGATGACTCCAATTTTTAAAAATTTTTTCGTTATTATGTTCAATTTCCAACTTTAAAAAGAAAATGGCTTTGCATCAAAACAAGGAAAATCCATCAGGTGCTGCACGTACATTGTCCCATTTCCATCTGCATGATGAACTAAATATATAGACATTCCTAGCCCCCTTTTACAACTGACAAAATTGACACTCAGGAGAATTAAATGGCATGCCCAGCATCCTTCACTTCTATAATCTAAGAAGGACATGCAACTTGATTCCACAACTCCTATTGCCATTCTGAACATCTCCCATGGAAGCTGGGATTCTGCAAGCTAGCTCTTGGTACTTTGATGTGAAGACTCTCCATGAACGCCTTCTGTTTTCCTTTATGGAGTTGTGTGTGAACTGCTCTCCAGGGGGGTCATTCAGTAAGTTACTGGAATCCTTTCTTAATACTTCATAGATAATACAAAATTTCCCTCTAATAATTCCAAATACAATGTTTTAAAGACTCCAAGCCGTGTGTGGACGCTTGTTGAACTCTCTCAATTACTTCATCAGGTTCCCATGAATGAATACAAAAAGAAAACATACTGGGTCAAGTCAGTGGTCCATTCCGCCCAGTGGACGACACTCATGCTGACATGAAAGGCCATTTGTCAATTGCGCTCTAATGTGTCAGCTTCAAAGAATTCAGCAACCGCCCAAGCAGGTCAAGTTTGTCCTAGTTACAAATTGTAGCTTAACCATTCATCATTTCAACACAATCCTTTTCAAATGTATTGGTATAGATTTATGTAGATGATCTTTACTTATGCACCTGGTAACTCAAAAACACTTATTGAGCACCTTTTGTGTGCCAGACAATTTCTAAGATATAACAGATCCCGGGAAGAATAACACCTATTGCCCCTGAGAAGTGTAGGTAAACAGACAACTGCTGTTGTCTACAAATGAGTTATGATAGAGAATAGCAGATCACACTAAAGAAATTGGTGGATGGGCTCATATTTTCCTGTCGGGGGTAGGTTGCTTTAAGGAGCATATCCCCTTGATCCCTGGCTCCAGAGCAAACTCACTGAAAGCAGCCCAGCAAATCCACAGCCTAAAGCAGAACCACCCTGCAAAGCTGAGCCTAGATCAGCCAAATGGTAGTTACATCCCATGATGGACTTGAAAACAAATGTTTGTTGTTTATAAGACTCTTGTTTGGGTTGGTTTTCTTTTATGTAACATTATTATAATAGTCACCTAATACCAGATGTATGGCTCTGGCACCTGAATGGTGCTTGCTAACTAGTAGATCCAACTGTTCTTATCTTTTTTCTCTTGGCATCAAGTATCCATTGAAAACGAAATGTACATGTAAGCGAATCTGTGTCTACAACATATTTAAACAAAATATTCTACAGTTTCATCACCAAAGAGTATCTAACTCCACATTACAGAGAGGGAAATGATGAAATAGAGATTCATGGTGCCTACAATCCATTAGTTAAGTATTCAATGCAATACATAAGGCAAACTGGGTCCAGCGTCGTTTTGGAAATCTGCTGCCTACCATGCAACGGGGAAGCTCTGTAAACATTTCAGCATTCCCTCAAAGGAGAATCTGTACTAGGGAATTGGAAATCCTGTCTTGGCACTCCTGCCAAGTGGCTTTTCTTTAGAGGCAGACATAATGTCACAGTTGAGTACGCAGGTAAAAAGAAACACCCAATGATTCTTAGGAGAGCTTTATGACAATGACTGAGGCAGGTAACTGACACAGTTTCTCTTTTGATGGAAGCAATCCCTAGCCCCGAGAAAATTCTTGTAGCCCTTTCTAAGAAACACAATCTCCTGGTCTGATTGTTGGACTTTTCTTTCCTTTTCATAAAAAAGGGAAACTTAAACTTACTACGAGTAAACTCCATGAGACTTAAACTTGGAGGTTTCCTTTCCAGAGTGCACACAGGATGGCCTGGCATTTGGGCATCTTGGCTTTCACCCGTATCATCATGCTGCAGGCTAGGGAAAGGACACATGGGGACCTTTACATGTTTTATTCATGCTACAACTGTGTGCCTACCATTTATTTGTGGTAGCAAAGGATTAAAGTGTGGTCCAGGTTGTGAAGAAAAGGAAGGAAAAGAAGCTAATGTCCACTGGAGGCCAACTATGGCATTTCTGTTCTGTACTTTCCTTGTGATCTTCTCAATAACTCTTCAGGGTAAGTAGAATTTTCTCTTTTAAATACAGAAAACGGAGCCTTGGAATGATGCCTTAGGCTGGGTTTACTGGAACCAGACTCTGCAGCAGAGATTTAAATGCAGAAGTTTTCCTGGTTGAGGGAAGAGGTCTGTCCCTATGGGAAACCCACCTGGTAGGACAAGATGGGAGAAGGCCTGGGCAGAAGTGGATGCGTCACAACAGAGGCCTCAACTGATTCTATGAGGAGTTCTAGAATAACTCCAGATTGAGACGAGGGGTTGGGATAGACCCAAGTGACTACACAAAAAGTATTCTTTTATGAAGTACTTGCTATAAATAACCAGGTAAGAAGAATGAATTCACTGGTTTACTTTATTTGCTCATTCATGCATTCATTCATTGAATCATTCATTCACAAATACTTACAGAGCCCCTACTATGTGCCAGAAGCTACTATAGGTCCTGTATAAACTCTGAATATAGATTAAGTATACATTTTGCCCTTTGAGGAACTTGCAAATCAGCCATGTGAATGGCTAAATAAACTAGGTCTTAAACAAAAAAAAAAAGCACATACCATAAAACTTACATTAAATTAAAATAAGGAAAGACCTAATCTGCAAGCAAATATCTCCTGAAGACTATAGGAAATCCCTGACAGACAAGAAGGCACTTGCATAGAGGACACAAGTATTCCCTTCTGCCTTGAAAGCTGTTCTCTGTGGGTAGTAACTAATTAAAGGGTATGCTTTTCTGTCTCATCATCTCTGTTTGATGGATTTGGCTCCGCACAGAGGCCAGAGTCTGGCTTGGATTGCTTCTGAATTTGCCCTTCTATCAAATGCAATCTCTAGACTCTTCTCTCTGCCACAGGGGGGAAAAATGTTCTCACTATGAATAATAAGCCCTTAAGTGAAGTGACTCTAAAGAAAGTAGATTGGAAAATAAAGACTGAGCTAAATAAAAATGTCATAATAGGCAAGAAGTCCTGCTGGTACTTTTCCACGGGGACCCTTAGCCCACTATCCATCAATATTTTGGGCTTAAAGTAGAGAATGTAATTAGTATGACACCATTTGTGGAGACCTCCACAGACACAAAAAGGCATGGTTCTGGGTTCAGAGCACCCTCATCAGTAGAGCAACATAAACACAGTATGAACAAGCAGAAATACTTAATAAAGACGAGGTGAAATTTCTTTGAGGTTTCTTTTCAAAATTAACCAATTTGAAACAGATACAATTCATCAACAGCCTGTTGAGCTCTGAATCTATCGTTAAAATTCAAGAAGAAACTTGTGGTAGTCTACACTGACTATACTGCCTTGCAAAATTGAAGTAAAAAGAGAAGAATGACTTATCGTTAAGAGAAAAAGAGGGAGTTGACATTTAAAGAGTGTCAAACTGAGGTTGAATTATGCTAATCTAATTTCCTAGAAGCACCCAAATTAACCAGCTCAATTACCAAAAGAGAGTAGGAGGAAAACTATCTGGAAACTACAAAGATTATCTCACTTAGGAACTCATTCATTCATTCGTCCATTCAGCAATATGCACTGAGCACCTACTATGTGCCAGACAGTCTTCTAGGAACCATTCAGATGAAGTGGTAGATACAAGAAAAAAGTTCTTATTTTTCTTGAAACTCACATTCAAGAGCAGAAAAAAGAAATAATTAACAAGCATGAAAATAAATAATACGAATACAATATTGAGGATTGATAAGGGCTTTGGAAGCACAGTTGGGACATAGAGAATAATGGCAGGGTCAAGGATTTCGGATGGAATGGCAGATACCAGCTTCTCAGAAGAGGTGGCATTTGAGGAACAGTTCCAAGGAAGAGAAGGAGCCTTCTAGAAATCTGTGGAGAGAAGCGTACTCCAAAGATGAGGAAACAGTCAGCACAGAGGCCCTGAGGTAGAAACAACTTTGGTGTAAATGAGGAAAGTCATTGTCTATTCACAAAGCTGTGTGTCCGAGTGTTTGTTTCTCAGTTGCACAAAGACACTAGATATAGCCATGGGAGGTCCATGAGTTTTCTGAGGAAGAGGAAGGATGGCAGTAGATGAATTGGCAAAGCCTAACTATGACATCATTGGAAAAGCGATACACCTAAGTCAGATGTCCTGGTTTCTGATTCAGATGATGCTGTCACTCAGGTCCGAGTGACTTGGGGCCAGCCCCAGCTCTCCAAGGAGCCCCCATCTAAACAACACAGAAGCTGAACTTGATCCGTAAGTCCCCTGCACCCACCCTCTTCACAGTTCTGTGAACCTGCTGTTTAACGTGCAATTTAAAGTGGGTGCCCCAGACCTTCAGGCCTTTGAGATGCCAGTGGCTAATCCCATCGTGTGATGTTTGGCTTTGTTTGTTTAGGTGAGAGTAATTAAATCAATTATCTTTTACACAATAACCAGTGAGCAATTTTTTAGTGAGATGAGTAAGGGAGAAGATAGGAGGTGGATGTGCGTCTTTTGCCCTGGGTAAAGAACCCCAGCCCTCGTCTGCACCTGTTGGGGGCTGACTATGTGAGCTTTCTCCATTTTAAATATTAGGCCTATTGTTCTTAGGAACCAATTACAGCTTGTCAGGAATTTTTAAGTAACCTCAGTAACTGGATGGGATGCTAGCAGACCATCCACTGAGTGAAGAACAGGTCTACATTTTCAGAGTGCTGACGAAACATACTTTTCATTTAACTATCCAGATTAGATGGAAGTAACTTTTTCATTCTACAAATGAGTGTGCAGAAGTCCAAAGTAGCTAGGGAAGCAGCTTAAATGTTGATTTCCAGCAAAGCCAGGGCTAGAATCCATATTTCCTGATTCTAACTTTTTACTTTGACATGTGAGTAATTGAATGATATTATAAATATATTTAGTTACAAATATATTTAGTTTACAGAGCCCTGATTTCTCTTGCACCATCCAGGCTTCTGTTAACCCCAATATTCCTTTGGGTTAATTAGCAAAAATAAATGAGTAAAGCAGCCCCATGCCAGGGTACGTGGCTATGTTAGTAAACCTCAGGTTAGAGCAGCCCCTCTCAACCCCACCTTGTTGGCCCTAGTTGTGCAGTGTACAGACTGCAGAGCTGTATTCTGGCAGGCCTGATCCTGACTTACCACCTAACTTTTAGCCATTTGAGGACATTGTGGGTTTTATCTTCTTTGATGAAATAGCAAGAGGAGAAAATATAATATATATTACTTGTATTTACCTTTTGTTTTTCAATGTACTGAACTATTTTATAGTATTTTGATTGCTCTAAGGAGCAATCTAATGGGATAGTGAAGAAAAAGAAAGGATTGATGCCTTTATGTGATTGGTTAGGTAGCAAAGGTTCAGAGAGATAATGTGACCTTTCCACATTGATCCAGTCAGTAACTGGAGAAAATGAATTTTGATCTCAGAACTTCTACTGCTGAATACAACTATTTCCCCATCTTATTTCAGTAGAGAAACTTAAGCGTGATCTCCTTCTTCTTCTTCTTTTTCTTCTTCTTCTTTTTTTTAATGAATTGTTAAAGCTCCTGGACAAAAGTTAAAAGCATAAAGTCTTGGGAAAGGAGCTAAAATGGGAACTGCAAAGAAATTTTGCTATAATCTATGTATTTTGTTTTTCCAAGGAATCTTTGTGTTCTTAGGTTGAACCTGTTACTTGTTCCCACACACTGAGTACTGTTGCATGCTGGGAACTGGTTAGAGTCAGCTGCACACTCATTCTTGTCTATTTGGGGCCCAGACCTGTCCAAGTGCAGAGACAATGACCATGTTACTTAATGCAGAGAAAATGACTGGGTTGCTTACGCAAAACATACGTGTAATTGAAAAACAAAAACAATTACGTTAATTAAAACAATTGCTCAGATTTTGGAACACAATAAAAGAGATTTAAAAGTTATAATAATTCCACCAAAACAAACTGTTATATCTAAGAAACGAAATTCCTCCACATGCCGTCTTATGTTTATAATGCCACATACACATTGACAAATGACCTTTTTCATTTCTGAGCTCTTTGTATTGGTGTCGTGGGAAGGACCAGAGACACACGCAGTTGAACTCTCAAGGGCAGAGCAAGATCATCAGGGTGATACATCTCAGCACAAAAATGTGAAGGAAGCATTCTGTCAAAAGAGAGGATTGCTGGGTGAAGATTCAACTTGTGAAGAAGTAGCTTCTGAGGTCAGCATAGAATCTTGTCTTATTGCTGTTCAATTACATTTAGAAGTGTTTACAGTTGAATGTGTCTACACAAGCTTGTGGCCAACCTGCAAGTCTTGTGAAAATATGTTGGCCTAACTGGAAAGGCCCCAGATCTGCCACTAACCCTGGTTCAGGCATCCGTCCAGTCTCTGAGTCCCGAGCCTCACCCGGTCCTTGCTGCAGTGCTCTTATTGGGCATTTTCTTCTTTCATCAGGACTGTCTCTTCGGACAGACATTTAGGAACTTACCATGCTTCCTGGGCGTGCTTCCACTCCAAACCTAGATTCTGGCTTCTCCTCAGATCTGCCCCTCAAAGCCAGGGGACAACCAAGCAAGCTTAGCCTGGCCCCCTGAGGACCCTCCTCAGACTAAGGCTGTGGGTTCTCAGTCGTCTGTGTGGGGAAATTTGGATGAAAACCTTGTGGCCCTTTTGAGAAAATTACTGAGAATCTTTGAAAAAGAAAACGAGTTAGAAAAGGTACAGGCTCCTTCTGGAGGCAAACCCACATATTAAAAGACAAACTGTTTTAAACTGTAAGAAAGACCTAACAGAGCTTCTATTAGCTAAACTCATGTTGGAGAGAATATTTTCTCTGTGTTCTGTTAAAGTATTCAAAATCACTCTTTGTATGACTAATACCTAGGTTTTGCTATAAGTGTGAAGACAAAAACGTACAACTATATTTTTCTCTTTGGCGCTCAGGGGAGAAAGAATGGCAACACCTCTTCAAGAAGAAACAGTAGGTCTTTCTTGTTCTTACACAAACTCTAGGGACAACTAAAGTCAACATGATGTCTCCTAATGATTTGAGTTGAAATATTTTAAGAAGACTATAGTACCACTTTAACTGTTCCTGATAATATTTAAGAATGATGATAAATATATCCCAGTATAAGAGAGATCAGCTTACTTAAAGTTGAATGTGAAGCCTCTGTACTTCATGTAATTTATGTCACTAAAACTTTCCGTTGTAAAGTTCTAAAGAAGGCACACTCCCCATCTCTACTATATAGACATCATCACAAGTGTGGTTAAAGCCTAGTATATCAGAATGTGTATCCAAGCTACCCACAGTAGTCCACTGCATTTTTTAAAAATTCTATGTATATATTTTTGAGTGAGTGCGGCGGGGTGAGGGGCAGAAGGAGAAGCTGACTCCCCAGTGAGCCAGGAGTCTGATGCCAAACTCCTGGAGTTTGGGGATCTGGGGATCATGACCCAAGCTGGAGGCAGATGTTCAACCTAAGGAGCCACCCAGGTGTCCAATTGGTCTTTTATGGCAAGCAATTCTATCAAGTGATATTGGAAATTTTTTGATAGTTGATCTGCCAATACACATACATAAAAACACCGGCCACTAGCTTCGACTTGCAGGTTCATCATCTTAATGTCAGTCCAACAACTAAAATAAGCCACTCACTGCAAAGCAACTGCATTCTCCGGATAAACCTGATCATTTGGGAAGTAGATAGCCACAGCATGTGTGTGGACAAAGCCTGAGGTCCCACACTGATCCCATCAGTCCTGTGGTTCTACTTCTGAAGAGAATAGACAAGTCGAGAGCAATTTTAAAAAGCAAATGTATAGAGTATGCAGGTATATTTAATTTCAGCATAATGGCTAAGGGAGCAAATCTAGAATCAGACTACCTGGACCCAAATCCTGGTCTAGCCACTTCTGACCTACGTAAATGCTGGACAAAGTGTGCCGTGAGTTTCTGTTTTCCCATCTGTAGGATGAAAGCTAGGACTTGGCATAGGTCTTTTGCAGAGATTAAAATAGATCATCTCTGCCAAATTCAAAGCAGTTTTTGTCATTCAATAGAGTTAGCTATTATACTTTTTTTTTTTAACTTAGAAGAATGAAGACCTGTTGAAGTAACACAAGGAAATTGACAAGAATACTATCCTACTGAATAACACCCAGACCTCTGGTTTGTAAAACACAGGTGAGATATAACTGAGAGAAGAAAAAAATCCTGGTATTACAATCAGAAGGACTGAATTTGAATTTTTCCCCTAGTGATCTTGAGCCTATGGCTTCTTTTCTTTCTCTCTTTAAAATGACAATGTCCATTGGGGCGCCTGGGTGGCTCAGTGGGTTAAGCCGCTGCCTTTGGCTCAGGTCATGATCCCAGGTCCTGGGATCGAGCCCCGCGTCGGGCTCTCTGCTCAGCAGGGAGCCTGTTTCCTCCTCTCTCTCTGCCTGCCTCTCTGCTTACTTGTGATTTCTCTCTGTCAAATAAATAAATAAAATCTTAAAAAAAAAAATGACAATGTCCATTGCCACCTCACCCTGTGGTAATGGAGCTTAATGAGAGCAAGCATGCAAATTAACCAACGCAGTGCCTCTAGGCAACACAGTAGGTGCTAAATAAATACTCTCATCACCCTCTTTTACCTTCCTCAGACTCTGATGTCTAGTTTTATCATTTGTCTGAATTGGATATTTGAGCAATGATACTTCTCAGTAGTTTCAGGTCAAGACCGTTAGTCCCTAACACCAGTTCATGAGCCCCTATTGTAAAGTGCTTAGATATTTGCATAGATTGGACACATTTTCATCACAAAGTGGCTTCAAACTGCATCAGTAGAGGAGGCTCTGTTTCAGACTTGGTTCAGCTGTCTGCTGAGGTGCATATCATGTATCTAGTATGGGTTGTTGACTGGCACAATGCTGAACGTCGCATTTCACATTCATGGCCTCTAATAAAGTGTCTGAGATAGTTTATGAATCTGAGTCATATCCTCCATACTCCAGACCTGTCTGGAGAAAATATCGCCCCCTTTTTATTGGAAATGCCTGAAGGTGTAAAGTTGTTATGAAGTTTCTCACTCATTGAGTCCAGCCTCTCCTCTTGATTCAGGCTGTTCTCAGGAAGTTAACTATTTATAGTCAAATAAATGGACCAGGAGATTTTTTTACCCACTGTTCTGCTAGTTTTTAATAAAGTATGAAGGTGACTAATGTGTTCCAGTTTCAGGCTGGGACAAGATAACTCTTCCCAGAAAGCTGGTTCTTTTTTTTTTTTTTTCTTTTTTCTTTTTCAAAGACAAAATTACACTATGCAGTTAAAAGATCAGTTAGGGATTTCCATTCTGGTCGGAAGTCTGGTAAACATATGCTAATTTTCAAATACAGGGTTGACTTGGACTTCCCTAGTGTAAGGAGATTCTGTTTAGAAGTAGATGGAAAATCAATTCCTCACTGGTTAAGAAATAATGCCTTCACTTATTTTAAAAGTGAAAGAGAGCCGGAAGTTAAACTTCCTTTTAAACTTGAACCTGTCAGGCCACAAGAGCTTCCTTAGCAAAATGGTTTTTTTTTGTTGTTGTTGCCTGACATCAGTGTTGTAATGGAGTGTCATGATGTTTCTGTTCAGCATTCAGAAATGATTTGCATCTCCCGGGAAAGTATTTGAACAGCTTTTCTAGCTCTCTGATTCCGGATGCTTTTCCTCAAGGAAGTTCAATGCAAAGGTCTGGCTTTCAGTCTGTTTTACTAATCTAGCCTGACAAAAAGGCTGAAAGTGTTCAAGGACACGTCCCGACTTACTTAAGCATCTCTACTGAATGCACCTGCTATAAAGACTTGGACAGTAAATAGTGGTATGCGATTGTGGTGTGCCTGCCATCGATGCTTCACAAAGCCTACCACAAGAGTCTTCGTCATTATGAGACGTGCCTTTTGTTGGCTTGCTTTTATTTTGATTGCCTTCAGTACAGCAATTCAGTCTGATTCAGATTTAGCTAAGTGATTTTTTATCGTCCCCTACTGTGTACCAAATACTAATGATTGGATTTCACGTATATTACCTCACTTAATCTTTGAAATAATTGCTGAGGCATACATTACTGTTTCTGTGAGCTCTGGAGGTTAAAGTGACTTGCCCAAACTCACTCTACTCTCAGTGGCTAGGGCAGCAACCTAAAAAAAAAAAAAAAAGAATAGAATTGGGATTTGAACCCAAGTCTTCCCAGGGCAGGCACTAGTTGTTCTTGCCCAATCTGTGTCCAATAAACCAGACTCCTATTGAAGAAAGAAACCAAAAACAACCCAAAAGTCCTATGGGCAAAGAAATTTGGAAAGCATGGAATGAAGCAAACTTAACTGGTTTCTAAAGTGTAAGATTTTCTTAAAACCAAGAATAAGATTTCATAGTAGCCAAGATGAATCCCAAACACTTTACCAGTGGAATCCTTTCCAATAAGGAGACCCTCACATGACTTCATACCTGTTGGGAAATGTCTGCATTATGGCTTATCCTTGTGTGCTATTTTCTGAGTTTTTTTAATAATATCTCAAAGAATGACAGTGCCCCCCCCCTTTTTACCGCACAATCCAACTGTTCAAGTCATTAAAGATGTCGTTGGGAAAACATGACCCACACTGCAAAGCCATTAAAAGCCCATAGTGCATAGACCCTGCTGAGCTGATTTCAGGAATCTCTGCTTACCAAAAGCATCACTAGGATCCTTTATTTCCAATCATGAACTTGGAAACACCTAATATAGTGAGCTACAGAGTGCATCTTCCAAGAACATAGGTTCCAAGAGCCATGAAGGGACTTTTTATGTTCCATTCTGTGATTCTCTGCTAGAACTTTACAGAAATCAAAATTCTGGGAAGTAATAAACTATTGTCCTCATACATACAGAAGATCATGAGGATCTTCTTTTTTAAAAAATATATGTCCAAAGAAGAAGAAATTCTATGAGCTCATTCACTCCCCAATCAGCTGAGAAGGAATCAGAAGAAAGGAGATTGCAAAAGTCATGGTAAAATCTATTCAACCGAAGCAGAACTTCCTGAAACTTAGTTATCCTGCAAGCCTCACATTCCCCATTTAGGGCTGGTTAATGTGGGTTTGTAGATGTGATGGGAACTGGAAGTCATGGTGGGAGGGACAATCCTTCCTTCCGTTAACCGTTGTTAATAGCAAATGAACAACATGAGAAAAAGAAGGTGAAGAATGACTAATTCCTTCACCCTGGGTCATTGTACTCAGTCTGTGAAGGGACTGCACCTGTTCTTGTTTCCCATGTGTGAGTGGGCCTAGAATCCTGGAGGTGCAACTCAGTCCCTCTAGTCCAAGGCTATGTTGAGTCTGTCCTCTGTACAATGTATGTGGGAGTGGTGGGCAGTTCTTTCATCATGATGGCCACTGGTCTCCAGCCTGACTCACTGTCAACCTTCTGAGACTGTCCATTCATATCCTCAACCTCTTCTCCTCCATCAACTGCCTGGATACCCAGACTATACTATTTAGGATTCCATTCCCCCTTATGCTACTCTGTGTGGCTGCCATCTCTGCAAGCTGACTGCCAACCCCATGGTTTAGGTCTTTGATTATATTTTCAAGTTTTGGAGTGGACAGACACACATAAACACACTCACAGCCATATACAAATACATTCCAAGATATATACTTTAAGATATATTAACATAATACATACTAACCCATGTTAATTTCTAGTTATGTTACTTCATTTATTCCTCACTTTTAGTGAATTGGGATATTGGTACAGAACAATAGAGTTGTTCTGGCCACATACTATGCCACTAGATATCTGACTTTTGCCAAGAACCCTAATTTCTCCAGGAAGCAAATCCTTCATTTGGAAAATAGGACTCTCACAGGTGATTATGAGTTTTAACTATGCATTTAAAACCATTCCACAAATCCTAAAAGGCATTATGATTTCCTTATCTTACCTATTCACTGATTTGGCAAAAACCTATTGTGAGTCTGCTGTGTGAAAACGCGAGGCAAGGTCTAGGGACCCACACGTAAATAAAGTCATGTCCACCCATGAAGACTTCCCATAGAAGCACTTAATGCCATAAAACTTTCTTGACCTCTTAGCATTTAATTGCACCCTCCTTCTGGACACCCATTTCTCTAGTGTTCCAAGAAAGCACAAGTCTAGGTATTCCTTCTCCCTTTCCCTTCCTTCCTTCCTTCTCTATTGCTTTGGCTGGCTAAGTTCTTTTATACCATTTCTAAATGTTGGTGTTTCCTAAAACATTGATCTCAAGCCAAGTCATGATCTGTAGTGTCTTCTACACAACATTACGTATTACCTTTAAATTTCATCTCAGGTCAAGGCCTCCAAAATGTGTATCTCTAGCTAGAAATGTGATTTCTTTACATAGCACAACTAGTGATACAACTAACATGCTTTCATGACAGACATGTCAATTTGGAAAATCTTGACCTGCCTTTATGAATCTTTCACTACTGGTGTTTTCCTTATCTTTGTAAATGTTACCTCCCTTCACCTCACTGAACAGTTCCCAAACCTGGCCATCATTAGTTAGACCTTCCCCAACATATCCTGTCAAAGCTTATCAAGAATCTCCCCACCTCTGCTGCCACCATCCAAGTGCAACTGCCAGCATCACTCACCTGAACCTTGGCAATGACCTTTCAACGGATCCCCCAGGGTCATCTTTCTCAAACAAAAAATGTACTTTCTAGCTAAAAACCCTTCAAGGACTTCCCATTGCATTTCACAAAAACAAACAATAAACAAAAAATAATTCTTCATGTGATGTACCAGGCTAGATGACTTGGCTGCCCTCTTACTTACCGGTCCCACGAAGGGTGACCCCCCTGCTGCTTTAACCTTCATTTGGGACATCAGACACAGCAGCCCTCTCCTGCCTCTGGATCTTGTATTTGCCCCAGGCTGTCTTGAAGCCTTGCCCCTCAACTCCATCTTCATTTAGCTGAGACCTACTCATAGTTCAGGTCTAGTTTAACACTGCTTCTTCAGAAGACTGCCTTGACTCACCCATCTAATGGAGATCCCCTGTCATTCTTTCTCTTAGAAACCTGTACTTTTCTTTCATGGCACTTACTTTTATATTTCTATTCATCTGCTTAATATTTATCTTCCCCACATGAGAATAAACCCCATGAGAGAAGAGACTGGACTGTTTATATTCCTGAATACTCAGCCCTTAGTACCTGGCAAATAGCCAACATGGTAGCACGTATTTATAGAATGAACTAAGGAAAGAATGATATTTTGTAATCTGTTTAAAACCTGACTCTTTAAACTACAGTTTTTCATTAAAAATATTGTAGATGATATGTTAATCATTTACCTAACTTCTTATGTTGAAGAAATAAAATATAACATCATTTTTTTTTCCTGATGACCTAAGTCACCAAAGAACAAAGGATGAAACAATTAATTCAGACAAGATTTATATAGAAGGTCAAAAACCAACTGCACTAGCATAAGTTACAGAAACTTGACTTTATAACAGTTAATGAGAATATAACTCAGGGGTTTTAGTTTGACTAAAGATTCAGAATGAGTCAACAGCAGACTATGGCTCCTGGAACATTAATATAGACATAAGTTACATTCATAGAACTTTAGAATCTAAAATAAGGTGAAAGTTCCTCTCTCCTCTGGACATAAAATACCTATTTATTTTAGGACACCAGCATTAAGCACATAACAAAGCTGCAGGGTATTGGAAGGAAAGGCTAAATGCTGGAAGGCCATCTTATTGCCCTGGTGGGTTTTCTTAATGGCCTGGTGTGGGCATTCTTTAGCACACTGGCCTCCCCCGTCATTGGATAATTATAGCCTCTTAGTCGGGCTTCTCCCCTCTCATTATTCCCATGACTTGCCATCAGCCACTTATTTCCCAAATCCAAATTCCTCCCCAAGATCTCTTCCTGAGCTTCACATGCCCCAGGGCACACTGAGTATCTCTGCCTGGTTATCTTGTAAGGTTCTTCCAACTTAAGCCAGCACATTTCCATTTATAGAGCACCTTCTACCTGCTCCCAAATCAAAAACCTGAGAGATATCTGAGACTCTCCTTCCTCAGCTCCCAAACCTGCTAAAGTGATGTTAACCATCACTGGCATGCATTAAGATATGAATGGTCTACCATGCTCTGGGACTATTTCAGAAACCATACTTGCATTGGAAGTGGGGTTAGGTGTCTTATTGAGTTCTAGCTACTGCAACCAACATCATTAACTGGATTGCTCAAACAGCAGACATTTATTTCTCACAGTTCTGGAGGCTAGGAAGTCTAAGATCAGGTGCCAGCAAGGTCAGGTACATGGTAAAGAAGGGACTTCTTCTTGCTTTGCAGATGTTTGCCTTCCTGCTGTGTCCTCAAATGAGTGAGAGAGAGGGCCCTCTGGTCTCCTCTTCTTAAAATGGCACTAATCCATTATGGCGGCCCCACCCTCATGACCCCACCTAAACTTAAGCATTCAGTTGATCACTGTGGAGCACCTCGTTGTGACACTGTAAGGTAAGACAGTGGTTCTGTTGAAGTTTGTGAGTCTGTCTGTGTACTATTAACTGCAGTCTATTATTTCCGATTTTTATGTCTGATTATATGATTTTACAGTTTTTTCCCACTTCCTTTGAGAGTACTTGTCTCCAATATCATGTTCTCTTCCTTGCTTACTATTTGCTGAAGCTTAGGAAAGCAGAGAATTCTGCTTGAATTTGCCTGAATTTTCTAGAATATTGGTAATTAGAATATGAATGTGGATTTCTGGATTCTTCCGTGGATGTAGAGTTTTGTTTTTTTTTTTTTAAAGATTTTATTTATTTGACAGAGAGAGAGAGATCACAAGTAGGCAGAGTGGCAGGCAGAGAGAGAGAGGAGGAAGCAGGCTCCCCACCAAGGAGAGAGCCCGATGCGGGGCTCGATTCCAGGACCCCGGGATCATGACCTGAGCCGAAGGCAGAGGCTTAAACCCACTGAGCCACCCAGGAGCCCCGGATGTAGAGTTTAAACAGTTAATTTGGTAGCATTCATCTTGCCTGCCTAATTATGGCTTCCACCACACAACCCTATTTCACATGGTGCCTTTGCCAATGCCATACCCCACACCTGGAATGCCCTGCTTACTGTCACTAATTCTCTGCCTGGAGAGTTCCTGCTCATCCTTGATATCGCATCCAAGCTTCTCTCTAAGGACATCTCCTCTAACTGCTCAGGCCTGGCTAAACCTCCCTCATTCATGTCTACCCAGCCCCTTGCACCTGCCACTCTCATCGTGTGTGTTACTTTGTGCTCTCATGGTTGTCACAACTGGAATGACTCCATTTGATAGATTTAATATGCCATGAACAACGGTTCTAAGTTCTGGGAGAACTCTAGCACCTGCTAAATATGTCCCTGAATTTGGGGAAGGTGGAGGAGGGTATTGCATTTACTTGTCCCAGTTCATCCTGCACTTCTACTCCTTTGTATTTGCAAGTCCCAGTTCCCGAACCTCAGACATGCTATCCTCACACTACCTTAGACAAGCTAGCCTCACCAACCTACTATCTTTCCTTCCCAGTATGCTTCATGCCATACAATTTCCATTTTCTCATCTGTAAAAGGGAAATATTGAGACCTTTTTTTGTATTATTGTGATGTTTAAGCTATTACTTACAAAGCACTTAACACAGTGTCTGGTGCCCAGGGAAAGCTCAGTAAGTGTAGGTTGTTGTTTGAATTATTGCTATGATCGACATATGAGCAGGGAGAAATTTTGTAATCATGGTTTCTTCCATTAAACTCAGGCTGAATTTCTTCACTATTTTTCATACAAGTAGAAAATGGGTTTTCTTCTAAGACAAACCCAACTCCAGAGGCTGAACCCTTTCCCTTTCCTTGCTCTCATCAACCATCCTGGCCATCTTCTTCTCCCTTTTCTCCTTCCCCTTCTTCTTCCCAACCCCTACTCTTCTTTTCTTTTTCCTCCCACTTCTTGTGGCAGAGTTTCCTGGCTTGACTTTTCTCTTAGAATTTAAACTCCTTGAGGGTAAGAGTTAGGACATATTCAACTAGTAAGACCAGAGGTTGTCACATGATGGGTCTTCATTAAACCCCCAATTACTGAAACACAGAAGCTTTCTCTTGGCTGTCTTCCACTTTTCTAGATGTGTCTGGATGCTGCATTGCTTTGTAAGTAGCCTCCAGATACACATTTCTTTGTGCTTACTTATTTATGTGCATGTGTGTATGTGTGCGTGTTACAAAGAGCAACAATTGGTGTGCCTGGCTGACTCAAACCATAAAACATGCAACTCTTGACCCTGAGGTGGTAAGTTCGAGCCCCATGTTGGGTACAGAGATTACCTAAAAATAAAATCTTTTAAACAACAACAAAACCAAAGAGTAATAATAGCTAGCATTATTAGGGAAACTTTAAGCACTTACTTTATTCAAATATTACCAAAATTCTATGAGACATGAATTATCTTTATTTGCATTTTACAGATGAGGAAACTGAGGCTCAGGGAGTTTAAGCAATTTGATTAGTTTTAAAATAATAGTTAAGTAGTGTAGTGAGGAATTAAACCAAGCAATTAAATTATAATACCTGTGATTTAACTGTTACACTGTACCAGCAAGTATGTGTACTAATTTTATCACAGATAATGGCTACTAAAGGAAACTGGGAAAAGTGACTAATGTTTCTAAGGAAAATACTTTTAGCCCATATCCAATACAGAACAAGTTATCAGATTTAAAAAAAGAAAACTGTAATTAAAATTTGTCTGGGAAACTAATCATTGCTCCTAATCATCCTGTAAAAGCTAATCAGTGAATGAAACTCCATGCCCAATTTCAGAAAAAAAAGAAGGAAATTATTCAAAAGTGTCATTTTGCCATCTTTTTGATCAGACACATGAAACAGCCTTAATATGATGGTTAGCAATAGAGACAGACAAAGCTAACCTCCCCTCTTCTTACTCCAGCCATCCACTTGCAGGAGCAGCAGCCCTACTTCAACCTTTTGCTGATTGCCTGGGACTAATAAATGAGTGAGCTACTAAAATCTGAGTGGTAGTGAGCAAATGATAAGTTGGGAAGGCAATTTCTCCTAATGATTTGGAAATTAGTTAATGTAAGTGATCAAAGACAAGAGATGATAAATACATGTATAAAAATGCAACAAAGTGGGCCTAGTTCTTGATTTTGATCATGGCTTCTAAACTGTGGATTAAAACAATGTCTTGAAATTTCTCTGCTAAAAGTGAGTATAATGGAAGAAGTATGATAAAGCTTTAGCAAGTTATAAAAATAAGGAGAACCATGTAATATTTGCCCCCAGATCTATCTCTGGGATTTTGCTTTTCTTTAAAAAGATATACGAGGACTTTGAAAATCGTCTACTCCATTTCCCCATCTTTTCCTCCCCACTCAAGATTCAAGATAGTACACATTAAAGATCTTTCCATGGAAATATCAGCTCAACCATCAACTGCTTCTGTAGCCTTCTCTTCTTGCAAGGATTAAGTGGGACATACAGGAAATGTACATAAAACAACCTACACAATGTTACTCTCCTCCTTGACCACTATGGGTGAAGAAAACTAAGGCCCCTGTGAAAGTATACTCTTCCTCTTCACTTAATATGTTCTTTCTATGACAGGTCAAATGTAAAGCAAACCTTTCCACAACATGCCATTGTTATGCTCTTTCTAACCAAACCTTCTATCTCAACTAAATTCTGTCCTTTTGATTCAGTGTTCAACCCATTCCTTCCATCCCTTGTACTCTGCTGAAATGGCTTTCTTCAACTTCAAAAAACAAGGCCACCATTCTTAAGCTTAAAGTACTTGGCTTCCCACTGAATTTATAATAAAGTCATAGTTTACATTTTTTGCATTATCTTCCTCTTATTTTCAAACTTTCAGTCACGGTGGCCTTTCCTCTAATGGAATATGCCAGATTCTGTCCAACTGCAGGGCTCTTGCTCATGCTATTTCTGTTGACTGGACTATATTCTTTCCGTCTTCACCTAGTCAATTCCAATGATCTTTCAGTTCTCAATCCTACTTATTTTATGTTCTCATAGGCACCACACACCTCTGCTTTGTAACACTTGTCATGATTGCAATAGGCATAAATGTCCTTTGGGTAAAGGGAAATGTTGAAAGGATAACAGGTTTCTTGTCCAGCTATCTTAAATTCTAGATTAATAAAAGTCAGAGTTTCCCGGTAGTTCTTGCCTCTACCTATTTGATTGTTAAACTTCTCCCTGGATCTTTTGTTTTTTCTTAGGTAAAAATCAGAGGAAGCTACAGGGCACCTGGCTGGCTCAGTATATAGAGCATTTGACCCTTGATCTTGGTGTCGTGAGTTCAAACCCCATCTTGAGTGTAGAGTTTACTTAAAAAAATGATAAAAATCAGGATTTTTAAAAAGATTTTATTTATTTATTTGACAGAGAGAGACACAGCAGGAAATGGAAAACAAGCCGGGGAAGTGGGAGATGGAGAAGCAGGCTTCCCACTGAGCAAGGAGCCCAATGTGGGGCTCAATGCGGGGTTCGATCCCAGGACCCTGGAATCATGACCTGAGCCAAAGGCAGATGCTTAAGGACTGAGCCACCCAGGGGCTCCTCAGAGGATTTTTAGTTCTTTATCTGCATCTATAAGTATCTTTCACTCCTTACAAATAATTTGCTTCAGAATGAGGAACTGATTGTTTATGTCCTAATTTGACTCCAAAATCAGATCCCTGCTAGTCCAGGGAGAACTTACTTTATGCCAACTGTAGCACAGCAGGTATGGTCCTTGTGACACAGGAGAAGAGAGATTTAGCAATGGCAAATTTAATTCATAGGAAGCAATCTCTGAGTTTTAGACAGAGATGAATGAGAGGGAATTCCTCCCCTAATGAGACTCAGAGTGGATATTTATTTGTTTATTTCTATTTTTAAAAAAGATTTTTTTTTTTTTTTATAGACCAAGCACAAGCAGGGGTTGCCACAGAGGGAGAGGGAAAAGCAGGTACCCCACCCAGCAGGGAGCCTGATGCAGGGCTCCATCCCAGTACCCTGGGATCATGACCTGAGTTAAAGGCAGAGGCTTAACTGACTGAGCCACCCAGGTGTCCCTCAGAGTGGATGGCATCCCATTTTTAGAAATTGGTCTGAAATGACAAGGGAGAGCGGGAGTGAATGGGGACATGAAAAGAAGACAACCAAAAAAAAAAAAAATGGACTTTGCAAGAGTAATCTAATTAGATCTAATTAATCTAATTATAGTAACCATCTCTCAAGGTAAATTTGACTCAGTCATGAAGAAGTGTCATCTTTTCTTTGGAGGGTCACCTCTCCAAGATTCCATGAACACAGTAAGTTCATGAAAAGAAGATGCAAGCAAATGAATGACAGGAGAGTGTATAAAAAGTCCATCTGTCTCTTTGGGGATATAAACAGGAAATCTATGGGGAAAGGAAGGTAGCCAAAAAGATAAGATATGAGTCTGGAGCGGCTTTTAGGTTATACACTGGCTCTCAGAGGGAGTAATGTCAGACCATCATGTCAGATTTAATATGTGTGAGAAATGCAGAAGAAAAGGCAAAATACAAAAAAAAAAAAAAAAAAAAGATTGTAGCTGTAAAGGTTAACAGATTGCAAATGGAGGGTTTTTTTTTCTTTTAAAACTCTTGAGTGAAGCCTGAAATTGGAATGTCATTGGCAATAATATTAAAGAGCCAATAAAACCTACAAATTCTATAGTGATTGTGTGATCCAAGATGGAAATGATGCTGATGGTTTGTCAACAGTGTGGGTCCATTACATGGATCTTCTGTCATGCAAGAATGCTGTATATGTTATTCATCTCATCCCTCTAACATTTACACATGCTTGAGGTTTTGCAGTCTGTCTGCCCCTACCTTGTTTATGTCACCTAGCGCTAGCTGCCAGTCCACTGGGGTTCCATGATCCAGACACAGCAATCTTGCCTGGCTCGTCATCATGTTTACTGCCTTCGAGTGGCATAAGGGGTGCGTGTCTTGAGAATGTCACACCCCCTGCATTTCCCGCTAGATCAGTCTTTTTCCCCAGAGGACATTTGAAAATGTCTAGGTACATTTTTGCATGTCACACTGGGTAGGCATGCAATTGATTTCTAGTGGGTAAGGACCAGGGATGTCATTGTACATCTTATAATGCACAGACCAACTTTCCACTGAATGCAATCATCTGGCCCCAAATGTCAATAGTACCAAGAGAGAGAAATTCTGTTCTAGATTATTTCTAATGCTCCATTTTTCAGATTTCCACTTACTGTTCACTTCTGGGAAACCTTCCTTGATCTCCCTAACTAGATGAGGCAGCCCAAGGCACTTGGCCTTTCTACATTATAACAACTCTCACAGTTGTAACCAATTCATTTTTCTGTTTAATTATTTGTGTAACCCAGTCAATGAGACAGCCAGAAGGAAGGACATACTGAAAGAAATTTATCTGGCTGATCAGTGACTAGGAAAATAATTGAAACTTATCTTGCTGATAATTGAATAGGAAATATTTACACCAGAGGATGATGCAAATGTTTTTATTTTCCTTATTCAATGCTGAGTCCCCCTCCCCTGCCATTTTTAAAAAGATTTATTTCCTTGAGAGAGAGAGAGGGAGGGAGGGAGAGAGAGAAAGAGAAAGAGAGGGAAAGCAGGGAAGAGGGAGAAGAGGAGAAGAGAATCTCAAGCAGACTCTACGCTGAGCCTAGAGCCCAATGTAGGGCTCTATCTTATGACCTTGAGATCAGGATCTGAGCCAAAACCAAGAGCAGGATGTTTAACCTACTGTACCACCCAGACACCCCTGAGTTTCCTTTTGATGGATGCCCCATCATGCTTGTTTTATACTCCTCTTCTCCCTAAGAGTCCAGATTGCCACTTTTGTTTAATCCAATTCACTCCTAAGTGGATGTTCCTTAAGCCCAAGGCCCAAATTGGCAATTTCAGTTGTTCCCTGAACCTCATGTTCTTCAGAGTAGAATGGTGACATAATCCACAGACTCTTTTTAAAATATTTTTATTGATGACGATCATCTGTCATAGATAACCTTGATGTGCTTTCATGCCAGAAGAAACCCCTACTTCACTAAGGGTTATTATAACAGGAACAAACCCTGTTCCAAACAGCTAACTCCTGCCTGCCACACATGTGGGGAAAGGAGAGATAAAGGGACTTCTGGAGGAAGAAGTGTTCACAAACCTGCAAATCAACACACTGCTTCAACCTCCACTCCCAAGTCCTGAAGCTTCTGCCTCATTAGTTCCCCACTTCCTCCTCTCTGCCTACATTACTTAAAGCACTGCCTTCTTTGGAGCCTTATCCTTCCCGTCACTGTGTATCTTATGCAGGTGACCATTCTCTGGACCCCATAGCACAGGAGTTGAGGGACCAAGTCTTGAGTAACTTTAGGTCACTAACATAATGGTTTGGCACCTAGTATGGGTACAATGACCATGTTTCTATTCTGAGAGCCCAGACACTTATTATAGGGACTCATCTTCTTTTATATCTGAGAATAATAATTTTATCCAGGTACAGTGAACCTCTGGTGTGTTTTAAGAAATCCTTTAGCGGGGACACCTGGGTGGCTCAGTGGGTTAAGTGCCTGCCTTCAGCTCAGGTCATGATCTCAGGGTCCTGGGATCAAGCCCCACATCAGGCTCTCTGCTCAGCAGGGAGCCTGCTTCTCCTCCCTCTCTGCCTGCCTCTCTGCTTACTTATGATCTCTGTCTGTCAAATAAATAAATAAAATCTTTAAAAAAATCCTTTAGCTGTAAATCTCTGAATATGATGGTCTTCATATTAAGACCTATTTCATTCTGCAAACTGACAACTCATGAAGTTGGAAATATGATTGGCTAGGAGAGATATGGTAAAATCCTTAACATCATGAGTATTCAAATAAATGTAATGATAAAGTGATGAAATGGGATTTATACTTATTTTTTAAAGTGAAATGAGAATATCTAGTGTTGGCAGGAGTCTGGGCATATAGCTCTGCTCATCCATTGGTGCTCCAAGTGGTTAAAGCAATCCAGCAATAAGTCACAAAACACTTGAAAAACATGTGATATGAAGCACAAAAATGGATTTGTTGTGAATTGTTAAAAATAATTCAGAAGTATCACAAGCCTTCCTCTTTCTCTTTGTCTTCCTTTCCACTTCCTCTTCCTTTCTGTTTCTTTGTTGGTGGCAGGACCTAGAGGTAGAGGGACTGAGGTGATAGCAGGAATTCTAATGAAGAAACATAACTTTAATGGGAATCCTAGAGAATCAGGAAGTCAGTCTTCCTAAGCCAACATCAGTCACCATGTCAGGACGATTCAAAGTTGTAAGCCCTTCAAAAGAAAGTCATCAGAAGAAACCATAGGAGATAGAGGTTAATTAAATACCTAATTAGAATCTGGCTTCTTGGAAAGTTCAGAGTGGAGGGAGAGTAGAGCAATCTACTTTTATGGAGGTTGAGAGTAGGGTAGGGTGGGGAAAAGACAAAAATAAAGATTTGCATTTGCATTTTTTTGATTGTTTTGCTTCTGGTATTCTAATACCCCAAAACATATCTTTTAAAAGCCAATATGAAGACCATTATTTAAAAAATTACCATTTGTTGATAATTGCTGGAGACTATGCAGATTCTTCCCCAAGTTTTATACAGCTATTATCGGCAGCTTTTCATCTCTGGAGCTCTTGATCCAGTTAAACTTGGCAGGCATATATGGAGCACCTACTATGTACCAGGTACCACACTAGGCAATAAGCTTGGGAAAATGAGGGTGACACCATCCCTGTACATACAGAGCTCCTGGCCCAGTGGGGAGGACAGGTACATATAGAAAGCATGACAATAAAATGGGAGGTGTGTCAGAATTGCCTTAGCACAGAGCCAGAAGCAAGGCTGTGTCACCTGGAAAGTCATACACACAAAGCTGATGCCTGGTCTCAAGCTTTAAGGTATGGCAGATGACCAAGCAAAATGGAAAAAGTAAGTGGAGTCCAGATCCAGAAAATAGGATGCAGAGAGAGATCTGGAAAAGGCAATGGAGAATTCAAGGACAGCAGGAGGCTTGGGCATGTAGGCACTGCCTGGGCATGAGGGAGGATTTGAGAGGGTAAGATGAAAATAATGAGCAAGATGTTCAAGTGTTGGTCTAAGACGTTACATTTTTTAGTAGCTCTGATAGTCATAGCTGATCCTCTGGTCTACAGGATCCACACGAATCCTATTAATCAGGCAAGGGTCATCATCCCCACATTTACATATAAGCAGGCACGTCAGAGTCTAAGTATGTATAGATGCAAATGCTGCACAGCAAATAGAAGTAAAGCTGAGAGCAGATTCCACACCTTCAGACTAGGATCTAAGTCCTTTTAATCCTTTGTTCCTTTCTTTGTTCCTTCCTTCCTTCTACAAAGATTTATTGAGCCTCCATGATGAGCTACTTCCTATCATGAATATAGTGTTCTAGGTCCTAAGGATGGAGGCTTAATCACCCACAATCTTTTTCTCTGTGTTTATCCTCTTCCTTTGAATGAACTACACTACCAGCAGTGTAGTTTATTCTCAGTGGAAACTAGTAGAGAGCCTGGCACAAAGTTAGGACTCATTAAGTGAGCAGTTAATGGGATTGTTGTTGAATGGGTAAGTCTAACCCCGTGCATCTCATAACACCTGTCCCAAGAAATATGGAAGCTGAGCAGAAGGAAAGACGTCTACACTGCAAAATGAAAGGTATGCCGTCATACATGGGTTTTGACGTCAAATCATCCAGTTTGAAATCCCAACTCTGTGACTTTGAGCAGCTTCCTTAACGTCTCTGAACTTCCGTGTCTTTATCTGGAAAATGCAGCAATAATACTTGCCCTCAGGACTTGGTCTTAGGGTAAAAGAAGACAGCCTATCACATCCTAAGTAGTCACATCCTAAGTCACATCCTAAGCCTGGGATGGCATACTGGCACATAGGAGGCGCCCAATCAAAAGCAGCAGTTATTACTGGTGCAAGGCTAACCAGCAGAGGTACATCAGTTGGAGTTTCACAAACACGGTCGGTGTACAGCAAGGCTAACACTAACCAGCATTATGACTGGAATGTCGCACTTTGAACACAGAGTTCTTTCTCAGATGGACAGACCCTTTGGAGGTCTTCCCTTCTCCACTGTCATGACAAGGAGGACCAACTCCTGACCTGGCAGAGCTGCCAAGTTTCACTCTGGGGCTGAGTCATGCTGAGTAGAACCCAGGACAACTCGTGCCACCATCATTAAGGGGCAGAGGTCTACAGGCATCACAAACATGAGTCTGGATTTTCATACCCTTTGCTACACAGGCCAGACTCTCACACACAGAACAAAAAGGTAAACACACGACCCAAGCCTTTGTTCTCACATTGGTCACTATGTCCAGCCCTGTTGTCCTCATGCTCCCATCTTCTATGCCAAGCGTCAAAGAGTGGAAGCTCAGATGAAAGAAACTTTCACCCTTGATTGATTCAAAGAGAAGATTGGATTTTGGAGCCTGGGATTTTTTTCTTTAGATTGTATGTAACATTTTTGGTAAGAACTTACACAACTCATTCTCTGCATAGTTTTGACAAGTATAGAAATGTTAATGCAATAAAAGAACCCAGAAATATAAAAGAACCCAAACTTAGAAAGCCAATAAGTAAAAAATGGAAATAACCTTAATTATCAATAATAAGAAAATGGTTAAGTAAAATTAAGGCACACCCAGATATTGGAATATGGGCAGTCCCTAAATTGTTAGTTTTAGTGACATGGGAACATGTCTAAAATATACCATGTAGAGGAGTCAAGATGGTGGAGAAGTAGCAGGCTGAGACTACTTCAGGTAGCGGGAGATCAGCTAGATAGCTTATCTAAAGATTACAAACACCTACAAATCCAACGGGAGATCGAAGAGAAGAAGAACAGCAACTCTAGAAACAGAAAATCAACCACTTTCTGAAAGGTAGGACTGGCGGAGAAGTGAATCCAAAACAACTGGAAGATAGACCGCGGAGGGAGGGGCCGGCTCCCGGCAAGTGGCAGAGCAACGGAGCACAAAATCGGGACTTTTAAAAGTCTGTTCCGCTGAGGGACATCGCTCCAGAGGCTTAACAGGGGTGAAGCCCGTGCGGGGTCAGCGTGGCCTCAGGTCCCGCAGGGTCACAGAAGGATTGGGGTTTCTGAGTGTCGCAGAGCTCACAGGTATTAGAATGGGGAAGCCGGCTACAGAGACAGAGCCGAGGAGTGACTCTCAGCTTGGGGTTGCCTTGAACCGGTCGCAGGCTCGGTCAGCTCGGAGCACGGCTGGAGGCCAGGGTGGTGGGAGTCATTGGGCGCTGTTCAATGGGGGCGCACTGAGGAGTGGGGCCCCGGGATCTCGGCTCCTCCGGGCCGGAGACTGGGAGGCCGCCATCTTCATTCCCGCCCTCTGGAACTCTATGGAAAGTGCTCAGGGAACAAAACCTCCCGAAAGCAAACCCTAGCGGATTACTCAGCCCAGCCCCGGGTAAGGGCGGTGCAACTCCGCCTGGGGCAAAGACGCTTGAGAATCACTACAACAGGCCCCTCCCCCAGAAGATCAACGGGAAACCCAGCCAGGTAAGTTCACCTACAAAGGAGTGTAGTTTCAATACCAAGGAGAGCAGCGGAATTCCAGAGGAGGAGAAAGCAAAGCACGGAACTCATGGCTTTCTCCCCATGATTCTTTAGCCTTGCAGTTAATTTAATTTAATTAATTTTTTTTTCTTTTTCAATTTTTTTTCTTCTGCTAAATTTTTTTAACTTTTACCCTTTTCTTTTTTAACATTGTTTAACTAGTTTATCTAATATATATATATATATATATATATATATATATATATATATATTTCCTTTTTATACTTTTTCTTTATTGGTTTTCTTTTTTTAATTTTTTTTTCTTTCTTTCTGAACCTCTTTTTATCCCCTTTCTCCCCCCTCACGATTTGGGATCTCTTCTGATTTGGCTAAAGCATATTTTCCTGGGGTTGTTGCCACCCTTTTAGTATTTTACTTGCTCCTTCTTTCGAGCCGGGCTCAAAAAAGGCATGGAAGATATTAGAGAAACCCTCTGGAGATATAAAAGCCCTTTCTGGAGAAATAAAAGAACTAAAATCTAACCAAGTTGAAATCAAAAACGCTATTAATGAGGTGCAAACAAAAATGGAGGCTCTGAATGCTAGGATAAATGAGGCAGAAGAAAGAATTAGCTTTATAGAAGACCAAATGACAGAGAATAAAGAAGCTGAGCAAAAGAGGGACAAACAGCTACTGGACCATGAGGGGAGAATTCGAGAGATAAGTGACACCATAAGACAAAACAACATTAGAATAATTGGGATTCCAGAAGAAGAGGAAACGGAGAGGGGAGCAGAAGGTATGGTGGAGAGAATTATTGGAGAGAATTTCCCAAATATGGCAAAGGGAACAAGCTTCAAAATCCAGGAGGTTCAGAGAACCCTCCTCAAAATCAATAAGAATAGGTCCACACCCCGTCACCTAATAGTAAAATTGACAAGTCTTAGTGACAAAGAGAAGATCCTGAAAGCAGCCCGGGAAAAGAAGTCTGTAACGTACAATGGTAAAAATATTAGATTGGCAGCAGACTTATCCACAGAGACCTGGCAGGCCAGAAAGAGCTGGCATGATATATTCAGAGTACTAAATGAGAAAAACATGCAGCCAAGAATACTATATCCAGCTAGGCTATCATTGAAAATAGGAGGAGAGATTAAAAGCTTCCAGGACAAACAAAAACTGAAAGAATTTGCAAACACCAAACCAGCTCTACAGGAAATACTAAAAGGGGTCCTCTAAGCAAAGAGAGACCCTAAAAGAAGTATATCAGAAAGAAACAGAGGCAATGGCACTAAATTCATATCTCTCAATACTTACCCTGAATGTTAATGGGCTAAATGCCCCAATCAAAAGACACAGGGTAACAGAATGGATAAAAAAACAAAACCCATCTATATGTTGCCTATAAGAAACTCATCTTAAACCCGAAGACACATCCAGGTTTAAAGTGAGGGGGTGGAAAAGAATTTACCATGCTAATGGACATCAGAAGAAAGCAGGAGTGGCAATCCTTATATCAGATCAATTAGATTTTAAGCCAAAGACTACAATAAGAGATGAGGAAGGACACTATATCATACTCAAAGGAACTATCCAACAAGAAGATCTAACAATTTTAAATATCTATGCCCCTAACGTGGGAGCAGCCAACTATATAAACCAATTAATAACAAAATCAAAGAAACACATTGACAATAATACAATAATAGTAGGGGACTTTAACACTCCCCTCATTGAAATGGACAGATCATCCAAGCAAAAGATCAACAAGGAAATCAAGGCCTTAAATGACACACTGGACCAGATGGACATCACAGATATATTCAGAACTTTTCATCCCAAAGCAACAGAATACACATTCTTCTCTAGTGCACATGGAACATTCTCCAGAATAGATCACATTCTTGGTCCTAAATCAGGTCTCAACCGTTATCAAAAGATTGGAATCATTCCCTGCATATTTTCAGACCACAATGCTCTGAAGCTAGAACTCAATAACAAGAGGACATTTGGAAAGAACCCAAATACATGGAGACTAAACAGCATCCTTCTAAAGAATGAATGGGTCAAGCAGGAAATTAAAAAAGAATTGAAAAAATTCATGGAAACAAATAATAATGAAAACACAACGGTTCAGAATCTGTGGGACACAACAAAGGCAGTCCTGAGAGGAAAATATATAGCGGTACAAGCCTTTCTCAAAAAACAAGAAAGGTCTCAGGTACACAACCTAACCCTACACCTAAAGGAGCTGGAGAAAGAACAAGAAAGAAACCCTAAACCCAGCAGGAGAAGAGAAATCATAAAGATCAGAGCAGAAATCAATGAAATAGAAACCAAAAAAACAATAGAACAAATCAACGAAACTAGGAGCTGGTTCTTTGAAAGAATTAATAAGATTGATAAACCCCTGGCCAGACTTATCAAAAAGAAAAAAGAAAAACCCAAATAAATAAAATCATGAATGAAAGAGGAGAGATCACAACGAACACCAAAGAAATACAGACAATTATAAGAACATACTATGAGCAACTCTACGCCAACAAATTTGACAATCTGGAAGAAATGGATGCATTCCTAGAGACATATAAACTACCACAACTGAACCAGGAAGAAATAGAAAGCCTCAACAGACCCATAAGCAGTAAGGAGATTGAAACAGTCATCAAAAATCTCCAAACAAACAAAAGCCCAGGGCCAGATGGCTTCCCGGGGGAATTCTACCAAACATTTAAAGAAGAACTAATTCCTATCCTCCTGAAACTGTTCCAAAAAATAGAAATGGAAGGAAAACTTCCAAACTCATTTTATGAGGCCAGCATCACCTTGATCCCCAAACCAGACAAGGATCCCATCAAAAAAGAGAACTACAGACCAATATCGTTGATGAACACAGATGCAAAAATTCTCACCAAAATACTAGCCAATAGGATTCAACAGTACATTAAAAGGATTATTCACCACGACCAAGTGGGATTTATTCCAGGGTTGCAAGGCTGGTTCAACATCTGCAAATCAATCAATGTGATACAACACATTAATAAAAGAAAGACCAAGAACCATATGATACTCTCCATAGATGCTGAAAAAGCATTTGACAAAGTACAGCATCCCTTCCTGATCAAAACTCTTCAAAGTGTAGGGATAGACGGCACATACCTCAATATTATCAAAGCCATCTATGAAAAACCCACCGCAAATATCATTCTCAATGGAGAAAAACTGAAAGCTTTTCCGCTAAGGTCAGGAACATGGCAGGGATGTCCGTTATCACCACTGCTATTCAACATAATACTAGAAGTCCTAGCCTCAGCAATCAGACAACAAAAGGAAATTAAAGGCATCCAAATCGGCAAAGAAGAAGTCAAACTATCACTCTTTGCAGATGATATGATACTACATGTGGAAAACCCAAAAGACTCCACTCCAAAACTGCTAGAACTTGTACAGGAATTCAGTAAATTGTCAGGATATAAAATCAATGCACAGAAATCAGTTGCATTTCTCTACACCAACAACAAGACAGAAGAAAGAGAAATTAAGGAGTCAATCCCATTTAATATTGCACCCAAAACTATAAGATACCTAGGTATAAACCTAACCAAAGAGGCTAAGAACCTATACTCAGAAAACTATAAAGTACTCATGAAAGAAATTGAGGAAGACACAAAGAAATGGAAAAATGTTCCATGCTCCTGGATTGGAAGAATAAAAATTGTGAAAATGTCTATGCTACCTAAAGCAATCTACACATTTAATGCAATTCTTATCAAAGTACCATCCATTTTTTTTTTCAAAGAAATGGAACAAATAATCCTAAAATTTATATGGAACCAGAAAAGACCTCGAATAGCCAAAGGAATATTGAAAAAGAAAGCCAAAGTTGGTGGCATCACAATTCCGGACTTCAAGCTCTATTACAAAGCTGTCATCATCAAGACAGCATGGTACTGGCACAAAAACAGACACATAGATCAATGGAACAGAATAGAGAGCCCAGAAATAGACCCTCAACTCTATGGTCAACTCATCTTCGACAAAGCAGGAAAGAATGTCCAATGGAACAAAGACAGCCTCTTCAATAAATGGTGTTGGGAAAATTGGACAGCCACATGCAGAAAAATGAAATTGGATCATTTCCTTACACCACACACGAAAATAGACTCAAAATGGATGAAGGATCTCAATGTGAGAAAGGAATCCATCCAAATCCTCGAGGAGAACACAGGCAGCAACCTCTTCGACCTCAGCCGCAGCAACATCTTCCTAGGAACATCGCCAAAGGCAAGGGAAGCAAGGGCAAAAATGAACTATTGGGATTTTATCAAGATCAAAAGCTTTTGCACAGCAAAGGAAACAGTGAACAAAACCAAAAGACAACTGACAGAATGGGAGAAGATATTTGCAAACGACACATCAGATAAAGGGCTAGTGTCCAAAATCTATAAAGAATTTAGCAAACTCAACACCCAAAGAACAAATAATCCAATCAAGAAATGGGCAGAGGACATGAACAGACATTTCTGCAAAGAAGACATCCAGATGGCCAACAGACACATGAAAAAGTGCTCCATATCACTCGGCATCAGGGAAATACAAATCAAAACCACCATGAGATATCACCTCACACCAGTCAGAATGGCTAAAATTAACAAATCAGGAAATGACAGATGCTGGCAAGGATGCGGAGAAAGGGGAACCCTCCTACACTGTTGGTGGGAATGCAAGCTCGTGCAACCACTCTGGAAAACAGCATGGAGGTTCCTCAAAATGTTGAAACTAGAACTACCCTATGACCCAGCAATTGCACTGCTGGGTATTTACCCTAAAGATACAAACGTAGTGATCCGAAGGGGCATGTGCACCCAAATGTTTTTAGCAGCAATGTCTACAATAGCCAAACTATGGAAAGAACCTAGAGGTCCATCAACAGACGAATGGATAAAGAAGATGTGGTATATATACACAATGGAATACTATGCAGCCATCAAAAGAAATGAAATCTTGCCATTTGCGACGACGTGGATGGAACTAGAGGGTATCATGCTTAGCGAAATAAGTCAATCAGAGAAAGACAACTATCATATGATCTCCCTGATATGAGGGAGAGGAGATGCAACATGGGGGGTTAAGGGGGTAGGAGAAGAGTAAATGAAACAAGATGGATTTGGGAGGGAGACAAACCATAAGTGACTCTTAATCTCACAAAACAAACTGAGGGTTGATGGGGGTAGGGGGGTTGGGAGGGGGGTGGGATTATCTACACTGGGGAGGGTATGTGCTATGGTGAGTGCTGTGAAGTGTGTAAACCTGGTGATTCACAGACCTGTACCCCTGGGGATAAAAATATATTATATGTTTTTAAAAAATAAAATTAAAAAAAAAATGCCAAAATATCTAGATACCAAAAAAAAAAAAAATATATATATATATATATATACTATGTAAAAACACAGACTAGAAAACTTTGCATATAGCATGATTGCAATTATTAAACATATATTACATATACCAAGAAGGCTACTTTTATATGGGATTACAATACTTACTTATACTTTTTTGTATATCTACATTTATACAGTAAATATTTATAGCCATTTTTATTAAAAATGTTTCAAAAATATAATAGATAGCTTAAGTAACTTTCAATCACCCTTGCCTTTGAAGGTGGTATGTAGGACAAATGAACTCAGTAAGAACTTGGTTAATAAGCATTTACCCTTGTGAAGTTATGGTTGGTGCCATGGACATGAAGTGGCTAAGGTTTGCTGAACAAATCATTAGCCAAGGGATGTCTTAGTTGCCAAATATTTGGAGAACGGTGTCAAATGGAAGGAAAAAAAAAATCTTCGTGTGTGAGTCAGGAAATCAAAGTGTTAATAATAACTCCACCACTAAATGAACTTGAATAGTTTATTTTCCTCTGTGTTTCAGTTTTCCACTGGAATAGGAGGGGAAAATGTTCCTTCCTTCATTCATGGATTCATTTATTCAAGAGCTATTTCTTGAGGATCTACGATAGATCAGGTCCTACTGTAGGCTCTGGAACAGAGTGTTAGACAAAAGCAATGTGGCATCTCCTTTCAAAGAACTTATGTCCTGATAAAGTTAGACGAACCATAGACTACTGATCAAATACATAAGTAAACTGGGATCACGGGATCTTAAGAAATAGAAGACGGGATGAGGGGAAAGAGAGCAGTGTGGAAGGTCTCTTAGGAGGTGATTCGTAAGGGAAATGTAAGAGCAAGCCAGGCTGTTATCCAGGGGGAAAGGTGTCCAGGCAGAAGGAACAGCATGTACAAAGGCCTCGAGGCAGAAGTGTGGCTGGAGTAAAGGGACCCAGCCAAAGGTGGTGGAAATGAAGTCGATTCTTTTCCCTGCAGTTTAACCAAATAGAATTCAGCAAAAAGCCTGTTGCAAGCTCAAAAGGCTCCCAGTGCTTGAGCTTCAAAGTCCAAGGCCTCTGCATAGGTAGTGCATTTACAGAAACCTGATCAGCCCTGCCGCAGGACTTTGAAGGCCCGCTGTGCAACTATTAGCTGATCTCACTTAACAAACAATGACGCAGTCCCCAGGCATGTTTGTGCCCAAGCAGGTGATGATTTTCTCTCCGCTGACTCCAGTCAAGGACTTTCTGCTTCCAGATTTCAGGCTCCAGGTGACGTTGGGCACAGGGGGTCAGGTGGCGAGTGGAACAGGTCACACGCCAGCCAGGTGACATGATCTGTACCCGGCTCAAATTTCAAAGAGCCCACTTTTCTGCCCGTGTGTCAAGCACACAGTTAGTTTGAATGTTGCAAGCAGAGTAAGATGATTCATCAATTTCCAAACCCCTGGGAAAGAAACCTATTGTTTCGATTCTCAAAAAATGTTTTCCTAACCCCTACAGAGGTAGCTAAAGGGAAGATAAACTAGGATGCAGTTAAGGGCCAAAAAAAGAAGCAATTACTGTCATCCATAATTACAAGGCTTATCATTTATTGTGCAGTAATAGTCGCATTTCCAAGCAGACATTATTAATTAGTGAAATAACAAGGCAATTTGCATTCATCTCAGTCCAGAAGAATTCAAACTACTTTAATAGATCAAACATAGGTAATTTAGCCTTATTACTTTTTGTCTTTTTAATAGAAGGGGAAACCGAGGCAGAATACATTGAATGGATCATGAAAAGAGGTAAGTCCACCCAAAGCTTTGTAGAAATCAGATTGTCATCCAGGATAACACCGCATTGCGTAAATTCATAGAGATGTGTTAGAACATAAAGATGTGCAGGCACGGAAATTAGGTTAATTTCTCAGGAGCACCATCCATTTTGATGTGGGACCAGATCTCTCTGGATCTGTTACCCTCCTCATGAAACGGGACTGTCAGTCCTTGTCTGACATGATTGTTCTGCAGAATAAATGAGAAATGTGTGCCTGCAAAGCAGGTCTGGTTTGTAACATGGGTGGATACTGTCCAGATCCCAGCAGAAGGACCGCTTAAGGAAGAGAAAGGAGCTCTGCATTAGCCCAGAGTGTTGGGGCTGAATTTTTCTGGAAGAAGGGAAGGGAAGATGCAGAAGGAAATCCAACTCATTTTAAGGAAAAATGTCAGAAGATCAGCTGGGTTTCCAGTCTGAGGCATGAGGAGGGATCCTAGCAGATCCATCTTCCACAGAAATGACAGAGCCTGCAGAGCAGACATATATCCAATCATCCAATGTCTTGCTTCTGGAATGGGCTTGATTTGTGCGAGTGTTTATAGGCCTACTTCTCTTGATGTTGACTTTGTGGCACAGAGAAGTCCTCATGGCTAACACGTTCAGTTTATACAATGAGAGCTTGTGGCATATAATATATACGGAAAGTGAGTATCTATGTGTTTATGCAGATTAGGAAAACTTGTACATCAGACAGATGTAAGTAGCCCAGGTGGCCAGGAGTATTTCTCCCTGTTAGTTTCTTTCTTTTCCTTCCTCCTCCTCCTCTTCTTCTTCTCCTTCTTCTTCTTCTTCTTCTTCTTCTTCTTCTTCTTCTTCTTCTTCTTCTTCTTCTTCTTCTTCTTCTTCTTCTTCTTCTTCTTCTTCTTCTTCTTCTTCTTCTTCTTCTTTTTCTTCTTCTTCTTCTTCTTTTTCTTCTTCTTCTTCTTCTTCAACAGGGTCAACTGGTATGAAACAAAACAGAAGAAGCAATTATGACACTATAACATAAGTCTGAGACATAATCTAGGAAAGTCTCTTTGCTTTTAAAACTAAAGAAGCTTTTACAGTACTTAGTCAAAACCTGGACTCAGGTCTTCTTTGACCCTTCAAACCTAGCTCCTCCTGGATGCACCTTCCTGTCCCTCAGATAGTATCTCCTCAGAAGAGAGGAAGTTTGTCATTTCTCAGTCCTTGGTTCTGGCCACTCAGAGTCTTTCCACAGAGAGAAAGAAATAAAGGGTAATGTGGTTAATTAGGCACAGGCTACATGGTATTGGAACTTGGGGACCTGATTTTAATTCCTTCATCTGTACTTTTTTTTTAAAAGATTTTATTTATTTATTTGACAGAGAGAGACACAGTTAGAGAGGGAGCACAAGCAGGGGGAGTGGGAAAGGGAGAAGCAAGCTTCCCGTGGAGCAGGGAGCCCCGGGGCTCCATCCTATGATCCGAGGATCACGACCAGATCTCCGAAGGCAGCTTAAAGACAGAGCCACCCAGGTACCCCTCATCTGGACTTTCTGACTGTGATCTCAAAGTCAGTTCCTCATCTGTGAGATGTGGATCATGGAGGCTGCTCCCACGGAGCATCGTATTTAAGGAGATTATATACTGAAGACACAGATAAAGAGGAAATGGACCAAAAAAAAACTTCCCATTCTCCTTTTCTCATCCTCCTTGAGATATTAATATTGTTATTAGTATCATTCTTATTGTCACTCAATTGTTATTTCCTGTTGGAAAATACCCTCTCCTTTCATCTAGTTCCTCATTGGGCATGTCCGATTTGATTCCCTTTATTGGGTTCTGGGAGGATGAAGACAGTCTTTATATAGGCATTATCTTTCTTAAGGCAACATTCATTTTTCAGAACAACCTGAAGGAAGATGGGAAGCAGGAGGTGAGAGGCTCTGCATCTCTCCCTATTTATCAATTACTAGGAATAACATAAGGATTCCACACTCTCCCCACCTGCTGCAAGTTATGGACTGTAATATTCTATCCTATTGCCCTGGATTACTTGTGATAAGGAGGGAGTGTTTGTTAAATATTATCCAGCTAGTAATACCATTATTTGTATAGGACACCTGTTATCCAAAGGTTTCACTGTACCCTTCAAAGGTCTCATTATCTAGAAGACACATCCCAGGGCCATCAATCACTAAATCTCTTTCACAGCCTCAGTTTCCAAGAGAGGCAAGACTCGGGCTCTCTTTCTCTGGTCATTATCTCACCCTTGGAGCATACTCTGTCATAGTCTGAAAGATTTTATATTTTTGTTGTTGAAATCTGGGAGGCAATGATGTCTCAGGTATTGGGCTGAGGTCAGGAGATCCATGTTTCCATGGTGACGATCATGGTGGTTATTATGATAACATTCTTGTTCACCTACAACATGGCTTGCAATTCTTATATCTTCACTGATTCAGTCCTACCCAAAATACTGGTTGGTATGTTTTTGACATAGGTAATGAAGGAACCAACTAGGAATGGCATAAATAAGGGAAAATATCATTATCTCACCTAAAACGTTTCTGGTAGGAGGACACTTTCAGAATTGGCCCCACAATCTTGGGATTCTGCCATCTTGAGCCTGTCAGCTTTTGCTTTCAGATTTTTCTCTTAATGAGCACAAGGTGGCTGTTACAGTTCCTGGCATCAAATCCTCACATAATAACATGCACAATTAGAAAAGGAGAATAATTGTCACTCTCTGAGCCCTTTCTTCAGAATGAGGAAAATTTCACACACAGAGAAAAAAGAATGAAGAAAATATCCCAGAAACTCCTCAGAGGACTTCTCTCCATGTCTTTTTGATCTATACCCATTATTGAGTCATTCAGAGGCAAGGGGGGTGGCAGGGTTGCCCCCACTGGCTTCAAGTTGTCCAGTGCACATGTGCTGTGTATGAGCACGTGTGTGGGCACACATACACACCATTCCCTGGCTAGAGCTGAGGAGGAACCCAGACTCCCTTAAAGCAAAAGATTTCCAATTAGCCTATCATGATCAGGGTCCCATTAGCAAGGAAAAAGAGAAAGACTATCGGGTAAGTAGCCATTACTTGCCCTATTTTACAAATGAAGAAACGGAGGTTCAGAGTAGTTATTAACTGCATTACTCAGAGTGGATTAACCACTGTGACAAAGGACTTTAAAATATCAGTGGCCTAATACAATAATATTTTATTTCTCACTCATGTCATGGTTTGGTGACACTGTGGGGAGGGGATAGGCCAATCCCCATACAGGTATTCAAGGACCAAGGCAACTTCTGCCCATGAATCTACCCCCTTCTGCATCCTTGGAGTTCTCCCATTCAGCTGGGGACAGAGAAAGAACAGGAGGATTTTCTAGGGAAAGTTCTTGTGGGCCAGGCCTGAGTGGCGCATAGGAATCAGCTCCCATTCTTTGGCTACAGTTCTGTTATCTGGCCACACCTAACTGCAAGGGAGGCTGGGAGGTCAATGCAGTGCCTAGGAAGGGAAGGGAGCCCTCTCCCATGGTCACTGAGTAGATGGCCCAGCTGACGTGCCATGCCAGCTAGTTCTGAATGCACAGGGGACTTATGGCACCTCTCGTCCTGATGATGCTTCTACCTGTGTGACACTTTACAAGCTATCAACTCATTCAGCTTTCCAATCAGTGTTTCCTGCTCTAACCCTGATAGTCCAATCCCTCCCCCTTATCATGGTTCCTAAACTCCCCTGAAACTTGTCCCAGATTTTGTCTCACGTCTCAAGTTCTTTGACCTTCCATTGACATTAGATTCTATGGGTTCCCTTTTGTAGAAACATTTTTCCTCAGTTCTCAGACACTTGTTCTTTCCTGTGTTATTTTCCTCTCTTCTTTCTGTTGGTCCATTTGCTCTCAGCACAGGCTTTTTTTTCTCCTTCTCCCAAATCCCAGTCCCCATGCCACTTATCTTCCCATGAAAAGATGGTTTATAGCAATGACTCCATTCTGACCTCTGTGTTACCTTCTGCAAAATGTATCCTGTTGCTCTGAGCCCCTCGCCTGACTGTAAGGTAGTAAGTCAGATGTTAATGCTGTTACTACGACTATTGTTACTTATATTCATACTTTTATTATTACCCCTACAAGTTTCTTAGTATTTGCCAGACGGTATTGTAAGCACTTTGTTTAAATTATCTTGAAATTTCTCAAAAACCCAGGGGTAGTTTCATTCCCTTTTTTTCAATGAGGGTGGAAAGAAAAATAAAATGCTGTTAAATGACACAACAGAAATTCAAAACTAGACAGTCTGACTCTGAAGCCAAAACTGTTTGTCCTCTTGGGTACCTGTCTCTGCAAGCTATGTCCTCTCTGTTCTCTCTGAGCATCACTGAGACTGGTACAGAGCTAAGCACACAGCAGCTGTCAATATATGCTAAATTTAAATCCACACATCCAGAAGATCCTTTTCGGCCCAATCCTAGTATCTCCCCAGTTCTTTCTGTATTATGTCATTCTTTCCTTATGTATCCTCAGACCATGCCACCTGTGTTGACATATCCTCTTTCTTAGATCCCCTAAACAATAACATCAGGCAATATTTATCAAGCATTTGCAGTGCTTTCGACTCTCTGTCCCTATAAGACAAATCTCATTATTATTTTCATTTATAGATTGGTCATTTAAATTTAAAGGTTAAGTGGAGGAGAGAGGGTAATAACCTGGATGTTTAATTCTACCATCCGCAATCTTACCCATTAAGCTCCACTGCTTGTGGCAGTCCACTAACTTTAGTACATTCCTTCCATAGTCTCATAAGGCTGCCTTTGCCCTTCCTCATTCCTGTTGACAATCTCTGGGACAGATTCTCAAGTATCTGATCATGGAAAAAGCCTTCTTCCTAGGCTATAACTGGTCCACCCCTTTCAAATTAATTGTATTAACTGCTATTAGCTAAATATTTTATATTTTAATTGGCTCCGTTATCTGTCCTCATCTTGTCTGTCAATATCATCTTCTAAAATCTTTACTCTCTCTATTGAAAAAGCAGAAGTCACACACTAGTTGGATTCCTCATTCTCTCCATGATGTAAACTTTGTTAGGAGAATCAGGTGGAACTTTTGAAGCATCGTGCCCGTCAAGCTCCAGTAAAGGTGTTCCAGACCCATGGAGGGCCATCTGCCAGGATTATGCTCATTGCTTTAGCAATTGCTTTCCACTTTGCTGGCTCATGAGAGGCACCCAAACGATCTTCATGGTAAGTAACATGATCAGTAAAAACAAAACAAGACAAAACAAAAAGCAAAACACACACACACACACAAGATTTGAATTTATTCATTTATCTAACTACTACCGCTCAATAACTTGAGTGCTTACTAGGTTCTAGGTTCCGTCACATTTTCCCCCTGGAGGGATGCCATGAGAATTAAACAAGGTACAAGTCGTCTTCAGCAGACTTTGTGGCACTGAGTAAGTCATACATATGTAAGTCCCAATCCCCATTTCCTTCTGAATAAATAAATGTGTGAATGAATTTGCAAGCTCAGTTTTCCTATGGCTCCTTTCAGTTGGGTCTCTCCTCTTGACACAGCATGGGCTGTTTCTCAGAATCTGCCTCTCAGCCCACAAGCTCAGTAGGATACCCAGTCAATGCTGCTCTGTATGGATTTTGCCAAATGTTGGTTTTGATCCTGCCTACCAACTTCACGTTATGCTTTTCATTCAATGTTGATTCAATGAGTATTTATTTATTATTTTTTTTTAATTTTTTTATTTTTTCAGCATAACAGTATTCATTATTTTTGCACCACACCCAGTGCTCCATGCAATCCGTGCCCTCTACAATACCCACCACCTGGTGCCCCCAACCTCCCACCCCCCACCCCTTCAAAATTCTCAGATCGTTTTTCAGAGTCCATAGTCTCTCATGGTTCACCTCCCCTTCCAATTTCCCTCAACTCCCTTCTCCTCTCAATGAGTATTTATTAAGCACCTGCTGTGTGACTGATACTTAACTGGGATCTGTATATACAGTGGTGAGTGAGATAGATATGGCACCTACACTTAATGGAGGAAATAAAAAAAAATTAAGTGTGAAAAAGGATAAGCTTGGGGAGTACAGGGTAGTATGAGAGAACATGCTCAAAGCAAAGCAAAATATATGTTTAACACAATATCCATTTGATCCCACTTGACTGGGTTCATCTTTTTTCCTTGAATCTAGTTAGGTCCTACTCATTTCAGGGTGCTTGTGGTAGTAGTTACAAGAGGGGAAAAACTCAAAATGACTTCAATAGCATAGGACAGTTTTTTGGTTCATATGACTGAAAAGTCCAGAGATAACTAATTTTAGGAGAAGCTTTATGTGGTGACTCAAAATAAGACCAAGAATTGTTTTCTCCCCATTTCTCGGCTCCAGCTGCTGACATTGGCCCCATCATTGACCAATTCCTCCTCTCGTGGTCCCCAGATGACTGGCATTGGCTGGTGGGGATGCCTGCACAAAAAGCAAGGAGGAATGCATTGAATAAAAGGTCTGACTCCTCTTGTCTAATTGGACCCCCCCTAAGTCTTATAACGGTTCCAAGGGCAGATAGAAGAATTTCCACCCATCTCTTTCTAACACACAGAATTTTGTATTGAGCCACCCCAAGACTCAGGGGTGAGATTAATTTTCCTGATCTGCCTGAGGAAGGAGTCACACAAAATCCTGGTATGGTCTCTTCAGATATATGGCTATTGCCAAATTGCTGTGCAAACCAGACTCCAACCTAAATTCCTGTCAACAACAAATGAGAGTCGCCATTCTCCACATCCTCCCCAACACATGATATATTTTTTTAATGTATTTGTACTAATATGAAAAGTTGTGAAATGGAATTTTATTGTTTATGGCCCATTTTTGTCTCCTTTTTCATAAAATACCAGCTCAAGTAATCTTCTTATTCTATAACTAGGTTCTTTTCCCTCTCCTATATTTATTTCTTATGCCAATTTTTTTTTTCTCAAGGACATGTTTTGTTAATAATTTGCACCAGTCTGTGTCTTTTCATTTTGTTGTTGGTCCCCTTGTTGAGCAAGTGCTTTGAAATTTAAGGTATCCAGAATTAATCAATCTTTTTCTTTAGGTTTGGTCTTTGTGTGCCTTATTAAAAAACAAAGAAATGAGCAAACAAAACAAAAACAAAAACAAAAAACCTCCCTTTCAAAAACTAAACATAATATATATTTTCTTTTAGAAGTGTTAAAGTTTTGTTGTTCACTTTTGTGTCCTTAATTCACCTGGAATTTGTTTTTGTGGATGTTATGAGGTAAGGACTCTATTTTTTTACTTAATGCAATTTGGATGGTCAGCTTTTCTAGTACTACTTACAGGCTGGTCCATTCATTCCTGGTGATGTTTCATATAGTCTCCATGTGTAACTAAGTTTAATCCTGGCCTCTGTGTTCTACCCATCGGTATTATATTGTGCTTTCTAACTTCCTTTCTTTCTTTTCTTCTCCCCTGCCTTCTCCGCCTTCTTTCAGATTGACACAATCCTCTTCATGCTCCGCGGATTTAAAAATTCTTACTTCTATGCTATTCTTTAGAGACTATCCTTAATATCATCCCACTGGACACTGATTTAGCAAGGTCAATGTTTATAGTACATTAGCCTATCTCTCCCCAAATACAAGCATTTTAGCACACTTAAACTCCCATCACCCCTTGTTATCTACCAAGGTACTGATAACTAGTATTTTAATTCCATCCTGCCTGCAACACCTCTATTAGTCATCACCTTGTTGTCTTCGGTAGTCAAGTCAGGTTTAGATGCATCTACATGATTCTCTTTTTCTTATTGCTCTTGGTATTTCTCTAACTTAGCTCTGTTGCACTTTGCAAATATTACTACAGATAGTCTACATGTTGTATCTTCATATGTACCTGTCTTTTCTCTCTGCTCACTTTTAAAATTATCTGTGTTCAGTGTTTGTATTTCTCCATTTTATTTCTAATTGAAGTTTGTGGTTTTTATAGCTTTCAGAATTCAGTGCACATCTTTATTCTGAAGACACATATGCTTCTTTTAGTTGGGATACTTCTAAGGCATGATCTTTTAAAATATCACTTATCCCCCTCTATTTTCTCTTTTTTTGGATAACCTGCTAGATACATGTTGGGGAAAACTTATGCTACCTTCCATATCTTTTCATCTTTCTTTCCTGTTTTCTATATCTTTATTTTTGCTGAACCACATGTCATGCAATTTCTTCAGACTTATATTCACTAATTCTTTTTTCTTCTTTATTTAATTTTCTATGAAACCTTTCCTTAATAGTTTTCCCTCACAACTACATCTTAAAAACTGTGTGCATGTTTGTGTGTGCATTTTATAAAATGCACCTGTTACTTTTCTCATGGTATGCTCTTCTTTCATATTGGTTATACTTTCTTTTCACTTCTCCTTAATATACTCAAATTTTTATTTTATAGACCCTTTCATATTATTCTATTATATTGAATTATTGGTGTATCACTCTAGTGGCTGTGTTTGCTGGCTTACCTCATGGTGTATCTTTCCTCAAATGGTTGTTTATTGATGATTGTTAGCTCATCTTCATTGAGATTGTTTCCCTCTCTGTTGGACTCATGCAGGCTAAGTTGGGAATGTTTTATATTTTTTCCTATAGTGACACCCAGTTTGTTCATGGATCTGTAACTAATTTTTATACCAGCAACTCTGCTTGGGAATTGTAAATTCAGAACCATACCTCAAGTGGTAGAGCCTTAAGTTTTGATTTCTCATAGAAGACATTTTTTATTCACTTGGGGCCTTGTAAATGTAAGTGGAACCTTTTACAGGACCTTATATCTGCAAGATAAAAGTTTCACTCTGTACTGTCCTCAGGCTCACGCTTCAACCTTTCTAGTCACATGCAGGGAATTTGAATCCCAGTGACCAACCATAAGAGCCTATTCTGCATCTAGTATTGACTTACAAGTTGCCACAATGTCAGCTCACGTATTTCCCACCACGACCAGTTTGAGTTTCTTCTTAATTTGTGGTATTTAAAGATTCATCTTTCCTTTGAGGTTTTGCCTATATACCTTTATGGAATGCTTATCTTAGCCACATTTATATGTATTTGGTGTGAGGCTGTACTGTTTAACTTTGTCTTTTAGGTTATTAAAAGTTAAATTTCAAAGTATACCTCCCTATGTAGCTACCAAGCTAGCTAAATTACCCAGGAGACTGAGTTCCTGTTGGCCTTAGATTTTAGATTTTTTATTAAACTGGTAATGAGCATGAATTAATATTGGAAAGTTTGAACAATTGCCAGTAGGAGTACTAGTGAGTAACAAATATTCTAAGTTCCAGTTTTCTCATTTAAAATGTTGATACCAGGGGCACCTGGGTGGCTCAGTTGGTTAAGCAGCTGCCTTCGGCTCAGGTCATGATCCCAGCGTCCTGGGATCGAGTCCCACATCGGGCTCCTTGCTTGTCAGGGAGCCTGCTTCTCCCTCTGCCTCTGCCTGCCACTCTGTCTGCCTGTGCTCACTCTCGCTTCTCTCTCTATGACAAATAAATAAATAAAATCTTTAAAAAAAATAAAATAAAATAAAAATAAAATGTTGATACCAATACCTACCTCTTACAAGCGTAATGCAGATGAACTAAAATAATTAATAGAAGAAAAAAAAGCACAATGTGTAACAAAAACAAAACAACAAACCAAAGCAGAAGAAAAATAACCTCAATAAATCCTGATTAGTATAAGGAAATTTGCCAAATGAGTATTTGAATAAATGAAAGGAACTTAGCTATCCACATTTTAAGGGCTCTCTATCCCAGATTCTAGAGAGCAGAGTTCTCTCAATATGGAAGCAATGGGATTTCATTCTATGACAGAAAGTATGTGGGCCTCCTCTGGGATCCAGGCCTTAGAGGACTTCCAAGTAGAGTTGCCTGGCCTTAGGATTCAGACATTTCTTAGCTTCCCTCCACACCTTTATAGAATAAAGCTCTCTGACCTTCCTCTTTGTTTACTAGAATTGCAGGGGTAATAACTTACCACCTCCTTTGGGAATTTTGCTATTTGCAGGTAATTTACTATGCCACTTTTACATGATTAGAATGTCATTTGTTGGGGGGCGGGATTTTAACTTGGGGTTTTGTGGGGTTTTTTGCATTTTATTTTATTTTATTTTATTTCTTTTCTGTGTTCCAAAATTCATTGTTTATACCCCACACCCAGGGCTCCATGCAATACATGCCCTCCATAATACCCACCACCAGGCTCACCCATTCCCCCTCCTTCCTCCCCTCCAAAACCTTCAGTTTGTTTCTCAGATCCCGCAGTCTCTCATGGTTCATCTCCCCCTCCAATTTCCCCCAACTCACTTCTAATCTCCTTCTCCCTGTGTCCTCCATGTTATTCCTTATGCTCCACAAGTAAGTGAAACCATATGATACTTGACTCTCTCTGCTTGACTTATTTCACAATGTCATATTTTTTAAACTTGGAAGAGAAAGAGTGATTTGGGTTAACAGGTCTCAGGATATACAACAAAAGTTGAGGACTAAACACAGGTTAATACCTTATTAAGACAGAAGGTGAATGAGGCAGGTCTTCTAAAAGGACCTAAAAAACCACTTCCCATTGCAGAATTGTGGTGCTCAGGCTGCACTCAAAGTGTTACTGGCTCATCAAATGTTTCCACTCTGTAGGCCTCACGCAGGTTAAATTCTTCAAGTCTGCTTTAAAGTTGTCTCCTCTTCAGAGGGGGAAATCAGAACAGTGCCTCACAAAGTGTGTCTTGTTTGGGAAACGGAAATGAAGCTAGGTGACCAGGGGGTGGGGGAGTCTGGGCTCAGAACAAGGCTGTGACTTTCTCCTTTGGCTTTCTCCCATAGTGACTCTTGCTGTGAAGACATGAGAAGCAGCTGGAAGAAGGTGAGGGAACTAGCAACACCTCACTTTAATAAGAGATGGGGAAAAGACATGACAGATGCCCTCTCATATCTGTAAGCACAGTTCATGAGTGAAGTAGACTCTATTTGGGATGCTTCCTGAACTCAAAGTGTATGCCATTGGTTAATAAGTCCCCACTTGCTGACCACCTGCTAGGTGCCAGGCCCTGTTCAGGTGGTGATGGAAATACATGCAGAAATGTAGTACTTGTGAACAGCATATGCCTGGTATGCAAGACATTTTGTTTTTATTATCTCACTTAATTTCCACAGTACTGCAAGGACTGTATTATCTCATGTCCTTAAGGACTGTATTATATTGCTTCCCAGTTGGTGGAAAGCAGAATTGCACTTAACGTGGAAGGCACTATGACTTAATTGAAAACACAGATGTAACTTCAGAAACCTAGGTTTATTTCCCAACTTTTCTACTTACTCGTGCTGTTACCATGATCAACTTCTTTCAAATTCTCTTTGACTCAATCTGTTCACACATAAAATGGACTAGTAATAATGGCCTTGTAGGATACTTACAAAATCAAAAGGAGATGTATTTACATTATAAATGTAGTATTAGATGTTAACATTTATTGGGCACCGTTTTGTGCCAGTCATGTGCCAAACAGTTTACAAACATTTTATTTAATCCTCACCACATGCCCTCTAAAGTAAAAGAATTTCAATTTCTTTTAAAGGAACTAAGGCTCATAAAGATTAGTTTTTACCCAAGGCCATCCAACTACTAAGGGTCGTGACTGGCATCCCAAGTCCATCTGATTTTCCCTACATCCTGTGGTCTTAACCCTGCAGACATCAAAGGATTAGGAAAGCCTAAAGAATACTGGAAATATTCACCATTTTTAGAAGTTTTGAAGAATGTTGGTTTTGAAGTAGTCCCTGTATCATAAAAGGAGTTAGAAGAGGTAGTTTCGACAATTCCTTCCACCTGTATATACTGTTTCTACAAAAAAGATTTTCCAAACCACTAAGTAAGAAATAAGTATGTATTGGCCTAATTTGGCCCCAGTATGAGCTATAAAACATGGTTTCCCACACTATCCATGATAGGCACAGACTTCTGCTCAGTCTTCATAAAGAAAATCCCTTGGTCCAATCTCAGACCTTGTTTCTTGGATTTTGCTCTTTGCATTTGTTTAGACCATCTTCTCATTCCATTTACTAAATCATCATTAATCTCTGCCCACACATTTAACACTGCTTTCCTCCTCCACCATGCTCAGCACTTGATACCTAATTTCTCCTCAGCTAGAGGAGGCTCTGGTCACAACATCTTTCAAAATGTCATTCCTGAAGCACAGTGAACTTGTCTCATTCACTCACATTGTTGTTTCTTATCCACACAGGCAACCTCTCAACCCTCATCTGTGCCTAGGTCACTAGGGCAGGAGGGGCTAATAACCCAAGGTATAGAGTCATTCCAACTCCCACCACCACCGAAGAAATTCATCCAGGGAATTCTTCTCACCACAAAGTAACTTCCTTTCAGGTCCACCAGCTTCCCTAATAATGTGTACACCTAGAAGCTACATTATAAGGTTTATATGACAAGTGTTCCACCTGATTTTTCTGTCAGACTTGGTTTGGCTTCTAGAGAAATAAAGATCTTTAAACATAACTGAATGACAGAAAGAAGAAAACAGCACTTCCCTTCACACAAGGGAGACTCAATGTGGAGAGCTAGAAGGAACACTGAAAATGTTACAGTTGTGGAAAATGAGGACCAACAAGAGGAATGCACTTGTCTGAGTATCTTACCCTTAATTTCCTACGTATTTTGTTTGCCTTGTTCTCTGCCACACCACACACACACACACACACACGTACACACACGCACACTGTCCCTGAAATTATTTTATCCAAAAATTCATTTGGATATGTAAACCTCAGGTCTTAAAAATGTGACTATTTTACGGAGGACCGAACTGTACACCAGACCTTTTTTTAAGTAGATGGGTTTTCTCATTAGAGCACAGCACAGTGGAAAGAAAAGAGACTTTTGAGTCTACTTTTGACTTTGGTTTGAAATGACTCTCTCTTATTCATTCACTATGTGACCTTGATTGACTTATTTAATGTCTTTGGGTCTCATTTTCTTTTTCTAAAGAAGGAAGGTAATCTCTTTCTCATGAGCCTGTTGAGGGTATTAAACAAGCTTCTGTAGTTAAAAGTTTCTGTCTTCTGGCTGGCACATAGTAGCGTCTTCTATAAATATGAGTGTCTTTCCTTGAAAACAATGAGTTTCACAAACTCTGAAGAAAACAGGGTTTAGTGAATGCTGTGGTGAGGTGAACTGAAGTAAACAGGCAAGAAGCCAACAAACCCTCAACAACAGACCTGTATTTGGTCTAACCACACCCAAATTCACACAGCATGCAAGTAATATGTACAAAAGGAATAAAAACATAACTTGACCTCTAGGTGATGGAGATATTTCTATACATCCAAAGTAGCATGCTTTCTCCTTTCTACTAACATGGGAAGGTCTCCCTCAGGAGGCACTGATCACACCTGCCAAAGCCCCTTTCAGGCCTGCCGTGTGGGGCTCTTTGGGATGAAGAGACCACAGGGCCCATCCCTGAGGCTAAAGAGGAAGCAAGAGCCCTCTCATTTCGTGGAGCCTGAGAATCCCAGTCATTGCCCCAAGGGAGGTCACTGGCAGGCTTAGCCAAAGTGATCTGAGTAGGGATGAGCCATGATATCGAGTTCCAGTAAAACCCACAGAATGTTCTGAACTCATGACTAAGCCTGCACTAAATAAACAACCCTCCTCATCTACCTCAGAAGGATGGCTATGTATGGTATGGCCTAGTAATCTCTTTTCTCAAAAAAATGAGAGACCAAGAGGCTGTATGTTGCAGTTTTCAACATTCTTTTAACAATTGCATATTCAGCCCCTATTTCATGCCAGTCATTGTGTCAAGTGGGGATATTATTAACCGTGTTCAGTGAATCCCAGGGCGTCCTCAGGACCACCGTGGGGGCAAGGGTGGAGCCAAGCAGGCTGTGTCTGGCTGCCACTCCGTTGAGTCAACCAGAACAGATTCCCTTTTATCTATTTTATTGGCCTTCCTCATAATATTTTATTGAAAAGATAAAAATGTTAAAAAATGTCCTGTTTATTTTTTAAAGTGTGGAAACAGTATCTAGGCCAATGATATGAAATTAAAGGATGATGAACCTATTATTTAGAGCTAAAGAGAGAGAAAAGAAAATAGCTGATATTTATTTTTTATTGTGTACAAGACAGTGTTTTCAATTAATCCTCACATAACCCTAAAAGTGAGAACTATTATTAGCTCCAGTTTTGAGAAGAGGGACTGAGGCCCAGAGGATTTAAGTAAACGTGCCCAACTCAGCCAACAAATGATCTGGTAGATATTTAATCCCAGGAACGCTGGCATTAGAACGTGTGCTCTTAACTACCATACTACGCTGACGCCTTCCAAAAATCTCCCTTAGTGACCACTTCCAATCTCCATCCCTGGACTTTGCCATACTCAGCTTCTGCTCAAGGAATGCCCCCTCAGAGAGACCTTCTCTGATCATCTCACCTAAAACAGCTTCCACTCCAGCCAGTCTACCTCTCTTTTTTGTGGCTTTATTTTCTCTTTGTTCTTATCCCAAACTGAGAAATATTGAACACATATTTGTTTCTGGTTTTTGTTTTCTAGAATGTCACCTCCGTGAGATCAGGGATTTGTAAGCTTTCAGATAATGGTCCTTCCCTGATAACCAGATTAGGAAATAAGTATGTGAGGGGGTACAAAACTTGAAGAGAGAAAGATCTGGACTGGGAAAAGCAACACGGTGTAGGGTGTTAAACCAAGAATATAAGGTCAGCTTCAATTTCTATCACAGCTTTGCTAATAATTAGCTGTGTGACCACAAGCAAGTTCTGGCTTCCTCATCTGTAATAGGGATAATTACTATAGACTCACATGCTGTCATGAGGATCAAATGAAATAGTATGCATTAATAAATGACTCTTATTGTTTACTTCATTCATTTTTTTCTCCTATAACAGGTCTTGAAAACATAGCTAAGCACATAGCAAACACTCAAATAAATATATGATGGACAATGGAATGTCAGGTCATAATTAATAATTAGAGAGGACATGCTGTGTTATGGAAAAAACAACGAAAAAAGAGCAAAGAATGCAGTTATACCCAGTTCTGCCATATAACTAGTTGTGTGCCCTTAGACAAGTCACCTTGCCTCTTTTTCATCCACATTTTCTCTTGGGTGAAACAAGAAGGTTGGACAGGCTGATGCGTAAATTCCTTTGATCTCTAAAATCTATGAAATTGAAAATGTCCCACAGCTGATCTGGTTTCCATTGGATTTTCAGTAGCAAACCATCCTATCTTGATTGTTTTCAGGAATCTAAAATGACCTATTAGGTTTTTAAGTTGCTCCTGGGGTTCTAGTCCAAAGGAGAATTCCTCATACTACTCACATCACAGAGTAACTGCTGGTTGCTTGGCCAAAGGAGACCGATATTCACAATGGGCAATTAATTCATTCTCTTATCTGGGTCTTTGAGGGTCGTTCTGGATTGGTGAACCTCTTGACTGGTGGAAGGAATTCCATCACCCCTCATACTTGTACTCAGTGAATGAAAAAGGAGTGAGATGTATCGAGGTTGTCTTGGAGACTTCTGTTCCAAGTCCACCTTGGGGAGTTCTGTAGTTTCCTTTCTGTTCCATTGGAAGGGCCATTGTTTCCTTTGACATGCTGATTTATTGGAAGAGGCTGCTTGTTGCCAAAGATTTTGCTGGTTTAGAAAGTCATATTGGTGACCTGATGTGAGGGTTCTGTGTCCTTAGCCATCATTTCAAGAGCCATCATTTCAAAGCAACTGATATTTTACCTTTGTCCTGTATTTAAAAGACTGCATAGCCACCATAATTTCTAAGAATTCAACAGAGTTATTCTTTTTTTTTTTTTTTTTGGTGAATTTGTGTCCTTTGGTTGGTGGACTAGCAAACACAACTTACTCATAAAATATGGACTACCTGAGAGCTCATTATAAGTCTCACCTTCTGTTTGACGTTAAAAAAATAAAAACGAACAACACATAGCACTTCTCAGTTTTTGAATCATTTTCACATATATTACTTGATCCTCAGAAAGGGGCATGGACATGGTATTATTAGCCATATTATTACAACCTCATTGTTCATATGTGGAAGCCAAGTCTCAGAATGTCTTTTAGCCTTCCCAAATACACAGATGAAAACCTGGATTCAAGCCCGTGGCCCAGAGTTGAAGGAGAGTGAAGGTGGTCAGAAAAGACTCATGGCCAAAGTTCCTATGTCTAGCAAAACACAAGACAGTGCTTTTTACAGCAGCTTCCCAACCTTTTAACCCCCTAGGAAATACAGAAAATCTCTAGGGAAGGAGAAATGACAGAAGTAACCAGCAACTTACTTGCAAGCATACTAATAAAAGCAAGACCTGAGCTGCTTTATGTCCCCTATGGAAATTCAGCAGAACTACCTTGGTGCAAAGGTAGGAGGGGAGATAAGGACTCAGAAGGCACCTGCTAAGGAGTCATCGGCATCTATGTTGAAGACCCAGCTGTGACACCCACCTGACAGCTGTGTGAGTTTAGGCAAATGATTTCCTCTCTGTGTGCCTCACTTTCTTCAGGGACAAATAAGAATATCTCCCCATAAATTTACCATAAGAATCAAATACAGTAATGCACACAAAGTGTGGGGCAGAGTCCCAGGAACAAAATAGAAGCTACAATTATGTGTGATGGTGAATGAATCATTTCACCTCATTGGACCTCAATTGCCTTATGTGTAAAATAAGGTGGTAGGTTAGAAATTCAGGGTTTTTTCCCTCAAGCTCCCTACATGAGTTATGATTATATTCTCTGGAATAGAAAGAGATAGATTGTTAGCTATTTTAGAGTGACATGTCACTTATGAGTGAGTAGAAGGTGGCTATGGTTATTATATCTCATTGATAATAAGGATAATATTTTAAAACCTATCTTTTATTAAGTGCCTGCTGAAATATATATTCTCTTATTATTTCCCCTTGAAAACCCCGTAAAGCAGGGAATAGTTACTCATGTTACATATGTAGAGAGATTAAAGCAAAAATAGTTTACCTCACTTATTTAAAGTCACCTACCTCATCCATGGTGGGTTACACTGCGTCCCATATGACTCTGGCTCTCTTGCCCTTTGCAATCTCCTGTGTTGGCTCTATTCATTAAAATTGCTATTTAATTTCTCTATATAATCTTTGTTTTCCTCATTCCGTATTGACCTCTCTTCCTATGTTCATCCTTCTACCCAATAACAATATAATGCATATTTAAATACATGTACCCACAGCTGAGTTGTGTGCTTTTGTAAATGTGTGATCTATTATTATCTACTTAAATCTATGTCTTTATTGCATAATTCAGCATTTTAATATTTGCTTTGAAAAGTTTTGAGTCCCTTCTCTGCAATGGTGCTGTATTAAATGACATTCATTATTCTTGCTAAATGTAGACAAGTCATGGTTCAGGTGAACTGGCAGGTAACTCCCATTATCCTTGGCACATTCCATCATATTCGTTATTCTCTGTGACATTTATCAACACAGCATTTAGACATTTTCAAAAAAGAAAAAAAAATCACTTTACATTCCAAGACATTTAACTAACATGTAGCCAAAATCTGCAGGTGAAAAAGTCACTTCTTTGCTACAAGTTATATGTGTTGCTTTAACTCTTTTGGAACACAATGAGAAGATGTGAAAAAAACGTGCTAAGGATCACGGTGTGTGAGCTATTAAACCCACCTGCCATGACTTATGTTGCCTCATGCTTACGGTTATGCTCATGTTATGTTTTTTTTATTTTATTCTTTTATTTTATTTTTAAGTAATCTCTACATCCAACGTGGGGCTTGAACTCAAAACCCTGAGATCAAGAATCACACCCTCTATTGACTCAGCCAGCTGGGCTCCCCTATTCATGCTATTCTTAATAAAAGATGACTTCCCATGTACCAAGGATATAGAGGTTGTGTTGACATTCTCCTAGGTGTCTTTGGCCTTTCCCTGTGTTATCTTCTTCATTCTTGTACAGAAGCTCTGTCTTCTAAGGGACACACCATCTGGCCTTGCTGCCTTTCAACTATCACGATGGCTGGCATTTACCAGCCTCACTCCCTTACTCGTGGAGAAATCACAGCCTTACTACTACCAACTCTAGTCATTTTAGGTGCTGGAGAGACAGTCAATATTGTCATAGGCCACGGCCCCAGAAGTTGATCCCAAGACGAGGATTCAAATGCAAGTAATTTATGAAGGCAGGACTTCCTGGAGAATCTGGTAAAGGAATGAGGGAAGCGGGGCAAGAAGGAGATCTCAGATGAAGTCCCATCCTTATCCTGCAGGGGATCTCTAGACTATAAATTCCAATTCAGAGTCCAGAAAGCTGGTTGTTCCTATTCCCACACCCTTTAGTCATTGGCCAAGGGCCACTCGGGGGCGGGAGGGAAGTTATTAACTCCCAAGGACTGTCTGTCCAGGACTGGAAAACTGTGCCAGTACCCTGAGGGCTGACCCCCAGGAAGAAGGTACAGCCCAATGAAATGGGGGTAGTGCTGGAGAAATGTAAAAATGCATCCCAGGGAGGAAGAGTGAAGTACCACCACTAACCACTAGAGGCAGCCACATGGAGCAACCATCCAAAGTCTAACATAATTCCTTGGTACTCCCATCGATTTGCTAGGGCTGTCATAACAAGGTACCGTGAACTGTGTGGCTTAAACAACAGGCGTTTATTGTCTCATAATTCTGGAGGCCAGAAGTTCAGATGGCAGGGTTGGCTCCTTCTGAGGGATGTGTGGGAGGGATCTGTTCCAGGGTTCCTTCCTTGGCTTGTAGAGGGCCATCTTCTCCCTGTGTCTCCACCCATCATTGTCCCTTTCTACATGCCCCTATGTCCAAGTTTCCCCTTTGTATAAGGACACCAGTCATACTGGATTAGGGACCCAACCCCACTCCAGTGTGATCTCAGCTTAATTAAGTGCATCTACAATTTCCAAATGAGATCACATTCTGAAGTACCAGGAGTTAGAACTTCAACATATGAAGTTTGAGGGGACACAATTCCACATCTCACAATATTTCAAAACTATAGTAAATCCTAATTCAGGCACCCCCTTCCATACCCACATTTAACTTCTTAACTCCTGGTACTGCTCTCTGGAATCTTTAACTCTTCCTTTGTTCCATTCTGTTCACTGTACCTGTTCATTGTCTTTCTCACAATGTTTAGTCCTTGGTGAACAAAACACAACATGGGGCAGTTAGAAAATGTAAATGGTATGAATATGATTTGCAAATGATAAGTTCCTGTGTGAGTTTTAGTTGCCGTTTATTTTCATTTCATCAAGAAATGTGCACGGAGCTCATATCTTGTATTTAGCTCAGATTTCCTGGGGTTTCTGACTTAGAAAGCTTTGTAATTACAGGATGGATTATGTGAAGGAGAGGGTAATTGTGAGGGCATTGTAGTGTTACAGATTAAAAAAAAAAATGGGAGTTTAGATTAGGGAACCACAGAGGGGATGCCAAGAAGGCCAAGTGAGACACACCCAGAAAGAACAGTCATACAGACAGATTACATATTGAATAGGGACATCATGTGAAGAAAGGCAGATTCTGGCACCTTTACTTTTTTTTTTTTCCCATATCAAATGCTATAGTTTATTTCAATCTTATCTTATTTATCATGTTCCTACACTGCCATGGGTTTCCCCCTGACTGCCAAACAAAAGGCAAACACTTCAGCAAAGTCCCTCCAAGTATCTGCCCACTCCCCAGCCTTAAACCTCACTCCCCCCCACAACACCTTTGCTTGCACCTCATCAAATGACTTGGAGCTGAGCCCTTCCTTCTGTTTCTTCCTGTTGCACCTGCTTCCCTCTTTTTTTTTTTTTTAATAATTTTTTTTTTAATTTATTTTCAGCATAACAGTATTCATTGTTTTTGTACCAGTGCTCCATGCAGTCCGTGCCCTTTCTAATACCCACCACCTGGTTCCCCCAACCTCCCACCCCCCCACCTCTTCAAACCCTTCAGATTGTTTTTCAGAGTCCATAGTCTCTCATTGTTCACCTCCCCTTCCAATTTCCCTCAACTGCCTTCTCCTAACTCCCCATGTCCTCCATGCTATTTGTTATGCTCCACAAATAAGTGAAACCATATGATAATTGACTCTCTCTGCTTGACTTATTTCACTCAGCATAATTTCTTCCAGTCCTGTCCATGTTGCTACAAAAGTTGGGTATTCATCCTTTCTGATGGAGGCATAATACTCCATAGTGTATATGGACCACATCTTCCTTATCCATTCATCCGTTGAAGGGCATCTTGGTTCTTTCCACAGTTTGGCGACCGTGGCCATTGCTGCTATAAACATTGGGGTACAGATGGCCCTTTTTTTCACTACATCTGTATCTTTGGGGTAAATACCCAGTAGTGCAATTGCAGGGTCATAGGGAAGCTCTATTTTTAATTTCTTTTTTTTTTTTAATTTTTTAAAGATTTTATTTATTTATTTGATAGAGATCACAAGTAGGCAGAGAAGCAGGCAGAGAGAGAGGAGGAAGCAGGCTCCCTGCTGAGCTGAGAGCCCAATGCGGGGCTCGATCCCAGGACCCTGAGATCATGACCTGAGCTGAAGGCAGAGGCTTTAACCCACTGAGCCACCCAGGTGCCCCTCTATTTTTAATTTCTTGAGGAATCTCCACACTGTTCTCCAAAGAGGCTGCACCAACTTGCATTCCCACCAACAGTGTAAGAGGGTTACCCTTTCTCCACATCCCCTCCAACACATGTTGTTTCCTGTCTTGCTAATTTTGGCCATTCTAACTGGTGTAAGGTGATAAGTCAATGTGGTTTTAATTTGCATCTCCCTGATGGCTAGTGATGATGAACATTTTTTTCATGTGTCTGATAGCCATTTGTATGTCTTCATTGGAGACGTGTCCGTTCATATCTTCTGCCCATTTTGGATTGGAAGAATAAACATTGTTAAAATGTCTATACTGCCTAGAGCCATCTATAATTTTAATGCCATTCCAGTCAAAATTCCACCGGTATTCTTCAAAGAGCTAGAGCAAATAACCCAAAATTCATATGGAACCAGAAAAGACCCCGAATCACTAAGGAAATGTTTAAAAACAAAAATAAAACTGGCGGCATCATGTTACCTGATTTCAAACTTTACTACAAAGCTGTGATCACCAAGACAGCATGGTACTGGCATAAAAACAGACACATAGACAAGTGGAACAGAGTAGAGAGCCCAGATATGGACCCTCAACTCTATGGTCAGTTAATCTTTGACAAAACAGGAAGAAATATACAGTGGAAAAAAGACAGTCTCTTCAATAAATGGTGCTGGGAAAACTGGGCAGCTATATGTAGAAGAATGAAACTTGACCATTCTCTTACACCGTACACAAAGATAAACTCGAAATGGATAAAAGACCTCAACGTGAGACAGGAATCCATCAGAATCTTAGAGGAGAACATAGGCAGTAATCTCTTCAATATCAGCCACAGCAACTTCTTTCAAGATATTTCTCCAAAGGCAAAGGAAACAAAAGTGAAAATAAACTTTTGGGACTTCATCAAAATCAAAAGCTTCTGCACAGCAAAAGAAACAGTCAACAAAACAAAGAGGCAACCCATGGAATGGGAGAAGATATTTTCAAATGACAGTACAGACAAAAGGTTGATATCCAGGATCTATAAAGAACTCCTCAAACTCAACACACACAAAACAGATAATCATATCAAAAAATGGGCAGAAGATATGAACAGACACTTCTCCAATGAAGACATACAAATGGCTATCAGACACATGAAAAAATGTTCATCATCACTAGCCTGCTTCCCTCTTTTCCTGCAAAGAGGGAAGTCTGCTGCTCCTCCTCTCTTCCGGGGGTTCAGCCTCTCCTGCATTTATGCCACTCTCTGTGCCCGAGAAGTCCTCTGTCACTGATCCTCTTAAAGTGGAATGCCATCATTTCTTATATGTGTCCCTCGTAAAATCATAAACTCCCCAAAGACAATTTCATGTTAGACTCATCTTTGTGCCCACAGTTCTTGGCACAATGTCCCACCCTTGAATACAGTCAGGAAGTATTTAAGTGAATAAGTGAATGTAAATACAAACCAAATCAGATGCTAGGTAATGCATTGCACCCTGTCAGAGAGAGCTTTCTGGCAATGAGACATTAGTGACTATACTTTGGAGGCTATGTTTCAGATTAAAAAAAAAAAAATCTGAGAGAAATACCGATTCCTGAGATATGACTTCCTCAATTGCACCAGCCCCACCATGTTGATGCATTAGGCCCTTGATTTAATTATCAGATATCTCCAAACATTGGCTCAGTTTCCAAAATACCTATGTGGGAAGCTCCTAATGTTCTCTGGTGTCCGGTGTGGATGCCCAAGGGCATCTCCACTGTGTGTGCACACCAGCTCTGAGAGAAGAGGCTCCTGGTAACAGGAGAAACTCGTTATTAGCGAGACAAGCTCTCTCCTCGCTAATGAGCAGCTTCTCATATGGCTGAAGGTGCAGAACTTCAACAATCGCCCCTTAAATTAGCTATTTTTTCCCACCCAATTAGGATATACCTTTTCAAATTATGATAGGAAAGCTCACTCACTCCCAATCTTCCATTTTTCAGAAGGACTCAAACACTAAGATCTGGAGGGCTGTAATCAAGAAAGCAGAGTGCAGCAAAAAGACATTAATTTTAGAGACAGAAATCTGTGAATTTGAAATGAGCAATGCTAATTAATAGCTTCTTGACCTTGGGCAAGTTCTTGAAAATCTCACTTACCTCATCTGTGAGTTAGGGGTAATAATAACTGACCTTACAGTATTTGGTAATGATTAAAAATGATGCAACCCGCATTATAAGACCTAGCTCTGTGTTTCCCAACAAGGGTGTTGTTGACATTTGGGGTGGGGAAAATCCCCTTCTGGGAAGGTCTGCTGCATACACTGCAGGACAGTAAACATCTTTGGAAGCTGAACTCCAAATGCCAGTAGTGTCCCTGTCACAGTGACAGCTGCAAAGCCCCCACACCACACACACATTGCAAAATGTCCGATCATAATAAGAGATAAAACTTCACAGGCGCTACTCCGTGCTAGTAGCATTCTAAGAACTTTACTTGATTCATCACATTTAAGCCTCATAAAAACTTTGTGATGCACTGGAAGATTAAATCAGTTGCTGGGTTATACAAGTGGACAGTTGAGGATCTGGTTTGCAGGCTCCTGGGTTTAGCTTCTGCGCTGTGTAGGCTGGAAGCATGGTAAGTCCTCCACCCATGCTGCCTTCCTTTCCTCCTCTCCCTGTGGTTTCATTTCCAGTGCCTTTGGCTAACTCCTCAGAAAGCTGCAATTAGATTTTGTCCCCACATCTCTCCCAGGGGACCCCCCAAAACGCAGACTTCATTGGCCATAGTCCAATCTTGATGAGGCTGAAACAACTTTTGTTGTTGTTGTTGTTGTTTTGTTTTGGTGACACGTATCTCAGGGCCAAATTTGTCTTGCTGTAATGTGGCCCCCTGTGGGTTTCCACTGGAAATAAATGAACAAAATATTAGCCTCCATGTTTTCCCTCTTATTTGGTTCTTCCCCTCCCTGTCCTCTGGGGCCCTCCTACGCTGTGGGTAGCACCTCTCACTTGGCTGATTTTTGTGATTGCCCCTTTGGCTGGGAAGGGAAAAGTTCTGGACCCAATTCCAATGTTGCCTGAGGAGCGGGTTCCCCACACATCCAAGCTCTTCTCTGACCCCAGCTGCGTGTCATACAATTAAACTTGACTCCAACGCTATCTACTCAGGGATAAAGAGATTCCACAGGTGAAGGGTTCAGTTCTACCCAGCACCCAATTCAGAGGCCAATGGCAAGTTCAGGTGTCACCTGTGCTTCTGAACCACTGGCTAGAAATCAGAGGTCCATTGACCCCCTCCCTTGATTCTATGAATTTGCTAGAGCAGCTCACAGAACTTAGAAACATTATATTTACTAGATCACCAATTTATTGTAACAGGCTAAGTCAAGAAGAGCCAGATGGAAGAGATGCACAGGGTGATGTGTGGGGAAAGGGCTGAGTTTCTATGCCTCTCTGGATACAGCACTCTCTCCCAGCTCCACGTGTTCACCAATCTGGAAACTGTCTGAGCCCTGTCCTTTTTGGTTTTTATGGAGGCTCCATTATGTAGGCACAAACAATTAAATCATTGGCCATTGGTGATGAACTCAACCGCCAGCCCTCTTCCTACACCCTAAGTGGGGCTAGAATGGAATCTCCAGTCCTCTAACCCCCAGCCTTACGTTACTTAATAAGTTACCAAAAATCACCTCATTCACATAATAAAAGACACCTTAATCATTCTCCTCAGTTAGGAAATTCCAAGGGTTTTAGGAGCTCCAGTGCCAGGACCCCAGGTGGAAGATCAAATATATATTTCTTATATAAATTACATCACAGTAGGCTTTCAAAATAAAGCCAGAGACACTTGTAACTAATAGTCAGGAGTCCCTGGCCCTGAAGCTTACTAGCCCACATGATATGATGCAGAAATAGCTCCATCAACTCTAACATTGAGAGACCAACAAGCTGTTTGCCACCTGCTGCCTGTCAGTTGCTAGGAACAGATGTCACAGTGGGATTCAGGGTGGTGGCAGTGAGGGATGGGCAGTCTCCCTGAGCTAAGATGCTCGGGTAGGAAGAACTCCGCACTAAGACAGGACTTCTTCTCCCACCTAAGGAGTTCAGACTCCCTCTTATAACAATAGAGTATTAAAATAAATGACTCTTTATCTACTCTACTTTAAGATTCTGGTACATTCCAAAAAGTGAGCTGACAGTCAGTAAAGAGGCCACAAAGAGAGGAGTGGGAAACAGGTGGGCAAAATACAGGTAAGCTCAATTCAAGGCAGTGGGTACTGAGTGTCCATCTTGTGTCTCTGTCAGATGGGCACTGGGAGTAAAGATGTGAGTGACATCATACACCCCAGAGTAGCTCAAACCAACTCCTTAGTTACTGGTTTGAATTAATAACAAGGAAAAGTTTGTAGACTATTTGATTTTTGTGTAATTTTGTAGAGGTATCAGAAGACTTGACCTAAGTAGTCTTAAAAAGCAAAACTCAACCAAATAAATTTGAAGATCTAATTTGACTTTCTTAAGCAATTCTGGACTTGGGGAGCGTCCCATCTAGCAAGGAGAGTTGCTCTGAGGAGTTGCACAAAATGGAAGGTTTTTATAGGAAGAAGGGTGGGGCAGGAAGTTGATAGCAAAAGGCAAGAAGGGATTGTTTCATCTTCTTTTGGGCGGAAGGGAATAGCAGGGTTTTTAATCATGCGGAGGCCCTCACTCTTGCAGATCAGAAAATTTGCATCTGACTGTTAAAAGGTCAGGTTCCTTTGGTAGATTGGTTTGCTGTCTTGGGGAGCAAATGACTCCTTTTGGGACTTTTTTTTTTTTTAAAGATATTATTCATTTATTTGACAGATCACAAGTAGGCAGAGAGGCAGGTAGAGATAGAGAGAGGAGGAAGCAGGCTCCCTGGTGAGCAGAGAGCCCGATGCGGGGCTCCATCCCAGGACCCTGAGATCATGACCCGAGCTGAAGGCAGAGGCCTAACCCACTGAGCCACCCAGGCGCCCCGGGACTTTTTTTTTTTTTTTTTAAACAGAGGGCAGTGTTAGAATCATTGAGAGGTTGGCTTGGGAATGGAGGGAACTAAGGACTGGCCCCAATGTTGCCATAGACTCCACTAGGGCTGGGTATCATATGGTAGGTCCACATGGGGTCCTGCTAGTTTTCTGGCTCTGATTTACGTCTCCAGATGTCTGCTTTTCAGTGTTGTAAACTTGGATGTCTGTTTGCTCTCTCCCAACCTTACCTCCTTCCTCTGTACAATGTAGACAACATTACCTAAATCTCAGAGCATGCTGAGTATGAAATGAGCTAATATGTATATATATAATCAATGTATACACATGCACACACTTACATATATATATATATATATATATATATATATATATATATAAAGCACTTTCCATATAATATAATTTGCATATGATTACTACTCTTTGAAGCACTCTCAGAAATCATCTCATGTAAACTCCTGAGGATACAGGTGCAGAAACTGAGGTCCAGAGATGCAGCCACTTGCCCAGTGTCATACTTGCCTACTATTCATTCTGCTGACATCTAGTCTTCCAAAATTTCATATCCGACTTAAAATCAAAACAAGGAATAGCTAAGTGCCTCATACTGTGCCAGTTCTTTTCACAAGCAACCTCTGAGGATGAATATTGTCACCCCCACTTTACAAATAAGTAAATGGAGTCTTAGAGAGGTCATAAGGGACCTACCTACCCAAGGTCACACAAATGGGAAATGATGGTGACAGAGCAGAAGTCACTCCACCAGCCTCTGTGCCTATTCCTTGTTCAACTAACTTATGTGGACACAGATGACCCATTATTTGTAAAAGTTTTATTATTTGATTTCCAGAGCAGATACATCTTCATGTATCCTTCTTGAAAGGATACACCAATTGATTTCACAGGTGCAGATGGGTTCTTCAAAAGCCTTCAGGCAAGGGAGTTTCTGTCTTGTCCTGAACCCATATTTCTGGTGACCACTCATGTTGTAGTTTCAGGATTATGGGAACTAAATTAAATCCCTGTAACATTAAAATGCCCAGAAGAATAATCAGACAAAAGGGGGGTTTCTTTATTTACTTAGCTTACATAGAGGTACCTTTGTTCCAGATAAGCCCCTGAGAAATGTAACCAACCATTGTAATTGCATTTATGTGTGAGGAGGCAAATCATTTTCTGAAGGGGGAATCTGGGTCTTTAAGAATTGTGCAGGGACCAAAAAGCAGAAAAAGATGGTAAGTAATAAACAAAAGCAAACAAACAAACAGATGGAAGGATTTTAACATCTTGCCAAATGAGGTTGCTCTGAGAAGGTTTTAAAATCTATGTAGGGGAGGGGTACCAGAGTGGCTCAGTGGGTTAACCTCCGCCTTCAGCTGTGGTCATGATCTCAGGGTCCTGGGATCCAGCCCCACATCGAGCTCTCCATCCAGTGGGGAGTCTGCTTGCCTCTCTCTCTGCCTGCCTCTCTGCCTACTTGTGATCTCTCTCTCTCTCTCTCTGTCAAATAAATAAATAAATAACAATCTTTAAAAAAAAAAAAATATGTGTAGGGGAAACTTGTGCCTGTCAGCCAGGGCTTATTGGACCTAGAAATTAGTGAATCCTTAAATGTTAGAAATGAGCAGGCTCTACGGCTGTCCCTTTCTAGATGGACACCCAGACACATCTTCCTTTTCTTGGCAACTATGATATGACGTCTCTCTCAGGAAGGTATGGGCTTAGAATCTTTGCTGGAATAGGAATGAATTCACTCATTCATTCCATCATTCCATTATTCCATGCATTATTAGCTCTAATGCAAGTTTCAGGCACCACGTATATTATATCTTTCTGAACAAGTCAACCTCATGACCATTTGCACCTTTAAACATATTTATAAAGTGATGACCAGAGGCTACCAAGCTGAACAAACTTGGGTGGCTCTAGGTAAAGATGGCTCCCCGATGTGGCTTCATTTTTCTTGTCTGCAGTATTACAACTAGGTGACCTCAGACCTCTTCCAACTCTGACAATTAAAGATTTAAAAAATGGTCCCTGGGGGAGAACAAAAGCCATGCCCATCGCCCACTAGATAACTGCGGTTTAGGACAATGACATGCCCATGGCTTCCATCCATTAATTCATGAATCAGTTTCTCACTTACACTCCCGTGACAACATGTACTGAGCATCTCCTCATATCTCCTCAGAGATATGCCGAGGCCATTCAGTGAGACAGACTGTGTGCAGACACTGGCAGTCTCGTGTGGTTTCCTGTTCTATAACAATGAGAATGACTGGGACTCAGAAAGGATAGGAAAGTTTTTGGTTTTTGTTTGCTTGTTTGTTTTCTAAGATTTTATTTATTTGAGAGAGAAAGACACAGAGAGAGTGTGCACAGGCAGGAGGAAAGGGCAGAGGGAGAAGGAGAAGCAAGCTCCCTGCGAGCCCTGGATCATGACCTGAGCTGAAGGCAGAAACTTAACTGACTGAGCCACCCAGGCACCCCTACAAATAAGTTTTTTAGTGGAGAAAGACATAAGAAGAGAATGAGCTTTGCATAGAACCAAGAGTGAGGCAAATCTCTACACGATTATTTACGGGTGAATGTGAACACATTTTGCTCATTACTAAGCCTGGTGCCCTACCTACTCTATAAGTGTGGTGATAACACTACTTAGTAGTAATAATGCTTCTAAAAGTATTTGGGAGGGCTCAATGAGATAATTGTGGGAAAATAGTGTTAGACTGTAAGGAAGTCTGAAAATCCTGGTTTTTTTTTGCTTACTCCTTTCTTTTCCTGATCCCTAGGACAGAGCACCATACTAATTGAGTTTTCTTAGAAACTCTTGGTTGACATTCTTTCTTCATAATTTTAATGCCATCACCAGCCCAAAATAGTGAAATCATCGGATCCATTCTCTCCCCTTAGTAGTTGCAAAATCTCTCCACCACTTCAGGCCATCCTTTTACAGCCTCCCAGGGTCTGAGAGAGGATTAGCTCACATTTATGACCACTAATGCACCCTGCCCATTTGGAGGGTTGAGGCTGATAGAGCAAATCCCTAGCAATTGATTTCCCTCCAACTTTAAGTTCACAGTGCTCTATCTTCCCCACCCTTGTGTGTTATCTCGGAAAAATAAGACTTCCTTATGCTCACTGAATCGCTGGAAGAGAGGAAGAAAAAAGAGCTGAAGTTGGTACGATGGATTCACGGAAGCTGGAATTGCGGAACAAGGCACAAGAAGCAGCTCTGGCCACAAGTAAGCTGTGTGAACTTGGCTAAGCCATTTAAGGACCCTGAACCTCAATTTCTCCATCCAGTTTCACAACATTACTGTGAAGTTCAGAAAAAAGAGATGATATACATAAAAATATTTTGAAAATGCTAAAGCCCTGTACAAACCTTAGCTGGGAGGTGTCAACATTGATAATGACTTGAGCTGTATCTTGCAAAAGCACCAAAATGAATGTGCTTTATTTATTTCTCATGACAAACTCATGAATTTGAGTTCATGAATGAGACTCATGTCATGTGGGAGAGTGTGACCATGTTTGATGATGGCCCTGTGGTGCCACAGAAATGGAACTCATAGAGGTCTCAATGACATGGCTACCTCCTATAGTTTGATGGTAAAAAGGCAGAAAGCCCTCCATTTCTTTGTTTTTCCAACCAGGTGGCACACCTACTCTTTCCAGAAGATATGAATAATTGAATTCTCCACACCCCTGTGGAAACCAAAGCAGCATTCCCTTAGCCTATTTACTGGTTCAAGGGTAAACTTCAACAGAAAGCAACATAAACTGAGTCAGGGTCATCCTCCTCCTCCCTGTTTATTGAATGTGGATCAGCCCTGTATTTGGACCTTAGGCAGATACTCGATGACTTCTCTGAGCCTCTTTTATGCACCTTATATAAAGTTCTATCATGACAACCACATGGTATGACTGCATTGCCAGTTATCTGTCGGACCCAAGCCATTAGACGCTAAGCGCCTCAAGGGCAGAGACCTGTAATGGAAGTCTTGGACACATGGTAAGTAATTAATAAGATTAGTCTGAATCTATATATCAATGAATCAGTGAGTGGGTGGGTGGGTGATTGGATAGATAGACAAATATGTCCTGGCTGCCTAGAACACAGGGCAAAGAAGTGTATGCTGTCTTTCAAAGGAAGTTTGACTTTGGTGTCAGAGAAAATGCTTCAAGTGGCTTGACTTCTACATCTACACTGATCCCCGAACTCCTCTATCACCTCCACCTTGGACAGCCTTTTGTTTATTTTATATTCTCTTCAATGTTTCTTCAAGTCCTCAGGTTCAATTCCAAGTCTGGCTCTGATCCCTGAGGCCCATGTGTTGACCTCTGCATATTGAGCCTCATGAGGGCAGTTGCTCTGGGCTTTGGCTATTGTGGTCTCCCATGAGCATCCCTTCCACCTCATAACACGAAGACCAAGGAAACTGATACTCTCTGGAGGTACTAATGTCAATCAGATGTACCTTCAAACATTCTCCCAGCTTTGTTCTGCCTATCTGCCCTAGACTACAGAGAAACCTCAGCTCAGCTACTAAGGCTGAAGTCATTCTACTACCCAGGTCAGCAAATTGTGGCCCATAGGCTAAATCTGGCCTGCCATATGTATTTGTAAATAAGATTTTATTGGAAGATAGCCCTACTCATTTGTTTACAGACCATCCACAGCTGTTTTGCAATCTTGTTGCAGAGTTGAGTAGTTGTGACAGAGAACAAATACACAAATACACAAAGCCCATTACTATCTAGCCCTTTACAGAAAAAGTCAACCAAACTCTTCTTTGTAAACTAACCCAGGTATATAAGTTAGTTGAATAATGCTCTGATAGATTTGGCTCTGTATTTAGTGGTGAGTAGTCAACCATGCTTATTTTTATAACAGCTCCAAACTCCTACACTACCAAGAGAGAAAGACTTTGTTGGCATGGGCCAATTGTCTGGTGGAACTCGAACAATTTATAAAGGAAGAAAGGAAGGAAGGGAGGGAGGAAATGGGAAGAGAACACATCAGTAGACACTTCCAGCACAAAAAGATCAATCCAGGGCTCATCAGAACAACCCTGTAAAGTGAAAAGAATATGAACAAACCTTGGTTCTCTACCTGGTTTGAATAGTTATCACCTGAGTGACTGTATATGGGTCATTTATCTGAGACTCAGTTTCCTCATCTATAAAATGGTTAGAATATTTCCAGATACAGAGTATTTGAGATACATGTACGTGAGACAAAGAGGAGAGATTATGCATGCCTTGGAACCTGAACAGAGGTCTTCCTAAGACACCTTTCCCTGAGCATCCTTTCTCTTCCATACCCCACTCACAAGGAGTTATCCCCATGAGCACTTTCTATTTTATGACATTTTGATGTCAGAATGACGCCAATAACTGCAAATTAGGTGCCCGTATGTGTTGTCACCAGCCCCAAAAATGTGTGGATTAGAAGTAGCAGAGGGTAAATCACTGACATGGCAGGCACAAATCACAGCTGGAACACATCACAGGCTGGAAACTTAATTGAACCAAATGCCATTCACACAAAGAGAAATCTGGGAATCCTGCCAGCATCTTTCCAGAATGATAATTTTTCATTTAAATTCACCCCACTTTCCCCCCTCAAGGCAGACCTCCTTCTCTATCATCATCTGAACTACTGAATTGTTCCTCTCCTCCCATCCTTGTGGTAGAAGCAACTAGATTCTTCCCGGACCTTCCCTAAGATGCTATATGCGGACACCTGCAAATCAATGTGGTGAGCATTGTGTACGTACTTCAAGGCCCAAAGAGTCATGGGGACAGGAACATGGAGAGCTTCATCTGAGCTTCCAGGATGTCATCAAGACCCTAAGGTCTAAGGTAGAGTGAAACTGTTTTTAAGTTGGCATGGCCCTAATGGTTCTAAGACATACTGGTTTATCCAGGCCCAGTGATGGAATACCTTCTGCGAGAGAGTAAGAGGTTTAATCCCATTGCAATTGATTGGTATGGAGTGAGCATGAAGGTACTTCATGACTCTCAACATTTCATAGACAGAACATCATCTACAGGGATTAGAGAGTGTCTATATTGTTTGAAATTTAAAAGCCAAAAATGCCATTTGAGTTAAAAAACATATATAATTAAACTTTTAGCAAGGATAAATTGAACTCATAGTTCATGTTAAAACAACATATGTGATGTACAATCTTAGAAATTTGCCAACAAGCTTAAAGATCTAATTCTTTATTAATTCAACACATTCAGCAAATATATTTTAAGTGCTTATTATTAGTCATAATTATATAAATTAACATTTTATAAAACTTTAAAGTTTCTAAGTATTTCATCTCATCAACTCTTAAAAAATTCTCTGAAGGAGTAATTACTGCATTCCTTATTTTACAGACAAAGAAACTAGTTCTTCAAGAATAAGATCATTTGTTCAAGTTCACATGGTCACATGACTAGACAGTGATGAAACTGTGAAAGGAATTTAAGTCTTTTGACTCCAAATCCCCAAATTAATGTGTACCCACTATCCCCTGCCTTAGCTATAGTCATTAGAATTCTGTATCTTAGTTCTAGAGCCTCCAGTCTTTTCTTCACATTCTGATGTTTATTATTTTCTGGAATCTATTTCCACAGAAGTATTTCTTAGTTCAGACCTTCAAGAGTCTAGTGCCTAAAGTTGCTTCCAGAATCAACTCTTGAAATCAGGGGTCATCAAATATTTCCTCTAAGAGTCCAGATAGTAAATAGGTTAAGCTTTGTGGCCCATATGGTGTCTGTCATAAGTACTCAATGCTAACATTGTATTGGGCAAGCAGCTATGGACAATACATAAACAAATGTATGGTTGGGTTCCAATAAAACTTTACTTACAAAAACTGACAATGGATCAGATTTGGTGTAAAGACCATACTTTGCTCTCCCTTTTGCTGCAGACCTATAATGCTTTCTGGTAACCTCTTCACTAGTAACAATTCTCCAAATTAAGATTTTTATTAACTGTTCAACATTTAGTCATTTATGGAAAATGCTGCAGTTTTTCTACCCTTAGTCCAAGAAAGCACATGTCAATTAGAGGGGGGAAACGCTACACAATAAGGGCCCAAAGGATGACAAGTGTGTGCTAGCACACAAGCAGAGTAGTAGGTCAGCTCATCCTGGGCATGGTAGTAGAAAAAGGGCCTCATAACTGCTTTTTTGTGATGGGTAAATCTAGAATGTAGGGGAATAAAACAAGAAAAGGAATGATCATTTTTTTTTAAGATTTTATTTATTTGACAGAGATCACAAGCAGGCAGAAAGGCAGGCAGAGAGAGGAGAAAGTAGGCTCCCCACTGAGCAGAGAGCCTGATGTGGGGCTCAATCCCAGGACCCTGAGATCATGACCTGAGCTGAAGGCAGGGGCTTTAACCCACTGAGCCACCCAGGTGTCCCAGGAATGATCATTTTTAAGTATTTATTATGAGCCAGCCACTGCACAAGACATTTTATATATTTCATAATTCTCAAAACCATTATTTTATACCCTTTATAGCTGGAGAAACAGAGCTCTGGGCTACTGAGCCTCTTGTCCAAGTCCAGACAATTAGCAAGTGGTGAAACTAGAATGCAAACCCACTCTTGTCTAATTCCAAACTACACATTCTTTTGAGTTGATGTGGGACCCACTTAGGAATGAACTAACCTCCCTCATTAAAAGGAATTCAGGCTCTTCTGCATCCCCAGCCCTAAGCACAGAATACTCAGGATACACAGAATACTACAGACAAATTTATTATAAAGATATCATTGAATAGATGGTGATTGTCTTCAACTTCTACTGGCAATGAAAGGTAGACCTGAATATTTAAACTCACCAGAATAATTTATTCTGAGCCCTTGTCTCTTCTGTTGTTGACCAGCTCAATTAAAAAGGCTTTATGGTCATATAGGAGGGAAAATTAGATCACTATCCCATGTGATTAATGAGTCAGCAAAACCAACGTCATGAAACTGAGTCAGCTGCGGGCTAAATCAGAAGCCAAAGCAGGTTCCAGGACAACGGAGACATTCCCCAGAGCTAATAAACAATAATGATGCATGGTTTGATGTCTGGGTAAAGGTGCAGGGAAGATGCTAGTACTTAATAACATATGTCTCTATCATACAGCATTTCTATTTTTTCCTGTAGCCTGGAAAACACAGTTCAGAGACCAGGAGATGGTAGACATTTTTCTGAAGCAGTTGTTATTTCTGATGATTTCCATAATTTTATTTCTTTTTTTATAGTGGTGTGGGAACCTTGATCTAAATAAATCTTTTGTCTAAAGATTATCTATTCATACAATATCAAAGAAAAGACAATAAACCAAATTTTAATCCAAATCCAGGATGGACACAAAATTTATCTTCATTCCTATTTAGTTCAGAATAATTGGAAGAGTCAATTATTTATTATTCTACACTATTATTTCCTGAACTATATTCTTCAGACAGTTGGCATCCTGAGAGAAGCCCATGGGGAGGAATTGGAAAAGAAAAGTATAGGATGTTTTCAATGGCCAAACATTTCAGGAAGTTGTACAATTATCTGTTATTATACAACAAATGACTCTGATGATTGACAACTTAAGACTACACACTCATTACTTCACAGGTTTTGGGGGTCAGGAGTCCGGTCTCTGGTTAGCAAGACACTTCTGGCTCAAGGTCTCACGTGAGGTGCTAGTGAGGTTGTCAGTGACGGCTGTAATCCCCTCAGGGCTCCATAAGGGCTGAAGAATCCATTTCCCACCTCATGCATGACTGCTGGCAACCCTAAAAAAGTCTACCTCCAAGGGTACACATGTGTTGTTTGTAGATTACCTTGTAGTTTCACCAGAAGCTTCCTCAATGATGCGGTAGCCAGTTGTCCTAGAGACAGAAAGAAAATCAGAGAGTGCTTCAGACAAACAAAAAACAAACAAACAAAAGAACGACAACAACAAAAAAAGGTCTTTTTATAACCCAATCTCAAAAGCGACATCTCATACTCTTGTCATATTCTATTTGTTAAAAGCAGATCGAAGTCCAGGTTATATGCAAGGCAAAGGATTGTACAAAGTTGTAAATGCCAGGAGGTGGGAATCAGTAAGGACCATATCAGGAACTGTGTATCACAGAAATGCTGAGTTAAACAACATTAAAAGATTTCTTAAGTACAAAACCTATCAAAGCATTTTATTATACAAATGTGTTTTGGGACCTCTCCCAAAGGTTATTTGAGCAGGGGTCAGGAAACTCTCCTTTGGAATGTCTAATAGTGAATATTTTAGATGTGTGGGTCAGAGGGTCTCTGTCCCAATTACTCAGTTATTCTGAATGAAAGCAGCCATAAATACACAAGTTGGTTATTCTCTCCATAAACCATGTTGTCAAGAATACATCTATATCTTCTGCATATATGTGTATATATGTGTGTGTGAGTAGATATAAACAGATAAATTAAAGGAGTGGTTGAAGATGAATGTGTAATCAAAATTTTTCATACATGTACAAGGAAATTAACACTTTTTAAAATGTAAGTATAAATATCTAGCAGTAAATAAATAAAATTGTTATATGGGAGGGGAAATACGTAAATTGGTGTAACTGAGTTTCAATAAAACTTTATTTGTAAAAACAATCTATTTTGTCACTCCCTGGATTAGAGGATGTGGCGTTAGCTGATAGTATTTAACAATAACAACTTTTGTCATAGAATCCCTCTCCCACAAAACAGAATGAAATGCTGCCATATACACCTCTGTGATTTTATCAATAAATGCAAAAATGTCAGCAAGAAGAAAAATGTTTTAATCATGCCAGAGTAAGTATCATCGTTTTTCCTCTTAGTTTAGATTCATGGAACACTTTAGGGTCACTTAGGGTTCTTGAAACTCTAGATTATTAATTTCATGAGGGAAGAATCCACATCTCCCATCTTACCTACCACCATACTTCTCATGTCTAACACAGGGTCAGAGACCCAATAGTTACTCAACATTTTTGAATGATGGGTAGATGGCTAAAATAATCCCAGCCTTTCATATTGATACTATCTTTCTTCTTTTTCATGATTGATGTTCTTACCTACCCAAGTGTTCACATTCCAATACATGAAGTGTCCTGACCTGCAGCTGACCTCCTTCCCATGGCATCTCCCTTCTTTCCTGCTATCAGCCTACCCCTGAAGCCTGCAAGTCAGAATCACTATCATGGATGGATTCAGCATGGGGCTGCTGGCCCTTGGCCTCAGCTCCCTCACATAAAGACTGAGGAGGACAGGCTGGCAGGAAGAAGGAAAGAGAAGAGAGAGAGATGAGAAAGAAAGAGCAATAGGTTTTGAAAGCTTGCAAAGTCATCATGAGAGAGCCAGGTACTGCTGTGCATGGTATGCTATTTACTACTTAGAACACAATTTTGAAATGGATATTATGGGGGCACCTGGGTGGCTCAGTCTGTTAAGCATCTTATTCCGGCTAGGGTCATGATCTCATGGTCTTGGGATTGAGCCCCAAGTCGGGATCCTTGCTCAGCGGGAAGTCTGCCTGCTTGCTCTCTCCTGACTCATGCATTCTCTCTCACAAATAAATAAAATAAAGAAATAAAATATTTTTAGAAAATTAGTTAATTAAAATGGGTATTACTGACCCCATTTTACAAATAAGGAAAGAGTCTTAGAGAAGTTCTGTGACTTGTTGATGTTGACAGAGTTAATTAAGGACAGAGATGAAGGATAAACCTGGTCTAGACTAACCCTAAAGCTCATTCCCTAAAACACACATCCTGTTTGCCTGGGACAGACCCAGTGTACATCCGTTGTCCTGGCATAATTATTAAAATCATCCCTTGTACTCTGAAGGTGTCTCATTTTAAAAAGACATTATCTAATCATCTGCCTATAACCTTCTGACTCCCTAGAGATAGCTCTGGCTCTTGCCATGGATACAAATCAGTCAGAGGCCATGGCTAGGATTTTACCCTAGAACCAGGGGCATTCCAACAAGGAGGCCACTGATTGCTTTTCAAACTAGTCTGTGGAGCTCTTGCCAGGCCACTGGCTATTATATTAAAAATATTACAGAGGGGTCAGGGGGGTTCATGTAGTCTGAATGCCACTGAAAAGGCATGTGCACAGGTGCATGTATGCAGAGATAGGCAGACACACAAGCATTTGTTTTTAAGCCACCTTCCAAAGTATTTTGCTTCCATTTGCCTCATGGAACGTGTTTTGAGTATAGTCATTCCTGCACTTGGATTCTGGTACCAAAAAAGTTCCTCCTTTTTCCCCTGTAGTCATCATTACTGCTTCTGTTCTGGTTAATTTTGTCGAATTGGAAGTGGACATAACAGATTCCTAATTTGGACTTGACTTTGTAGGGCCTCCCTTCCTTGGACTTCGATATGCAGTTATCATTCAGTACATCAATCTCACCACAGTGTTGATAACTCTTTCATGATATTGGTCCTCTTCCATCTAACAGGACAGTTAGTTTGTGATCTTCTTCTCACCTCTAATCAGGATGCTCACTGTTTTTACGGCATGTCACAGTTTGCTGAGAGTGTCCCATAGAATATTGTATTTGATCCTTACAAACACCCTCACAGGTCGCTCAACTGATGCGCATTTTAGAGATGAGAAAACTGAGATTAAGAAAGGTTAAATGAGTCACGCAAAGTCACACAGTGAGTAAAAAAGTTGACAACGTTGAGACAACTTGAAGAAAGGGATGAAATATGATTCATATCTATATTCTGCAGAATGCCTTTCTTATTGCACACATGTAAGATATTTATGTTTAATGACTGGCTGAATTAATGAACAAGTATATAGGATTTTGTTTTTCTAATTGGCTATGGTCTTTGTCCTAACTGGGGCAGGATTTGAAATCGTGTCCCCTGAGAAATGATGGAAGGACATGTTTTGATTGGGGGAAATGTCTCAGGGTGAAGAAGGCTGTAGGGAAGAATTGAGAGCCACCATGTGCAAAAATGAGTGGAATTCAGCTCTGTGTCAAAGGGGATGTATCTGGAATTGTACGGATGTCAAAGGACTTCAGGTTATTATAGGGACACACGTTCTAGCTAATAAAATTGTCCAGGCTTTACAAGACTGTCATGAGGAAGTGACGTTCCCACCCCAGAGGATATCTCAACAGGAGCCTGACATCCTTGGCTAGAATCTGGTAAAGGGGATTCAAGCATTGCCAATAGTAGTTGAAGTGGCTGATCATTATTTCAGTCCCCTTTGACAGTAGGAGTTTGAGACTTTCTTTTACATGAATTTTGATTTCATGTTTCATTTAGTTGTCTCCTTCATGTGTCTCTAGGCTGTCTGATTGACATGTTGCTGAACATTCTGCAATACTGACACAATTGTCCATGAATGCTACCACTTTGTTCTGTCTCCCAGCAACCATTCTTGTTTTGATGTCAAAGCATCCAAGCCTTAGCCATGCATATAGTAACAACAGGTGTAAACCATTTAAAGATGGCTGCATCATCATCCCAAAAAACTGGGGCTGATGTCACTGGGACAGGCTGCTTGGAGACTATTCATTGCAGGAAGGCTTGGCCCCTTCTTCAGGTCCAGAGTCAAGGGATCAGGACTCGGGAAACAGTTGAAAGGCACTTTTCCAAACCCAGGCCCATGGGAATAAGGAATTGCATGTAACCAGTATATCTTTTTTAGGTTAACCTGAACACAAAAATTATCTCACTGATTGTGGGAAAAAACTGGCAAATGAGCAGTGAGAGATGGTAGGACTGGTGAATACGCAGGTCTCACTGGATAGGAGGTCAGATACATGTGACTCATGAAACAAAGCACAGTAAAACTGGTTAAGTAGTTTAGAGATTATAAAGTGAGTTCCTGATTATACAGATGAAGAAGGTGAGGCACAGGGAGGGGAATTGACTGATCCACAGTAACACAGATGAAACCCAGAAACTTGCACACCTGATTCCTATGCTCTCCAGCCTACAATATCGTAAGCCAGAACCCAAGGACTGCACTGTTTAGAGTAGTGGAGAGTACCCCAACACCTTGAACAGGGGAGGATACTGAAAATTTCCAATATCAGATACAGTTGGGTAATTTGTCTCTCCTAAATCTTATTTCTTTTATTTACAAAGGCAGGCCTTGTCAGTGATTCATTTAACTCACGTTCACTATATGCAAGGGAAGGAATCCGCCTCCGTGATGAAGAGAATGACTCTGAGTTCAGACTGACATGTCCACACCACAGGAAGCTCTAAACCTTGCTGGGCTTCAGCGTGCCTTTTGGGTGCTCGCCGTGTGCTCAGCCCCATTCTAAACCCTTACCATGAATTATTTCATTAAAACCTTAACCAAGCGGCACCTGGGTGGCTCAGTGGGTTAAGGCAGCGGCTTAGCTCAGATCATGGTCTCAGGGTCCTGGGATCAAGCCCCGCATCGGGCTCTCTGCTCAGCAGGGAGCCTGTTTCCCCCTCTCTCTCTGCCTGCCTCTCTGCCTACTCGTGATCTCTCTCTCTGTCAAATAAATAAATAAAATCTTAAAAAAAAAATCCTTAACCAAACTCTGAGATAGTTCTATAATTGTCCCTATTCTATGCGTGCAGTAACAGAGACCTCCAAAAGTTAGGCAATGTGCTAAAACTCAGATAATTAAGGTAAAGTCCTATACACACAGAGTAAGTTTTCAGCACATATTCTCTCTTCCTACAAAGATTTCTTCTTCCTCAAGCATCACCACCAAGACCACAGCTCTACTAAATATCTCTCACTTCATGTTGGGGACTAGCGATGTGTATCTTTTAACCCTCAGTACCTCACAGGCAAGCAGAAGAGTAAAATAATTGCACACAATGAAAAATCCAGTGTGGTATGTGGTTTCAAAGTATTCCTGTCTGTAATTCCTTAGAGTGGCCTTTGAAGACCCATGGTTTACTTACAGGTTTATTTACACAGCCTTCTCCTGCTGGCCACCAGAAAGAGCAACAGTGGCAACCACAACAACCTGCAGAAGTCATTGCTATTCATACTTTCTCAAAGTCATCAATGCATAAGGACCGCCCTTAAATGAGAGCAATGGTATTATCATTACTGATAATAGTAATCCTTACTATTCCTTGAAGTGGCTGGACTTGTCCTGATTATAGATCAGAAAATCAAGGCTCAGAAAGTCTAAATTCACTATCCTGGAAACAGATCCAGATTTTGTTTCCAAACTTGTTTCCAAACCAGCACACTTGGGGCGCCTGGGTGGCTCAGTGGGTTAAAGCCTCTGCCTTCAGCTCAGGTCATGATCCCAGAGTCCTGGGATCAAGCCCCACATCAGGCTCTCTGATCAGCAGGGAGCCTACTTTCCTTCCTCTCTCTCTGCCTGCCTCTTTGACCACTTGAGATCTCTGTCTGTCAAAAAAAAAAAAAAAAAAGCACAGTGACTTCAAAAATAAATATTAAAAATTATTATTAATTCATGTAAAAAATAAAATATACATGGGGTTGTATAGGTGGCTTAGTTGGTTAAGCATCTGTCTCCAGCTCGGGTGATGATCTTGGGGTCCTGGGATCAGGTGCCACATCAGGTTCCCTGCTCCATGGGGAGCCTGCTTCCCCCTCTCCTTCTGTCCCCACCCCTACTTCTGTTCTCTCTCTCTCTCTCTCAAATACATTACATCTTAAAACAAATAATATATGTTATTCAGAAAAGACATGATTATGTGATGATATATCATGAGTCTGTTAAAAAGAATGAAGTAAATTTGTACAAATGTGGGAAATAACTAAGGTAAGTGAATTGAGTGAAAAAATTGGAGGACAACTAAAGTAAACGATTATATTTGTCTAAAAATAATATTATACCTAAATTTATACACATATATACATTGCAATTTTCTTGGAAGTTCTATATCAAACTGTTACTTGTGGTTACATTTAGGAAGTAGCATTTAGAGGGTGCCTAGGTGGCTCAGTAGGTTAGGTGTTTGACTCTTGATTTCGCCTCAGGTCATGATCTCAGTGCTGTGGGATCCAGTTCCACCACAGGCTCTGTGCTCAGCAGGGAGTCTGCTTCACTCCCTCTCCCTCTGTTCTTCTTTCCCCCTGCCTCCATGAGTGCACACATGAGTACACTCTTCTCTCATTTTCTCTCTAAAATTAATAGCTGAATCTTAAAAAAAAAAAAAAGAAAGAAAGAAAGAAAGACATAGTACTTAGTTGTTCAAAGTAGGTGAGGAGGGATTTTCTTTCCAGTATATGCATGTCTATGCAGTTTGAATATTCTATTTATTTATTTATTTTATTATTTTATGGTTTTTATTAACATAAAATGTATTATTTGTTTCAGGGATACAGGTCTGTGATTCATTAGTCTTACAGAATTCACAGTACTCACCATAGCACATACCCTCTCCAATGTCTATCATCCAACCACCCTCCCACACCCCTTCTGTCCAGCAGCCCTGTTTGTTTCCTAAGATGGTTTGTCTCCCTCTCTGGTTTTATCTTGTTTCATTTTTCCCTCCCTTCCCCTATGATCCTCTGTCTTTTTTCTCAAATTCCTCATGTCAGTGAGAGCATATGATAATTGTCTTTCTCTGATTGACTTATTTCATTTAGCATAATACCCTCTCGTTCCACTCATGTCTTTGCAAATAGAAGACTTCAGGGTCTTTTGATGGCTACATAGTATTCGATTATATATATATATAAACTTGGATATATATATATATATATATATATATATATATATATCCCACATCTTCTTTATCCATTCATCTGTTGATGGACATCTAGGCTCTTTCCATCGTTGGGTTATTGTGGACATTGCTGCTATAAACATTTGGGTGCACATGCCCCTTAGGATCACTACATTTGTATCTTTGGGGTAAATACCCAGTAGTGCAATTGCTGTGTCGTAGGGTAGCTCTATTTTCAACTCTTTGAGGAACCTCCATACTGTTTTCCAGAGTGGCTGCACCAGCTTGCATTCCCACCAACAATGTAGGAGGAATCCCCTTTCTCTGCATCCTTGCCAACGTCTCAGTTTGAATATTCTCAAATATGAAGATGTATTATTGTACAATAAAAATAAAATTCTATTTAAAGAATTGCATTTTAAATAAATAAATTTTATTTAATTAAGTAATAAATCAATATCTAACCCAGTTGCAACAAAGACTACCAATATAGGAAAATGTGTCACAGATTACTTAGCAGCCCATTAAGGAAAGGAGGGAACAGAGATATGGTTTACTGAGTTTCAACAAAAGCTAGGCATCATGATACTGAGGTAGATCTTATGATCTGCATTTTATGGAAGAGGACATACAAGACTTGAAAAGTTAAGAAATATGCCCAGGGACACACGGCTGGAACTTCAGGCCCAAGCTCTAATCCCAGATCTGTCTCATCCTCAGGTGCACGCTTTTTCCACCTGCACCTGTAATAATTCCAGAAGTGCTTTGAAAACCAGTTTCCCCATTCTTGGAGATGCCACAGGAAGAAAATTTAAGAGTCTTCAGTGTCAGAGAAGGAATAAATGAAACATGGACATACATAAAAATAATCTTTATTAATAACAAGAAAAAGTTTACATTTTTCAGGAGGCGGTGAGGTGCTTGAAAATCACCAGCATTATTCAGTTTAGGGAGAGATACATTACCCTGTGTTTCTGGGCTGGAAGCCCATATGAATAAGATCATAAAAGCCATGGCTACTCTGAGGTCATCATGAAAAAAATAATAGACCTTGACGATGAAAGAGCTAGTTAGTCATCAATTCCATGCTCTTTGCCAACAAAAAAGACAATATTTAAAGAACAGCTATCATTTGTATTTAATTCAGACTCAATTCTTCTCAGGAACCAGATCTGCAAATACTCTACTTACTAACACAAACAGATTTTATAAACTAATTTGGTTTTGAGTGATTTTTAAAAAAATTTTATTTATTTATTTGACAGAGAGATTACAAGCAGACAGAGAGGCAGGCAGAGAAAGAAGAGGAAGCAGGCTCCCCACTGAGCAGAGAGCCCGATGTGGGGCTTGATCCCAGGACCCTGAGATCAGGACCCGAGTTGAAGGCAGAGGCTTTAACCCACTGAACCACCCAGGCTCCCCGGTTTTGAGTGATTTTTAAAGAACTGGAATCCCATAACTATTCTTTTATTATTAAAGAAAAAATCCTTTACGGAATGGAACCTGTCTTTCTGCAGATCACCCTGAGGGAGATGAACTGTGTCCATCTAGAGCACAGGTAAGGGATTCTGGTGGAAATGAGGTAGAATTCTGGTTCCACCACTTATGGCCTGTGTACCCTTATGCCTAAACAAAATCACAGAATACTGGTTTGGATCCCAAGATTGCCAAGAATGTTGACTGGGACCAGCTTAAGGTTATTCCCATCACTAAATAAGTAAACATGTTTTTGAATGTCATTCAAGACAAAGATAGAGATGAGTGGACACAATTCCTTGTGCTTTCCTTGTTTTCCTCCTGATTTGGCCTGAAGTTGGTAAGTTCCATGACAGGTGAACAAGCCTTGATATCAGAGGAGTAAGAAAATAGAGGGCTTGCTGTGTTTATCATTAAGTTGGAGGAGGGGCACATTAACCTTTAAGGTTAACCCCACAAACAAAGCAAATTCTCGTGATGCCATAATTCACATAATTCTGATTACCAATTATCTTTCTGCATCCTGGGACTTCAGCAAGCCTGACCATGGACCTACAATATCTAAGGCAAATTACATAAACTCTCTGAGACTTTGTTTCTTTATCTCTGGTAGAAGGATAATAAAGCCTTTCTCATTGGCTTTGTAAGCAGGTTATGTTAAATGAGATGGCTGCTATAAAGGAACTTGTCAGAGTACATATTAAAAAATATCACTTGGGACCCCTGGGTGGTTCAGTAGGTTAAGCGTCAGACTTTAGCTCGGGTCATGATCTCAGTTCTTGGGATCGAGCCCTATGTTAGATCCACACTCAGTGGGGAGTCTGCTTCTCATGCTCTCCTTCTCCCTCTCCTTCCCTTCCTGATTGTGCTCACTCTCCCTCTCAAACAAATAAAATTAAATATATATATATATATTATATATATAGGGCAGAATGGAAGGGCAAATGTGTGTGTATATATATATATATACACATACACTGTGTGTGTATATATAATGTATGTGTATATATATACACACATACATTTGCCCTTCCACTCTGCCTTATTCCCACCGTCCACATATATGCTCATTCTTACACTTCCACCTTTCAAGTCTCCTAAGTCTTTATGAATCATGTTGCCAACTTTATCACATTGGAGAAATGGAAATTCATTCACCCCTGAATGTTTCCACAGGGCTCCTGCCTGGACATGTAAGAGCCCCCACCTGGATCTGTGCCACACTTCAAAGCTCTCACATTTCTATAATGCTTTCTCAGCCACAAGCAATATTCACATATGGAATCCTCCTTTGATCTATGGACAAAAGCAAAACAACTATTATTACACCCATTTTACCAAGCCCCAAATTGGGACATAAGAGGTAGGAACAGAATTGTCTCTGTCTATGTGGCTCTCCCAGCTCCTTACATGGTTCATCCAACCTCTCAATCCCTAGACCTGAATTTCAGCCAGCCAACCTGGATGAATTATAACATGTTGTTCTGCTTTTTTATTGGTATGTCAACAGACAGTTTTGTCACTTACACTTCACAGTAAAATACTTCATCAACTCTTGCATAATTAAAAGCAAACTTAAAAAACGTGAGGGTCTGATAGGAAGGATCACGATCACATTCTACATTTCACACATGAGAAGTCTTGGTCTCCAAGAGATTAAGCATCACAGCTATTAACTGACAGCCCGGGATGAGAATATACAACACAGCATTCTTTCCATGGGAATACATAGCCCAGGAGAGTTGAGTGAACATTCCCAGCAGCAGGCACTCACTGACTCATGAGCTTTGCCTGGCTCTGGTAATTATTCCTCATTATAAATCAAGTTCTACCCTTGTGTCAATGTAAGCTTTGGACCATTAATTAACTTTAAACTTCTATGTAAATCTCTAGAGACAGTATCATTTTGCCTAAAAGTACTCTGTTATCTGGTTGGTATGACAGAAGATATCCTGATGGAAATTATTTGGGGATGTTGCCTACTAAAGTTTGAGTCTGCTATGCTCCTGATCATTTAGGGCTATTAGGCTCACTAATGATTGTACCTGGGACTGGAACCCAGGACACATGATTCCCAATCCAGGACACATTCATTTCAGCAAAGGCTTATTAAGCATGTATTGTGTACCATGTACATGTTGGAATTAGGAAATGAGGCTTTCAATAAAACAGGCATGGCTAAAGTGGCCACATAATTTTTTTTTAAGATTTTATTTATTTATTTGACAGAGATCACAAGTAGGCAGAGAGGCAGGCAGAGAGAGAGAGAGGAGGAAGCAGGCTCTCTGTGGAACAGAGAGCCTGATGTGGGGCTCGATCCCAGGACCCTGAGATCGTGACCTGAGCCGAAGGCAGAGGCTTTAACCCCCTGAGCCACCCAGGCACCCTGGGCACATAATTTATTGTCCAAAATGACACACCCGAGAGAATAAAAGCAGCATTGATACAAATCACTCAGAGCATCAGGCATGTACCAGGACTATCCAGATAAATCAGGTTATAAATTCAGGAAGGCAAACACCAAGTAAGTAAAAAGATATACAGTGAGTCTTAGGGTTTAACGGGGTGATATGATGGGGAGTTGCTGATGGATGGAGGGCTACTAGGGAAGGAATAATCCTTTGGTGAGAAGGCTTCTCCTACTGAAGAAGGGGTATTTGTATGGAGAACTAAAGATTCAGAAGGAAGCAGTCACAGATGTCAAGGAGTGTTTCAAGTACAAAAAACAACAGCTGATGCAAAGGCCTTCAGGTGGGAAAGGGCTCAGTATGCTGCAGATATAGGGAAAAGAGTGTTTCAGAGGGGGATAGATGGGGCACAAGCAAAAGCCAGAGCATGGACAGCTGCACAGACCATAGCCCAGAATTTAGGGTGTCTCAGAAGTTCCACAATATTTGACCCAAATACCCATGACATATACTATTTTTAAAAACTATAATAACTAGCACATTTAAACATGTTACTTAAATTTTAAAATATCAGAGACCTTCTGAAGTGTTTCCTTCAACTGAGTTAAGATTTTGTGTAGAATTTGGAATTTGTCTCCTCAGCTCTAACATAGGCTAAACTTCATGAAATTATGTCATTATTTAGCAAGTATTTTACTTGGAATTCATTCCTCTTGGAATCCAGGCCTATACACATCAGTTTGCCTAAAATGGCACAAATGAGCACACACAGACTGCACTCCGTTAAATGCCAAGCCGGGCTCTAGATTCTCAGAGACTACTTTGATGCAGGTGGTGTAACAAAAAGTGTACACATTACATGAAACACTAGAACATCACACTTTTATTTTAACGTTTGCGTTTTATTTTTCTTAGTAGGTTTGTCTCCTTTAACTGTTGGGTTTATAATAAGGAATATGGGTAGTAGCTGTATATTGTTAGTGATTCAACTTAAAGTAGAAAAGCACCAATGCCCTTTGAAGCTTTTTAGACAATTTAACCAAAGAATGTACAGTGTTTGCAAGGCAAGTCCTTGTCTTCCTAGAACTTTTATATCTATTTCCCACGTGAATAAAGACTTTTCGATACAGCAAAACCAAAACAAGAAACAAAAACCAAAAGTAAATTGAGCGCTGACACAGATACGAGCAGCTATCATCTCAGATCTGCAAAGTCACATGCTTGTTTCATGTTGTCTTGGGATTTTTTCATTTGTTGGTAGTAAAATAAGTGTAATGAGTTAGAACTTCTGAAATAATGGCATGCCAATGTAATGTGTTCAAAAAATTAAGTTTCTACATAAAATTTTTCTTTGAGAAAAGAGTTTACTGCTAAAATATTTGAAAACAAGGATTTTTCACTTCCTTTTCTCCCACCACTTCTTTGGCTCTTTGGGGGAAACTTTATCTTGGTCATTCTCATTGGCTCATCAACCAAATGGGGCTAATAATAGCTCAGTGCATCAAAGACAAGGAATTGAACCAAATAAATGTTGATATTCCTGATTGAAAATCAACAATTCCAAGTTCATGCAGTGCAGAGAAGGGGATGTTCGAGGACCTAGTGTGCAGTAGTTGACTTTCAATGATCAGAACTATGTCATCATGGGAGGCCCACATAAATAAAACACATGCAAGCCAGAGAGTCCTTTCAGAAAAAATGCAGCTGTCAACAACAAGAGACAAGTAAGTGCTGTGATTCTGAGCTTCACTGAAAGCATCATATTCAATCCACTGCTTCCTTGAAAACTGACTTTATTATCATGGCTCCAGGTTCTGCAGGAGAAAACCCACAAAGTATGTGCAAACCAGATGAACAGTCTGTGCTGATGACAAAAGAAGAAAGAAAGAAAGAAAGAAAGAAAGAAAGAAAGAAAGAAAGAAAGAAAGAAAGAAAGAAAGAAAGAAAGAAAAGGAAGGACATTGAGGTACAGGGCAAGCCTGACAGAATGTCTTCTGTGCTTCTCCTGGAACCGTTGGTAAGAACCAGGTGCTAGAATCCAGACCTTTACCTGGCCACCTCCAGAGAAGTGGGAGAGTGGCTGGTCTTCTAAAGGCCAAGACATGGAGCAGGGACATGATTTAGGTTTAGAAGTCAATAAGGAACAGGGCAATGTTGTGATACAGCTTCTAGGGCAGGAAAAGAAATGTGTCAAGGAAGGAAGGAGATTTATTACCTTCTTTTACACTTGCCTTGCCTGGGAAACAGAAGGAGACCATGTATTTGCCTGAAATCATTAGGAGTTCATGGAATTCAGTGTTTTTTTTTCCAAACTCCAACACTGATGGTGAGATTTTAAATGGATCATTCAAATCCTCTGGGCCTCAGTTTCTTCCACTTGTAATAAAAGGACTTAAAAGTCAACAATGTGATATCTGATATATATATATATGTGTGTGTTCACAGGTAAATCCTTGGAACTCAAAGTTAATACTACGATGACTTTTGAGAATTCATGAAACTTTGAATACCACCCTTACATAATTTCTTCCATAAAATGCAGGTAAACAAAGATGAAAAATTAAAATGCATGAATTGGGGGCACCTGGGTGGCTGAGTGGGTTAAAGCCTCTGCTTTCGGCTCAGGTCATGGTCCCAGGGTCCTGGGATCGAGCCCCGCATCGGGCTCTCTGCCAGCAGGGAGACTGCTTCCTCCTCTCTCTCTCTGCCTCTCTGCCTGGTTGTGATCTCTGTCTGTCAAATAAATAAATAAAATCTTTTTAAAAAGTGTCTTATAGGGGCGCCTGGGTGGCTCAGTGGGTTAAGCCACTGCCTTCGGCTCAGGTCGTGATCTCAGGATCCTGGGATCGAGCCCCGCATCAGGCTCTCTGCTCAGCAGGGAGCCTGCTTCCTCCTCTCTCTGCCTGCCTCTCTGCCTGCTTGTGATCTCTCTCTGTCAGATAAATATAAAAAAAAAAGAATATATAAAAAGTGTCTTATAAAATGCACGAATTGTAGATATTTGGCAAGTATTATGGCATATCTAGAGTTGAGAATGGAGGAACAAAGCTTGAGAGGAGTCTGAATTATGATATAGCCAAATGAGTGGTTTTCAGACCTTTAGATTTCATGGATGAATGAAAGTTTGTTTGTCATAACTAAGAAACTATGCTAAGTTTTTCAGGATTTTATTTTAACCAAATAAAATAATTTATTTTTTGAAAGATTTTATTCATTTATTTGAGAGAGAGTGAACAGGAGAGACATAGGGAGAAAGAATCTGAAGCAGACTCCATGCTGAGCACAGACTCCAACATGGGGCTCAAACTCCTGATCCCAAGATCACAACCCCAGTCAAAACCAAGAGTCAGACACTCAACTGACTGAGCCACCCAGGTGCCTCTATATAAAATCATTTAAAATAAAACACTCATAACTACTATCTAGTATCATTGTGTAAAGTAATAACATTTTTAATTTAAAAAATGGTTGAAAGAACCTAATCTCAGAATAAAATATTCTTTCTAAAGGAAGCACAGTTCATAAGCAAACGTAGAGGTATACAGATACAGAAAAATCCCAATATGCATTGATAGATGATAATAGTAAAGAGTAAATTTTTGTGATGTTTTTTAGAAAATTGGGCATCCAATTCAACACTCACATAAAGTAGAACTAGCAGATGCAACTTGATATGGAACACCATTGCTAGAAATCTGTTTTCATATGATGAGAATGGAAACAATGCCCTGAATGCTATTCATTCAATTAAGTTAGAAATTTATCTGAAACTTTAGCCCAGCCACAGACCATGACATGGGTCTTGGTCATGAACAACACTGCCTTACAGACCAGCATTTGAGAACCACTGCAAGAATGATAGATGTCCCTAGCTCCTAATCTTCATGACTCAAACCCAAGCCCTTGCAAACTGAGAAATTAAACCCTGATGAGATATGTTACTAATCCAATGTTTCACAATGAGGCAATGGAGCCACAAAGAGATTAAATAAGTCATTCAAAGCCACACCATTCCTAAGGAGTGTCTGATTCAAAGCCAGTGATTTCTGGGCTCTGAACTAATGTAATCAATACTTCCTAATAATAGCAAACATTTTGGACATTTACTATGTACAAGGCATAATGTGAAATATTTGACATTCACTATGTTATTAGATCCTCATAGGGTCATAGTGACCCTATGAGACAATTATCATCATTATTCTGATTTTACAAGAGAAGAAATAGAGGCCCAGTTGGTTAATCTATTGCCCAGGACCCAACAAAGCCTACATGGCCAAACAGGAATTCAAACTCACCAATCTGAATCCAGCCCTGTCCACTTAACCTCTGATAAATGCCTGTGCATCTCAGATGTGTAATTGTATTGATAATGGGGACTTCCATTTCTGGGAGGTATTAGTAGGCTGCTGCTCCTACTAAAATGGCTAAAAAAGATAAAAATGATAAATTGCCTGAAAAATCACAATTTTAAGAACATAGGCAATCTGGGGGAGCAAAGAGGACTGGATGAACTATAATTATAGAGACAACAGTCTTTCTTAGGTGAGCTGAGATTATTTATCATTTCCTTCCCTCAAAGCATTTACTAATTCTGGACAGGAACAAAGGATTGGGCTTCACCAGGACTGAAGGCCTCCAGAGGGGAAAAGAGAAGCCTATGGAGGTTTGGCAGCCCCAGGGGCTGGTAGTGCATATTAGAATCTAGAGGAGCTGGGCAAGGTTGAGTTGAATGCTGGGGAGGAGGGAGGCTGAAAGCCATAGTCTTGTCATACTTAGTACACAAATTGCCAACAGACAGAGGAACCTGCCACAAGCATCCAAGAGGCTCTCCTCTGAAGATACTGCCCATGTTTTGATGCTATTTGGGTAGGAGGCTAAAGAGATAAGCTTCTGAGGGACAGCAATAATTCTTCCAAAAACTGGTGGAGATAAAATGGAATTTGTTTTAAAAATGCATGACTAATCCAGAAAAAGGTAGGTCAGGAGAAATAATGGGAGGAATGATGGGCCAAGAGATAGAACAAGTAGTAAACAAATATCAAGATGTAAACACAAGCTCATAATAACATTAAATGTAAATGGATGAGTCATTACAATTCAATGGCAAAAACTATCAGCTTATTTAAAAAAAAAAGATCCAATGATATGTTGCTTATGAAACACACTTAAAATCAAAAGGAAGTTTAGAAGTTGGAAGAAAATACAAGAAAAGCTCTACCATGAGAACACCAGAAGAAAGTTGATGTGGTTTATTAGTTTCAGTCAGAGCCAGGATTGACTTTAAGGCAAGGAATATCATTAGAGATTTTTTTTTTAATTTTATTTTTTATAAACATATAATATATTTTTATCCCCAGGGGTACAGGTCTGTGAATCACCAGGTTTACACACTTCACAGCACTCACCATAGCACATACCCTCCCCAGTGTCTATAATCCCACCCCCCTCCCAACCCCCCTGCCCCATCAACCCTCAGTTTGTTTTGTGAGATTAAGAGTCACTTATGGTTTGTCTCCCTCCCAATTCCATCTTGTTTCATTTATAGAGATTTTTTTTTAATAAAGAAATGTTATAAGGGTAAAAGATTCAGTTCAGCAAGAAGACACAACAATCCTAAATTTGTATACACCTAAAAAACTTAGCTTTGGAATATACAAAGATGAGGGCAGTGGACAGTCCCAGAGTTGAAAAGAGGTAATAACACTATAATAATATTTCCAGAAATAGACCTGTCTGGCTACACAGCCCATGTGCCTCTTACAATGCCAATATTATACCTACTTCTCACAATCAGCCTCTCAGAGCTGTTGTTATTGGCAATGTCAGTGGCAGCTGTGTTCACGTGGGCCATTGCATAGTTAATTTTATGATGCTGTGAAATGTGAAATGGGAGAGACAGAAGTTACCATAAGCCAAAAAACATGCACACTAAGTCCTTCAGGTTTTATCTCTGTTACTTGGATCAATAGTACTTGGCTTAGAACTCTTTGTAGTTGAGATGATAACCAGTAAGGGCCTGTGTTTACTTTGTAGAAGGCTAAGTCTCCTGTGAGCCTAACTTTTGGCACAGTTTGATTAGCATGTGCACAAACATTATACCTTCCATCCTCAGGCTAGGAGCTGATTAACAATCATGAATAAAAAAGGCCAAAGGACCATAACTGTTTATGGTTTTGTGCAGAACATTTTTTGTTCCCTCTGAACTTTGCCCCTTTAAGAGGTTCTTAATCGCACCTAGAGATTTGCTATCTCCCTTCAATTTCAGGGTAATTTAAGACATAGGCAGTGTCAAGGCCAATCCTAGGCAAAATTATGAGGAAGGTAGTTTCATACAGGCCATGGAGTGGAAGGAAGTAGTTTACTCCCTTGGAAATATTCCCTTCACCCACATCCTTCCCTAGGTGGTCACAGGTCCCATAGTATCCCTCCTTACATCCATCCAAACCAGCCTTCAATTCCTTTCTTACTTCTATTCAGGTGTTTGAGACTAAAGACAGTTTAGAATGTATCACCCTAAAGATACTTGATTCCTAATAAACAGAAAACCCAAACTAAAGAATGAAACTTAAATAAAGCAGGCTTCATTAAAGTGTCCTTGAAGCAAATGCCAAGGACACAAACTGGAAGGTAGTGGAATGATTGCAAATCCCAAAGCCAGGTCTCTGTATAATGGCAGGGAGGTCTGAGGCAGATCTGGGACTCTTCTCAGAGTCCTGTCACTTTTCCAGTCTGTAAGCTTACCCCTTGATTCCACATTCTGCTGTCCATTCATCTGTTAAACTGGCATACATTGGACCTACCCTGTGCCAGGAACTATGCCAGAGCCTAGAATAAATCACTGAGCGAAAACATTTCTGTCCTCAAGCCTACTGTGTAGTGGGTCCATCACTACGTGGTCAAAAAGGACAGAGGAAAAATGTTAGCTTTTTTTTTTTGAGAAAAGTTTAAGCTCTCTGGAATTGCTGGAGAATGAATGGCAGAAGCATGCTAAGGCAGTAGGCAGAAGTACAAGATCATCTTCGTCATCATTTTCATCAAAGAAAGAAACTAACATAATTGAAAATTTACTATGTGTCAAACATAGTAAACATGTTCTAGCCACTTCACAAGTTTTGAGTCACATAAAATTGATCATGTAGGATGTTATATGCCATACGAAGGAACTTAATATTTGCTTTGTAACAAGAAAATACGAAGTCTTTCAAAAATTCAGTTGGATAGAAAAGCCAGCTTTTAATTTTAGGTGACTCTGGTGTCTATGATTCTGGTGTCTACGGTAAGAATAAAAAGAGGAAGAATCTGAAAATTGAGAGACCAATCAAGAAGCTACAAAAATAGTTGAGGCTAAAGAGTAAGAATTGCACAGTTGTGAAAAAAGTAATGGGATAGAGAGGAAGGAGAGATTCAAGAAAGATTTAGAAAGTAAAATTTTGGATTTCATGATTAGACTAGAGGTAATTGGTGGGGAAAGAAGAAAAGAAATACTTTATTTTTATTTTTTAAAAGAGTTTATTGATTTATTTGACAGAGATCACAAGCAGGCAGATAGGCAGGCAGAGAGAGAGGAAGGGAAGCAAGCTCCCTGCTGAGCAAAGAGCCCAATGTGGGGCTCGATCCCAGGACCGTGAGATCCTGACCTGAGCTGAAGGCAGAGGCTTTAACCCACTGAGCCACCCAGGAGCCCTGAAAAGAAATACTTTATTAATTATCAGACTTATAGCTTGAGAAATTCTGTGAATAAACGTGTCACTAACTGAGAAACAAAATACCAGGGGCTAAGATGCTATATTCTGGTTGGGATACATGGTATTTGAATGGCCAATGGACAACTGAGACGTCCCACATACAATGTAATCTAGATGTTCAACAGGCTATGCATGACCTGCCTATAGGCCATCATGAAAGCTATAAGCCCAGATGGAACATTGCAAAACACCAACAACTAACACATGGACAAGGGATTGGGAATCCAAAAGAAGGTCAAAGTCATATATGAAGAACTTGGAGAACAAAAACATTTACAAAAACTGATCAGTAGTTCAAAGGCAGAAAGTAGACATTTCAGGCAAAGGACTGAAAAAATACCCCTTAGATTTGATCAAAAAAGAAAAAGAAAGAAAAAAAATTAGTACTTTTTTTTTTTTTTTACTGAGAGCAGTTTCAGCAAAATATGGGTGAGGCAAGTACAGATCATAGTCAGTAGAGAAGTGAGTGATTTAGAAATGAAGTAGACAATGAATGAGATAAGAGAGTCTGGAAAGTGATGAATGGGTACCTTAACAAAGAACTACATTTTTGTGATGGTTAAATATTGAAAAAGGCAAAATATGGAGTAAAGGAAGCAAGCAGAAGGAAAAGTTGGAATCTAAGAAAAAGAGGAAATAATCCACAGAGCAGAACTTAATAGGTTCCCAGACCTAAAAGTAGAAGTGGTGGCGTCAAAGGCACATGAGGCCAAATTAGTTTTGAACACGATGAGGGAAAACTCACATTCCAAGACTAGAGAAAAGGAAGGAAGAATGGAAGTGAATGAAGACAGCAATGTAACGTTTCCTGGAGGAGCATTGAAAGTTTCCATTTCTCTCGGTCTTTGTGGTAAGATCATTTGCTGAGAAGAGGTGAATAAGGTTCTTGGAGAGAGTGATAAAAGTTTGCAGGAGTCACTAGGGGAAGTGAGAAAGAGCTGGCCTAAGGACTGATGGAAAGTGTGAAGGTTCACATTGGGTTGGTGGTGCTCATTTTTCCAGGATTGGGAGCTGGAAAGAAATCATAACTTGGTTCCAAGGTTGGCACTCTGCTGGGTGGGAAGGCAGAAGAAAGGAATATCTTCCACTTCCCTTCTTTTCATCCCCACTCTCTCTAAGTATCCTATGCTTTTATTTGCTGAGTATCTTTACAAGATTAAAAAATAAAAAAGGTAAAAACTCATTCACATGGACATATTGGGGATGCAGTGCAGTATGGTGAAACTATCAATAATCCTAAGGTTCAGATGTTCACACCATCACATGTTGTTTGCTGCCTGGCCCTGGAGTCAGTGACATAATCACTTAAAACATCTGTTTCATCATTTACAGAAGAATTCTAAACATTAAGTAAGCTTATATCCACATAAGCTTATATCCATATAAACATTATATCCATATCCATTATATGCCTATGAACCAGGGAAAGCCCCTGGTTCATAGGCATCAGAAAATGCTTGTTCCTCTTTTCTTGATGAACACCTCCCAAGGAAATACTCTTGTTATACTGGGCCCAACCCTAAAAGAAACCCAAACCTGAGAAATTACTTTTTCAGGGTAGAATTTCCATTACAGAAGAACAATTCACTTGGAGAAATAAACACCTATCCTCTGTCAACTTGATTAAGCCATGGAGAACTAGGATGATAAATGAAAAAATAATTCCTTCCACAACCTTCTGTCTTTTCAGGGACTTAACTCAGAATGAGTGAGTGTCTAAATGACTTGATATAATCCCATAATACCATTGTACCCAATCCCCATTTTTTAAGGGGGTACCAAATAAATTAAGCCCAGAGCTATCTGCTAACATTACCAATGTACATCTCTGGCTTTAAAAGGAGAGCTTATAACTCTTAGAGACTATTAAAGTTATATTTTTAATAAACCAGAGCTTCAGCCACAGAAAGCAGGCATGTAACTCTAAGCAAGGCTTTTTTTTTTTTTTAAACGGTTTATATACTTTTTTTTTTAAGATTTTATTTATTTATTTGACAGAGAGATCACAAGCAGGCAGAGAGGCAGGCAGAGAGAGAGGAGGAAGCAGGCCCCCTGCTGAGCAGAGAGCCCGATGCGGGGCTCAATCCCAGGACTCTGAGATCATGACCTGAGCCGAAGGCAGCGGCTTAACCCACTGAGCCACCCAGGCGCCCCTCTAAGCAAGGCTTTTAAGGAGTAAGTTCTCATGACATGAAATAATTAAATAAACACCTCTGTAGTCACCTTCAGCATCCATCAGTATCCACTGTCACCCATTGTTAGTGGAAAGGAGAACATGACTAATATTCTCCCAAACAGACTGAACTGTTCCATTTCTGATTTGTGCTGCCGGAAGCATCCAGAGTTCCTTCTTTCTTACCATCACTACCAAGGTAGACTATCTGGTGGATGCTACTCTGCTGTGTGGTCAACCTCCATGTGAGTCACATCTATTTCTCCAAACACTCCACACACTGTTGACTAAAGAAGGGAAGGAAATCTATGTGTTATTTCCCTTTCCCTGCTCTTTTTTTTTTAAATACTTAATTTTATTTTTTTTTCAGTGTTCCAAAATTCATTGTTCATGCACCACACCCAGGGCTCCATGCAATACGTGCCCTCCATAATACCCACCACCAGGCTCACCCAACCTCCCACCCCCCCACCCCTTCAAAACCCTTAGATTGTTTTTCAGAATCCACAGTCTCTCACAGTTTTCTCCCCCTCCAACATCGCCCAACTCCCTTCTCCTCTCCATCTCCCCATGTCCTCCATGTTATTCCTTATGCTCCACAAGTAAGTGAAACCATATGATACTTGACTCTCTCTGCTTAACTTATTTCACTCAGGATAATCTCTTCCAGTCCCCTCCATGTTGATACAAAAGTTGGGTATTCATCCTTTCTAATGGAGATATAATACTTCATATAGACCATATCTTCTTTATCCATTTGTCCATTGAAGGGCATCTTGGTTCTTTCCACAGTTTGGCAATTGTGGCCGTTGCTGCTATCAGCACTGGTGTACAGATGGCCCTTCTTTTCACTACATTGATATCTTTGGGATGAATATCTAGTATTGCAATTGCAGGGTAATAAGGTAGCTCTATTTTTAATTTCTTAAGGAATCTCCACTCTGTTTTCTAAACTGGCTGCACCAACTTGCATTCCCACCAACAGTGTAAGAGGGTTCCCTTCTCCACATCCTCTCCAACACATGTTGTTTACTGTCTTGTTGGTTGTGGCCATTCTAACTGGTGTAAGGTGGTATCTCAATGTGGTTTTGATTTGTATCTCCCTGATGGCTAATGATAATGAACATTTTTTCATGTATCTGTTAGCCATGTGTATGTCTTCTTTGGAGAAGTGTCTGTTCATGTCTTCTGCCCATTTTTTTGACATGATTATCTGTTTTGTGTATGTTGAGTTTGAGGAGTTCCTTAATAGATCTTGGATATCAGCCCTTTGTCTGTAGTGGCACTTGCGAATATCTTCTCCCATTCCATGGGTTGCCTCTTTGTTTTGTTGACTGTTTCCTTTGCTGTGCAGAAGCTTTTGATCTTGAAGAAGTCCCCAGGTTCATTTTTGCTTTTGTTTTCTTTGCCTTTGGAGACATATCTTGAAAGAAGTTGTTGTGGCTGATGTCAAAGAGGTACAGGAAGCTATCAAAATCCTAGAGAAGATAGGCAGTGACCTCTTCAACATTGGCCTTTCCCTGCTCTTTCAGTCATTGCTACCTGCTGAAGTTGTTGGCTCTTCTGTTCTTGGCTTTTTAGCACATAGGTAGAGTGCCTGAGATCCAGCAGGGTCTCAGAAAAACTTTTCTCTAATTTGGTCCCAGACTTGCTTCAGGTGGGAGAAGGGAAGGAGTGTGGTGGTAAGAGGTTTTCACTCCTGCAGAGGGAAGTCCTCTTAAAAAATAGGAAGTGAGGTGAGCCTAGTTTATTTTGATGCACTAGCACCACAGGCTTGAGTAAGACAGTTGGAAATATATGAGATGATGGTTTTAAAGGGATTTTAAACTCTACAGAGCTGTATAGACATTGATAGCAGTAAAGGTGGGATTATGTGTAAGGTAGGAGTAGAGCTAGGTGACCTTTTTTATACCACAAATAATTATTGTTTAGAATGTAGCAAATGCTATGCTGAGCACTGGGGATGTATCAGTGAATCAAATAAACACTCTCTCAGGTTTTTGGAGAGTACTATAATTTAGGGTCTCTTTTAAGTCATCTTACCATTATTCTCTGATCCTGGACTTTCCTGTGATATCTGTGTGTGTGGGGGGGGGTGAGGAGAGCATCCATACCAGACCTGTAGGACTGGCATTAATGAAGAGGTAGGTGGCCCTTGATTTTGTCCCATTTGTGAATCTTTACACTTGATCTCTCAGGATTGTGTCTGGTACATTTATTGTATTTCATGCAGAAATGACTTGGGAAGTTCTTTCCCTCCAGTGACAGCAGAAGTAGGGCTGTAAAGGAGGCAAACAGGCATGGGAAGAAATGCCAGAAAATGGAGAGATGACAGAACAAAGCAGAGGTGCTGAGAAGAACACAGTGGTGGTGGTTAGAGACAGAAAAGCCTAGTGTGTGGTGATGAGAAGAGCCCCCAAGAATTGTTTTGTCAAATCATCCATTTATAAGATTGGTAAACTAAGGTTCAGAATCAGGGAGCAAATCACTCAGAGTCATGATACACATCACATGTACCAAATGGCCAACCTCTTTTTATTTGACAATGACATCATTCTACTTCTTTCAGTAGTAGAAACACTTACACTTTGCCTCAAGTGGAGTTCTAACCATTCTGCATGTAAGGTAGTTAAGAACAAGGGTGTTAGTGCCAGACTGAGTTCCAATCCCAGCTCTGCCATGTACTCTCTGTGTGATCTTGGAAAATCACTTAACCTTTTTGCATATCAGTTTCTTCACCTTTAAATAAAGATAATATTGGTATCTGTGGCTTTTAAGAGGGTTAAATTGGTTAGCTCATATAAAAACCTAGAACAGCGCCTTAGAACATAGTAAGTGCTATGAAAGAGTTTATAATATGAATATGTATGTGTATATAATTCTGGTTGACTCATCCCTCAAAAACAAAGCAGCTTAGTAAACAGACTTTATTTCCTCCTCATTTATTATATGACTGTTTTCTTTTATCTGTTCTAAATGTTCAATATGTCAAAGTGGTGTGTTTATTAAATATTCTTTAGGAAATGGGCTGGGCTTATATACACAAATTCATTCAACAAATAGATATTTATCAAAGTTGGAGAAGTGCCATCGCCCAGGGACATTCTGCATTATCACCTCTTAGCACATTATTAGCAGCTCAAAAGAGTGTCTCTCCAAAGAGGTGCTAACTCAGGGCAATGGCCATGAAGCCAAGATAAAAGCTGGAGTACTAAACTCTCCCAAAACCTCTGGCTCTCACCTAACTCACATTCTCACCTCTTCTGGGACAAGATGAATGTCACCTGGAAGTGAAAACTTCATTGCAAAATGGAGAGAATGTCTAGGAATCTCTAAACCAAGAAAAATACCTCTTTTCATCTTCAGCCATTTAAAGCTAAAATAATATGACCTTTTTCATTCTCATGTTTGAGGCACAAAATGCCCTCTACTAATACTTAAAGGGAGAGAGGAAGGAAAGAGGGACCATCTCCCTCTCAAGTCCCTGATGCATGTCCTGCTACTCTCTCCCCTCCCCCAAGTCCTCCCTACTGCCTCCTTCTCTTGTACTCCCAGAATGACTCTTGGCTATAAAATTCAGTAACCATGAGATGAAGGGAGTGTTCCTGATTAAGGAAAGGTCAAGTGGTAACAATAAGAGCTGATATTTATTGAACAGGACTCTGTGCCAGGCACTGTTCTCATGAATAAACTCATGTCATCTTTACAACAGTCTTCTATAAGGACCACTGTAATTATCTCCATTCTGAGGACAAGGAAACTGAGACCCAGAAAGGCTAAGAAAAATTATTCAAGGTCACACTGCTGGGACAGGCAAAGCTAAAATTCAAACCTAGGTCAATGCACTCCGGAGTCCATTTCTCCTCCAAGTGTGGTCTGGAGACTGGTGCTTATTCATGCCTATAAGTGATGTGTGATGAGGTAAGTATAGAAATTGAGGGTGATCACTAGGGAATATTACAGCAATTTGCTCTTAGCCTAGCATCCAAGAGTGTGATCAGCAGTCTCCTCTCCATGAACAGTGGATAGAGGAGTTCTAGTGTTTTTGAACCCATGTGGCGAGATGCATGTGTTGTAGGCGACATGTTAGTCATCCACAATAGGACCATACAGGGATCGATTATCAACTGGAAATGAAAAATAAAGTCCTTCTCCAAAAATGGTATGATAGGCACTACTCTAAAGCATTATGCTACACAGCTTCCAAAAACTCAGTGCTTGCTAGGAATATAAGCTTGCGAGGTCTAAATGTAGGCAGAGAAACAAACACCAGAGAGCCAGAAGATATTAAACAATGGGTATGATCAATAAGTAAGTGATATTTCTTGTTAAAAGTTAAGTGCATGGAAAACTTAAAGTGAAGCAGATTAAAGGAATCAGGAGTTGGAAGGAGGGGGCTGCGGTATTAAGCATGGAGTTTGTGAGGAGAGTCTGTGACCATTTTCCGGAGGCAGATAAGCCCCTTTGTAAATGTTTAACTTTGCCTTAGCTTCTCTCTGCCCCTCCCTCTCATATGCCCAGGCTCCTATTTTCTCTCTGAATCTGTGAACACAGGATCATTAGAGCAATCAAAGCATAACAAGACAATTCATTTTGTGCCAACCGGGAAAGCCCAGTCCATCGTATCATGTACTCCAAAGCTAAATTATGGGTTTGGGTTAGAGGATCTGTAAGATCTCCTCCAACTTTGAAATCTTATGACTTTGGCTGAAGGAGCTGTTGTATACGGCTCTTGAGGGAGTAAACCTTTATATCAAAGAGGCTCATTTGATATGATTTATTAATTCATCCGTTCATTTATTTAATACACACCTATTGATCACCTACTATGAGTCAGTCACTGTCTTAGGCATTGATGTTACAGTGATGCATGAGATATAGACTCTGCCTTTGAGAGTTTCAGAGTTCAGCAAGAAAGCCAGACATATAAACAAAAAAATGACAGCACAGGTCATAAGTGCTACAACACATGTCTGAACAGAGTGCTATGGGAATACAGATGAGGGAGGATATAATCTCTCTGGATAGCAGGAAAGGGAACATCACAGCAAGATTGAGAGAATGACATGTACTCCAGGTTTTGAAGAATGAAGAGGAGTTAGCTTTCTTCAGTAGGAAGGAGGGAAGCTAAATCAGGCAGCGAAATAGATGTGAAGACACGAAATTGGGTGACACATTTAGGGAGTAGAAAAATAGCTTAATCTGGATTGAAGATTATAGGCACGTGTGGATCATGATTTGTTTTGTTTTGTTTTTGTGGTTGTGTTGTGGTGTGAATATCTGTTTTTCTCCAGTGTGGGATTATATACACACACATGCCCACATAGTCATCACTTTCCTTCTTTGGTCCTCCACTTCTTCATTTACAACAAAATGTAGGGTCTCTTCTCTGCATCATTATACTGTAAACCCCATGAGGGTTCATCATTTGAGTCCCAGGGGCACATGTAGGCCCTCAAATTTGGTTCAATGAATGAATGAACCAATAAATGAGTGAGTCAATTAATTATCACTAATATTCTTTCCAGCTGTTTGCTATTTCTAGAAACTTTAGATTTTTCTACATCTTGGGATGAACCACTTGTATACATCCCTCTAACAAAGGAATATTTGTGGGTTAAGTATCCATATGATTATACTTATAGATATTTGAATAAATAGGTCCACAGGATGTCAGGCCATTCAAGAATCTTTGGTGGGAGGCCAGCATAGGAAAGAAAGAGGGTTGACCAGAGAAAAGCTTGACTTTCAAATTATTTTTAGTGATTGAGGGCCAGCTATCTGTTTCTCATCACTTTTCTCCTTTTCCCCTTCTATGAATTAGAACAGACTGTATTTTTCTAATACATCACTTCTGCTGTGATCACACATTTGGATTTTATCTTTCAGTCACACTCACAAAAGGAATGGGTTCCAGGGTGAAGCTCAGCAATCCCCTTCTTGGCATGAGTTACTTATGATAAGTTTCCAAAAGTACTGATTGTTCACGAAGGCTTTCTAGAAGCTCTTCCACATCCCCAGAATGACTTCATCCTCTTACATAGGAATTTTTGAAGTTCTTTTATAATAGAGATTTTTCTAATATGAAAAAAATACTCCAATGAATTCCCTTGTATCAGTCACTAAATTTCAACAATAATCATTATTTTGCCACTATCACCTCTCACTTATTAGCATCTCCCTAATTTTGTCCATTTGTTTCTTTGCTTGCTGGAGTTTAAAGCAAATCCCAGATGCCATGTCATTTCATGTGTAAATGCTTTGGTATGAATTTCTGAATGATAAGGTCATGTTTTGTTTATATGGTTTCCCTAACACCACAACAGCAATGTACTTCAGAGAAGTAACAGCAATCACGTAATTTTGTCGTATACACAGTCCATCTTCTAATTTCTCTGATAATCTAGGAGATATCTTTTAGTTGGTTTATGTACTAAACAAGATCTGCAGGTTGCATTTTTGGTTTTCATCTTAATATGGCAGCCTAAATCTGTTTATTTGAAATATTTACTTTTTTTTTCCTACCTCAAGGCTAAAAAAGCTGAAATACTCAGAAAAGGGTGAATAAAAGCTGTCATGGTACAGCCTGCTGCAACAGCACCATTTTTTTTTTCATAAAGATTTTCACTCAATGCATGCTAGTGGCAATCCATAATATGCAAATGTGAAATGGAGTCAATATGTCTTAAACACATAGGCCTTCACATTCTTCCTTCTAGGAATACAAATCAAGGGAGATACCCTCAAGTGAATACCTAAAAGGGAATCATTATGATCCTTCCTTCTACTCTGGAATCATTTTCATTTTTCCTAATAATTATTGTAACAATAACTTCGTCTTATATATCTATATTGTCCTTAGAGTTTACAAAGTGCTTCCTTACCTATTCAACAGACAATGACAAAGAGTTCGTTTTTTATGAAAAATACTTCGTCTCATTTGATTGGCCAAATGAGTCTGTGAGAGAATGCAGGGCTGGTATAATCTTCCCTTTTTTGCAGATACAGAAACAAGCTCGGGAATATGAAGAAACTAAGTCTTCACAGTCAAGTTAGTGGAGTTGAACATTTGATCCCAGTCCAAGTGATAGCAAGTTCAATGATAGTTGACCAGATATATCATGCGTTAACTTAATACAAAAAAACCCTAGACCAGCCTCCTGCAAAATGCCCTCTAAAAAGGTGTTTTCTAGTGAAATATTATTTATTTCTTTTAGGGCTTCCTTCAGCTTTGCTATCATCCTGAGTACCTATTGCCCAGAGCCACATTCCCACACACCTGTTCCAGGTTCAGTGTCCCAGATGCCTTTCCCAACCCCAAGAAAATTATCATGCTGTAGACATAGCAATGGCTTAGGTCTTTAACAATCTATCCCATTAGCCCAAAGGGAAAATTTTTACAAATTAGATTGTAGCACTTATGGAAGATATATTTAATGCTCATTCATTTTCAGTTTTTCCCTCTTACAACAAACACGGAAGGATTACCCTTTTCTGCCCCACTTATCATTGGACCTGGCAATGTGAATACTCTGATCAATGGTCCTGGAGACAAGTACTCTGTGTTTATTTCAGATTAACCTAATTAAAGTTTAATATACAACCTTCCAGGGCACCTGGGTGGCTCAGTGGGTTAAGCCACTGCCTTCGGCTCAGGTCATGATCTTGGAGTCCTGGGATCGAGCACCGCATCGGGCTCTCTGCTCGGCAGGGAGCCTGCTTCCTCCTCTCTCTCTGCCTGCCTCTCTGCCTACTTGTGATCTCTCTGTCAAATAAATAAATAAAATCTTAAATATATATATATATATATATAAATCCTCCAGTGTATTCTTCCTCTGACTCAGCAATTTATGGAGGTACCAAATGGCAGCGGCAAAAATCAGTATCCTGGGATCCCAAAAAATGGAGGGTTTCTACTCAGGAGAGTCACCCTGGATCTATAGCATATTACAGGGGAGCAGGAAACAAACTTTTGGTTAAGCCATTGAAATGTAGGTGTTGTTATTATAGCCCACTTTAACCTACTCTTATGGGTACAGGCTTTCTTCCTCAAGATACTTGACTTGTTATCTACTCTAAAATCATCATTAAAAACTGTAAAATTCAACAATGACAAGACGTAGCATAGCTCCTGGAATTGAGTAATACACAAGTGGTAAACCATAAGCAATAGCCTTGTCAGCAGTTTTACAAAGAAACATCGTCAGACATAATTCCATTATTTATTAATTCACGAACTATTACTTGAGTATTTACCATGCACCAGACACAACTAGGGGATGAAGATACTTTTGAGGACAAGGCAGTTATAATCTGTGACCTCATGAGCTCTAAAATCTAGTTAAAGAAAAAGATATTTAAAAACATAACTGAAAATGTGTTGTTGATAATAAATCATTGAACACCACCAAAAACTAATGATGTAGGAGGAGGAGTCAAGATGGCGGAGAAGTAGCAGGCTGAGACTACTTCAGGTAGCAGGAGATCAGCTAAATAGCTTATCTAAAGATTGCAAACACCTATAAATCCAACGGGAGATTGAAGAGAAGAAGGACAGCAATTCCAGAAACAGAAAATCAACCACTTTCTGCAAGGTAGGACTGGCGGAGAAGTGAATCCAAAGCGACGGGAAGATAGACTGCGGGGGGAGGGGCCGGCTCCCGGTGAGCAGCGGAGCAGCGGAGCACAAAATCAGGACTTTTAAAAGTCTGTTCCACTGAGGGACATCGCTCCAGAAGCTTAACTGGGGTGAAGCCCAGGCGGGGTCAGCGCTGCCTCAGGTCCCACAGGGTCACAGAAGGATCGGGGGTGTCTGAGGGTCGCAGAGCTTACCGGTATTAGAACAGGGAAGCTGGCTACAGAGACAGAGCCGAGGAGTGAGCTCTAAACTCGGGGTTACCTTGAACCGGTCGCAGGCTCGGTCAGCTCGGAGTGCGGCCGGAGGCCAGGGTGACGGGAGTCATTGAGCGCTGTTCTCTGAGGGCGCACTGAGGAGTGGGGCCCCGGGCTCTCGGCTCTTCCGGGCCAGAGACCGGGAGGCCGCCATCTTCACTCCCGTCCTCTGGAACTCTATGGAAAGCGCTCAGGAAACAAAAGCTCCCGAAAGCAAACCCAGCAAACCCAGCAAACCCGAGCAGATTACTCAGCCCGGCCCCGGGTAAGGGCGGTGCAACTCTGCCTGGGGCAAAGACGCTTGAGAATCACTACAACAGGCCCCTCCCCCAGAAGATCAACGGGAAACCCAGCCAGGACAAAGTTCACCTACAAAGGAGTGTAGTTTCAATACCAAGGAGAGCAGCGGAATTCCAGAGGAGGAGAAAGCAAAGCACGGAACTCATGACTTTCTCCCCATGATTCTTTAGCCTTGCAGTTTATTTAATTTTTTTTTCTCTTTTTCAATTTTTTTTCTCTTCTTCTGCTAAATTTTAACTTTTACCGTTTTCTTTTTTTAACGTTTTTAAAATAGTTTATCTAATATATATATATATATTTTTCCTTTTTATATATATATTTTTAAAGATTTTATTTATTTATTTATTTGAAAGATAGCATGAGCGAGGAGAAGGTCAGAGAGAGAAGCAGATTCCCGTGGAGCCGGGAGTCCGAAGCGGGACTCGATCCCGGGACTCCAGGATCATGACCTGAGCTGAAGGCAGTTGTCCAACCAACTGAGCCACCCAGGCGTCCCCCTTTTAATATTTTTATAGGCTTTCTTTTTTTAATAGTTTCTTCTTTTTTTTTTTTTTTCCTGTTCTTCTGAACCCCTTTCTCCCCCCTCACGATTTGGGATCTCTTCTGATTTGGCTAAAGCATATTTTCCTGGGGTTGTTGCCACCCTTTTAGTATTTTACTTGCTCCTTCATATACTCTTATCTGGAGAAAATGACAAGGCAGAAAAATTCACAACAAAAAAAAGAACAAGAAGCAGTACCAAAGGCTAGGGACCTAATCAATACAGACATTGGTAACATGTCTGATATAGAGTTCAGAATGACGATTCTCAAGGTTCTAGCCGGGCTTGAAAAAGGCATGGAAGATATTAAAGCAACCCTCTCAGGAGATATAAAAGCCCTTTCTGGAGAATAAAAGAACTAAAATCTAACCAAGTTGAAATCAAAAAAGCTATTAATGAGGTGCAATCAAAAATGGAGGCTCTCACTGCTAGGATAAATGAGGCAGAAGAAAGAATTAGCGATATAGAAGACCAAATGACAGAGAATAAAGAAGCTGAGCAAAAGAGGGACAAACAGCTACTGGACCACGAGGGGAGAATTCGAGAGATAAGTGACACCATAAGACAAAACAACATTAGAATAATTGGGATTCCAGAAGAAGAGGAAATGGAGAGGGGAGCAGAAGGTATGGTGGAGAGAATTATTGGAGAGAATTTCCCAAATATGGCAAAGGGAACAAGCTTCAAAATCCAGGAGGTTCAGAGAACCCTCCTCAAAATCAATAAGAATAGGTCCACACCCCGTCACCTAATAGTAAAATTGACAAGTCTTAGTGACAAAGAAAAGATCCTGAAAGCAGCCCGGGAAAAGAAGTCTGTAACGTACAATGGTAAAAATATTAGATTGGCAGCAGACTTATCCACAGAGACCTGGCAGGCCAGAAAGAGCTGGCATGATATATTCAGAGTACTAAATGAGAAAAACATGCAGCCAAGAATACTATATCCAGCTAGGCTATCATTGAAAATAGAAGGAGAGATTAAAAGCTTCCAGGACAAACAAAAACTGAAAGAATTTGCAAACACCAAACCAGCTCTACAGGAAATACTGAAAGGGGTCCTCTAAGCAAAGAGAGACCCTAAAAATAGTAGATCAGAAAGAAACAGAGACAATATACAATAACAGTCACCTTACAGGCAATACAATGGCACTAAATTCATATCTCTCAATACTTACCCTGAATGTTAATGGGCTAAATGCTCCAATCAAAAGACACAGGGTATCAGAATGGATAAAAAAACAAAACCCATCTATATGTTGCCTACAAGAAACTCATCTTAAACCCGAAGACACCTCCAGGTTTAAAGTGAGGGGGTGGAAAAGAATTTACCATGCTAATGGACATCAGAAGAAAGCAGGAGTGTTAATCCTTATAGCAGATCAATTAGATTTTAAGCCAAAGACTATAATAAGAGATGAGGAAGGACACTATATCATACTCAAAGGATCTGTCCAACAAGAAGATCTAACAATTTTAAATATCTATGCCCCTAACGTGGGAGCAGCCAACTATATAAACCAATTAATAACAAAATCAAAGAAACACATCGACAAAAATACAATAATAGTAGGGGATTTTAACACTCCCCTCACTGAAATGGACGGATCATCCAAGCAAAAGATCAACAAGGAAATAAAGGCCTTAAATGACACACAGGACCAGATGGACATCACAGATTTATTCAGAACATTTCATCCCAAAGCAACAGAATACACATTCTTCTCTAGTGCACATGGAACATTCTCCAGAATAGATCACATTCTTGGTCCTAAATCAAGTCTCAACTGGTATCAAAAGATTGGGATCATTCCCTGCATATTTTCAGACCACAATGCTCTGAAGCTAGAACTCAATCACAAGAGGAAATTTGGAAAGAACCCAAATACATGGAGACTAAACAGCATCCTTCTAAAGAATGAATGGGTCAACCAGGAAATTAAAGAAGAATTGAAAAAATTTATGGAAACAAATGATAATGAAAACACAACGGTTCAGAATCTGTGGGACACATCAAAGGCAGTCCTGAGAGGAAAATATATAGCGGTACAAGCCTTTCTCAAGAAACAAGAAAGGGCTCAGGTACACAACCTAACCCTACACCTAAAGGAGCTGGAGAAAGAAAAAGAAAGAAACCCTAAACCCAGCAGGAGAAGAGAAATCATAAAAATCAGAGCAGAAATCAATTAAATAGAATCCAAAAAAAAAAAAAAAAAAAAAAACAATAGAACAAATCAATGAAACTAGGAGTTGGTTCTTTGAAAGAATTAATAAGATTGATAAACCCCTGGCCAGACTTATCAAAAAGAAAAGAGAAAGGACCCAAATAAATAAAATCATGAATTAAAGAGGAAAGATCACAACGAACACCAAAGAAATACAGACAATTATAAGAACATACTATGAGCAACTCTACGCCAACAAATTTGACAATCTGGAAGAAATGGATGCATTCCTAGAGACATATAAACTACCACAACTGAACCAGGAAGAAATGGAAAGCCTGAACAGACCCATAACCAGAAAGGAGATTGAAACAGTCATCAAAAATCTCCAAACAAACAAAAGCCCAGGGCCAGATGGCTTCCCGGGGGAATTCTACCAAACATTTAAGGAAGAACTAATTCCTATTCTCCTGAAACTGTTCCAAAAAATAGAAATAGAAGGAAAACTTCCAAACTCATTTTATGAGGCCAGCATCACCTTGATCCCAAAACCAGACAAGGATCCCATCAAAAAAGAGAACTACAGACCAATATCCTTGATGAACACAGATGCAAAAATTCTCGCCAAAATACTAGCCAATAGGATTCAACAGTACATTAAAAGAATTATTCACCACGACCAAGTGGGATTTATTCCAGGGCTGCAAGGTTGGTTCAACATCCGCAAATCAATCAATGTGATATAACACATTAATAAAAGAAAGAACAAGAATCATATGATACTCTCCATAGATGCTGAAAAAGCATTTGACAAACTACAGCATCCCTTCCTGATCAAAACTCTTCAAAGTGTAGGGATAGACGGCACATACCTCAATATTATCAAAGCCATCTATGAAAAACCCACCGCAAATATCATTCTCAATGGAGAAAAACTGAAAGTTTTTCCGCTAAGGTCAGGAACACGGCAGGGATGACCGTTATCACCACTGTTATTCAACATAGTACTAGAAGTCCTAGCCTCAGCAATCAGAAAACAAAAGGAAATTAAAGGCATCCAAATCGGAAAAGAAGAAGTCAAACTATCACTCTTCGCAGATGATATGATACTATATGTGGAAAACCCAAAAGACTCCACTCCAAAACTGCTAGAACTTGTACAGGAATTCAGTAAAGTGTCAGGATATAAAATCAATGCACAGAAATCAGTTGCATTTCTCTACACCAACAAGACAGAAGAAAGAGAAATTAAGGAGTCCATCCCATTTACAATTGCACCCGAAACTATAAGATACCTAGGAATAAACCTAACCAAAGAGACTAAGAATCTATACACAGAAAACTATAAAGTACTCATGAAAGAAATTGAGGAAGACACAAAGAAATGGAAAAATGTTCCATGCTCCTGGATTGGAAGAATAAATATTGTGAAAATGTCTATGCTACCTAAAGCAATCTACGCATTTAATGCAATTCCTATCAAAGTACCATCCATTTTTTTCAAAGAAATGGAACAAATAATCCTAAAATTTATATGGAACCAGAAAAGACCTCGAATAGCCAGCGGAATATTGAAAAAGAAAGCCAAAGTTGGTGGCATCACAATTCCGGACTTCAAGCTCTATTACAAAGCTGTCATCATCAAGACAGCATGGTATTGGCACAAAAACAGACACATAGATCAATGGAACAGAATAGAGAGCCCAGAAATAGACCCTCAACTCTATGGTCAACTCATCTTCGACAAAGCAGGAAAGAATGTCCAATGGAACAAAGACAGCCTCTTCAATAAATGGTGTTGGGAAAATTGGACAGCCACATGCAGAAAAATGAAATTGGATCATTTCCTTACACCACACACGAAAATAGACTCAAAATGGATGAAGGATCTCAATGTGAGAAAGGAATCCATCCAAATCCTTGAGGAGAACACAGGCAGCAACCTCTTCGACCTCAGCCGCAGCAACATCTTCCTAGGAACATCACCAAAGGCAAGGGAAGCAAGGGTTAAAATGAACTATTGGGATTTTATCAAGATCAAAAGCTTTTGCACAGCAAAGGAAACAGTGAACAAAACCAAAAGACAACTGACAGAATGGGAGAAGATATTTGCAAATGACATATCAGATAAAGGGCTAGTGTCCAAAATCTATAAAGAACTTAGCAAACTCAACACCCAAAGAACAAATAATCCAATCAAGAAATGGGCAGAGGACATGAACAGACATTTCTGCAAAGAAGACATCCAGATGGCCAACAGACACATGAAAAAGTGCTCCATATCACTCGGCATCAGGGAAATACAAATCAAAACCACCATGAGATACCACCTCACACCAGTCAGAATGGCTAAAATTAACATGTCAGGAAATGACAGATGCTGGCGAGGATGCGGAGAAAGGGGAACCCTCCTACACTGTTGGTGGGAATGCAAGCTGGTGCAACCACTCTGGAAAACAGCATGGAGGTTCCTCAAAATGTTGAAAATAGAACTACCCAATGACCCAGCAATTGCACTGCTGGGTATTTACCCTAAAGATACAAACGTAGTGATCCGAAGGGGCACGTGCACCCGAATGTTTATAGCAGCAATGTCTACAATAGCCAAACTATGGAAAGAACCTAGATATCCATCAACAGACGAATGGATAAAGAAGATGTGGTATATATACACAATGGAATACTATGCAGCCATCAAAAGAAATGAAATCTTGCCATTTGTGACGACGTGGATGGAACTAGAGGGTATCATGCTTAGCGAAATAAGTCAATCGGAGAAAGACAACTATCATATGATCTCCCTGATATGAGGGAGAGAAGATGCAACATGGGGGGTTAAGGGGGTAGGAGAAGAGTAAATGAAACAAGATGGGATTGGGAGGGAGACAATCCATAAGTTACTCTTAATCTCACAAACCAAACTGAGGGTTGATGGGGGGAGGGGGGTTGAGAGAGGGGGGGTGGGGTTATCGATATTGGGGAGGTTATGTGCTATGTTGAGTGCTGTGAAGTGTGTAAACCTGGCGATTCGCAGACCTGTACCCCTGGGGATAAAAATATATGTTTATAAAAAATAAAATTAAATGTCACAAAAAAAAAAAAAAAACACTAATGATGTACTATTTGTTGGCTAATTGAATTTAACTTTAAAAAAGGGGGAAAAAAAGAAAAAAGCAAAGATGTCATTTTAAGATACAGACTGCTTTACAATGATCTAATAGAATAACTTAATGAATCCAGCCTAAATATTCTGGAAATCTTCCATCCAAGAAAGAACCGTTTAATGATATTTGACCTAAAATAGAAGACCTGACCCAGAAAGGATAGGGGACCTATCAGAAAGGGAGAACACCACATTGGGAAAGTACAGAGAATAGTACAGTACATTTCACTTAGAGGAATGAAAGGATCCCAGGGCATCTGGAGTGCAGTAGATAGGATGAAGGCAAAAAGCATGATGGTGGTGAGGAAGTACTTTTGAAAGGGAGACATAAGGCAGTTTATGCACAGAAGTACAAACCAGCAAAAAATTTAGGGTTTTATTATAAGAGTAATGGGAATTCATTGAAGTATTCTAAGTGAAGTGAATGATATGATCAGATTTTTGTCATTTAATGGATTAACCTGGCCATAATAGATTGTGAGCTGGAGAGTTTAAAAGTAGAAGTTGGAAGACCACTTGGAAACTCTGGCAGGTGAGAGAAAATGGTAAGTTAGATTAGGAATGGAGAGAAGTAAAATTATTTGGGAAGTGTTTAGGAGTTAGATAGAATGATGGACCTTCCCAGTTAGCCTAGGAAATTGGGGACTTGCGGTTCATGCTGGGACAGTTCTGGGTGAACCAGGAAAAATTGGCCACCCTAGATAAATGCATTCATGAGCTTAGTGACTGACTAGGAATGGGAATTGAGGAAGAGAACTGAGTCATTCTGGATAATTGGATGGATGATGGTGCCATTGTTGAGGTGCCATTACTGAAGACACTGAATAAAGAGCAGATGTAAGAGGAGAGAGAAGACAGCAAGTTAAGTTTAAGATATGTGACCAAGTGGAGATGTCAGATAAGCAGTTGAATTGACAGGTAAATCTGGGATTTTGTTTTTAATGATCACTAACATTCAAATACCATCTCTGTGCAGGGACCTGTTATAGTTACTCCACCTATGTTTACTGACTCTTTGCAGCTACCAGTAATGTATCTCTATTCATACTAACAAAGGCAAAAAAGTTATCTAGGTAGCACTGTTGAAACATGATGAAACTGGAATTAAAACTCAAATTAAGTTGGATTTGAAAGTGGTCTTGGGGGTGGGCCCACAGTGTTACAGCCCCAGGAAATTGGAATCTCAGAAAAAATTAACAGGCATTAAGATGGCAGATTGGCCAAACATCTGGATTTCGAATCTTAGCCCTACCATGTGTGTACACATTGTTTGGCCCTTTTACTTAAATTCTATACATCAGAAATAGTGGCATGTCTATAGGTGTTATGTAAACATCTGGCATATACAAGCCCTCAGCAAAGGATAATTATTTTAGTAGATGGGACTGGGAGGGAGACAATCCATAAGTGACTCTTAATCTCACAAAACAAACTGAGGGTTGATGGGGGGAGGGGGGTTGAGAGAGGGGGGGTGGGTGAGTGAATTTGGGGTGGAAATCAGAGTGGGAGATGAACCATGAGAGACTGTTGACTCTGAGAAACAAACTGAGGGCTTTGGAATGGATGAGGATGGGGGGATGCATGAGCCTGGTTTTGGGTATTAAGAAGGGCACATATTGCATGGAGCACTGGGTGTGGACACTGAAAAAATAAAATAAAGTGTTAAAAAAAAAAAAAAAAAGAAAGAAAGAAAAGAAACTGGCTTTTCCTGTTCCCAAGTTCTGTGACCTTGGACAAAACCCAGAGAGTTTGCTCAACTCAGCCTTAAAAAAAAAAAAAAAAAAATTAGATGCCATGCTGGGGGTGAGAGGAAGAAAAAAATCCATTAGCTGTCACACACAGGACAGGATAATCTTATAATCAAGATTATTTGTAGAGGTCAGAGAAAAGTAAGTGGTGCAAACTTCAGAAAGTCATATAGATCAATGCATAGGCGGAATCGGAATATGAACATTTATTCAAAGGAAACACTGCAACGTAAAACTCAAATGGTATGATCTCTGGAGTCAGAGTGCTGGGATTCAAACCTCAACTCCACCACTTACTAATTATTTGATGTCAAATGAACCATTTACATTCTCTCACCTGCCAGACTAGGTGCTAAGTATAAGGGGTACCAAAGGAAACAAAACCAATATGGAGCTCCCGGTGCAGAGGAAAATACAGAATTGCATAAGACCACTGGTATGATGATTATCAGAAAAGAGTCATGCTGAGGGCTCTGGGAGACAAAAGGTGGGAGGATGAACTTTGTTTGAGCAAAGTCAGGGAGGGTTTGTAGGGGAACTGACATTTAATCTACGAACTGCAGCAGGAGTGAGGGTTTCCAGGTGAAGTGGAAGAAAAAAAAATCCAGGTGAAAGGAACACACATAAAGGCATATTTGCAGTTTTCAGAGGTTCCTAAAGACAGAAGTGGATCCACAAGAGGGAAGTGGAGAAAAGTGAAGATGAATATATAACTTGAACTGGAGCTAAACATTTGTTCATTCTAAGGGTAGGGAAGGTCAAGCAGAAGGTCTAAATGCAGACAGATGAGTTGGTCAGTGTCTGGTTGAATCTCTTTGGACTTCACTGCAGTAGAGGCTGACTGGAGGTTCTCTATCAGTTGTACTCAAATCCACCTGGGAGCTTTTGAAAAAAGAATGCCTGGGATTACTGATGCGAGACCTGGGCTATGCTGCCCCTTCTGCCTCACTCATTCCCACTATGCTCTTTTCCAATTTACACTGGCCTTGGAGTTTTTCTCAAAGCCACCAAGCATTGTCTTCTTCATTCACTTTGTTTTCACTCTTTCACCTTGAATACTTTCTTTCATTTCCTTGCACACTTGGTTGCCTTAGCTCATTGAGTGTCTGCTCAGCTCCCGCCTCCTCAAAGAGGGCTCTCTTAACCATCTTGCTCATCCCGTTTGTTTACTTTATATGTTTATTTTTGTCTTCTTCCACTAGATTCTAAGCTCTACGCAATCAGAAAATGTCTCTATCTTGTTCATCACTGAATTCCCACACTTTTACAAAGTATTTTTATAAAACTAAAGATATACCTATGTATACCTGGACCTGGAGCCCCAAGGATCTAGTCCGCAAAGACACTGGGATTCAGACACAGGGGAAAAGAGGAGATCTAAGTACCTAAAACTTGGGTATAAAGTAGAGCATTACCTCAAGCAAGTCACTGGGACTGAAGACAAAAGGTGAGATAGTACCAACAGCAAGGGGGACTTAGTGATGTGTCCCTAGAGCACTTACCTGGGGCTTTTAAAAGACCCTTGAACAAAAATAACCTTGGTGTTCCAGGTTGACATTGAACAGAACCTTCAGATGGAAGATAAGAGGCTCCACCAGCGCTAGAAATGCTGGTAAGGAGCGGGACACTTTCAGACCATTGCTAGACAGAGTATGAAATGCCAAATACATCTTTGATTTTTCTTCAAAAGCAGGGCTTTGTGACTCACTCTTGTAACATTTCCTTTATTTGGTAAATAAGATATAAACATTTTGCTGAGAGATCCCCGTAGAATAGAGTGTAAAAATAACAGGAAGCACTCAGCAATGTTAATTGTGCATCTTAATGTGGCATAAGGACATTTGTCACTCTGATGCACTTCCCTCTGCTGCTTACCCCAGATGTTTCAGGAAGTCCAGTTAATCTTATGGGAAATTAAGCAGCAGTAAGATTCTGTAGCCGTCCTAGTCTAGACTCTGATATTGATCATGGAACAGACAAATTGGAGGAATGAGGTAGAGTGGCCTTCTTCTGTCTTAGACATAAGTGCAAATATTCAGCGGAGAGTGACCTTTAACGAATGCAAATCTACTTTATAAAGCATCACATCTGTGACTCTTTTCAAAGTGTGTGCTAATGGTCAGCTAGATGTCCCTTTCTCAGCTTCCTCTGATTCACTTAGGAAAATTCCTGAGAGCCCACTAAAGGATTTTATATGTTTCTCGTTGATGTTTGCTTTTCAAATGTTTGTCAAGTTCAGGCATTTGTATTGGCCCTATTAAAATTTAAAGGATTAAGGCAGCAAAAATAACCCACAATAAGTGGCTAGAAATAGAGACTCCTAAAGACTACGCATGCCAAGCCCACAGTGTTACAGCCCCAGGAAATTGGAATCTCAGAAAAAATTAACAGGCATTAAGATGGCAGATTGGCCAAACATCTGGATTTCGAATCTTAGCCCTACCATGTGTGTACACATTGTTTGGCCCTTTTACTTAAGTTCTATACATCAGAAATAGTGGCATGTCTATAGGTGTTATGTAAACATCTGGTATATACAAGCCCTCAGCAAAGGATAATTATTTTAGTAGAAGTATTTATCAAATACCTGGTTCTAAATAAAGCTAATACGTACTATAACAAGACTACTGAACAATGAATACTAAGACGTGTGAAGCGTTATTTATCATTTTTTTACTTTTTTACTTATAATTTTTTACTTTTTTACATTTTTACTATCATTACTTACTTATCATTTTCTTGCCAATGCTAACTATTAATATCCTCTTCCTCAACTGAAGTATTAAGGCTAAAAATAAATCACAGATGCAAAGTATTAGAATCTAGAATCTAAGGACGTTAGAGGCCCTCCATCTAAACACCACTGAATGGTGTTTATTAACATTATTCTCTATCAACATTATTCTCTATTAACATTATTCTCTAGCAAGCCTGGTCAATGGCTATCTGATGATCACAAATCACAATGAGCCCAACAGATACCCCTACAAGTTACTACATAGTAAGAAACTTCATGTAGGCCTTTGTCCCCTGGAACAGATGAAAAGTGCCTCTTCATTGCTTCCATTACATAAGTTAGAGGCTCATCACCAAAAGCCACTCAAAACATAGGTGCACTACAATATTTAATAGCAGATTTATATCTCTTCTCAGTCTTCACTCTTGGGAAAATGTCCTGTTTCCTAAAGCTAGTCTTCATGATTTCTAGATCAATGCCACTCTAACCCCCACACCACCCAGCATATGGGATGCTCACATTAGCTCATGCTCCAATTCTTTGATGTTTTCTGGGCAGAATTGTCAATAGTATACTCAGAATTGGTCTGGCTAGAGCAGAAGATGGTGATCTATTCAATGTGTTTCCATTAATATAATTCATATCATCATCCTAAATGTTGGAATTCAATTTTCTAATTCACTTCATTTGTTTCTTCCAGCATGCTAATTTGTTAAAGTCATTTTGAATGGTATAACATTTATATTCCATATGCATCCCTTATATGGCAACTCCTAAGTAAGAGACGAAACTATTAAATAGTCTTTAGTCCACAGTCTACATCCCAGACATTTCTCCTCTGTGACACTGAGCCATAGTTAATATTCTTTAAGTATGGCCATTCAGCTCATTCTACAATTCATCTGCCAATAATGTCATCCTAGGCAGCACTTGTCAAAACTTCATCCCTGGGGATATCAGAAGAAACATTATCGGAATTTTTTCTAAAACATTATTCAAGTGAAAAGGTATGTGGGTCACATTTTTGGCTGAATTATCATGTAACCAGTCCTTTGTTCTCAGAATTTAATATTCACAAATCTTGGAGAATTGGGAAAATATTTTTAGATTGCAACAAAGAATTTTTCAAGCAAATCCCAGCCCAGGTGTTAATGTAGACTAGATCAAAAGTTCTTAACTCATAGGAATCCATGTGTGGACTACAAAAATTGTAACTCCCTTGGAATCATAGGCAACACATTAAGGTTATGCAAATATATGCATTTTTCTTGGAACAAAATCTCCAGCTCAAAAAGTCCTATGTTCAAAGACTACCATTGAATAAGATTAAATCTAATTAAAGATGTCTCAAATTTAGGACTGTCCTATTCCCATTATCATATTTTCTATTGGTGTCCTAGAATTCTGCTTTCATCCTTCAGTTCTTTCTCATGCCCCAAGATAGCCAAATGCACTGTGTTTACACCTATATGGATTAATTGCTGTTTTGAAACTGTAGCATATATTCACACAGACACCTCCAAAAATTGTATTTAACATAAATAAAAAATTCATGAGGTAATCTCAACTTCTTCCTGTGAATTAGACTTCTGATATCTAGAGTTTACAAGAAGAGGTTTTTTTTTTTTTAATTGAATATGTATCATGAGTACAGGAATGAAGAAATATGGAGGATTTGTTTTTAGAAAATAGAGAAAATTATAGGTGATCTCATTCTGGTTCAAGGGTGCAATTAGTAAGACTAGTCCCTAAATTAGTCCTTGGGACTCTCATACAAAGCATTTGGGTGCTCAGGAAAGAATTATTGTTTTCTGGGAGATGAGTAGAGTAGTTGTGGATGATGAATTATGAGGAGAGTATCACAGTCTGAGTCAATGTGGGGAACTAGAGGTTCCCTATAGATAAAAGTGCTCTTGTTCCTTAGGACTTCTCACAGTAATGTGATTATATACACAAATTCATTGGAAATACTGACTTTGAACCCTGTGGTAGACAGGATAATGTCTACTGCTCCCAAAGATGCCTAATTCCCAGAACCTTGAGATAGAGAGGTTATCCTAGATTATCTGCGTAAACCCAGTCTGGTCACATGGAACCCGAGAAGTAGAGAACCTTTCCCAGCTGTGGTCAGAGATGCAGTTAAGAAGGATTGGTCAAGGAGATACAACGTTGCTGGCTATGAACATGCTCGAAGGGAACAATGAATCAAAGGACATGGATTGCTGGAAAGGCAAGGAAACAGATTCTTCACTAGAGCTTCAAGGAAAGAACCAGCATTACTTACTTGGTACTTTGATTTTAGTCCAGAAAGACTTGGGTTGAATTCATGATCTCCATAACTGTACAATAATAAATTTGTGTTGTTTTAAGCCACTAAATTATGGTAATTTTTTATAGAAGCAAAAAGAAACTATTATGTACTCTACTCTGAAGGTAAGATAGAAGCTTGCTATTCCTAGACTGTAATTTCAAGAGAATGGTGAAATTAAAGACCTGGTTATCCCTGGAATAGGGATTAATAGAAAATACTGTGGATCAGTGGTAAAGACTTTAGGAGTCTTCCTCTTTTTTTTTTTTTTAAGATTTTATTTATTTATTTGACAGACAGAGATCACAAGTAGGCAGAGAGCTAGGCAGGGAGAGAGGAGGAAGCAGGCTCCCCACCAAGCACAGAGCCCCGTATGGGGCTCAATCCCAGGACCCTGGGATCATGACCTAAGCCAAAGGCAGAGGCTTTAACCACTGAGCCACCCAGGTGCCCCAGGAATCTTCCTCTAAATGATGTTCCAAACACCAATTTCATTTCAGATTTTCTAGGCATGAGTTCATATCCTGGCTTCATCACATATAGCCCCACTGTTTTTTGTTTTTAATGATTATCTATTTCTGTTTCCTCATTTGCAAAAAGGGAATGATAACCATTTCCTTACCAGCATCATTACATCCCTATATGGGAAAAAAGATAATAATGTCTCTTTTCACATGGGTCATCTAGCAATTCCCCACATTCCCTTGGGCTAGCTCATGCTTGCATGTTCTCCCAATGGCTGTCCCCTCTGTATGGCATGCCCTTTCTGTTTGGCTTCTCTTTCTGTAAAAATGCTCAACTATCACCGTATCGAGGAAGACTTTTCTGACGACTTAGTCAGATTTAAATGTGCTTTTTGGTACTCCTCTGTCATTGCAATCCAAGGTAGCAATTGCTATAAAATGGTTGAGATTTTTTCTATACATTTTGATGCATTTAAAGGAGAAGACCACACTAGCTATAAAAAATTGCATCGAGCACTGGGTGTGGTGCATAAACAATGAATCTTGGAACACTGAAAAAATAAAATAAAATTAACAAACAAACAAACAAAACAACACACACACACACACAAAATAAAAACTCAGTGGCTTAGCACATAGGCTTATTTCTTTCTGAGATCTGTGGCTCTCCAAGGTAGCTTTCCTCTGAACAATGATTTGGTGCTCCCAGCTCCTTGCAACACATGATGCCACCATTTTGAAAATGTAACATCAACCACTACCAGTGGAGTTGGGGGCAGATGTGTGGTTAATGGGAAATTTTATGGGCAGGCACCCAAATAGGATACACTACTTCTGTTCATATTCCATTGTTCAAAAAGCAGCCATGTGGCCCCAACTGAATTGCAAGAGAGGATAGGAATATAATATTTCTTTGTTTGCTGAAATGAAAGTGGGAAAAGTGAGCATCTAGCTAGTTTTTGCCAAAATTGACTTGGAGTAAAAATGGGTTTATATTCCCTTCCTTTAGTTTCCATCTTCAAGTAAGTTTTTATTTGTAGATCATAATAATTACTGGCTAGTTTCCAAATGCAAACTCCACAAAGCACAGTCAATTCGATGAAAAAATTGTGTCTTACTAATTCTTTGTCTTTGTCTCCTCCCTCTTTAGGAAATAGCCAAATGCTGCCTAAAGATTATTTACGAATTCTACATATGATACTTATTTTCCATCTGATCCAGTGTTTAAATGCTTTTTAAACTTATGCCATAATTAGCTTGGGATTTGTGACTACAAAAGAAATTTTTCCCGTCCAACATAGAATCCAGGATATGATATTGGAAGGAAATTGCTTCTTGGTGTGTAAGCAGACATCAGCACTGCATCATGCTTTAGGCAAATGCCTGAGGGAAGTAGAGACAGTCTCTTGTTGAAGAAAGGAAAACTATGACTTTCTGATTTAAGGATTTCATGCTGAGGCCAGTATGAAATGCTGCTGTAGAACTTCCTTACTTCTTATTTCACTGAGATGTGGGAGTCCAGAGACTTCTTTTTATTTCATTAGTCCATGAGAAGAAATTGAGTGGTGAGATAGGAAGAATGCAAAAGACAGCTGGCAAAATGATTAACTCAGTAGCTAGAAAGAGAGTCTTATTAGTGATTTTAACAGCTAAAAATCACTGGTTAACAACACTCCTTAGGTACATTTTGTGTCCAGGGACTGTTTCATGACTGTAGAAATTTAAAATTGTATAGACTCCTGAAATTCTAGGGTTTTAAGCATGAGTACCCATAGATTCAGTATGTTATTTGTTTTAAGTAATTAATTCAACTTTCGAGAGCTAGCTTTAAGTCTATGTGGTATCTGTCTCTCTCTCTCCTCTGTGTGTGTGTGTGTGTGTCTGTCTGTCTTTCTCTGTCTCTATCTATCTCTTCATTTGCTTTAGGAATCACAAATACTTTGGATGAAGGCTCCTCTATCAGCCTAAAACCCTGAGTAAGAACACACAAACAGAGCCTCTAGCCATCCCACTATAGACTTGTATGCAAGCTAGAGAAAACAGAAAAGAAACTTGTAGTTTTAAAACACTGAGATTTATTTCCTTTTTTTTTTTTAATGACTTAATTTATTTGTCAGCGAAAGAGCTAGAGAGCACAAGCAGGGGGAGCTATAGACAGAGGAAGAAGCAGGCTCCCTGCTGAGCAAGGAGCCCAATGTGGGACTCAATACCAAGACCCTGGGATCATGGTAGATGCTTAACTGACTGAGCCATCCAGACATCCCTAAAGCACTGAGATTTCAAGATTGTTACAATAGCCAACCCTAGCCCATCCCATCTACATGTCTCCCCTGGAGAAGAGCAACTTTAGGATTACACTGAAGGTTTAGTAAGCACCACCTGTAGAAGTTCTCTTTGATTAGCAAATATTCAAAGACCACTAATTTGACTCATATGAAAGGGGTAAGTGTCCACACAGAACTGGACCCAGAAGCGAAAACGGGCTTACTAGAAATTATACTTTTTCTTTTCTCCTTTATACCTCTTCATTCACCCATATTTCTTCATTCCCAGGTAGGTTCTTCTAGTGTGGAGGTGAGACAGCTTTTGGCTTATATTTTACCAGATTAGCAACTTCCATGAAAAAAAAATTCCTTTCCTGAAGGTTTCAGGAAAAGTTGCATGTATTCCTCTAACTGTCCTGTTGGGATTACATTCTTATGTCTAAAGCAGGGGTAGCTGGGGGGTGCAGTTCTCCCACCAACCACATCTGGGTCTTGTCCCACTCCGAGAATCAGGATTAGTTTCATCCCCCACTGACAAACTGCATGGACAGAGAGTGGGAAAACATGACCCCCAAAGGGAAACTGGAATACCCTAACCAGGAGGATGACTAAATACTTGGGAGAAAATGCAAGAAGGGACACGAAATTCAAACATGCTTCAACTAGAGCACTGAACTCCATTTTCTCTAAAATCTTTTCCAGCTGTAATAGTCTCTGGGTCTGCTTCCCAGGTCTCCAAAACGTATTCTAATGGCACGCTTATTTCCACCTTTTTTTTTTTTCTGCCTCTTTGCAATTAACTATTCCTAACAACTAGTTACAGTGTAAGTTTTAGGTATAATAAAGTGGAAAAGCACTCTGTTCTATTTTTTCCACTATCATTCTCTTATGTGGGCATCTCTCTGCACCTAATGACATTGTATCCTAACTGCAAGCAAAGCAACTGGGAGATGTCAACCTTATTGTGAGAATTGGCTTTGCGAACTCAAAGCTGTAAAGTGACCACAAACCACGTAGGGGCAATAAATCTGTTCCCTTCTTTCTATTCAGGGGTTTGGTGAGGATAGATGTATGTAAACTCTTTAAACCATTCAAAGAAAAGGTGCTATATAAATCCAAGTGATTATTCATACCATTAGCCAACACAAATTGAACCTCCCCATTCCTTGGAGACTGTCTCATTGCTAATTTCCCTGACAGTAGTTGATAAAGTTGACATTTGGTTTTAATGGCACCAGCTACTAAGCTGTCAGAAGGTTTCACAATCTTATCAAGTAATATATTACATTACAAATATTAAAAATTACTCTTGGAGTTAACATAATCTACTTTGGACACTCCACTGAATGAATCTGATACAGCATGCCACATTGTGTTCTTTCCTTTCTCACCTCAGGGAGACTTACATACTCATTGGATAGGTGGATGAGTGTTTGTAGAGTCTTGTACATTCCTCTGAGTGTGTGTTCTCTGTGTGTTTATGTTTGATTATGGGCATTCAGTCTGCAGCCGGGTAACTGGCATTTTGGCTCAATGCTTTAACTTTTAAAAATACCTACAAACATGAGGCACCTGGTTCTTCTTTGATACTTTTATAGCTTTCCGTTTTTGAGACCACTACAACTGTTATCATGGAAATAGTTAGCATTGAAAGGAAACTGAAGATGAAATCACAATAATTGCTTTATTTTTCGAGTGTCCTCTGGATTAGTGTTTCTCATAATGATTAATTTTATCCTTGATGTAACTCTTTGAGATAATTTTATCAATTTAAGCTCTTTTACTTGCAAGTGCCAGAAAACCCAACTCAGACAACTCAGTTCAAACAAGAAAGAGGATTTGTTAACTTGCATGAAAGTCTAGGGCAGAATCCAAGGTCCTCAAACATGTCCCAACCAAGGGCTCAAAGGACAACCCCCAAACCCTTTTCTTAACCTGCATCTTCTAGATAGGCTATATTTTCCAGTTTCCTGTGGTGACTCTCATTAGCTCAAACTCTCAAATATAGTACCCAGTCCAGCAGGGAAGAGAATTTATTCTCCCATCAGCTCAGAAAAGATGCACCAACATTAAATTTATTTGATTCCAATTGGCCTGACTTTAGTCACTTGACCAGCGTTAAGCCAGAGGTATGGAAATCCTGGTTTTACTGCTTAAAATTTAGCCTTCACTCAGGTCATCTGTTGCCCTCTGGGGGAGAGATGTTTCATCCAGAGTACCAGAACTGAGGATAGAGTGGGCTGGGGCCATCAAAACAAAATCATGATTTGTGGCCATAAGAGTGGAATGGAGCGGGGGGCTGGCGGGGGGGAAGAATGGATGCAAGGCAGTAATATCAATAAGTATCCATTATAGATTGGCATTATCTTTTTATCCATGAGGAAACAGAGGCTCTGAGAAGTTAAATGACTCCAGTGAAGGGCGCCTGAGTGGCGCAGTGGGTTAAAGCCTCTGCCTTCGGCTCAGGTCATGATCCCAGGGTCCTGGGATTGAGCCCCGCATCGGGCTCTCCACTCAGCAGGGAGCCTGCTTCCTCCTCTCTCTCTGCCTGCCTTTCTGTCTACTAGTGATCTCTGTCTGTCAAATAAATAAATAAAATCTTAAAAAAAAAATAAATGACTCCTGTGATATCATACATCTCATGAATGGTGGGACCAGAATTTGAAACAAAGCCCCTGTGCCCCAAAGCTAATGTTCACTGTCTTCTGTGACCCATCAATATGGTAGCCTGCACAGAACGCAGCATAGCTAACCTAACCTTATGAAGGCAGCTCCCACATGTGCACTTTTTTGTGATGGAGAGAGCTGAAAAGCAATACCTCCTGCAATGCAGTTAATCCACATGCCATCCATAAAGCTCATTCAAAGGGAAAATCAAAGAATTTGCAGTGGTGGCGAAGACTGCAGTGGGGCAGAAGGAACCCGGCATCCCATGCTCTGTCCAAATTCCTGCCGCCTTTAGCAACTTGACTGAGAAGTGAAGAGAGTCATGCAACCTCTCTCAGATGTGAAATAAAGGATAATGACACCTAACTCCCATACACTGGAGACTGTTAACAGAAACTGATATCTTCTAGAATGTTTTGTGAACTATCATGTACTTACAAATATAAGCTGCTGTTATGAAAATAGATAAAAGGAGTTATAGTGCCCTGTACAGCTCACTATGCAGTGCTGGGCAGAGAAAGGTGTCTCCATGTCTGTGAATTTGATTTCAATGGTTCTTTTTACAGTTAAAAAATCTGATCTATCCTGAAATGTCAGGATCTTAAAACATTATAAATGCCACTTCTTGGATGCCTGGGTGGCTCAGCAGGTTAAGCGTCCACCTTCAGCTCAGGTCATGATCCCAGGTCCTGGCTCAGGCCATGATCTCAGATCATGATCCCAGGTCAGGTTCCTTGCTCAGAAGGCAGGCCCTGTGTGCTGCTTTCCCTCTTTGTGCGCTCTCTCTCTCTCTCTCCCTCTCGCCCTCTGACAAATAAATAAATAAAATCTTTTAAGAAAACCCACTCCTTGTCACTTTCTGCTGGTTTATTTTCTGCTTGTCTTCAGAATTTTGGAATCTCCACAGGGTTCTTTCCACAACTCTGCCTCTTCTCTCTTTGTGTCGTCTTCTCAGGTGTTCTCCTCCAGCCCTCTGGCTCCCATAAGGTCTCTATGCCAGCAAGCCCCAAAATGCGTCCCCAGCCCTGACCTTCCAGATGTTCGCATCCAACTACCAACGTGCCACCTCCTTTTAAGCTTCTAACTGGCTTTTCAAAATTAAATGGCAAAACCAAAATTCCAGATTCCCATCCTCACTCATGCTTCCTAATCTGCTCCTTCCCTCATCCTTCACATTGCGATGAGTTCAACCTTAATGACTCTTTCCTGCATCTTGCATCTGTTAAATCAGCAAATCTGCTTGACCTCATGTACCTGCAGATCACGGCCTGAGTCTACCCTCTTCTCTCCACTTCCACTACTTCACCCTAGACCAGCCTTCCAGTCTTCCTTCCTTTAGTAGATCTTTCTCATCCCACACCCTCCCTTTGTAGTTTGGTGTCCAGACAGTGGGTAGCTTAATGCTTTTCAGCTGTGTATCAAGTCACCCCACTCCTCTGTTCCACATGTTACAGTGGCTTCCCATTGTCCTTGGATGGGTTACTCACTCCTGTGTGATCTAGCCCCTGCACACTTTTCCGAATTAATATCTCATAACTCTTCTTTTAGCTCACCGGGCTTCAGCTTCTCCAACCTACTTTTTTCCCTAAAATTCCTGCCTTAAAGACTCTCCACTATCTGTTCTCTCTGTGGGAAGTCCTGTTGCCCTTGATTTTCTTCAGAACTGATTCCTTCAGACCATGAACATTTCAACTTAAATACAAACCCCACAAAAGAGCTTTTCCAAGTTTCCAACCAAACTGACTTAGAGATCCATCATGACTCTTAATCACTTCATCTATTTCATAATGCTTACCAGGACCCTCTATTTTTGTTTATTTAATTGTTTATTTGCTCCCACAAATGTGTGAATTCTATGTTATCAGGGATTTTAGATTATGTACAGTTGCACTGCCCAGGCCTAGAACAATGCCAATCATTACTGAGGAGATGAATAAATGGAAAAATATGATGAATTAATGATGAAGTATGGCTTCTATTTAAAGCATGGCCGACCTGTGCAATAACCTGACCACAGATGATTGACATATATATGAGAATCCTAGCTCTGTGAGGACAGGAACAAACTCTAAATGTCCAGAGCCCTGGAACCTAAGCAAGTGAACTGAATAAATAGGTCTTTATATCTGCCTCATAACAGAGGGATAGCTCAAGACTTCCTGTGGTTATGACCTATACTTCTGTTCAGAGTAAAAGGGCTATATGGTGTGGGAAAGAGCTTAGATCTAAAGTCAGCCAGGTTCAAGCTGGAATTCCTGCTCCATCCCTGACTGGTCATGTGGACTTACATTAACTTAACGTCTCTGACTTGCTGTTTTCTCAACTGTAAAATGCCAATAATAAAAACTCATTTCACCAAGTTCTTGTGAGAGTCAATAAAACTAAACAGGACACCTGACACAGGGAAGGTATCCAATAAATGTTAGTTCTGCTTCTATTGTATCTTCATTTGTCATTGATTGCAATAATTCACAAAGTGCTTGCTGAGAATATCCTACATTTGCGCTATTGTAGGTATCTAGGGGAAGGGATCACATAGATGAAAAGCCCTTGATCCATGTGTATGGCTATTTTACGCTAGCCTTCTGGTTTCACTCTCCCCACTCCCTACATACTCTTTGATCTGTGTCCCACAAGGTAGAACTACATGGACTGTATTAATGGCTTTTCTTGCTTCCTAGATACTGGTTTGGTTTGACCAGAGAGGAGCATCAGCAGGAGATTAGAGAGAGGGAGGAGACTGTGGTCAGAGACTGCATTCCCTTGGCTCTGTCTCCTCAGGATGGATAAGGGCTAAGTGCCTCCTTCCACCGAGGGTCGTAGCACTTTATTGCCTGGTTTCCAGTAACAATTCCTTCCCTTCCCCCTTCAGCCCAGGAGTGCTAAAACCTCCCAAGGTGGTGATTATTCTTGAGGTTTCTGCGCAGCCTGCTAATATGTTTGTAAATATGTATTTAAACTTTCCTCGAAGTACCCAATTTGAGGGTGCCATCTGTTCCTTACCCAGATTCAGCCTGAAATAGTCCCTGTCCCTGAGGAGCTCACACACTAAGAACTCATCACAGCAGAAGTCATTAGTACTAAATGGACCAAAACAAGAGTTCTTCACTGCCATTTTACCTACCTCCCAGTGCATCAAAAATTCAGCAAAGTATATTGATGATTCACTACCCACTTTCCCCAAGAAGCCACCCAAGATATGTGTGTGCTTATGAAAGAACAGACAGAATTGCCAAGTGCTGTGTGTTAAATGTTATTTCTTTTTGATCCTGTGGGACTTTCAAAATGATCCACGCCAGGGTCAATCCTAGGCCACCTGGACCAGAGTCTAGGAGGTGGAGCTCAGGCATCTGTACATTGGCAAAACCAACCTAATTGTTTTCACTGTGAAGCCAGGCTGCGGATGATGGTTTTGAATATTTCTGGGTGTGGCGCATAAACAATGAATCTTGGAACACTGAAAAAAATATAATTAATTAATTAGCTAACTAATTAATTAATTCTGGAGAGTCTAAAGCTGAGGTCCCCAGTACTGGATTAACCACTACTCTGGTCATTTGCTTCCTCACGCTGAAATCTCTCCCAGTCTCTGCCCACCTACATATGCCTCTTGGCTTGGCCTCTGCTTCCCTCAACTCATCCCATTGACTTATTTGCATAGCAAACATTCTTCTAATAACTCCAATTAATTTGGCCACTAAAGTGTGAAGGGCTTGTCTTATAAACTATAAGGCATTTCCCTTCAATACACTTAACAGTGGCCCCTTGGTTTTAGTCTTCATCTCCAAGGATGAGAAGCATGCTGCCATGGCAGCTGCCAGGAACTCCCAGTCCACAGCCTGCCAGACCAGCAATGCTCTGCAGCCTCCACCTTCCAGGGACAACCAGACAGGGAGAGCACATACTATACCACCATAGGAAGAAATTATTTTCAGGAATTGGTTTCATTAGGGATACATTTTTCATACCACTTATCATATTGAGAATGTTTTAAAAGGCCTCATAATCACTATCATTAAAGTATATTTATATAAAAAAGTATAATTACCCATCCTTAAACAGATCAAGGGACCTTGGTAATGACCTCATTCAAATCTCTTAGTGCACACGGCTTTGTACTACAACTGCCCCTATCGCCAAGAGCTAATATAGGTGATAGTTCCTTGTAAAATATAGTATCTTCTATACATACATTGGATTATCATTACTGTTTCTATGATTACAACTTCAGACCAATTTTTTTTTAAAAAGCCCACAAATATGTTTAAGATAAAGTAAGCAAAAATAAATCAAATGCAACCAGACCATTTAATAATACTGTGCTGGGAATGGAATAATATCCAATAATTATGCTAATGCTAATACAAACTTTACAGGTGATGAATCTAAGTAGATTTGAATCTGAACACACAAAGTAATGTTCTAACCATATATTTGAAGCTTATTTTCTGAAGCTTATTTTCTGATAAGAAGGTTAAATGAACAGGAAGAGGGCCATTGGGGTGGTTAGTGAAGAGGGAATGGCTTTTGGAAGCCAGAACCACAGTGCTACTCATGTGATTAACACCAACATGACATAGCTACTGTTAACTCTCCAAGGAGCAAACCCATTCTGACGAACTTCCATCTTCTAGGCCAGCTGGGACCTCCCTGATACTGGTGACCCTGCAGTGCCACTGTGGACTGCAGACAAACTCTACTTACAGCTGCTACAGAGAAGGCTGATTGTTCTATCTGGCATGACCTTCATGTCAGTTCATTGTGAATAATACTTGATGCCCAATGTAAAGAAATAATATAATGTGACTAGTGCACATAATTAGACACTGATATATCAGGGACTTGCATACATAATTATTCATACATTTGTTCAGTAAACATTGCTGGAGCAGCTAGGAAGCACTGGCCCCATGCTATGCCACAGTGACCTACAGGGCTACAAGGCAGGGCACCTGCTGCGGCAACACACATGGGCGTATGTTAGAGAAACAGGCATGGTTTTTGAAATAGCAGTATCTAATAAGTGCTGTGATAGACAGGTAAACAGAGATAAATCGGGACAGGGAGCAGGCAGTGATCTGGTTGCATGGGAATTAGGCAAGTTTGGCCTGCCTTAACTTTCCTTCTAGATATGTCATTACTTCTAGCCTAAATTGGCCACTTGAACTCAACCCTTTGTTTACTCTGCCTTTCAACACAGCCTTCTTCCTCCATCTTGATCTTGTTGGGTGGGCTCTCTAGACTCCTGACACACTGCTATCATATTGACTCTTCTTACCTCTTCTGATACAGTAAGATGGCTTGATGGACTGAGCCTGATAGTCCCAGGTTTGACCTTTGCTCAGGTTTATAAGAACTTGGCTCTAAGGGAGTCTTCACGTCCTCAGATAATTAGAAACATTCAGGGTGTTATTAAAATTAAAGAAGGGCACCTGGGTGGCTCAGTGGGTTAAAGTCTCTGCCTTTGGCTCAGGTGGTGATCCCAGGGTCCTAGGATCGAGCCCCGCATCGGGCTCTCTGCTCAGCAGGGAGCCTGCTTCCCCCTCTCTCTCTCTGCCTGCCTCTCTGCCTACTTGAGATCTCTCTCTGTCAAATAAATAAATAAAAATCTTTAAAATTAGAGAAAATATACACAAGACACATGGTACAGAACCTAGGGAATGTCATAGACCTCCCCCTCATTTCAATGAACGGAAGTCTTTACTCTGCTTTTATTATTATCAAATCTTTCAAATTTCTGGGTTCATATTGTTGTTCTACTTTGATACCATGTTTTTTGTTTGTTTGTTTGTTTTTTGTTTTTTGTTTTAAGATTACTAGACAGGCTCCAAGTCTCATAAGGACAACCTGGCTATATGGAGTTTGATGTCAACCGCCATTAAAATGTCCTCAGTAATGGTGCTGTGTGGGGGATGACGGGCTGCCCTAGAAGATGGCTTGGTGGGCAAGAGGGCCTGGGAGGGCTGGAGCAGAAGTGAACAGCCCATGTGCCAGCTGCAGACCCTCAGTATCCAGGCAACCTGGGGTGGTTCCCCAGGACTTATGGGAATGGATGCCCCCCCTCCCTCTGTGAGTCTGGAGAAGTCATAGCAATACCAAGGTCCACCCTGCTCCAAAACATATTGTCCTTTACTCCCAAATCCAGATCCCAAGGAACTCCTTAGCCTTGCTTTCAGGTGTGTCTCAGTCTCTGTGCCTGAGACACACCTAAAACACCTGCAGCCTGTGGAGCCTCCTTGTATCCTTCCAACACAGGTTCATAGGGATCTGACTCAAATGTCCTTCCCCACTCCATATCAGGAGTGCATTCGGGGAACCCCTCACCCCTAGGAAGATGGCCCACTGTTCTCGGGTGACCCATTCACACATTCTTAGAGGACTTGGATACCTCAGGTCAGGAGGGGTCAGGGACCCAGTGTGACTGTGCCTACCACTCCTATCCTGCTTCCAGGCTCACTGGATTGGTCCCATGGTCAGGTCCATGCAAGGACAGCCTCTGTCAATGGCGGACCTTTGGGGGACACATATCACTGCCAGGGGTCTTTTTTGATATCTCCCTCCCTTTGTGGCTCTGAGACAATAAATATGGGAAAGATTTTTAAGGTGAAAGTCTAAGTAGATATCTCCCCTCACCCCAGGAAATGAAGCTTAATTCTTAGCCGCCAAAGTGGACTGGACTTAGTGACTCAGATCTGAAGAGCAGATAATAGGAAATGGGAAAGAAACAACTTGAAGAGAAATATGGGAAACGGCTCTTTAACCAAATGATAGTGGTTATTTCTCAGTGATGTGATGGGAAAGGCATTTCATATCTATGTTATTCTTTCTTAAGACCCATAATCCTAATCTAGTAATGAGAAAATCTAGTAATGAGAAAAAAAGGACCAATCAAAAATTGAGGTACTTTCTACAAAATACTTGGCCAGTAGTCCTTAAAATTGTCATGGTCAAGAAAGCCAAGGAAAGATTCAGAAACTGTCACAGACCAGAGGAGACTAAAGAGATACAGCAACTACGTACACTGGGGTACCCTGGATTAGATAGATCCTGGAAGAATCTGGAGTTGAGTTAATAGACGTTTACCAATTTGACAAAATATACTGTGTAATTGTAAAAAGTTAGTATCAAGGGAACCAGGGAAGAGAGTGTATGGGTCTGTCTGTATCCTCTTTGCAACTCTTCTGTAAATTAGCAGTTATTCCGAAGTAAAATGTTATTTTAAGTGAAAACACTTTCCTAAATCTTTTTATTAGGACTCCCCTATTGTTCCTGTGGATTGGCCACTCAAGACAGACATTTCTGCCATGTTTCTACTTCATTGAAATACAGTCATAAATAAACCTATCTTTAAGATCTTCATATATTTTTTCTCTTTTGGGGAAACAAGTGATCCTATCAATCAATATATAATTTCTTCAGGATAAACATAATTAATGATTTTTAGACTTCTCCTAATGAGTGTGTCATTGGGGAGATAGATTCAAAGCACGATCTGATTGACAATGATTTAATAATCTTCATGTGGGTGTTTTTTCTTCATGAACAGAGCACTTTGTAGACACTTCAACAACTGGGTATTGTGATTGGCTAACATTGCTATGTTCACTTCAATGAGAAAACTAAGGTACAGAAGATGTGTGTCACTTGCACTAAACTCAGGTGACAAAATTAATAAATTTTCCTCAAAGATTTGTGTCCCAATCATATCCTATAATGACATTATCTGCATTTAAGGATATTGGTGACCCCATCGAAGATGGACATTTCCAAGGACTTACAAGAATAAGTTGTTACACACTTGTGAATAGTTTCAAATTTGCACTTTAGCTTCTAAACTTTTAATAAATAAAAAGAAAGAAATAAGAAACTCTTCATTGTATAGGTAAAAAGGAGCAACATGTAGCAAAATTATGGAAGTTCAAAAGTTTTGTCCCTGAATTCTTGGTGAAATTTTCTAATCATTCATCCCAAGGAGAGTTGAGTCTCCGTTCTTTATGATGTCACTGTAACTTGAACCTTCCTGCATTGCTATGCTTCTCACATTACAATTGTTTTTATGTATGTATCTATCTTCTTTGTTAAAATGTGGGATACTTGAGGGCAGGAACCATGTCTCATCCATCTTTATATTCCTAGGACTTAGTTCCTAAAACATAACATACGCTCAATAAATGAAGCAATATTTATTGTTATCTAAAGACTGGATTTTTTTTAAAAGTTCTCCTTAGTAGTTTTTTTGTTTTTCTTTTTGTTTTTTTCCTTAGTAGTTTTTCTGCCAAATGAGCCTGCTAGGAATGAGATTGTCAGGCAGAGTTACAAGTGCAAGAGGCTTATAGGGTGGATGGTAGGGAGCAAGCATGTTAAAGATAAAAAGAGGAAGGAGGAGCCGGCAGAGAGAGACTCAGGTTGCAATGCAGACCTGACAAAGTCTCAGACAATTCCTTAGGGAGCTCCAGAGCAAAGACTGCCTGTCAGTTTTACCCATCCTCCTACCACCACCACCACTACCCTCCACCCACACACACATACAACAGCCACCATTGGGCAAAATGGCATGGTCTTAATGCCCCAGAAGAGTGTGATCTCACTCAAATTCTGTGGCCAATCCGACGGGGGTTGCAGCTGGAGGATATCACTGGACTCTACTCCTTACAATTAAAACCACCTCTTGCTTGAAGAGCTCTCAGTGGTGCACCTCAATGGTGGCCACCAATTCTTAAACGCTTGCTGTGCCTTCTTCTGGCTAGTGACCGCTGAGTTAGGGCTTCCCTATTATTGGAAACTTGACTCCAGATCTATCAGCAACTTGTAAGGCAATTTAAACATCCTAAATGACTAACTCCATGTTTTAAATGGCTGAAATTAGTTAGGATGCCAAAAGAGGTCTATGACAAGAAAATGTCATGAGTTTGTATGCACAGACGTAAAACGATTCCAGTTTTTTACAATAAGCTAGTATTTTGTGATCTGTGTTAGCAATTATGAAAGCATTTATTGTATGGGTAAATTACATTTTCTTATGTTATATCATATATTTTGAGGAAGATAGGTCAACAGCATGCTATAGTGAAAAAATAATGTATTTGAGTCAGATAAAGCTAGGTTTGAATCCCAGACCTGACACTGACAGGCTATGTGTCTTCAGACAAATTATTTAGCTTATTTGAGCCCCAGTTTCCTCATCTGTAAAATAGAGATAATAATATCAACCTGACAGCTTATGCATATAATGGAGAATTTATGTGAAATTTGAAGCAAACATATGTTGATGCCTAATGACCCCTGATTGCTCTGATTTCCTCACAGCCATTCTTTACCTAATGATGCTCAGAAGAAAGACTTTACTCTCAAGCTCTGAGTTTCAGGATAGAGTGTTAAGGCTAACTCAAGAAAGAATTTCCCGGAAGTTTTTTTTTTTTTTCTTTTTATCTCTTATTTATTTTTTAATATGTAAGGAACTGGAACTTGGAGGGCTAACTACAGAGGAAATCATGGAGCAGGGGAGAATAAAGGAATAGAATCAAGGGAAACCATGCTCTCTAAGGAAAAGAAGACCTCTGATTACAGGGAGTAGCTTGGAAGGATTTAACATGCATGAGACCAGATGCTCCCTGGCTCACTAAGAAGGAAGCTAGCACAGCCCACCTATGCTGAGACTTGGATAGAGTGATAGCCCCACAGGATTGTGAGCAGGTATTCAAAGACACAAGGTCCAGGGACAGTGCATCTCTGTGGGTATTACCTCCAAAGTCCACATGACCCCTTGTGGAGTTTATGCCTAGCCCACAGCTTTACAAATAGTGTCTTTATTAGACTATACTTAAATTATCATAATTTCCATGTGCCATCTGTTTTCTGCTGGAAACACTGATTTTTTAGATCTTAATATCATAATGTCAGAAGTTCAAACTTACCTAAGAAGATTATAGAAACCAGATGCTTTTATTGGACCACGAGATAACAAAATAATTATTTTGGAAAACAGAAATGTGTGCCAGAATATCTTAGTTACTTGAGGACCAAGTTCTGACAAATATGTCAGAATTTTTTAACTGAAAAAAAGTCAAATTCATTTCAAATTAAAAGCTAAAAAATAATTTATCTAAAAATATCAAACAGTGTCTCTTTCTTTTCCCTTCCCAAATGATTTAGTGAAAAGGTGTGGCTGAGTAAGAAAGATATCCATGGGTGGAAGGGGCAGAAAGAGATGGTTCAGTACAGGATTTGGAGCCTTAGCAGAGTAGAGAGGGTGTCTGCCTCACAGAGGGCTGGGGTCACTCAACAGTTGAATGACACTCTAATAAAGGGATGACCTGCTATGGGATGTAAGAATCAGAGTGGGTTCTGGAAGGCATTTGTTTGTGAGTGCGATCTTTCGGATTATTGGGCCTGAGCAGGGCAAGGGGAGTATGCACATAGGAAGATTACTGTATCGGCAACTGGGTTTGGGATGTCAGAACTCAAGGAGGGTGAGGAAGAATTCATGCTGAGTATTACCCCACACAACATCAGAGCCTGAAAGAGGTGGGGAAATTTCTACATGGGGGACCCCGGGTGGCCCAATACAAGTATCAGAGCCCAAGCAGCAGGGAGAAGATATCTCTGCAGTGGAAGGACAACAGTAGCATCTCGGCCTGGGGTACTGAAGCCCAAGTGATGGGAGGAGGACATCTACATGGTGAGAGGAGCAATGGTGGCAGATAGGTGTGTCAGAGCCTGGGCAGGGTGAAGAGGGTACCCATGATAGTGGCATGGTCCAGTGGAGGATATGAGTGCCCAAGCAGGGTGAACAGATGGTGTTTGCAAAAATGAGGGGGGGTAATCTCACAGAGGATAGGTTATAGACAACAGGAATGATCAAATAAATAAATGCATTAAGGAAAATGGAGTCAAGATTCTCACTATTAAGAAACAGAGTTCAATATACAAAATGTGAGAAAAACACACAAAAAAACCTGTAGTGTTGAACTGGAATTGCAGATATGGATATAATCCCATGGTTTTTAGTATATAAACAGATACATACAGCAGTGCATAAGATGTAAATGTGTGCATATGCATATCTAGGGTATATGCATATACTCCCCAGCTCTGTCCGCAGAAAAGACCTAAAAGCAGCATCATTCGAACAGCAATGATCACACTTAGGGCTCAAATCTTGCTTCCTAAGTACTTTTTCCACTAAAAGGAGTCGGAATTCCTTGGAGAAATGGCTGATTCCAGAGCTGTGACAGGAAAGTACAAGATGAGCCTGGAGCATCTTTATTGGTTAGAATGTAAAGAAGTGTTTGAAGATGGATGGGGACATATCAAGAGGACACATAAGCCAGCTTAAAAGAGCTCCTACTAGTCAAATCACAGACAATTAGAACATCAAAATTAAGAAGAGTAATAGATTATGAGCTATTGAATAAAAGAATCCAAGTGTCTATACTAATATAAATATATCCATTGAATAAATTGAAAGGTTGAGGAGCAGTGAGATACTTACATAGTTTCATCCATTGTACCTCCCTTCAAAAAATGCATTAATCACAATGTAAAAAGGAGTAATTTCAGAGTGGTGAAGTGTAGCAGAATCCACTTAATAAAGTGGTCAAACATCACCAGTAATGGGACAAGTGCAAATCATGTGTGTCCTGACAAACAAGAAAAAAATGAGAAGGAGAGAGTATCACTTCAGTGATATTCCTACCAAAGGTGCATATTGCAAACCTAATAATGAAGAGACAGCAGACAAACCCAGATCAAGAAATGTTCTACAAAATAACTGGTCTGTACTTTTACAAGAATATCAAGGTCATGATAGTCAAAGGAAGGCTGAAGAATTGTCGTAGACTCAAAGAAACCAAAGAGACACAATGTCTGAATACAACACTCAACTGTATCCTTTTATTATAATTAGGGTACTTAGAGACACTTAAATGGGGTCTGACAATTAGGTAGTAATGTATCAATGCTACCTTTTGATTTTGATGGTTGCTCTGATTATACAGGAGAATGTTCTTGCTTATAGAAAATGAATACTTAATTATTTGAGGGTGATGGGACATCATGTAAACAAATGATTCTCAAATGGTTCAGGGGAAAAGAAAGGAAATTCTTCATGCTGCATTCCTAACTTTTATTTAAATCTGATACTGTTTGGAAATCACTCTGAAAAAGTTATTGACTGTTTCATCACAGTTGAGCACTAAGTATCCTGCCCCACAGTCATTGTGGATATGCAAACTTGGTGCTTCATGCGTATTCTCACTCTTTACAGTTCCTTCAGCAAAGAAAATTCAGACCTATTCTTAGGAAGATAATCTGGGTCATATAATTTACAGGGTATCAGCTGGCAACAAGACAATCCCAGTGAGATTTCTCTCTCTTTTTTTAGCTAACTGCTTCCACTTAGAAATGAAACTTTAAATATTCTGCTCTGACCTTTTCGCCTGGGAGGAGAGTTTAATTACCTGCCCAGTTTACATAAATTATGTCGCCTGTTTGTCTAAAATTGAATCCTGGGCAGAGATCAATATGGCCTCAGAAAAGCCAGAGCAAATGACTTCTCTCAAATGCCATCAAAGGTCACAGGAACCTTTCCTGCTTGGATGGGGACACATTCTGTTCGACAACCTGGAGCCTGTCAAAGGCCTGCTGCCTGCCGCCTTGGGTACCAACCACAAGAGCATGATTGATCATCAGTTAGAGGACATTGGGTACAAACTCCCTCAGGAGTCAGCTGTGTGGAATTAATTGAATACCATGATGAGTCTGATTCATCATTCTCAAAAAAAAAAAAAAAAAAAAGAAGAAGAAAGAAAAGGAAAGAGAGGGAGTGAGAGAGAGAGAGAGAGAGAAAGTGGTACAGAACATACCCAGAGCTTGATGCATGAGGCCTTGCAAGGTAAATTGTAATTTATACTCAGGATCCTGATGGTCACAGGTTGTACATGTGCTATGTGGTTGCAATTTCACAATATTATCCAGGAAAAGAGTACCTTTGGATCTTGGATCTTCTTTTGTTCTACTATTATCTCTTTCAAGAAGGAGATACTCCATGAGTGCCAACAGTGTGTCTGGGTCTATTCAATAACTATATTCTAAAATATTTCATATATATATATGTATGTATGTGTATATATATATATATATATATATATATATATATATATATATACACATACATACATATATATATATGATATAAAAAGATTTCAGACAGAGATAGGATTTTCATCTGGGATATCCAGAGGAAGATTTATAGAGAATATAACATTTAATTGGTAACTAGAAGAAGGGATATGATTGTAGTAAATATTTGGGAAATGAAGGCAAGTGGAAATAACAAGAGCAATGTCATAGAAATTGTGCAAATTCGAAGCCCAGAAATGACTTCGATATGACCAGAGAGCCATGATTAATAGTCTTGGAAGGAGAGGACAGCTCAGGAGTGCTGAATTCTGTCCCTTAAAAAACATATGCATTTAGCATAAAACCAGAGGGTGAAGAACGGTTAAGAATAAACAAAAACATATGGAAAAACTGGAGAGTACCAGTAACTTAAAGACAAAAGAAGGCAAGATCCAGTTAGGAAAAAGTGATGAACAAGGTCAAAAGGTAGAGAGAGGTCAAGAAGAGTAGAGCTGAGACAATGCCACTGATAATGTGACTGCAAAGTGATTCAGCCTCAGAAAGCATGGAACACACCAGATCTCAAGGACAAGGAGGAGACTGTAAGAAAAGTCAACATGGGAGGCGTGAATTGGTGTTTCTCATAGTTTGGTGGTGAATGAAGATACAATGGAGGTAAAGATAGCAGTGGAAAGAAAAAAAAAGGAAAAGAAGAAGGAAGGGGATGGATTTGGTCTTGAAAAGCAAAGCATTGTGGTAGGCAGAAGTTATGGGCACAACATAGAGCAAGAGGTGGGTGCAGTAGATCATTATTATATCAAGTTCTCTTGGTGGGAGAGGTGAGAAGAGATGAAACTGAGAGTACAAGTTAGGTGATCTTAATATTTTGCCTGCATTAGCCACTGACATAAATGTGCAAGAAGAAAATTAAGTTTAAGGAAAGAGAGAAAATTTGAGAAATAGAGAGTCAAGTGTGAATAGCGAATATTTGGGAGGATTTCAAACAAATGCAGAAAGCTTTTGTATTAAAAACAAAAGAAACATGTCAAGGAAACGTAGGGCAAACTACTGTAAAGTACTCTAATAAAAAGAATTCAGGAATCCAATGGCTTGCCGAATAAGATGTCTATTTCTCATTCCTTGGGTGAAGTATCCAGGCTAGCAATGGCTCAAGTCTGTGATGGCTCTGTCACGTTCAATGTGTGACTTCCAAGTATCTTCTGAGTGCCCCACCCCAGAAGTTCTGGAAGAGCTTAGAGGAATGTCCATGGGGTTTTTATGTCCCAGACCTGGAGGTGGTACATATCATTTCTGTTCATATTCCATTAGCAGGAATCCAGTTCCATGGTCCACCCTGATGTAAATTAACAGCTAGCCCTCTCTGTGAAATCTATGACTATTCTAAGAGATCAGGACTAATATTAATACATCCTCTCTCTTAAGGCTTAGAATGTTCTTCCTTAAAGACAGAAACAAAGACAGACAATACTAAATTATTCAGGAAATAAGCTTCAAATTCTGAAGAAAATCAAGGGCCACACACAGGCTTGCCGGAGCTCTCCTTGGTGCTGAGCCCAGGAAAGCTGCCTGGATCATTCAATATAGATAAGATTGTCATAGAAAAAGGTAAGAAACACAATTGTACATAGTCCTTGAGGTGTTATATCAAAAGAAATTTTGCTGCTCTTATAGGTAATTTTCTTGAATACTTTAAGGTTTGCTATTTGATAGGAATGACTAAATCAAGGAGGGCAAGTAGTCTTGGACTGGGAGGTAGATAATCTGGGATATAGTCTAATGATTTAATCATTCTCTGATGATCTAACCAAGCCCTTCTTTCTCCTGGTTCTCAATTTTCCCCTCTAAAATGCTGATAATGAGTGCAGTGGTTCTTATAAGCTTTCCTAGCTAAAAACTAAATATGTAGTAAGGCCTTTTAGAGTTGACAATATTTTCTTGCGTCTAGTCTCATGAAGCAAGAGCCCAAGCGAACATGCACCAATAAGGCATTCTCAAACATTGAAGCCTGGAATACAGATTTGAACTCCTCTGTGGAAGGTAGTTTAACACAGGTTTCAAGAGCCTTAAGTAAGTTCATCCTTATGGAAATATGAAAAGCCTAGGTGTCCATAGAGAAGAATATATAATTATTATTTAATAGAGAAAATTAAAAGCAATCAAAATGTACAAATTCAATAGGAGTATTAAATACAATGAATATATGTTGTTATTAAAAATAAGATTTTTAAAGTTTAGTTAGCATAATGGATATTGAGAACCATGAAGCTATTTGGTTAATTATTTAAGATAAGGGGAATATACCATGCTTCTATCTCTAAAAATGTCAACTCTTCCCAACACTTTCTTGCATTTCCCCTTAGCTCCTATCTTCACCTAAAATCTGTATATTCTACTTACCACCTTTAGTTTTGTCTCTCCAAACTGGGATGTATGCTCCAGGATGGTCACAAAAGTTTTGTTTCTTTTGTCTCCTGGTTTCAACCTCAGGTCCTAGAAAAGTACTTGGCGGATAATTGGCACTCAATAAATATTTGTTGAATGGATAAATATTTTTTGAATGGATAAATTTAATGTCAAGTGATAAAGCAGATACAATTAGATACATATCATGACCATTCTAATTTTATAAAGCTAAACATATGTGTGTATATGAATCTGAGTACATCCTAGATATTTATCATAAATTTATTTCATCTAGAAATGCAAAACCATAATGGAAGGTTAAAATAGCCTCTCAGGGGTGCCTAGGTGTCTCAGCTGGTTAAACATCTGCCTTCAGCTCAGGTCATGATCCCAGGTTTCTAGGGTGGAGTCCCACATCAGACTTCCTGCTCAGCAGGGAATCTGCCTCTTCCTCTCCCTGACCTCTCTCCCACGCTCATGCTTTCTTTTTCTCTCTCACTCTCTCTCTCAAATAATAAATAAAATCTTTTAAAAAATAAAGTAAAATATCTGCTCAGTTTTTTAAACTTGGGTGATTTTCTTTGATTTTAAATTCAATATGATTAGCAATGAGATTTGTTGTGTGTGTGTCTGTGTCCATGTCTGTGTGGCTGAGTGTGTCTGTATGTCTGTGTGTGTTTGTGTGTCTTTTTTCACATGTGTCTTTGGTGTGTGTGTGTGTGTGTGTGCATGTGTCTGTGCATGTGTGCTTATGTGTCTGGGTGCCTGTGTGTCTATGACTGTATAGTCAGGCTGTGCTGAAAACTCCAGGTCCCTTCCTTCTACTATGGGGCAGCACTAGTGCTAATTCTCATTTCATCTGTAGGTTTGGCTTCCTCTGTAGTCTGTTTTCACCACCAGCTCTTGCTTGAACTGTCACAAAACCTTTTAACAGATCTCTCTTTGTGATCACTCTTGACCCTACTATCCACTCTTCATATAGCTTTTATAACTTAAACCTATAAAATTGATCCTGACATTCTGCTATTAAAAACCCTCAACAGCTTTCCTTCACACTCAGAATAAAATCCAAACTCCCATTAACTATGGCTGAAAGACTCTGGCCACTTCCTCAACCTCAGCTCCTGGCAAGCCCTCCCACACTCCCTTTGCTTTACTACACTGTTTCCCTGGTCCTCAAGACACAAAAACATGTGCTCATCTCAAAACTTTGTACTGGATTTACCTCTGCCCGAAATGCCCCTCCCTCAGATGATTTTTAAGCTAGTTGCTTCTCATTCTCCTGGTCTGTGATCAATATCACTTCTTAAGGGAGGGTTCCTCCAGGGCTCCATCCCATCCAGTCCCACAGGATCACTTTCCTTCTGCTGCCTCACTGTGTTGACAATAAACCATGTATCCTTGTCTGAAATTATCTTGTCCATTTGCTTATTCATTCATCATGTGTATCTATCTCTTCCCTAAAAAATCAACTTCCTGGGAGCAAGAGACTTATCTGCCTTGTCCTGTACATTCCCAGGACCTAGCACAGTACTGGATATATGGAGTTACTCAGTGACTACCTGTTCAGTGTATGAATCAATGAGTTAGACCTCAATTCGTGTCGGCTTCAAGGTGTGGTATTCCTCCCATCCCATTCTCAGTGACTTCCATTCTGGCTCTTGCTAATTAACTCCATTTTTACTCCTTCACCTTTTATTCATAAGATTTTGAAGCAGAGTTTGGGCATCAAATGATAAAGTTCTGGGTAGAGATATGAGTAGAGGACATTCTCCGATGAAGGCCTGTGTGAGCAGAAGGACAGATAAAGGTAAGGGATTTGATGATATTTGTTAAAGCCACGGTGAAGTCTATAGTGATCATATTAATCAGAACCCTTGTTTGATAAAAGACAGCCACATCACACTACTATAATCAAAAATGGAAAAATAAAAAAAGGAAATTTATGAGCTATGTTATAAGAAAATTCAAGGATATCCTGGCTTCATGTTGAATCACTATATTGTATACATGAAACTAATAAAACACTGTAGGTTAACTGACTGGAATTAAAATAAAAACTTAAATATTGGGTTATGGACATTGGGGAGGGTATGTGCTATGGTGAGTGCTGTGAAGTGTGTAAACCTGGCGATTCACAGACCTGTGCCCCTGGGGCTAATAATACATTATATGTTAATAAAAAATTTTTAAATTTTTTTTTCTTTTTTATTTATTTTTTTATTTTTTTTCCCAGTTTTATTGAGAAATAATGGACATACATTTCTGTAAGTTTAAGGCCTACCACATGATGGTCTGATTTCCATACATTGTACAATGATAACCACAATAGGGTCCACTAACCTCCACCTTCTCCATTCACTTTTTTTTTTTTTTTGCACATGTAATGTTAATTTTAAAGGTAAGATAATGAAAATATAACTTGTTCCAGAGTATACTAATATATTATTGGCACCTTTCTAGGTCAATATACATGTATCTCACTCATTTTTTTTTTAAGTGTTTTTTTTTTAATTTTTTTTTAATTTTTTTATTTTTTTCAGCATAACAGTATTCATTATTTTTGCACCACACCCAGTGCTCCATGCAATCTGTGCCCTCTACAATACCCACCACCTGGTGCCCCCAATCTCCCACCCCCCACCCCTTCAAAATTCTCAGATCGTTTTTCAGAGTCCATAGTCTCTCATGGTTCACCTCCCCTTCCAATTTCCCTCAACTCCCTTCTCCTCTCCATCTCCCCTTGTCCTCCATGCTATTTGTTATGCTCCACAAATAAGTGAAACCATATGATAATTGACTCTCTCTGCTTGACTTATTTCACTCAGCATAATCTCTTCCAGTCCCGTCCATGTTGCTACAAAACTTGGGGATTCATCCTTTCTTTCTTTTTTTTTCTTTTTTTTTTTTTTACAGCTTTATAAACATATATTTTTATCCCCAGGGGTACAGGTCTGTGAATCGCCAGGTTTACACACTTCACAACACTCACCATAGCACATACCCTCCCCGATATCCATAACCCCACCCCCTCTCCCAACCCCCTCCCCCCATCAACCCTCAGTTTGTTTTGTGAGATTAAGAGTCACTTATGGTTTGTCTCCCTCCCAATCCCATGACCCTGCAATTGCACTGCTGGGTATTTACCCTAAAGATACAAACATAGTGATCCGAAGGGGCACATGCACCCGAATGTTTATAGCAGCAATGTCTACAATAGCCAAACTATGGAAAGAACCTAGATGTCCATCTACAGATGAATGGATAAAGAAGATGTGGTATATATACACAATGGAATACTATGCAGCCATCAAAAGAAATGAAATCTTGCCATTTGCGACGACCTGGATGGAACTAGAGGGTATCATGCTTAGTGAAATAAGTCAATCGGAGAAAGACAACTATCATATGATCTCCCTGATATGAGGGAGAGGAGATGCAACATGGGGGGTCGAGGGGGTAGGAGAAGAGTAAAAATTTTTAAATTTTTAAAAAATCTTAAATAAATAAATAAATAAATAAATAAATAAAAGTTGAACAAAAACATTCTCACTTCAAGCACTGGTGGATCTAAATGATCAAAGAATATTTTCATAAATGTGTTTAGTTAATCTTTCATATCTGTTTCTTCTGGACTGGCATTTTCTTTTTTTTTTTGCAAATGATCTCTTTTCAGATAGAAGTGACCACCAACTGTTTCTGCTTAAATCCTGATAGCTCAGCAATATCAGTGAAGATCACTCTCAAATAACTACAGCGAACGTTTAGGAGGTCTCTGAGAGGCAGATACATTAGTTAGCTCTTCCTTCATAATAAATCACTCTAAAACATTATTTAAATGACAATGATAATTCATTCTTGTGAATGAGTCTGCGAGTGGGCTTGGTGGTTCTGTAAATGTCAGGTGGGCTCATTGGTACATCTGATGTCAACTGTGGGATAGCTGACTCTGTTGATCTTTCATGGGCGTTCTGCAGATTTGGGCAACTGCAGGCTGAGTATTCTAGAGTAAATTTATCTAGAACAACCATGTTCTCCTATATGGCTCTCTCCTTCAGCAACTTAGCCCAGAATTTTTTCATGGCAGTAACATGATTCTAAGAGAGGGTAGAGATTCACAAGACACCTTGCGGTCTAGATTTTAGATTAACACAACACTTCTGCAGCATTCCATTGACCACACTAAGTCTACAAAGTCATTATGTATTGAAGGGAGGAACTTAATGGTGAGAGCTTCCAAGTCACATTACAAAGGGCATGGAAACAGGGACAGTGGAAAATTGAGATCATTTTTGCAACCATCCTCACACGGGACTTGGGTCAAAGGCCTATTATTAAATTATTCACCATGAACCAACTGCTGACAGAAAGCTCAGGAGTGAGGGAAAAGCAAAGAGCTCTTCCCATAAGAACAGGTGATTAGAAAGAAAAACCAGTCATTTTCCGCTACATGGATGTACAAACAGAAAGTCAATTTATCATAGTGATTTAGAGCCTAAGGTTCTGAATCACATTGTTGATGTGGAAATCAGAACACTGCCTCTCTAGAAGTGTGTTTCACACAGTACTTAACCTCCCATATTCCATTTTTCCTCATCTGTGGGATAAACATCATCATAGTTCTTCCCTCATGGAATTCTTCCGAGGATTAAATGAGACCACATGATAAAGGGCTGGGAAGGGGACCTGGCACTTAGTATGTGTTCACTAAATTTCAGCTGTTTGTATTATTATTATTATTATTATTATTATTTTGGCAATAGTGAGGTCTTGAAAAATTATGATACAAGTAGGGACATCATTGAAAGGAAGGAAGCTTAGCTTTCTTTAAGATGATAGAGTGAAACACCTCTCTTTCATCTGCACCACACTTACCCCACTGAATTCAGTTTCCAGTATCATAGTAGAGCCTCAGGGGAAAAATATCCTTCCATAAAGAAAGTTAGGTAAATTTCAGGCTTAAGAAAACAAAAGCTATAAATATAAGCCCGTGGCAAGGGCATAAACCTGTGTCAGCATGGTTCCAGGGCAGTACTGGAGTCCATCATCAATTATTAAACAAGGTCAATATTTGTGGCACAGAGAAGCATTTTAGCATATATTATTTATGCAGATGATTGTAATAGGTACTCCATCCTTGAATAGGGAGCTTCGAGACTGGAATACTATTAACAAGAAAACTACTTGGCCCAGGAAATAGGATATCTTCCTTTCCAGGAAAATGTTTCTTTCTCTCTCTCTCTTTGCATCTCTACCTCCACCACTTATTTTACACAAGAATCTCTAATAAATCTATAATTACTGGCCCTCAGGAAGCCTATGATCTAGATGGGTAAACATAGTTTCAAGTATTAAGAGGGGAAGAAAATGGTTCATATGAACAAACCCTGTAATGTGAGATAGAGACAGATGTTTAGTAGTCAAGTTTAGAAGAGAGATGATCAGTGTGAGCTGAAAAATCATGATGGTTGTAACACAGGGTGTGGCATTTCCCCCCAAATGAGATGGCTGGATGGGGGCAAGGGAGATCAGAGGCTGCATTTTCAAACTGACAAATCTAAGAAGAAAACATCGTGGAGGAGGCAGTGAGTTAGTTGTATCTGGAGAGGGAGGAAGCTCCTTAGAGAAGGTTCATTTGGGGTGTGAAAGGCAGAAAGACCTGGATATTCAAGATGTGATTCTCCCATTCCTCCATTCACAAGAAAGCATGACTGCCAAACTGAGGTTATTAAACTTGATCTTAGATAAGCAATGTGGAGCCACTGTAGGTTAAAATCACTTTTTCAGGGGCACCTGGGTGGCTTAGTGGATTAAGCCTCTGCCTTCGGCTCAGGTCATGATCCCAGGGTCCTGAGATGGAACCCCCCATCGGGCTCTCTGCTCAGCAGGGAGCCTGCTTCCTCCTCTCTCTGCCTACTTGTGATCTCTGTCTGTCAAATAAATAAATAAAATATTTTAAAAAATCACTTTTTCATCAACTCAACAACATTAATCATGACATCTTACTGAACAACTTCATGACATCTTACTGAACAACTACTGGGAGCCAGTCCTATACTACAAACAATAGGGATATAAAGATGGGCAGGACAAAGGAACTTATTTCTAAGGACCCACTGTAGGGGTGGGGGTGGGGGCTAAGACACACACACACACACACACACACACACACACACACACACACACACAAAACTCTACTATCTATAAAGTTCAAATTGAATTAAGAGAAATCCAAATGGCCATTCAGAGGTTAGATAGCTTTGGACAGCAGGAAAGGAAACCCATGCCTGAGTATCAAGTACTAAAACTTGCACTAGAGTGAACTTCATTCATTTCTCTGGTTCTAGCAAGCAGTTGGTGGTTTCTCAACTAGTAAACTCTGGCTCTTTGTTCTCAAGTCATGTCTCAGAAATCCAGCAAGCCAATCACCCAGGTAAAAGCATTTACACCAAGCTCTGGGAATTGTTCTGGCTCTGCTTAACTGTTCTCCAGGACTCCCCTTAGCATCTTGTCACCTGCTCATGTCTGAAAATCTAATGTGCAAGATGCTCAAGGAAAAGGAAATTTCTAGCTTTTTAGAAATAGAGGTTTTTGGGGTTTTGTTTGTTTGTTTGTTTTGTTTTTTTTCCACCCACCTGGAGCTCTAGTTCTATGTTCATAGGTGAGTGGTAGCTCCATGGTGACATGGAACAGACAGCAGCTTTTCTAATCCCATTCGCCGGGGCTCTGCCCTCCTCCTGGACAGAGAAGATGACGTGAAGAATCTGGAGGTTGTCTCCGAGAGGTCTCCAGCAGGAAATCATCAGACAGTAACTACTGCTAGGCACCCACTCCTCTCCTCCTCATCCAGCTTCTCCAGTTGTTGTTGTTGTTGTTAAGATTTTATTTATTTATTTGGGAAAAAAAGAGTGAGCGAGCACAAGCCGGGGGGAAACAGCAGAGAGAGAGGGAGAAGCAGACTCCCTGCTGAGCAGGGGCCCTGACGCAGGACACTGGGATGATGACTTGAGCTGAAGACAGACACTTAATCAATTGAGCCACCCAGGTGCCCCAAATTCTCTAGTTTTAAATAATAATAGCTAGCAAGGATTAAGGACTTTCCTTGTGCCTGAACTAAGCTTGTGAACATACAATGTTTTTCAGTCCTTACAGAAACCCTCTAAGGTAAGTACTATTATCATTTCTATTTTTACAGGTGAGATGAAGTAGAGATTAAATGATGCATCCAAAGTCACTGATCCAGTAACTGCTGGGAGCTAGGATACAAAGGTGTGTGGAAGTTAAATCTTGAGAAGTTAAATCTTGGAAGTACACGTTTCTGTACTTACTCCAACATAGTGCCTGTAAAAATGAGCCTCTTGCCCTGAAAACAGGAGAGTATGTCACTTCTAAGGACGGTCTCATACTGTAACAAATGATCAATAAATGTTTGTTAAATGAGTAGATAAATTAATATGTGTTACTTTTTATTATTAATGTTATTAATAATATGCATTGATAGATTATGGATTATGATGTATAATATAATATATAATATAGGTTATAATATAATCAATTATAATATGCAGATAGATCCATATTTATCTATCAAGACACATGCATCAATATACAAATATGTCATATAGAATTCTAAAAAAATACATATAGGTAATTTTCTGTTTATTCTTTCTCTGCTAAGTGATAAAACATGTAAGGCTAATGCTATAGTATTTCCTTATCACTGCATGACAGCTCTTAGTAATGTCTCAGCTCATAAGAGGCACTCATTACGTAGTGGTGGAATTACAACATAAATGGGCATCTATACTTATCAAGGAATCTTATCTAAATTTCTTCCTTAAACACAAGTCTACATATATACAGATCCTGTGATGTAGGGTGCCAACCTTCGAAAGGCTATGGGCTATGCATTCCTCTAGGACAAATCTTTGGGGTTATATAACTACCATCAACAGTGCAGAAAGCACAAGAAACAAGATTTGCCAAACTACAGTCAAATTACTCCAAAAAATTTTGATTTGACAGAAAAATATCTATTTTTGAGTCTTTGCTGCATCAAGTTGTTGATGGATGGTGTGAGGGAAGCACAGAAGTGGGAAGCAGGTCTTAGCATTTAGGCTGTTACCGTGGTTTAGGTAATGAATCCTACCCCTTCCTCAAGCACAGAATAGCACAGGATGCTGGGGATCATGTCTCTGAGGCCCAGGGCAAGAGTAAGCACTGTGATTGACTGTCATTGACCACCAGAGAGATTACAAAACATCCAGGGCTTTTAATCAATATCTGCTAAGTGACCAGGTGGGGGATATGTTCTGAATGTCAAAAGATTAGCATCATTAGGGATGTGTGAAAGGAAGAGGCAAGGGGCAGAAATCAGAGTTCATAGAGCTTGGAACTGGATATATTGGACTCCTGATGTCAGTCCTCCTCCCTCCCTCTCTGTTTGACTTCATCAGTCCTCAGTATCCCTATCTGTAAAATGAGAATATAGTTGTATCTATAGTTACTATGAAATCTAAATGAGATACCACATATAAAGTGGTTAACACAATGCCTGCCACAGAGGCATGTTAACTTGTTAGAATGTTAGAACTGTTAACTTATCTTATTATAAATATAATTCAGGAAGTCACAGAGTTAGAAAGTTGGAGCTGTAAGGGATGTGGCCCATCACTAACTTGAACTCAGTCTAATCTAGAGGTAAGGAGCTTTCTTCCAACCATCTTGCTTCTGAGGACAGGTGGAAATTCAGCAAAGTTGAGCAGGACTTTTTATTTGTATTTATCTTCTGAAATATGGCTATTGATTTTTTTCCAGAGCAGGGTCATAGTAGAGGGCCTTTTTAAAACCAACTTAATACAGCATGTTTCTCCATTTTCATCAAATATTGTAACCAAGGCCAATCCATAAAGAGATGGGCTTTCAGCAGAAGCAGCAATTTCATTATGCTCAATGAGTTTCATCACAAAACTCTTCCAGCTAATGGTGAGCGTAAAGTATGTTCAGAGTCCTCCTTTGTCCTTTCATTAATGAATTAGAGTACACACACACTCAATACAAGTGACAGAGAAGGCTTGGGAGCATCATTGAAATCATCCCTACCAAGGCCACCTGCATCCGCAAAGCCAGTTTCCCGTTAATAAACGGTCTTACTCAGGGCAGGATGCTACTCTGTATTGCCTTGTATTGTATTGTATATACTCTGTATATATATATATATATATATATATATATATATATATATACTCTGTATATATACAATACTCTGTATTGCCAATATATACAATACTCTGTATTGCCTGTATTGTATTGTATATACTCTGTATATATATATATATATATATATATATATATATATATTTTTTTTTTTTTTTTAAGATTTCCTTATTTACTTGACAGAGAGAGTGAGTGAGAGAGAGAGAGCATGCACATGAATGGGGGGAGGGGTGTGCAAAAGGAGAAGGAGAGAATCAAGCAGACTCCATGTTGACCACAAAGCCTGGAGAGGAGTCTGATCCCCAGACCCCAAGATTATGACCTGAGCTGAAATCAAGAGTCTGCTGCTCAGCCAACTGAGCCACCCAGGTGCCCGCCCCTCTCTACTACCTTTATACTGCATGCAATAGGAGTGGCTTATCTGAGCAGACACAGAGCCCAAGCATGCAGTTTGAGCCCTGTTGCTATGGGATTTCATTGGCGTCGCTCTGGTCCTGGCTCAGCCTCTTCCTGGCCCATGTTTTGACCAAGCTAAAACCCTCGTTTTCTCTTATATAGTGTATTGAGAGAGCCCCATCGCTGGTTGCCTGCCCATCCTCTCTTCCTGTCTCCAATCCATTCTCCACAGAGTTGATTGATATATCTTTCTCAAGCACGGACCTGCATGTTTCCTACTTTTTATTTTTTTTTTAAAGATTTTTTATTTATTTATTTGTTAGAGAGAGAGAGAGAGCATGAGCACAGGCAGACAGAGTGGCAGGCAGAGGCAGAGGGAGAAGCAGGCTCCCCGCTGAGCAAGGAGCCCGATGTGGGACTCGATCCCAGGACGCTGGGATCATGACCTGAGCCGAAGGCAGCCGCTTAACCAACTGAGCCACCCAGGCGTCCCTGTTTCCTACTTTTTAAAAGGCTGCTTTGACTTATAATCTCTCCTCTAAATTCTTATTGTTGCTGTTTTATTGTTGCTGTTATTATTAACACCATCATCCACACCATCATCATTATTTCTGGATAAAATCCAAAGTCCTTGAAATAGAATTCAAGATTTTCAAAACTCAGTACTTCCAGCTTTATAATAATTAGGATGACTACCATTTATTGAAAGTTAATATGCTGCAGGCGTTGGGCTCAACGGTTTCCCTCCATTGTCTCATTTCATTCTCACAACAATCCTGAAAGGTAGCCAAACCATGATTATTCAACAGACTAGGACACTGAGGCCAGGGAAAGTAATATATATTGTGAAGGTCACATAGTCCATAAGAAACACTCAGAATTCAAACCCAGATTAATTTCATTCCCCAGTCCATGTTGTTAAACCAAAATCTCACCCTCATCCCCTTTGCCTAGCCCCCACTCCCATTCACCCACACCTGACTGCTAATGCTTTCTAAGGAAAACTAATCCTGCCAACTCTCTTTTTATTCTTGCGCATGCTTTTGCTTCTCCACAGGAGATGCTGGAACATCTTCCAACTCATAGAAGCAAAGGAACTTCCTCAATTGTTCCTCTAGCAGATGCTGTGAATGCCCCGCCCAGTTTCCAAGCACAACACAAGTGCAGATAGGTGGCAGCTGATGCTAATTATTCCCAAGCTTGCCATTGGTTTTTAGGATCCACTTCTCCTAGAGATTTCCATGATGTGACCCCATACACCCAACAACCCATCCAGGGCAAATGATTGACCTATGAGGGCAAATAAAAGCTCTAGCCCTTGCCTTAGGGAGGACAACCTCTATGGCGCAATTTGAAAGCACATCTTTGCATGGTGCTTCCCCTGCACTATCCTACTTCCCTTACTACCCAGATCCTCTAAGAGTACACCCTAAATAAGTCTCCATCTCAGCATGCTGCTTCTAGTGAACTGACGTAAGTTCATTCATTTCCTCTGTGATGTCATTCTTGGTTTCCCCAGAAAAACTTTACATCTTCATCATCAATGCTCATAGAAAATATTTCCATTATGGTACTTAGTGCAATGTTCTGATAATGTTGTATTGACAGTTTCTCTCCTATAATAGAATGGCAGTTCTTCTAGGTCAAGGACTATGCCTTTTAAAGCTCAGTACCCTCACACAGTGACAAGCACTCAGGAGGCACTCCACACTTGTCAACTCACTTGAAGACTTCTATCCTGCCTGTCAGACTAGAAGCGTCCAATTCAAAGAATCTTGGTGCTCTGATCTTCTAGCCCTCCCTCCCCAGGACCCAGGCTATCATGATCCATGGCATTGAGATAATCTCCTTGTATTAGGTACCTTTTTGCTTCTGGGTTCTCTTCCCCACCACTCTGTCTCTTCCCCTGCACTTGGTTTATCTTCCTTTCTGTCTTTTTACCTTCCAGAATACACAGCAGTGTGGAATTCAGAATTACAAATCTGAGCCAGCCAGATGACCCCCTCGGCTGGATGCAAATGTATGACCTCTTTAATTTACGAATGTCATGCTTTTTATAGGGAGGGAGAAATGTCCCATTAAATGATATCCATCTCCCCAATCCCATTAATAAGCTAATAAAAAAGTTAAAGAGAAGTTCATGGAGATAGACTGGCTTCTGTGATAGTATGTTGGCTAAATGAAATATTAATAAAAACACAACATGCATCTGTGTCAGATTCCTCAGTGAGGAGGGCTGAGGCTGTAATTAACAATGTGAGTTTCTAGTCATTTGTCTGTTGCGTGGCTGCAGTGTCTTTTCTGTCCAAGTTAGTTTTTTATCATGATCAAATGGGCTTTAACGCAAAAACTAGGTGGCTAAAAAAAGAATCATTCAGTGAGAATTAGATGCTTTAAGTACAATGCCTCAGTTAATGCTTACAACAAGCCTATAGGCTAAGCATTTCTTTAGCTTCTTTTTTTCAGATGTATATTTTTATTTTTTTAACATTTTATTATATTATTATTATGTTCAATTAACCAACATATAGTACATCATTAGTTTTTGTTTTTTTTTTTATTTTTTAATGTAATGTTCAATGATATATTAGTTGTATGTAACATCCAAGCAGGACACTGAAACTCAGAGAGTGTGATTGGCTTTCCCAGGGTCACACAAGCAGGAAGTGTCAGAATTAGATTTGAATTCTTGTTGATCTGGACCCAAAGTATACTCTCTTTTCACAATATCATATTTTATGAATACCTGTTATAAATCATGACAAGATTTGAACAGAGAAGTGATGATTGAAGTTGGTAGAAAAAGCCAGAACTCCTGAGTCAGGGAAAACGCTGAGGAGGTGGGCAGCACTTCCAACAATGAGAGGAAGACTTCTTTCAGCCAGCCAGGTGTTCTATTTACAAGGTTTGCTAAGAGAGGAGATAGGAGGCTCAGCATTAGTTAGTATTCAAGACAACTGACCAGGAATATTGTTTAGCCAAAGCAAAGGAAATATAGGGCAGAGGAAGTGCTGACTTTTTGAGTGGGTCAGTTTAATCCAATAATCCAGAATGGGGTAATCAAATTCATCACTATGGTCCCAGCAATGGACTGGGAGAAGGGGAGTTCTCAGAAGAAAGAAACAGCACTCATTTGTTAAAGCAAGGCATTCTCCTGATTAAGAGGGTAGGGATGAATCCAATTACTTGGGCTTCTTGATTTATGGGGAAGAAAAATAAAAGGTATAAAGTGAGAGCCAGATAGCAGGTATAAGGAAGACATAAACGGTAACAGTCTTAAGTTTGTAAGATAAGCCTCTCCTTCATAGCACCTGAGCCACATTGGTTTCCTTTGTGTCCCAGGACCTTCAGACATGCTGCTCTCTCTGCCTAGGACATTCTTTGTCCTCCTGTTCACAGAGATAACTTCCATTCACCCTTTGGAGCTCAGTTCAAAAATCCCACCCTCATAGACATTTTCCCCACTTGGCTCACCCATCCTCAACATAAGTTGAATCATGTTCTGATCTTTCTAATACATGTGTCATGGCTTTCTTTACCTGGCAATAATTACTGCTCTATTGAATAAAGTAATCAATCAATACAAGTAATTAATTAAACTCTGTGGTTACCTAGTTTAGGGCTTTTTTCTGTTAAAGATGAAATCCCTGTGTGAGAGGGAAGGCAATGTCCTTATTCAGCCCTATATGCCCTTTATCTTCAGCATAACACATGGTGTTTAAAGTGACAAGCAATAAGTATTTTTGGAAGACGGGACAGGAGGGAAGGGAAGAAAACAGATTTTATTGACTTAATCAGATTCTATTGTAATCATCTGTTTATTAGTCTTTTCAACTGGACTTTAAATCCTTTGATTCAGGGAGAGCTTCTTTATCATAATTGTAGGCCTAGAACCCACAGTAGTCAGTGTATGGTAATCAGTTAAAAACTAATGGGGAGCACCCAGGTGTCTAAGTGAGTTGAGCATCTGCCTTCAGTTCAGGTCATCATCCTGGGGTCGTGGGATGGAACCCCCTGTTGCGCGCTCTGCTCAGCAGGGAGCCTGCTTCTCCCTCTCCCTTTGCCCCTCCTCCGCTCACGCTGTCTCTCTAGCCCTCTCTCTCTCAAATAAACAAAATCTAAACAACAACAACAACAACAAACATTGGAATTATAAGTGTAGAGCTTGACCTTCTTAAATTACCACTTCTTTCCCCATGCTTGAGATAAGGACTGTTTCAAGAGTCCATAGCATTTTCCCAAGTGGAGGTCCAATGACTCCAACACAGGTGGGTAGGTGACCTCTCCCATCAGTCAGATCCATGTGTTAGAATCAAAGGACAAAGTGGATCATATTGACTTGTGTTGATATCTTGAACTGGGTGCTTCTTATACTGTGATGAAGGACCAGTTGTTTTGTTTGCTTATTTATTTTTTGTTTTTTATTGTTTTTTGTTTTTGTTAGTTTTCAGATCATTGCAGGTGATACTCGTCATCTCATCTCGAGCGCTGAATTTAGGCATCACAGCCACATCAAGTTACTGTAAAAGCCCCTACATGGTTGCTTTCAATACTTTCTCTCGTCAGCTCTGGTCCACAGACCAGAGCAGTGCTGTTCTAACCGACGGTCCTAATGCTCAAGCTGCCTATGATGGTTAATAGATTTTAGGCTCACATGATCTATCGGGAGGAAACATATTATATTTTCCTAAGGCAAAGGTTGGCAAACTGCCAGCAGATAGATTGTTGGTGTTTTTAGTCAGATTTCCCAAGCTCCCAAGGTAAGACTGAGCAGGAGAAATAAGCCTAAATGAGCACACAAGCAAATCTCTGACTGCTCCCTACAAGACCTATTTCTGTATGAAAGGAATAATACAAATTATGTGTCTGTTCATTACTAGCATGTATAGATGATATATCACAATGTAGAGCAAGATTTATAGAAATATGAACACTTAGATACAGGCTGGTAATTTTTCCCTGCACTAAACTTCAATTATCATCCATCACAGCTTAATCCAGCTTTGATTCTGCATTATCTCATTTATTCTTCATATGATCCAGGCTTTGTGTGGTAAGCAACTTCTATTATCCAATGCAGAGCGCAAACCCATCTATTCATGCCAGCCTCACCTAGTCCCCTGAGCAATGCTTTAGATCAGAGAAGTCCCTCTCTTCCACAAATTTCAATGTGTCTCCATTTGATTACGCACAACCCATCACAGGGAAGGATCTTTCTAGCAGTCCAGTTGAGCTCCGTTTCTTTATGAATTAAAAAAATATATACATTTCTCTCCTGCTTGCAACTATTTACCTTCTTTCCACCTCCTGGACTGAATATACTTGCATGTAGGAACATTGAGTTATGGCATATTCTTTGGTGCCCAGCTGTAAAACAAACAAAACAACAACAACAACAACAACAAAACCCCTCAAGGATAGTCCTGTTCCAGTTGTGATAAAACTGCCTTGGCCATGAGATTTATGTCACCACAACCTTCTAATCATCCATCCTTTCTTGCACTGTCTCATTATCATTCAGAGGGCTGTTCATGGAAGCAAGATCCCAGTGGTTGTTACAACTGGTTTTGATCTCCTAGAACGACTGATTCTCTCATACAGAGAATATTCTTCTTTATTTCTTTCAAATGGTAAAAGATGCATTCCAGCCAAGTGGAAGATAGGTGGTTTTCATGAATGTGGTTTGCTTCTTTCATGCCAGTTGCTCATTGGGTTTCTTGGGTGTGTTCAAGGCAGGAGACTTGTAGGTTAGAGTAAGAATTATAAGCAAGGCAAAATAATAGGACCTGGAGCCAGGAGCTAAAGCCAGGGTCCAAGTCCACCAGATTAAGCTGAAATGTTATAGAAATTAAAGAAACTGGCTTTATGAAGACTCTCTCTGAAGAAATTCTTTATCTCATATCCCCCACCATGACCCTCCAAGCCCTTTTTTGTTTCCAATTCTGACAACCCTTCCCTTCACATGCCTTCAGAGACAGTGAGGGGTAGCTGAGGCCTCTGAAGCACTAGAAAGATGTATTGAGATGTTCGTAAAGCATTTTGAAAGTTCAAAATGCAAATGGAGCACCAGCGTATTCCTCACTTTTAACTTATGAATGACTTAAGTCTTTGCAAAACTGTTGAGACTCTAACGTGTCATCTAATTGATTAGGGCCCCTTTTAAAATTGATACCTCAGGGGACACCTGGGTGGCCAGTCAGTTGACTGTCGACTCTTGCATTTCTGCTCAGGTCATGATCTCAGGGTCTGGGATCAAGCCCCAGCTCTGCACCCAGCAAGGGAGTCTGCTTGGGATTCTCTCCCTCTGTCCCTCCCACTTAGGCTCTCTCTCTTTCTCTCAAATAAATACATAAACCTTTAAAAATTTAAAAAAAAAAAATTTGCATGTCATGATCAAAACATGTCTACTCAAGACCTTGTGTCATTTGTCCAAAGACAGTTGGAAGCATGTGGAAGGAGAGGAGTTGTTGGATGTGTAAACCCTATGCAAGAATTCACACATGGCTGCATAAAATAACATCTCATTAGATGGTTGCCAGGAACCTGGGAGCCCTTATCATAACCTCCAGTTTATGGTGAGAAAAATGAGACTTTAGTAACTTGTCCAGGTCACAGAGGAAAGTTCTATCCTCTCTGAGTTCAGGGCTGGGTATTTGGTCTTCACTGCCCAGAGATCTCATCCACTCCATGGATTTTCTCTGAGACCCTAGTGATCTTTCTAAAGTCTGAATCCTATCATGTCATCTTCCTACTTAAGAAATCCCAGAGGCAAGGCGCCTGGGTGGCTCAGTGCGTTAAAGCCTCTGCCTTCAGCTCAGGTCATGATCTCAGGGTCCTGGGATCAAGTCCCGCATCAGGCTCTCTGCTCAGCAGGGAGCCTGCTTCCTCCTCTCTCTCTGCTGCCTCTCTGCCTACTTGTGATCTCCATCTGTCAAATAAATAAATAAAATCTTTAAAAAAAAGAAAAAGAGAGAAATTCCAGAGGCTTCTTAGAGCCTCCAGAAGACCATACCATCAATCATAAGACCCAGGTGGTCGCTGGCTATGTCTTGAATACACCCTCATCCATTCCCCATTTGCTCACTGCACTCCAGCGACACTGACCTCCTCCACATCATTCAAACAAATGCATTTTCTCTATTAAATCAGTCAGTACCAGAAGGTATCCTCTTTGTTTGTGCTTACTGCCAATAGTCTTCACTCACATATAAGCTCCTTGAAGGCAGAGTTTTTGTCTCTATTCATGATCTAAGAATAGTGAGCTGTGCAGAATACAAAACCACTCTCCCATCTTGTGTTGGTTAAATGTGTGTTTCCCTCTGCTGGAACATGCTTCTTCGTCCTCACTTGACTAACTGCCTTTCATCCCTTGTACTGCCCTGGGAGGAACTTCCCTGGCTTCTCCAACCAGGGTGGCTCCTGTTTCATGTGCTCGTAACTCCCTTCCTTAACAGTTCTTACCAAGATCTGTAACAGGCTGAGTTAAGCCTCTATGATTTGCATTTGGCTCCTCCACTAGACCCAAAGTACCACAAGAAAGGAGACATGGAGAACCTGCTGGGCCCTTCAAAGGGCCTGGTATTCAGTAGGTATTCAGTAACCACAGAAATGAATAAAGAAGGCCTGAATGAATGAGAACACAGGAGGCAGTTTCACAGGGCAGACTGCATTCCAGTGGCCCTCAAGTATGTCTGAAATTATAGCTGCAATTATCTGCATGGAAGCTGCATGTCAGGAGGGAGAGTTTCCAGAAGGACACAAGTCAGGTTCCCACAAAGTAACAGAGATGAAGGAGGAAGGTGGGCAGCAGAGAAGGAAGATAAGGCCTGAGATAAGGCATGGCAGTTACCTGTGCAACGCTCTGCAGATCCTCCCTGTGTGGTGAAGACACAGAAGCAGAAAGCCAGAAGCAAAAAATAAAGGACAAAGAAGAAATAGAAGGGTCAACCAGGAGAGACCTGGAAGGAGGGCAGACCAAATGTTGGAGAGAGGAAACAGGGAGAATGTGGAGAAGCCAAAGCTTCCTGGCTTTGAAATCTAACTGTGGAAAGATTATGCCTCATTAGAACAGAATGGAGTCTGATAGGGCTTCATGGGTCCAAACTCAACTCACAGTAACTAAATTGTCACCCTGCTTCTACTCTTGAGATTTTTCAACCACAGGAGAGACATCCCAACTTGCTTCAAGTGTGCTCACCACTGCTGTGGCCTGGCAGACATGGCGGCTCTCCCGCAGATCTTCTGCAGCTCCCCTCCTCAGTATGTATTTCTCCTTCCTTCCCTGGCAAAAGCAATACTCTCGGTGAAAGAAGCAATTTACATTTCCTAGGTTCCTTGGCAGAGGAGTGGCCAATGATGTGGAAGGTAAAGCACGATGTGGAAATTCCTGTGGTGCTACTTGAAAATGAATTGAATCAAGCAGTAGGTAGTGCCTGCTCTTCTTTTAGCCCTTCCTCTCTCCTTCTAACCAGCATGCTCCCGGGAGCTCCAGCTGATGTGAAGACGGACCATGGCACAGACTTGATGTTGGAAGCTTGGTGCTAAGGAAGGATAAGTAGGATAGAAGGAGTCTATACCTCGGATATCTTTGGAGTTGCTCTGTCTACCTTGGACTTGACTTATGTGCATTAAAATGAAATCCTTCTATGGCAGGTCACTCTTTAGGGTTTTCATATATGCAGCCATACCTGATTCCCACTGATGAGTGAGGCAAATCAAATCTGGCCTACATCCCATTCTCAATGCAAAATCCCTTTCAGAGCAATGGAAGAAGACAGACCGTGGTATCAAAAACACTCAGTTGCTGTTTAACTTTCAGCAAAGGGCTTAACATCCCTGAGTCTCTATTTCTTTCTCTGTAAATAATGGTTAATAATTCTCTTGTGGTGCTTTTGTAAGGATTCGGTCAAAGTTTAGAATGTGCCTTGCACAAATGAGTAGCTCAATAATTATTATAATTATGCAAAATTTCATTTTCTGGGAATAAGTCAATGTTCATTTATTTATTCAGTCAATATTTTCAACACCTATTTTGAGGTAAAGCTGACAGAATATTGGTAAGGATTACTATAGTAAATAAGGCTGATTGGCCTAGCTTGGATATTTTGGGAGATGCCATTGCAGTTGGTAGATTGGGAAGAAAGCAGCAGATAGCCAACATGTAATTTTTGTATCTTTCTTATTTGCAAATTGAGCCATAAAACTGTAGGTATGGTTCCTGCCCCCATTTCCTGACACCCCTACCTGCTGCCAGCCCCATTAATTCCATTGATGTTCACCTTAACCAGGGATTTCACAAGCCTGCTCTTATTAATGCTTTGGACTTGGTCATTCTTTGTCGTGGGAGTTGCCCTGTGCATTATAGGACACTTAGCAGCATCCCTGACCTCATCCCAGCTCGATGCTAGTAGCACATTCCCCCTAAACCATGACAATAAAACATGTCTAAAGATATTGCCAAATATCCCCAGGGGAGCGAAATTGCCTTCAATGAGAATCAGCACAATGAGATCTAAACTGCTCAAGAAGGGGAATTTTGCATCGGGGTCACACATTTTGCACTGATGTTGAACTTCACGGAGGACTAGCCCTGACTCACGTGTCACTTAGCTGCAAGAGCCCAGTTCTTCCTCCATAGCTTCTATAGGATGCCTTCTTTGGGTCAATGGCCATTGCCATAGAGTGTATCTTAAACCATTGCCCTTGATCATGAACTACAAATCTTTCTGGCCAGCCTCATCTAGCTGTGTCCTGCTTACTTTCACCTACCTGCCAGCCATGGGGCATGCTTTCAGTTCCTGGACACTGCCAGCCTCATCTCTTTCCCTAGAACGTCATATGCCCGCCCTGCTCCCACCTCCCCCTTTTCTAAGCTAACGCTTACACTCCCACTCACTCCCCCAGGTATCTTTAAGGCTTTCTGGGGCCCTCGATGCTCAGTAGGATCTCCTACCACTCGACACTCTGATTTCACAGGACTTCTTATGATTGGAATCAATGTTTTGAAGAAGATACGCTAACGTCCACCTACTCTGCTCAACTCTGAATCTTGCTGTGGGCAGGGGCCATGTCTGGCCCAGCTTGTGTGCCATCCCCAGCATGTTGCCCACGACCTGGCAGGGAGCAGGTGCTCAGCGAATGCTACATGGTTGAAAAACAAATTTTAAATAAATAAATAAAATGAATGTTTTTAATATTCTTTTATTTTAATTCCAGTATGGTTAGCATACAGGGTTACATTAGTTTCAGGTGTACAGTATAGTGATTCAGCAGTTCCATACATCACCCAGTGCTCATCACAAGTGCACCCCTTAAACTTTACCACCTATTTCATCTATCCATCTACCCACCTCCCCTCTGGCAGTCACCAGTTTGCTCTCTATAGTTAAGAGTCTGTTTCTTCGTTTCTCTCTCTCTCTCTCTTTTTGGGAAAACAATGTTTTTATAGGAGGTAAATAATTTACTACACTTATCACCCTATGTCTTTTTAAAGAGTTCCTATATGCCAAGGAGAGATCTAAGCATCTGCAAAGATGCCAATTGCCGATCTTCCTTCTGTTAGTTCTTCTTTTTTGTTCTCTGAATTGAATTGATGGGAAGAGATCAGAGGCAGAAACACATCTGCTAGTCCTGGGAATATCACAGCACAGTGCAAGTTTTGGAAGCCTCTGGAAGCAAGCCAATCCTGAAATTCACAATACATTTGTTTCAAATGTCCATCATTTTGGTTCTTTGTAAATTGGAATGTGTAAAAAGAAATCATTGCTCAAGAGTGTTATCTAAAATTTGATGTTTTCTGAGACACCAACTATTTTCACCTAATAAAATCAAGGAAAATCCTTCTAAGAAAATCTCTGAAATTTTTGTTTCAAAACAAAGGTCGCAAACTGGGAGTCTCAAAGTTATATCCAGCCAACAGATGTTTTGTTGGTGTTTAACCAGAATGAGATTGGCCAGGAGAATGTTAATGTCAGTTACCAACAATTAAAAAAAGAAGAAGAAGAAGATTCCACACAAAAGCCTGGATTTCTAGCTTTTTGTGGGAAATCAGAAGATTCAAGAATACTGGAACTACCTTCTGTCACACTAACATTTGGCTGACTGAGTTTAATGACTCTGGGGCTCCCTAGAAGCCACTGCACCTGCTTGTTAACACCTGGCTCTTACAGGCTTGTAGCTTTGCAACTTCTATTTTCTGCCTTGCCTCGTTCTTACCCCTAATTCATCTCGGCTATTAAAAACCATGCAGGGGTGCCTGAGTGGCATAATGGATTGAACACCCAACTCAGGTCATGATCTTAGGGTCGTGAGATCAAGCCCCAGTTAGGCTCTGCACTCAGTGGGACTCCACCTGAGATTCTCTTGCTCTCCCTCTCCCTCTGCCCCTCACTCCTCTCTCTGAAATAAATAAATAATCTTTTTTAAAATGCAAATATGAATTCACATAGTCACATATTCAAATAGTGGTAATATAAATTTTTTACTTTTAATGAGCAATTAGTCCAACCTCTCAATCTTTAGAACAGTGCTCTTTAATGTGGTAGCCACTAGCCAAAAGTAGCTCTTTAACTTTAAATTATTTAAGTGAAGTTAGATCAAATGAAATTGCAAATTTAAGTCCTTGGCTGCAGTAACCCCATTTCAAGTGCACTTGTGGTCAGAAGCTACCATATTGAAGAGGAAACATTTTCCTCATCACAGATATTTCTACTGGACACTGCTACTCTAGAATATCTTCTGTTTAAATATTTTTAAAATTTATTTATTTTAGGGAGAGAGTGTACAAACAGGGGGGAAGGGCAGCAGGATAGGGAGAGAGAATCTCAAGCTGACTCCATGCTGAGTGTGGAGTCCCACATGGAGCTCGATCCAATGACCCTGAGATTATGACCTGAGACAAAATCAAGAGTTGGTTGCCACTCAACCTACGGAATGGGAGAAGATATTTGCAAATGCCACTACAGACAAAGCGCTGATATCCAAGATCTACAAAGAATTCCTCAAACTCAACACACAGAAAACAGATAATCATGTCAAAAATGGGCAACAACATGAACAGACAGACACTTCTCCAAAGAAGATGTACAGATGGCTAACAGACACATGAAAAAATGTTCATCATCATTAGCCATCAGGGAGATTAAAATCAAAACCAAACCACATTGAGATACCACCTTAACCCAGTTAGAATGGCCAAAATCAACAATGCAGGAAACAACAAATATTGGAGAGGATGTGGAGAAAGGGGAAGCTTCTTACACTGTTGGTGGGAATGCAAATTGGTGCAGCCACTTTGGAAAACAGTGTAGAGATTCCTTAAAAAATTAAAAATAGAACTACCCTATGACCCTGCAATTGCACTACTGGGTATTTACTCCAAAAATACAGATGTAGTGAAAAGAAGGGCCATCTCTACCCCAATGTTCATAGCAGCAATGACCACAATTGCCAAACTGTGGAAAGAACCAAGATGCCCTTCAACAGATGAATGGATAAAGAAGATATGGTCCATATATACAATGGAATATTATGCCCCCATCAGAAAGGATGAAGACCCAACATGTATCAACTAGAGGAGATTATGCTGAGTGAAATCAGTCAAGCAGACAGAGTCAATTATCATATGGTTTCACTTACTTGTGGAGCATAAGGAATAACACAGAGGACATTAGGAGAAGGAAAGGAAAGGTGAATTGGGGGAAATTGGAGGGGGAGATGAACCATGAGAGACTGTGGACTCTGAGAAACAAACTGAGGGTTTTGGGGTAGAGGTTAGGTGAGCCTGGTGATGGGTATTAAGGAGTGCACATATTGCATGGAGCACTAGATGTGGTGCATAAACAATGAATCTTGGAACACTGAAAAATAAAAAAATATTAAAGTTAAAAAATAAAAAATAAAAAATAAAAAATAAACATTATCCATTGAGGCTATGAAAAAAAAATATATATATATAGTGCTGCTGGTATCTTGATCTCAGACTTCTAGCCTAAAGAACTGTGAGACAGTAGATTTCTTTTGTTAAACTATTTAGTTTTGAGATACTTTGTTACAATAGATTTAGAAAACTAATACACTCATTGTTCATTCATTTGTTGACAAAAAGAATGGCTGTCAAACACTTATTCTGTACTAAAAATGGCATAGGCATTTCAAGGAATATCAAGATAATTTGATCTTTCCTCTAAGTCTAAGTAAGGGTGATAAAAGCATCATTTAAATAGTTAACTAAAGTGGAAAGTGGTAAATACCTTGTGATAGTTCTTTTTGCTCCTTGAAATTAGTTAGAAAATTTAAGATAATATCAATTCTCCCAAACCCCCCTACAAGGGGTCTTTACAGTGAGGGTTCAGTACTAAGCTCTTTAAACTAAAAGGGGATAATCTCTTCCTTCTTTTAGTGAACAAAGCAGGAAGTAATAGTACTTCTTTCTTCTCACCCCAACCTCCCGCCTCTGGTCACTGCCAGGAGCCCCCTTATTTTCCGGACATTTTCCTACATGGTGGATGCAGCTGGTGACAGAGGCAATGTTAGTGATCCCACTCAGTCCACAACTTGACTGCTAGTGGGTGCCCATCAACTGCTTATTCTTAGAAATACCCTAGATACCACATTATCCAATCAGGTGAATGAACACTGTAGAAGGTCTGGCTATGATCAAGGCTAAACCTTCTTAGTTCACGTGCTCCCCCAAACCTCCTGCTACCAGAAACAATAACCCAAGACTGTTTTCATCAAAATCAGGGGTTTCTTTTTTGTTAGCTCACATTCTTCTAAGATCAACTTTTAAAAATTAATAGTCTAACCATCAGTAACTCACCTATTTGTTTTAGTTAGAAAGATGAGAAAGATGATTCACTTTTTTATTACAGTGTGAAAGTTTATAGTCTGATGTCTGTTTGCTTTTTCCTCTCAAATTCCTGGACATAATCACAAATAATAATGTCACTTGCCTAATTAAAATCCTTGTACCCTGCTCAGACTCTCATTGTAGGCAGGGACCATGTCTGCCACGGTCTATGTATGTCACTAACACAAAGCCCATACAGCAGGTACTCAATGAACGTTGAATGGTTTGAAACAATTAATTTTATGAACTAACAAATTTTAAACTGAGAATTTTTTCATTGTTAATAAATTAGTTTTACAGATGACAAAAAGACTATGCTATTTCAAAGGATGGGAAAAAATGCTTTCTGCTGAAATGATCATGAAAAGCTTTGAGGAGGAGGTAGTATGTGAGCAGAATCTTTAAGGAGGAGGGAACTTTAATATGTGGAATTGGAAGGAAACAATGATACAGAACAGCACAAGCAAAACCCTGAAGGCAGGAATGCATGAAAGAGAATTATAGTAAACAAAATTGGAACAGTGAATTGTAGGCCAAATTGGAAAAGAACTTTTGATTTTCTTTTCCCTATAAGTAATGAGGAGGTATTATATTTAGGGAAAGAGATTGATATGTTCAGAACTGTTTTACAGGAAAATTAATTTGGCAGTAATGCTTCAGAATGAGTGAAGTGAGGAAAATTAGAAGCAGAGAAAGAGCATGAAGCAGGATGCTCTCATGTCATTATGTTTGTGTATTCCTTTTTAGACAGCTGCCGTGGTTATTGTGCTATGGTGACCTATTCATCCCTCAGACTGAAGAAAGTTGGCTATCATTGTATCAGAACAATGTTTTTGTATTCAATGCATTTTCTGTTTATTTCCTTTCTGCTGAATCTTTTTCAAAGTCTTTAGACATTTCCAATTTCAGCACTGTGTGCATGAGCTTTCTCCACTCTTATAGTTAGTGATGGTGGTGGACCTCCAATCAAAGAGCAGAGAACTGTGTCCTCTGGGTCTAGTCCTGTGGTTCTCAACCTTAATTTCACTTCAGAATCTTGCCTGGAGAGGTCTTTAAAGTCCTCGGTGCACCAGGCCATACCGAGGTCAATTAAATTACAGTCCAAATTAGGCATAGGTGATTTCTAAAGCTGTCCTGGTAATTCTAGTAGTCACCCAGGTTGAGAACCATGAATCCAGAATGTCCCTGCTTTTCTGGAAACTGTCCATCAAGAAATAAACCTTGGAGGGCTGTTTTTGCTTTATAAATACCCCTGTTGTTTTTCTCCTGGCTCAAAGTCCTTTATTCCCATGAGAGGAGAAATGAGGTTTAAATGATGGTAACCATGTTAGAAATGAGAGAAGATGGCATGAGTGATATCAGGGAGGAAGAATCAGCCACAAAGAGATGGGTGCAGGGGTGGAGAAAGGAAAGGACTAGCCCTGAGCATTAGAGCCCATGTCACTGGGTCAAGCGGGGAGCAATTAACACTACAGGGAGCAGGATGGCAAACAGGTTTTGCAGGAAAACGATGAGCTCAGCATTGAACAAAACTCAGTATTGAACAAATTAAGTTAGAGAAGTCAGCAGGACATTAGGTGGAGGTGACACACAAGAATTAGATATAAATGGGGCACCTGGGTGGCTCAGTGGGTTAAGCCTCTGCCTTCGGCTCAGGTCATGATCTCAGGGTCCTGGGATTGAGTCCTGCATTGGGCACTCTGCTCAGCGGGGGGCCTGCTTCCCCCTCTCTCTCTGCCTGCCTCTCTGCCTTCTTGTGATCTCTCTCTGTGTGTCAAATAAATAAATAAAATTTTTTAAAAAGAATTAGATATAAATGGATGAAGCTCTGGAAAGAGGCCATGCTGGGGAAACAGATTCCGGGGTCAGCTGCATCTAGGTTCGTGGAATATATGACACCAGATGGACTGCTAAGGGCAGGGACCTAGAAAAAGAAGAGAAGGAAACCAAGGAGAAGTCTTATTCACGTCATCATCCCAACCCCTGAAGATCCACTCTTTGCTCTCTTTGGTTCTTAGCACTATCTGCTATGGCAAAGCATTGCTCACATGACATTGATCTCATAATATGTGTATATCTCTGTCTCCCAGCTCTGGGCTCAACTTTGTCAAGGGCAAGGGCATGAGCAATTAATCTTCACATTTACCAGCGTTGAACCAATTTCCAACACATAGTTGGTCAATGAATGAATGTAAAAGTGAATTAATAGAAAGTATGCAGCCCCAGGGGCAGAAGCCACAGTCATGTATCATGACAGTGCTGCCATGTTAACCTTGGCTGTCACCACCACACTCACATTTTATCTTCAGCCCTTGCTTCAGCCTCTCAAGAGTCACTGAAACAGATAACATTAAACTGGGACTTACACCGCACTTACTGAGCACCTGTTACTGTGCTGGATAAAACAGACAATGCAATATTTTTTGAAGGACATGGTCCTTGCCTTCAAGGAGCTTATGACCAAGCAGAGGTGAGAAGTCATCTCTTCTGTGAAGCCTTCTCTGATAGGCACACTAAGATACTCTCTCCTTTACTCTCTCAATCGTAAGGACTTTGTACATATTAGTACAGTAGCCTAACATATTCTCCTCTGATCCTTTGTTGCATTTCTCTCCTTTACATAAGATAGAACAATCCTCAAGACAAATAATTGTCTTATTTATCTTTATACCTCAGTGGCTAATACACTCACTCTGGACTACCTTCGTTTCCCTAAATGCTGCTGTATTTTGCTTCTGGGTATTCATGGATGTTATTCCATGTATCGAAAATGTTAATCTCCAGTTTCATTTGGTGAATTGATGGTCTATTTTATCTTGAAATTTCAGCTATGTGCCATTTCCTCCAGGAAGACTTCCCAGACTCCAGGTTTACTTTTGGTTAGCAGACCCTCCAAAATGGTCAGTGCTTCACATTTCTTGCCTGTGCCAGCCATATTACAATTACCTGAATGTTTATACAGTCTCCCACCCATTCACATTGTATCGTAAGCTTATTTGAGATGAAGGTTATCTTTTAGTTCACACTGTGTCCCCCAAACCCAGTTTAATGCCTATAATAGATTAAACTCTATGGGTTAGCAGTTACTGAGGTAATTTCTCTTTTAATCCCTATTCTGGATCCCCTTCTGCTGTTTCCCGGCTCTGTCTCCCCCACTGATTGGTTCTCTCCATCCTACCAGTCTCAGCCCATGTCCACATATGTGGGATCACTTCCTTCTGGGACGGCTTTTTTTTTTTTTTTTTTTTTTTTTTTTTTAGGATTTTACTTATTTATTTGTCAGAGAGAGAGAGAACAGGCAGGGGGAGCGGCAAGCAGAGAGAGAAGGAGAAAAGGAGAAATAGGCTCTCCACTGAGCAGGGAGCCCGATGTAGGGGCTCGATCCCAGGATCCTGGGATTGTGACCTGAGCTGAAGGCAGACACTTAACTGACTAAGCCACCCAGGCATCCCCTGTGACAGTTTATTCCAGAGAGTTCTCAGGCTGCCTGACTGCAGTCATTCCCCATTTAGTCATTAGACTTGAACATTTTTTCTTTTTCCCTTGAACAGAACAGGCTTTATTATTGCAACTCTTATTATTTTTAGTTACTAATAGCATTGACCTGCACAACCATGAATGCCCTTGTCCTCCAAGGCCAATGGACTGTGGGAATGCTGTTGGCATAAGGCCTACTACAAGATTTCTGAGTGTCCATGAACATGATAGGTGTAGGGAAAAGACCACTGGGTGTTTTAATACAGATTCCAGGCTCTTCCATTTATGAGCTGTGGGACCTCCATCAAATCACTCTGCTTATCTAATCAACAGTAAACCCATCTTTAGACAAGGATTTTTAAAGGGATTCAAGAGGATAGCATGTATGGAAAGCCCATACTCAGAACCTTACAGACATTGCGTGCCCAATGAATAGTCCGATTTCGACAATGAGATTTTGTAAATCTCCACGGCTTTAGGTAGAGAGGGAATGTCCATATTTATTGGTAATTGGACTATTTTCTTCCTTTTCTGAGAAGACCTTTCCTCTGTGGTCCTTTCGTTTGTGCCACAGTAAAGTCACCTCAGCCACTGTGATTGAAATTTACAAGAGTCCACCTGCCTCCCTCTAGGGTTTCTTTAAGTGTTACTTGCTGACATATTGCTTAAAGCCACAACACAGAAGACTCCAATTTTGGATTACAGTGCAAAATGCCTTCAGTTAATAACACCAAAAAAGATCCTTTATAGGACATTGAAATCAAACCAGATTTTCTTTTTTCTAAATCTAACAGGAGCCTAGGGCTCGATGGATTTGCTCTCTGTGTGGTCACCATCAGAAAATATTCCAAAGACACTAGTGGAAATGAGAGCCCATCACAGGCAAGTGAGGCAGTGAAGAATGTAGGAATGTGCGGCACATGAATAATGGATCATCTGGTCACAGCTGGATAAGGGTGTCAGTTCCATTCTTGAGGCAAAATTGTAACCTTTTTCTTTCTTTTCTTTTCTTTTCTTTCTTTCTTTCTTTCTTTCTTTCTTTCTTTCTTTCTTTCCTCCTTCCTTCCTTCCTTCCTTCCTTCCTTCCTTCCCTCCCTCCTTTCTTTCTCTTTCTTTCTCTTTCTTTCTTTCTTTCAAGAACTAAGTTAACAGAGCAAAGAGAAATGTCAGTGGATGTGTAACTTGCCATAAGTAAAATCTCTTTCTGCCTTGCCATTTTAGTAGAGAATTCTTTCTGAAATGTCATTTTAGATATGTAGTAGCCCTCTGTTGCCATGAGTTGCTGGACATAGAGGGGGCCCACTGGGAGGGAGGAGCACATGATCTTGAATTGAAGAGCTGAGTTCAAATCCTGACTTTGCCACATACCTGCTGCCTAACTGGGTATAGTTACTCGCCTCATGGAGCCTCACTTTTATCATCAATAAAATGGAGATGGTCCTTGCTTCTTTACAGGGTTGTGATAAAGATTAAACGGAAATATTGCTTCCATGGAATGTATTTATCACTTAAAAAACATTAGGCCCTTCCTCCAAGCCTATCTTTGTACTCATATAGTAAGAAGAAAAAAAAGAAAACAGGAGAAAAATCACAGATGGGCCACATTCCAGCAAGTGTTCTCACGCTCCCAAAGTTGTGTATTAAACAGGCATTGAACACAGACTTCTCCGAGGCTTAGTGCCTTCAACTGCAAACAAACATAATAATAGTCACCTCTGCTATTCCTATTTCAAAAGTAATTTTAAGGCTCAAGTCAGATCCGAATTGTGAACTTTGGAAAGAGGTAAACAGCTTCCCGTACGCTTATTTTCTCTCCTTTGCCAGACCTTGTGGATATTGAGAAAGACTGCACAAGTCCAGTCACCATGGCTCATATTCATCCTTCTTGTTTATGTTCCTTAACATCCTGGGGTTTCTCAGTACTATGATGACCTAACGCAACACTTTGGAAGTGTACAAATTCAAGTACAATTGGCAGTCTGACTTCCATGGTCTTGTTTAGAACAAGATCAGTCCTGTCTGGACTGATGAGAAGATAATGAAGGGATCGCCCAAAGAACTTCCAATTGGTATTGCAATAATTTTTTTAAAGATTTATTTATTTGAGAAAGAGAGAGAAAGAGAGGAAAAGAATACGCCAGAGAGGGGGAAGGTGGAGGGAGAGGGAGAGTATCTAAGGCAGGTTTCATGCTGAGCGCAGAGCCTGATGCAGACCTCAGTCTCATAACCCTGAGCCAAGTTCATTTAAGTTCATTTAAGTTTTTATCCCCGGAGCACACTGCTCTTGACTTCACTGGGAGAATAGACATGATACAAGCATCCAGGAGAAATGTTGTGGTAGCATACTATTGAGGGCTATCTGGCAGGGTAGTGAGTTGGAGGTGAAATCCAAAGGACTGACATAGCAGGGGAGGGAGGGGAATAGAGCTCAGCCTGGCCCCCTGCTCCCCCATGGAGGGTTGTGTGAGTCAGCATGCACTCCCAGCTAGAGGCCAAGCCCACCTCTCATTGAGCCATGGTTTGATCGGCACATTCTAGCTTTCTCCCTACAGTGATCATATGTTGTCCTGTGCCAGGCTCATGAGCTTTCCAGTGAACCATGGAGCCATTATCTGCCCAGCTTTTCAGACCAGTTATGACCTTTAGGGAAACTAAGTACACAAAACATGCAGCTGGAGTTACAGGGAGGGTGGGAAAATCTTGAGCTGCCTGAAAGGGGCTTCTTGCAAACAACTCCTTTGGACAGATCTTGACTATGCCAGTGCAAGTTCTGCAAGGTTAAGAGACTCACAGTTTAGGATCATTTCCTTGTTATGTCATTGTAAGCCAAATGCCTCCAAGTTTCATCAGCCTGGATGACTGAAATTTCTACCTAAATTCCCTGGCTCGGTTTTCTCCACATTTCTAAGTCCACAATATTCTCGCTACCTCCAAGGGTCCCTCTCCTTAGCCTCTGTCTCCCTGTGAATCCTGATGTTGGACCTCCATGCAGCCATGGTCCTGCTAATATTTGTGGGAGGCCATTCCCAGTGCTCCCATTAGGCCCCCTCCCCCCGGGGCTCATGCCCCAACTTGCCTTGTCAGACAGTGCTGCTCACCCCCGTTCTAGGCTAGTGGCTCACTTTTCTTCTCTTGGCAAGGAAATGTTTCCCATCCTATTTCCTCTTTTCAAAGAGGGATCCCACAACAGCACTGCTCAGACTCTGAGAGCGCTCTGCAACTACTTTCTTCTCAGGTGCAATGTCCACCCCAGCCCCACCAAGTTGTTTGTGCATTGTGGTCACAGCATTCAAGCCAAGACCCGCTCCCCTCCAACCCTTGAGTGCAGTTGCTACATTCATCTCACTAGGCTTTGCTGCTTATGCACAAGAGACTTTCTCCCATGACACTAGCAGTTCATCTTTGAAATTTAGCTTCTATTGCCTCTCCTACTTACCCTCTTTCATTCTCTCTGTGACTGAAGTCCAATATGTATATTAATGGAGTTCTTTCTCAGAGTTCTCCTAGACCATGCTCAAATGGATTCTTAGAATGATCCCCTGAGGTCTTTCACTGGACAACTATACACTCCATCTCTACCCTACCCTAACACAATGGCAAATCAAAACACTGCCTATTTTATTTCAGGAAGCAGTTTGAAATTATAATAATTTATGCTTTTCCTCAAGGTTCATGAATCTCATGAATGATTTCCCCACAGCACAAATTCTTACTAATTCTTTCCCTCCTAATCTCTAAAAGTATTAAAAGTCAACAAACACTAACAAGTACCTGTTTTGTGCCAATAACTGCATTAGGCAATTTCATATATATTGTCCTCTGTTGGATATTCAGAATAACCCTGTGCAATAGACATTATTATCCACTACACAGTTAAAGACCCTAAGGCTCTAAGAGGTCAAAAAACTGGCCCAACATTATTCAGGGTAATAAGACTTTTGATCTTTGTGAATTACAGCCAGGGATCTTCAAATCATTGTAGTGGTTTCCATTTAATGAACATAGCTTAATGTTCAGTTTTGCATTTTTTTTCTTTTTCATTTATGGCATCTTTTCTTATCAACTACTATAAATTACACAAGGACATTTGATCCTTTTGTTTGGCCATCTTCTGGTACAAAACCAATTACCCCAATTACACATCATAGCTTAAAACAATAACCATTTTTATTATATCTCAGTTTTGTGGAACAGGAATTCAGACAGGACCCCACTGGGTAATGCCCCCTCCATGATGCTGACTGTCACTTCGCGAGCAGTATTCATTTTTGGACAGGCTCTTCTGGAGAGTCCAAGAGGATCTGTGCATATGAATGGTAGTTGGTGAGGGAAGCTGGAAGCCTGGACTTCACTGGGGCAGTCCACACGGTTGCCTGCCTTGAGCATGGGAATCTTGAGGAACCAAACTTCTCACATGGTATTTCAGGATTCCCAAAGAGGATGTTCAAGAGGCAGGGAGTAGAAGCTGCTAGTTTCATAAACCAGCATATCAGCACTTACACCATATTTTCAGAACCTGCCAAGGTTCAAGGAAAGGCGACAGAGACCCCACCTCTTAAAGGGAGGAACTCGGAAGAAATTAGAGCCATTCCTAATGGGAGGGGGCAGCTTCTTCCACATTCCCTGAATATATATTCAGTAAATGTAAGTAGAAAGAGATAATAATTATATTTTAATTTTTTTAGATTTATTTATTTTAGACAGAGAGAGCAGGGGGAGAGGCAGAGGGAGAGAGAGAACCCTCAAGCAGACTCCCTGCAGAGCATGGAACCCAGCACAGGGCTGGATCCCAGGACTCTGAGATCATGACCTGAGCCAAAATCAAGAGTCAGCCACTTAGCCAATGGAGCCACGGGGGCATCCCAATAATTATATTTTAATATAACATAATATAATATTAATATTTAATAGTTAACATTGTTACTGACTCCAGATAGCCAAATATACTCGAGTAAGACAGACTTCTCAATCTCAGCATTGTTGATACTCTGGGCTGAATGACTCCTTGTTGGGGGCTTGGAGGTTGTCCCGTGCATTACAGAATATTTTACAACATCTCTGGCCTGCTAAATGCCAGTTGAATACTCCCCTGCTGTGACAATCAAAAATGTCTCCAAACATTGCCAAGTATGGCTTGGAGGATGAAGGTGCCCCAATTGAGACCCACTGCTCTGTGGCAAGCACTAGACTCCAGGATACAGTGGAGTATCATACAACCCTCAGTAGGGCATAAGTCAGGTACTATAACATTGCCATTTTACAGAAAGGTAAACTGAGGCTCAGAGAGTTAAGTGATACCATGGTTACTCCATGGGAAAAACCCAGACCTGTCTGACTGCAAAGCCTACATTCTTTCCACCATGCCCTTAATTTCTGTTTTCTATTTCAAAATGTCCAGAATCCAGGTAGGTATCACAGGCTAAATCACCAGTTCTCAAAGTCATAAGCAAAACCCCCGTCACGTACCTCCAGCATCACGGAGGCCCAGCTGATTCAGCAAGGGGGCCTGGCTTGATCCTTGAGCACTTGAGGCCATCTCCAGCAGAGAAAGCGTTGATCCACTCAAAATTAGCAGGCGCCTCTGTTCCCTGTCCTGCTGTTTGCTTACAGAGGGAATTCGAGCCTAATTTGGATTGGCGCCTGGCTCCGGGCACTGTGCCAGGCCTCGGCGCGGACAGGCTGGTGCACACATGCTCACCTGGGGAGCAGTCTGTTTCTGGACACAACCTCAGTGGCTGCTGCCACAGGTGTCCTGGTGTGGGCTTGTCCTTGCAGCTGCCTTCTTCTCAAACCTCTCACTCAGAGAAGTGCCTTGGCACGTCTGCCTCCCACCCTCCCATTCCCTGCTACCTCCCACCCTCACCCCCTCCCATCTGCTCCCGAACTTGCTGTCCTTTGTTGGAGGAGAGAAATGTGCAACTGGCAATCTGGAAGTGGAGGATAGAACAGAGGCGAGGACACGAAGTGGGGGTCGGTCCTATCTGGAGACGCTGGTGGCTGTGTCAAGGAATGCTTCACAAAGGAGGAAGCCTATAGAGGTTCCCCAGGAAGAACAAGTGAGAATCTTTGGGGCAGAAGAGACATGTCAGGCAGAGGGGATCTCCTGGGAAGGCCAAGGATGCTGTAAATGCACAGTGTCCAGGAGCGGCCCTGAGACACGGGGGAGCGAGAGGCTGAATCATCAGTTGAAACGGCCAGGGAATGAGGATGGGATGCTGGGATATTCCCTGTCTGCAAAGGGAAGAGTAGGACTTTAAGGAAAGGTGTGAAAGTCGGATTTGTCCTTTACAAAGATCACTCCATTGCCTCTGGGCAATATGGTTTAGAGAGGGGCAGAGCAAAATGCAAGGGACAGGGCAGGGGGTGGGGAGGGGATCCTATTAGGAGTTTGTTACAACATTTTACAGTGTCATCATTCAACAAATATTGATATAGTAACTATCTATGCTGCAGACACTCGGCTAGATGCCAAAATGGAGTGCCATCATCCTGGCATGTGCCACTCTCTTGTCCTAGTTAGGAGGGCAGATACTGAACAGCAGGCACAACTCAGCACATTGTTAGGATTGTCTAGAGAGGAGGAGTTGAGTGGCCTGGGGAAGTGTCCAGCAGGAGAGCCCACAAGGTCTGAGGGTAGCAGTCAAGGGTGGGGGCAGTTTATTGTTGTTATTAGATAAATCAGTACCCCATCGGCCCTCTGACTTAGGTGATGTTAGTTCATCATTCCACAGATGCAGGAACAAAGGCTTAGGATAGGGTATCAAACCTGTTCCTAGAGGCAAAGTTCCCAGCTTTTAAGCCAGGAGTAACAGCACCATGAGAGGCAGGGAGATGGATTCCAAATGAGACTTCTTCTTTCTGCTTGGTCCTGCCAGCAGAGTGTGACCTAGAGGTCTCCTGATTCAGCGGACTTGCCTTCCCCCCCACCCCTTGCTCCCCACCACCAAAGTCTCCATCTCTCTCTCTCCCTCTGTGTCTCTGTCTCTGTCTCTCTCTCTCCATCTTTCTCCCTCCCTGCCTTCTATATTCTCTCCCCGCCTTTCTCTGTCTCTGTTGCTCTCTCTCTTCCTCTCCATCTCCATTTCTGTCGGTCTCTGTCTTTCTCTCCAACTCTCTATCTCTCTCTTTCTCCTTCCCTCCTTCCTTTTTTGTCTCCCTCCCTCCCTCTCTCTCCCTCTCCAGGCTACATTGTTTTGTGGAGCTGTGTGGACAGAGCCAGCCAGCAGGGTGACATTGAGGCAGAGATGGGAGCTTGCCGCTCCTTGCATCAGAAAAGCAGACAAGGCCTCTCTGGCAATTGGCAGCTGACACAAAAAAGCTTGTGTTGAAGGTGACTCAGCTCTGGCCTCAGCAATCCTCCACCATCAGCTGTTAAAAAAGAGACAAGACAGCTTTGAGGAGACATCAGACTGGTTCCACAGCAAGAAGCAGCTGGGCAGACAATGCTGGCTTTTTAATGAGCCACATGGCAGAGTGCTTTCCCAGTGCATGAACATAAGTCCTGCTGGTCCTGGGTAGGTCTTTATGTCCTTCTCAACTGTGATATCTGTCTCTGTCACCTGGAAGGTGGCCCTGGGAGCTGTGTGACCAGCTGACTCATTCTTCATGGCCCTGAGATAGTTAGGTGAAGATGGCTTTGAGCTGAGAGAGAGGGAGGGGTTCACATAAACGCAGAGGCCTCTTCCCCACACCCCTGAGGGAAGCTCCAGGGCCCAGCAGAAAGGATCTGGACTTGAGAACCAGCTGTATGAACTTGGAACCCACTGTCCTACCCCTCCCTCCAGCCCCCAGCAGCCAGGTGACCAGAACCTGTCTGCGCCTTTGTTCCCAGTGAGAAAGAAGAAGCAAGAAGAAGGAACAAATTGTCCTTGGACCTCTCCCATGAACGAGGCTCTTCACCCATCTCCTCTGGTTCTGATTCCATTACCTCCATAGAAGCCTGTTTAACCCAGAATCCTCCCAAGGTATTTGTGAGGCCGAGTGAAACCGCAAACCTGTGAGATATGCACTGTCATAGTTACTATCAATGTAAATATTCACCTCATTCTATAGATGAAAACCCTGAGTCTAGGAAGCCACGTTACAGTCTCTGGTCTGGCTCTGTCTGGTTCTAGAGACCTGATTCTTAACCCTCTCAAAATAGTGATTTCCTCTCCCTTCCTTCTTCCCTAGGGGTTGGCTGAAACCCGTTGAAGAAAGAGTACAAGAGGAAAAAGGAATTTAGTCAAATGCTCCCTGAACAAATTTAATGATTATTAAAATTATTAAGAACTATGAATACATCAAAATCATGTATTAGCAATTAAAAATAATTTCATAAATATTTATCAGGGGCTATTTATGGCCTAGTTATTGTGCTGCTGTGGGAGATAAAAAGGAATTAGGCATGAATTCTGCCTGCCTACAGTTTAGAGTCCAGGAAGTACACAGAAATCCCTATTGATAGGAGGAGTGACAAATAATAATAATAAGATAATGCCCCTGGCCTATATTGATGTGTGTTATATTCTAGATGCAATAGTCAGTATTTTGTATGCATCATCTCTTCAGCATTTTAAATAATCCTCACTGATAGGAATTATTACTTCAGTTTTATAGAGGAGAGAGCAGAGCTCACAGAGGTTATGTAATATGACCAAAATTATATAATTAGGAAGTGGGACAGAACCAAGAAGCAAACCCAGGTCTGTGTGACCCAAATTCACCCCTAAACCATGGTGCTATGCTCTTCCTCTCCCTAACTAGCCTCTTTACTTGCAACTGAATAAAACAAGCTAGTTTGACAAAATGGCTTTAATAGAAAGCAGAATGACACCCATTAGTGCTAATAGGGAAAAATTTCAAATAAAATCCTGTGACCTCCCTTTTGACCTTCCAGTTTCCTATTCTCTTCTATTGTATCTGGTCCTCCCGAGTGAAAACACACACACACACACACACACACAGATCCTCACTCACACTACTGTTCACACACGCCTCTATAATGCTGCGCGGCCAAGCCAACTCTCTGGCAGCCAAGAGGGTCCTTCTTTCCCAAAGGCAGCTGCCACCATCCTGTCACTTTCAACAGCCCTCATCAAACAGTAGTAGTAGTTGGGTTCTTCTTCAAAAACTTTATTTGAATGACATTCATGAAGAAGAATATAATAATGTGATGTTTTTCTCACTGTTCTCTTCCGAGTTGCTCAAGGATATCCAAGCCACAGATAGACTTGAAGTCACGTAGAGGATGTAACTGGGGACAATATTGAGGGCAAGAAATTAACTATGGTTAAATAGATATCCCCCCTCAAAAGCACCCCAAGGAGGTGCATCTCCACAGAAGCATTATTCTCTCATTGAGCACCAGCAGCACAAGGAATAAACATTTTCACTAGATTCAAGGTATTTGGGATAGTTAACACTCTCTCTACCTTCCATCATCCCACAGTATCTCATATCTGGCCACAGCTGCCTGTGGGTCACGTCTCCCTCCTTCATCTTATACACACTGTACTTCAACCACACAAAAAGATTTCTTCATTATTCAAAAACGTTGAAAAGCTCTGTACGGTATTCACCATCCACAAACCACATCAAGGTCAAGCTCAAGGTCCAGCTCAGAATTCACCTTATTGATAAAGCCCTCCCCTGACCACCTAGTCTGGGAGGCTCAAGGACTTCTCCCATTGTGTCCTGCTTCCCTCTGACACAGCCATTATCACCTTGTATTTGGGTGGTGTCTTAGAACATTTTTCTCTCTCACTAAATGACAGTCTCACAGACAGGGCTTTACCTAAATGTTTTTTGTTGTCCTACTTACTGGTGAAAAAGAACAATAGCTTACATTCTAGTAGGGAATGAATGGGAAAGCAAACAAATAAACAAAAAAAAAAACATTACAGATCGGGATAACTTCAGTGCAGGATAAAGAAGACTGTCAACTACCTTCAAATGGGTGGTCAGGAAAGGGCTCCTATAGGAGGTAGAATTTAAGCTGAGATAGAAAAGAAAGATACAGGTTCTAATGAACTGGGCCAAGAACAGTTCTGTAGGAAGCCCAGCACATGCAGAAGTCCTTTCCTGGTGAGAGCTCGGTCTGTATGAGGAGCTAGGAGGCCCCATGCAGTGGAAAGTAGTAATCACCAGGGAGACTAGACAAGGACAGTGTCCACAAAGGCTAGGCCACGTCAGGCTGCACCTTGCAGGCCACACTACAGAGCGCTGCTTGTTCTAAATGCAGCAGAAGCTATTAAAAGAAGTTTAGTGGGAAAAGGACATTATTTGATTTATTTCTCTGAAGGGCCATTCTGACTTCTCTAGAGGAAGAAAACAGATTAAGGTCTTAGAGAGAACAAGAGTGGGAGTTGGGAGGGCAGCAGGGAGCTATTGTTCCAACACCAACCACAGCATCTGACCCGTGGAGGAGCTCAAGAGGATGAATGAATGAATGAATGAGGAATGAATGAATGGGTTAAATTACCCTGGGGCTTACAGAAAAACTGGCTGGCCAACACTTTCCAGCTGGTTGTGATTACGTCTCCCCCTCAGTCATAGCACCCACAGCACTTGACTTACTCTGAAAAACTTTCAAAAGCACATTCTGGAAATTCCTCATTCATAACAGGCCCAGATTTCCCACGTCACAGGCTTGCAAAAATCACCATCTTGTCCTGGTAACATTTTATCATGTTTGACATCATTTTTTGCCACTGTGCTTCATTCCTGTAAACAGAAAACAACCTCCTATTTCTGGCAAAAAAAAAAAAAAAAAAAAAAAAGGAAAAAGAAAAAGAAAAAGGAAAAGAAGGCAGGTTCTGCTCTAACCAGAAAAAAGAAGGTGAAGAGAGGGGGCAGGAGTTCCGATGGGGACTTTCATTCCCTTCTCAGGAAGCTGGCTGTGGGCCATACTTGTAGTCTTGACTTTAAACCTATAAACTCCCAGCATTCCCAGGGGAGTCAGGAGGGGCAGGGTCCTGGCGCTGGGAGTTCCTGAGCAGCACAAGTATCCACTTTTCCTCAGCAATCTCCTGCTTTATTAGCTAAGCTGCTCTGAAGCCCTGGACAGACGCATTTCATGCCGAGTTTATGGTGAAAGTGTTTTGGCAGGTTCCATTCCCAGGGTGCTCCGGAAAGGAGACCACGGGCTGTTGAATACAAGCCATGCTGGACACTTTCCTAAACCAACAGGAATCAGCTGCTCTTTGACAGTGGGGTCTGCTAACAGATGGGAAATTCTTCAAGGGGAACAGAGGCAGAAGGAACTAAGAAGGTGCTGAGTATTCCAAACGGATATGATTCCAGCAGAGCATTTCCCCCCCAACTACCCTGTAGCCCCTATTAAGGACCCTTATAAGGGATGTGAAAGTCGTTCGCCAATATCATGCTTATAAAAATGTAAAGGCAATAAAATTAAATGAATTGCTGCACTAGAAGGAGAGTGAATAATCAAACAGTCCCATTTCTCATGAGGAAGATGACATACAAAGTTGTGGAGTGACTTCTCAAATTGGCCAAGCTGTTAAACAACACAGCCAAAAAAATGTCAGGTAACCAAATGGCACTCTGCCCAGCCTCTTTCTGATACCATACCTTGTCAGTTATTCAGGAAGGCACTACAAGGTGATGACTTGGGACATCTTATCATCGTACAGACCTGGGGTGGAATCTCTGCATGGCACTGGCCACATCTGTGGCTTTTGCAGGATCTTTGCTGGGAAAAAAAATGGGAATAAGAGCACCTGCCTCGTAGATATAAATGAGATAACAACCATGAAGTCCCTGCACAGAATATGTGTGCCTGTGTGTTCACCAAATATTTCACTTTCTTCTGGGTATCGAGGACAACTATGTTGCCAGCCAATGGAAGGTAGACAGAAGTGCTGTGTCTATCCCCAGCCCCACTTCATGTCTGTTCTCTCCACAGTGACTGCAAAGTAAAAATGGCAGAACCCCAAAGTAGCTGGACTCTGGAGCCTTGGACCACCTTGTGGAGGAGACTCACTGAAACTCACAAAACACAGAAGGTGAGACTCCTAAAATAATACAAAAGCCTTTTCTTGTGAGTGAAAAGACTTTTGTGTTATTTTAGGAGGTTGTTATAACAGCTACTGTTGTTTCCTCTAACATAGGAAACTCCTAGTAACTTACATTTATTATAAATGGCATTATTTTGCTCTATTCAGAATCTACATCAGCTACAGATTGCTGCAATCAGACTTCCTTTCAAAATAAGCACACACGGATGGCCAACATCAGCTCGGATGAGAGGCACCATCAGATTCTGAGACCTTCTGTGTTTTGTCAAAAATTAGCAATGGAGGGAGTTCTTGTTTTTTTAAACATGAATTTGTTAAGTGATTCCTAAGCTCACAACACTGTGTGGAGTAGAGTCACCTGACTGATGTTCACTTTGAACTCTTGTTCAAAGGTTGGTACTGATAGGTACTATCACATATGTTGTCTATGCTGTCCTCACAGCAGCCCTCTAAGATTGTGAGGTTCCAGCTGTGCAAACTCCCACCTCATGTACCTCCCACACACTATTCTTTCTGCCAAGGATCCCCTTGCTCCAGACGTCTGCATGACTCTCTCCTGTTGCCAGGGACTTGATCTATCTATAATATTCCTCATCCATCCCCTTCGCTGACCTCCATTCTCTATCTGATGGGTGCCTAGTTTGCTGTTTCTTCTCACCACTGCTCCCCTCAGTAGACTAGAGCCTGGCCCTGGGTAGAAGGGTGCTTCTTAACTGATGCCACATTGAGTTCTCATTGTCCTTTAAAAATCAATATTTTATTAGTAGGAGTAGTAAAAGTTGAAGGTTCTGTGAAAAACAGAGCAATGAGAAGAAGATGTGCTTTAGAAAAGTATGAACGAATACTTTCTCAGATTGTGTTCTGTGTGTTTTTAGGCTATCCTCTAGAGATTTCCCCCTTCTTTCAATATATGCACATTCAAAGGTTATGATGACCCTTGCTGAAATCAAGTACTATGGCCCATTTTGCTATTGACGAATCCTAGCACGGATGTTGAAAATCAGTGTCTCTCCTGCATAAGGACAGAAAAGCCAGGTGACAATTCTTCTGGAGAAGCTACCAGTATTTGTAGTTCATGAAGAACAATGAACAGGGATTTCTTACATATGCCTATAAAGAAAAGCAGGCACTTGGCCCTGTGGAAGTCATCCTTTTGGAGCATGCCTAGTGACTGATGAAGTGGGTTTTGTGTAAAATGCAAATTCACATTTTGTGAAGACTGGAAGTTCATTCATCTAAATCATGTCTGTTACAGTCTATGACGGCTTCTGAAAATTGCCAGGGTCGGTTTTTTATTTGATATTTCAACATTATTGGAGGTCATATAAACAGGATTATATGAAGTCTTTCACTGTCAATTAGTGTAATTCTAAATCAACATTCTGTCAACGATGTGCAGACTTTACAGCATAAGGAAGAAGAGAGAAGAGCTCATTTTTTCTTCAAATAGATTTCCCTGGCTTTTGGTTAATGCTTAATTAAAAAGAAAAGGAGAGAGGGAAGGAGGGAGAAAGGGACGGAGGGAGGGAAGAAGGAAAAGAGATACTAAATTTATTTCAAGATGTTTAAAGAAATTAGTCCATTCCTTATTTTCATCTGGAGAAAGAAAAACAGAATTATTAAAAGGTTAAAAAGTTCATTTTCTATGAAAATTGGATGCCTAAATGGTATTCCAATTTTATAATCTAAAATGTGACTCTTTCTGAACCTAACAAGGAGGAGACTTATTTTTAGCTAATAGATCTAGCAGAGGGCACTAATGTTTTTGATGGAAATGAAGAACAGACCAAATTTCACTTTTTTGTAGAAAATCAGCCCTTCTATTAAGTGTAATTTACTTGACTTACATTTGCCTTCAAGGATTTCAGAGCACTTATGGGACAATACTTTCCATAATTCTTCATAAATATAAGGAAGAACGCCCTTCGTTTGAAAATTTCTACAAATACCTGATTAAATTTTCACCTTCTTGGTAGCTCCACAGGAAGCCTCCCAGGGATGAATGGGAAAAGTTTTAATACCAGATAAATTATCTCATTTATCTCCACACTATCCCTGTAAAAAAGAATATATATATATATATATATATATATATATATATATATATATATATATATACATATCTATCGATAGATAGATTATAGATAGATAGATAGATAGATAGATAGATAGATAGATAGATAGATATTCTCAAGCTAATAAAGTTGGGAAGCACTGAGACATGAAATGGGATAATCCAGTGTGGAGGCCCTTTCCTGACCTAACGATCTATAACCCACAGAACTGGCTGGTGCCAGGAGCTCCATGTTTTCTGCTCCAGAATAGATTCAATCTTCAGAGCCAGAGCTCCTGATGGAATCCCAGTCTGCCTCTTACTCTCTGTGTGACCTGTCTGTCATCCATGTAGCGAGTGAAATTATATTCTCTACTAGGAACTGTCATGAGAACAGAGTCACAGGAGGTATGACAGTGACTGGCCCCGTGTCTGCCACGCCACTCCATCATCACTGTGGTCTTCATCTACCTCCACAGCTTCAAAATTAACCCCACGTCCAGTCTTGCTTCCTTTAAATTCATCCTCAAAGTGGCAGCCAGTGTGAATTTTCTGAAATATAAACTTGATAATATCGCTCCCATGCATTTTTTCAGTGTTTCTCCGTTGTTCATAGAATACTGTCCATGATCCCTAAAGTGGCAGAGCTTCCAAAACCCAGTGCTGGCTTCCACCTCTAGTATCTTCTCCTGTCCCTCCCTCCTATGCCCCTATTTCTTGTCCCTGCTCTGAATGTGCAAACTTCAGAACTATCTGATAGTTCTAAAAACTTCCTTCCATTTATTTGTACTCTGTTTCTGGACTTCCTCCTGCCTAGAACTTTCTTTTCCTTCTCATCCTCAAAAGGTTAGATCAAAATACTTCTTTGAGTGTTGGGGTGGGGGATGGGCAGAGGGATAGGGAGAGAAAGAATCTTAAGCAAGCTCCAGACCCAGCACGGAGCTGCACAGGGAGCTTGCTCTCACAACCCTGAAATCATAACCTGAGCTGAAATCAAGTCACTGGCTTAACCAACTGAGCCACCCAGATACCCTCCAAATATATCTTTCTTCCTTTGAAGCAAGAAACCCCAGTCTTGTGATGCCCAGAAGAAGGAAAAAAGAATCTGCTCCAGTGATGCTCAAAGAGGAACAGGTGTCAATTTGCTCACCAAGGTGGGGATCATTATGAACTCATCTGTGCTGCTGCTTTACACATTCCCACTGTGGCCCGTTTACTCGCATTGCTAATGTGGTCATAATCTAGGTATTCCCCAGGTTGGCCTGGCCAGCTCACAGTACATCTTAAAAAGCATCTGCAGCACAGATTGAACCAACTCTCCAAAAATATTGGGAAATGATAAACATATGATTCTGCTGAAGTAGTTACGCTGCTGCAGTGACCGTTGAAGATCACATCTCCCTGCTCCTAGCTCAGCTGTCTGTGTGCATAAAGGCAGTCAGGGAGCTCCTTCTCAATTAGCTCTAGTAAGTGAGCTGAAGGACAGGACGGAGAGCTGGGATGTACTAATTTCTGTCTGGGATTGTGGTGAATTGGGGGATACTACAGATGATCCTTACAAGATCCATAAATACCTCCACCCTGCCAAGCCTCCATCACCTCATCTTCTTAGGAAGCCCCTGGAAGAAATATATGCATAAGAGAAAAGGAAAAATCAGAAACCAAGTACCACTATATTATAATTAGGTGGGCTTTCATCCTGAGACTCCAGTGATAAATTCCTTGATAACCTGGGCTGAAGACAAGGCTTGGAACACACAGTACACAAAAGCCTAAAGGGTTTTACTTACCTTCAAGCTCAGACACAAATCAATGGTTGTCTGGGTGGCCCCAGGTAGAAAGAGACTTAAGAGATTAAGACCTAGAGCAAGGATTTGAAAAGAACAAAAAGTATCATGTGGATCTCCTCCTCTGTAGAATTATTATCCCACGCACATGACTGCTTTAGGCTTGAACGAATGTAAGACAGAGACTGAGGACCACAGCTACATAGTTATCCTTACAGCATAGTTACCCTGCCCACTGGAATGCATACTCTGGGTAGTGTCCCAGAATCTCGTTCTCCCTCTGCTCTCCAACTTACGGTTACATATGATCTTCTGCGTCAACACTCTGGCTTTGAAGCCACAGAATGAGCTAATGCCAGACTCTGAACTCAGTTTTTTCATCTTTCAAGTGGTGTTTTAGGCAAAATGCATCTGTGGGGCTTTGCAGCTCTGATGTAATGTTATGTGGCCATAAATAACATTACCTTCTATAAAGCAAGAGGATTAGGAAAATCCAGTACTTCTCCTGATAGCAAAATGAATTCCTTTTGGATGTAAATTTTATTTTCATAGTCTTCACACTTCTATCCCCAGGCAAGTCTTTCATAGGAGGCTACATGAGGGAAGGTGATTGACGGGGCCAACATCCATCCCAATCCTGCAGTGAAAGCCCCCAAATACCTTACTTCAGAAAGCTCAGAGCGTAAAAAATCAGGGAATTTACCCGATCTGCTCCCTAGAGAATTCTAATGAGAATCAAAATAGTCAGAAATAAGGAGCAAGAATTTCCCATATGAACATAATGAGATAGTCAGCATCTTCTCACTTCTCTTCCAAGAAATTGTGTTTTAAAAACACTAAAAAGAGTGTTTTCAATGTTTTAAATCCTGTAGTCTGCATTCCTGATAAAATGTGGATATGACATGATGCCACACAGGATCCATAAATTCCAAAATGCACATAGAAGGCTGCCCCAAACTGGAAGCGGTAGAAGGTAAAAGGGAGGAAGAGTTAAAAAGCTAAATGAGCGACAAGAGGGTCCTAAACTCAGAAGCATCTGCAAAGATACACTTCTTAGAAGTGAGGTTCGCGACGTAACACACAAAAGCTATCACCCTTCTCTGAAACAGGTGAGGGAGCCGAGGGGGCAGTTTTGATGGAGAGGAAGAGAAGGATCCACAGGCAAAAATCACACAGATCAGCCGTATTTCCAGGGATCATGCAAACAACGACCAACAGGGAGCCTCCAAGGTGTGAAAACTTTGAATCTATTTCTCTAATTTCTCCCACCCTTAGGAATCTGCTGAAAATAGTGGCTTTCAAAACACCCATTTCATTAAAAGATGAATAATTGCCCAGGAACAAGAAAGCCATTTCAAAGATACTATTGAAACGTCTGGAAAAGAGAAGCAACGTTCAGCATGAGATGAAGATTTCTCATCAGAAGAAAATTGTAAACAAGCATGCCATGAATCAAAACCTATTAATAAAGCAATTGCTATTACTAAAGAAGATTGCAGGCTGAAATGGAGTGGCTCAGAAAGGTAGAGCAAGACCACAGGAAGACTTTTCAGATGACATAGGTGAGGCAGGCTGCTGAAGAAATAAGGAAAAATGTCCTACATACACAGAGAGAGAATAGGAGGGAAAACAAAGGGGAGAGATATTACAGAAAATAAAATGAGAATCCTAAAGGATAAAAATGAGGAAAACATAAAGAAGTGAAGGGAAGGGATCAACGAAGGGGGGGGGAGTGGGAGGGAAGAAAGGAGGGAGGAAAAGAAGGAAAAAATTAAAAAGATTAGAAAAACCCATAGCAGTAAAAAGTAGACAAAGGAGAGCCTATATATATAATGCTTATATATGCATAAAGAAAATTTGGTAAGTCATAAGGTTTAACGGGAAATGCATCATATAGCATTTTTATATGTATTTTTAAATTTTTGGATAACACGAATTATTACACTTAAATTTCTTTAAAGCAGAAAAAAAAGGAATAAGACAGAAGCATGATGGGAAGGAAAGAAAAGTAGCAGACTTGATCCCACAATTTATGTATGCGGATGTACTCAGCAAATGCTTACTGAATGCCGTTGTAGGTCAGGCACTGTTCTCGGTACCAAGTACGCCACAAGAAGAAAAAGCAGACAGAAACAGGAATCTCTGCCCTTCGGGACTGTGATTGTAAAGAGGGGAAATGGACAATAGGCAAAGAAAAATATATCGTTTCTCAAAAGGTAACACGTGGAGAAAAATAAAACACAGTAAGGGAAATAGAGCATGCCAGGAGAAAGCAGAGTTGCTACCCTGGATACATTAGTCAGGAAGAGACTCACAGATAAGGTGACATTTGAGCCTTGAGCCGGGACCTGGAAGAAGTGAGGGAGGGAGACATTCAAATATCCCAGGAAGAAAGAATGGGAAGCAGAAAATGCCCTGTGGCAGAAATGTCTTGGCTTTTAGTCCAGAATGACCAGGATGCAGGAAGAAAGAGGTGAGGGGGCAGATATGCAGGGACGTGATAGGGGGCACATACGAATGGCTTGGATGATCAGTTTAAGAATTTCAGCTTTTTCTCCAAGGGGCAGGCAATTTGAAGAGTTTCAAGCAGAGAAGTGACATGACCCGATTTCTAGTTCACTTTGGAGCATCACTCTGAGTGCTATGCTAAGTTAGCAACTACCTAAACCAAGACCAAAAAAGCTAAACACCTCTCATTAAGATAACCACAGAAGGTTGGGCCACATTCTCAAAATTTCAGGCACAACTAGAAGTTTAGAGAACAGGCCCCTCCAACAACAGTGCCCACCTCTCCCTCCCACCCTTGTGTTGTCATACGTGGAGAGACTGGTCTCAGAAGGGGTTGTCTTTGGAAAACGTATGACTGGAAAGTGAAGTGAGGCCACCGCTCATCAAAGCCAAGGAAGGAAAACTTCAAAATCGTTTTATACAGGATTGGGGGTGGGGCTCTCAAGAGGAGGTTTTCATTCTCTGATGTATTATCTGCTTAACTATAGACTTCTAGAATTTTGCCAGCACTACCAGTAAAGACAAATCAGAGGCTAAGGGGACAGGGCAACACGCAGAACTGCGTGAAGGACAGATACACAGGACCACTTTGCTTCTAAACTCATTGCAGAAAGAATGACATTTGAATCCCAAGAATGCCAAAATTCTCAGAGTTTGCTGTAAAAAATAAAAGAGACTGGGGTTTATTCACAGTGTTGTTGGGGTCACCCAGGGGGCTCTAAAGCACAGAGGGGTGCGGAGGTGGACACAAGGATGGGAAGGTGTCAGAGGCGATTTCTTGGCACCAGCTGTGTGTCTGTGGGGGCATGGCATCACATCTCACAACAGTGACAATGAGCTAGAACAGAAGTTTTGAAAACCCAGAGAAAACATTTAGCAGTATTTAACCAAAAGAGAGACATTCATGTTTTCTGTCTCTACCTATCACCTAAATCCTCAAAACTGTAGAAGACTACTTACCTCTCCATACCCGCTTGCATGCTGTTTGCAGTACTCTGTGATTATAGTGATTTTGCGTTGTGCATAGGCAAATTTTTTATGAAAGTTAATGGTACATGAATAAGTCACAGGAATAAAAAGTACCACACAGGGACTATAGTCAATGATATTGTAGTAGTGTTGCAGAGGGCAGGTGGCAGCTACACTTGTGGTGAGCACAACATGGGGTTGAGGTCTTGAATCACCATGCTGGGCACCTGCACGTAACATCATGTGTCAGCTACAATCAAATAAAAAAATGTACATGTAATATGCAAAAGGGGACCAAAATGAGGTAAGAAAGTAGCTGAAATTTGGCAATCTATGATTGAATTCAATGCATGTATTTTACATACCTTGAAAGTGAAGGAGGGAATATGACTTTCACAAGGTCATATGGCTGGTTAGTAGTAACGCTAAATATGGAAGACAGAGCTCTTTTCTCTCAGTTCATTGCAAGACCTTACAAAGCTGATCAGAGGAGCAGGCAACAGACTAATCATGTGACATGAGGATGTGGGCATATTTATGCTCATAGCTCCTTGTACCATCTCCAAAAATAAATGGTTGCACATAGAGAAAACACAGAGCCATGAACCAGAGCACTGGTGCACTCACTATGGGGTGTTATGACGATAATTTATAATGCCATTGCAATTACAGTAGAATTATAGCACGCCCAGCACCTAATAGAGCTGTGTGCATACTCTTGAGAAAGACAGATGTGCTGGCATCTCTAGTTGCAACAATGAAATTGAACAGCCCCCATTCCCGATCCCGCCATTGATTTTTGTAGCCCTCCCATTAACATGATAACTTCACATACCATCTCTCTATCATCCCTTAGAGGTGAAGACATAGTTTTAGAGTATAAATAATTAGACCCTCAAAATCCAAGGTGACAAATCTTCCACTCCTCCAATTGCCATGGATCAGGACACATAAATCAGGGCCCCTTTCGAAGATATGTTCGTGGGGAGAAAACATGTTTACAGAATGAAGCTGCTTTGTGTTTCTTTCTTTCTCTTTCCTCTTTTTGCCTCCTGGGCACACTTGACTTTGGATACGAGTCAGTTAGGACAGGGTGACTGTGCAAATCAGGACATTTTTGTAAAAGGAGTCAGGGGCTCTTACACTAAGGCAATTAGACCAAATAGGAATAGTCCCTGGCAAAAAAAGGGGCACATGCTCCTCCTGGTTTGGGATCATAGTGCCTTATATCATGAGTGTTGGTCTTCGCTTTGGTGTCTCATAAACTGCTTTTCTATAGGTTGCTCAATATTGCCAAAGAGATACTACAGCAAAGGGTAATCAGCTTAATGCTTAACAGTGGCTACCTTCTTCTGAGTATCGATTTTGTGATCCTAAATGTTTATGATTGAGAACACTGGACTGTTTAGAATGATCTAACAGGTTCATCAAACACTCTGTGCCTGAGTCTTTGATGAATCTAACACAATTGTACACAATAGGACTATTTGATGAATATAACACAACTATACACAATAGGACTGAAAGAGTTGAGCTATTCCTATTGTATGCAGAGTATTTTATATACATGATATATACTGTCTACTCTTTTAAGAGCCCAGTGTACAGATATCAATTAAGCAATATTTTCAACGAAAACGTTGAGGTCAGCAAAGATGAGCCATTTTCCTGAGGTCACACAACTTTAGAAGTTGGAAAGCTTGGGGGTGCCTGGGTGGCTTAGTCAGTTAAGCGTCTGCTTTCGGCTCAGGTCATGATCTTGGGGTCCTGGGATGCAGCCCCATGTCAGGCTCTCTGTTCAGCGCAGAGTCTACTTCTCCCTCTCCCTCTGCCCCCGCCCCACTCATGCTCTCTCTCTCTCTCTCTCTCTGCACTTTCTCTCTCTCCAATATATAAATAAAATCTTGAAAAAAAAAGAGAAGTTGGAAAGCTTGTATCCAAACTCAAGTTTGTCTGACACACACCCTCATTTGTTACTACCTTACTGCTTCCCTGAGTTAGTCCTACGTTAGTGTTAGTTGAACAATGTTAAAATGCTTTTTCTAACCTGGGCTTGCACACCGGTTAATTTACTCATTTGCCCATTGAACACCCACTAGGTATTTTATATAAGAATTTATTTATTTATTTTCTTTTTACTCTTGCCTTATACAAACTCATCTTGTTCTGGAAAGATTTGCAGTAGTTTACTCTTCTAAAATACATACTCTAAAAAAATACATATGTTAAGAAATCAGGAAGAGACCAAATGAGAGTATAGAGAATGGGAGCAGAGAAAAAGAACCTGAGCCAAGGATGAAGTCAGTATTCAAAAGGTGAGCAAGCTATTACTGAACATGTCCACTGTAGCTGACACCACATAAGAATTGAGAATTTAGATGTAAAATGACAAGGTCTCATCTCTTCCTAAACTCTGATTCTAATGAAGGAGATACATACGCAGACAGACAATTACAGGACCCTCGGGAAAACTGGAAAAAATGTACAAAACCTGGGGCACCTGGGTGGCTCAGTGGGTTAAAGCCTCTGCCTTAGGCTCAGGTCATGATCTCAGGGTCCTGGGATCGAGCCCCACATCGGGCTCTCTGCTGAGCAGGGAGCCTGTTTCCTCCTCTCTCCCTCTCTCTCTGCCTGCCTCTCTGCCTGCTTGTGATTTCTCTCTCTGTGTGTGTCAAATAAATAAAATCTTTAAAAAAAAATGTACAAAACCCAGTGGGAGCACGTAAGGAAGACACACTCCCTTATATTTGCATAATGCTCATTGTGATCTGGTACCTTTCTAGCTTACTTGTTTGTGGTCTGTCTTCCCTGTCCAGAATGTAACCTTCAAGAGATGTGCTATCCTGTTTGCAACTGTGTCTCCTTTACCCAGAATACAGCCTGCCATATTAGAGGTGTTCAAGGAATGAGTGAATGAACAAGTCTCACTGGCATTAAAAAAAAAAAATCTTTTGTACAGCCAGTAATTGGAAAACAATTCTAGTTGTATCTTTCTCCCTTAGACCTTGGAGGTGACCTGCTCAGGAAGTCACTTAATACAAACACTGAAACTAAGCAGATTCACAATCAGTGCCTGGAGAGTGGGTCAGTGAATATACATCAACCCGTAACCAAAGATGGGGATGGCCATTACTAAGAGCGGTGTCAAAGCTTAATGATTTGTCCAGTTTGCCACATCAATAAGAAACCAGTGAGATATTTAAGTCCAACACCCTCTGGCTTGAGGTCTCTATGCTTTCCATCACCTCTCACTATAGAGATGAAATGAGGTAGGAGAGTTGAGAAAATACCTGAATAAAGAGAAAGTGAGACATTCAGGGCACAAAGGAAGGACATAGGAAGGTGGAAAGTCAGAATATACAAATGCTTATTGATTCATTTAAAAAAAAATCAGATTTCAGCAACAGAGAAAAATTGCTGTGCATTAATCAATGCATCATGAAAATGCATTGAGACAGACTGATGGCCTTAGCCTTTTGAAAACTTACTAGTTTTAGCTCCTTTTATTCTCTTACATTTTCTTATAGTGAAATTTCACCGTGCTTTTCAGAAATCAGTTTGAGAATCAGGAAAGGACTCTTGGTGAAGTTCTAGAAATCCCATGTTATAAGCCTATTTTTTTCAACCTTAACAAAAAGCTGAGGCAGTAACTTTCTCTCCGCTGGGCTTTAGTTTCTGCTTGTGTCAAGTGAAGAATTTGCAATCAGCCTCCCAAGGCTCTTCCTGGCTCTGTCTGTATTTCCAGGGCTCTGGTCAAAAACAGGAGACTATTTCTGGTCCCAACTCATGCCTTATATTTGGCTCATCTCTTTTGTTTTCCTCATTAATTTCCTACTCTTACAAACTGGGATACAATGTAGAACATTGGCATGAGCTTTGGAGTTCAAAGACCCTCTTCTTATTAACTTCTTTTCACCTGATCTCACAGGTCTTTTGCAGATCAAGTAAGTTAATGAAGAACTGAGTACTCTGATAGTGACCAATTACAGCAATTTAAAGAATCAATTGTTCTTTGTGCTAATATTATTTTTATATAGACTTGCTAATAGCCTGTTTTCAAGCCAGGTTAAAAACATTTTTCTAGAAGATAGGTTAAGGCAAATGTAAAGATAGACTGTTTGCATTTTTTTAGATTAAGAATAAAGTAAGATAAAATTTGGGGTGCCTGGGTGGGACAGTTGATTAAACATCTGACTCTTGGTTTTGGCTCAGGTCATGATCTCAGGGTCTGGGGATCAAGCCCTGTGTCAGGCTGTACGCTCAGCGTTCTGCTTGGGACTCCCGATCCCCCTTCCTGGCTCTCTCTCTAAAAATAAATAAATAAATCTTTTTTTTTTTTTTTAAAGATAAAATTAAACGAAGTAGAATAAACTAAGCTCAACTGAAATAGAAGACCTGGTCTCTCTTGTGTGGTTGGGAAGAAGGATTTGGGCCCAGAAAAACTAACAAAAAGCAATGTCATCAACGAGGATATGAAAAGTAAAAGGCAGAGGGGCCTGAGGGCCTCCATGTCCTCCCCTATAGATGAGAGGTCAAACTTGATGGAGGAGAAGAAGCCGAGGCCTGTTGCCAGTTCAAGTGCCTCCAGGGCTACCTGTCCCTAGAAATCACTGGATGTCAGGAAATGGGGAGGGAGTCCAGGATATGAGGTGCTGTGGGACATGTATACCTTGTAGAGAACACACCCCCTTGTCAGCTCCAGCTAATATTTGCCCTGCACAATTTATTCAGAACATAGACCCTTTTTTCGGTAAAAGATGCCAAAAATTTGTATTATGATGTTAAAAAAAAAAACTTGACTTTTAAATGCTGACAACTGAATTTAAAAGAAAAACAACCCACCTCTGGGTGGTTAAAAAAATATCTGGCTGAATCTAAATATATGGCAGTTTTCCATCTTCGCGGTAGATGATCTGTAATTTGTTTTACTGCTCTGACATTCTAAGATGCTATGAGATCCCCATTGGTATGGGAATACTGCCTGAAAACAAATCTGTAGGTCATGGGTGACACTGAGTAGTGATCATTACAATAGAAACATTAATATCTTATACACACATGATAAATAGCTGCTTGCAAACCACTCTGATACCTGTTTTGTTTTGTCTTATGGCTTTCAAAGCAAACCTATGAGCAAAGGCAGATACTAGGGAAACTGAAATCCAACGGATGTACTGGTATAAGATTCTATGGCATGTTGGTAGCAAAACTTAAGGATGGTGGTATTTCAAATGGTATGAATGAGCATTTTTTCCTACCAGTCCAACAATAATAAGAGTAGCTACCATGCAACCAGTGCCCACTAAATTCTTACTAAGGGGCTAGATTATAATTGGATTTCAACCTCACACCAGCTATCTGAGGTAAGCAAAGTAGACCCAATGAAAGATGATGAACAGTGGGACTCAGAGAGTTTTAATAACTGAACAAGGACACAGAGCATGAGCAGAGAGGTGAGTGCATGAGCTCTGCACCCCACTACCTGGATGTGAATTGTGACCTTGCATTCTTTTAAGAAGAAATTTTCTAAGATTAAGATATGGGTACCAAACACTGGGTAGCTAAGAGTGGGAAAGCAAGAAAGGGGTATCCTTTTACACCCAGGCAACAAAACTTTCCATTAATCGACACATAGAGTTCCATCCATGAGCTCAGAAGGTGAAATATTCTTTAGAGAACACCAGTGAAGGTATACACCATACTTTTTCCAACAAGGATCATATGAGCCATGGTTGGAGGGGAGTGATTGATGTCAGAGACATCACCTGACATTGATGTCAGAGCACACCAAGTCCTGAGTTGTATGCTCTGAGCATAATTCCTCGCTGTGTCCATTAGTCCAATAGCAGAGGCAAGTCACTTACCTATTGAGAGCCTCAGTGTCCTCAGATGTAAGCTGGAGCTAGAAATAAGACCAAACTCATGAGACTGTGAAAATCAAATTAAATAACATAAAAGTATTATGTTTGGTATAAAAGGATATTCTAAAGTAAGCTCCTATTCTCACAGGAAGCAGTTAGAGGCAAGAGATGAACGCATAGCAGGTATCCATGGGAAGCTGAACTCCAAGAATGTTACAGTTTCCTGATGGACTTCCAGTCTCCTGGTGCCTAGATCTACCATCTACATCTCTTTGTGGGTTTTATTCCTCCTTCTCTTTTTTAATTGAGAATCTTCATTTCCTTATTCCCTTTTGCTGTTTCATAGGTCATTGCTCTTTAGGGATGGAGGTTATTTCTGTGATTCAGTTTCCTTTTCATTCAACCATGTAATAATATTTCCATATCTGGCAAGCTCCCTCTAGAAGGGAAGCCAGCAAATTGTGGATCTCTCCGTGCTGATGGAAGTCACTTGCCTAGATTTAAATCCCCAATAACATTTTTAATACTCAGTATTAAGCAGGACCATAAATACATCAGAGATAATGACCATCTTTTCTGTATGAGTAGTGACAGTCAATAAATTATGGAATTTGTGAGTTGTCTGCAATTCTGTGTGAAGTGTTAAAGACAGAAACAATTAGTTGTTTGGATGTGTTAGTGTTAAGAGCCTGCCGTCACATACATATGTGTGTTTTAATGGAATCTTCTAAAAAGAAAACATTTCATTGTCCATCTCCTTAGAAATGGTCTCACCAGATGACACCAAGTACCACTTCTCATCAATTTTATCTTCACAATGGAATAAGAGGGATTTATTGGTTATTGTTATTAAAATTCAACTGCAACTTCACTAAAATAAAACCTAAAGGTCTACTTGTCAAGATCTGCAAATTTCTTTTTGGCCACAGTTCCTTTCATTCTTATGATGAAGGAGCTATGTGAGGAAATGCCAAAAGGGTTGGAGGAAAGGGAAGGATAAAGTTTTGATAAAGGGTGAATAAGGTCTTTTCAAATGGGGTTAAGGAATGAAGGACCAGTGGGTATGATATCCTCTATGAACTTTATGCAAATCAGGCACCTAGAGCTACTTGTCTTTATTAATAACAATTGCAAACTTTTATTGAGCACTCATTTCCTGCCATGGGCTAGACTAAACACTTGGCAGGCACTGTTTCATTTAATTCTCAGTAAATCAAGAAAGTCAAACTATTTCCTCAAGACTGTGCATCTAGTAATTGAAGAGACTTCAGTTGGGTAATTCTGTGACTGTGACTGGATGGGTGATTCTGCTTTCTTCTTTGGTGCTCTATGAAATATTCCACTTGTCCACAAACATGAACCACATTCTGAAAGATAAAGGGACAGCTTGATGTCCATACATCTTACACCTTCACCTTATTTCTGTCTTGGTTCAGATCTCGATCAAGGATGACAATGAATACTGGCTACTGGACACTCAGATCCCCAAATCCAAACACTTTAATGTGGCTGACAATGACGTGCTTAATCCTATTCCTCGCACATCTCAAATCATAGCCTTTTCCTTTGGTAGGTTAAAAAATGGCCATGCATACGTTTCAGTGTCTCCCATCAAGAGACGAAGACATTCTCCTGACCCCTTGAATCTGTGTTGTGTCTTCCTTTGAGCAGCAGAACTTGGTGGAAGTAATTTTGTGTACCTCCTGAAAAAAAGCCTCAAGGGACCTTGGAGCTTCCTGCCCTCACTCTCTCAAATATTGCCTCCCAGTGAAGGACAAATGAGCCTATTAGAGATGTGGCTCAGCCAAGACCCAGGAGCAGCTACCAGAATAAAATCATCTATGACCAGCCAGTCCCAACCCAGCCACCAGAATGACTACAGCTGTAAGACTTAACTATGAGACACTGAGATTAGGGTGGTTTTTTTGGGCAGCAACAGATAACAAAAACATCCCCTCCCCCTCCAGGCTTGGGTTCCAGCCTCTCTGGTCTTCTCTCAGTTCGTGGAGCATGCCACTGTCATTCCTACCTAAGAGACGTGTGCCCTATACCTCAAAAGTCAAATAGTTGACTCCTTTTCCTCATCCAGCTCTCAGCTTCAAAGCCATCTCCAGAGAGAACCCTTTATCTATATACAGTAGATTTCTAATTTTTTGTCTATATCAGCCCCCTGCCTATTTTCTTCATTGCATGGATAATGATCTATCATCAGTTTATTATTGCCTGTTTCCCTGCCACCCAGATGTAAGCTCCGTGAGGGAGGTAATGTTTGTCCTCTTCTCCATTGCGTTCTAGGAGGGTGCCAGGAAGAGTCCTGTCCACATTCCTTTGGATCCCATCACCATTTTTGTGCATATTTCTGCCCTAAGTGTTCATACTGCCAGCAGCCAGTACTTGCTTCTCTTTGTGGAGGGCTGCCTCCAGGCTACTGAAGCCCGGCTAGAGTTGCCTGCACCAAAACACAGGGAACTGAAGAGTGGGAATTTGTAGAGTCTTAACCAATGACCAAGGAGTGGGATGGTGGGTATAAACATTTCAGCTCCCTTTCCCCTGATGAGGACAACTCTGAGATATGATCGACACTGTCTACAGTGCTTACCTGCAGAAGTGAGCAGAGTTTCCCTCCATGAGACCCTTCTTGCTTATTTTCTTCATTGTGCCCATGAGAGATGGAAGATACCAGTGACCAGCTTCCTTTCATTTCCTGTCCCACTTTCTCAATCTCCTGAAGGTTTTTCCAGTCATTTATACACATCCTTGTGTGTGAATCTTCTTCTAGAGAAGGTTCTCTAAGATAATACATTTGTTGAATTAATTCATTAAAGCAAGTCCTGATTTTTACATATTTTGCTTTTCACATGGATACCTTTAAACCAACTTCTTCTTTGGAATTCAGACATCGTAAGCCGTGTCACTTGCTTTTGCAACCATGTTTGCGCAATGATTTCAATGTTTTGCTACAATTTTCCCTAACATTTTATAAAAACAAGTGAGAAATGGAAAAATGAAAGCCCTCACACCAGCAGTTAAACAACTGAGACACAGATAAAAACCACTCGGTGTGCTCATAGCAGGAAATCTCTGGTTCTGTTGGAATCCTTGATGGATTCAAGCTGTTCAGTCATGAAGAACAGGTACCAAATTAAATACCATATAGGAATCTCAGGAAATAGATCATCTAAGACTGTATTGAAAGATGAGCCTTATTGAAAGATACAGAGAGATCTTTGAAAAGTATGGAAATTATGAAAATTGGCACCAAAAACCCTTCCAGAATTCCAAAGACAGAGAAGTGCTTGGAACCAGAGAGCAGTTCGTAAGGGTGAGCATGTTTTGTGCTCCCTTGTCAAGAGGAGAAATAGTCCCGGACTCAAGTCTCACCTCACAAATAGTTTAAGAAATCTTATAAAATCCTCTGAATCCACCCCTGCAGCCTCACACTGAGTTTCATACTCCGTCTCTTGCAAAATCACCACTAGCCAGTCATTTTCTTACATTTTAAAATAAAACTCTTCTCCTTCCCAAATGTCACTTTAAATAAGCTGGGGGAAAAAAAAAAATCAGGGTTTGAGGCAGGAAATTACATAAGAGTAAAACTATTTGCATTTAATGTTCAAACCAATTTTAATGTTTTAAAAAATCATTGCATAATCAAAAATTTTAGTAATGCTTTTAGATGCCATGGAATATGACTCCTTCATAGTACGTGCAAAGTTTGGGGTTTTTTCAGTTCTCTTCATTCAGCTTTTATATGTTTTCTTTTTTGGGGGGGGAATTACTGCATTATGCATGGCAGAAGAAAGTTTCACAGTCTGAAGGAATAATACAGATCACAGCTCTGTCACCAGTTATGGAACCTCCTGGAAGCTGGTCTTTCTGAGCCTCAATGTATGCATCTGTAATAATGCTTCCTATGGAGGGCCGTCACGAGGATTAAGTTAGAGAGTTTAGATAAAGCACACAGGGTATAGCCAGCATTCACTGAATCTCGATTCTCTTTCCCATGCTCCCATCATAGAACAGTGGCTGTGAGTGATTTTGCAAACAATTTGACTTGGCTTGAAGAACAAGTCTGAACTTCTTAGCGTGACGCACAGGCCCCATGTGATCTGCCTCTGTGTGTTTCTCCTGGCTCATCCAACTCCTGTCCCTTTCCCCATCTATCACTCTGCTTCTAAAGGAACAGCGCATGGGACTGCTTGTGCCTAGAAAGTGTTGTGCTCTTCCTGTCTGCAGGCCTTCCCTCTGGGCCCAGGATGCTCCCCCCAGGATTTGGTCCAGATGAGACATCCTCCTGGACTCCTGGAGGCCCCACACCCTCCAGCCTGGGGAATACAGCTGTCTTATACAGTCTCCCAGGACCCTGGGCTCTCTCTTACACAACACTTGTTAGTTTTGTAAATATCTGTAATATCAGTTTCCTCCTTCAGATTATAACTTCCTCAAATAAGGATAAATTTCTTTCCACACAGAACTCATTTTATTATTACAACAGCTCTATGAGATAAATTGTCTCAACCCCATTTTAGAGATGAGAAAAACAAAAGAAAAAAAGAAAAATTAGATGATTCGCCCATAACCAGATATCTAGTAAGCAACACAGCCAGTTCTGTTACCCACAAGCTAGAAACCCATCTTCTGCCCCACGCTCAGGATATGAGGTGTACAGGTACTCAGTGAAAACAGAATGAGCAAATGATTCCATCTCAGGGAGTAAAACAAGACCTGAGCAGGGACAAAGAAAGTTTAAGGTGCTGCCAAATTGATGATTTATTGAGAAGAAGGCAAAGAGCTAGCAAATAAAACCTAGAGCTTGGAAGAGCCTCTTCCCTCTGGTGTCATGAGTTGATTCTGGAATAATGGAGCATACACTGCCTTGGGGAAAAGGAGATCTGAATTTTAGTGTCAACATGGGTGACCTGCCCCTTGACACACCTCACTCACCCTATCTATTAATGGATGCAGTGGATTCAGAAGCCCTTCCAGGATCAGATGTATATGTTCTGTGATACTGACGGAGCAGTACCCCTCCAGGGACTTACACTCATTATCCCTCTGCCTTGTTAATAGTGTACTCCTCCTCATTTCTATCTCAACACAAATGTCAATACAGCATAGTCATTAATAACACAGATTTTGAAATCCTGGCTTTGTGACGCCTGAGGAATGTGATCTTCGATGTCACTTAACTTTTGGTACCTATGTTTTGCATATCGGTCTCCACCACTGAAGGATAGAGACATTGCTGTTTAATTGCTTAACATCTACAGCATACTTGTACATAGTAGCATGGCCACGAAAGGAAAAGAAAGTTGGTTTCAAATATTTTTACCAATTTATGGTGCATTATTTTATTATATATTACTTAAAGCAATCCTAGCCAAAGGTATATAAATAGATACAGATATAGATATATAAGTAGAGATAGAGAGGTAGAGGTGGGGATGGAGATATAGGGACCCAGAGGCTGTATTGTCACCTCTATCTTCAACCTTTGGGTCAATGACTATGTGAACCAGTTGTCATAAAAGAAAATAACTACTCACCATCACAATTTTGTGTTCAAGTTTGATTTGGACTGGCACATGGGACAATGCAATGTTTATACAAACTGTGGTTGAAAATATTCGCAGGATACAGAGGTCAAGTCCACATAGCACAGAAAAAAAAAAAAAAAAAACCCACTAGTAAAAACAAATGTTCAGTTCCAGTGCACAAAAGGACAAATGCAGGGAAATGTTGGAAGTAACATTTTGAAAGTAAGATTTAATTTCCCTTTAGTTTCCTTGCTAAATACTTGACATTATATGAAGCCCTGTCTGATTTGCATACTCCAAGACCCACACTTGAAATCCACATTTCCTGATTTACGTAGTGTGAGCCGATCTTCACGAAGTAGGTTGATGTAGGTCTCTCTTCAGCTACCAAAGAAAATGAAAAAGGAGTAGAGGAGGAGAAACAAGAGGAGAGAGAGAAAATGGGAAGAAGAGGGAAAAAATTAACCTCACAATTAAATGTTACAATTTTAATGACTGTTTCTTAACATTTTGCCCTTCCCTCCAGATCAATAAGGCCAAAATTTCCTTAAGTATGACCAACTTCACACACCCTCCAACATACACAAATCTATGTAAATATGCAATATTCTCTTTTCAAGGTTTGGTGTATGTGATATTGAATTAGGTATGTAGACATGTTCTAGCTGAAGGTTACAAAGAATGACCAAAGTAATATAATATGATGATTCAGAACTCTCTGTGTTTTCAACTCTGTGTGTGTGCATGCACATGCACACGCATGCCCATGTCTAAGCTGATGGATTTGGTGAGTCGAGTAAAGATCTCTCACCTCTTCAATTTTCAGAGACTTTAGAACCACAGAACAAGCAAAGCCATCCTTTGAATAATAGAGAACCAAAGCCTAGAGAGCCTTATCTTCAGAGGAGCGGACACTGGACGTCAGGTTTCTGCTCCCTTCTGTATAACAGAGCTGTTGCTGTAAGGGGCTGTGCATTTCTCAGTGCCTCTGCATCCCGGTGAGGCCATGTGATCCCAATAATCAACTGGGAGGGCAAGCCATGAGTGTCACCTCCAGGCTTTTGGGCAACCTTAACCATCTTATGTTAAGAAGCAGCTGTATGTTCTTCAGTCTCCCTTCTCCCATTATCTGACTAGAGACAGAGGATTCTGAGGCCCTTGAGGATGGTGATTCCACAAGATGTAAAAAAGCCTGTGTCACTGAATCATCAGATGGAAAACACTCACCCTTAACCACGACTACCCATACTGGATACCCCAGTCATATCTTCCCCCTCCTTATCCCAAGATCCGGACCCATGACAGACTCACAGTAGGCATGCAGTAAATATTTGTGGAATGAAAGGTCAACAATTACTTCAACTGTAAAATAGGAATAAAAAAATCTCTCAAATACTCAAAATCAAGATAATGAACCCTACGATTTTGTGAGTCTTTTATGCTCTGAAGCCGAAAATCTCTGGTCCAATAAATTGTCCAGATTCTTCTGCTTTGGTATGTTTTCAGTTTATCTTTGACTTCAATTTTGAAAATTCCATTCGCGATCCCCTCCCCCCCCCCCGCAAATCTATCTATATTTAGTGTTGTGCAAACTATCTTGTCCTGGTTTGAAGTGGGGAGAACATACTTCTCTCTGGTTTGCCAAGACAGATCAGAGCAGCTAATATTTATTAAGGAGTTGATAAGAAAGACCACTCTGCTAAGCAAATTGCATGATTGAGTCCAGGCTCTCTGTTAAGCAAATTACATGCAGTGGCGCACTTTTTCAACACCCTATTATTCCTACTTCATAGGTAAGAAAACATACTTAGAGAGATTAAGTGACTTGTCCAATGTCACATACTTAGTAAATAGTAAATGTGGGATAAGAACAGAGGTTCATCTAATATAAAACCTAGGTTGTAATCTCCAGGCTCTGCCACCCCATGGCAAGCAATGGAGAATGATTCTGGCTCATGAAAGAAAGGAAGGGAGGAAGGCAGGCAGGCAGGCAGGAAGAAAGGAAGGAAGGAAGGAAGGAAGGAAGGAAGGAAGGAAGGAACTTATTGGAAGGATTGAAGATAAATGTAAGGGGGGAAAAATCCCAAAGAGCTAAAAAGGAGCAGGCAGGCACCCAAGCAATTCCGTTGAGTCCAGGAAGGAAGGATTAACAAACAGCCTTTTCTTCGGGGAAGGTTCTGGAACTGAGATGCATCTGTTTTCAGCATTTGTGTTACTCTGCTCAAGAATCAAATTCCATGCCAAGACTCTGGCCTCACTCACATCACCTGCAGGATCCTTGGCCAGGGGAGAGAGGGCACTATGAGTGTAGCCCACCAAAACTGTAGTCAGTGGGATGAGGTAGTCCCCAAAGTACAATAAGGGTACTATCACTGGAAATAGAGGGACAGGGCATAGAGACATATCCACTAAACAGGAGATATCCACTTACAGAACAATACAAAAGAAATAGATGTTGTATCCCCAATGTACGAGAAGCTACAGAGCCAACATAATGCTGAAATGTATGTTTTTCCCCTCCCTGCGCTCAGCAAAACCTAAACTCAAATCCCTCCTTTGTTGAAGCAAATTGGTTGGGGCTTAAATTGGGTTTGAACTGTGTTCTCCCATTTATTAGCTATATGTCTTTGGAAATTTACTACACTTCTTAAAGTCCCAGTTTCTCCACCAATAAAAAAGCCTGGTACCACGCATCTACCTAGCTGAACACAGAACACCTTTGGGCGAAACTCATGGCTTTCAAATGCCAGTCCATGATCAAACACTCACCAATAAGTCACAAGACTTAGTGTCAAGGTGTCCTTTTTGAATTTGTGATGATGAGATATAGCAATTTTTTTTTAATGTTGTGACCTATTTTCTAATTGCTAAAATAAATATTACAAGCCCTAGGTCTGCCCGTCAGTTCTTCCCATAATTTTATTCATTCATGAATCTCAGGATCTGAGAATGTCTTGCACACACCACTTCACCAGCAGCATTTCGGATGCTTCCGCACAGTGTCACCAAATCAAAGGAGTCCTCACTCCCTATCCCCTTGCTCTCTAGCACCACTTCACCAGCAGCATTTCGGATGCTTCCGCACAGTGTCACCAAATCAAAGGAGTCCTCACTCCCTATCCCCTTGCTCTCTAGCCTCTCTTGCTTCATTTTCCCTTGTGAAATTATGCATTGATTCATCTGTTTATGGTCTTCTTAGAAAATAAGTTTCATGATATCAGGACTTTTTTTTTTTTTTTTACAGATTTATTTGTTATAGAGGGAGAGAGAGGAGAGAGAGTGAGAGAGCAGGGGGGAGGGACAGAGGGAGCTGGAGAAACAGACTCCCTGCTGAGAGGAAAGCCTGACTGGAGGGATCAATCCCAGGACAGGAGATCAAGACCCGTGCTGTAATCAAAAGCTGGATGCTTAACTGACTGAGCCACCCAGTAGCCCGAGGAATATATACATAAAATCAACTTTTAAAAAAGACTTCAGAATAAATAAAGAATGAAGCATCCTCTCGTAGAGCTAGAGAGAGCTCCTGTGAATACACTATGCCGCAGCTATCAGAGCCTCAGTCTTCTCGTCTGCAAAATGGCTTGAGGATCTTTGGGAGGTTTAAGTGAGGAAATTGAAGCAAAGCTTCTATATATAATAGTGTCCACTCAATGGCTAGTGTCTCCGGCTGTACTTTAGTATTGTTCCCAAGTGTTTTTCCAAGTTTGATGTCCTATTTCCTTGAAATAAGACATTACCCCCAACAAGGCTAGGCACACATCCTATACTTCTCCGTCACCCGTGGCTGCAGCAAGCACAGCCGGGGTCGGAGGGAGCCTCCCGAGCATGGAGCAGGCTGTGCCCATCACAGGAGTCCAGAAAGACACTAGATGTCCGTAGTGGGAACCAGCTCTGCCTCGCTCCCTACTGAGCTCTGGGGCTGAGCGCAGTATCTTGAACATAGCAGGTGCCCCACGGCATCGGCTGAACAAATGAATTGGACTGGCTGCAAGTGAGCGAGAACTACAAGGCCTGAAGACAAGACCATAACTTAGTAGATCCTAAAACCACATGGGAACTAAACAGCTAAAGAAAAGGAGACACCTGGAGAGGAAATGCGATGGACTCTGCAGACTATGAGCAAAGACATTGCTAGATCCAGCCCTAAGTCTCTTTGAATCATTTGTATGTGCAAGTTCTTGGGTGCTGATACAAAAAAAGAGAAATTCTTCTCATGACTTTTATATTTACCTCTTAGACTAGTCTTAGCAATCAAAGCTCCAGAATTACTAGGAAGGGATTGTTTCAATAAGTTTGTAAAGTAAGAAAAAAGAAAGGAATAAAAGGAAGAGTGATGGGAGGAAGAAAAGAAGAGAAAAAAAGAGAATTAAGGAGGAGGACAGAGACCCTAGTTCTATCCAGTTGGTCTTACACGGTTGATTTGTCCCCTTTGACCTAGGAATCCACCCTAGGGAAGGGATACATAGATGATAGATAGATGAGATGGATAGATGAGAGATAGATAGATAGATACATAGATAGTAGATGATAAAGATAAAAGATTTGTGTTGGATGGATGGATGGAAGATTGGATAGGTAGGTAGATGACAGATGATAGATGATAGATAGGTAGATAGATAATAGAGTCTTTTTAAGGCCTTAGGTATGAAGATGTTGGTATTACTTAGAAGAGAAAATTAGAGCAAACAATCCAAATAAACAACATTTTATGCTGAGGGAGTTGAGATTGTGGCAGACCTCCTCTGCAGAACTGGAGAGAGCAATTTAAATGATGCATCTTGCAACATTTCTAAAAAGGGGCTTATAATGTTACATTTTTATTTTTTTAATTATTATAATAGCTTTTCTGAGATAAAGTTCACATGCAATACAACTCACACTTTAACATGTAAAATTCCATGTTTTTAGTATATTCACAGAATTGTACAGTATCACCACGATTAATTTTAGAGCTTATAATCACCACCCCCCAAAAGTACCTTACTCACAGCAGATAATCCTGATGTTTCCTAATCCCTAAGGCCCAGGAAACACTAATTTCCTTCCTATTCCTATGGATTTGCTAGTGTTGAACATTTCATAAAAATGGAATAGTGCAACATGTAGCATTTTGTATGTGGTATGTTGTCAAGGTACATGCATGTTTTAGCAGGGATCCTTCGTTTCTCTTTTATTGCTGACTGATATTCCCTTGGGTAGGTAGAGAACACCTTGCTAACCCACATTTCACTTGACAAACCTTTGTATTTTTGCGCTTTTTGGCTATTATGAATGATGCTCTTATGAACATTCATGAATAAATTTTTGTGTGGACTTAATGCTTTCATTTTGGGGGGGGTGCTTACCTAGGAGTGGAATTCCTGGGTCATATGGTAACTCCCTATTTCACTATTTGAATACCTGCAAGACTTTCTTCTAAAATGACTGTACCATTGTACATTCCCACATCAGCAGTGTGTGATGGCTCCAATTGCTCTACATCCTAACACATGGTACATTGTCCAAAGCAGACTATAAAATCAAAGAAATAATATCATCAAGGAGCCACATTTCTTCTAGTTTTTTTTTTTTACATTTTCCAAATGCTTCCTTATTCTTTGCATGTTTTATGATCACACACACACACACACACACACACACACACACACACACACACATAGTTTATCCATCAAGAATCATTTCAGACCATTGAGTTTGAAGGTCACTCAACTCAAGAGTTTAGATTCATCTTAGTTGTGCTCACTGTCCTTCCTTCCTTTCTCATTAAACCCAGTCCTGGGTTTGCTGACATTCTCACAATGGGGGTGAGGAGGACAGTTCTCTGTTGCCTGGAGATTCCAGCCCCATCAATCACCAGAGAAAGACCCTCTCACTTTGCTGAGGGAGAGATGGTCTCTGCAGAGCAAGCAACAAATGGCCAACAGTATTGAAGATTACTGCTCAATCTACAGACAAACTCATCCAACTAACTATGCAACCAACTGCCTCATGTTCTCCTGAATCAAGAATGTTTGATTTGCTTGGATGCCCCACCACTTTAGAAGGTGATTCGTTTGCTTTCTGCCTCCCTCTGTGACACACAAACCCAGTTGCTGTGGGTGTTCTTTAGACCTCAGATTTAATGCGAATAAGGGGAAAGGTTGAGAAGTTGTTAGGGATTAAAAATCTGGTGTTACTTTCTATTGGTACAACTAACTTTTAATTAACAGAAGAAAAAAAAGGGAAAGAGAAAAGCTGTATCATCAATCCATCCAGATGTCAATTGCTGTTTAGCTGTTAACGCTTACTTTTTTATTGCACCGAAAACTCCCAAGATATATTTTGACATTATTTACCCTCCTTTGTAATTAGAGTTAGCAAGACCAGCATCTTTTAACATGAGAGTGTTCTTTAAATACCTGCCACCATTTTGAAAGCTTCCATCCTTGTGAAACCTATAATTATAACTTTTACTGTATTATGCTGCTAAGTTTATTTTAGATGAAAAAAAAAAAACCCTTTGGCTCTTTGGTCATAGTCACTGAAAACAGGTTGTAAGAATATACTAGGTTATGAAGACTAAGGAAGAAAAGGCTGGGCACACCAATTTCTTTTATGATGCAGATATAGTGTGTTTGAGGCTCTGCCGCACAGAGGGAAGGCTCTGCCCCTTGCAAGTCATCAGCTGTAGTGGCCCTCAAAAGATGTGTCCATGTCTTAACCCCTGGAATCCATGACTGTGAACTTATCTGGAGAAAGGGTCTTTGCAGATGTCATTAAGTTAGATATTTCAAGACAAGATCATCCTGGACTGTCTGGATGGACCCTATCTTCAATGATAAGTGACCCTATAAGAGAAAAGGGCAGACACAGGGAGAAGAGGAGAAGGCATATGAAGTTGGACACTGAGGATGGAATTAAGCAGGGCCACAGTCAGGGAGCCCCTAGACCCCCCAGAATCTGGAGGCGCCAAGGAAGGATCTCTCTAGAGCCTTTGGGGCAAGTCTGGCCATCTGACACCTTGATTTCAGACTTCTGGTGCCCAGAGCAGTGATAGAACTTGTGGCCATTTGTCACAACAGCCCTAGAAAACCAGGGCTGTGTGATCTTGGTGATACTACTTCACTTTCCCTAGTCATTGTTGCCCCATCTGTTAGATGAGAGCTGTAACACCTCCCTGTAAGGTTGTAATGGGAATTAAACCTAATGTAATACCAATGACCTGGTGCTTAGTAGGTTCAGTAAACGGCAGTTGTAGTTATCACATTGTTATTATTAATACTATCAATTTCATAAAAGTTGAAGGGAAACAATAACCAGAGACTCAAGAAGGCTTGGAGACTCTGTCCACACTGTGACCCCGCCCCCACCCTCACCCCCACAGCCTCCAAGATATGCTGTGAAAGACTGCCCTATTTTTAATGCAGGGTTGGAACTATTGAAGGTTTGTATTCGGGAATTTTTTTCAATGGCCCCACCTTATGCTGAGATCCATGATAAATGCTAAGCTGAGTAAATATTAAACCAGCGAAAGTGGTCAAGGAAGCAGGTTATAATTAAGCTGGTGTTACAGTCTGTTAACCCCCTTTATAAGAATGAAACAATGGTCTTTGCATAAAAGAAACCCAACTTGAACCACAGACTGGAAAATCTTAAGAGAATGGAGTCTAATTTGATTAGCCAGTCATGTTTCTCCTCTCAATAAACTCTGGCCCAGTTAAGGCCAATGGACTCCTAATCAGAAAGAAACTCAGTCTCTCCTTTTTTCTGGCTCTGGTGACATCTTGAAGCTTTCACTCATCTTTTCTCCGACTAGGATTATCCTCCCTCAATCATGACCATCTGCCTTTACTGCTCTCACGTCTACTACCACCATCCTAGTTCAGGCTCCCTCAGATCTTCCCAGCATGACAGCTGCTGTCCCCTCACTGATTTTATACATCTCTCTGTGCACCCCTATAGACCATTTGCACACAGCAGCCCAAATAGATGAACTTTTAAAAAGCAAATTACTCCACACAAACTTGAGCACCCCAAGTGGCTTCCCATCTCCCTTGGAAGAAAACCCAGGCATCTTGCCCTGGAATGCCTAACATGACCTCTTTCCTTGAGCTCTGTCATACTGACCTCCTTCCTGCTCCCCAAACTCACCGAGCACATTCCTTCCTTTGGGACTTTCCTTCTGGCTGTCTCTTTCCTTTCCTGTGACTGGTTCCTTTTGACACTCAGATCTCGCTTCCATATCACCTCCTCAGAAAGACTGTCTTTGACCACCAAACACGTTCAAGTCCATCACCCTGATAAATTTCTTCTTAGTGTTTATCACCATCTGAATAGGCTGTTCATTAATTTGCTCACTTGGTTTCTATCTTTCTCTTTAGAATAAAACTTTTTATGAGCAGGAGCTTTGTCCATCTTGGTCACCGCTCTGTCCCCACTGCCTAGAATAGTATCTGATTCATCAAAGGTAACCATAAATATGTATCCAGTGTTCAATGATTATTGACTTAGAGCAGTGTTCTCAACAGGAAGTTAATTTTTCGCCAGGGATATTTGTCAGTGTCAGGAGATATTTTATTTTGTCATACTTGAGGGGGGTCCTGGTGCCTTCTAGCATGAGTAGAGACCAGGTTTGTTACTCAGTATCCTAGAATGTGCAGGACCGTCCAGTCCAAGTGCCAGTAGTGTTGAGGTTGAGAGACCCTGATTTCTAGTCTACACATTGCCTACCAATACCATACAAAGTGCCAAGGATTCCACCAAAGGACTACTCAGTGCTTGACCCAAAAGCTTTTGTGAGGGAGAAGGACAATATAAACAGATTGCAACCATTGGATATGATAATTGACTTATGAAGGGTATGTTTATGATGTATAGAACATTTAGAAGTGGCACATACTCTAACAAGGACTGTAGGAAAGATTTACCAGAGGGGACACTCAAGCTTTTCCTACCATACAGTTTTTTTCTAAATGTTCATTACCATATCCACATACCACCTGTTCTATGATGTATACAGTAATTTTTTTCCTCTAAATTTGTTGTAATCTAAATGCATTTATTTTTAAAATTTGATCTCGCTAGTTTTAGGAGACAGTACTTTTTCTATTAACTCACCTTTTAAGATAGCTTTATTGAAATGTGATTCATGTACCATATAATTTGCCTATGTAAGATGTACAACGGAATAGTTCTTAACATATTCACAGATTGCACAACTGTTACCACAGGTTAAGTTGAGAACATTTTAATCACTATTAAGCATTTAAAAATGCTTATCTACATGCTCCCTGTGGGCATCTTGCTGACCTGCAGTGATAAAAGGTAGTTTCCTGGGGCTCCTGGGTAGCTCAGTAAATCATCTGCCTTTGGCTCTGGCCATGATCTTGGGATCCTGGGATTGAGCCCCCTGCCCGACTCCCTGCTCAGCAGGGAGTCTGCTTCTGCTTCTCCCTCTAGCTTTGCCCCTCCCCAGTGTTCCTGTGCATGCTCGCTCTCTCTCTCTCTCTCTCTCTCTCTCTCTCTCTGTCAAATAAAGTACTTCCCTTGTGGAGATGTTACTTAACATCCAGTCTCTGAGGTACAGAGCAAGACAGGGGTAGTTGGACTTTTCCTGATGTACTTGGCCTGTGGTTTGGGCAGACCGGAAGGAGTTAGGAAGGGTTAAGTACTAAGGAGCAATAGTCTAGGGCTTTGTGGTTTGTGGAAAAGCCTGGGGTCAGGAATGGAGCCAAGAGCAGTCTTTGGTTTGAGGTCTCCAGTGCACAGATGATGGTGAGAAAGTCTTAGGAAGCATCAGAGATTAGGGGCCGAGGGTAAGAGTAGAACTTCTCACAGGGGCTATCAATTGCAGAAAGATGCTTACAGCAACAGGGAGCAGTGTCCCTGCCCTGCTTGACCAGGCTTTTGGAGTCAGGGTCCATCCTGATCCTCCGACTACACTCCCTCCCTCCCTTCATCTGGCAGCAAGGTGCTGGGCAGGTGACAACACTCCCACTCTCCCCTCATCCTGCAGCAAGGTGCTGGGCAGGTGGCAACACCAGATTGCCTAGAGATCAAGGCCCAGGCCCTAGCTGCTTCCTTCATCACCCCTGTGCCACCCCCTGAGATTCCAGCAAGATCTGTTTACAAAGACCTTGACAGCTCCATTCAGGCTACTAAAAATTCTACAAGACAGAAATAGTACGCTCAACCTTTAGATGTGGAAGTCTGATAGAAATGGCATGATTTCCACTTTGGCACCATTTGGACAGTAAAGGATGTCTGCTGAGAGATCAAGCCCCTTCTGGGTTGTAGGAGGCAGAGAGATAAGCATCACATACATACAGACTTGGCACGTGGAGCTTTCATGTCTGTTCTTCTGACACCAGACAGTCTGTTGCCATGGAAATTATTCCATCACTTCACAAGTACAGCTTTCCTTCCAGAAGTGCAGAATAGCCAAGCACGTCTGCATTTGGGAATCAAACTTGAAGGGTTGTCATTCTGACCCATGGAGAGCATACCTCTTGCATCTCTGACTTTGTCTTCTGACCTCATTATGAAGGATTTGGTCACATTAAGGTGACTTTTTTAAAGAGTAGTTTCCCCTTTCCTGACAAAGCATCTCCAGCAGTCTTGTCTCCTCTCACCTAGCTAAAGGATACATGGTGCCTCATTGGCCTTGAAGAATCCAGCCCAACCTAAGGGTCTGTCCAGTCTGCTTCTGCATCTGCGGGAAGGTGCTCTTGAGATGTTTCATGTGATTAGCTGTTAAGAAGACAGTGGTTGTCTACTAAAACTATTCCTTTGATAACGCATCTAGGACATCTGCTAGGTCCCAGGCAGTGCTCAAGGTGTCAGAGAACACACAAAGATGGCTCAGCCCAGCATTCCTTTTGATGGGTTTACACACCAGTGATAGTAATAAATGCTGTAACCTCCGCTTTCAGTTAACAAAGTTCTATCTATGTGTTTTTTCATTAGGTCTCATAAAGTCCCTGAGGAACATAATACTATGATTAGTAGCACTTACCCAGGGACCCTGGGCAAAGTCAAACAGATGTCTCTTGACTCCAAATCCCGTGCTTGTAGCACACCCCATCTCCTCAGAGAACCACAGTTCTGGCAGAATAGGATCGATGCCATCAGTGCCATTGAAAAGTATATCCGGGAGACTTTAAGATGTTAATGAGGAGGAAACATTTGCATGTTTGAGAATGAATCAGAAGGACTTCATGGAGGAGGCAGTATTTGATGAACTGAAGATTTCAAAGTGGAAATCAGGAGCGAGACTCCTATTCAGACAGAATACTTATAGATTTCCCCAAAGCTGGCTTCTCTGATACTGAGCAAGGAAGAAGTTTGTTTTAAATGCTTTCTGCATTCTTTATACCCATGCTTTACATTTGCATTGTGAGGGTTAAATGAGTCAATCCAATAAAGCACTTAGTACTGTACCCAGGATGAAATGTGTTCAACATGTTACCTATACAATGGGTCTTTGATTCTGACTAATGAAGATATGGGTGATTACTGAAATTTTTGCCATACATGTCAATATTTGTTTCTAATGAGGAAAAAAAAATAAGCTTAGGAAAGGAACATGGGGACATATATCTGTTTTGACCTAAGTCTTAATAAGTATTAGTGTAAGTGTTTATTGGTTGGAGAATGGACTTGATGAGGTCAAGACAGTGAGCTGGTTCCCATAAACTTGTATACCCTATTAACAGGCTTCTGTCACCACCCCCCATCACAAACTCAGGTGCAAGAACAAATACTTTTTGGCTGTCACAGAGCTCATCCATGTTATTCCCTTTAATTCATGCCAACAAACAATACCAAGTACTTCGGTGCCTATGTTATTGCTATAGCACAGAACAACTCACACACATGGCATTCTTGGGACCTGACCTAGCTCCCAGAAGAAAATTCTCTTCTAGTTCACCAAGGGCAAGGGGAAGGCTTTGTGCCTCATAAATATGATGCAAGTGTCACATTGATCTGCTTTGCGCGATCACTTCCCTTTTGGAACACAAAAAGAATAGAAAAACAATGTATGGCTGCAGGACAAAGGGCTGCAACCAGACATCATGCTCGGTGGGGTTACTTTTCTCCCAATGCCAGGACACCTCTGTCCCCAAAGGCTATGGAGAGGACATTCCACAGAGAGGTTGTACTTCAAAAGTTGTTGGGGTTTCTACTTCTGGAGTTCTCCAGAAGTTTGCTAGTAGGATTTAGGAAGTTAATCCCCTTGGGGCATGAAACAAGATCCTCCCCATCTGGTTTCCTCTAGGATATAGCAGAAGCATCATCACAGCAGGACTTCTCAGAAAATTCCTGACAACATCACCTAGTAACAGCTAATGATGAAGGAGAAGGAACATCAGAAAACTAGATTTTATTCTGTGGTCTGTGTGGCAAGAAGGCACTCCCAAATAAGGATACCTTTAGGGACTCACTGTGATAGGAGATTTGGCCTTCAGAGTGGAGACACTGACTCTCTGCAAACCACCTAATTCATATCCAGACAGAATATATAGTGTGATATTTAAGCCCTCTGGCTCTCAGACCATGACTGCCTGGGTTCAAATGCTAGGTCTGTAATTTTATCATTGTGTGGTTTTTGAGTAAATTACTTACCCTCTCTGTGTTTCATTTCCCTCATCTACAGAAAAACCATATCATAAGGATTAAATGAGTCAAACAAATAAAGCACGTGTAACTAATTGAAAGTGCTAAAAATGTCACCTATCATTATCTCAGCTGTATTTAGGAAGTCAGGGGATCGAGTAATATATTCTAAGGCATTTCGATCAGGAAAGAAAAGATGCATTTAAATATTTGTGTTTTGGTTTTGTGTTATGTAAAGGAATAAGCACTGCTTATGTAGAAAATTAGTTAAGTAAATAAACAAATAATAATTAATGCATGCCTAATATGTATCAGGCTGTGCTCTGAGCCTGGGTGTATAGCTGGGGGGAAAAAAAAAAAACTGAGAAAACAAAAAGATAAAATCTCGCTCTCATGGAGCTTACAGAATTGGGGGGAAACACGCAATACACAAGATAAATTAGGAACACGGGTAGCATATTAGAGAGTATTAAGGGCTACAGAGAAAAGAAGATGCAAGATATCTCCTGCATGTCCTCATCTAATCCGTCAGCTCTACTGAATACCCATAGGGAGTCAGGCCTGCTGCTGTCTTAAACAGAAATATATGTCCTGCTTAACAATATGGGAAATGCCTACAGCTCCTATTTGTAAAATGGGCCCAACTTTGTTTGAATCACCTGAGATTGTGCCCAGAAAGGTGAAATTATGGCCAGCCATCATTGGTAGATACAGTTGCTACTTTTAGACCACTGTGTTGTTTGGGACTCATTTTTATTTTTTTTCCCTGAAGCTAGACAAAAACTCCCCTATTCCTGACACCCCCCCCCCTACACTGTTGGTAACAATGTAAGCTGGTGCAGCCACTCTGGAAAACAGCATGGAGGTTCCTCAAAAAGTTGAAAATAGAGCTACCCTACGACCCAGCAATCACACGACTGGATAATTACCCTAAAGATACAAATGTAGTGATCTGAAGGGGCATGGGGACCCCAAAGTTTATAGCAGCAATATCCACACAGATGAATGGAAAAGGAGGTTTGGTACATATATACAATGGAATACTATGCAGCCATCAAAAAACCCCAAAATCTTGTCATTTGCAATGACATGGATGGAAGTAGAGGGTATTATGCTAAGTGAAATAAGTCAATCAAAGAAAGACAATTATCATATGATCTCACTGGTATGAGGAACCTGAGAAACAAGACAGAGGATAATACAGGAAGGGAGGGAAAAATGAAACAAGATAAAACCAGAAAGGGAGACAAAACATAAGAGGCTCTTAATCTCAGGAAACAAACTGAGGGTTGCTGGTGGGGAGGTGGATGGGAGGGATGGGATGGCTGGATGATGGACATTGGGGAGGTATGTGCTATGGTGAGAGCTGTGATTGTGTAAGACTAATGTATCACAAACCTGTATAAAACAAATAATACATTATATGTAATTAAAAAAAAAAAAAACTATTTCTGAGGCCAGCACAGGAATTTCATCTGTTCTGAATCAGCCTTCAGTGATCCAGTTTCCTTGTATTTGCCTCTTGAAATCCCTGTCATTGGCCGGCCCAATGTATGCTCTGAACTGCTGAGCTATCCATCAACTCTACCCCAGAGTTCAGGATAGGGGCTGGGGACTGTGGGTGGAGGGGATGTGGGTATAGCAGGGATGTTGGCAGCAATGAACTCTAATAAAATGTTTCTAAATGGTGATGAAAATAGGTAAAATACAATAAAGATTAACCTCTGAAGATCTGAGGTCAATCATTTGTTCAGGAAACATTTACTGAGCACCTTGTATGCACCTGGCATTTTGCAAGGGCACTGGTTATGTGGCATTGAAAGGATGGAGGGGCTTCCTATCTTCTCAGAGCTTTCAACAGAGGCAAGATTGCACACACACTGTCACCATATTCAACCCTTGAATAGGTTTAACACTTCAGAAAGCCCTCCTTGAGCCTCACATGTCCTTATGGAAATAAACATTATCATCTCCATCTTAAATGAAGAAACTGACATCCCAAGACTAAATAAGGAAAGTCAGAAGGGAAGGAGACCATCTGATGCAACATTATAATAGGAAATTGACAGCTCAAGTTATTTTTATAATCAAAGGATTGACCTCCCAGCTCCTCTAGAGCTGAGGAAATACAATACTTGGGGAAAAAAAAAAAAAACAAAACAGCAGGCAAAAGAAGCAATTTAACCCATACATAACTTAGCATGGAAACATACATAAGTTCCCCAAGCAAGTAATGTAGGTGTGGGGGATTTGAAAAACAGAGCACCTACACCACTTCCTCAAGGCAAAAGCTTTCTGGTGTATCCCTGGCTATAAGGTGGGAGCAGAGAAGAACCCCAGGTCCCAGTCACTGGCTTTGGTATGGCTTCTAATCAAACAAGACTCAGTAGGCATCTGAGTTTCATTCCTCGCTGATGAAAAACAAGGGAGGGAAGGAGAAAGTGAAGGGGAAAGCATCAAGCCTTCCATCTTGTACCAAGCCCTGGGAGAGAAATCTCATCTCCACTCTGATGGCATCTATGGGTAACACCATCAGTAGAACAGGTATTTGTATGCATAGAGATGAGAACATGGAGGCTCAAAGAGATCGTGTGATTTTCTTGTTTACCGGGCTAGGGAGATGGCTAATTGCAGTGTACATGGATTTATTGAGTTTCTGTTACTTACCAGCACAGGGCTCTGCAGGGAGGTATGCTACCACGACTCTCAAGGATGTTTCCAGCTATCTCCTGCAGGAGAGGAAGACCTTGACTCAAGGAACCCTTGGAGCCTGACCACAGATGGAGCTCAGAGAAATGGAAAGCAGTTTGCCTCACCTGCAAGGTGCCAAGAGGCTTCTCTAAAGAGCCTTACCCTCACAGAATCTCAGGAACTGCCCACACAGATGAGCAGACAAGTTTTTAATGGAGCCAAATGCCATCAAAGAACCAAGATTTCCCTCCCAGTACAGCCATCCATTGTTTCTGTGCAACAACAGCAGAAAGCATGGATCTCCAGGAGAGAACACACATAGGAAGGGGGAGGTGGGATCAAGGGGGGTGGCCTTGGATTTGTCTATAGCTCCAATTTTCTTTCATGAATATTTCATTTAAATCCTGTGTTAATCATTAAGTGGTAATGACTGTCTCTGTCTCCCTGCACTCACTCTGTCTCTGTCACTCAAGCATCCTTTTCTGTCTCCCTTCCTCCTCCTCTCTCTCTTCTGTCTTCCCTGTCTATTCTTCAACACACCTTCAATTTTCTATTTCTTTTGCTCCCTCTTCCTTTCTTTATCTTTCATGCTTCTTTGCTCAGTTTCCTTCTCTTTCTCTCACACACACACACATGCAGACACACACACACACACACACACACACACACACACACACACACACTCCTTCTCCTCCTTCTCTTCTGTTCCATTACCTCATCTCACCTTTGGAATCAGGAAGGAATCTAAATCCATTGACTTCTCAGCCACATGCCACAAAGGACAGAGCTCATTATAAAAGCTGAAGGAGAGGTGGAGGACACCTGGGCTAGGGAGCCAAAAGCTGGAAATTGCACCTTAGATGGTTTATATGTACAGCAGTGTTGAGGGCCTGAAGGTTCCACCATGTTCCAATCATTAATAACCCAATGGGAAGACCACATGGGAACTCAGCCCAGGCACACGATTCATGTTACATGAGATGACTACCCACTGTGGCACAGCAACTCTGCCAGAGAAGGAAGGACCCTACTGCCCTCTGATCTCTTCGTTAGGCAAGAGTACACATTTCCCATGGGAAATCATGGCCAACGTATTTGAAGGAGTTGATGAAAATCAGAAGGTGCGGGAGCAGGAAGAGAGGCAGAAGAGAGGCAGAGAAAGATCAGGTTTTATGGGGCTCCTGGGTGGCTCAGTCAGTTAAGTGTCCGACTCATGATTTTGGCTCAGGTCATGATCTCAGGGCCATGAGACTGAGCCTCAAGTCGGGGTCTGTGTTCAATGGGGAGTTCTGCTTGAAGATTCCCTCCCTTCAGCCTTCCCCCTAGTTGCATGGGCTCTCTCTGTCTCTGAAATAAATAAATATTAAAAGGAAAAGGAAGTTAAGGGTTTATGACTTACCTTGAAAAAAGAAAGTAAAAAGAGAAGATCATTAGTGCTTTTGCATACAAAATCCATCTGATTTGTCTCCTGCCTCAGCTTCTGCTACATTTCCCCACCTCAACCCAGATGTCCTCCTTGCTCAAGCCATGCCTCTGTGTTCAAATAAATGACTGGAATTTTCTTCCTCTTTTATTTCACCAAATTAAGTTTTATGTTATGAAGAGTTCCCAAAAATGTAAACAGACTTTGTTCGTTCTGCATGGTAGGTTAAGATACGATCGAAAATTATTTTAATTTTTTTATGTTTCCCTCCCCCATATTTTTTGCAATAAGCAAGTATTACTATTGTGATAAGTTAAAAATTTTAAAATCATCAAAAACCCAATAAATCCATTGTGTTTAGCACAGCTCCCCTTCCAGGATCTCTGGTGGCTCCCCATCACATTAACCTCTGTCTGTTCAGAATTATCAGCACCCTTTTGTCTTTGCAGCCCTCACTTTAACCTTTTCACTGGACACTTTTATGCCCATCCTCTCATCTAACCTTTTTCACAACCCTATAAATTGAGGTGATTCCTCCCATTTTACAGATAAGGTAAAGGAGGCTGAGAGAAGTAGGTGGCTTTCCTATGTCCACATGTTTAGTGCAAGACTCTAGTCTCAAATGTGTGTCTTTTGGATTCCTCTGGCTGTTGCCCTGTCGATGGGTGACCACAAGACTTTTCTCAGTGGTTCCCTGATCCTTAAATGTGCATTACTTGTTTTCAGGTGTCGGGCACTAGCTAGCTCTGAATATGCTGGAAACATTCATGATACAGATACATGCTCTCTTCTAGTGAAACCACTCCAAGAGAATTCTCTCCAAACTCATTCCCTGGGTATGTGGCTGTCTATCCCCTTCATCCCAGGATGAGTCCCAGACCAGAACTTCTGAAGATTCTGATGAAATAATAACTCGTTTTCATTCCTACTGCACCCCCCAAAAATGTTTGCTATGCTTTGATCTTCTGGAGGAACTGGGATATTCGCAGGACAGGACTATGTCAAGACTTCCATTAATGTGAAGCAAAGCATTCAGTACAGAATTCTAAAGGGACAAGACTATCTCTACTTTGAGCCCAACAGCCTGAAGATGGAAGAAATGTCCCCACAGGTTGAACAAATATTTATCTAGTCAGTCCTGCGTTTAGTCCTCATCCAGACATCCCTACCACCAGAGATAAACTCCTAAGTCTCAATGAAACTTATTCAGAAAGAAATCTGCCTGAATATTTTAACCTGGCTTCCACTGTTAAGCCCCCCAGCTCAAAGTGCCATGTGAAGCTGGTAAAGAAACTGGGAGGAGGGAAAGGGGGACATTGACTCATCTTATTTTCATCTAACTTCTCTTTTCCTTAGAAGTTAACAAAAAGACAGAAGGCGAAAAGGCTACATTTTTTAAAAAGATTTGTCTATTTATTTTACAAAGAGAGAGAGAGAAAGTACAAGCAGGGGGAGGGGAAGAAGGAGAGAGAGAGAAAGAAAATCCTCAAGCAGACTCCATACTGAGCATGGAGCCTGCCATAGGGCTCCATCTGAACCCTGAGATCTTGACCTGAGCCAAAATCAAGAGCTAGACGCTTAATCAACTGAACCACCCAGGTGCCCCAGAAGGGGCTACATCTTTTGTTACGACAATGTAACATAGTATGAAATTAAATTGATGCTTGCGGACCGCAATTAACAGGAAGTATTTATGCTTTCTGCAAGTAACTAAGACAAAGTTTCAGTTCAGTGTCAGATGGTCACAGAATGAGGTTTGAGAAACAAATTTCAACAGAAAAGACCCAGAGAGGGGAGAGTAATAATCATAGCTAATATTATTTCAATGAAAACTTAAATAGCCCCATTCTCCTCATTTTACAGATGTAGAAATAAAGGCACAGAGAGTTGACTTTTCCAAGACCATTCAACAAAAATAATCATTGAAGCTGAGAGTAGAACTCAGGCAGTGTGACTTGAGGGCAAGGTTTCTTTCTACTTCTGCCCAAGATATGATCAGGGGCCCCTCTAGTTATACCACTTTGTGTCCTTGTGTGCAGGAAACACAGAGAGATTGTACAGTCGCTAAAGAAAAATGTTAATGTCTCTAGAACTGGGCTGCCAATGGAATCATAATATGAGCCACATATGTATTTCCAACTTTCTAGCAGCCACATTTTTTTTAAAAGATTTATTTATTTTAGGGGTGGTGGCAGGGAGGGGCAGAGGGAAAGAGAGTCTCAAGCAGACTGTGAGTTGAGAACAGATCCCGATGGGGGACTCGATCCCACCACCCTGAGATTACGACCTAAGCTGAAACCAAGAGTTGGGCACTAAATTGACTGTACCACCCAGACTCCCCTAGCAGCCACATTTTTAAACAGTAAAAAGAAACAGGTGAAACCAGTTTTTAATGATATATTTTCTTGAACCCAACATATCCAAAGTATTATCATTGCAATATAGCATCAACATAAGTTATTCCTGAGATATTTTTAATTCTTTTGCTTGTACTCAGTCTCATAGCACATTGTGCGTGCTCAGTAGCCACACGCTGGACAGTGTGACCCTGGACCAACAGTTCTACGTCATGGAGAGCTTTAGAAAATGCTGATAACTGTGCCCCTCCAAGGTCGCATTAGGTCAAAATTTCTGGGGTTAGGGCCAGGCCTTGGTATTTTCTGTTAAATACCAGCATGCTTCTAGGATGTAGTCAGACTGTAAATTCCAGGCTGGAAGATTCCTTGTCCTTATTCCCTGTGTGTCCCAGTTCCCTTCTACAGAGCCTGGAACTTTGTAAGCATTGAAAACAGGCTTCATGAACAAGTGAGTGGGGTTTGGACTTGCATTTCAGTATCCTGAATCCTAGTTCTGACTCTGCCACAAGCTAGCTGTGTGACAAAGATCTTACCCCAGCCCTTCTCCCGAGTCTCATCTTCCTCCTCAGCAGCAACAAGGTCTCTGGACTCAGGGCTTGCTCTCTAGTTCTGTGTCGGATATGCATAACCCCGAGGACGTGTGCAGCACACCTGCACACAGGAGCACTGTCCAGCAGTGCATGCCCCTTTCACCAGGTTGTCATCCCCAACTCCGGCCCTGTCTGGGACCTCCAATTACAGGGCATCCTGCTACATTGATCTTGGTCAACATATGTAATCACTGTGTCGGGGGTGTCTCCACAGCCACAGAAAATTTAAACTGCATCTTCCAAGTCTCAATATGATGTTTCTGGGCCATTTTGCATGTTGCTCCTAAGAGGAAGGCATTTTCTTGATGTGCACAGCAGCTACACTAATAACAGGGGGATGGTGGCATGTCACTGTTTATAGCACAGGGACAGCTGCACCTCTGTGAGCTGCAGGTTCTGCTTCGGAGTGGGCAGGTGGAGTCAAGGAAGGCACAGGAGGGAAGGGAAAGGTGCCCTTCCATGTAAACTTTTGCATCTGTGATTTGGCAAAGACAGGAGAAAAAAAAAACACTGTGAACCTTAGATCGAGTCCAGACACCTTGAAATGTTGGGGAGCTGGTTTGTTAATGTATTTAACCACCAGAAGAAAGGAAGGAGGGAAGGAGACATTGTCACAGCTTTCAGGATAAACTTAAGCTCCAAGCTGGGCATCAGAATTTGTGTGATCTATACTCCCTCGGTGCCAGCACTGGTACCAGGTTCCCCCTCTATTCTTGGCTCCCACACTTCCCCAGCACGTGCTCTATGCCCCAGGTATGCTGGACTGACAATGCTTGGCTGAACGGATTATAATCTCATAGAACTCTTTGTATTTGTGCATACATCTTTTGCCAGAATAAATTCTAACCATTCTTTAACATTTGGATGCCACCTCCTCCAGGAAGAGTTATTGGATCACCCCCAGCAAGCCTAGTTTGGATCGGAGATTTCTCCTTTGTGTTTTTTTTCAAACCAGCAGGCTCACTCTCATCATACCACCTGGCAGTCCCAACTAGCTCTTCCCGGTAAGCGGTCATCTTCAGAGGAAGAAAACTACATCTTTATCTCTCTATCCCTAGCACACTGGGTAGAATATGATAGGTTCTTAATTTGAAGAATGAGATAGGGAAAGAGAGCAGGAGGGAAAGAGAGGGAAGAAGAGAGGCAAAACACATTAACTGACTGAAGAGAGGGGAAAAGAAGAGGGAGAGAGATGGTAGGAAAAAATGGGAAAAGTACAGGAGTATTATGAACTGAATTGTGTCATCCAAATTTCATATTTTGGAGACCTAACTCCCAAGGCAACTCTACTGAGACAGGGCCTTTGTGGAGGAAATTAAAATTAAATGAGGTCATAAGGAGGAACCCTACTCCAATATGACTGGGTCCCTATAAGCAGAGACACCAGTGGTGTACACACACAGCAAAGACCACATGAGGACACGGGGAGGAGACAGCCGTCTACGAGCCATGGAGAGAGCACTCAGGAGATACCAACTCTGCCAAAAGCCTCCAGAACTGTGAGAAGGTTAACTTCTGTTGTTTAAGACCCTGAATCTATGGTATCTGGTTATGTCAGTCCTGGCACACTAATATAATAAATGATAGAAATGTTCATCCCAATTGCACAGACAAGGGAAGAAGAAAGAGGGGTGTGTGGCTGCTGTGGCGGTTTGCTGCTCAGATGTCCCTCCACAGAGAACCTGCTGGAAGGAGCTCAGGAAGCCTCTAGTGCCAGTCATGAGGATGCAGCAGATGCTCAGGCTGAGGGCCCAGGGCCTCCTTCTCAGGGCAGCTCCCAGCTGATGACTGAGCACAGCAGGGACACTAGGACCAGGCCATTTCACCCCTCAGTGCAGGAGGCTCTGGCTTCCTTCCATTGGCTGAGACTTCCTCAGTGCTGGAGAGGGGTCTCAGGTTCTTCCTGCCTCCTCCTACTTCTCCTCTATTTCCCAGAGGCCAGGCCCACCCTACAGGAGGAGCCTCTCTCCCCTTCCTTGACTCACTTTCCTTTTGGTCCTGCACCAGCATTTTCCCCAACAATAAGCCTCTTGCCCATTTAATTCTGTCTTGGCAGCTGCTTTCCAGAAAACCGAAACTGACAGAGGTGTGCAGAGTGGGGCATCCACTGGGTGCTCTTTGCCTCATAACCATCACCTATTTCTATTATCCTAGCAATCTGGAGAAGAGGCAGTTTTCTTCCCACTGTACAGAGGAAGAAACTAAGCATGATAGAGATGAGCAGCTTGCCCCACAGTCACGATGCTGGTCACAATGAGGCTACATTCTGTTGGTGCTATGCCTTCTTCCAGCTCACACATCGTTCCTGCCCCTCTCCCCCACCTCCCACCATGGACCACCACTTCTGCTGAGCCAACGGGCAGCAGTTTCTAACGCTGGATAGCTCTTGTCACTTTCCAAGGGGATGTCTCCAAGTGGCTTCCACAGTGTCAGGACTCACCCCCCAGAAGTCGTACTCTGAAATCTGGGGACTCATCCCTTGAGATGAGACTTGGAAGAGAAAGATGGTCAAAGGGCCAACCAGGGGGCAGCAGGACCTTCTTGTCAAGGGAAACCAGGGCTGTGGTCTCAGGGAGACTAGCAATGGCAAGAATGGAGGGATAATAGGACCGAATGTGGAGCCAAGAGCCACAGCACAGAGAAACCCATCTTCTTACTTATGAACCTCTAGCATCCCAGTGGTGCCTAGCGCTTGGCCAGCACTTAAGAAATATGCACTGCAATGATCAGCCAAGAAACATAACCATTGAACTTATTAGGATCAGTTTGACTTCTGGGTTAATGGATTCAGAATAGAAATAAGCAGTGGATTTGTTCTTTGCTTTTCCTCTTTTTTTTTTTTTTTTTAATTTCACTCCATCATTGAAGTTTGGGGTGAATTGGGACAGGCAGAGCTGGTTAAAGGAAAGTAGACTTTGATGCCACCCTGCTGATGCCTCATTCTGTCTGTTCTGAGGGTGTGAGGTACAGCAGTTCCCAAAGAGTTAACTCCTGGCAGGTTCCAAATCTGCAACTTTCAGAGGCCAGCAGGTCCCTCTATCTCCACCTCTAAATCAATCACACAAGATTTTCTGAAACCATCAGTCTAAGTTTTCCTTTGATCATTATCTTGTCTCCTGCTATAAACCCGTTCTCTGTCCTGTCCCAGCAGCAGGGGAGACAAGCTGCCTGTTAGCAGACTGACTGCAGATTCCTTGGAAGAGACCGCCTGCTGGTGCTTTCACTCTGCAGGACTTCAAAGGGGAGCCCAACACATTTAAACACCAGGGGGGAGAAATGCTGGAAAGAGGTGCACACTCTACCTAGTGAGGCCTGGCAGTATTCTCTCTCACCTTCTGGCAGGGCCATTGTCCAAAGAGCCACAGTGATGAAAAATACTGGTTGAGGAACTAGGGTAGATACAACAAGCAGAAGTGGAATTTTAACCAGCAGCAAGTGCCTCTGGACTAGAAGTTTCTCTCCACTTGACCTCAATTTTCTCGTCTGTACAGTGAATAGATTTAATGATCTCATATGTGCACTTCTGATCTTGGGCATAGTCTATTTCTGGGGAAATGGATGGATGGATGGATGGATGGATGGATGGATGGATGGATGGATGGAAAACTAAATTCAGTAGACAGTTCATAAAAGGTAATGAAGATGATGATACAGATAGCTAGCTAGAACAGAACAACAGTTCACTACACAACAAGGCTAAGTAAGGTAAGACAGAAATTGCCTATTACCTCTTAGATGCCTCGGAGATAGTCAAGTGCTAACAACTACAAAAGTAGTAGAGAAGCTCCTTGGTTCTTAGCATCATCAAAAGAAATGAGCCTGATGCAATTGCCAAATTTGTATATTCAGTGGCCTACTTGCTATCTTCATTTGAATGTTTCCCATATACCTGTCTCAAAATCATCCTGTTTCAAACCTAAATTCTCCCCTTTGTCTCCCCTCTCTCAGGGACAGGGAATGCCTGACCTCTGCCAAGTTTCTTAGACGAGAAATCTGAGAGCCATTTCAGACCCTCTTCCTTAACCCTCCTGAGTAGTTTTTCACAAGTCCTATGAAGTTTACTTCGAAAATACTCAAGTCACCCACTGTTCAACCCTTCGTAGACCTTATGCTAAGTTAAGACATCGTCATCTTTTTTCTAGATCACTCCAGCAGCTTTTATTCATCCTCTCCTTCTCCATTTGCTACCACCCTTTGCTTTAACCCAATCTCTACACAGCGAGGGGATATTAGGCCACTTGCCCACTCCAAACTCTTCAGTGTCCCCTTTTGTACTTTGGATAATCCATATAGTTTGCCATAAGCAGCAAATCCCTCCTTGTGTGGCCCAGCTGACTTCCCCAGCTTCGTCTTGTGCCGTGCTCGCTCTCCCTCCATGTGCTCTAACTACAAAGCTATTCTTTCATATTCTCAAATAAGACCAAGTTGTTTCTCACTTTGGACTCCTCACTCCCATACTCCGCAAGGCCCACCCATCCCGTCCCTTAAACTGATTGATTTCTACCCATCCACCATTGCAAGCATCCCTCAAAAGATAGTGATGGCTCCCCAGTGAAATTAGGCTCCCAGTGATGCCCCCTCTTAGAACTCTCTACTTGTCCTTGCACAACTCTATGACAATTTGGAACTCTGTATTTATATGTGTGATTACTTGTTTTAAGTCTGTCTTCTGAATCAGCCTGCAATGTCTACCAGGACAGAGATTGTGTTTTTTACTGCTGTTGGTCACCACTGTATCTCCCAGCACATAGTTCCAAATATATGTAAGTCATTAAACATTTGTTGAATTGTTGAATGAATAAAGTTATTGTATCTCTAATGTTTTCCCATAAAAATTAGTGCTGAGGCTAAATATCTTAAACAGCATTTTATTTTACTTTTTTCAGTTAAACCTCAAAACTACTTTGAAAAGAGAATATCTCTTTCTAGGTCCTGGGAATCAAGGGATTCAGGGTCAGAGAAATTAAGAGCCTTCTTATCCAACCTCGAACCTGAAACTCAAAGTTTTCATTTTTCTAACCCGGCTGACCTTCCCTATAAAAAGTATCCATCAATGACTGTGTTGAAGTGGTGGGATTACAGGGCATTTTCTTTTTAACTCTTTTCCAATAGATTTTTATGTCATCACTCTCGTAATGAAACTAATGAGTATAAATGCATTTTTACTCTCTGGCTAAGCCAGTAAGGTCAAATCTGTGCATAGGTGGAAGATTGCTGGGATTCAGTATTAACCCTCAGCACCATTACCACAAACAAGCATGTACTGAGCAGGACTTATTTAATGTGAGGATCTAGGTTGTCTTTTTTGCAACAACATAACTCAATCGAAAAGATGGAGGATTTCCTCCCCTCCCCACCCCCCACCAGGTTACACAGCTGATGAACATAACACTAACTTAAATGTCCGACTTCAAAATCCACACAAGACAAACATTTAGAAATGAAGGCATCTCCCTGAAACAATTTGTCAATAGTCACACAGATTATTGCCAGGTTCTACATGCCCATCTCTAAATTCTGTTTCCCATCTATCGAATTGCCTCTTCCCCTCTAGTAACATCTTTCTTAACTAGTTCCTATTTTATTACATTTTTAGTGAGTTATTAGAAAGTCAATACCTATTCCATGAAAATGCTTACAAAATGGAAAGAGGTATTAACCCACAATTCATCCAAGCAGAGGCAATGTCATTCATTTTAACAGTCCAGATGAGTAAAGTTTCATGCTTATAACATCATATCTTCTATAGAGATTATTAGTGGTAACATTTCTTTTCATGCAGAAAGCAGATACCAGTATTCTTATTACTTTTTAAATTGTCAAACAGCAGTCAATCATGTCCCCTGAAATGTTGATCTAACAATCATTGCTGGTTAATATTGACCAACTAATTTAAAAGTTTCAAAGGAGATGTATACAATTTGCCCAAGGTGACTTCAAAATAATGCCCAATCCAGTTAATGTTTACATCCCTAAGGTGCTTACCTCCACTAAAAACCAGCCTTGCACATTAGCCCCACAGGAAAGGACAGCTCATGCCAGAGTTAAGGGTGGGCTCCAAGATAAAGAGCAACCCAGCTGGAAAGCCGAGGTTCAAACACGTTTGGTTTCCATTAACTGGGTTTGCAACTGGGTTTGCCCCTTCAGAGGCAATGAACATTCCTCTCCCCAACCTAAAAATTCCTACTTCCTCCAAGATGGCAGATCCAGGAAAAAGTCCTGAATCAGAGAACTGAGCTCCTAAACAGTTACCCTTTTAGGCTGATTTTACACAAGTTTTATTTTGTGATGCAATTGATACATGTTTATCATGAACTAAAAACAGAAAACACCATTCATCACAATAAGAATTAACTGATATCTCATCACTATTGTTTTTGAAAATATGTGACAAAATGAAGTCATGTTAATTGTTTTCACATATCGCTGTATTGTCACCATCCTTTCTAAAATTTTAAAATAACCTGGTTTCCAATTGAGAGTAGGTATGTTAAGGTCATCAATCAATCCTTTCTGACGTTTGTATATTTAGATTGCCTCCAATTGTTCTCCATTATAAACACTTCAGCAATGAGTGTCCTATACCTCAACTCATTCTACAAAGAATTACTGGACTTCTAAAAAAAAAAAAAAAAAAAAAAAGCCTGGCACATAGTACCAAAATTTTTACTCATATTCTTAATTACTCCCTTAAAATATATTTCCCTGAAGTGGAACTTTTGGTCAAAACACACTTTTCAGAATTTGATTGGAGAGAGTTTATATCAGTAGATACTTCTGTCAACACCACCTGAGATTATCTCCATCACCTGGACTTCATCAAGGAGGGCAAGCAGGTACAGCTGCTTTAGAGCAGTGCTACTCAAAGTGGTCTTCGGACCAGCATCATCTGCATTTTGTAGAAATGCAGATTCTTGGGTTCTACCCCTGAGATCTACTCAGTCAACATCCCTGATACTTGGGACTAAGTAATCTGGATTTTAATAAGCTCTCCACATGATTCTCTTGCTCATTAATGTTTGAGAACCAATGACCTCAAGCATAAGAAACAGATCTATCAGTGTCACCAAGCAACACACATCCTCCCAACTATCTTCACTGTTTTGTTCTTTCTCAATAACCTTTCCGAAACCAACTCATAGCTAATTCTTCAACAGAGGCCCCAAATAGGTATAAAGTCAGCTTTTCAGCTAGTTTGGCAAGACAGTGAACTTCAGAACTGAAGTGGACAAAATATAGAGGCACGTAGAGGGGAGAGAGGGAAAGTGTCTTCTGCACAGGGGCGGAAAAGAAGGGCCACAGGGTTCTGTGAGAAGCAAGGCATGTGAAGCCTTGATGTTACTTGGAAGATCAGCTTTCGAGGTCTGCCTCATCTCATTTGTAACTCAATAACCTTGGACAACTACTTAATACTATTGATGCTCAGTTTCCTCTTTTGTTTATCAGGGATAAACATCCCATGTTGCAGGTTGTTGTCAGGTTCACAAATGATAAGCAATGTGAAATACTTGGAAATTATAAAGCCCTGTCCACATTAGGGGGTAACATTATTATCAGAGACCTGGGTGTAGGCAAAAGTTGCCCTTCCTGTGCTTTCCCTCTTCCTCGTTCTTACATTGAAATTTCACTTCTTCCCCCAAACCTTCAAAGGCCTCACTTATCAGTCATCAACATACGAAGCAAACTGCCTCCTTGGCCTCCTTTTAAGAGGTATCACTTACACTTCCCAGTTGGAATATTATCTTCCTTATCTCCAGACTGCAGAAATGCATGGCCTACCACCTCTCTAAGTTGGATGGAAAAATCACTTAGATGGAACACCCCAGTTGCAGGGAAGGAAAGAGACTGTGAAAGTTCCAAACACTGTTGGGGAAGGCAGCATGACATTTGCAGCTCAGAGTAGGAGCCCAAATTTTGACCTTCTCATTAGGAAGAAGAAGGGGTCTTTGGCACTACAAGAATAACACGGCCAAAAGAGAATTCTTGATTTCCCTTTGAAAATCTGTTTTCACCCAGATTTTCCCATCTTAGGAGAGAGTGGCGTGTTTTCCTCACACCAGAAATCTGAATTACCCTTGATTCCTTTCTTTCACTCACCTTCCAGGTCTAATTAGTCACGATAAACTATTGCCTTTAAGCAACTTGCTTAACCTCTTTGAGCATCAGTTCCCTCCTCTGAAAGACAGGGTATAATAATGTATCTTATTCCAGGCTTTCAAGAATTAATTTAGACAGCCTTCTAATCCTTGACCATCCACCCTGCAGAAAGCACCAACAATCTCTCTACAGTGTGAAGCAACACCTCTGAGAGCCATTGCATAAATATTCATGGGACTCAGGCTACATTGCAGGCATTCTATACAGGACATAGCATTGAAAATGACAAGAGGATTCCTGTTCTGCTAGAGTTTATAATCCAGAGGGTGGAAAGGTAGAGGGAGAAACAGACAAAAGAAATAGCAAGAAGAATTTCATATAAGAAAATTATCTTAAATCTCTCCTTGGACAAAACCTATTCTGATCTGAAGGTGTTGTCCAAGAAGAGACTTAACATAATACGGTAGAGAGTAGATATGTGGCTACCTAAAACTGGGTGGTTGGAACTGGCCTCTCTGAAGAGGTCCCATGTAGGCTGAGGTTTGAATGACAAGAAGAAACCAGCCACGTAAACAGGATGAAGAGACAAGTCATTCCAGACCGAGTACAAATGCCTCTCTGTCTGAGTGAAACTTGGAAAGTCCAAGGAATACCAAGCAAGCTAGCACAGCTGGTGCATGTGGGACACAAGGAGAGAGGTAATGAATAGAGTCAAAGGAGTGGTACAGTGAGACCAAAGAGGGTTTTGCAAACCAAGGAAAGAAGTTTGAATTTGTCTGTTTATTTCTTTGTTTCAGTGACAAGAAAGGCCAGGTAATAGTCTTAAGTGGAAGAGTGATTTGGTTTTATTTTCCTTTTTAAAATATCACCCTGAGTACTTCCGGGGGAATGGATTGCAAGAGGACAAGGGAACCAATGGGGACAGTATTTACGATGGTTCAGATAAGAGAAGATGGTGGCTGGACTGGGGTAAAGACCAGGGAGCTGGAAAAAGTGGACAATTCTGGATATGATCTGAATATAAAGTCCAGAGGACTTGGTGACCAATTATTCCTAAAAAGTAGACACAAGAAAAAAAAATAAAAAGATCAAGAATAACTCAGTTTCTAGTGTGCACGCCTATGAAGCTACTTACTGGGATGGTAAAACCCAGAAAAAGCAAGATTATAATGAGAAATAAAGAGTTATGCTTTAGTCACATTATTCTTGTGATGCTGGCAGCATGCATGTAGAGATGTCAAGTTGGCATTTAGATTTGTCTTGTCTTGAGTTGTAGGGTGTGTTGAGGACTGGAGGTAAAACATTCAGGAGTAATCAGAATCCCAGATTCCACCCAAGGACGTACTTCTTAAATGTGTTACACATTGATATCCTTCAGACTCTTGGCCATACCTTAGAAAAGTACAGGTGAAAGACATAGCTTCTGCCCTCGAGATACTCTCAATGTCCTGAGGAAAAGGCAGATACACAGAAAAGTATATCATACTATTTGTCAGTGCTAGGATGGATGGAGGTGTTATAGGGTGCTAACCACGGCCTTGAGCTCTTCTGGTCCTCATTTCTATCACACAAACTGTCATAGTACCACTTGTCTTGACAACAGGGCAATAGGCACATTTCAAAGGAAATGATGTAGATGGAAGTGAATGAAAGACACAGAGACTTGCATTATTATCCCTCTGCAAAGAGGGAGAAAGCTGGCATGAAGAGAGTATTCAAAGACTTTTCAGCAAAACACAGGGCTAAGTTCTGGTTGATAGGACTCAAAGGAGCCTGTCTATCTAATCATTGCAGCAGGAAATGTAATTCTTCACAAAGCCAATGTTGCTGTGAGGGAATTTGCATGAGGTCCAAGATAGGATGTAAAAGTTTCTCTGCTGTTGCTGTAGCTGAGTGATAGCTCCTAAAAACAGGCACGCCATACTTGGTGGCTGTTTTTTCTATACCAGCTCACCTTTGATCCTTAGCAAAAGTTTAACCTTTAAACTTTCCACCCGTGACATCACATTGTCCAACTGTGAGAACAATGAGCCATGGAGGGAACATGACCTGCTCAAACTTTGACACTATCCCCTAATAACTGCAGCATGTGACTCTGTCCCTTAGCCTCAGTTTCTGGAATTGTAATATGGTTGTGATAATCATCTTCCAGGTAACTTTAAGGATTTATCAAGACAATGAATGTGTTGTGGAATCATGGCCTCGACCGAGAGTCCATCCAGGAGGATGGGGAAGAGGAAGTAGAGAAGTTGGTTCTGGTGGAATTGTCCAGAATTATTGATTCAGTTTTTATATCAAAATGTGAAAATAAATGCAAGGTTTGGGGAATTGACACTGAGAGTCCCATTATACAAGTGGGCAGCTGTGTCCTTGCTGGAGAGTATGAAGACACTCTTGGAACCTGTGTTACATTTGAAGCAAATGTTGAACATGGTGATGCAGAAGGCAGTAATAAAATAATGCTAAAATATAAACACTGTACAATGAAGAAGTTCAGCATGACAAGCACTCTTTTGACAGAAAACAAGAAAGGAGAAGAAAGCCTAGGTGGTGTGAAATGGCCGCAAATCAAGGACGATGATTTCTGCTATAGACCCAACATGATTTGTAGCTTTCTGCATGAAAATGAAGATGACGACGTTGTAGCTCTAGCCTCAGATAAATCTTTGGAGTTGGAAGAACAAGAGATTCAAAGGAAAGATAATTCAAACCTGAGTTATAAACAGGGGAAATCACTGAACTTGGAATAAGAGAATTCTGGCCCTCTTACTGATATCTCTTCTTTGGAGATGGAAGGTTATTTTTTTTTTTTTATGGAAACTCAAGATACTGCCTTGAAAATCACTCTTAGATGAAATATTTCTCATAACTAGTAACAAATTTTTTGGAGTTTTTATATAAAATCATTGTGTAGATTTCAGTTGTTTACTCTTTTACTAGATTTGTTGGTTATACATGCATTTCTGATTAGAGCACAGTTTAATGTCAAAGTCATTAAGGACCCAATAGGAATTAAATTTTTAAAAATCTGGTATAAATGACTATTGGGACTCTTCTGTGGTAAGTCCGTTAAATTGAGGGTTTTATTAAGGTAAGTGTATGAGTTTTTTTTAATTGGAGCTATTATAAATTCCTGCAAACTTAGTGGCTTAAAATGATACAAGTGCATTATCTTGTAGTTTTGTAAGTCAGCTATCTGACATGGGCTGGGCCAAAATCAAGGTGTTGGAAGGACTTCATTCTTTTCTGGAGGTTGGGGGTGGAGGACACTCTGTTCCCTTGTTCATCTATTTGTTGGCAGATTTCAGCTCTTTGCCACTGAAGCATCAGTGTCCCATTTTCTTCCTGTCATCTGAGGGCCATTTCCAGCTTCTAGAGACTGCCTACATTCCTTGGCTTCTGGTCTTTTTCTCCTCAAAGCCAGTAAATCTCTTCCTCCTCCCAACATCCTATTTCTGACCCATCTTGCTAATTACCTGACCCAGTCTCTGTTCTTTCTTTTTTATTTTGTAACAATCACAGAAGTATTCAGGTTAGCCATGGGCCCATATAGGTGTATATATGTATGTATATGGCCATATGACAAGTTCTGGTCAGTGACATGGAATTCTAAGTGTTGAGTTGTGGATGCTTCTGGAAAATTTCCTTAAACTTTAAAGCATAAAGGGAGATGAGCCACTTTTTTTCCTGCTGGAACATGGATGTGGTGGCTAGAGCTTCAGCAGGCTTTCGGACTATAAAGAAACTGTGGAAATAGAATCTGTGAGTGACAGAGCAACAAGATGGAAGATTGGATCCTGAGATGATGCTGCCCTGGACTGCCAAGAATAAAGAAGGTTAATAATAAAACCCTTTCTTTTTCTCCCTGGTGAAATGACTTCAAGTTTACCTTTTGGCACTGTTTCTCCGGAAATCTGCTAGAGAAGGTAATAATAGAATGTCAGCTGTGAAGTCAGGCAATATTGTTTGTGATTAAAAATGACCCCTTATTGGGGCCCCTGGGTGGCTTAGTTGGTTAAGTGCTGACTCTTGATCTCAGCTCAGGTCTTGATTTCAGGGTTATGAGTTCAGGCCCTGCATTGGGCTCCATGTGGAGCCTACTTAAAAAAAAAAAATGACCCCTTATTGGTAAATTCTGTCTAGACCAGGAAGACTACAATAGCTATAAATGCCCTTTGGCAAATAATGGACTTTGAACTTACTTAAGCACTGTGTATTGTTTATTTGTTTGTTTGTGTTTTGGAGTGGGCTCTGTGCCCAGTGATGGGCTTGGACTCACAGACCTGAGACCAAGAGCTACATGGTCTACTGACTGAGCCAGCCAGGTGCCCCCAAGCACTGTATTACTTATTACAAAGATTCCTGAAAGCTACACTCATGGCTGTTTCAAGAGATGCTGACTCTTGCAAAGTCTGAAGGTTCTAAGCTAGCCCAGCTTCTGCATCCACCCAAATAATCTTCTTCTTACACCTGAACTGACACATGGGCACCAGATTAAAACCTCCTGTAGAAATAAGGCTCACACCGTTGTTCTGTTTCCTGTGAAGTTAAGTGAGTCTGGTGCTGGGTTCAGTCCTATAGGCCAATAAAGCCTACTAGGTCCTGTGAGTGTGAACGTCTTTCCAAACCTGTGACTGCCACTGTTGAGGCAGAGAAGGCGCTGCCACTACCTGCCTCTGGCCTTTATGTGAAAGAAATAAGTTGTCTCTTGTTTAAGTCACTCTGTAATAGCCACACCTAACCCTATTTAATATATTATGCATTTTGAAAAACAGAGAAAAGTATAAGGAAGTAGAATGGAAAATTCTTGAGATTTGTAATCTTGCTAATGATATTGATCTAGACTAGTATAGTTCTACCTTAAATTGAATATGATAATAAAGTCTTATATTCTTTTTTTAACTTTATTTATAATTTTTTATTATGTTATGTCACTTAAATTCTTGTATTCTGAAAAGAAAAAAAAAAAAAAGACAATGAAAGCACCTAGCAGAATCATTGGTACACATCGAGTGCCCTAAAAATGGAGGAGAAGAATGGCATACGAGTTTATTCCAACTTTATTCACTCAGGGTGGCCATAAGTCAGTTTCTTAATCTGGGTATTGCCACCACCTAGCAGAATGGAGGCTGTATGTATGTTATTGGAATGAACAAATGGCATGCAGAATAGCTATATGAAGTCCTTGAAGGACACAATAAGGTACCTCTGGCTAAAAATGCCTTCCTCTATACGAGAGACCCTTTACTTCAGAGCCCAGATGGTGCCCAGAAGTTGGAGAAATCAATTTTATGATTCACAATCTCAATAGCACCTTTGTTTGAGAAGAGAGACATTGATACTCAATGGGAGAAAAAAGAACAGTCCCTGTCACTATATAATTACCTGGGTTTTCCTCCTCCCCTCTAACTAAAGGCAAAGCTTACTTTGACAAAGGGAACACTAAAACCTGCTTCTGCTCTGGCAGATTAAAAAAAAAATGTCATTTTCAGGTTCCTCTGAACACAATCATCTCATGCAGTAGAGAGAATATTCATTGAAATCAATTCTCTTCACTTTGTAAAAGTTGAGTCACACAAAAAGTCAAGGTTTGCTTAGACTAATATTGCCCACAGTATGTCAGCTGGAACACTGGATCTGCAGGATGTCAGTAACTATTACCAGCAAGAAAGGGCTCTATGGCACCTCTGTTTGAGAAACAATAGGGTAAAAGTAAAAACTTTTAAAGGGTGAAAGTTGAGGAGTTCTGTTAACTGTTGAGTTGTTTCTTCTTCAGTGTGCTATGAGGCAATGTCAGTCTCCATCAGAGGGTGGACTGTGGCTCACTTCGCTGGATTCCTAGAGCATCTTAAAGGATTTGCCATACTTTGAGAAACATTGCCTTAACTCAGGGGACGGGACCAGATAACCTTTCCCATCCCTCCTGTCCCAGATTAGCTGTTCATTTCCTGCCCTAGAATATTCAACTGGATGCTACCAATAGGTTGAGCATGTTTGCAGACTCTTGGAAATGATCTCTGAGAATCTCGTGACTCAATTTCTTTTTTCATATAAAGATTCATTAATTCATCAAACATACATTAGAAATCTGCTATAGATCAGGCACTGTGATTAAGGTAGTGATCTCTCTTGGAAAGAAGGTGTTCTTCAATTATAGAAATGAGAGAGAGGAGAAGGGAAACCCAGGTCAGGATGGAGGATTTTGGAATCGGAGAAAGCCCAAGGAGGTCGGGGGATGAGAAAGAAGAGCTTGCAGCAGACGGATAGGTCAGAGTTCCAATTAACTAACATGTATTTATTGAGAGTTTCCTGTTACAGGTTCTCTTTTACGTGTCAGGAGCATGAGAGTGAATAAGGCACAAGCCTGTTAACTCTATGGGGAAAAGAGAAAATTAGATTTTGCTTTAGATAAGCCATTTTGGTTACCATGTGGAAGGGGCAAGACCATGGCTGAGATATAGGCACAGTGAACTAGATAAAAATCAGAAAGCCTGACCTGGAGCCATCACAGTGAAGATGTTGAGACATAGATACACCTGGAAAGCTCTTAAGGGTACAGAATGGACAGAATGTGATAAATGACTGAATTTAGAGGTTAAATAAGAGATACAAATCCAGAAAAAGTTTTAGGAAATCAGCTTTCAGCAATTAGGTAGAAAGTGGTGCCAGTCCATGAGCTGGGTAGACCCTGGAAGGACTGCCAGTGCAGGTGTGTGGGTTCAAGGTATGTGGGGGCATTCAAAAGATGTCAGACAAGCAGTCAAGGAGTTAGAGATGCAGGTCTCAAGGTCAGAACAGAGGTGGAAGAGGTAGATATTTGCTAGCCATCACAGATATACTAAGTAAAGTCATTAAAGTAACAGGATCATTCAGAAAGAGTGTGTAGAATGGGAATTAAGGAGCTTCCAGAGAAACATGTTCCTACTAACATTGATTTTAGCCCAGTGAGATCCTTTTGAACTTCTGGCCTTGAGAACTATAAGAAAATAAATTCTATATTGTTTGAAATACTAAGTTTGTGGTGATTTGTTAGAGCAGCAATAGAAAACTAGTAGAGGTAGTCAGAAAGAACCACAATTCAACTTGGAACAAAAAATGGTGACCCCTAAATGTCCTCTTCTCAGAAGAAGCAAGACATGGGTCAGTGTGCCTTGTCTCCTATATGCTCACCTACTGAGTACTCAGGGAAAATAAGTCTGGCTTCCCATTTTTTATGGTCTTATGCTAAGCACCTCAGCATAGCACAGAAATTAAGATGGCAGAACTCACATACAGTATAATTGCATTCACATGAAGTTAAAAACAGGCAAAACCAATGAACAGTGTGAGAAGTAGAGGGAGGTTTTCACTAGGTAGAAGGTGCAGTGATTGGGAAGGAACATGTGGGGGTCTTCTGGGCATTGGGTACATTCTATTTCTGGACCTGGTGATAGCCATGCTCACAATGTGATGACACAAGGATTCACAGATATTTTTTTCTCTAAAGGGTCATCTAGGAAATATTTAAGATTTGGAAGCCATATGCATCTGTCTTAACCACTCAGCTCTGCCACTGAAGTTCAAAAGCAACTACTGACAGGTCGTAAATGATGGGTATTGCTGTATTCTAATAAAATGTTGTTTACAATAACAGATGGTAGGCTGGAATTGGTCCGTGAGCCACAGTTTGATGACCCCTATGATAGTGTATTGAACTATATATTTATGATCTGTGCACTTCTCCACATGTGTTTCATTGCACAATTTTTTAAAGTTTAAAATGTAATAAACTAACTATAATAGAGGACAGGATTCTGGATTCAGACTGCCTAGATTCAATTCCTGACCCTTCCACTCAATTACCCTGTGATGTCTATCTGCTTGACTTCTCTGTGTCTCCATCTCCTCATCTACAACCTGGGGACAATAATACTACCTACTCTGTGAGTATTGTAACATTGAAAGGAGATCAAATATGTAGTGTTTAAAGCAGTACCTGGTCTATGGGCAGCCTTCAATCAATATTTGCTATTATTCTTATTGATGCTCATACCAATTGTATCCATGTTGGGTCACAGAGCAGCAGCTTCATCATTCTCCTGCCACAATCTTTCAGTGGCTCTCTGTGTTCCTCCAGATTTCTTAAATGGGTAGGGGAGGCTCATTCAAGCCTCTAAGTTGTACCTTGAACCACACTGAGGCTCCTGGCAACTTGGAACTCCCTCACCACACCATGTTCTTCATGCCCCTGTAATTTGGGGAATACTGTTCTAACTACCTGGGATGGCTGTCTTCTTAGCCACTTGGTAACCTCTTACGCTACTCTTCAAATAAATGCCATCTCCTATAGGAAGCCTCTCGGCCCTCTGTATCATAGATTACTAACCTCAGAACTTGAACACCTGTGTCCATTCTTATTTTTCTCATTCCTATCTGTCTGTGTTGGTCAAGAGCCAAGCACACTCTAGGCACCCAATACAGAATGAACTGCATATATGTGTTCCCTTTTGACTGCAAGCTCTTACTCATCCTATCTCCCCAGCCCTTAGCATAGTACTCAACACTTGGCTAGTGCTCAATCAATATTTGTCACATGGATGAATGAATTGATTGCTGGAACTAACCCCAAGGCCTGGGCATCCCACAGACAAGTAGAGCCAGATAACAAGAAGCACAGTACCAATCTCAATGAGCCACATAGAGATTTCCAGCCATCATGAGTTCCAGTTACCAAGGGATAATATTATAAGAGTCTTATCTGTATTTTACACCACAGGGGAAATTCTGTGGATGTTACTATAATTATTGCTCATATTTTCCAGTCATAACAACAAACAAAATACATACCCACCATTTCCCAAAGAGTCAGTGAGAGACAAATACCCTATTGAGAAAATTATATTGCACATCTGCTGTCCACAATTGTCTACAACTCCCATAGAATCCAAGAACATCGCATTAATGCTAGAAAGGACCTCAGAGACCAACTAGTCCACCCCATCATTTTATAGATGAGGGGAAAATAACATGCAGAGTTCTTTTTTCCAGATCATTTTGCTATGGTGCTTTTTTACTGGAATTGATGACATAATATAATTTACAGGTAATATTTTATTTCACTTGTAATCTTACATTTATAGTCTTACAAACATACATACATAGCTGAGGGGAAAAATTACAATTATTTGGAAGAAGTGTTGTTATACAGCCAGGATCTAAAGAGAGAAAGTTCCTTGGGTACAATTTTGTCACTTGTCAATAATGACAGTTCATGACATGGAAATCACTTTCACAGTAATTTCCAAACCATGTCATGATGAACATAATGCCCACGTCTGAAGAAGAACAGGATGTTGTAGGAATAAATGCATGAATTGTTTTGTTATATCACAAACCATTGATAGAAAGAAAACAGGTGTTATCAAGAGTACTCATCATTCTTCAGGGAGTTTCCAAGGGCATCTACAGATGCCTGCTGTTCTGACCAACGCCTACAACTCTGGAACCTTGTTTTTCATATTCTGAATCATCCCAGTGTGTCTCCTTTCCCTGCTGCCATGAAGAAGTTATAAAAACCCCAAGTAGGACTGCCATGGGCAATTCTTGAAAAGCAAGAGACAAAACCAGATTGGAAATAAGAACCATGTTCTTCATGCTCTTGTTTTGCTGCTTCTTTTGTGTCATGTTTCTTTAGTGCCCTGCATAAACCCTGTATCCTAATCAGACCAAACTTCTTGATTATCCCATTACCTGATTTGATGGTTCTCACACACCTCTTGAGGCCTGGAATCTCCTTCTCTTGACCATTTCCCTGGTCAACTTGCAACTCGGAAGAATGCATTTCAATTACTTCTCCCTGCAAACAGCGCTATTTCACAGCTTTCAGCAAGTGCCTCATCAGTGCTCGTATCTCAGTTCTGAGGCACCACAGGTTACTTAAGACAGGGACTAGGTCCTACTCCAGTGTCTAGCATAGTAGCAGGCAGTGCAAGTTTGCCAAATGAATGGATGATGCAGTAAAGTTATGGGGAAAACCAGGTTCAAGTAGGATAAGAGTGGGCACTGACATTATACATTCTGCCCAATCATTTTTGGGGAACAAAGTGAGCCAGGTTTCTTTATAAATAGATTTTTTGGAGTCTTCCATGTGCAAATCTGCTTAGTAAATATCCAAGGGGGTGGTTTTCACTAAATACCTAATAAAGATAGACTTCCTAACTTATTTGTCCCTGGAACGCGGTGTGTGTGTGTGTGCGCGTGCACATGCACGTGTGATGCTTCTGTTACCAAACTCAGAAATTCTGCTCAGGAGATGCAGCTTTATGACTTCTTCAAATGGACCATTTCCTTAAGAGTGAGACCATTACCAGAAAGTATGTTGTTAATCGATGGCTAAGTCATAGATCCCATGTGCAGGGCTATGAGTGCAACCATGAGTGGTTAAGTTGAATTAGACTTAAGGTACCTCTAGTCAACTTTGAGGTCAAAACTCCCACAATGAAAAACTTCTGAAGTTCTGCAAAACCTATCTGGACTTCTGACCCAGAGACATCTTGCATATTTTCCTTAAAAATAATTAAGTAAATGGCCATGCCAAGTTTTAGCTTTTACTCTTTTCATCTCTAGGTAAGTAACAGGTGCCAGAAATAGCTTCTTACCATTACATTTGTGTGACACATTTCTGGGTGATCTGCATGCAGTATAGTATGGATAAGGAGCAGAAAAACCACCTTTTGAAACTGATAATTTTCCCACAAATGATATTTTTGTAGGCATAATATTCTTGTCAATGATTTTATTTATGCTTGCTGTGAATCTCCTAGGTATTATATGAATGAATAAGGTAAAAAGGCAATGTGATTCAGAAATTTATCCCCAAACCATTTACTGATCATTTCCTATGTGTCGGTTGTTAAAGGTACAAAAGTCCAGTTCTAGAAACTGAAAAAAAAAAAAAAATCTATCAAGGAGATTACTGTTCCTCTGCAAAGACAAATCATAATTTAAAAGAAAAACAGCTACCAAGGAATATCTTGCAGTTTTAAAAGCCTGGTATGTGGTAGATGCTCAATAAATGTTGAGTGAATTAGTAAATGAATGCACAATGGACTAACATGGACAGCATATGAATGCATGTCTGGACATAGCAGGATAGGGCTACACGAAGAGCTGAGAATGGAGAGGGACCTTGCAAATGGGAACCCTCAAATGGACATGTTCTAGATGCATGGGGAGAATAAGTGGAAAGCTTAAGTGAGTAAGGTAGCAGAAGGAGAGAGCTTTTAATGGCAAAGACTGGACATGTCTGACAGGAGCATGGAGTTTGGGTTGGGACACAGCTTTCATGTTGGACAGTTACACTGGGAAAAGATTTAGAAGAACATTAAATGCCATGTTATGGACCCAAAATTTTATCCTGAAGGTAAAAGGAAACACAGAAAGAAGCTCTGACCTAAGGAGTGATAGATGTAGGTTTGTTTTTTGGAAGAAAGTTGCCTTATCATGGATCACAAGGATGGAAATATCCATTAGTTAAATATTGAATGAAAGGACCCCTCTCAAAGCAGAAGTCCTCAGGAATATAGGTACAGGTCAATGCTTCAGGATTCTGTACAGGCAAGGAATTGAGAAGATAGTGCTGGAGAGAAGCAACTCTGACATAAGACAGACTGATTTTTCAGTCTCTACCACTTACGAGCTGTGAGATTTAGGGCAAGTTACTTAACCTTGCCAAACCTCAATTTCCTCCACTGCAAAATGGGAATAAGGTTGATGGTCAGGATTAAAATAGATGATGAATGTCAACTGTTTACAAATTACCTGATTCAAAGTAAATAGTCAAAACTTGATCTATTAACATAAAACTTGAAATCTCAATTGACATCTCATCCTCTCAAATAGCTCTTGTAAGAAGTAATGGATTAGTGAATCAGCTTTGAAGATGTTAATCCCTCAGTCTCCCTTCCTGTGCGATTTTAGAACGTGTGTTGAGGGAACGTTGAAAGTCAGAATTAATATTTGGTTTCTTTCATTAATATTTTTGCTGTATTTGAGCATGCATAATTGTATGCTGCGGGGATTTAAATTTTTGTGACATCAAAGGCCTATTTGTGCCCAGCCTACTTCTTGGTATCTTAACTCAGTTTCCATTTCCTAGTGACAAAAGTTAGAGAAAGACAACGCCAACTCATTCTCAATGTCCTGCTTTAGAGACTTGTCCAAAGTCACACAGCCACCAGCCAATGAAGAAGCAGGTCCTAGAATGTAGGTTTTCCCTTTCCCAGACTGGTGTCCACTCACATCCACAAAATGGCTTTTTTCAGCCCTACTAAAATGAGCCAACCAAGCAGTGATACTAATATGAGAACAGGTACTGAAGCAGCCACTTGAAGAGGTACAGGAATGCATAGGTGCTTCCTGGCATGTGGCAAATATGTAGTGTTCACTTTCCAAATGAGTCAGATACACATTCTTATGGCTTCATTCCATTTTTGCATTAAATACAAAAAATCTTATACAGCAACCCACATGCAAATATTTGAAATGGTGCTTTTCAGCTTGCAAGTCTTCCCTGAACCTTCTAATCAAACGACCGGAATCGGTATGGAAACAGCATAGAAAGCTTTTGTAATTTTGTATCAGAAATTTCCAAGCTGTGTGCCACCTCGTCAGGGGATCTCATCCTGAAATCAGTACTTCCCCGGCTGACACCGAAGACTTTGCTCTGAAAGGACAGCCCCACGTTGCAGAGTACATGCCTAAATATAGATCATATAGGTGCTCCCCTCTCGATCCCTATTAGCTGAAGTCATCAAACATGGGCTCAAAGTAACACTCCATGAGTTAGTCTTGGTTTGGAGTCAGAAGTTACATCTGGCCCCATGACTTTGCAACTGCCCATAAAAATTAGGAATTATTCCATAAATAGAATGCCATTTTATGAAGGCCTCATGATGCTGTTACTGACACTAAGCACTGAAGCTAGTTCAAAGTGCACCTCCTACTTCAAAACTCAACTTAAATGTCCTCTTGGTAAGAACTTCCCTGCCTAGCCCCTTTGTTCCCAAACTGCTCTGCAAGTGCTCCTCCATTCTAATAGTTTGCGTGTTTTACTGTGTGTTGATGTGTTAACACATTGCCCACCCAAAGCTGTAGTTCATGTGGAGGTAGGAATTGTCAAATTCTCTTTTCTGGAGGCCAAGGGGCATCCAGCTTTGGGGAAGTCCCCGCTCTTTGGGTGTTGGAGCAGATGTGGCAGTTAGCCATAGCAGACACTGCACAAAGGATAAGTGGATGAATGCACATCAGACCTAAAGAGGGTCACCACAGCAGTACTAAGGTCCTAACAGCATCAGTGTTAGTTCTAAAAAGGAGTGCAAATCTGGAGGGAAAAAGATAGGACTAGATATAGAAGATAAGTGATGTGGAAGGTAGGGAAGTGAATATGAAGTGGAATGAGGTAGAAAAGCTAGGACAGAGGCAGGATGGGTGGGAGAACAGGAGAACATTTCCAGGGACTGTAAGCTCTCTTGTAATGGCTTAGAGGCCAATGTAAAGGAGAGGCTGGACTGAAGACAGCCCCTTTATACAACTCTTGCTCTCGACACACTGCCCAAAACAAATCAGTTGCTGATAACTGTTCACCAAATAAACAAATGAATGAATCTTAGAGTCTTGTAAGAGTTGATCTACATAGTCAAATAATCTGTGTCTCAAAGAGTAATTTGGCCATCCTTTCTTTTAGCATTTTTCGTAGGCTGGCTTGTTTGCAAGTTATGTATCTATGAGTGCCCCCCCCAATCAATGATTACCCCAAAGGAACAGTCACAAAGTCATAGCAGAGATCAGACTATCCTGCACAGGGTAAGCGCTCCTTAAATACCTGTGGGGTTGCATGGAATAATACCAAATTTAGATGAATTTCTTTTCAACACAAATTGGTTTAGTGGCCCCCCAAAAAAAGAGTTTAGTTTTAGATGAAGGGTAAAAATAGAGACATAAAAAAATGAATAAGCACATGAAATGATACTCAACATCACTAGTCATTAGGGAAATGCAAATAAAAATCACAATGCGACTTCACATCATTAATATGAATATTATAAAGAAAGACAAAAACGAAGACCACAAAGAAAAAAAATCCAAAAAGTAACAAGTGTCGGTGGGGATGCAGAAAAATTAGAACTCTGTACGTTACCAATGGGAACATAAGATGGCATAGCTGCTGTGGAAAACAGTACGGTGATTTCTCAAAAAGTTAAAAATAGAATTACCGTAGGAACCAGCAATTCCACTCCTGGGTATATACCCAAAATAATTGAAAATAAGAACTGGAAGAGATATTTGTGCACACATGTTCATAGCAGCATTATTTGTGATAACCAAAAGGTGGAAATAGTAACCCAAGTGTCAGTCAACAGATAAATGCATAAACAAAATGAAGCAAACATACCATGGGATATTATTCAGCCTTAAAAAGGAAAGAAATTCTGACACATGCTACAACATGGATGAACCTTATAGATCTTACATTAAGTTAAAGAAGTCACTAAAGGACGAGTATTATATGAGTCTACTTATTTGAGGTACCCAAAGTATTCAAATTCCTAGAGACAGATAGCAGGTTGTCAGGGGTGGAAATAGTAAAGAATAATGAGTTATTGTTTAATGGTACAGACTTTCAGTTTCAGAAGATGACAAAAGTTCCAGAGATGGATGATGGTGATGCTTGTACAACAATGTTAATGTACTTAATGCCCTTGAACTACACACTTAAAAATACCTAAAATGGTAATTTTATGTTATGTGCTTTTTACCATAACAAATATATATAACCTATTAGCAAGATTTTATTTTTTAACAAATTATTTAGACCTTTTATTTTTTTATTTTATTTTTTCAGTGTTCCAAGATTCATTGTTTATGCACCACACCCAGTGCTCCATGTAATTTGTGCCTCCTTAATACCCACCACCAGGTGAGATTTTAAAAAATTGATTAATCACTAACTTCCTAGAGGTTTATCATTTTAGATATCTCTCTTTTTATCAATTTTAGAAAAAAAAAATGACTAATGAGCACCAAAAAAACATACAACCACACACACATACATACACACAAACACCTCAACCACAAACACACACAACAGTATTTTATAGCAAGGCTTCTTTTGCAAGCCGGATCGCTGACTCTAGTAATAGAAGCTAGAATAACATACCTCCAAGTCCTCTCAAGGAGTTAGCTTCCAAACGAGCAGGCAGGCTCTAGTCCCTCTCCATTGCAAAGGACTCACTCCTTCAGCCCCTTCCACATCCTTTGAGAATCATGGACTCAGAGCAGAAATAAGACTTTCTGTGAAGTATTCTGGTCTCTGAGAGAAAAGAGAAGTTTCTCTTCCTCTCTTATAATAGACTCTGCTTCAGTAAAACTCACTCACAAGCAAAGGGAAGGTAGAGAAACCTCTTACAGCTCACCTCCCCACACAGAATCTTGATGGACGCTGCACATATCACAATTAGACATCTGGCTCTGCCCCCAGACAATCCTGGATTGGTTCAGATCTACCCAAGAATTCAGAGAAGATCTGTGCTTTTGATCAACAGGTTTAACGAACAAATACATCAGCACACAGAACTGGAGACTGGAAAGAAGGGCCCTTCAGCCCCTGGTTCCTTCAGAGGCTTCCCTCTCCCCTTACCAACACTGTCACCTATCCTGCAAGGTCCAGTTCAAGTGTCACGTTGTCCCTGAGCCCTTCTCCCAATTACTCAAGTCCTTGGGGATTTCTTCTCTCTTAATTCCTAAATAATGGACTTAGATGTCCTTCAGAAAGAAGGTTTATAAAATAGAGTCTCTTTACACCTTATTTTCGAGTCCTTGCACTATGTGGTGTTTGGTCCTCAATTACACAGTGATGTTGTGATTAAAGCTTACTGCCCTGTCTTCTTTTCCCCACCCACTTGACACAAACTGCATCACAGGATATTCTCAGGAATTGGTTAAACTACTGAAGTACTTCAACAATAGCTTTATTGGATAGAAAGACAATCTCTTCAATAACATTGTCTTTCAGCAGATCTGGGTACATAGTAAATGCTCAGTAAATGTCTGTGAACTGGTCATCTTGTGAAATCCAGAAGTAGTAGTAGCTCTGAATATCTCTTCTGTGTCCATTAATCAAGTAAGAGGCAAAAGAAGGTTTCTCAGGAACCAGCCCCCAGAGTAGAGGCGATTCATGGGCTCCTCTGAGGGTCAGAATTGTAGATGACTTTGACATAATTGACCAACACAGTCTCTATTCAAAAAGGAAAATTAAGTCCAAAGAAAGACAATGGTCGGTCCAAGGTCACACAATGAGTTAGTGATAGCCCTAAGCCCGGAGCCTAAGTCTCAACCATGGGATAAGTGAGGAATCTAGACAAAGAGTTAGAAATATTCCATTTGAAAATGTCTTTCTTTGATGTCAGAGAAAATTTCTCACTGAGCTTTTGCACTGGGGACATTGTACATTGACCGGGCTATATCCTGCCTTTTACAAAGTTTCCATCTAAAATCATTTAATTCCAGAAAAAAAAAGTATGTTCAAAAGTCACAGAAAGTGGAAGAAAAGTGGAGACCAGCCATCTTCCACAGTATGGTATGGTAATTTCACTCCCTTACAAATTATTAAAAATATATCTCTTATTCAAGTGACTTCTACTGAGCACCTATAAGATGCCATGTTAGGTCGGGGGATCCAGCAATGAATTAGGCAAGGTCTCTGTCCTTGAGAAGTGCTGAAGATAGGCAAACAAACAAGTAATCTCTAAACTGTGGTAGGCACAATGACAGATGTTTATAACATGCCTCAAATATTTTCAGGCAGGCAGAGAGGAGGCATAGAATAAATATTTGTTGAATGAATGAATGAATGGACTAATTAATTAGACTTTGCCTGAGTTGTTTAGGGAAAGCTTTATAGAAGATTTACATTGACCCTAGGCCTTTATTCATTCATTCAAGTGCTCATTTATCCAGGTATTGAGCCCATGATTTGTGACTAGGCACTGTGATAAGCCCCAGATACAGGGATGAATAAAGCAAGGCCCTTGAACTTAATTATAGATCAGTGTAACAACTAACATTTTATTCTAGATGTCTTGTTCTAATCTCTGCATGTTCCATTAAAATGTCAGTTCTCTGAAGACAGGATCGTTCTCTTTCTCTCTGCCATATTTGAAACACCTAGAACAGCACCTGGTACCCGGTAACACTTTCATAAACACTGAATGCCTGACTGAATGAGCAGGTGGGTAGTACATCAACAATCCTGTGGGACCACAGAGAAGCAGCATCTTGTCAGCATCATCTCAGGAGCACACAGAGGAAGAAGAATCTAAGAAAGAAGAAAGAAGGACCAGGTAGGAAGAAAATGAGAAGAATGCATCATTGTAAGAGCCAATGGAGGGGAGAGCTTCCAAAAGGAAGAAGTGATTGACATGTCTTCCTCCAAGATCATTGTTGATGAACCCCCTTAGACCCCAGGACCAGGACTTAGATGGGACAAGCCTGGAGCCTCTGGCATGAACTCTGAGGAAGCACTGTCAGCGTCTTTCCAGTGTAGGGTCAGCACCTGAAAGCAGCACCTCCTCAAATTCTGCGTCCTCCATGACTCACTCACCCAAGCCCATTGAGCTTAGCACTGGGCTAGGTGCTAGGGCTCTAACTGTCAGTAAAACACAGTCCCTGGCCTCAAGAAATGCAAGATAATCATAGACAGACATAAGTGATTGCAATGATTACAATGCAGAAGGTGAGTTCTGAAGGTATAAGCAGAAGGAGCACAGGGAAATCAGGCAAAGAGGGTCTCCGTCAAAGCACAGGCTCAGAAAATGGGCTAAGTGCTTGAGCTGAGACTATGGGACAATCACAAACTCACAGAAGGAGAGGGAGGAGCAGCATTCTGGGCGAAGGATCAGCATCCACAAAGACATGGCTTGAAAGTACATAAAGTGTTTCGACATGGTGATGTGTGATAGCTGCAAGGGAAGGGAGACAGGCAGTATGTGAGGTTAGGAAGGTGGGCTCCCATTATGTGTCCTTTTAGACCAGAACTCCATCTTTATTTTTACAGTTATATTAGTATCTGGGGCCGTTTTCCTTGGAAACAGGGTGCTGCCTAAATTAATTGGGAGGCCATCAATCTGTTGGTCCTGCCTGGTCCTGGCCTCCCAGAGAATAGGGAGGAGGCCCCAACTGAGCCTTTGCTGCAGTCAGATGTATTTTTAGCCCCAGCAGAAAATAACAGCAGTGTGCATTTAATAAAAATATCAAGCCCTGGGAATGATCTAGTGCCAGTGCTGGAGCAATCAGGGACAGAATATGTTTCCAATTGAATTACTACTGTGGTCATAGTTATAAAAAGAGAGAGGGAGGAGAAAAATGTTAGGCTGGTCAGTTTCTCGGGAGCATTTAATCTCGGTTCGCTCTAATGTTAACGTTGGAAGACACATGAGCCAACTCTGCCCTTAGGAGTTATTTCAGGGGGACTGGCCAATACCGCAGCTTGCAGGCAAAGCGGGCAGCCCTGCTGCCTGAAGTTTCCTTCTTTTCTGTCTTCTTCCCTCCCACCTCCCCCTCTGAGTTTTGGCTTCCGCTTGTTCTGCTCACAAGCTGATGAGGCACAGTGTGAATAATTACGACGAGGGTAAATTTAGATTCTGACGAGGCTGAGGGATGTGGGCTCCGAAGCTGGGCTCCAAGAGCAGAGGAGCTACTGTAACACCAGAGAGAGCCTCAGGGGTCCTGAGCACTGCACTTCCCCATTTTGCTTCTAGAAAAGGAAGATTCCTTTGTTGAGATTTTCCCGATCTAATCACCATTTCAATCTGTCGGTCCCCTCACACCCTTCACCATGTCCTCTAGTAAAATATCATGGTTACTCACCAACACCTATGGGGGCTTCCTTTGTGCCAGGCACTGGCTGAGTGATTACAGACATTATGTCCTTTCATCCTCACACTGACATTAAAAAACAGAAAGCATGAGCTCTCGGCTACTGGGGAGGAGGATGGAATTAGGATAGATTCAATCACTTTCCAAAGGTCACCTTGCTAATAAGTGGGAGAACCTGGATTTGGGTTCATTTGAAAACTCATCTCCTGCTCTGCCCATGGTGTGACCCTGAGCTCCCAATCTGACCCACTTCTCTGGAACATTGGGCAGCTTCACACCCCCATATGTTACACATGCTGCTTACTCCCTGACATACCCTCCCACACATTTTCCTAGAATTATCTCCTAGAACGTCTTACTTTTTGTCCACATCCCTGTGGTATGTATCATCCTTAGTATTACTTACAATCGCTATTATATATTCAAGTCATATTGTATGCCAGGCATTATTCTAAGTTCTTTACATGTATCATCTGATTTAATTACTGCAACATTCTTACAACGAAGTTACTATTATTATACCCTTTTCATAGAAGGGAAACTGATGCCTAGCAAGATTCTTGGACTCACCCAAGCTTACAGTGCTGGTAAGTGGTAGAACTGGAAAAATAACTCTCCTTAATTGAGTAATTACCATGTGACAGTCACTGGACTTAGCCCGGGACACTATCATCACACGTAATCTTCACACCAATTGTGTGGTACCATTTTTAACCCACTTTACAGGTAAGAAGGCTCAGGCTCAGGAGAAATTGCAAGTTAACTTGACCAAGGTCACAAAGCCAGGATGGGAGCTCCGGTCGGAGAAACATCCAAACCCCTTGCTCTTATGCATAGCACTGAGTTGCTTCTTTATCTGTCCTCTAAAGGAAGTGTCCCTGCTTCAGAGACAAGGCCATGCATTATTCCTCTCCCACTCCTGGCACTGGTGCCCTGATGGACAATGGGCCTGCAGTAAGTGTTAGATAAGAGAATGAATAAACCCAGGGCGTTAGCAGCCCATTTTGAATGTGATGTGTTAAAATGCACTGGGAGATAAAAGGCAAAGTGGACAAGCTTATGAAGGAGAATCTTAGGACAGAGGACACTCTCAAGGCATGCAATTCCTGCCAGCTATTCCAGGCTGTCACATCAGAGTCGCATAAGGAGAGGTCCAACCCTGTCCCCCTGGGGTCCCTCACCCCCTTCCCCTACCCTGCCAGAGCTGGCAGACTGTCACAAGGCCCTGACTCCAGGTCCAGGCTGCCTGAGGCACCCAATGATAATGGCCGCCACTCTTGGTTCTTCTCAGTGCTTCCTGGTGTCCAGCTGCCCAAACAGCCATCCCTCCCAGTGCCCCTTCCCAGCTGCTCTGCATCCTGCCTGTGGTCAGAAAGCCATAAGGCCTTTTGGAATAAAAGGTCAAAGAGCTGAATATGGAATTGCCCAGGGAGCTCCCAAGAGCAGATGGTGGCATCCCCAAATACATGGCTGCCTCTTCCTTACACCTGTCAGGTTTTGCCTTTCCTGCCTCTCTGCTAGGAGAGCTGTGTAGAGAAGCCTCTGAGCCAAAGAGAGCTGGATTCCAAACCTGCCTCTTTCACTGTTTAGTCAGTAGATCCTGGACAAGTCATTAATCTCAATGAGCCTCCACGTCCCCATCAGTAAAATGGATATAACATCTCCGAATTACGAACTGCTCAGACTGTCAGATGACTTCACGAATGACAGGTAGGAGAGTACAAAGTTTAAGAAATGCTCTTTGCAGTAAAGGTAGAACTTCAGATCCACCTCAGGTGACCCACTGCCCCAGCTTGTCCAGGACTGAGAGATGTCCAGGACGTGAGACTTTGAGTGAGAAGCCTGGGAAATTTCAAGGCAAACCAGCAGGAGTTGGTTGCCCTAGTCATCTACCACACAATAAAGTTGGATAATAAGTGCTTCTTCCTTACAGGATGGCCACGGGATCCTGTGAAAATGCACGTAAAGTACATGTTCTCATTTGCTTCTGTTCAGTACACCTCCCCCCGGGTATACCCATTGATCACAGTGCTGTTTTCTAGACAAGGGGTTGAGTCATGCTGTTCAACCAGGCAGATGATAGCTAAAGCGAAACCATACTTCCCTTGCTAAAACCTGAAAAGTTCTCCTCCCAGGACGAGTGACTGCTGAGTGGTCCCCAGGTGTCCCCAGAAACAGATTTCTGTGATGCTAAATTTAAGCTGACTTCACTCACCTGCTTCATGCCAATCTGGTATTTTGCAGCTGTTGGCTGGGAGAATGCTCACTTAATGGAATGACTCAGGCCTTGAGCTGAGAGAATAAAAACAATAAACCAGTCGGCCTTTCAAGTTGCTCCCAAGAAAGATGGGTGGTAGTACAGCATCACTCATGGGTAGAATTCATGTCATCCATCCTGCTAGAAATGGACGGCCAAGAGGCCCAGAGCCTTGCAGACAGAAAAAGCTCAAGAAGAACATCCTTAAATATGTTGACTTTGAACTTTTGTTGACAACCTCATTTGAAATAATAAGGATTAATCATACTCTTATTTCAAATGTATTTGCCCACAGATATCTTTTATTAACATATCTTTTCTCCAAATGGTCAGAGGACATCCCAGAAAGCTCTTACTTTGAAATCATGACACCTGCCTACAAATTCCCATTCCACCCCTCCCCTCCACACACTACCCTTGTTTTATGTTAGCTTTGTGATCTTATATAAGACACTTGCCCTCTGACCCTCAGTTTCTTCCCTGTAAAGTGGAAACAATAATGTTTGCTCACCTACCTCACAGGACTTCCTTAGGACCAAAAAAAATCCCCAGTGTGGTAATCCTAGACACATGTTCTGGGTACACATGTTGGAGCCATTTATCACTAATCATATTTCCTACTCATACCAGCGGTTTCATCAAGTGCTCACCTCCTCCACCTTTACTTCTCTCTTCCATATGCACCTAAAATCAGTCAGAAAGACCATAGAACAAGAATAGAAGGTGGGATCTATGGGTCAGACAGGCTGGGTTCACATCTAAGTTCCATCACTTATTGGCTACTTCCCTGAGTCTTCCTTGTCTGTAGAATGAAGATTGTAACATCTATCTTATGGAGTGTGAGCCATCCCACTAAAGATGGGCTCCCAGCAGAACCAAGGTTCCAACCAGAACTCTAGGCCCCCCAAAGCAGTGATGTGAACTTGAGCAGGTTAACTACAATAGGACTGATGGAATAATTCAGGAACCTCATTGCCATTTCCTAGGCCAGCAACTCCTGTGTGGTGGAACCTTGATTTTGACTTCATATTGAATATATGCATTAATTATTTCCTACATGCTTAGCACATTGCAACGCATCAGAATGGAAAAAAGATGCAGCAAGCACGAAGTGTGCTGCTACTGTACAGCTCAGGATCTAACTGGGAAATTAAGTACATAGAGAATATGTATACTTAAGCTAGGGAACAACCCCAAGGAACTCTGAAACATAGAAGGATAAGATCTAGAATATTCTCTGAGGTCAACTTTCCAGATGAAGAAATTAAGATAAATACCTTGCTTTGATGACTAGCACATCCTACAGCCAACATAAGCAAACATGACAGAAAGGAAATAATGATAATAAAAATAATAAATAATCACAGTCACAGTAGTTAACACCTATGGCAGGCCCATCATGTGCTAGGCATTGCATTTAATTATTTGGATTACCATAGCTCTTTTAAGCCCTACAGCAATCTTCACGGGCTCTGTTTAAACACATAGGAATGGAATCTCAAAACACTTCTGAGTAAAAGAAGCTTATACAAAAAAATGATTTACTTTCTACAAAGCTCTGGATTAGGACAACTTAATCGATATAGTAAGAACATAAAAGCAGAGCTTGTCTGGGATATGGATCAGGGTGGGAGCAAGGATTGACAGACTTGAAAGAACTTTTGGGGGACCTGGTAATGCTATATATCTTATAAGGGGTTCTTGTTATGCAAGTTCATGAATCTGTCAAAATCAACTATGGTGGAGCTAAGATTTGTACATCTTAGCATAAGTTCCCCAAAACAGAAACAAATATTTAATTCTAGATAAGGATAAAAATGCTGAAATACTGATGGGAGAGTGTTCTGATATCTGCAGCTTACTTTGAACTAAAAAAAAAAAAATAAGGTAGATTGATGAGTGGATAGAGCCACAGACAAATATGTAGTAATGCAAATAAGTTATAGTGAAACGATTACAGTAGAGTCTTGATGATCAGCATGTGGCTGTGTTCAACTTTTCTATAAACTTGAACAATGAAATTAAGTTGGGGGGACAGTAAATCCACAGAAGCATACATAACAAATTATCATCCAAGTTATCTCAAGGAAATAAATGCAGCAAGCTGTTCTCCTATTGCTAAAGTGCCAGCATTGTTTAAGTTTGGGTCTGAAATGGCTGAAAAGCACATACATCTGGGTCAGCAGGAATATTTCAGAACGTTCTTTCTGAGGAAAACTGGAGTCTTCTCTGAAGGAGGAGCAAAGTCTCACCCTTGCTGAGTCATTCCTGAGCTGAGATCCAGGGGTGCTAGAGAATGAAAGTCAAGTACATGTGACAATGGGCTCAGGTGCCCAAGGGGAGGCTGACATCACCAGAGGTTCATCTCTTAGATTATCAGAATGACCTGTTTGCCCAATCTGGAAAGGAGGAGGCAGCCAAAAGCTCCCTAAGCCAGCAGATGAGAAATTCGGTTCTGGCAAATGATGACTCCATTCTCCAGTGTGATCACATTTAGTCCTCCAGCTCGCTTTTATTTGGTTAGTTATATTCACTAATCTGGTCTGATCTCTGGGTAGCTAAGCCCTTCAGGGCCTTTGTTCTGAATGATGTAATTGGCCCTGTTTTCTTAAAACAGGAGCTATCAGGAGTGCCTGTGTGGCTCAGCCGTCGTTAAGTGTCTGCCTTCAACTCAGGTCATGATCTCAGGGTTCTGGGATCGAGCCCCACACCGGGCTCCTTGCTCCATGGGAAGCCTGCTCCTCCCTCTTCCACTCCCCCTGCTTGTGTTCCCACTCTTGCTGTGTCTCTCTGTGTCAAATAAATTAATAAACTCTAAAAAAATTTAAATTTTTTTTTTAATTTTTAAAAATTAAAAAAACAAGACCTATTAGTCCATGGGAAAAGCCCTGGGTGTAATATTAGGAAGGCTTATTATGGATTCTGGAAATAACAGCTCTGGGACTTCATGTGAGTTCCTTAAATTGTCTGGACTCGGGTGTCCTGCAGCCACACAGGTGTTCTACAAACACTGGCTGTAGATTCACTATGACCTTCTCCTGGGAACCAGATCTCCATCATATTTTTGTCCTCAGAGGCTAACCTAGGGTCCTAATGCACACGAGGTTCTCAGTAAATAAACACTGCTCATCGGAAGTAAAGGGACAGCCACCTTACACTGTGAAGGTTGATAGAATTTGAATCTGGTTTGAGTTCTTTGCTGCTACTCACTGTCATCTCGCTACATGTCAGACACCTTATGTGACTATTTTTTTTAAATTTAATTTTATTTTTTTCAGTGTTCTAAGATTCATTGTTTATACACCACACCCAGTGCTCCAATTTTTAATCCTTCCCATATCTGCATGAGGTAGTCACAGTCACTCTCATTTAATGTTTTGGGGAAACTGAGGCAGAGAATTGTTTATGCATTTGCTTTTTCTAGAACCCACCTCCTCACTTCCCACCTAGGCAATGGCTAATGAAATGCCATGACGTCCCCCAGGGTCACATCCCGTCCCTTCCCCATGAGAGAGGGTAGCAACAGCTTCATCCAAACTAGCGACATTGTGCCTTCTTAGAGCGATCTGCACATATCCTCTGTTTCCAACCACTGGGCAGGAACAAAGAAACAAAGAAATGTACTCTTAATTGTGGGTCGGACCCCACTGCTAGCCACATCACACTTCTGGGTCACCCAAGCAGATGAGAAGTCCCTTGCTGGTGACACAAAAGGGCTGCAAGTCACTCAAAAGTGATAGCAGAGGGCCTTCAATACTGGAGCCTGATTGATGGAGGCACTGAGAGAATGTGCTCTTTGCAGACCGTGACAAAACCACCCGCATCCATTCATCTTCCCTGACCGCAGCCTTTCTCCTCCCTGCCAGGGGAAAACTGGGCCCTAATGCAGAACACAGCTACACCTGCCACATTCTGTTTCCATGGCTGTGGCTGCCTTGAGATTACACTTTGAAGAGGAAATAAAAATTGTTCCAGCAGAAAGGATGGTTCTTAATATCTTTATCCTTGAAGGATACATGTGACATGCAGGAAAAAGGGTACATTGTGTTTGATGCCACAAACTTTACTCTAATAATTAAATCTCATCATCTTTCAAAAACCACATGATCTTCATCTCTCCTGCTTGACGAGACATGGCATGGGTGTCTAGCAGTACCACTTAATCGCCCAGATTTTGCCACACAGAGACTATCACCTTGATTCTTACAGTGACCTTGAGTGAGACACACACACCCAATTCACAGATGAGGGAAAGGGAGTTTATGTCTGAGTTCAGAAAAGGGTGCTTGGTGGGATTTAAATAGGCTTCACAATATGTCATAAGTAGTCAATGGCACTTAGATCAGTCACTCTGGGTTTGAAGTTCATTTAACAGCAGGTGACATTGGGCAACTCACAGAAACTCCCCTTCAGCAGGAATGGGGATGATGTTAATGCCCTCCTCCCAGGACTGGTCTGAAGACTGAAGGAACTATGGGACAGTGCCTGACACATGGAAGGTATTCAATGAACTGTTGGGGATTCTTTATGAAGAAGAGATGGGGGTACAAAGCAAACAGAATGCAAGCAGAAGGAGAGAACATCTAGAAGTAGCTGAGCAGGGGTTGGAATGACCCAGGAACAAGTCTGGACTGTATGTGGATGAGGAAAGGTGGAGCCATTGCATGTTCTTGAGCAGAGGAGTGGCATGGTGAAAGGAGAGGTGTCTGGAGGCCTCCCTGTTCTCTAGGATGTGAAGGTAAATTTTGGCATCACATCAGCTAACAAGCTGCAGCCAATATTTTTCTTCATTGTTGGATGCTTATAATTCATTGTTTTTCTCCAGGTAGGGTTAGCCTGCAGCGGAATCCCCTGGGAGCTCAAGAAAATTACACAGTCCTTGGACCTGCCCAGATCTAGGAATCCAGGAACTCTGCATATAACACCCAGAAATTCACATGCTTCCAAAGGCCCAGATGATTCTTACTCACACGGCTGTTTGAAAGCCACTCATCAAAACCAAGGGGTTTCAAACTTGGAGTAAAGAGGAGTCCTCATCTGAACAGGCCATGTGACGGTAATCAGGGAACTGGGTTTCCAAGGACCGTTCACAGTATAATAATAAACCCAAGATAGTTGTAGCACCCTTTTAAACTGCCAGACACCTAAAAATAAAATCAGCAAAGCAATGTGAGTTCAAGTCTCAAAAAAGCATCCAAAGGAGGAATTAGTGACTGACCCCCTGCTATAGAGCAGGACTTTTTTTAGGCCTGTAACTCTTGTCAATTCAGTGGCCTAGAGCATATCCCAATTTAAATGCAGCTTTCAGAGTCCTGGAAAGTGACCGTGACTCTGGCCAGCTCCAGGATTTGAGGCCGTGTTTCACAGCAGGCAGAGGGTGGCAGGAAGAGATTCAAGTCAGGTAAACGACATGGACTCCACATGTACCATGAAGCAGACAGTCCAGGTAACATGATGGATACATAGGTGAGAGAACCAAGGCCTGTCTCAGGGGGCTACAGTCCAGTGTGACATGTGGCACAAGAATGTGGTATGATGTACCTTTGGAGGATGACAAGGGAGTGAGTTTTTGGAGCTGCCCAGGATTGGGAGTTGTCCTATCCCTTCCTCTTTCACTTCCTGTGGCAAACAAGTAAAGTCAAAAGAGAGAGAGAGAGAGTAGAGGAGAGGAGAGGGGGGAAAAACTGATTAGGGAAGCAGAGAAAAAGAAGAGATTGATTTTAAGTAATTGGAAGGGGACTCAGTGGAGGAGGTTGGCAACCAAGTAGGATCTTTTTTTTTTTTTAATTTTTATTTTTTTTTTACTTCTTTTCAGTGTAACAGTATTCATTGTTTATGCACCACACCCAGTGCTCCATGCAATACGTGCCCTCCGCAATACCCACTACCTGGCTTCCCCAACCTTCCACCTCCCACCCCTTCAAAACCCTCAGATTGTTTTTCAGAGTCCATAGTCTCTCATGGTTCATCTCCCCCTCCAATTTCCCTCAACTCCCTTCTCCTCTCCATCTCCCCATCCAAGCAGGATCTTAATAGTAAGAGTTGGATTGCAAGAGGCAGAGGTGCAAGTGAGCATGTACAGACAGAGGAAATGTTACATAGTAAAGAAATACAGCTGGGGGAAATACCGAACACTGATGAAATGGAAGTATGGCTCCTCTTCCAGAAGTAGCAAGACAAGAGCCGAGAAAGAGAGATTGGGAACAACCTCTGAAAGCCTAGAATGCCAGACTAGGAAGTGGGGTTGTTATTTCATAGGTAACATGAAGAACTTTATTAAAATAACCTCGGTGATAGAGTGGAAGGGGATTTGCAGCGAGAAGGCACAGATGCATTTGTTGGTATGCCTTACAGGTAGAATATGTCTGTACTTTCTTCTGGGCTGAGGTCCAGGAGAGAAGGACTATATCCTTAGAACACCTGTTTCTTCTTTGTCAGATTGGTTTGGAGGCAGGTACATCACTTGGCAGCTACCACAACTGTCTAGGCAGCAGAGATCAAGAAAGCCCCCCCCACCCACCCAGGGCATGGTCAGGGGACAGAAAGAACATGGTCAGGGGCCAGATAAAGAGATGAAAGAAGCCAAATTTTCCTTTCCTTTTTCATTTCCTTTAAATGCTTCATTTAAAGCATTAAATGACTTTCCCAACCTAGTGCAAAGGCTATCTGACAGACTGATAGCAAACATACTCCGATTTCTATCTTCCCTGTTTCTGCTCCACCTGCAACCTAATTCTACAGCTCCTCCCATGAAGAGGCGAAGGTGCCTGTTGAATCTGGGCTAGCCTTATACCTTCCTTTGGAAAACAGAATGTGGAAGAACTGGGTCAGTTCTGAGCCTAGACTTCAAGAGACCTTGAACAATTCTGTAGTCTTAAGGAAACATGCCGCCACCTCCTTGAACAGAAGCCCAGGCTAGCCTGTTGAAGAATGGGAGATATCCCATCTGATGGCATCCTATACCAGCCATTCCCCAGCTGGCCCACTAGCTGGTCTTTGCTAGATGAGAAGGGATGAGACTGGACAAGACCAGCCCAGATGAGCAGAACTGTCCAGCCCATAGACTAAGGATCAATCAATCAATAAATAGTTGGTTTGGTTTGCTTTGCTTTCAGTTTAACTGTTGTGCTGGTTTGTTAGACTGTTACCTGAAATGGGGGATTCAAGATCAGCATTCCTCATGGCCAAGGAAGTTGGACCCTCTCCAATGATTCATTTGGAAAAGAGAATTAGAAAAAGGAAAAGAATATAAAGAAAAAGAATATTAAGAAAAAGAATTTTTGAGTATCCAGCTGAAGAGGATTTGCTAAATAATATATTACTTTAGTCTTTCCACAAGCATGTGGTCATTAGGCCCTTGGTATTTACTTCATTGCATGAGTGCTTGGTCAGTGGGGACCTAGGCCAATTCTGCCCCTGCAGAGCTTTGGGATGTGGTCCCTTCACAATCTACAAAGTGCTTTCATATCCACTGGTTCATTTGATTCTTCCAACTCCAGCTCCTGGAGGAAGACATTCTCAGTAGCTTCCACTTACAAATAAGGAAATTGAAGTCAGAAAGGTCAATTAATTTTCCAAAATTGTGCAACCAGTTAGTAAACCCTCATGTCCCACTAGACTGGGAACTCATTGTGCGATGATGGCCTCTTGTCCCAACTCCTGGGACCAGATTAAGAGATCATATAACTAGATTATAAAGCACAAATACCACGAATAAGATTCAAACTCACAGCTCTGATTCCAAGCACTCTGCCTGCTCTATTATATCAACTATGCCTCCCGTAGACTACTCTGAATCTTCTCTACACAAGTTCAAAGTCAGATAAAGAAAAGGAATTCATATTCTTCATATTGCCAGCTCCCAACTCTAATGCTGAATGCAGTAAGGGTATCTGCCCAATGAATCTCCAATCTAAGGATTCAGACATGGTAGGATCCAGGTGTTCAACTATTTCCTTTCTTTCCATGTCTGAACTCTGCTTTCCTCCATGTGGGCTTCCTTCTCAGGCAGACTGTCTCAGCACGGTGGGTAAAACAAACCCTGACAATCTTGGACTTTCAAGATCCATTCTGTTCAAGATCTGAGAGACACTTTCTCTGAATATCCATGCTAATTCCAGACATTGGACTCTTGCTCTCTTATGTTATCTGCCAAACCATGGACTAATTACACGGTCTAGGAGAATGGAGTACTCTGATTGGCCATCTTTCTGTTAAGATGAACAAAGATAATAAATGCCCACCATATGCAATCAATAAATATTTCTGAATGAGTGAATGAATAAATCTTGACTCACAATGGCTCAACTATATCTCCACTGCTAAGGGACAAGCCAACATTTTTTTTTTCCCCTGCATTCCATGAGCTGAGTGTCATCTAACCAATAAGCCTTCCTGGGAAGCAAGATCTGGCCTGCAATTCTAGAGACATTTGTACCCTGAGCATATAATTAAGTCAGAGGCAAGTACAGCTGGTGAGAGCAGGAAGACATGCATAAACTCTTCAATCTAGGAATGTTTGCGGACCCTATCATTACATTCCCCACACGGCAATCTGTCCCACTGGGATTCTGTAAACTCTGTAAATCTAACTGTTCTCTAGCTGAAAATGTGAGTCCTCTTCTGGACTATGATGTTCTTCCTCTCTCCCTGAACTGAAAGCCTTTTCAAATCATTACCAAATTTAAGATTTACAAGTTGTTGAGGGAGGGCTTGATCTAGGTGAATATTAGCATTGGGATTTGGGGGAAGAATAAGTTTTTTATAGGAAAACTCTATTCCACTTACTCACTGTGTGATTTTTGGCAGGTTACTTAACCTCTCTGAGCCCCAGTATCTACATCTGTAAATGTTAGTAATAAAATCTGCCTCCTATGATCACTGTGAGGATTAAGTACCACTAGGAACAGAACAGACCCAGTATGGTGCCTATAAGATGGCAAGCATTTGACAAATGTCAGTTCTTCTCCCCTTTATAGACATGAAATGAATACCCTACTTATTAAAGTCAAAACAAGGGGCACCTGGGTGGCTCAGTAGGTGAAACATCTGCCTTTGGCTCAGGTCATGATCTTGGAGTACCAGGATCGAGCCCCATGTCAGGCTCCCTACTCAGTGAGGAGTTTGCTTCTCCCTCTGCCCCCCACTCCACTCATGCTTGCTCTCAATCTCTCTCTCTCTCAAATAAATAAATAAAATATTTTAAGAAATAAAATAAAGTCAAAACAAGACAAACAAATAAAACAAAAGAAAATGTCAAAGGATTACCTTTTAGAAATGGTTCTCTTAAAGCAAAAGCAAATTATATACCTAATTGTGTAGACTACTCATTTACGTGCTACGTACTGCAATACAATCTTGAGTAGAACACAGTCTCAAAGCTCAGGAGTTTAAAGTCCAGTGGATCAAATTATCATCTGAGGAGGGATACTATAACTTGAAATTATAATTGCATTTTAATTGATGAGCCCTGACCTTGAACCTGTGCAATGTTATTGATACCTTGTGCATTTCTATCCTGCCTTCAAAACTTCCACATTGCCAAACACATGCAAATGTTTCTTTAACAAAAGAATTTGAAGGGAAAAGTGGAGATCAGAAAGGAAGTGGCTTTGTTTTGTTTTGTTTTCTGTTTTTCCACTGATTACCAATTTCCTCTGAAGAAATGATTGGATCAGGGATGACCAAGGCCTGGGAATCTGCCTTTAGCACAGCCACAGTGTTGCAGTTTTTCCCCACCATGAACTAGATACTATAATATTTTCCCATCTTAATCTCATTGTGAACGCTTCCAACACATTCAAGGGCAGGGATCCTATTTTGTTCATCTTTGTGTTCTCTGCATTTAGCGATTGTTGGCACATCGTATATGGTCAATAAATGTCAATGATTTCAACAACAAGCATCTCTTTTTTCTCTGAAGCCAGCAAGTTGGATGGCCTGAAGTAGGCTTGGCTCAGCTCATCTGGACAAGACTGGACTCACATGCATTGCTGGTGAGCTGGTGGGTCTGCTGGGGTCTGGCTGGTCTAGGAAACCCTCAGCTGAGGTGACTATGTTTTGTTTCATGCAGCCTCTTGGAGGTGATGGGACCCTCTGGAAAACAATGGTTTAGGAGGACAGCATTGAACTTATTTAATGGCACCAACAAATATCCTAAGAAAGCCACTCCATCAGACAGGTACAAAGAAGAAGATAAGAAAACAGATGTTCTGATTCTATATGCTTTTGTGTTCTGCTGGAGGAAATACACCAGCTTTCTGGAGAGTGACTCAGTGATATGTGTCCAAATGCAGCCTGGCTGCTCATTTGGGCTTAAGATTAAAAGGTTGGGAAAAATTAGGCTAGGCACAGAGCGGCAGGGGAGGGAATAAAAGGGTAGAGGGTGGTGGGGTGGGGCAGGGTGGGGGAGCAGGGATGGAGGGAATAGGCAGTGAGGAAGACAGAGAAGTGAGAGTCCCTCTTATATTTCTGTTCTGCAGTCTGAGGACACTTGGTGCCCTGGGACTGAGCCACGAGTCCCTCCCCACTTTCTGAAGAGGAGCAAAAAGAAAATTGGACAATTAAACACTTACTTGGGAATGCAGGGAGAGCAAACCATGCAACCCAGACTGCTAGCCCCATTCTCTCAAGTGGATCGGGGTTAAAGCACAAAGCCCAGGGTAGAGCTCTGACCCTCTGGCAGGGAAAACAAGGATTGAAACTCGCTGAGCACTGAGCACAGAGGACAGATCATACCGAAACCATTAGGTGGGTGGGTAATGCAATGTTCAAATGGAACTGGATTTCTTAGCTTCAATCTCCAAAATCTCTGCAGGGAAAAAAAAATAAATTGCCTCTGTTTTTCTTCTCTTCTCCTTATCTGTTCCCGTGTCTGGGATTGTTGGAGTTAGTAGCAGACTCTCTGCAGTCTCGAATATGTCCTCCATTGTGTTCTTTCTGTGAAGAAAATTACAACTTGGAAAGGAAAGGGGGCGGAGAGGAACATTACATTCTAAACAGTCTCAGGGAGTTAATTGCAAAGTCTCCTTCCCTCGTTCCTTGTTCCCCCTCCCTCCTTGGCCCCTCTGACTCTTCTTTGCCTCTAGGATCTGGCAAAGGGGAGCTGTGCTGCAGGTGGAGGGATGGATTTTCAGGTGCCTCCCTGTCATGTACCAGCTGTTTCTCCTCATCTTCCTGGGGCAGCGTGTACCCACCTGGTGCTGCCCACAAAGGAACATTCAGGGGATTTTGTCTAGGGAAATGTGGAGTGATTCCTTTCTGTTCTTTTTCTTGGGGTCTAGGTTATCCCTGTCATACCTTCAACTGTCCACTTGGTCACGATTCAGTTCAGGACTCACTGCGCAGCTACTTCACTGTTTCAAGCATTTCTGAGTATTCAATATACCATTTATTGATTCTTTATTATGTGTCTAAAAGCATACCAAGCATCGGCATCCTTGATTTCGCTGAATCCCCACAGCCATTGTAGTAGTCCTACTTCCTTATCAGTAATACACTGGGTCCCAATGAATTCATACGTCCAGCGCTGCCATCCTTGAAGTCTTAAGGAAGAAGACAGACCTTAAGTGGAGCTGGTTGTAGGGGTAGAAACCTACTGAGATCTGGAAGGAAAGATTTTCCGGGGAGTGAAGGACTTGCCCAAGGCTACTGGCTGTACTTGGAGGCTGGAGGAAGTGATTCCTGTGGCTCCTACTAACACAGAGATTGAATGAATTGTGACTACCAGATCATTTAGCAAACACCTGGGCGTGCGCTTACAATGATCATCCTCCCTGACCCCTGTGCACAGCCTGGAAGAAAATGCCAAAGGGAAAAGGGGGGTAAATGCATGACCTTGGTTTTCTTTTTCCTTTTTTTTTTTTTTTTTTAAATCTCTCTCTTTCTGGTTTTGTTAAAAAAAAAAAGCTAAGCTCTGGGTTAGCCAAGCCACTTTGTCTTCATTTCCAAGGCCAGGAAACTGAGGCTCAGGGACAATGAGTCACCTGGGATCTGAAGACCAGGGGTTCTTTCCTCTACACCAGCATTTTTCAAAGTGTGGTCCCAGGACCAGCAGCATCAGCATCAGCTACCTGCGAACGCATGAGAAATGCAAATTTTTCAGGTTGCACCCCAGACTCACTGAATCAGAAACTCTGGTGTTGGGGCCCCACATTCTGGGTTTTAACAAGCTCTTTTTGTGATTCTGAGGCAGCTAAAGATTGAGAACTACTGCTTTACCAACGTTTATAGCTCATAGTTCAGAATGAAATCCAGTTGTGAATCCTTATATTTAGAATTTTTGCTGCCTTACATTATGGATGGTTTTGAAAGCAATTTTATTTTGACCTTGAAGAAATCCATTGCAAAAGTAAGATGCCAGAAGACTTTTAGAAATCTAATCAGCTCGTGTAGCTTGTGATATGCTGGCAGTTGGAGCCTGGCACAGAACAGCAGGTTGCTGCATTAAGTGCAAAGGTGTGGATGGGAGAGGATTTCCCGTGTTCTCATCACTTCCTTCTTGAGCTGTGCCTCACTGGGGCCAAGCTAATGGAGTCCTTCCCAGCTGTCAAAGCATAATAAAACTTGTTAGAGATGCCCTCATGCTAGAGCCTCTTAGTACCAAAGAAAAACCACACCAGCTTCCTCAGAGGTAAAATGACTGTGTAAGGTCACCCAGCTGCAGAGTGAGGTTGAGGGAGGGAATCTATGCAGCCCCTTTCAACACCAACCCTTAATGAATCTGACTGCCAGGTGGTTTTAGCAGATGCTTTAAACAGTATTTAAAACTGATCACTGGTTTTGTTTCCCCACAATGATTGCCAAGCAGCTCAGAAGAAAATCCCACAAAAATCAAAGGACAACCTTGAAATATTTCCTTCTAATTTTTGAAGTCTGGGGTTTGTTACATTTTTTATTTTCTGTTAATTCTTTCAAGTAGGCTCCATGCCCACATGGAGCCCAACACAGGGTTTGAACTCATGACCGTGAGATCGAGAGCTAAGCTGAGATCGCTTAATGGACTGAGCCACCCAGGGGCCCCAAAGTCCAGTGTATTTTTAAAAAATGATTTCAAGATTTTTTTTCAGCAGTAAAGTGATAAAATGGTATTATAAAAATACTTACATAATCCTTCAGTTTTCGGAGCAAAGACTGAGTGATGTTCAATTAACCCAGTGTGGGTATGTAGCCTCATTGCTCTCTGTCTTTCTGAGTCTGAATTTACTGATAGGGTTGACCTCCTGCCTGGCTTCACCTTCCTGCCTACACTCTGTTTAGTCTTTGCTCCATTTCACTGTGGTTTCTCTCCAGCGATTATCAGCAACCGCCTCATTCACAGTCCCCTGGATTATAGTCCTCCTCTGTCCTTCGCTCTTGTGTTTTCCTTTCTCATGATTCCTTCCCTGTCTCCTTGTGGAGTCCATGCCCTTTTTCTGGCTCCTGACCATTGGTGATCTCCCAATCCTTTGGATCTCAGCCCGTACTCTTCGGGATGACCCATCGGAGCATCCCATTATCTCAAGTGTGTATCAGTCCTGCTCTGAGTTCTTTTTGAGCTTCAGACTGGAATATCCAACTCTTTGCAGAACTTCTCTTACAAGTATTTCAAATGCCACATGGCCCAAACTGAATGCACCTTCACCTCTCCAAAAGCTGCTTTTTCAATAGTTTTAGAGTAGACACACCACACTGCATTATCCAGTTACACACTGCATTATCCAGTTACACACACCAGGAACTAAGGAGGTGTTTTGCACATTGCCAAATCTCAGAAGCATCACCTCTGTAACATACACACGTACCACAAACACACAGCACACACATGCTTTCTCTCTTACACACATGTGAGTGCACACAGATGCACAACTGCATACCTGCTTTCTCTCTTACACACTTTACGCACACACACACACATATACCATAGGCAAAGACCAAACCCTGTGAATTTTGCCACCATGTCCTCTCCTTCTTTCCAACCCTGCTACCATTGTTCTTGAGCTAAGTCCCTAGTCATTGCTCACCCGACTACTGACAGTTTCCTGACTGTCCTTTTCCCTTCCTTTAAATCCAAGCTCCCGCTCTAGCCAGAGGAATTTCTCTAAAATGCAAGGCAACCACAGTTATCTCACTTTGTACATCTCACATCTCCTCTTGCCTGTAGAGAAGGCCCACACTCTCAAGCACAGCCAGCAAAATCCTCCCTGACCTGTTTCTGCAGACTCTTTATCAGTTTCCACAAGAAATACCTCACCAATGAGTACCCTAAAATCCTCAAATATTTTATTGAATTTCCAGACACAATTTATGTCAATAAAAGGCTATTAATTAAAAAAAATTAGTAGGAATATGATTCATGCAACAGCGATTTGGAACTCTTAACAAACTCTCCTGCTGCTCCAATGCCATAAGTAACTGAAGACAATGGTAAGAAAGCGTATGAGAAAAAATTAAATTGAATTAAATTTTAAAAAATAAAATAAACAAAATCTTAAAAAAAAGAGAGAGTGTGAATGTAACTATAAGAAAAAATTAGGGAATCGTTTACGTACCCACATGGATATATGATAATTTATTTAACCAGACCCCTATTGATGGAAATAAAGGTAGTTGTTAATCTTTACAACCTACATTATTAAAATATCAGTCTGTCTGTCTCTAGGATTAGAAGAAGAGTAAGAGTCAAAATGGGAAGACCAATAGAGCAGTGACTGAGACCAGCTGGTGTCAGTGAAGATGGAGAAGAGAGATATTTAGGGACCTAGAGGCCATAGCCTTAGAGAATTTAGCATTGTAAGAAAAAGTGCAAAAATCTAATAATTCCAGTGCATTGATTCACTTGACACATATGGACTGTCCATCCACTGTGTTCTAAGATTGTTCACCCATTATATTCTGTCAAGCCCTGAAGACCAAATGTGTAATAAACTTTTGGCCACTTCCTGTCCTCATGAACTTTCAGCCCCAAAAAGAATGCTAGGTGAATATTTCAGAGGATCTAAACCAGCCTGGGACATTTGGCATGGGTTGTCAGTAAGCAATGTGCTAAGCAGTGGACAGGAAAGTCACTGAATCCGTACTTCTTCAAATGCAACCCTCACCAAAGCAGTAATTTGTTAGAGCCCACCTGAAACCTCCTAAATGAGGAATGGGGACTAAGAAGAGCCCAATGATATGGGTTTTAACAAATCCTCAGGGTCGGACTTCCATAGCTATAGTTTGGGAACCACTGCCTAGAAACCCAAAACATGTGGGAGCAAATTTCCCTGGTGGTGCTGGTCTAGAGAGGCTTAAGGAGAGTGAGAGTTCCCCAGAAGGACACGCAAAGCTGGAGGGGAACATTCCAGGAATTCCAGGTGTTTGTGCTCCCTGAGCTAGCTTACAGCACCTCCACACTCACATTTTCTTAACAGAGTTAGAACAAAACTGGGGAAAATGATGTATGCACAAAGTTATTCATTGCATTTTTGCAAACAGTTTAAGTGACCAGCTGATGACTTCTCGAATAAGCTCTGAGTCATAAATGTAAATGAATACTATCCTTCTGTTTATCAGGAGAGAGTTTCAGAGATGAACTTCAGAATATAGTGCTAAATACAAAAGGCAAGGTACCCAATCATGTGTATATCATGCAACTTTTGGGGTGAACAAATGTAAATTTATGTGCTGCAGAGATACACAAGAAAGTGGGAACAGGAAATTGGCTCTTGGGTGGAGAATTTAAGGTGGAAGAAAAGGATGGGAAGTAGGTCTTCACTGGATGCCACTTTGTACCTTTTAAATTTCATTCTATGTGCATAGATTACCAACTCAAAGAAATAGATGCCCCTTTCTTAATGCAAGAACAAGGAGTGGGGAGGGAGAAAACATCTGCTCTGAAAGCCTTCCTGGCCCTCAAGAAGGTTTCCCCCTCCTCATCCTCACCTAACACCTTTTGCAGAAATTCACAGGGTGGGGGATGTGACAGGGAGGGGTGCTCAGTGTTATAATTATTGTTTTCAGTACCTATTTTGTTCTAACAGGATGTGCTGTTGGGGTCAAGGCCCTGGGCCAAAGTCATAGAAGAGTAGCTGTTTGCGGTACTCCCTCTGAGTTCCTGGTATTTGGGAAATGGTCACCTCACAGCATCAGCGGGGGTGGTAGAATTGGGGGAGGGCCCAAACCACCACAGTGGTGGGAAGGGGGGGCCACAGGGGTTCCATTCAGAAAAAGAACAATTGTTGGTTTCAGGCAGCTGAAGTAAGGGCAGAAGGGAAATGAGGTGGCTTAGCCTATTAGAGGGGACAACACTGACCCTTGCCTCTAGCCAAAAAAGGAAACAAGTAGGTACAGAAGAAGTGGGCTTTAGCGCAAAATGCTTCTTCCTTCAGCAGCCTTCAGCAGTCTCAAAAAAGATTATCTCCCCATCTCTTGTCCAGCTTACCTTCCCCACTTTCCCAGGAGGTAGGGGACCTCACTGTGATGAAGTGCCCAATATACACCCAATATTTCTGTTTTTGTTAGCACATCGAATTTTCTCCAAACCCTTCTAGGAAAACACCCCCCTGAAGTCAGAGGAGCAATGTAACTTGCCCAAAGTTGCTATGGTGTCAGGATTAGAACCCAGTTCTTCTGACTCCAAGATCTCTGCTACACTGATTTTAGGCTACATCATACTAGGGAAAGACCCCTTCGCAGACTCTGAAATAATTCATCATAGACCCAGCCATGTGGATCCAGACTCAGACCCCTGGTCTGTTTGAAACTATAACTGAAAGCAACAGAGAGCACTGTGATACTTGCAAGAAGATAGAAGGATTAAACAAGGAGATCTTGTTGAAGACAAAAAGAGGATTCCTGGGATTGATTTATCTACTAGGGTAATCATGGTTTGTGACTTCTGTAAAAATACTGGTTTATCAAGTTCCATGTGCTTGATGACCATCTATTGCCCATCTATCACAAGAGTTTTCTATTTGCATGTGACCCAATAGCCAGGCCCACTCTATCCCCAAGCTCCATGAATACTGTCAAGATAAAATCTTGTTTGGAAGGGATATGACCTTCTCCGGAGTTTCCAAAAAGAACCTTGCAGATGGCTTTAAACTAAAAGGCAACTTGACTTAAATTAGATGAGGGGTTTGCTCTCTGGGATTTGTTTGTTGAATCATTCAGCAAGATTCACGAGGACCTGGTACGTGCTGAAGATACCAAGATGACTAACACACGGTTCCAGTCTCTATAGTCTTTACCATTTCAACATAACACAAGTATAACACTGAAAGGTAAACTCTGAAAGAGAGGTCTGAACAAAAGTTTAGGAGGACAGAAGGGCAAGAAGTTAATCCTTCCTAGGATTGGGGGTGATGCAGAGGAGGTATCCTTTGAGATGAGTCTCATAGGACATGGAGGAGGACATTCCAGGTACAAGAAAAACATGATCAAATTTTTGGAAACTCTGAAATTCATTATGCATACAAGGGTGTTGCTCATTTGGTTGGAATCTGTCTCTAATTCTTGTGCCTGCTATCAACTTTCTATATAATTCTAGGCATCTCACTTTACCTCTGATTTGAAGTCTCAAGTTCAATTCATCTCGGCTATAGAAGCAGAGGGAGAAGGACAGAGCCAGACCTGCCTCAGTTTTAGGTAAGATGGGATTCACTATTTCATGTCACAGAGGGTCCTGCTGTTCTTTTTTCATCTTTGCATGAAAACACAGGTTTAACTCAAAGGCTTCAGAGAAAGGATTACAAGATTAGCCAGTGGCTGTCATTCACATTGCCACAGGTCTCAGGTATCTGGTCAAGTTCTCAAGAAAAGAGGAAGTAAAAATAGAAAGGACTAGACATCTGAAAGCAACTGATTGCTGGTGCTTGTGGAGAGCCTGAAGATGGAATTCCCCTGAGCCTCATTCTGTTCTTTCAGACAGGACCACTTGTAGTGTCTCTCTTTAACTCCGATATGAACTATTTCCACATTCCTTCCCTTATCCACCAAGTCAGATCAGACAGATCTTCTATGATTCACTGTTTCATGGTTTTCTTTATCATATTGAATTGTAATCATCTATTTCCTTGATGACATCCTTCATAATGTCTCATTAGGACAGCCATCATCTCTCTCCTTTATAGCTACAGCCTGTTACATAACATGCGAATAGTAACTGATGAATACGAATAAGTGAACAGATGAATGAGTAAAAGAGAGAATGCAAGATGGAAGATATGAGCAAATGGCAATTGCCACAGAGTAGTCCAGGAGGCTAATGTCACAGAGCTTGAATGACACTCTCTCTGGGATTCCAGGCACCATTATGTATGAGTGTGAGGGAGGAACAAGGAAGTCCCAGCAAAAGAAGTACTGCATTAACAACTGTCACTGAGACCGTATTTTACTTCCCACTGCTAGAATTTTGAAGATCCAGGTGAGTTTTGGGCCACTTTTCTATGGAGATGCAAAAAGCATAATCTACTCCTGTCTTCAACAGTTAGCTTCAGATTGTTGAGCCAGGAAAAGTTCTAGAAGACACAAAAGGAATGATTCATTCTCTGCTGTGAAATGGCAAGATCCGGGCTGGCATGAAATGGAAGTACTGGGATGGTCTCCACTGAACCAAGTACATAATAGTAGGGAAGTCAAGGCAGATAGTGGTGATGATGGGGAAATTAGTGATGACAATGATGATGATGATGATGACGATGATGATGGTGATAGTGGTGATGACGTTGAAAATTGTGAACATTTTGAGCATTCTACATTATTATCATATTTACTCCTTACAGCAACTCTACAAGGAGGATATTATTATCTATTCTCATGTTGTTCCTTAGATGAAGAAAATAAAACTCTGAAAGGTTAAAGAATTTACTGAGGATCACACAGCTCATACAGCAGAGCCAGGACTTAAACCCAAGTCTGGTTCCAAAACACATGCAGCTAAACATGGCTGTTCTGTCATCCAGTTTCTCTTATGGGTTAATATTTTCTCACTTAGGATATTGACATCTTCATGCTAATAGGCCCTGTATCCTGAATAACAGAGTCAGAGTCATTGCTAAGAGAAAATAAACTTCATACCAAACTTAGTTGCCTGAAAGTAAGTCAAAACATTCATGACAATCTACACTAACTCAATAGACCAAAACACTACTATCCATACTAACTCAACTGCATATTCTAAAATGAAAGACTATTGCATAACATCTAGAACCTGATTTCAGAAGATAGAAGGTGAGTTCAGATGTGCTGGAATGAATCCAAATTTCCAATAGTGCATGTCATACTTCTTGTGAACCACTGGATTATCATATATAGATCCCATCAGTTCTGCATGTTGACCCTCTTTATCCAAAGGTAGAACTGAAATCCTTTCTCAAATGTTCTCAAAATCTTGCTTTGGCAAGAATAATCATATTGGGGACGCCTGGGTGGCTCAGTTGGTTAAGCGGCTGCTTTCGGCTCAGGTCATGTTCCCAGAGTCCTGGGATCGAGTCCCACATCGGGCTCCTTGCTCAGCAGGGAGCCTGCTTCTCCCTCTGCCTCTGCCTGCCACTCTATCTGCCTGTGCTCACTCTTGCTCTCTCTCTCTCTCTCTCTGACAAATAAATAAATAAAATCTTTAAAAAAAAAAAAAAGAATAATCATATTGGGTGCCTGATCCATTCCGGGGAAATTAATCACTATGGGCTTAACTAATTGCCAGCTTTTAAAAGACAGAAAATATGATCATTAGCTATCATTTACCCAAGAGTCAGGGATGGGATGGTCTCATTAATTTAACAGTCTGGTGAATTAGAAAAGACCATAGCTAACAAAAGATGGATTTCTAGATTTCCAAAATATAAGCTATAATAGAATACAGTACATTTAAGCTCATGTGAAATAAAAAATGTCTGACAGTTCATAGAGTACTCTGAAGAATATTTCCAAACACGACACAAGAACTCCATGAGGAAAATAATAGGCTTATCTGCGTTAAAAATAGAAGGGTTTGGAGAGATTTAATTATGTGTCCCAGGTCACACATCAAATGAGGAACAGACTAAAATTTGAGCTGAGACTTCTAACCCCTCATGCAGTGAGCATTCTGTCACCTGTCCTGCCTCACGTCTTTGGTTTCTCTTCCTTTCTAGTCAACACAGGCATTGCCAACATGGTCAGACAAACAGAACTTATATACAATAAGCAAACCATACAGTAGTTTGCTTTTGTGCAAAGGAAATGTGGAATTTATTATGGAATATAGATGGTATATAATCCACTGAGTGCAAAAATAATGTCCTGTTAACCTTGTTATGCCTGGGATTCAGCACAGAGAGAACATTTGTTGAATTCATCAACTAGCAGTTACTGTTCTATTTGGATAACAAAGTTTGGGGCAAGTCCTAAATCATGAGCCAACTCTCTTCCAATTAGTTGCTCTCTCAAGTCAAATCAAATCAAGAGCTCAGATTTGGGCTGAAAATATTCCTGGACTGGGTCCTTGTAAACTTTCACCTAGAACAATGTCATCTGGTACTTTCAGGATATGTCTCCTTGAGAGCAATAAAAGGAGCACTGGGTGATATCAGGCTGATGAAATCAGAGCGTGGCTGAGATCAGCCACTGGATACCAAGTCAAGTACTGGCTTCCAGCCACAGCTTGCATTTACGTGCAGGACACACTAGATGTCCCTAAGAGAACCAGAGGGTCAGATTAGTATCCCCAGTCTCCAGTAGACGCCCTTGGTCATGGAGGCTGAACAAAGCTCCCATGAGAGTGAATGACATGCCACATTTTCAGAGATGACCAGTTTCCCATCTCCCTTGTTACCACTGGCCACTGCTCACATGGGAGCATGCCTGTAACCCACAGCCCAAAGCAGTCAATAAGGATGGGAACAAATGGCCAAAGGATTGGGTTTCAGGCTGTAAGATTTAAAAATCTTGATTTTTCTAGCTCTGTGACCTTGGATAGATTGATGAAACTCCTTGAGTCTTAAATTGCTCTTCTGTAAAATGAATGGACACAAAGTTTAAATGAGACGATGTATGGAAAGCACTTAACACATAGTAATGGAGTTGAATTTCATATGACATGTAAAAGTGACATATAATTAAAATTACCCCTGGGAATCCCTTAAATTGCCCAAAAAAGATAATATATGTGTTCTTAGGCATATATGTCAGATTTTATATGATACATAATATTTAATACATATTAAATATATTATAAAATATAATATATAATATCATATTTTAAAATATATTATATATAAAATATAAATCTGCCTTAGTAATATATACATATAAACATACAATGTAAATAGTAGTATATATGCAGAAATAAATTTTATAGTATTCTAATTCTAAACAAAAGAGTGTATAGTTGAATTTGCATGAGTTAAATAGACATATGAGAAAACCCCACTCTAAATAGAAGCTGAACATTTATGATGTTACTGTCCTGGAAGCAGAAGATGCAAAGAAGCATAAAATGACTGGCAATAGTGAATTAAGCATATTCTCTAATCAGGGCTCTCTTCTAAGTATTGTCTCACACTTCTTCATTTAATTTCACAACTCGGCAATGTAGTTCTGCTATTATCCCCATGACTGCTAAGAAGGCTAAGGAACAGAGAAATTAGAAATTAGTCTGCCCCGCAAAGGACACTGTAATCTAGTTATATGGATGAACTACAACCAAAATTGATGCTACATAAATATCTGTAAGATGACTGCCTACAAGGATAAAAATGGATGGCAGAGGAGTGATGCAGATAACACTCCATAAGCTTAGGATTTCAGAGCTGGAAAGAGCCTGAGTACATCTAGTCATGTAGGGAAGAAGAGTTCACTGTGAAGTCAGAGTCCAAAAAAGGCTATTCTGTGCCTTCGAGGATGGGTTTTCCCAGTCAGGTGGTAAGAAAATGGAAGCAAGTGCATGAATGTCGATTATGGGATACAAAAATGCAGAGGCAGGCATATGACATTTTGTTTAGTGGATATATAGGAAAGGCGAGCTATAGCTACAGTGGAAATGAGCATGGATGACGTGAAAAATATGCCAAAGTCTTATCGCATTGGTCTCTGGGGTGATACTCCAAGGAATTTGACTGTGAATTTCAGTGTCCCACTGAAGACTATGGAACTGTGGAGCAAGAAGATCAGACAGGGCATGTGGGGACGTCAGTTCTACTGCTAACCCAACACACTGGGACCATCAAACAGCTTAACTGACCCTCCATGAGAAACAGTTAAAAACAGTTCTGTGGAGGTCACTTTTACTCAACAAGCAAATAACTGAACAAATAAGTCCTCTTTCAGGATGAATCTGGACTTTCCAAACCCTTAGGGGCTGTCTTCATACACAACCCACAGGGCCTCTGCTTCATGTCCCTGGCAGCCAAATGACAAAGTCATTCCTGGCACTCAAGAACAGTATTTGTGACCATTTAACCTTTGATTTTTTTTTTCTTTTTAAAACTCCTGATAAATTAAATCTTCTGGAAGGCAAATTTCCTAAACTTTTCTCCCCTGCACTTAAACTTTCCGTTTTCACTCCTTCAGTTCCATTTTCACTGCGTATAAAATTGAATTTATACGCATACTTGGCAAACTGTTGACAGTGATGTAAGCATTTATCATGAAGACAACCATACTTATGATACCTATAGCTTCAGTAGTAAATAAAATAAAGTGTTTTTCTGCCCAATATCTTCTTAGTATACTCACTCTGCTTGAAAAAAAAAAAAAAAGGTTCACTTATTTAGGAAGCTTATTTTGCAAACCTAAGAACACAAAGGTTTGATCAAATGGAGCCCTGGTTCATTTTAAAGCACTCGAAGCTAAATGAACATTGAAGTAGTTATTTGTTACATGGCAGCCCCTTATAGCCAAGTGTGATGTGATAACTCAGCCCTATGAAACATAGTAAATAAAGTCAGTCATCATTATTTGTGAACTCCATATTTTTGGATTTTCTTAACTGCTAATATTTATTTGTAACCCCAAAATCAATATAGCACTTTCAAGGTCACTCATTGACATGTACGGAGTGATGAAAAATTTGCATCACCCACTGTGCATATTCCTAGCTGTGACAAGGAGGTGCTCTGTCTTCTGGTTTCAGCTTTCTTACTGTAAACAAGTATCATTTTCATGATCTATTTACTTATCCTTTTCATGATCTATTTAGCACCACATCTTTCTCATTTTTATGCTTTTTGTTGGTTTACTGTTTAAAGTGGCCCCCAATGGTAGTGCTGAAGTGCTGTTCAGCATTCCTAATCATAAGAAGACTATGATATACCTTACAGAGAAAACACTGCTGTTAGATAAGCTTTGTTCAAGCATGAGTTGTCATCCTGCTGGCCATGAGATCAATGTCAGTAGATCAACAATATATATTAAATAAGGTGTCTTTAAGTAGAAACACACATAAATCAAATTTATGTACTGATCCATTGATGAAAATGTTGTGACCAGAAGCTTATAGGAACCTAACTGCATATTTCCCCCTAAGAACAATTGTTCACTATTCATTAATTTAGTGTTCATGATGTCTTTAGAGAACATAACTACTGAAAATGAGAATAATGAGACTCAACTGTACCTGGGATGGTGATAATGGTGTGTATACAAGATCAGTGATGGGAAGCACTAGCAGGGCAAGGAGAACCCATAAGAAAAGTTTCTAAGGAATTTCAAGACTGAAATAAATTCCTATGAACCAGGGAGTGGCAAAGATGGTAACAACATAGAGAAGATGGCAGAGAATAGAGACTAATGCTAAATTTTGGAGCAATACAACACTCCTAAATCTTGCTACAAACATGACCACTTCTGCAAAATTTTGAATTCAGTTAATTGCTGATTTTGTTCTATATAAACATATACTATTTTCTGGAAGTTGTTCAGGAAATATATTTTCCTTGTAGTTAACTTCATTTTGGAAAACCAAGAATTGCATTACTTTTTTCTTCTCCAGGATAAACAAAAATATGAAATATAACCCTGCCTATGATACAAGTTTCCTTGTTGCCCCAAAGATAGAAAGAGCTAATTCCCAGTGTATCATTCACATTCTTTCTTCTGCTTCAAAGGATCCCTCCTCTCAATGACAACCCTCCCCACACATTAAGACCCAACTTAACTCCTTTTTAGAGAATTCACAGTCATGTTGATACACTAGTTGAATGACTATAAGCACACACGCTGGAATCAGACTGATGTGGGTCTGCCTTCTACCTCAGCCACCTATCAGATTTCTGACCTCTGAATTACTGAATCCCTCATATCTTAGTTTCCTATCTCCAATATAAGTATTAAATAGGAAAATATATGCTGGCTTCCAGTACACTTCCTGGCATAAAGCAGCTGTTTTAGCTGTGATTCATTATCGAATTTTCTGTGTATCCAGCACTCTACTCCATGCTGTCCCATTTTGGGCCCTGTACCCCAATTCTCCCCATGCATGAAATTTGTCTCTGAAATAAGACCCTGAGATCTTTGACAGAAGGAGTCCAACTTGTGTTCATGGTTATCTCAGTCACCTCCTGCCAACTCTGACTCCTTCTGGTCATATGCAGGTTTTTCTCTTTCCTCCATTCCACTGCCAGTTCTCTGTCAAGGACCTCCTAGAAACTCCTCCAGACTCAAACTCCTCCTAGAAACTCTCCAGCCCTCCTGTTCCATCTCCTTCTTTTCTAACCTGTTATATTGTTAACAGTTATGCTTTCTTGAGCTCCTGCTACCTACCAGAGACAAAGAGAAGCACAAGACATGCCCCTTTCCTAATCTCTACAAGGACTCCAGAAGTGTTTCTTAATATTCCATTTTGAAGATGAAGCAATTGAGTAAGTTTGAGAACAGCTGTTACATGCCTGAGTCTACTCAGTAAATGGGGCTCAAACCGAAATCTATGTCTGCTCCAAAGCACTCTCCAGCGTGCCCTGCTCCCTCCTTACGTATTTTAAGGCCTATAGCCAATGGGTCTTATTAAGTCACAGAACTGCTCAAAAACATTCCAGGCCTCCTTCTTATTTATGAAGAAAAAATTGGTATCTCTTGGTCTAATATGGAAGATTCTCTATATCTGACCTCAGCCTACAGCCTGAGTTTTATCCCACTGTAGTGCTTCATGACCTTGGGCTGGCAAACAAAACCACCCTCCACTATTCTTCATGAAAGCTCAGCATTTGCCAGTCTTTGCGTGTTTAAACAAGACTCTCTGTTGAGAATGCTCTTGAGGCTGCCACTCTCAATGTCAAACCTTCAAACACGTCCTCTCTGTCCCCCAGGGCTCATGTTACACACCGCACTCTCCCTGAAGCATGCACCCTGTTCTCCCCTTCAGTGATGCATCTGGTGTGTACTGCATGTCAAGCAATTTGACCTCCTGTGCACTCAGCACCTATGGGTGTGACTGTGCCACAAGATAGGCATAGGGGAGGGGCACAGAGGAGCAGCACTAGCCAATCAAGAGGGCCTTTCTGAGGGAGGTGATGGCTTGGTTGAAACTGAAGGAGTTAGTAAGAGGAAAACAATCTCTCCTCACTCTGAACATCCACAGCCAGCATTCTTTCCATCTTTCCCAAGATCCCACTTTCTCCTTTATATTATAGTTACTTTTTTCACCCTACTAAACTGAGAGCTCCTGAAGAACATTATTTGTGACCATTTCATCTTTGTTTTTGTTTGTTTGTTTGTTTGGTTGGTTGGTTTGGTTTGGTTTGGTTTGGGTTTTTGTCTTTTTTATAAAATAAGTATTCAGTGGTAGGTATGAATACAGACAGACTTTAGAATGGGCAAATGTGGATTTGAGATCCAGCTCTACCATTTACAAACCATGTGACCTTGATTGGACTAAATTACTGTTTTAAGACCCCATTTTCACATGCCAACTAAGCAAGAGAAAATTCTATCTTACAGAGTTGTTAGGAGAACACAAAATAATTACAAAAATGTTTATATAATGTTTTGCATTGTACCTGCTACACAGTAAAAAATCAGTAAGTGATAGCTTTGTATTTCTGGTACAGAGTCTAAGATTTACTACTTATTTTACACACCTCTTAGCACAGCACACAAAAATGGTCCCATGTGAATACTCACTAATTTGAGGCATCTTATTCCAGGCAGGATATGTGCACAGAAACATGATCAGATTAAGACCAAATCACAGATATTTCTTTGGCAAGGCAGATTTTTTCTCCTGTCCAAAAGCTCATAAAGAGGTGGAAACTGAGGTTGAAAAAACTAATGCTTAATCGTATTGCCCTTTTTCCAGAGTTTGTCAGTTTCTATACAAATGAGCCTAGGAAGTGATTCATTGTTGTCCTGCATGTGTGCACATGTGTGTGCGTGTGTGTGTGTATACGAGGTGGTGGGAGAAACTTTCAGTCAAAGAAAGTGAAAATAATCCAGACTTCATGAAAAGTTAAAATCATATCATTCTTTCTAAGCAGCTTTTGTGGTTAGTACTCAGTGTAGATGGTGGTGGTTTTTAATTACCCAAGATAGAGGAACACCCATCTAATAAAGGAAATCCCATTAAATAGTCTCAAGTCAACCTCTTAATTCAAGCAAATAGAAAGAGGCAGATCATGAATTTGAAGGATTTACCAAAAAATGCCATTGTATTACCTTCAAATGCACATGGGAACCTCAGCTACCTCATTACTAATTAAACAGATCCACATTGGAATTCTCTGGATAGAGTGAATATAATAGATTAGATATTGAGCACATACTGTATACCATGCACCACTCTAGGGGACCTGGGATGAATGCACACACAAGTGAGACTGAGGTTCCTTTCTGGGTGAGAGAAATATGCCAATACCTAACTTCATTTTAAGACAGAGTGAAGCAGCACAAAATGGAGGCAAACTTTGCAAGCTGTATGAGATTCCAGAAAGGGGCAATCCTTGCCATTGGGGCTGACTACTTTCCTTTTCTAGAGGGGGGACTATTGTGCTGAGTTTGAAGACTAATCTCACAGGATAAGTTGTGGAATTCATCCTTGTTGAGAACATATTCTGTGACATATATTTTATATATTATATTTCATTTAATTCTTAAAAACTCTCCAAAATGTTAGTACTATATGCTTATTGTCAAGATAGGGCTTGTTACAACCAAGGGCACACCACCAAAGAGTAGGAGCTTGGATGTTAATATGGGCCTGAATGATCCCAGAGGCCGCGATTTCACCTCCTCTTCTGTCCAGGAACTCCTTTACAGCATGTATGAGGTCAGCTATCTGGGAGATGAGGTTAAAACCATCGCACTAGAGTGTCCATCATTGTAACCAAACAATGAAGACATGAAAGCCTTTGTAAGCAGTTCATTCCTGTAAGTAGATTATGCTCACTGCCAATACTGCTTATACTATTCATTACCCTGTATAGATAACTAATTTGCAGCTAACTTATAGCTAATTTACACAATTAATAAGGATTATTGGATTGAATTGAATGGATTTCTCTCTCATCAGAGACAGTGTAAAGGTTAACTTTGGCCCAGTTCAAGCCTAATTGCAATAAATTATATAAAATACTGATTAGCCAGAGATCTCATGAGGTATTCTCAGGGCTCAGTATTAGGGCACCAGCCCACCAGGTACTAACACATAGCTGATCTCTGTATGAAAGGCCAGAGAAACACAAGGGAGCATGATGAGACTGTAGGGAGTAGAAAGCTTAGACTGCTTAATGTTGTTCCCCAGTAGAATGGCTCAGTATATTACAGTGACTCCATGTAGCAGGGCAGCATGCACCTCTCCGATGCTGCTCCTTGGACTTTTGCACGGGATCCTTTTCATCTCTCTGAAAAAAGTCTTTGGTCCTCCCTCTGACTAATCTTCTCTCAACCACTTCTCTCAATCCTCTCATGGCTTTTAACACCATCCAACACAGGAAACCTCCAAATTCATATCTCTATACCTCTCTCCTGCAGCCTAGACTGGACTATCGAGCTGGCCAGATGGACAGCTGGCTTGACATCTCCACTTCAATGTCTGATAAACGCCTCAAACTCCACACATTCTCACTTAATTTATTATTGAATTATTGCTTTTGCCCTCCCCCTGCTTCCCCTTAGAACCCCTGATCTGCTCCTTCTGAAGTTTTCCCAGTCTCAGGTGATGGGAACACCATGTATTCAGTTGTTGCAGTCAAAGGAACCTGGAGTCAAGCCTCAATTCCTCTCTATCCCCCATACTCCACCTGAAACCCATCCCCCCACACTATCATCCCATCTACTATCAACGTACTACTCTTACCTCGACCTTTAAAATGCATGTAGGAAAAAAATCAAAATAAAATAAAATGTAGTAGAAACTGACCACTTTGGGTCACTTCCATGCTACCCCCCTGGCCTAAGCCCACCATCATCTCTTGACTATGTTTCTGCATTGCCTCCAATGATCTTCTTGTTTCCATTCTTTCCCTCTACCTTAACGCAGTAGCCAGAGGGGTGCCATTGGCTCTCCACCTTATCAGAGTAAATGCCCAAGTCCATACTAGAAACCATAAAGCCCTACATGAGCTAGCCCTCCAGCCTACCCCCACACAACTACTTTCCCTCTGTCCTTACATCTTTGCTGTCTCTTCTTTGTCAGGTACAATCTGGTGACACTGCTTTCCTTGCTATTCTTTTTTTTTTTTTTTAAGATTTTATTTATTTATTTGACAGAGAGAGATCACAAGTAGACAGAGAGGCAGGCAGGGGGGGGGCAGGCTCCCTGCTGAGCAGAGAGCCCGATGCGGGACTCGATCCCAGGACCCTGAGATCATGACCTGAGCCGAAGGCAGCGGCTTAACCCACTGAGCCACCCAGGCGCCCTTTCCTTGCTATTCTTAAAAATAACACATATCTTCTCACCTGGGTCCTTCATCCCATAGATGAATGGGTCTCAATCTCTCCTGCAAAATGAGATAATTGGATCAAATGACCTCTCGGGTTCCTCCACAAAGATGTTATGTTTTGTAACTATTTTTACCTGCAGTGATGATCATACAATCCAAGCCCAACAATGACACAATATTATGAGCTCTGATCAATGGCAAAGAAAAACCTGCATTTCCATATCTTTTGCTACTTGTCTGAAAATCAGAATTAGTTGTAATAAGCCATTGTAGTGAGAACCAGAAAATTAATGATGGTCTGTGGCTATTTAACCATTTAAATGTTATGCCCATGGGAACTGTATTATAAGGAAAATTATTCTGTTAAAATATTAAGGGAGGGGTACCTGGGTGGCTCAGTGGATTAAAGCCTCTGCCTTCGGCTCAGGTCATGATCTCAGGGTCCTGGGATCGAGCCCTGCATCGGACTCTCTGCTGAGCAGGGAGCCTGCTTTCCCCTCTCTCTCTGCCTGTGTCTCTGCCTACTTGTGATCTCTCTCTCTATCAAATAAATACATAAAATCTTTTAAAAAAATGTTAAGGGAGAATAGAAAGGTAGTTTTGTATGAATACTATTATAGTACAAATAAAAACGTAAAAATAAATGGTAATATTTGTGGAAGAAAAATCATCAACATGCCAAGAGTAATGGTGTAAAAGTCATAGAATTAAGGGTGATTTTTTCCCCTTTTCTTTCTTTTCTGAATTTTCTAATGTATGATTTATTTTGCTATCTTTATAATGAAGACATGAGTGTGTGTGTGTGTGTGTGTGTGTGTGTGTGTGTGTGTGTGTGTGTGTGATATTTTGAAAATTTAAACCAGGAGATTGCTTTCTAGCTAGAAACAATACTTTATGTTCTTTCAATTATTGGGTCCATACACTACAGGCAAATTAGGAACAGTAATTCTTTGAACAAGAACATGGTAATAAAAGATTAACAGGCAATTTCCCTACATTGATGTGAATCAGTCATGCAGTCAACACAGTTGGCAGCCAAGAACCCAAACACAGGCACTCAGGTATTTTCTTATCACACAGACATGGTTAGTTGTGTACTCATTGATTCAAATGGCTGGATTTCCCAGTGGCACTTGGAGAGGTTCTATATTTTTTTCTCTTCCTGATACTGCCAAAATGCTATTCTCAAGTCAAGGGATAGAATAAGCCTGATCATTCAAGAATATTCATTGAGTTTCCCAAATTGCATTTCAATCTGCCCAGTATTTATTAAGTCTATATTATGGATCTACGTATGTAGAGTCTAAAGCTATGGATCCAGAGTGTTCCATAAAAATCTGTTTGATTCTTAAACTCCACTTGTGGCTGAAATCATATGATAATTGCCTTTCTCTGATTGAGTTATTTTGCTTAGCATAGTACCTTCTAGTTCCTTCCACATTATTGCAAATGGTAAAATTTCAATTTTTTGATGGCTGAGTAATAGTCCATTGTGTTGCTGGAGGGGTGGTGGGTGGGGCATGGGATAACTGGGCAATAAGCATTAAGGAGGGCGTGTGATGTGATGAGCGCTGGGTGTTATAAGCAACTGATGAATCATTGAATTCTACTTCTGAAACTAATAATAGACTGTATGTTAATTAATTGAATTTAAATAAAATAAGATCATTGTTTAAATGATGAAAATAAAAAGCTGTCTGATTAACAAGTTTACATGCCATCATAGGTTTCTATCTTCTCTTCCATAAAATGGGGAAAACAAGAAGCTGGTTGCTGTGGAAGAAGGGAAGCAAGAAAGGAACCATGGAAGGAATGTCTTACAAGGTTGTTACGTGTGTTAAGTATTATAAGAAGTTGCCATAAGATTTGGCTCAAAAATTCAGTCCTTTCTCTATTCCACAAGTGTCTATTGAAAACTTAGCCATGTGACAGGTCTATGCTAGGTAATATGGACACAACACTGAACAAGGCTCATCCCTCTCCTCTAAAGTAGTGTCTAAGCTGGTAGGAGACTCGAAGAAGTAAAAGACTATTTCAGTCCTAAAGGATATGCAACTAGATGTGCGGAAAGCATGACGCTTTGGGGGCACAGAGAGGACTGGACATTAGGGGGACAAATAACCCCTAAATACACCAAAAAGTGTATTTAATATCAACAATAACTTGAGTGCTTGTTAAATGCCAGACACTACTCAGATTATTATAAAAACTTTCCATCTACATTATCTCACTGATTCCATAGTATTATTAATATCCCTATTTTGAGATAATTGAGACATGAGTGGCTAAGTAACTTCTCCAGAATCTCATAGCTAGCAATTTTATTGGAGCTCGCATTCAAAGACTTCCAACCTGTGTTTCTAACTACTCTGGGCACTTCCTCCTTCATTGGCTACTGTGATTATTAAGTGAGGTAACAAATATAAATTGCATACAGTATTGCCTTTCCCAGAAAGTATCCATTGTTGACTGGTGTTAGTAATAGCAGTAGTAGCACTAGCAGCAAGAGTAATAACAAAAGTAGTAGTGGTGTAGTAATAGTAGCACTAGAAGGAATAGTAGTGGTAGTGGTAGTAATAACAGTAGTACCAGTAGCAAAATGAGAAGCTCTCTACAAATGCTAGCAGTTATTATTAGTCTGGGCCTAGGAACATTCTAAGAAAGAAGGTAAAAAGTGCTTTTGTATTTTCATGTCATATGGCTCCTGCTCTTAAAAAAAAAAAAAAAACACTTCTTGGTACAGAAGGAGGAGACATATATAATACAGCTGGCAATTTAGAATAAAAACTATTTGTTTCAAATTGAAAGTTACATTTCCAAGAACCAAATGATTGAGGAAAATGTCATCTTTTAGGGGTTAGTGCAGAAGGGATGTAATGTTAAGTCATAGGAGCACATGTAGCATGCATATGGCACTATACCAATACACTTCACAAGTAGCAGTTCATCTATTCCTTGCAACCATCTGGGAAGTAGATATTGTATCATCCCCTCTCCACATATGATAATAATGAAGTTCAGAGAAGGTAAACCATTTGCCTTGGATTACACACCAGGTAAGTAGCAAAGCCAGGATTTTAACCCAGAGCAATTAACTATGCTCACCTGGCCACTGGATGAAGGTGAGGACAGCCCAGTCTGAGCGTGGATCAGATGTGGACAGGGAAGAAGGAAAAGCAGGGCATTCTGAGAAGTGGAGCTGCTGGACAAGGGTCCAGGGTGGAGATGAATACAGGGAGGAGTGAGCTCGTCCAGCTATCAGGCTTGAGCCTGGGCCCTGCCCTTTTAGAGCTCCCCACCCAAGAAAAACCACACAGCTAAGACCCAAGAATATCTTGTTTTTAAGTTGCATTCTGTTTTTGTCATCTGTAGCAAGCTGTACAAGCTGTACAAGACCAAGATGAGAATATTGAGGGAAGAAAGTTTTTGTTTTTTATTTTGATTTCTTCCAAAATGTACTCAAAGTAATACAACTTTTAAAAAAATGCTACTTTGGGTGTCAGACAATATTTAGGGCCACATTAATCACTCATTTGACTCCTGTCCCCACTAGTACTCAACTGAAGCAACCACAGAAGCCTTATAAGGGCAATCATTCATTCAATCAACAAACATTTATTGAGCACTTAGTCCATATCAGACCACATGCTCAGCAATGAAGACATAGCAGGGAACAGGAAAAGACACCATCCTTGCTCCCCTAGAATTCACATTCTAGTTGGAAGAGAGGGGTGATGAATGTAAAACCAAATAAAGAACATTCCAGGTTGAGACATATACTTGTACAAATAGAACTAGAGTGATATGAAAGGGAGCTACTCAGGTGGGTGGCCAAGGGTGGCCCTGACAAAGTGATGTTTGAACTGGGAAGGAACTATAAGAAGGAGCCCACAATGAGGATCTGAGGCCAAAAGGAGCCAGATGGAAGAAAGAGCTAATGCAAAGACCCCAATACTGATGAAAACTTCGGGTATTTAAGAAACATAAAGAACACCCATTTGGATCACAATGTGTAGTAGGAGATGAAATCCGGAACACATTCAGTAAGCGGACAAGGGGATCTTGTAGTCTCAGTGTAAGGAGCTTGGATTTTACTTTCAGTGTCACAGAAGTCACTTGAGGATGGTAAGCTGATCAGAGAAGAGAATTTTTTATTATTGGGGAAAGCATCTCCTTGATAATTGTGTAGAGAATGAATTATAGATGGCCACGGAAAGGTGGGATACCAGTTAAGAAGGTATTACAGTGGTTAAGGTTGGTGGGAATAGGGTACAGACTAGAATAGTTTTGGTTTATTTGATCATAAAGTTGGGAGCCCATATCTCAGCTCTCTACTCTGTTCCACTGGTCTGTGTGTCTGTTTTTGTGCCAGTACCATGCTATCCTGGTAATCACAGCTTTGTAGTAAAGCTTGAAATCAGGAAATATGATGCCCCCAGTTTTGTTTTTCTTTCTCAACATTTCCTTAACAATTCAGGGTCTCTTCTGATTCCATACAAATTTTAAGATTGTTTGTTCCAGCTCTTTGAAAAATGCTGGTGGAATTTTGATCGGGATGGCATTGAAAGTATAAATGGCTCTAGGCAGTAAAGACATTTTAACAATGTTTAATCTTCTGACCCATGAACATGGAATGCTCTTCCATCTTTTTGTGTCTTCTTCAATTTATTTCATGAGTGTTCTGTAGTTCCTCGAATATAAATCCTTTACCTCTTTGGTCAGGTTTATTTCCAAGTATCTTATGGTTCTTGGTGCTATAGTAAATGGAATTGATTTTCCCTTTCTGTATTTTCACTGTTAGTGTGTAAGAAAGCAACTGATTTCTGTACATTGATTTTGTATCCTGCCACATTACTGAATTGCTGTATGAGTTCTAGTAGTTTGGGGGTGGAGTCTTTTGGGTTTTCCATATGAAGTATCATGCCATCTGCGAAGAGAGGGACTTTGACTTCTTCTCTGCCAATTTGTTTTATTTCTTTTTGTTGTCTAATTGCTGTTGCTAGGACTTCTAGTACTATGTTGAGCAACAGTGTTGAGAGTGGACGTCCTTGTCATGTTCCTGATCTCAAAGGGAAGGCTGCCAGCTTTTCCCCATTGAGGATGATATTCACTGTGGGTTTTTCATAGATATATTTTATGAAGTTGAGGAATGTTCTCTCTATCCCTATACTTTGAAGGGTTTAGTCAGGAACAGATGCTGTATCTTGTCAAATGCTTTTTCTATATCAATTGAGAGGACCATGTGGTTCTTCTCTCTTTTCTTACTGATTTGTTTTATCACATTAATTGATTTACAAATGTTGGAACAAAGCAGTCAGATCTAGAAAAAGTGTTCAAGGCAGAAGCAAATAGCATCACTTCTTACTGTAACTATCTTACTTCAGGAGTGAATGTGGGAGTGCTTGGGTGGCTCAGTTGGTTAAGCATCTGCCTTAGCTCATGTCATGATCTCAGGATCCTGGGATTCAGCTCCACATCAGGCTCCCTGCTGAGCAGGGAGCCTGCTTCTCCCCCCCCAACTCGTGTGCACACACTCTCTCTCTCTCTCTCTCTCTCACTATTTCTCTCTCAAATAAATAAATAAATCTTAAAAAAAAAAAAAAGGATGTGGAGGATAAGGGAACTTGTGAAGTCCAGGAATTTCCCTAGGATCTGGATTAAGGAACTGGATACATGGTAGTATCAATCAATAAAATATGGAGATCAGGTGAAGAGAAAATTGCTGGGGGTGCTGGATAAAGAATCCATGTGTTCTGTTTGGAAATAATAGGTTAGAAATTGTTATTAGACATCCATGTAGAAATGTCAAGTAGGCATCCAGATACATGAATCCAGAGTGCAGAGGAGAAGACAGGTTGGATAGATTTTGGGCTCAGATAGTAAGTCTGACTGGTGACTGGATATGATCACCTTGGAAAAGAAAAAAGGGACAGAACTAATTCAAACCATCTCAAAATAGTGTAAGCCTAGGTTCCTCATTTATAAAATAGAGATAATGATAAACCTGTAGGGTTTAATAATAATAATAATAAACAAATTAAATTCTACTTATATATAATGCCCTAATCTGTCAGATGTCAAGTCCCTGGCCCATTTCAATATCATATCAAGGTCCCATCAAGGCCAGTTTCGCAAAGGTTAGGATTGCTCAAGAGAGAGAGTTAATTGATTTGTAAAGCCAAGATCCTATGATCCTGTGGTTTCCACCCCATATGGCTTTCTTTTTCCTTTCTTCTTGACCAATTCCATCCCTGACATGTTTTTACACACCACAAAAACATGCACAATACATTTGGATCATTTCTCATGGGCTGCTAAATCTCAGGTCCTCAGGAAAGAAAAGATCTTCAAGAGTCCTGACCCGGTGGTACATAACCTCAAGGAGTTGCAATGGCATGGGTCAAATCCCATTACACAATGTCAAGTCAAGTGGCAGCTAACTCCCTTGGCTAGAATAAGTAATGGCTTCCCTTAGAGTCCTGGGTTAGTGCCCAGTAGGGTGAGTGGCAGGCAAATGAGTTTTCAAACAATGGGGTACTTGAGGACACCAACATGCGTGTGCCTTGAGCTGCCTTCTCTGTCACATTCCACTGTCCAGAAGAGAGGCAGAGTATACAATAATAATAGCTAATGTTTATTGAGTGTCTATTCTGTATCAGTCATGTCGGGTAACACTTCCTATGTATTACCTTACTTAATACTTTCAGAAATCCAGTGATAACTGATACTAATATAACTCCCAACTTACATGTGAGAAAACAGAGACCCAGGGGAGACAGGTCATTGTCCAAGTCGAACAATTAAGAAGTGATGGATGTTTGAAGGCAGGTCTACTCTCAACCTCTATGCACTATCATCTCTTAGCAATATAGTTATTAATCCTTTCAACCTATATCAGCAATACTGACCTCCCATGCATATAATGAGAAGAGCACTGGATAAGGAGTCAGGATGTGTCCTGATCTCAGGTATGTTACTTATAATTATGTGACCTATAGTACATCATTTACTTTATCTTCAGTGAGACTTAGTTCTTGCCTTAGTTCTTCTATCTTCAGAGTGGAGAGAGTAATCTCTCCCTTAGCAGGAGCTTTGGGAGCACACAATATGATAACTTCATAAAAATCATTTGCCAACTTTCAAGTGAGGAAGTCATAAAAGGTGGTTATGCAGTTATGATGATGACATCATGATGATCATGATATTGATGCTGCTGCTAATGATAGTAGTCCACATACACTCCCCTACACACAGACACACACACTAGAATGAAAGTATCTCACAACTCTCATCACCGATTATTAAAATATTTAGAATAGTGTCTGGTCCCTAAATGGTGTTCAGAAAATATTATAAATAAATAATGAAGATGAAAAAGAAAGAGTTAAAGGAGAATTCATAGATTCAATCTACTTCAAACATTTGGGTCTGGAAATTGATCATCTATACATACATAAAGTTAGACTCAATATGGGAATCAAGGTGTTAATAGCAAAATAAAGGTTCAATATCTATGGTTCAGCTTTATCCTTCAGAGACTTTAGGAAAGATCCAGCGTAGCTAAAGAACTTCCCCCACCCAGTAGTTAGCATAGTGTTTGATCACACAGTAAGTTCTTTATAAATATGTTTTTCTCATTGCTTTCATTTTTCTTCTTCTTCAACACTCCTCCCTTCTCCCCCTATCAATCCCCCACCTCTGTATTATTTTAGATTCTTTCAGTCATTTCCTCTCTTCTCAAATTTGTTCACTTCTTTTGGTCCCTCCATATCCTTTCCTCTCCCCTCTTTCTCCTTACCCCTCCTTTTCTCTCCCCAGTCACTTTTCCTAGCCCACTATGTAATGAACTCTGTTCTTTATCTTTTGGGTTTCCATTCCTCAAGCCAATACTTAAAGATATCTTGTCCCCCATGGGTTTTCCAGCAAGTCTTACTGGAGCTAATGACAACTGGTCCAGATAGTCATGGGTTCAGATAGAGTAATTATTATTAAGGAGTCTTAATAATACTTAGTTTTAGGGAAGCCTGGGTTGCTTCCTTCCTGCACAAGGACTTGGTTGTCTTTAGGACAACTACATCATGGGCTGTCAGAGAGGACATGACAACACCAGTCCTTATTCTCCTATGGATCAGGAAATGGTTTGACTACCCATATTCATTTACCTCAAAGGCCATATACCTGATGGCTGGGCAGGGGATCAACTGCCTCAGACTCCTTCTAAAAAGAACACAAATCTGGATGTTAGAATTAAGGAGTGACCTCACATTCTCCTTTCTTCATATCCCTGATAATGTTGCTTGAAAGTGGTTCAGATAGACCTCATATCCCCTGACAAGTTAGAGGCAGAGGTGAGGCTCAAAACCAGCACAAACTTTAAAATATTCTTGTGAGTCCTTCAGCACTGCCCACCACACTTACACCTTTTATTCCTGTAGATTATTAAACCTACTATGAGCAAGACATTATGGCAGGTATTGATAAAATAAAGCTGCATTCTTAGTCTCACTTGACCAGGAGAACTGTGGACAACAGAAATGATTTGTTTGCATGGCTTCTCTTTCATACTGTTCTGCCCCGATGAACTGAGTCTCCAGAGGGACATGTCTTACCTCTCCAGAGGCCCTTTCATGACCCTACTTCTGTGACTCTCTCAAAGTCTGGCAGAATAGGCCTTTGGGATACTGACCTTTGTTCTTTGAATAATTGTCATTCTGTTCAAGATCAAGGTATAAGGTTACTTCCTCTCCTTAGCATAGACATCATCATCTTTGGCAGTTCATATTCTTTTATGTCTTTGTTGTTTTTATTGAGAGTCAAAGGAAGTCAAAAGAATCTCCAAATACCTCTATTCTGCCATCTTTGAACCAATCCTGTTATTTTCAAGGTAAGTAAACTGGTCCAGAGACAGAGTTAGAGTCAAGAAATCCTGGGGAGGGGCGCCTGGGTGGCTCAGTGGGTTAAGCCTCTGCCTTCGGCTCGGGTCATGGTCTCGGGGTCCTGGGATCGAGCCCCATGTCAGGCTCTGCTCAGTGGAGAATCTGCTTCCCCCCTCTCTCTGCCTGCCTCTCTGCCTATTTGTGAGCTCTCTCTGTCAAATAAATAAAATTAAAAAAAAAAAAAAAAAGAAATCCTGGGACTCCTAGGTGGCTCAGTCAGTTAAGCATCTGCCTTTGGCTCAGGTCATAATCCCAGGGTCCTGGGATTGAGCCCCACATCAGGCTCCCTGCTCAGCAAAGAGTCTGCTTCTCCCTCTGCCTACTACTTCCCAGGCTTATCCTTGTTCGTTCTCTCTCTCTCTCTCTCTTTGGCAAATAAATAAATAAAATGTTTTAAAAATATATATTTTAAGAATCAAGAAACCCTGGACCACAGTGTCATGCCAAATCCTGGCCTCTTGTCTCCAACTTGATGCTGGACAGAAATTTGGGGAAGGTGAGCTCCCAGGTTTGATGCCTTGATGATAACTTGAGGGGGAAATGTTGTGAGAATGGCCTCCAGTAATTTCCCGCTCATTCTCATTGCTATCCCCAAGAGAGCTAAGATGGTCTCAAAAACTTGGAAGTGTAGTTTAGCCAGCAAGTTCATTATGTGTAATTTACTATCTCATTTGATGTGGAGAATCAAATTTGGTGAGAGAATTAGAAGGAGATGTGGTTTCCCAGTCAATTAACATTTATTAAGACCCATCTGTAAGATAGCTGGACACAGATATAGCTTGTGTCCTTTTCATATGGCAGTGGCAACACCATGTGATAGTCTAAGAACCTAAGCTTCAGAGTCAGGCAGCTTTAGTTTCCCTCCTGGATTTGTTATACACTGGCTGTTTGATTTTGGGGTAAATCCCCTAATCTCTATGAGCTTGGATTTCCTTAACACTAAGATGGGAGTAAAGTTTCTACTATATAGCACTCTTTAAATAGAATAATGTAGGTCAAATAATTCATGTGGTAGCTGGCACATTAATGTCTGAAAACTGTGAATAATAATCATTATCATAAGTGCTAGATTATAATCAGATGAGAGTATTCTGAATGAACCCACTACCTCCTGTCTTATTTAGAAAAATATTCAAAAAATCCTTCAGATGTTTACTCTGCATCTGAGACACTTAGTAAAAGGGCAATATATTTGCATGGGTGTCCCACTTGGTCCAACACGTATTGACACAGATGAGTTTCACTCTTGAATCTGCTCAGTCTTGAGATTTTCTTCTTATGAAAAAAGATTCTGACTTGCCTGTGGTTTTTCCAGTAAATCATTCAAAATAAGGACCTTTTGAAGATCATTTTCACCTTCATCTCTTTTTGGTTTAATGTTGAATTTTAGCATACAGTCCGACTGAGTGGACCCCTATTGCATCCTGTAATAAATTTACATCACACACGGGAAAGATCACCTCTTCCAATCCAACTAGCCAACACTGGAAAGTGAAGTGAATGGATTATTAATGTGAAAAATCAGTTTGCAAAAATAAGACATGTAATTCTAACTTTGCATTCTTTCCCTTTTTTCAAGGTATATACTTACATAGTAAAAACCATGGAAAAATGTAGAGCCAACTGTTAATAGTAAACTCTAAAAAGTGAGACTATAAATTATTCCTTCTTATTATTATTCATTTTTGTATTTTCAGAAAAGACTACAATGAACCTGTGTTGTTTGTGTCATACGGTAAATAGCACAGTAAAAATTAGGTTTAAAAACACCCTACTTAATATCGTTCCTGGCAAATTTTAGATGCTCAGTGATTGTTTAATAGTTGAATGAATGGCCCACAATCTGGATAACTCCTGATGAGCCAATGGTTCAGCTGTCGTGGCATATCCATCATTCTGGCTCCAGCACCAAATGATCCCTTCAGGATAACAAGAGAAAAGGGAGGAATGGGAAAAAAATGGAGAAGAGAATAGAGAAAGAAGGTTTAGGAATGAGGCTTGGTAAAAGACCAGTTACACCATTCACGGTGAATGTTTCACCTGTAAGGCATTCTATGAACAGGGGACTCACATCTCTTGGGCACTACTCAGACACCTCACAGAGAACACAGTTCCCTACTCCTTTGCAACCTCCATCATGCAAATGGGGAGTCAACCTGACCATCACAAGTGTCGTTAAATGACAATGGTTTGAGTCAAGGCCTCCTGATACCACTTCACAGCTCTTTCTGAGAAAGAAATAACATTATGAAATGTATGAGCGATATTTGCAAATTCAATTTGATTTAGGGGCTCAGAAGGGTTATGGGAAATAAAAAAGAGGAGAATTAGAACACTTAAAAAAAAAAAAAAACTTCAGGGGATATTTTGAGCCCCAGTAAAATATATAAAACCTACAGTCAGGTAGAATTTATGCATGGTATGAAGATTCTCAGGAACTAGAAGAGAATCAACCTACAAAGAATAAATCAATTAACACCTCCAGTATGGAAACCATCTTATCAGCCCAAACACACAGGCAGGTATTTACCAACAATCTGTGGGAGGAAAATTCTCATTGTGCATTTAGGATGTCATTCATTGTTGTGTTGAGTTCCTGTGTTCAGATAAGTGTGGCAAGGTCTACTTCTCTTACCTAAATCCCTAGGTCTTTGCCTCCTACCCTGCCTAACCAAAGCTCTATCCTGGAAGACAGGAATTGCTAACGGACTCAAATATTAACTGCAATCCACAAAACTGTATCCCCAAATGCCAAAAGGATGATTTAAATGTAGACCTCTGATGCACCTAGAGCATTCAGTATTCAATCAACATGGAAAGAGAGAATTATGTTTCCCATATTGCAATTCTCTACTTAAAGGCAATCTATTTTTCAGATTATCCTTTTACTTTCATCACGGGAACAGGACACTGTCTTTTAGCCAGGATCTCAACATGTTTCATAGATGTCATGGAGAGGCCAGTATTACTTTTCTCTGTTCTTTAGACCATTCTTGTACCAACAGTTTAAGCAAGAAATAAAAGCTTAATGTAATATTGAGGGCTTACATTTTAACAGAGGTAAGGGCCAAAAACTGAGGTGACGCTCCATTCCTCCCCTTCACCACTGGCATTTGTTCTCTGTCTGGGAAAGGTTTGGGAAGGGCCCTAAGAACCTTGGAATCCCTTCACCCTACCCTGTTGTACCGTCTTCTTTTCCCCTGCACTGTCACTGACTGACTAAATCAGAGAGAACACTGGCTGCATTGATTCTAAGAACGTTTTGGTATCCTTGAATCTAAGAAGGCTTTGGTGCCCTTGAAGTTGATTCATCGTAAATATCGGTTAAGTAAGATTTGGGTTTTGCCCTTATTTTTATTAGCAAATGATAAAAACATTAATTAAATTACTGTTAGCTGCTATTATAAACAAATCCCCCAAATTTACAATGTTCCAAGCACAATAGAAATTTCCACAAATACATTATCCAAAATGGGTTGTGCTGATCAGCAACTGGTCCGCTGTCTGATTCCAGAGAACAGATTCCTCCATACCATGGCTCTATCATGTTCAACATGGGATCCCCAGGGTTAATGGCTTCTCTGGGTCTGCATTAAGCTGATAGACTGGAAAGAGCACAAAAGAGCCCATGAGAAGAATTCTTTATGTGCTGGGCAGGAAAGTGGGGCAGGTCACTTCTGATCTCATCCTAGTTTAGAGTTCAGTAGTATGACCAGGTCTAAATGCAAAGGAGGCTGGGAAATGTAGGCTGTGTGCCTGGAGAGAAGAGGAAACAGGTGTGTTAAGCCGCTAGCCAGTCTCTATCCCAATATGGAAATAAGTCAATATCCGCACAGTAACAACAAAATGACAGTTTCTAAACAAGAGAGGCCCCACCTCTAATCAGAGAATCTTCAGTCCTACACTAGGACTAGTCCTACAATAGGACTTCAGTCCCTATTTACCGAAAAAGATTTGGTGAGGTTTTCTCTCTAGAGATTATTTAATCATCAACACAGGACACCTCCCCCTAAAAAATGAAAATAGGGAGATGCATCTCAGGAGGGAAAAAAGGGTTTTAACAGCCACAGTTGAAGGGGTAAAAAGCATCAAAATCCCTAATTAGTTTGAAATTTTAATTTACCAATGAGCTGATGAACTAAATGGACTAAACTTATTCAGTCCAGCTAATTTAGGTTTTGCCCCAACCAGTTAATACGTCAAGGTTATTAAAAGTGATATTGTAGTATATTCAGTATCCTAATGAATCCCTATTTGCCATATATTCTACCTCAGACTAGACAGATGCCTCATGAAAGAAAGAAACCAAGAAAGAAAAAGAGAGAGAAGAAGGACGCGGGAGTGGGAAGGAGGAGAGAAAATAGTTCCCCTCATTTTGTGTGTTTTCTCCATCATTTGGACAACTACACTTGGCTTTTCATCTCCCGTGCTCTAATTGCAATGACAAAAAGGAGCTCTGAGTGAAAAAACCCGAGAGTATTTGAAACCAGGTTACAACTCCCTTCAGCAATTTGGTTCTGTAAGAAAATATGCATGCCTGCAAATTATCTTTAACTCCTGCAAGGAGACATTCAGGTCTCGTGGGAATTTAAATTTATTTTGAGGTAGGGGAGGAAGGCATTCTTTTTGCCAGTTTTTAAAACAGATTTCATGACTGTAAGTATGAAAGACAAGTTTCCAGCAGAAAAACACCTGAACTCCGATCAAGCTGAACTGATGTTCTTGATGCTGTAGGATGCCGAGTGAGACAACAGATTGTGCCTGCCTCAAATCAGATACACATACCACCTTGTCCCCTTCAATCTGAGCCATCATCCAACAAATGCAAACACTGAGATGCAGTCTTCTCTCTCATATATATTTTAAATATCCCCTGATATTGACAAGGGTAAATTTAATAGATAACTCAAAAATCACTAGTGGAAGTATAATTTGGAAAGTAGTTTTGTTGGAAATTTTATCAAGGTGAGATACATTCATATCTATCTTTCTTTCTTTCTTTCTTTCTTTCTTTCTTTCTTTCTTAGAGACAATGAGAGATGAAGAGACGGAGAAAGAGAATCTTAAGTTGGCTCTATGCCCAGTGCAGAGCCCAACACAAGGCTGGATCTCACAACCCCAAGATCATAAACTGAGCTGAAATCAAGAGTTGGATGCTCAATCGACTGAGCAACCCAGACGTCCAAAAAAATGTTTTGTGTTTTTAGAACAAATGATTGAATTTCTGACCTCATTTCAAAGGAAATGCTCTTGATTTCAGAGAAAAAAAAATTCTGATACATGTTTATTGTAAAGCTATTTATGAAAGCAAATGTTATAAGGAGATTGGTCAAATCAGTCTGGCATATAGACTATAAATGAAGTGCCTGGATGGCTCAGTCTGTTAAGTGACTGCCTCTTGGTTTCAGCTCAGTTAATGTCTCCAACCCCACACTGAGCTCCACACTCAGCGTGGAGTCTGTTTGAGATTTTTTTCCCCTCATTCTCCCTCCCCTTTTGCTCTTCCTCCCGATCGCACTCTCTTTCTGCCTGTCTCTCTCTCATAAATAAATAAGTAAAATCTTTAAAAGTTGTTTGAAATTATGCTTTCACTTCAGTCATATGCAAATTATTATAAACTGTAGATTAGTACACTCATAATTACTGATTTTTTTTAGAACTCCAGTGTCAAAAACTTTGCAAGCTCAGTCTTTAGCTTTAAGTTAATTAGTATATACTCTCTGGATGGCTAGAATATGCATTTTTGTTTCCAATTTCGGGGTCTCTTAATGAATGAATTGAAATTGAGAATGAATTGAAATTGAATTTAAGTATCACTATGAAAATAATGTCACTTTGCAAAAACCTGGAGATAGGTCACAAGATAACAGCGAGTGAAAAAAAACAGGAAAGTAATTTGTTGGTACAGGGTGTTAACAAAATGAAACAAAAATGAAAATTTTGAAAGAGGAAAAAAATCTCTTTTCCTCATTTTTCTTCCTCCTTTCAAAATTTCATCAAGAAAAAAAATTTTAAAGAAAAAAGTTTTGAGAAAAAATATAAACTTGACAAAAATTGCTTCTCAGGTTCATATTGTCTCACACCTCAAGTGCTGCTCCCCAAATGCAAGATCATTCAGGTTCTGTGAGGCCAGACGTTAACAATGCATTCACAGTATTTCCTATGAGACATGACAGGGCTCATTCCTAGGAGTAGTGAGATCCCTGGAAGGACTGATGTCCATGGGGCCAACGACGTGTTCTGTGTCCACCCCCACTTCATTATAGAGCCAAGAGGATGAAGTCGATTATCAATTAAAAAAACAGATGTGAGCAAGAATTCCATTCTTTCTCAACTTTGTGGCGCTCCTCTGCCTGGGTTCTAGAAATTACTTCTCAGGCTGAACAAAGATGGGGCAGCAGAAGAATCAGAATCTGCCTTACACACTCCTCATTAAACGTACCATTGACAGAAAGACTTCAACCACTACAAGTTAACAATCTCTTTATTGCTGTTGCGGCCAGAATGCGGTTTTGTCGCTCTTTCCATCATAGTGGCACTGAGCCTACCTTTGGTCAGGGTTTTCTGCATCATTCTAAGAGAACTTTTTTTTTCTCTCTCTCTCTCTCTCTCCTGCATTTAGTCACATTCTCTGCTGCTAAAAGAAGCAGTACTTAGATCCTGTTCAGCAGCGCATAAAAGACCACCTGTGTTCCCAGGGTTTTGATAGAGGAGACTTGCCTTCGAATGATAAAGTATCCCAAGGAAACTGCTTGCCTGTGATCCCAGTCTAGCGCCCAAGTCCTGTCTCCTCCTGAAAATTCGGTACGGAGTTGGGTTGAAGAGGTGCAGTGCAAGCTTGCCATGCCTCTTGTTTGGTGCAGCTCTATTTCCTTAGAACCTACGGGGTGACAGGAAGTGCATTAGCTGCTGCAAATAGGACAGTGGAGATTTGCCTTGAGCAAATGCTTTCCAAAAGTTATTAACTAACTGAGTTCCACTGTATAGTGTGCTACAGGGATGCCTCAAAGGAAATCATACTTTAGTCTAAGGCAGAGATTCCCAACTGGGGTCCCCCCCAGGAGACAGAGGGCAGTAACTGAAGACATTTTCAGCTTTTACAACTTGGATGGAGGTGAGGACTTGGGCTGGGAGTCTATTGACATCAAAGAGGTAAAAGGTAGGATGCTGCTAAGCATCCTATAATATCAGTAGCGTCAAGGTTGAGAAACCCCAGTGATATTCAAACTTAAGCGAGCAGAGAATCACCTGGAGAGCCGGGCCCCATGCCCAGAGTTTCTGATTCAGTAAGTCTGGGGTGGGGCCTAAGAATTTGCATTTCTCACAAAGTCCCAGGTGATGCTGCTCTCTGCCGGTCCAGGGACCACACTTGGAGAACTGCTGGTCTGTATTTTCACAGAAGGTATTCCCCCAGAAAATGATGTGTAAAGGTTGGAGACTGTTAGCTGGAGAAAAAAGGAAAAGATAAGCTTTTTCAGGCAGTTCAGCCAAGAACCTGGAGGTGAGAGGTTTGTGTTCAAGGAACAGAAATAAAGGAGCAGGATGTTAAATGGAGCTAGAGAGGGAGCCCGAGGCAGATGATGCAGGGCCATAGTGGGATGTGGTCTCTAGTCCATTTAAAACAATAGAAAGGCACTGAGGAATTTTTACCAAAGAGAACTTGACCAGATAGTTGGAGTGGGGAGTAGAGGGGGGTATGGTGCCTACAGTTTAACATAATAAAAAAGCATGGCCTTTGGAATCGGACAGTCCTGGGTTTCCATCCTAGTTTGGTCTCTTAATAATGGTATGATCAAGGGCAAATTATTCAACTTCCATGAGACTCAGTTTCCTCATCTGTAAAATGGGACCTCTCATATCCACTTCTCTGGATAGTTATGAGAATAAATGAGATCATGTTCATAAAAGGGTCTGGCACACAGAAGGGCTCAATGAATGTTAATTCTCTTCTATTAAGTGTCAATGATGAAAGGACCAGGGGCTCCTCTAGAAGCTAATTTGCATCTCAAAGAGCACACAGCAAAGCATGATGTCAGCAATCCAGGTCTGTCCAAAGAGCACTTGCATCACCTGTGTGTGCCAAGCCTGTGCCAGGACCTGCTGCTGGCGTGTTTAAGTGCAAATTAGGCAACCACCGGCCCACACAAAAATGCTGCAGAGCTAATGCTAGGTTTGCAGATACCATCACAGGGCTCAGGCCAAAGTTACCTAATTTATTGATGTTTGGATACTTCAGAGTTTCTTTTACCTCATCTCTTATTGTTTTGTAGCCTGACAATGGGGATGAGAAACAGTGCTTGGAACCACAATAAATAATAATACTTAGCACTTAAATAACCTGTGCATCTTCAAAGTCATTTCTAAACACTCTCAAATTAAGACTTACCCAGCCCCAGCCTTGGGAAAGTGTCATTATCTTTGTTTCTTCAACGCAGCAAGAAGAAGGAGGTGATGGTGTTGCCCAAACTCTGGCCAGCTGGCAGTAGAATGGGCTGCTTAATTCAATCCAGGCATCCCTAATGAACCCACTCCAGAAAAATCTGGGCATTTCCTTAGACCATGAGTAGAGCAAAAAGTTTAATTGGAAGAGTTAGTTCCACTCTTCAAGAATCACTTTAAAATAAAATAATAATAATAATAATAATAATTAAAGAAGGTGGAAGAAGACTTCTGGAGCAGACAGATGTGTTTATGGTATAGATTGTGGTGACAGTTACCAGGTTGTATACTTATCTCCGAACTCCTCAATCTGTATACTTTAAATATGTATGGCTTTATGTATCTTCATCATACCTTAATAAACTGGTTTTTAAAAATTCCTTGTGAGTCTAATTTTGCACAGATGTTCCCAGCATATTCTGAATTAGACTTAATGAGAACAGTTGGTTTGGCCAACAGAGTGCTATCTCTGGTTCCCCAACTCCCTTACTCTGCCATCTCCCAGAAAGCTGGGGAAATGTCAGGATTTTGTGTGCACTTGATAATTACATAATTAATAATGATAATATCTCAAACTTTCCTCATCTGTAAACTAGAGATAATGACACACAGGGTTGTTGTGAGGACAATGTGTGAAGAAAGCCAAGTAGGTAATGCACACAAAGAAACATTCTTTATCATTGTTGTGGTTGACACCACAGCCATTGTATTTATATCATTTTATTATTTCCCATATGTTTCCCATATGCTGTTTTATAGTGTTCATAACCATTCTCTTGTAAGGATAAGCAGGTAGCATTATCTTTTGCAGAAACGTAAGCTCAGAGACAGAAAATGGACTCTTCTAAAACCACACAACTAATCACTACAGAGCAGGGGGAGGAGCCACAGGTTGTCTTTATATCATCCTACTTCATTCATAACTTCCTCCCCTCCTACCCCAAAGACTTCATCTTTGCATTCATGAAGTCTAGATCTCTGTATTCTCTCCTTCACATTTCAGGAAAGAAAAGGCATCTCTTACCTCCCCCTTCCATAAATCCACAGCAACTCAAGACATTTATGAAACCCCTGTATATGCCATACTCTGAACCCAAGGTCTGTGGAGTATCTTTAAGGAGCCTGTCCTGAGGAAGTTGCATGTCAAGGGGTGCCTGGGTGGCTTAACTGACTAGTTAAGTGTCCGACTCTTGGTTTTGGCTCAGGTCATGATCTCCCGGTTGTGGGATTGAACCCCACTTTGGATTCTGCACTCAGTGTGGACTCTGTTTCAAATTCTCTCTCCCTCTCCCTCCTGCTTTCTCTCTATCTCTCAAATAAATGAATAAGATTTTAGAAAGAAGGGTTCATATCAAGTGGGAAAGATGATCTCCAGCTAGAACAATTGCTTCTTAAAATCAAGATTCAGAAAGAACATTTAGAATGGTCTCCACATGGAACACTCCCTCAATAACCAGTGACGTACTGTATGGTGACTAACATAACATAAAAAAATAAATAAATAAATAAAATGGTCTCCACTACAATTCTAGACCTGGGAAATGCCAAGTACCCCCACCTTCACCCCCATTCCAAGGACACCATGTTTTAGAAAGAACATCAGACAATTGCCCAAGAAACTCGTTTGTCTCAAGGGTAAGGTTCTTCGGCTAAGGTGCCCAGAAGTCCTGTAGACTTATTTCAAAGTGAATGATGTTCACTAACATATTACACTGACTAAGTGCCCAGGCCTTGGAACCAAATAGATCTGGACCCAAACCCCAAGACCCACAGAAGCACGACCTTGTACATCTTACTTAACTTCTCAAAAGCTGGGCTTGTGTAAAATAGTGATGACATATTTTGGGCAGCGGATCTGAAGAAGAAATTGTATATGAAATGCTTAACACAAAGCCGGACACATAGTAGCTCTCCAGAAATAGCAGCTATTTTTTATTATATTATTATAATATCGTTGCTATTATTATACCATGATATTATTTACACAAAATGTGAGTTGTCCTCTTTTTTTAAAGATTTTATTTATTTATTTGAGAGAGAGACAACCTGTGTGCACAAGGGCAAAGGGAGAGGCAGAGGGAGAGGGAGAGAGAGAATATCAAGCAGACTCCACACAGAGCACAGAGCCAGGCATGGGGTTCAAGCTCACAACCCTGAGATCATGACCTGAGCTGAAATCAAGCATCAGGCACTCAACCAACTGCACCAGCCTGATGCCCTTCTTCTGCTATTTCTCCTATATGTAATCTTAGTGAAAACTGATTGCTTGTCTATGGAAACAAAAAGAGGGTCCTTGAAAATAATACAGCTATCCATGACATAGTTGCATAAATTAATTTAAAAAATATTTGTGCTTGTGGGATGTTGATTGCAATATCTCCATCTGGAAGCATTGGTCAGTTGATGACCATTAGGAGTAAGAAGAAACAAGCTCAAAGAAATAGAGCTGGAATCAGATAGTGCACTCCCAGCTCTGCTTTTTACTAGCTTCATAGTCCTGGGGAACTCAGCTGCTCCCCAGGGCTCTGTCTCCTCATTTATAAAAAGGAAAAATTAAGATCAACTTCCCTGGGTTACTGAAGAGTTAAGAAACAATATGTGGCACTTTACAAATGTTACTAAAATACTAATAAAATACGAATATTTTACTGTTCTTAGAATAGTGCTAGCTTTTATTAATAAGAAACTGGACAGCATACTAGTAACTATTTTATAAATATAGTTATTTAAACTCTTTAAAATAGGCAGTTCAGGGAAGGAAGAAGAAAAGAAAGAAAGAGAAAAGGAAGGGAGGAAGGGAGGGAGACAGGAAAGGAGGCAAGGAGGAAGAAGAAAAGGAAAGGAAAGGAAAGTGAAGGAAGGGAAGGGAAAGGAGAGGAGAGGAAAGGAGAGGAGAGAAGAGGGGAGGAAAGAAGAAAAGATAAGTGAAGAGAAGAAAAAAATAAGAAAGGAAGGAAGAGAGAAGAAAGGAAAAGAAAAGAAAAGAAAAAAGGAAGGAGGGAAGGAGGGAGGAAAGGAGAGTAGAGAAAGAGGGAATAGAGAGCTGATAGATGATAGACATGATAGATAGACATGATAGATGATAGATATAGATAGATAGATAGATAGATGATAGATAGATAGATAGATGATAGATAACTATTGAAAGTTACCAGAGGGAAAAGGATGATTGGATTTGAGAAAGAGACTGTAGGGACTATCCCACTCTGTGGGCTCTAAAGAAAAGAAAAATCCTTTAGGGATTGGAGGTTATGCCAGTGACCTCTGACTTCCCTTCCAGCTCTCAGATTCCATGACTGTCTCCAAGGAATGGATACGGTGATGATTAACATTCCCTTTTCCCCAAGATGGGTGGTGCACGCTTTCATCTTTCAATGTTTATAAATGCCTTTGAAAATGGAATGTGCCGCATACATACTATGAGCTATTATTAATATGGTGTCCAAACACCTCTCTCCACATGATAGTTAAGGAACAAAGCAACAGGGGTGTGAGTGTTAGAGAACTTTCCGAGTAAGCATGTGTATGTGCACACACCCCAGTCAAGGAATGTTCTTTATTCTCACCCTGCTTTGGGAGAGGCAGACTATCTCACAGGGGCCAGCGATGGAACAGAATCGGGGACGTGCAAGGGCCTGAACAAGAACTGGGTGGCAAGATCATAGTATAATTGATCAAAGCCATTTTCCTGGGCCCCCTGTGGGCTGCAAGTCATGCTAAGTGCTGTGGAGAATATAAAAATTAATGATCACAAGCCCTGATTGGAGCGCACATATGACAAAGATCATGACCCAGTTTTGAAGAAGTCTGTTCTCAGAAAGTGGACTTACAGGCCGGTTGACCGGGCCCCAAGTGCAAATGACCAGCAGACCTGAGCAAGGGGCAGATCCTACTCATAGATAACCAGGAGTAGGTCATCGAAAAGTTCTACTGCCAATGCAGAGGCTGTGGTTCTAAAACATTTTGTTCATGAATGCTTTAAGAAACCCAGTGGAAGTTACAAACCTCTTCCCAGAAAAAAATTGCATGCAGATAAAATCTCCTACTGTGTGTCTCACCTAGCTCACACATTTTCTAAAGCTCTGACCTCCCTGGGCCCTTTTCTGCAGCTCTTGTGCAGCTGAAACCTCTAAGTTGTGAAGTCAGCGAACTGAACAAATTCAAAGCAGAGACCATATCTTGTCTAACTCCTGGGCATCTAGTGTGGTTTCCAGGGCATGGTGCACCTAAAATGAACCCTTATTTAATAAACCAGCACAGAATTAAAGTATTTTAATGAGCAACGGTTCTTCCTTTAACTATACTTCATACGGTCTTCTTTACTTGTTTGTTTTCTTGCTTGTACTTCTCAGGAACTTGACCTCCAGAGTCTACAGAGCCAAGAATACATGATTAGACACTTGAAGCACCCAGAATCATTTCAAGAACAAGGAAAGGTTGAAACATTTACTCTCTTACCCCAACACAGGATGCAAACTCTGTCTTGAAGAGCATTAAGGGACCATGTGTAAATTGCAAAATCCACACCTAAAATGGCCACATTGAGAAGATGTCTCTCTAGAAATCCCAGAAGAGCAAAGCTGTGTATCATTCCAGCCTTTGATCTGTGTGAGCAGAAGGAGCGCAGCACACTTCTTAAACTTCCAAGGGTCCTTCCAGCATGAAAGACAGGAGTAGGTCACACTTAAACTCTCTCTGGCTGCAGGCACCTCTGGGATTAGCCCCCCAATAAGACAAAAGCCTCTGGCAACCGTGCCCTGGGAGAAACAAGTCCTGTCACTCAAGGAAGATCCTCAGTCAGAAAAGTCAAGATGGCAGGAGAGAGGCAAAGTCAGGAGAGAGTAAAGAGAGAAGGTGGGCGGGCCAGAGGGCCAGAGGAAGGCTTCCGAAAGTCCTGGCTTCTGGTTTCATCTCTTTCTAAAGTAGCCTTTGCCCACCCCCAATAGGTAAATAAAACAACACCATATGGGTATGACATTATGCAGATGAGGAGGCTGAGACAAGAGGCCCTCAAGGCTGCTGAAAGCCGTACCGAAAGCCATGTGTGCATGAGGTCCCAGTACCAGCCGCCCCCACCACCCAGCCCCACCCTGCCAACACCTTTGCATGCCGCTCCCGGGCTCAACCCTTGAGGGCTTCCAACTTCCGGCCACCTTGAGGGACTTTTTGGTGAAGTGCCACAGATGATAAAATTAGAAACGAGGAAACGAGGCTTCCTTTTTCCCTCCTCTCTCTGTTAGTCACACACACACATCAGCTCTGACTGAGAAGCACCCTCATACCAGCTTTGGGTGACAGATGCTTGAGTGAGCTGTGCTATAGTGGCTACCTGTGCCCCTCAGACCTCTGCTTCTCCACCTCCCCCCCTCCCCAGCCAGAAGAGAACACTGCCGCCCCAGCCCCACGTTCTCACCATGTCGTCTGTTCCCTCTTCTTTCTGAATGTGTGACCCCAGCAAATGGCTTAACTTCTTAATCCACTGAGCCACCCAGGTGCCCCATGGCTTAACTTCTTCAACCTCATCTATAATATGGAAATTAGAAAGAAAGAAAGAAAGAAAGAAAGAAAGAAAGAAAGAAAGAAAGGGAGAGAGAGAGAAATCTGTCCCCCTGTGATGTTTTTTGAAGGCCCAAATGCAACAATGTGGGTGGCATCTGGGATCCAGCTGGGCACTGACTTCACTGCAAAGATTGTTGCAGGCAAACTACTGTGAGCTGAGTTCTTCAGGCTGATAACTTCCAATTCAGCCTCAAATATGCTCCCAGAGGGCCAGGCACTGCTGCGCTGGTCATTCACTGTGGGGTCTGTGCCCACCCCCAGCAGGTGGTCCAGAAATGTTGCAGCCCGGAGGCTAAGGATAAAATATTCACTGGTCCTCTCCCAACAACAAGGCCTCTTATGTCATTTGCATTTATCAAGAGGCAAAAAGAAATCAGGAGTTTTTTGTTGTCTTTCCATGAGGGTCATGGCTTGATTCATTGGTATGTAGCTGTCACTGGCTTTGTGGGGATTCTACCTTTGGAAACTACCCAGAGTTGGAGTATGGTGGCGAGCCTACTGAAATCCTCTGACAGGTGAGTCTGCAGGAAGTCCTGGCAGCTCCCTCAAGTGTGGCCACACACGGGAGATGTTTCCTGGGGGTGCACAGATAAACGTTTTCTATCTGTTGATGTTTGGAAGCGTGTTTTAAATCATTACAACAACTGACAGCTATTTTCCAGTTAAAGTGTTTTCTTCTATATTATTTCTATACAGATTTTGTTTTAAGAAAGAGTTAATCTACAGAAAATATGAAAAGGAACAGTAATACAGATGGTTTCTAAGTGAGTCTAAAATCTTGAGTTGGTATTCAAATTATTTATTTTTGAGAAACTATAGACAGTTAGGAAGAGCTTTGAAGAAAAGGTGAGGCATCTGGCCCCAGTTCTGTCTCATTACTTTTCTGTGAACAGGGAGGCATACCATAGGACATCCTTGTGCCCAGATTTCCCAGTCAGGGACAGTGGGGAGTAGGCTCCAGGTAGGACAACTAGTCTCTCTCCCACCACACCCACTATGGAAAACATCCTCAGTCTTTCAAGTTTACTCTACCCATGGCCAGCTCTGTTGGACGTGCCTCTCCTTCTGCCCAGTTCCCGTGTCATGACGCACAGGCTTCTTGGGAACCAGCACAGGAGAGTGATTACGAGCCTGAGCTTTAGAGCAGGTCTGTGGGCTCCATATTCCAGCTCTGCCACTCTCCAGCTGTAACTCCATTTCTTCCTCTGAAAATGAACTATCTCCCTCATAGAGCCATTATTAGAATCCAGAGAGTGTACATCATAGAGTGTGTACAGTGATTCTAGTCTCATTTTACAGAGTAAGGGATTGAGACCCTCAGTTAAAAAAAACAGGTGCACCCAAGATTACAAAGTGCATTGGTGGCAGAGCCAGAACTCGAACATTTCTTGAACATTGATATGCCTGGCAATATCTCTGTTTGGCCACGATACTATGCTCTATTAAAAAAACATTAATGAGGGTGCCTGGGTGGCTCAGTGGGTTAAGCCGCTGCCTTCAGCTCAGGTCATGATCTCAGGGTCCTGGGATCGAGTCCCGCGTCAGGCTCTCTGCTCAGCAGGGAGCCTGCTTCCCTTCCTCTCTCTCTGCCTGCCTCTCTACCTACTTGTGATCTCTCTCTGTGAAATAAATAAATAAAATCTTTAAAAAAAAAATTAATGAACTTTTTTGTGGTAATCATTTTGAATATATACATATTTCAAGTCACTAAACCGTACACCTTAAAATTACACAATGTTATGTATCCATTATATCTGAATAAAACTGTAAAAAATGTAAAATAGAACTGTAAAACATTTTAATTGCCAGAAATTTTTTAAAAATATATACAGGAAAGGGTTGAATGACTAAATGAAAGACTTGCTTCTCCAGGAAAACACACTATCAAGTTTCTAGAAGAGAAAGATTTGATGGAAACCCACCACCCTCTGTGTATGCACCAGTGTCAATCAAAATAATGCCAATTATTACTGAGGAGGCACTCAGAGCAGGGGTCTGTAAACTATAGTCAGTGGGCCACCTCTGACCAACCATATGTTTTTGTAAATAAAGTTTGTGTGTGTGTGTGTGTGTCCTGATCCACTTTTATTTTTTTAATTTAATTTATTTTTTTCAGTGTTCTAAGATTCATTATTTATGTACCACACCCAGTACTCCATGCAATACGTGCCCTCCTTAATACCCACCACCAGGCTCACCCAAATCCCCAGCCCCCTCCCCTCCAAAACCCTCAGTTTGTTTCTCAGAGTCCACAGTCTCTCATGGATTGTCTCTCTCTCCAGTTTCCCCCAACCCACTCCTCTTCTCCAACTCCTAGTGCCCTCTGTCTTATTCCTTATGCTCCACAAGTAAGTGAAACTATGTGATAATTGACTCTCTCTGCTTGACTTATTTCACTCAGCATAATCTCCTCCAGTCCCATCCATGTTGATACAAAAGGTGGGTATTAATCCTTCCTGATGGAGGCATAATATTCCATTGTATATATGGACCATATCTTCCTTAACCGTTCATCTGCCAAAGGGCATCTTGGCTCTTTCCACAGTTTGGCAACTGTGGCCACTGCTGCTATTAACATTGGGGTACAGATGGCCTTTCTTTTCACTACATCTGTATCTTTGGGGTAAATACCCAGTAGTGCAATTGCAAGGTCTTAGGGAAGCTCTATTTTCAATTTCTTAAGGAATCTCTACACTTTTTTCCAAAGTGGCTGCACCAACTTGCATTCCCACCAACAGTGTAAGAGGGTTCCTCTTTCTCCACCTCCTCTCCAACACTTGTTGTTTCCTGTCTTGTTGATTTTGGCCATTCTAATGGGTGTAAGGTGGTATCTCAATGTGATTTTGATTTGAATCTCCCTGATGGGTAGTGATGATGAACATTTTTTCATGTGTCTGTTAGCCATCTGTATGTCTTCTTTGAAGAAGTGTCTGTTCATGTCTTCTCCCCATTTTTTGACATGATTATTTGTTTTGTGTGTGTTGAGTTTGAGGAGCTCTTTATAGACCTGGGATATAAGCCCTTTGTAGGGTCATTTGTGAGTATCTTCTCCCATTCTGTGAATAAATTTTTATTGGAACATGGTCATACTTTTTCAGTTCTATAGTGTCTATAGATGCCTTCATTCTATAATGGTAGAAGACTGACATGACTAATACAACAGGCAATATGATTGGCTTGCCCAAGGCAGGGTTCAGTCATCTCCAGTCTATGGATTTCTCCTACATAAACGAAAGAAGGTTCAGGAAGGAGGGGTAGTTCATTCGGTGCACACATCTTCATTTTGTCTATTTGACATTCATGCATCAATGCCATCAGAGAAAATTTTACGACATGTATGGAAGCAAGATGTATCATAGAACTTACCCATCTGAGAATAAATCCTCACTTTAAAATGTTTTTCTGATTCTATAAAAATCACAAAAGATTACTAATACTATAGGTCCAAGTTATTTAAAATTGTATTTATATCCTTAAGATCAGAAATGCTAAAAGGCAACATCTTAAGCCTTCAAGGGACTGTGGTTGACCTCCAGGTCTAACAGAGGTCTTCCCTTAGAACCAGAAAACCCAGGGAGGGGCCAGAAGGGTAAGAAGAATGTAGACTGCTGAATCAGCATCTGAATAAATGAGAAAGAAGACTCCTTAATTCCTAGATCCAGCTGCTTAGAATTTTCTTAAAGCCGTTGAGGTTATGCCCATTGGGAGGTTGCATTATTAGTCAGGAAATATTCACTCTCCTTTCCCCAGCACTATGGACAGGGCATAACACCTTGCTCAATGACTCCGGGCCTGGCCAGGTGACTTGGTTTGGATGGAAGTGATAGGAAGTTGGTTTTGGATGCTTTGTATTTTCAATCTCTCTCTGCCCCTGCTACATCCACATGAGAAGTAGATGTCCAAGTGGCTGCTGTTTTTCAGCCTGTGTTCAGGAATGAGAGATGAGTGGGAATACTCCTACACCTGACATGCAGATAAAACCCGATCCTCAGACCAAAACTGACCAGCAGACCCATGTGCAAGAGATAAAACTTATAGTTAGAGGCCACTGATATTGGGGTTATTGGGTGCTATAGTAATCTGACTAATACAGTTCACGTCTTTATTTGTCAATGAGAGTGTGGAAATGGTTGGTTTATGGTCAGATGTGTAAATTAAAACTCTTAATTAATGCTTAAACCGTAATTAAATGCCCTTTCTTTCATCTTCACATAAGGAAACTGAAAGGCGGAGAGTATCAGAGAAAAGGGAATTCTTGTCTTGTGATCCACTACCCTTATGCTGATTGGCTCATTCATTCACCAGTCACTCTTCTTAAGCATTTGTAAATTTAACATTCTAACCTAATAAACACTGCACTCCATGAAAAAGTCCAGAAATTATTATCAGGAAAAAACCCAGATGAATTATTTGGGTGTGAAATAGATATTAATATATCAACATTGTACCAGATCTCCTCAGAAATGATCTGTGAGGTCACAGCAAGTCGAGTCCTAACGGTAAATACAACCACATCTTATTTTTCAGCCTGAGAGCTGATATTCACATGCTACAGATGCTGTTTTAGATTATCTTTCTAAGAAATCTAAATGGTCATCTAGGCTGGCCAGCTACTCCCCAGATGACTCAGAAATATGTTCAAATTAGGCAATTAGACTACATGCTTCTCACCCACTAGCCCAACGTTAGACAGCTAATTTTTCAAATATCCCTAGAACTACAAGATTTTCAGGTTATATGCTTCAAGCTTCTAATTAATAAAGCTGGAGTTTGAGGATCTGAAAGATCCTGTTTGAAACCTCACCTCTTGAAACAATTAGTGCGTGGCCTTGAGAAAATTATTCAGTCTCTCTAGGGTTTGTGTTCTCTATCTATAGTATGAGGATAACACTACTATTACTTCAAAAGACAAATGTGGAATTGAATGAACACAGGCACTCAAGGAGAGGTGGATGGAGCTTTGGAATAGCCCCCACAACTGTTAACTTAGAAGAAACAGTTGGGTTGCTAAAAAGCATGTGAGCCTTGAAATCAATCTCCCAGCCCCAGTGACAGCCCTATATAGCCTGGGTAAATCGTAGAACCTCTTGTTTCCTCATTTGCCAAGTCAAAGGAAGTCAATGAGAAATTTTCACCAATGTTCCAAGGGATGGTCATTGAATCTGGACAGCAGAAATGCTCCAGGCTTCATTTCTGCTCTCCAGCCTCCAATGAGGAAAAAGAAAGTGCAGGATAGTGAAAAGTATAGGACTAAGAACCAGCAATTCTGCTTGCAAATAGCTTCTCATAACCTGCTCATAATAGAGGCTCGCCTCTGTTTTCTCACCTGTAAACTGCACGTGGCCACTTTTGTACTCCCCATATCCCTGGGCTGTCAGGCTAATCAAATGACATAATGCATGCAGAAGAGCCCCATAGCCCACAGTAGCCTCTGCATTTGTCAACAGCTGTGGGAAAAAACAACAGGTTGTGTGCACTGATCAGGTCCTAGGGCTAGTACTGAGAAAATGGGAAGACAGGGCAGGAGTTTGAACTTAGCTAAGCTCTCCCCTTTGGGTCTGAATGTACAAAACATCAAAGATTCCACCAAAATAAATAGATCATGCAACAATATGATTACTATACATATATTCCCAGAGACAGCAAAGAGAGGACAAGAGGAAGGGAAGAAATAACCAGATTTATTAGAGAGGAAGGAGGGGGCAGAGCTTTAGAATATGGGTCCCTTTACCTGCTTCTGTTCCTGAATATAACACTTCAAAGCTCCATGACCTTGGCAAGATAACCAAACTTTCTCTGCCTCAGTTTCTTCATCTCTAAAGTGATATGGCCTCCCCTAGAGAGTTGTAAAGATTATATGAGTTACTGCAAGTGCTTGGAACTTGAGTGCTTCCCATATAGTGAACACTCAACATGTGCTGTATTTATTCATTGATTTATTCCACTCAACAAATATTTATTGAGAATTCACTCTGTGCCAACCTCATTTGGAACTGGGCATAGAATCATGAACAAAACAAAATCCTTGCTCTCCAGTAGCTTGGAGTTGGTTCCAGAGCAGTTCCAGAAAGACAATAGACAAATTAATGTAAAGTATATGGCAGTTCATGATAAATACTATGGATATAAGTAAGATGGGTTAGAGGGGAAATGAGATTAAAGGGTTGCAATTTTAGGTCAAGAGGCCAAGTAGACTTCCTTGATCCCGTACTATACTAAGCATGTAGGTGAAAGTATGACGGGCTGTCAGGCTGCCCCCTCAGGATGGAGGCACTCGTTCCATGGCTCCCAGGAGCTCTGGCTACTACCCCCAGATTCAGCCAAACAGAGCTTTCATCTCATGTCCTTTCTCTGAAGGCAGCCTGCATCTCTGATGGTCAACACAGATGCACAAAAGCCCCATCACTTGTCCTCTCCTGGGACAACACGGAAGAGGCAGCCAGCTCCAGGGTTCCCTGTGGGATTGCCAGAGGTCTCCACTGAAACTGTATCATGGTCCATCCAACTCCTCCTTCTGCCCATCGCAGATGTTGTTCCTGACTCTGCTCCCCAGCTAGCTACTCCACGCAAATATCAGATTCTCAGACTCTCTTTCCAAGAAAATCTGACTTATGACTAAGGCTAAGTAACTGGTACAATATCTCTTTGAACAGAAAGTAGTAGATCAAGGGTTTGGTCCTGGGGCTGCCTGCCTCTGTGGCTTTGAGAGTCTTCTGTTGTTATCAGAAGTAGTACATTCTAGTCTGTTCAGTCAGTGCAGTAACAGGAAAACTGCTTGGAATTTCTGACCCATCCAGAGCATGAGGGTGTGGCTCTGGATAAGAAAAGGAGAGGACGTGTTAATGTCAAGAGCCAAAGACATTGCATCCATAGAAACCCCATGATGGGGCACCTGGGTGGCTCAGTGGATTAAGCCGCTGCCTTCGGCTCAGGTCATGATCTCAGAGTCCTGGGATCGAGCCCCACATCGGGCTCTCTGCTCAGCAGGGAGCCTGCTTCCTCCTCTCTCTCTCTCTGCCTGCCTCTCTGCCTACTTGTGATCTCTCTTTCTGTCGAATAAATAAATAAAATCTTTAAAAAAAAAAAAAAGAGTGTGTTTCTTGGTTTGCCTCTCCCTTTAAAAAAAAAAAAAAGAAGAAAAGAAACCCCATGATGTTGAAAGTGTATCAACACATTTTGAAAAGAAACATGTAATATTTTAGAATTTGACTTTTTTTCTACAAATTCTTAGGGCTTTTGCCATAAACATACAATTTCTTGTTTTATACGGATTTTTTTTAAAAAAACTACTTTTAAGTAAGTTCTATCTTTACCCCAGTTTTTCATCCAGTGTGTTTTATATATTTTAAGATATCATTTATATCTTGGGATAAAGTGACTTTTGGGGAGCCCCAAAATGTGATCTTCCTCCTGGTCTCAATGATGCATGTATTTTTATATCAGATGCCTTAAAGGATACCTGCCTTTGGCTTCAACCTAGATCCCAGATGCAGTAGTTCCAGAAGCTGGAGATACAGTAAATAGGTATCCCACACAGGGAAGTGGGGGACACAGAAATTCCTCAGGTGTTAAGAAAATTTTCCTGAAACAATGTCATAAGCATTTGGATGGGAATCTAGGACTACTGAGAAGGTTAGAGTCATGAGAGTAGAATCTTACAAAGAAAAGACAAACAAGGGGTGTCTGGGTGGCTCAGTTGTTAAGCATCTGACTTTGGCTCGGGTCATGATCCTGGGGTCCTGGGATTGAGACCCATGTTGGGATCCCTGCTCGGCTGGGAGCCTGCTTCTGCCTCTTGCACTGTGTTCCCTCTCTCACTGTCTCTGTCAAATAAATAAATAAAATCTTTAAAAAAAAATATTAAAAAAAAAAAGACAAAACTTCTAGGACTTCAGGAGAACCAATTCCAGATTCACATAATTTTTTTTTTTTAAAGTGCTTCTCCTCAGGATCCACTCTAGATACATGTGTACAAAATACATTTTCATGACATGGAAGAGAAAATTAAATTCACCTTACAAGGAAGAAGGTATTAAATACACCGTAAAGCTATGAAAACTGAGATTCAGGATAGGTAAGTGAATTCCTAAGGTTTACACTCATGAGTTGCAGAGTGAGTACTCCCAGCTATGCCCAAAAGCAAGATTTCATTTTTATAATGATTGGAAATACAACTCAGGAGATAAGTACCCTGTTCTCTCACAGTCTTGCCCTTTGCAGGCGAGAGATGCAACATTGAAACCCTTGTTAAACTGGAATTTCCTGGGTTTATCTTCGAGTCTCTGTAAAAGTATCATCCACTCTGAAGGTATTTGTAAATTTCTTTTTTTTTTCTTAGATTTTATTTATTTATTTGATGGAGAGAGAGCACAGGAGCAGGGGGAGAGAAGGGAAGGGGAGGGGCAGGCAGAGGGAGAAGCAGACCCCTGCTGAGCAGGGACCCTGATGTGACACTCCATCCCAGGACCCTGGTATCATGACCTGAAGGCAGCCATTTAACCAACTGAGCCACTCAGGTGCCCCATGAAGATATTCATAAATTTCTAATATGTCTTCTGCCTTTGGGTCTCCACCATGGCATTAACATCAGAGGCTAAACTCTACATTATCAAAGCCAACATAGAAATTGGTACAAAATTTCTAGTTGCACAACATTCTTTGAACAATTTCCTGTCTGGCTGAGAGCCAGTGATAATAATGATACATTGGTTCTGATTAAGAAATGACTAAAAGGACAAATGATATCTCTACTAAATATTAGTGACTCTGAATTGTACTGATGTAGTGTTGGTCTCTTTCCATTTCAGAATCTTATAGGAGCATCTAAACCCTTATAATACATCAGAGCAAATGTTACCTACCCTTTCACTGAAGTCTGTAAGCATTCAACAGGTTCCTATCAAGCAGAAATATGAAGCAAGATATTGAAATATTATTTTTAACTTCTATATTCGTTGTGTAGTGTATCTTCGAGCATTTACTCTCATCAAGCTTCAGCCTTTTGATCTGCTAGAGATATCTAGGGTGGTGCACTTATCACACGGGGCTAATGTGAGCAACAAATCATCCCTTTGGCTGGGTGCTAAGGTATTTGCTGAGTTACCCTGAAAACCTTAGGTTGGAAATTTGCTGCTTAATGAGAAAAATTCAAATCATGTTCCCTCTCCACCTATCAATGTTCAGCAATCTTTGAGAGTTACCCATTGCCCAGTGCAACCACTAATTTTGGCCCTTGAGGCCTTTTATGACCTGGCCTTAACCTCCTGTCTCTCTAGCACAGCCTTCCTTCTCACCACAGTCTAAGATATACCTAAAACATGGGGCCCCCAAGTGTCTCAGTCGGTTGAAAGCCTAACTCACGGTTTCAGTTCAGGCCGTGCCTGTTCTCAAAGTTGTGAGATCGAGCTCCATGACAGGCTCCACTCAGGGGGAGTCTGCTTGAGATTCTCTCTCCCTCTTCCCTACACCTTCCCCCATTCAATGCATTCTCACACTCTCTCTCTTTCTAAAATAAATAAATATAATCTTTTAAAAAATGTATAAATAGGGGCGCCTGGGTGGCTCAGTGGTTTAAAGCCTCTGCTTTCGGCTCAGGTCATGATCCCAGGGTTCTGGGATCGAGCCCCACATCGGGCTCTCTGCTCAGCGGGGAGCCTGCTTCCTCCTCTCTCTCTCTCTGCCTGCTTCTCTGCCTACTTGTGATCTCTGTCTGTCAAATAAATAAATAAAATCTTTTAAAAAAATAAATAAATAAAAATAAAAATGTATAAATATATGACAGAAACATCATCAACTTTCCCTTTTAGTCACTCTGTTCAGTCAGCTTTCCCTGTGAAAAATGCCCCTTGCCCTTGCTTCTATCTGCCTGGTGAAATCAAGTCCATAATTTAAAGCCCAACTCTCAATATCCCCCTAGGGAGATTTCCCCTGCCACTCTCTTGCCACCTCCTAACTTCCACAATACTTTGTCCATACCACCAACCAAAACCAAAGGGTTTTTGGCCCTGCTCAAAGTTACCCCTGGTACTGACAGAATCGTGACCCAGGTACCTATGTTACCTGCTCTCCTTCTGCAGATGCATCAGTGAAAATTACAAAATCATTCTAGGAAATGTGGGATACTCTGATGAATACTCAAAACAGTTATTCCATGTTTAACAAAGCTAATCTACCCAGCCATCCTAATAAAATTGTGGAAATGTAATCGAGTGGACTGTATGACTCATTCATGGCTGGCTCTGTCTCCTCAGATAAGGCATGGAGAACTAGGTATAGAGCTTATTCAAATAATAAAGGAGAGCAAAAATGAAGTACGCGGTTGTAATTCCATCAAGGGTCTCGATAGCGACAGAAAGTCTCAGGGGAGGTTTCTCTGGTCACAGAAAGGGCCGTCTCAGTGAAACCATTAATCCCTGCAATATTTGGCTTAGATTCTGACAGTGAGAAGACTCGCCAGATAGAGCCATGGGCTGCAGTAACTGGTGGGGTTTGGGCAGCAAGGCCGTCCACAAATGGAAGATCCACTTTATGTCAATGAAAGGTGAATCTGTTTAGTGGCGCCTTGAGTCTACAACCTCAAAATAGAATCGTGTCTCCTCCAATTGGAACACAATCCTCTATGGAAAAAATGAAACACTTCAGAATGCGTGTAAGTCACAGCAAGAGAGAATTTGCGGTTACATCCACTAGCCATAAATTTGCTTCAGGTAAGGGATCCTGTAGGCATGGAGATTGGGAGCAGAGGGGTGACTCTGCATTAGAATAAGAAAGGAAAACTTCCTCAGGACATTGCACAACAATTACCTTAATAAAGCCTCACAAAAATCTGTAGATCTAAGCAAGTAAACAGCGTCATTGCCCTCACTTCACACATAAGAAAAATGAGACTCAGAGGTGCCCAATGAATTCCCCAAGATGCAAAGGAAAGACTGGGGGTTAGAAACAGTCCCCAGTTCAGTGCTTTCCCCACTCCCCCAAACAGCCTCTCTGACCAGGGGGTTTCATGCACCATCAAATAGAGAAAGAGAAAATCAGAAACACTGGGCTTCTATAAAAGGAAATGGAAAGTTCTACATTCCAAAGGAAAGTGGTGGTTTCTGAAGATATCAGGCAATAATAATAATAATTAATAATAATAAATATTCATAGTATCATTAATAATAGAACTGGACTGAGTTTTCTGATCTCTACTTTTGGTCTTCACTCCCATGGAACGTGTTTCCCCAGGGAGAGAATATAGTATGTTTGGAGGTGCATGGGGATTTGTCTTCAGACAAGACTTGGGTTCAAATACCAGCTTTCTAGTCACAAGCTTGTGCAACCTTGAAATTGAATTTTCTCATCATGAAAATAGGGACAATAACTCATCACAGAAATAAGATGAGTAAACAAAATAGCACGTGAGAAGTGTTTAATAGTGTACTTGGCATAGAAGGTGCTCAAAAAATGTCATATCCTGGGGCACCTGGCTGGCTCAGTCAGTGGAGCGTGTGACTCTTGATCTCCAGTTGTGAGATAGAGCCCCACATTGGGTGTACTTAAAAATAAAATTTAAAAGTAAAGTCTTTTCTACAGAAACAAACTTTAACAATGTCTCATCTGCTAAGGATGAACAAGCCACCCACAGCCTTCTTGAAAGAGTGGCTTCATTCAATGTGGCCCCAGTAGGGCACTGATCTTTGCTCAACCTCTCCCCCTGGGAGGAAGGCGCATATTCTTAATTTAAGAATCAAATCATTGTCTTCAGGTTTCTGTCAGTGGGCCAGGAACTAAATAAACCTTTTCACCCACCAGCAAAAGATGAGGTACTCTTTTTCTTTACTAATGGAGTGGCTGACTCATTAGTTCAAATGAAACATGTTCCAAACGTTTGAAATAAACCCTCATCCTGGAAAAGCACGAGATGCCAGTTAACATTTTTCGAGCACCTGCTTAGTGCCAGTCTCTCTGGAAAGCACTTCTACCCACATTAGCACATTTGAATCTTGCAAACAACTCTACAAATAGGTTTCTAGAGAGATAATATTCTCTCCATTTCACAAGTTAGGAAACTGAAGCTTAGAGTTGCCCAAGGTTACATAGCTCCTACAGCAGCTGAGATAGGGCTCTGAGTCTAATGTTGTTCCCTTTTCCTTTAGGACAAGGGCTCACAGCCATATGGCTGCCAAGTCATCACCATGTCGACATCCAACAAAAAGTACCCGAGAGCAAGCAGGGACAGATGAGAGGTTGCCCCCACTGTTGACTCACAACCAGGGGAATCTGCAGCAGTCTTTGCCTGCTCTGACTCTTCACTTGTGAAATGGGACAGCACCGTGCTTGGTTTAGATTTAAGTCAGTATCAAGTTACCAGTAGCCTGATTCATTTCAGAATTTCAAGTAGTATGTTTCCCAGAAAGCCCTTTGGAAAAGCAGACTTCAAGTTTGTTTGTTTGTTTGTTTGTTTGTTTGTTTCACTAAGAAAAATCTCTCCTTTTTATCCTCACCTACTGTTTATGGAGTGAACACTATGGCCAGATACTCTGCTAGGTTCTGGGGATAGAGCAAACCACCTGGACAGACTCTAGGCCTGCCCTCCTGGAACTGATTGTCACTGAGAAATAATGGACAAACACTAATCTGTAGGAGTGGTTATATAATCAAACTCTGATTATATATATTCTCTGACACAGAGAACCCTGGAATGCCATGAGAGAGTATCAGGGGACATACCCTAGTCTGGTCAAGGAGGGCTTCCCTGCCTGAGAAAATGATGTTTAAGGAGAAAGCAGGAGGATGAATATAAGTTAGCCACTTGAATGGAGGGGAATGATACTCCCAGGGAAGGAAACCAGAGCTTGCAAAGTCATGGGAGTAAGAGGGAGCATGCCTTATTTGAGGAACTGAAAGAAGACCAGGGTAGCCAAAGTATAGAGACCTAAAGGGGAAGGAAAGGATATGAGGCCTGAGCCAGTGGGACCACAGCACTGCATCCAGATGCACTAACTGTTGGTGGTTTTAGTCACCGTGAAGCCTGTGTTCAGCCCAATGCACATGCCAGCTGGTGGATCTGCTATTTATAGAAGTGACACCCAAACAAATGAAGAGAAGAATGGACCAATTTTTCCTTCTCCTTCTCTTCCCCTTTCACCTTATTTTCCGTCTTGATCATCGTCCTACTTCGAAGTACCATAAAAGAACTCAGGATAAATTATTTCCTATGAAATGCTAGGTGTTCAAAGGGTGCAAACTTTGGGGGGTAAGATGGGGAAGATCTGGGGTCTAACACACAGCGTGGTTACCATAGTTAAGTATACTATACTGTATACATGAAAGTCGCTAAGACAGTAATCTTAAAAGTTCTCGCCACACACACGTACACTCACACACAAAACCGTACGAGGTGAGGGAGGTATTCAGTAACCCTATTGTGGTAATTTTTTCTCGATATATATGCATGTCAAATCATCCCCTTGAAGGCCTTGAACTTACACCGTGTTATATGTCAATTCTATCTCAATAAAGTTGGGGAACAATATGATGCAAATACAGTTTAAAAAAGAAAAAGAAAGAAACAACATGTACTGCCCAGCCTCATGTACTTGTATCCAGGGACACGTGGTAAGACCTGAAGAAAACCAGTCCACTTCAGGAGTTTTTCCTTCTGAAAATCAGGAGTGTTTCAAAATTTCAGAGCAATTATAGGATTAAATGGGGGGTAAGGTACACAAATCTACCGACTACAGTGATTGGCGCTAATAGTTATGTATTAGATGCCACCTTACCTGTGCAGGTGAGACACCACCTTACCTGTGCAGGTGAGATTGGAAACAGGAAAAGGGTTTTGGTGAAGCTAAGCTAACTTCTATAACAAACAAACCCTGTGCATTATGGCTCAAATGTGATAAAAATTGATTTAATTCCTTACTCATATGTAATGTGGTGGCCAACTTGCTTCCACACGGCAGTGCAAGGGTCTTCCCTCCCTGTCAGGCCTCCACGGTGTTCTTCTGCATCAGATGGACAGGAAGGACAAAATGTAGAGGTGTGTGTAAAAATCAGGCCTGGCTTATCATTTCTCTCGCTAGCCCCCCATCTCATGATTATACCTTACTATAGGCAATAGGCTTCACAGGATACTCAGGAAGAAGAGAGACCAAGTGTCAGTGACCAACCAGCATTCTAGCCACCACACCAAGATGAGAAGGAGCATAAGCCTAAGTAAAGCAATGTGCCACTATAAGCACTGCATACATCCTTTCTGCACCCCCCACCCTTACAGTCTAGGTATGGGTGCAGCAGTGATGATCAGAAACACTATTATCTTCCTCCCAATCCGGAAGTTCCTGAGAACTTATTAGCAGCCTGAGTCCTCCCACTCCTTTATCTCCACAACCACCCAGCCATCAGATTTTCTACTTCTTTCTTAAAAATGTGTGAAAACCCTTCCTCTTACTATGACAACTGCCATGGCCCTTTATCCTCTGTCCCTGGATAGTGGCAACAGGTTCTTTACCTCCCCTTTATCCAGACTGGTTCCCACTCACCCACCAGAGCCTCTGACTTCAGTCCACCTTCCTCACCTCAGAGGCTGGCCCTCAAATGTAAATCTCAAATGCAGTCACCACTAGCCTGCTTCAAATCCTATTTGGCTCATCAGAGATTCAGGATAAAGTCCAAACCCCTTAATTTGCCAGTATACAGAACCTGACCCTGCCTCCCATGTTCCCTCATCCTTCTCTAAGTGGTATCTTGTACCTAGCCAGCCAGCAACACCAAGCTACTTGTGGTTTCCTGCACACTGAGTCACCAAGCTGTTTCTCTCTTCGGTTCTTATGAATTTGTTCACCTAGTGGCATGCTCCATCTTTAAATTCCATCTCAAGCATCTCCGACCCCAGAAGCCTTAGGTGACCCTCACACTATTCCTCTGTGCTCTCTAAATATCCTGTACATGTATTTCTCCCTGAACAATCACTGTGGGGTGTTCATTTATATGTCACCCATCCTCCCCACTATCTTTGAAACTCTCTGCAGGTACACAAGTTTTAGAACATGGAATGTCATGATAAGGACTTGAAGGTTAATCCTATCCTGTAAGAGAAATTGCTGAGAACTCCTGAAAAAGGGAGTGACACATGTAGTTGATATTTTAAGAAGAAAAATCCAAGGGGGAGATCATAAAGTAGTTATGGGAAGGACTGACTGGATGTAAGACAACCAGCATGGAAGGAAGATGACAGCAGCGTGGAATTTGCTATACATCCAGGGTCTCAGGGGTTAGGTCCCAGCTTTGCCAGATGTTATCAGTATAACCTTGGGCATGCCACTTCTTGGAGTCTTGTTTTATTTATGAACAGAAGAGAAATAATAAATCATTCTGGACTGTCTCACTAGGTCGATGTGAAGACACTGCAATATAATGAATGCCAAAGTGCTTTATAGATTCCAATGAAATTAGTAAAGCTAGCACTTAAAATCCAAATGACTCCAAAAAGGGACAGCCTCACTAGCACTCAGTGTCAGCATCCCTCCTTAAAGTCAATTGGATCCCAGAACTCTCTGGAATTCCCACGTGTAATGTGAGGCTAAGATTACCCCTGCTTTTCTATCACCTGAAAGCTGACTTCCAGTATCTGAAGGGTTGTCATGCATGAGAAGAATGGGGTTAACTCCAAGGAGCTGTTTGGCAGTTATCAGGAGACAAATACTGGCTCAATGCAAGGAAAAACTTTCAAACTGTTAGAGCTGTCCAAAGGCTGCCCGGGGCTGGGAGTGGAGGTGGGCTGTGAACTCCATGAGATTGCAGATGATGAGACCAGAACTAAGAGACCATGGCTCCAGACTCCACGCATCAATCAGGTTAGGACTGGCCAGCTTCAAAGTTTCCCTCCAATTCTAAAATCATATTGTCTGCTGCCTCTGGGTGTACCTTTCTCACAGCCTATTGCTCAGGTTGTAATTTTCAATTTAGGACATGAAATGGTCAGTTTAGAGGTCTTTCTCTTCCACTAGACCAGGACCACCCTAATCAACTGAAAGGTGGGGACAAGGTCCCCTTCAACCCAGGATCCTCAGTGCCTGCAACAGCTTCCAGACCACAGGGAGCACCCAGTACCTGGTGGTGGAATGAATGGATGGATGAATGAATTATTCTGAGTTTCTCTGAAACCCCACAGGGGAAACACAATGATGACTTAAGCTTGGGCTGGGATGAGTCCTTTCGTAGAAATTGCTGTGTATGAAGACCTTGGTCTGGGTTAGTACTTTCCAGCGAAGAGTCTTACAACTCCTAGAGGTCCTATTTTCAATATTTTTTAAAAATACTAAAATGAGCCATGTATTCATTTACAGAGTGCCCAGGTTTCCAAAAACATCCAACTTCTCTTCATTTTGTGGGAATTTATCAACTTGGCATTGTCACTCTTTATCTCATACAGCAAACCATCACCTTGGAACTCTACACATACTCTTCATTTCATCTTCACAAGAAGCATGCATGTGAGTTATGTGGCCTCTAGCTTACAGACAAGAAGACTAGGGCTCAGGGATGTTTCATGACCTGCTTAGTGATGGAAGTTTATGGTGTTACAGGCAGAATTTCAGTCTAGTTCTGCCTGACCTGTTAGCGCATTCTCTTCCCGTGTAGCACTGGGCTTCATTTCAAAGGAGGACCCTCTGATGTGTGTTTCTATCACAGAGATCTTTGAGAGAAAGGTCTGTCCTGTCCATTAGCTCTTCCCTTCCCTTTCTGGGGACAATGCACACAGGGTCTTGACCACTCAAACAACCCTGGATTTAATGAGAAGGCAGATATACTACCCATGAGAGTATACCTGACCTCATAGGCCTCCCAGCCCCAGAAAGCCCTCAGCCCTGCTTCTAGGAGAATCTCCCTCTTACTCTCAGATGAGATTACATAGAAGAGCATCAGGAAGTCTCCCAGACCCTTTATTTTCAACCTTATATTTTTCTTGTGTTGACAACTTAATACATGTCCACACTTCCTTTTATGGGGAAAGATAAGACTCTGATGGTAATCAGAGCACTAGGGTAGGAAATGCCACATTCTTCCATGTAAATATTTGACTAAGCTTTCTCCAGGCCATGCATCATTGTGCTGAGCCTCCAGAAAACCTTCAAGTCCACAGATCTGCAGGTGAGATACCTTGGCAATGAATTATGAGATGGCATGTTTAAAAACCAAGGCCAGAGGAGTCAAGATGGTGGAGAAGTAGCAGGCTGAGACTACTTCGGGTAGCGGGAGATCAGCTAAATAGCTTATCTAAAGATTGCAAACACCTACAAATCCAACGGGAGATTGAAGAGAAGAAGAACAGCAATTCTAGAAACAGAAAATCAACCACTTTCTGCAAGGTAGGACTGGCGGAGAAGTGAATCCAAAGCGACGGGAAGATAGACCGCGGGGGGAGGGGCCGGCTCCCGGCGAGCGGCGGAGCAACGGAGCAAAATCAGGACTTTTAAAAGTCTGTTCCGCGGAGGGACATTGCTCCAGAGGCTTAACTGGGGTGAAGCCCAGGCGGGGTAAGCGCGGCCTCAGGTCCCGCAGGGTCGCAGAAGGATCGGGGGTGTCTCAGTGTCGCAGAGCTTACCGGTATTAGAACGGGGAAGCCGGCTGCAGAGACAGAGCCGAGGAGTGACTCTCAGTTCCGGGTTGTCGTGAACCGGTCGCAGGCTCGGTCAGCTCGGAGCGCAGCCGTAGGCCAGGGTGACCGTAGTCATTTGGCACTGTTCTCTGAGGGCGCACTGAGGAGTGGGGCCCCGGGCTCTCGGCTCCTCCGGGCCGGAGACCAGGAGGCCGCCATCTTTATTCCCGTCCTCCGGACTCTACGGAAAGCGCTCAGGGAACAAAAGCTCCCCAAAGCGAACCCGAGCGGATGACTCAGCGCGACCCCGGGTAAGGGCGGTGCAACTCCGCCTGGGGCAAAGACGCTTGAGAATCAATACAACGGGCCCCTCCCCCAGAAGATCTACGGGAAACCCAGCCAGGACCAAGTTCACCTACCAAGGAGAACGGCGGAATTCCAGAGGAGAAGAAAGCAAAGCACGGAACTCATGGCTTTCTCCCCATGATTTTTTAGCCTTGCAGTTAATTTAATTTTTTTTTCTTTTTCAATTTTTTTTTCTTTTCTCTTCTTCTGCTAAATTTTTTTTAACTTTTACCGTTTTCTTTTTTTAACGTTTTTTAAATAGTTTATCTAATATATATATATTTTTTCCTCTTTTTATATTTTTTCTTTATCGGCTTTCTTTTTTTTAATAGTTTTTTTTTTTCTTTCTTTCTGAACCCCTTTTTATCCCCTTTCTCCCCCCTCACAATTCAGGATCTCTTCTGATTTGGCTAAAGCATATTTTCCTGGGGTTGTTGCCACCCTTTTAGTATTTTACTTGCTCCTTCATAAACTCTTATCTGGACAAAATGACAAGGCGGAAAAATTCACAACAAAAAAAAGAACAAGAGGCAATACCAAAGGCTAGGGACCTAATCAATACAGACATTGGTAATATGTCAGATATAGAGTTCAGAATGATGATTCTCAAGGTTCTAGCCGGGCTTGAAAAAGGCATGGAAGATATTAAAGCAACCCTCTCGGGAGATATAAAAGCCCTCTCTGGAGAAATAAAAGAACTAAAATCTAACCAAGTTGAAATAAAAAAAGCTATTAATGAGGTGCAATCAAAAATGGAGGCTCTCACTGCTAGGATAAATGAGGCAGAAGAAAGAATTAGCGATATAGAAGACCAAATGACAGAGAATAAAGAAGCTGAGCAAAAGAGGGACAAACAGCTACTGGACCACGAGGGGAGAATTCGAGAGATAAGTGACACCATAAGACGAAACAACATTAGAATAATTGGGATTCCAGAAGAAGAGGAAACAGAGAGGGGAGCAGAAGGTATATTGGAGAGAATTATTGGAGAGAATTTCCCCAATATGGCAAAGGGAACAAGCATCAAAATCCAGGAGGTTCAGAGAACCCCCCTCAAAATCAATAAGAATAGGTCTACACCCCGTCACCTAATAGTAAAATTGACAAGTCTTAGTGACAAAGAGAAGATCCTGAAAGCAGCCCGGGAAAAGAAGTCTGTAACGTACAATGGTAAAAATATTAGATTGGCAGCAGACTTATCCACAGAGACCTGGCAGGCCAGAAAGAGCTGGCATGATATATTCAGAGTACTAAATGAGAAAAACATGCAGCCAAGAATACTATATCCAGCTAGGCTATCATTGAAAATAGAAGGAGAGATTAAAAGCTTCCAGGACAAACAAAAACTGAAAGAATTTGCAAATACCAAACCAGCTCTACAGGAAATATTGAAAGGGGTCCTCTAAGCAAAGAGAGACCCTCAAAGTAGTAGATCAGAAAGAAACAGAGACAATATACAATAACAGTAACCTTACAGGCAATACAATGGCACTAAATTCATATCTCTCAATACTTACCCTGAATGTTAATGGGCTAAATGCCCCAATCAAAAGACACAGGGTATCAGAATGGATAAAAAAACAAAAACCATCTATATGTTGCCTACAAGAAACTCATCTTACACCCGAAGACACCTCCAGGTTTAAAGTGAGGGGGTGGAAAAGAATTTACCATGCTAATGGACATCAGAAGAAAGCAGGAGTGGCAATCCTTATATCAGATCAATTAGATTTTAAGCCAAAGATTATAATAAGAGATGAGGAAGGACACTATATCATACTCAAAGGAACTGTCCAACAAGAAGATCTAACAATTTTAAATATCTATGCCCCTAACGTGGGAGCAGCCAACTATATAAACCAATTAATAACAAGATCAAAGAAACACATCGACAAGAATACAATCATAGTAGGGGATTTTAACACTCCCCTCACTGAAATGGACAGATCATCCAAGCAAAAGATCAACAAGGAAATCAAGGCCTTAAATGACACACTGGACCAGATGGACATCACAGATATATTCAGAACATTTCATCCCAAAGCAACAGAATACACATTCTTCTCTAGTGCACATGGAACATTCTCCAGAATAGATCACATTCTTGGTCCTAAATCAAGTCTCAACCGGTATCAAAAGATTGGGATCATTCCCTGCATATTTTCAGACCACAATGCTCTAAAGCTAGAACTCAATAACAAGAGGAAATTTGGAAAGAACCCAAATACATGGAGACTAAACAGCATCCTTCTAAAGAATGAATGGGTCAACCAGGAAATCAAAGAAGAATTGAAAAAATTTATGGAAACAAATGATAATGAAAACACAACGGTTCAGAATCTGTGGGACACAACAAAGGCAGTCCTGAGAGGAAAATATATAGCGGTACAAGCCTTTCTCAAGAAACAAGAAAGGTCTCAGGTACACAACCTAACCCTACACCTAAAGGAGCTGGAGAAAGAACAAGAAAGAAACCCTAAACCCAGCAGGAGAAGAGAAATCATAAAGATCAGAGCAGAAATCAATGAAATAGAAACCAAAAAAACAATAGAACAAATCAACGAAACTAGGAGCTGGTTCTTTGAAAGAATTAATAAGATTGATAAACCCCTGGCCAGACTTATCAAAAAGAAAAGAGAGAGGACCCAAATAAATAAAATCATGAATGAAAGAGGAGAGATCACAACGAACACCAAAGAAATACAGACAATTATAAGAACATACTATGAGCAACTCTACGCCAACAAATTTGACAATCTGGAAGAAATGGATGCGTTCCTAGAGACATATAAACTACCACAACTGAACCAGGAAGAAATAGAAAGCCTGAACAGACCCATAACCAGTAAGGAGATTGAAACAGTCATCAAAAATCTCCAAACAAACAAAAGCCCAGGGCCAGATGGCTTCCCGGGGGAATTCTACCAAACATTTAAAGAAGAACTAATTCCTATTCTCCTGAAACTGTTCCAAAAAATAGCAATAGAAGGAAAACTTCCAAACTCATTTTATGAGGCCAGCATCACCTTGATCCCAAAACCAGACAAGGATCCCAACAAAAAAGAGAACTACAGACCAATATCCTTGATGAACACAGATGCAAAAATTCTCGCCAAAATACTAGCCAATAGGATTCAACAGTACGTTAAAAGGATTATTCACCACGACCAAGTGGGATTTATTCCAGGGCTGCAAGGCTGGTTCAACATCCGCAAATCAATCAATGTGATACAACACATTAATAAAAGAAAGAACAAGAACCATATGATACTCTCCATAGATGCTGAAAAAGCATTTGACAAAGTACAGCATCCCTTCCTGATCAAAACTCTTCAAAGTGTAGGGATAGACGGCACATACCTCAATATTATCAAAGCCATCTATGAAAAACCCACCGCAAATATCATTCTCAATGGAGAAAAACTGAAAGCTTTTCCGCTAAGGTCAGGAACACGACAGGGATGTCCGTTATCACCACTGCTATTCAACATAGTACTAGAAGTCCTAGCCTCAGCAATCAGACAACAAAAGGAAATTAAAGGCATCCAAATCGGCAAAGAAGAAGTCAAACTATCACTCTTCGCAGATGATATGATACTCTATGTGGAAAACCCAAAAGACTCCACTCCAAAACTGCTAGAACTTGTCCAGGAATTCAGTAAAGTGTCAGGATATAAAATCAATGCACAGAAATCAGTTGCATTTCTCTACACCAACAACAAGACAGAAGAAAGAGAAATTAAGGAGTCCATCCCATTTACAATTGCACCCAAAACTATAAGATACCTAGGAATAAACCTAACCAAAGAGACTAAGAATCTATACTCAGAAAACTATAAAGTACTCATGAAAGAAATTGAGGAAGACACAAAGAAATGGAAAAATGTTCCATGCTCCTGGATTGGAAGAATAAATATTGTGAAAATGTCTATGCTACCTAAAGCAATCTACACATTTAATGCAATTCCTATCAAAGTACCATCCATTTTTTTCAAAGAAATGGAACAAATAATCCTAAAATTTATATGGAACCAGAAAAGACCTCGAATAGCCAAAGGAATATTGAAAAAGAAAGCCAAAGTTGGTGGCATCACAATTCCGGACTTCAAGCTCTATTACAAAGCTGTCATCATCAAGACAGCATGGTACTGGCACAAAAACAGACACATAGATCAATGGAACAGAATAGAGAGCCCAGAAATGGACCCTCAACTCTATGGTCAACTCATCTTCGACAAAGCAGGAAAGAATGTCCAATGGAACAAAGACAGCCTCTTCAATAAATGGTGTTGGGAAAATTGGACAGCCACATGCAGAAAAATGAAATTGGATCATTTCCTTACACCACACACGAAAATAGACTCAAAATGGATGAAGGATCTCAATGTGAGAAAGGAATCCATCAAAATCCTCGAGGAGAACACAGGCAGCAACCTCTTCGACCTCAGCCGCAGCAACATCTTCCTAGGAACATCACCAAAGGCAAGGGAAGCAAGGGCAAAAATGAACTTTTGGGACTTCATCAAGATCAAAAGCTTTTGCACAGCAAAGGAAACAGTTAAAAAAACCAAAAGACAACTGACAGAATGGGAGAAGATATTTGCAAATGACATATCAGATAAAGGGCTAGTGTCCAAAATCTATAAAGAACTTAGCAAACTCAACACCCAAAGAACAAAGAATCCAATCAAGAAATGGGCAGAGGACATGAACAGACATTTCTGCAAAGAAGACATCCAGATGGCCAACAGACACATGAAAAAGTGCTCCATATCACTCGGCATCAGGGAAATACAAATCAAAACCACCATGAGATATCACCTCACACCAGTCAGAATGGCTAAAATTAACAAGTCAGGAAATGACAGATGCTGGCGAGGATGCGGAGAAAGGGGAACCCTCCTACACTGTTGGTGGGAATGCAAGCTGGTGCAACCACTCTGGAAAACAGCATGGAGGTTCCTCAAAATGTTGAAAATAGAACTACCCTATGACCCTGCAATTGCACTGCTGGGTATTTACCCTAAAGATACAAACGTAGTGATCCGAAGGGGCACGTGCACCCGAATGTTTATAGCAGCAATGTCTACAATAGCCAAACTATGGAAAGAACCTAGATGTCCATCAACAGACGAATGGATAAAGAAGATGTGGTATATATACACAATGGAATACTATGCAGCCATCAAAAGAAATGAAATCTTGCCATTTGCGACGACGTGGATGGAACTAGAGGGTATCATGCTTAGCGAAATAAGTCAATCGGAGAAAGACAACTATCATATGATCTCCCTGATATGAGGGAGAGGAGATGCAACATGGGGGGTCGAGGGGGTAGGAGAAGAGTAAATGAAACAAGATGGGATTGGGAGGGAGACAAACCATAAGTGACTCTTAATTTCACAAAACAAACTGAGGGTTGATGGGGGGAGGGGGTTGGGAGAGGGGGTGGGGTTATGGATATCGGGGAGGGTATGTGCTATGGTGAGTGTTGTGAAGTGTGTTAACCTGGCGATTCGCAGACCTGTACCCCTGGGGATAAAAATATATGTTTATAACGCTGTAAAAAAAAAAAAAGAAAGAAAGAAAGGATGAATCCCCAAGTTTTGTAGCAACATGGACGGGACTGGAAGAGATTATGCTGAGTGAAATAAGTCAAGCAGAGAGAGTCAATTATCATATGGTTTCACTTATTTGTGGAGCATAACAAATAGCATGGAGGACAAGGGGAGATGGAGAGGAGAAGGGAGTTGAGGGAAATTGGAAGGGGAGGTGAACCATGAGAGACTATGGACTCTGAAAAACGATCTAAGAATTTTGAAGGGGTGGGGGGTGGGAGGTTGGGGGCACCAGGTGGTGGGTATTGTAGAGGGCACGGATTGCATGGAGCACTGGGTGTGGTGCAAAAATAATGAATACTGTTATGCTGAAAAAAATAAAAAAATTTAAAAAAAAAAAAAAAAATAAATAAATAAATAAATAAATAAAATCTTTAAAAAAAAAAAAAAAAAAAAATAGTAATAATAATTACTAATAGCACTCAGTTTCACTCTCAAGAGTGACCTGATCGGACAACAAATGCAATGGTGGCTCAACCTTGGGGAGGGACTAGGAAGAATAAAAATCATTCTTTTGATAATATTTTCCCTGTAACTCATATTTATATCCAGATATTGATGATTGCACCATGTGATCATGTTCAGCTTTACAAATTAAAAATTTTATTCCTTAAATGAAACAAGATGGGATTGGGAGGGAGACAAAAAGAGACTCTTACTGTCACAAAACAAACTGAGGGGGGTCGGGGGAAGGAGTATAGGGAGAGGATGGTGGGGTTTTGGACATTGGGGAGCGTATGTGCTATGGTGAGTGCTGTGAAGTATGTAAACCTGGCGACTCACAGACCTGTACCCCTGGGGCTAATAATACATTATATGTTTATTAAAAAAAAAAAAAAAAAAAAAAAAAAAAAAAAAACCAAGGCCAGAGCAGTGTATTTCAGGGGGACCCTACTCTACATGACCAAAAGCTGTTCTGGAGAATCTAGGAATAGAGCATCGTCTCAGTGAGGATGGAGTTCTCCCCTACTATCAACAAATACCTGAGAAAAGGGACTTGTTTGGATGGCTCTTAAAAGAAGAAATGGCTCCGGCCTTGTAGCTAATGTTCACATCTTTTTATAAAGTGAAAAATCAGGAACATCTGAAGGTCAGTAAGGAATTGTTTATTGATCCGTCCATGTAATGGGCAAATAATCATAAAAGTATTGGTAAGGATAGCTAACATTGATCAATTGCTGACAATATGCCAGTAACCACTCTAGGTTTTTTTTTTTTTTAATGTAATTACCTCATTTAACCCTCATAACATTCTCATAATGCCTCTCAAGGCATGTATCACCCCATTTTACAACTGTAGAAACTGAGGCAAGGGAAGGTCAAACAATGTGGCCAGAGTTGCACAGTAAGTGAGTGAAGGAGCAGAAACCAGGCAGCCAGTAGAAACTATATTACAAATGGATACTTGATGGCTAAAAAATGTTTATGGCATTCAAACGGGTGTGAATCCTTTCATTACTATTATGAAAAGAAATGGAGATCCACCTCACACTCATTGTCAGTGGCCACTATTAAACACACACACACACAAACTAAACAGAGAAGATAAAATGTGATAGTGAGGATAGAAACTGGAACTGCTGGTGAGAATGTAAAATACACAACTACCATGGAAAACAGGATAGGGGTTCCTCAAATATATAAAAATAGAATTACCATATGATCTAACAATTCCACTTCTGAGTAGCTACCCCAAAGAACTGAAAGCAGCATATCAAAGAGATACTGGTCCACACCTATGTTTACAGCAGCATTATTCCCAATAGCTAAAAGGTAGCAGGGCCTATCACCCAAAGGCCTATCAATGGGTGAAAGTGCTGAATACACACAAGGGAATATTATTTGGCCTTAAAAAGGAAGGGAATTTTGATATGTGCTATAGCAGGATTGAATCCACTGATATTATACTCAGTGAAATAAGCCAGTCACAGAGAGAAAAATACTGTATGATTCCACTTAGATGAGGTACCTAGAGTCATCCAATTCACAGAGATGGAAGTAGATGGGTATTGCCAGGAGCTGGAGGAGGGGGAATAAGGAGTTATTGCTGAATGAGAACAGAATTTCCATTCTGCAAGATGAAGAGTTCCAGAAAATAATTGCACAACTATGTGAATATACTTAACACTACTGAACTGTACAGTTAAAAATGGTTAAGATGGGGAAGGAGAAGATGGAAAGGAAAGGGAAGGGAAGGGAAGGGAAGGAAAGGAGAAAGAACATGTTACAGTATTTGTGGGAAAATTTCAAAAGGTTGTATAACCAGTGAATTGATAGTAATTTGCATTAGGTCATAGTTTTATATGTAAATGTATCTATTTTGTGCTTATTTAAATTTTCTCATCTTTCCATAAGGACTGTGTATTGTACTTGTAATAAGATCTTTAAAAATTATCTTCAAAATAGGAGAAAAGCAGCAAGGAAGAGTAAAATCTAGAATGCAGGGCAAGTAGCCAATGCTGTGCACAGAGGAATAGCATGCCCATGGCTTCTGCAGGGGAGCAGGTGCCAGCAAAGCCAGCTCTGCATTCCACTCCAGTTCAGTCCTTATGCTCAGATACTCAGCCTTGTGGGCAAGGGGCTTCACAAGGAGCCTTAATGACCAGTAGCAGGGAATCCTCCTCCATTAAAGAACATGGCTGGCAGAAGTAAAGTGAGAATTGTAATTCTGTGTGGAAGTATGCATTACCTGGGTGAATGTAAGGAGGATCTTGCATGACACCCGTCTGAGCTCTAATTCTGGAAGTGGGTGAAGCAGGGGAAAGGAGATTTGTGGGTAGGAACAAATCTCATCTCTCACTCACTATCAGTGCAGATACAAAATCTGAACCTCTGAGCTTAAAGGGACTCAAACCATTCAGCCCAAATGTCTCATTCTACAGAATGATCATCACCATGCAGGTGATGGGACTTGGACAGCATGCAGAGACCGGATTACCGTCAGCTCCCTGAACATGCCTGCTTTGTCAGTCCCTCTGTCTCCCCACGCCTGCACGAACTGTCCATTCTTCTGTTCTTCACTCATATTTGTTCAACTTCGAGGCTAACCCAGTCTTGGAGGAAGACGCTTTTTTTTCCCCATCATTTTGTCCCCTGCAGTGCTTCATGGAGAGGATATTTGCAAAGGTTTCACAATAGAATAGAACGAGTAGATGCAAGTGTATGCTTTGCCACAGGGTCATGTCTCTTCCTCATCGCTGTGTTTGCATTATTGCTCATCCTCTACTCCACTCTGCACCAGTCACCCCGTAAATAACCCAACCACCTCCCTGAGGAAAATTTCAGAGAAGACGGCTATGTCACAATCTTCCATGTGAGCCCTATCTCTTAATTAGTTTTTATAGTCAAGGATTTGTTGTCTTTGTGTGAGTTATTGTGCAGGGGGCATACAGACAGTCTGGCTGCCTTGAGGCAGCCATTGTAAGATCTCTTAGAAGTACAGCCCAAAGCCAGACAGAGCTGTATACAAATCCCGTGTCCACCACTTTAAGCCATGAGAGCTTAGGCAATTATTTAACCTCTCTGTATCTGAACTTCCTCTTCTATGAGGGCCATAATACTTACCACGGGCAGCTCTTACATTTAGGCATTGAATAAATGTTAACTTTCTCCTTCAAATGTACATGATTGTTAAACTTTTACACCAGCTTTGCTTTTTCTCAAGGCCAACTCCTAAGGTCAAAGAACAAGGTAAATGAGATGCAGAAGATTCTTAGGCAAAAAGAAGGAAGTAGTTTAGCCATGTTGAGCTGGTTTAGAGCAGAGGTTGGTAAACTGCAGCTCCTGGGCCAACTCTGTCTAGTCCTCTGATTTTGTAAATAAAGTTTTATTGGAATACAGCTACATTCATTTATTTACATATCGTCTGTGGCTGCTTTCTGTTCAGTGTCAAAGTGGAAGAGTTAGGACAGAGATTTTGTATGCCCCACAAAGCCAAAAATATTTATGATCTATGTTTTTACAGAAAAACTTTAGGTATATGTGGTATTTTATCAGGAAATGATTGACACATGTAATTTTCCTCCCCAGATCTTCAAGATGAAGCAGCAGACATTGGCAAGGATGCTGAAAGAAGGAAGACCAAACGTTCTTCAGCAATCTGAGGATGGCGTTTTACCAAATTCCTTCCACCCTTCTTTAGACAAGACACTGATGTAGAGTTCTACAAAACCAGAATGTGGTTGTCAAGTGGCAGGCGGTGGGGAGACTTAATTGGTTTTCCACTAGTAGATAATTTGTTAGATCCTAAACAAAGAAGAAAGACTAATGACTCTAAGAGGCCAATAACTAAAAGTCACAGGATTCTGCGCGGTTAACCCTGTAATACCAAAATGACTCATCAGAGTCTATGGCTTTCCTACTATTGATTTCATGGTTTCAGTCCCCTTTGGTTCAATGTGTTCATCCTATAGGTGCTGCTGAGAACCTCCTAATGCATGTCAGAGTTAGCTGCAGAGGCTCTTAATTTGGTCTCAGTTGTGTGTGTGTGTGTGTGTGTGTGTGTGTGTGTGTGTGTGTGTGTGTGTTTTAGAGCTTCTGGCTTCTCTTGGCAGTTGAAGAAACTGTGAAAGTTTCTGCTTAATTCCACAGTCTCTGGGTTCCATCTCTGAGCTAATGATTTAACCAACAACAGGAACACAGTACTAGAAGACTGTCGAGGACAGAGTGCCTTACTCAGCCTGGGTGTCTCAAGTTTGGAAAGGAAGACAAGCTTCCTGAGTATTTCAAGCAGAAAGGGACTTAATACTTAGAATTAAAGGTTTAAACAATTACGGCATGTATTATAGACATGTGAGTAGGGAAATCTGCAAGGGCTGAAATCCAGGAAGCTGCTACCCCTAGAATCTAGGAATCAGTGCTGAAGTGGATAATCTTCAAGAGTATGGGTGAAAGGAAGCCACTGGGAACATGCCACATCAACTAACACCTACCCCCTAACACCTGTTGCTGGGAATAAGGACCTCTCCTTCTCCTTGGACTTCAAAACACCATATGAGCACCTTTCCTTGGCAGGATCCAACCCTGAACCCTGTGGGTAAAAGTCTAGAGAGTGTGGTCCCAGACTGGCTTCTCCCATGCAGGGAGAATGTAGAGGGAAAGAGGGAATACTGTCTAGTTGATATGAAATGACTTAGCTTTGGGGAAGCTTCAGGAAGACTTCCTAAAGAATGTGATGCCAAAAGCTGGGTTTTGAAAGATCAGATTTGGCCAAGCCCTGCCTTGGTCACTGATTCATCAAAGGAGTTTCCCTTTCTAGATTGCAAGAGCCAAAGTTAGGGAAGTACCACCTTCCCAAGAAGTACTCATCTTATGCAAACAAATGAAGAGATAGCTATAAATAGCCTGACTTTCTCACTATTCCGTTTTCAAATGGGTAAATGCAAGAAACACTTCCTTCCTGAAGAAAGAGAGTTATAGTCACCAAATCAAACAGCAATACCTCTCCTCATTGGAAACACAAATGGGGAATGTTTTCTCTCTGAACATATTTCATAGGTAGTTTTGGAATTATTGTGCCAAGTGAAGAAAGATCGGCCAACTACAGTGATTGTTAGGGCAATGTACAGAGTGAAACCCTAGCATCTCCACCTTGATTTGATCTCCCTGTCCTTTGTAGCTCCTCCTCTCCCTTTCAGAGATACATCTGGAACTCTCCAGATAACTAGCCTACTGACAGCTCATATTTTTTCTTTTCATACAAGTTTAGATTGACAGAAACCTTCCAGTGCTGGAAGGGTAACAGCACAGCATCAATTAAGCACCTCCTGCTTCTTTTAATGCATTAGAAGCTTTGTACACCTATTAAATCCTGTACAGGACCTTTAAGATAAACCTACTATCCCTGCTTTCCAGATGAGGAAGCAAAGGTCAAGAAAGGTAAAGCAATATTTCTAAGGTCACATACGCACTGCTGTCCTCCAGAAGAAAAGGGCAGACTCCCACTGTCCAACTATAAGTGAATCTTGAATTCCATGATGTCCTTGGGTCTCACAGAGGTCATAACATCCTCATGTCTCTGCAAAACCATGCAGAAGCCTGAGCTCATCCCTGGTGACTTCCATTACTTCCTCCTTTTCCCCAAGAAATAAGGTACAGCCAGAGCTCGCAATTGCCAGTAACAGTACCACAGTGGGGATCCACTCCCATTCTAGCCTTCCTCTGTGTCACTTTTCCAAAGACATGAAAAAAAAAAAAAAAAGATGATGCCTTAGAGCCTAGAACCCATGTAGATTTTTTAAATTTCAGGTCAAATTCATTTAGGGATTTCTTATTTGCTATTGTCTTCTCACACTTTTACCATTTCTTTAGCAATCAAGTAAAAGGAAAATCTGTAGCCACATTACAAAGATAATGTATAGGTCCTTTGTAAGACAATGTGTTTAACACTCTATTTTTCTTCTCCATACTTTATCTCATGGACTTCAGTGTCTTTCTTAATAATTCCTTGACATTTTGGGATCCAGATTATTTTTATGACTCTATTATTTTACAGAGTACAAAAGCTGTTTCCTTAATGAACTTCAGGCTTTCATTCAGTTTTAAATCCATAGTGGTGCACATGAAAAAAAAATGTTCATCATCATTAGCTATCAGGGAGATTCAAATTAAAACCACATTGAGATACCACCTTACACCAGTTAGAATGGCCAAAATCAACAAGACAGGAAACAAGTGTTGGAGAGGAGGTGGAGAAAGGGGAACCCTCTTACACTGTTGGTGGGAATGCAAGTTGGTGCAGCCACTTTGGAAAAAAGTGTGGAGATTCCTAAAGAAATTGAAAATAGAGCTTCCCTATGACCTTGCAATTGCACTACTGGATATTTACCCCAAAGATACAGATGTAGTGAAAAGAAAGGCCATCTGTACCCCAACGTTCATAGCAGCAATGGCCACAACTGCCAAACTGTGGAAAGAGCCAAGATGCCCTTTAACAGATGAAAGGATGAAAAAGCTATGGCCCATATATGCAATGGAATATTATGCCTACATCAGAAAGGATGAATACCCAACTTTTATATCAACATGGACGGGACTGGAGGAGATTATGCTAAGTGAAATATGTCAAGCAGAGAGAGTCAAATATCATATGGTTTCACTTACTTATGGAGCACAAGGAGTAACAAAGAGGACATGGGGAGAAGGAAAGGAGAAGTGAGTTGGGGGGAATCAGAGGGGGAGACAAACTATGAGAGACTGTGGACTCTGAGAAACAATCTGAGGGTTTTGGAGGGGGGGGTTGGGTGAGCCTGGTAGTGGGTATTTTGGAGGGCACGTATTGCATGGAGCACTGGGTATGGTGCATAAACAATGAATTCTGGAACACTGAAAAAATTAAATTAAAATTTTAAAAAATCCACAGTGGTGATATTTGCTTACATCTTCTTTAATTGCTATTACTGCTCACTTCTTGTTCTTCTATATGGTGACCATCTAGTTCTGAGATTTTTTTTTAAAGATTTTTATTTATTTATTTGACAGAGAGAGATCACAAGTAGACGGAGAGGCAGGCAGAGAGAGAGAGAGAGAGGGAAGCAGGCTTCTTGCTTGAGCAGAGAGCCTGATGTGGGACTCGATCCCAGGACCCTGAGATCATGACCTGAGCCAAAGGCAGCAGCTTAACCCACTGAGCCACCCAGGCGCCCCTAGTTCTGAGATTTTAATTATTTTATGATTCAGTTTGCATACATGTCTTAAAGAAGTGTTTCAAGGCGGTTTTGAAGATAATACATATTTTTTGTCTCCTTTGTATATGCTCTGATACAGTTCTATTCCCTGCATATGTGAGTACTAACCAGAACTCAGAAATTTCTCTGTCAGATCCTTTTCTTCTCCAAACTCCATAGATGCTACTAAATGCTACTTCTGGTTTTTAATGTGTTGGGAAGAAGACAATGATGATTAGGTTAATTTCCATCATCAGATACAACCCACTGTTTCATGTCTGAATATGATATTTTTGGAATTTGTGGAATAAATACAAATATTTATTTGTATTTTTCTTAGTAGGCTGATACTTTCAGGCTGGTACTTTCAATGGCTATATAAATATGAGGCTCTGACCCTTGAGCTTTCCTAAATTGGGGTCTGTTCTTTCCATCTCCCATGAGCTTCCTCTTCTTTTAGCCCAGGAATGCTTACCTGTGTCACATGGCTCTACATTTTCTGTCCCATGTTTCAGAAACCTCCTTTATTTTCACTATCCTCCTTTTACCTCCTCCTTTTACTCTCCTTTCTCTAAAATTTAGATCTTCAACACCAATGACAGGGCTTCATGGGGTACCACTACTGCTCTTCCTGCCTCTAACGGGGTTGGAATGCCAGCCACTGAGCACATATTCTCCTTGCTTTTCCCATCACTGTTCCCCACCCAACTTTCCACCTTTCTCCCTCTGAATCCTGCCATCAGACATTCTGCTTTTTTTTTTTTTTTTCTTTTTTTCAAAGGGACCTTCACTGAAATTTGTGGGAGTGCCATTCAGTTTTCTGAGATGATCTAGATTCTGAGGTAAATTTGTCTCAGTGTTTCTCTGCCTTACTGATATTATTTCTTTTTTTTTTTCCTTTTCTTTGCAACATTTTTTATGGGCCCCTTGTTGTTGATGATGATGATATTTTTCATTTGACTCAATTCATTTACTGTGAATTGTTCCAGGACAAGATCAGTTTATTGTAATTTTTTAGAGCAGGAGAGAGAGATTTGCTCTGTGCACTGCCCTGGTGATCTAATTCCCTTCTCCAATCTGCAATTTATATTCACGGGTCCCAGTCTGCTCTCACTTAAATAGTCAGCTGTCACCTGGGACACCATGCACTGAATAGGGTTGTCCTTCCCCAGCCCTCAGCCCAGCTTTTGGTTCTCAGAGACAACACACAATGGAAATAGCCCAGCCCCTCCCTGACAGAGCTTCATGCCTGTCAGGGACAGGCTTCAGCAACCTTCTTCAGATCTTTGCTACAGTTGTTTACCTCCTGGTGGTCACTTCAGTTAAGCAGTTTGCTGTGATTCCCAAAATCTGCCTGGATTGGGGAAGTGGGAGAAGAGGAAGCCCGAGAAGGGAAAACCAATGTTATTCAAGAGAACAACTCCTGAAGATGGGAAAGAAGTGACCGCTGCATTTCCAGTTTACATCAGGCTTAGGGTTCAGTCTGATCATAGAGGGTGGGAGTAAAGAAACTTCCTACCCAGTTAAGGGAATTTCTTCATGAATGAGAGCAAGAGTATGTCACATTCTGGAGCCAAGGGAGGCAATCCTCAATCCAGATCCATTCACCCCATAAGCACTGCGAATTGTTCCGGATTGTCATTAGATTGCACCGCCAGTCTTAGCATTCTGTCTCACCTACCATTTTAATGAGAAGAGCTGAATGGTTCAGCTTTGGGAACCACCAGCCAGCTGCCATTTTGAACCAGAAGTCAGTGGGTAGCTTACCTTTAACTCTTTCAATTTCTAAGCAGCTGTTACCTCAAAAGGCCAAAAAGAAAATGTTCAATAACTAAAGCTCATGGTACTCTGTTTCTGTCCTCTACACAATCTGGTTGAAAACTTCCCACAGAATAAGATTTAAAAAAAAAAAAAAAGGCATCAACATATTATCTTACTTAATTTTACTCTTTAAGGTTATTTTAGTAAATCCTTTTCGCAGAATCTTTCAAAGCTCAAGTCTAGTTTTCATTCAACACCTCAGCTTCTGTAGGTTGTCCTCAGCTGCAGCTCTCCATTACTCTGCTGAGTGCCCCAGGCTGGTCTGTGAAGCCCCATTTCAATAGTCCGCCCTCAAACCCACAGACAGCAGACTCTATCTTTCTCACTTGGAGGCCCAGGTGGTTTGATCTAGGCAGTCAGGGCTGGGGAGGAAAATTACCTCACCCACCCTCTCCCTTTCAACTGTAAACTTTTGGCACCTCATGACTTTCCATCCCTTCCACCCTTCATCCTGTTTCTTAACTCCAAACCTTCCACCCATTACAGGGGCTGACTCCTATGCTCAAGAAAATGTAAAATGCATCCCAAGAGAAGAACAAATTTAAAAAGAAACTAACAGGCTTAGGGTATATTCATATGAAGACTAGCATGATGATTACGTTCAAAGGCTCTGGACTGCCAAGGTTTAAATCCCAGCTCTGCTGCTTGATATCTGTACAAACTTGGGCAAGAAAACTAACTTCTTTGTGTTTTATTTCTTCATCTATAAAGTGAGATAATAAGAGTACTTGTCTCATTGAGTTCTTGTGAGGATTAAATGAGTTAATGTATTCAAAGTGTTTTAAGAGATAAACGTTCTGTGCCTGTTAGCTTAATATTAATTAATTAATATTAATTAATATTAAACAAGTGCTTTGAGACATGTTATTGTTAGGCACTCCATCCTACTATTTAGTTCTTCTCCTCTCCAGGAATCCTTGCTCAGGTTGCAACACACAAAAGGCATTAACAGGAAGCAAAGTCAGAGTCTTATTACTAGAAGGACAAGCACACCATTATCAAACGAGAGCAGGATTTCTCAGCCAAATTCAGTAGTGGGTGTGGCTCAGGCTCGGGCCTGACATGAAGCCATTCATATTCCAGAATGGCTAGTTCTCCATGGCAGTCTCTGAGCCCACTCACCCCTCCCTCTACCAAGACAGAGATGCCCAACCTACCTCTCCCATCCGACACCAACTGGAAAGTAGACCTGACATGAGCAGCCTCGTGGAGAGAAGCCTGTTCTTCCGACATGGAGGCTGCATGTGGAGGATGCATATGAAAAAGAGAGTCCATCCTGAATGGGCCATACTCTGATGAGTAATGTCTGCCTTCCTTCCTCATATCCTCTCCTTTGTGGAGAGGAACAAACATGCTTTCATCATACCAACAATCCTTCCACAGAAGCTTCACCATAGCCAACTAGGCATGCTTACCCATGCAGCCCACTTGAGGAAACTGAGATTCAGTGAGATGAGAACAATCTTGTCTTCAGTCAACGTCCACGCTGCCTCCACCATGCCCCACTTGTGTGGGCAAAAGTGAGAACACATTAGGTCTCTGCAGTAGGTCGCTAGCCAGGTGTAGAAAACACACCCATTGAGAGCCTGGGAATCTTATTTCAGCTGCAAGTAGGAGCCTGTGTGGAGTGTCCATTAGAACAGGGCCTTCAGATTCTTTTCACACAAGTGTACTTCTCTCTGACTTCATACTCGTGGTAAATAAAATTTGCTCACACACCTGCCAGCAAAATTTCCACAGCGCTTCTCAGATTTCACCGAGCCTTGAATTTCCCAACTGTAAAATGGAAATAGTATTATTGATTTTGCAGAGTGTTGAGAGGATTAGAACTCATCTACCGAGTCTTGGGTGTTAATTAGATATTCACTTGAGAGATGATATTCTTAAATATAAATGTGGTCTTTCCAGTATTCCTGATACTTCTGGTCTTTCCCTGACCTTCTTCCATTCTGGTGGTTAGTCATAGTGGCATCAGCTGATTCAGGGGAGAGAAATGGCAACAAAAGAAGAAAAAGTTTTTAATCTCCCAAAGTTTAGATATTGGCTCCAGATATGGACACAGAGTAGGCTTCTCCCTGTCTCCTGAAATTAAGTAAAGACATTGGGGCATCGGGGGAGAATGGAGAAGAGAGGAGTGCTTGAAAAGCAGCCTCCTGCCCATCCTGAGTATTAGGTGAGGAGGGGAGGTTGGTACTGACAGTCCCCCAGAGAGTTAGGGTTCCCACAAGCAAAGGAGACAGTATCTTCTTTCCCAGATAGGAGCTGAGAAAGTGGCAAGTCCCCAGACACTTAGTACGGTGTGGGAGCAAAGGAAATATTTACCATGTAGCCAGGAGCAGCCAAGAGCCAATGGATCTGAAGGGCCTGGTGAGAACAAGGGGCACTTGTGGGGACTTGCAATAGGAGAGCAGAGAAAAACAGAATGGCTCCGTTGATGGCACCAAGGAGAGGTAATGACCCAGAACAGATGCCTTCTCTTCCATCTCTCAAAATTTCAACACCCTGTAATGCCTCATTTGAAAAACAAAGAGAAACCACTTAGTTGCATCACCTGGGTAAAGGGAAGAGATACTAAATATTAAGCTGAGATTAAGTTGCTGCTACCAGAAAGGCAGCTTACAATAGATACCAAGTTCAAGTAGAGAGAGAAAGGTCATTGTAGGAGTTGTGTCCATGTTGTAGATCAAGTTTTGTACCAATTGCACTATTGTGACTACCATGGAATATAGTGCAAGAAGGCACATAATTCCATGCAAATTTAAATACTTGTATGTTTCTGGATCAAACCGAGAGAAAGAAAAAAGATCAAAGAATCTCCTTCCCCAGTACCTACCAAAATAAACACAAATTAGAAAATAACAAAAAGCTAACAATTCACCAGGAACTACTTAATAAGAGAAAGGAGCTACAACTTTATAAAATAAACTTGGAAAGTAGCCACTAAGGAAAGGAATAGAAGATTCTGATCCACAGAAATGCAGCTATGCACCTAATCCTCAGTTTCTCGAAAATGTCTTCCGATTTGGAGAAGAACAGTGGGAAGAGTGAGCATGCGCAAATAGACGGACATGGGAAAGGTCAGAAACAAATACTTGAGGTGAGAAGTCCCTACACAATATTCATCCATCCATCCATCCATGCAACAAATAATTGAGTGTCTACTCTGTGCCAAGCATCCTTCTTGAAATTGAATACAGCAGGGAACAACCAGACAAATGTACATGACCTACATTAGTGTTATGAAAAAATAATAATAATAATAATATTAGAGAAGGGTGTAGATTGTGCCTTGTCACCTGCTGTATAAAAAAGCACAATTAAGGAAGACCTCATTAAAATCCTGACCTATAAGCAAAGACTTGGATCTGAGACCGAAGCTGTGTGCCTACTTGGAGAATGTTCTGGGCAGGGGAGCCACTCCTGGAACATGTTGAGGAAGATGTGGGCTTGGCCCAGTTGAGGCTCAGGTAGGAAACCAGTGTGACTCAAACCAACTGAGCTAAAGGATAGAGCAGTTCCAGGGGCCATCACACTAAGAGCCAAGGAGGCATTGGAGCAGTGGGTGAGATGGGAGCTTTTGGAGTGACATGCTTTGACAAAGAATGTTAAAGGAGCGTTGAGGAGGCTGCAGTGAAAAATGGGACCGTGGTGAAGCACAGACGATTTGTGCAGAAAGAGCGGGGGCCACTGGGACCAGCTTTGGGCTAAGATGGTGGAATGCATGGGAAACATATTTAAATGACGAATGGTGGGCCTGATACAGGATATTTGATGGAACCCTAGAAGACAAACCATGTTGGGCCAGCCAGCAGCTATAGCCCTATATATCCAGAAACCAGAGGATTATTCAGGAAAGAAGCATTGACTCCAATTACTTCAACTAAAATAGCAAGACAAGGCCACGTGATCAAAGACTGTCTTTTCCACATTGGCTTGGAGGAAAGAGAAGGCCTGGACTGAGCTTTCCACGCAAAGCATGAGGAGAAATCAGGGAAATGGCATTTTAACTATGCAAGCATTCTAGAACACAAAAGGGAAAGGAAACACAGTATGAAAAGAACAATAAAAAACTCAGTATGGTGTCATTTATACAAGACTCAAAAACAAAACAGCGAAGCAATATGCTGGGATGAAAAGGGAGATTGCCGGGTTAAGGAAACAATCGGAGGACCAAAGCAACATCCTTATAGATCAAATAAATAAATGCAAACCAGCAAAGAACAGACTAGGCACAAGTAAGAAAATCAAACAATGACCAAAAAAAAAGAAGGCTTCAGAACATCACAGTGAATACAAAGGAAGAGGAGAACCTCAATAAATCAACGAGTGATGATGATGAGTAAGGATGTCAAAGATGACCCAGTTAAAGGTCACTTATACTTCATAAGAACTGTCCCACCCAAAATGGAAAAGTGTTTCACAGAGGTAATATCACGAGGTTTTTTTTTTCTATTAGAAAAATACTAAATCTGCACATCATAAGAAATTAATACACTAGAAAAAGAAACAATTTACATGGAGACGCTGAACATGCCTTGATCAACAATAACTGTAGAGAGTGAGATCGTCCAGCACAAAGAAGGCAGGGAGAGGTGGGATCCAACCGGCCTCAGATTTCTCCACACTGATATTTTTCCAGAAGAAACTAGAGTAATGACCAAACGTCCCAAGTAAAGGAAAGTGTAACTCAAGAATATTAAAACTGAAGACATTCTCAAACATGAAAGAATTTGGGAATGATATGAGCCCTTTTGGGAAATACGCTGGAAGATTAACTCAGTTACAAGATGAATTTATCGAACACACACACATCTCTAGGGTGAAGTTACAGGTAAAAGAACTGGCAATGAGAACTAAATCCATTTTCACAGGGATAAACAGTAGCACAACAGCAACATTTTCTGTTGTTGAACAGAAAGTGTTATCAATCATTTCAAGTTTAAAATTATAAAAGTAACAAAAGTCAGGAGGCAAAAGAAACGAGACAAAGTATCAGAGTATGAATCGCTTCATCTCTCATCGTAGGAGGTTAATTAGTACTGCCTGAAAAGTGGAAAGATGTAAGTTAAAAGGGGGGAAAAATGACACCAACTTAATTGATGGCAGCAGGTTTTTACTTAGCCTTACTGGAAAGAGATTGGAGGAAATCCCGTTGCTGGCAGAGGAGAAAAAACATATCTAAGTTTGAGCAATTCCTCCAATTTCACTTTGGTTTATCATTCTTTGGTTGCATTCAAGTGAAATTAAGTAATGCTTTATTGGAATCAGCATGTCAAGTAGGATCTCTAGTTAGCTAGCTGTTTATCTCCCTAAATAGTCTCCCATCCTTCCAACCTCTCTGTCTATGCACAGGGATATCTGGAATGATGTACACCAAGTGTTAATGTTGGTTATTTCTTTTTGGTGGAATTTCATGGTGATTCGTTCTTTTTTCTTTGTGCCTTAAAAGGTAATTCTAAATTTAATTTATTTTTTTTTCAGTGTTCCAAAATTCATTGTTTATGCACCACACCCAGTGCAATATGTGCAATATGTGCCCTCCATTGTACCCACACCAGGCTCACCCAAACCCCCAACACCCTCCCCTCCAAAATCCTCAGATTGTTTATCAGAGTCCAGAGTCTCCCACAGTTCGTCTCCCCCACGATTTCCCCCATCTCACTTCTCCTCTCCATCTCCCAATGTCCTCCATGTTATTCCTTATCCTCCACAGGTAAGTGACACCATATGATAATTGACTCTCTGCTTGACTTATTTCACTCAGCATAATCTCTTCCAGTCCCCTCCATGTTGCTACAAAAGTTGGGTATTCATCCTTTCTGATGGAGGCATAATACTCCATAGTGTATATGGACCACATCTTCCTTATCCATTCGTCTGTTGAAGAGCATCTTGGTTCTTTCCACAGTTTGGTGACTGTGGCCATTGCTGCTATGAACATTGGGGTACAGATGGCCCTTCCTTTCACTACATCTGTATCTTTAGGGTAAATACCCAGTAGTGCAATCGCAGTCATAGGGAAGCTCTATTTCCAATTACTTAAAGAATCTCTACACTGTTTTCCAAGGTGGCTGCACCAACTTGTATTCCCACCAACAGTGTTAGGATTCCCCTTTCTCCAACTCCTCTCTAACACTTGTTTCCTGTCTTGTTGATTTTGGCCATTCTAACTAGTGTAAGGTGGTATCTCAATGTGGTTTTGATTCGAATCTCCCTGATAGCTAATGATGATGAGCATTTTTTCATGTGTCTGTTAGCCATTTGTATGTCTTCTTTGGAGAATCGTCTGTCCATGTCTTCTGCCCATTTTCTGATGTGATTATCTGTTTTGTGTGTGTTGAGTTTGAGAAGTTCTTTATAGAACTTGGATATCAGCCCTTTGTCTGTAGTGTCATTTGCAAATATCTTCTCCCATTCCGTGGGTTGCCTCTAAAAGGTATTTTTAAAAAGTCGTTTTATTATGAGCATACATCATTCAATAAGAAATGAAGTTATTATGTTCTGAAACTCTATGTTTATTTAAGGTTTATATTGTAGTAAATCACTTTTGATGGTGTCCTGAAATCAAAATTAGTACTCAATTGTAGCTGGTTATTGTGAGCTTGCTGTGTGCCAAGTGCTCTGCAAAAGACCTTTATAAACAAGGCCATTTTCTTTAAAATGCATCACTTCATGAGCATCTTCCCATTTTCCTTTTTTAAGAGAGAGAAAAGAGAGAAAGCATGAGCAGGACAGAGGGAGAGAGAGAATCTTGAGCAGGACAGAGGGAGAGAGAGAATCTTAAGCAGGCTCAACCAACTGAGCCACCCAGGTGCCCTGAGCATGTTCCCATTTTAAAGATGAGGAAATCAAACTCATCCATGTTGAGTGATGACATCATACACTTCTAAGCAACCGAGAGCTCCAACCCAATGTTCATTCAGCAGTTTGGACCAAAACCCCACTCTGTGCCACATGGTATTTATTCTCCATTATATCACAATTCTTAGACTTCCTCCTGAAGACAATTTTGATGAAAAATTTCCTCTTTAGATGGTTAAAGAAAAGTATATGGCAACATTTCACACTGATTCAGAGACTCTAATTCATAAACCATCCTAAAATAGTGCTTCTCTCTGGCTTTCCTTTCTTTTCTTTGAAGATGAAATAGTTACTGATTTTGCATATACCCTGCAGATTTATTTTATTTAAAAATAAAATATACTGAAATTGGAACCAGGGTGTTTGTTTATGATTCTTTCAGCTGCGTATTTCTCCCTTGTGTATTTTCTGGATGTGGCTGTATTGCACAATCTCTAAAAAAGTTATTTTTTTTTTTAAGAAAGCTTCTAAACACAGGAATGACCTTGCAGTTTGTTTCACTCAATAAATTAAATTCTGATCTGTGGTAAATTGTAAAACAAAGATGCATGGTTAACCATATTTATATTAATGTGTATAGAATTGTGCATTATGTACCTATTCCTATGTATCAAATCAGCCCCAAAGTTAGCACCTTCAAAAAACAAAAGCATATTATTCCACAGATGCTGGGTCAGGAATCCGGGCATAACTTAGCTGAGTGTTTCTGGCTCCCTCTCTCTCACAAAGCCAGAATCAGTGTGTTGACTGAGAGAGCCATCACCGTGCTCAAATGGGGCAGGACTGCCTGCACACTCATCCATGTGGCCAGTCTCAGATCTTTGCTGGCTGTGGATCAGAATCATGGATTACTTCATCACATGGACTTTCCAATAGGTCTGTTCACAACATGGCAGTTTCCCTCTCCCAGAAAGAGGGATCTCAGAGAGAGGAAGAGAGATCTGAGATGGAAACCACAGTCTCTTTTAATAAACTAAAAAAGGTTTGGAGGTTACATTCAAATGTTTATTACATTCATTAGAAGTCAGTCACTAAATCCAGCCCTCACTCAATGTGGGGAGGGGACTCCTCAGGGTGTGAGTAGCTGGATGTGAGGTCATTGAGAGACATGCTCGAGGCTGCTTAGAACAGACTGGAAAGCCATATATCAATATGTTAGCTAACACTGGCTGCCTCACGTAGCAGATTGGAATTATGGGTTTTTTAAATATTATTTTCATTGCCTTTCTGCTTCTCTAAAGTGTCCAAGGTCAAGAAATAGAAACAGTTGGACACACAGGCTCTGTATTTCAATTCTGCTTTTGTTATTTACCACCTGGGTAAGACATAGCCTTGCTAAGCCTCAGTGTCCCCAGAGCCTTTTTAGTATGGTTTTTATGAAGATCAAGATGATCTATATGTAGGGTACATGGGTGGCTCAGTGGGTTAAGCCTCTGCCTTCAGCTCAGCTCATAATCTCAGGGTCCTGGGATCAAGGCTCACATCCGGCTCTCTGCTCAGCAGGGAGCCTGCTTCACCCTCTCCCTCTCTACCTGCCTCTCTGCCTACTTAGGACCTCTCTCTCTGTGTTAAATAAATAAATAAAATCTTTTAAAAAAGATGATCTATCTATATGTAAAGCACATGCACAGTAGCACATTTCATGAGCTTATTCAATATGGGTGTTTATCATTAATGAATGCTTAATTTTTGAAATACAAAAAAAGAAGATGGGTCGAAGTTGTGCTAATACAAAAAAGGGTTATCCCATTTAAGTTTACACTTATATTTTCACTGGCAGGGGAGGACTAGGAACACATAACACACAGGAAAAATGAGACCATAACATATGCAAATGCTAAATTATGTAGATCAAACCATAAATGAAGACGTTAGAAATAGAGAGAAAATGGGAGACGGAGCAAGCGTTGGGAAAGATGCACTTCAGGGGAGGGAGGGCAAGCTGAGGACAGGCTGAAGGGCAGTATTAGAGGATCTGAAATTCTGGTCATTCCTCCTTGCCTGAGTGCCTCCTACAAGTCAGCCACTGAGGGTGTGATATTGAGCAGGGTCAAATGTCTGCCTTCAGAAAACTCACAGTCTCGAAGGCAGGGATGTCAGTGAAGAGATGCCTTCAAGGTATTTGGTGCTTTCGGGGGCAGATATAAGCATTTAATCAACAGCCATTTATTAAGCACCTACTATGTGCCAGACATTATAGGGGATGCCAGAAACCACTGCCCTCAAAAAAGCCCAGTGCACACTGCAGGAGAGGAATAATGAAACGAGTCCTTTGAAGATAGTGTAACAAATGCTAAGATGAGCAAAGAGTCTTTTTTTAAAGAGATTGGTGGTTCAATCCATTAAGCATCTGCCTTGGGTTCAGGTCATGATTTCTGGGTCCTGAGATCAAGCCTCACCTTGGGCTTCCTGCTCAGCAGGGAGTCTGCTTCTCTCTCTCTCTCTCTCTCTCTCTCTCTCTCCCTCTGACACTCCCCATGCTCCTTCTCTCTCTCTCAAATAAATAAAGAAAATTTGGGGTAGTATGAGAGCCCAGAGAAAAAAATGGCCTAAGTGAGAGACAGCAGTCTGGAAGGTTTAGACATGTTAATCAAGGCCAGGTGAGGGAAAGTTCAAAACCACAGATAGCAGGAAACAGGGTGCATGTCTAAAAATTTGCAGAGAGCAATGACTTAGTGGATGCTCTGTTTAAGGATAAACCTTGTGTTTCCTCTAGAGGAAGCAGGAAAAAAGTGTGAGCTCAGCACCCAGGCAGGAGGTGACCTTGATATCAGAGGTCCCATCCTCCCAATGGTGACTTCCATAAGTGCCAAGGACATCTGGGCTAGAAGTCCACTGGAGCTCATTCTAAGCTCTACAGAACCAGGTGATGCTTCTGTAGACAATGAAACAACTAGTCTCGTGCATCATAGGCCAAGGGTTGGAGAGAATGAGACAGAAGAGGAAACTGTTAAAACAAATAAAAACATACCAGGACTCAACTGGGGTCTTCAGAGAAGGTGTGCAAGAAGGTGTGCTCAGGGACGAAGAGAGCCAAAAACAGCATGGGAGAAGTTATTAGTCCCCACTTCAGTGGGATGACCATCTAATTTCACTATTCCAGAGCAGGGTGACTTTAGTGTAATCCCTTCATCTTTTTGACCCAAATTGCATACCTGTAAAGTAAGGGTAATCACCAACCTCTATTTCACAGGACCGCTACAGGGATCAAGTGAAACTATCTTTATGAAAGAACAAGGCACTATCTAACTGTAAATTTCCTGGACTATAATTATTAGAACAGACTGTAATTATTAGTGCCTGGATTCCAGAGTCCAAGCTTGGGTTCAAATATCAGTCTTGGAATTACTAGCTCTGTGATTTTTGGCCAGTTACTTAACTTCTCTGGGTCCCCAGTGCCTTGCCTGTAAAATGGGAAAATAATAGTAGCTACTTCATAAGGGAATTATGAGGTATAAATGATTAATTCATTTAAAATGCTGAAACAATGCAGGCATGGAATCAATTCCCAATAATTGTCCGGTATTACTATTATTGGTACTAGTAGTTGTTTTGTTGTTATTGTTGAAATAGTAGCACCAGTAACATTTCTGCACTATATGACCTTGATTTTTAGAAAATTTTTAGAAGAGTATCATATGCATGTAAATGACATTTAATTAGCACCTCAAAGTTGCTTCATGTATTTGATGTTTTTCAAATGTAATAGCAAGTTTGCAGCATTATTCTCATATTAAATATGAGAAAACAGAAACTTGGAGAAGTTACATGAATTTCTCAGGATTACACACCCAGGAAAGTCTGCAAAAGGAGTTGGCCTCAAATGTCCTGATGCTAAATTCAGTACTCGTCCTGATAAGCTGAGTTGTCTCTCTGTGCTGGGGATGCTGTGCTTTAAAAAGAATAATTTTGAGACATCTAACCAGGAATTTTCTTTAGGTTGAGCTAAAATCAAACTGTATGATATTAGCAAGTCTTGTTGTTCCTTTAAAATGCTTTTGTTTTCTCTGGTGTTGCCTTTCGGATTTCTCCTCCAAGAAGAAATTTTCAATTAACCATTAGCTTATGTTGCAAACATTTGTTCTTAAATGCTCTCATTCATTCTTGTAGGTGATTAAGGATGATGGGTATATAAATATACAAGTGCATAAATGACAAGCCAAACCATGTACATATGGTAATTTAATTTTGAGATGAGTACCATGTTTATGCACTCTATCAGGCCTCCTACTTTTGATGAATGTGCAATTTCTTACCCACCATTTTATCACTGCCAATATTTAAGTAAATATCCTAAGTGCAGTGCTAGAGAAAACCCCTATGCCATACAAATAATTTGCAGCTGGGAAAAATAAGCAGCAGGTCCTTTCTAAATTCTAAATCTGGTGAATTGCTCTCACTACATTCATGCTGCATGTTTAGCAGGTGTCCAGTGATTTGAACCATACCACTGTGGGAATTAACATTGATCATAGACAGGAGTATAGATTTAAAGATTTTATTTATTTATTTGACAGAGAGAGATCACAAGTAGACGGAGAGGCAGGCAGAGAGAGAGAGAGAGAGGGAAGCAGGCTCTCCGCTGAGCAGAGAGCCCGATGTGGGACTCGATCCCAGGACCCCGAGATCATGACCTGAGCCGAAGGCAGCGGCTTAACCCACTGAGCCACCCAGGCATCCCAGGAGTATAGATTTAAAAGAATGTTCAATCATTTGCCTGAAAATTGGCAAGAACATTTCAGAAACTATCACAGATTATAGAATTTTAGAGTTATTTAAATAGAGAGAAGGGGACCAAACCCAGATAAGTAGGATTAACCATAAATTAAAAAAGAGGAAATGCATTCCAGAAAGTAGGAACAAGATGAAAAATAGGATGACTCAGTGCCAGGACCTATGGGAAGTTCTGTTGCTGAAGACAAAATAGCAGAGAGGAGAAAGAGGTGGACAAAAGCCAGGTTGTGGAGGGTCTTATGTGCCACACGGCGGGGTAGGACTCGACCCTGAGGTCATGGGAGGGTTTAGGCAAGGAATGGCCTGACCAGGTGTGCACTTTAGTTAGATCCCACCAATGAAAATGTGGAGGAGCTTGAGGGATGGTGTCCTTTTCCCACAGCAGCCTGGAACTCCCAGCATTCTTTGCTCCTCATTCACTGCTAAGTGTAGTCTGGGGTTTCCCTCTACAGCAGGGAGGCTTAGAGAGTGATTCCAGGAAGCCAGGAACATTCTGGTGCTGCCAAAATCAACACCTCAAATCATCCCTGACCATGAGTAAAGTTGAAATGTTAGTAAGTTTCATAGAGCTCACTGCTAAGGGATGGGAATCCTTCAGATATGATGTGAAACCAGAATTGAGAATCTGGGTGGCCATATACTCTCCTAGGGCTTTTTTGCACCTCTCAGGGTGTTGGCTTGAGCTGAGCTATTGTACAACTGTGGGTTCTGCAAACCTGAGCTCATGAGATCTTTTCCACACCTCACCCTGCAATTTCACCCCTCTGGGGTCTCTGAGTCTGAAGTAAAACCGAAAGTGCCAAAGGAACCACAAGAGACCCCTGCTGTCATCTCCTCCCCAAACTTCTCTTGCCAAAATCTACCCTCTTCTTGTATTACACATCTACTTCACAGATGTTGGGTTGACTCAGGTTCTGGATGCTGTACTGAAAGAACACTGGGCTTGGAGTCCAGGCATTTGGTTTCAGTTCTGGTTCTGCAGCTTTCTGACCATCTGACCTGTCCTTCCATTTAACATTTTGAGCCTTGGCTTTCCCATCTGCAAAATAGGAAATTAGTGAGATGTTGCCTGAGGGAGCTTTAAACTCTCTAATATTCTGTGATGATGAGAACATCCCTTTACTCCTCACTGTCCTGGATGCTGAAGAGTGATAAAATGAAACAAGCCACAATCACCATCAACATAGTACAGCCATGATAATCATAATGGGCAGGTAATCAAATGAGGTTGTAGGCAGGTAGTGAGTGACATGGAAAATTCTTCAGCTCTACTGTCAAGTGAGAAAAGAGTCTACAGAGAAGTACAGCATGATCTCTATTTTTGTAAAATGAATCTATGTAAAATAAATCTATAGAAAAAATATCCAAAGGACAGTCTCATGGTCATCTCTGATCATGAAATTTTCTTTGTTTTTTTTATTTTTATTTTTATTTTTTTTGCAATGAAGGTGCATTATTTCTGGAGTAATAAAATAAATCTTATAAAATAGTAGGAGTTATTTTCTGGTGCATGATTACAGATCATTGGCCATTCTTATGGGGAGCTAAAGAAGACTTTGCAGATGGTATGACATTTAATCTGAAATGTGTTGGTCAAATAGGAATAGCTTATTTCTTAGCAACACTTCCATCCACCAATTGTCCTATTTTTTTCTCTTGAATGCATTATATGATTTCTTATGAGTAAATATGACTTCCCCCACTAAAGCATACACTACTTGAAGGCAAAAGGTAATTCTTCTATTTCTACTGTATCCTCTCTAAAAATAACAAGGATTTGTCCCCCAGAATATAGAGTAAATAAACTTGCACTTATGATGGGGGTTTTGCTGAAGGTAGGGGTGTGATTAACACCTAACTCTGTGGGAACTAGTGCAAAAATCTGCTGTCTCTGGTTTCTCAGTCTTCCAAATCTAAGGTAATGAGTTCACTTCCTGCATCACTTAGCTTCATTGTCTCCTTCTGAGGCTCAAACCAAAATCCCAACAAAATATGGCAGTCACAGTACTGGAGAAGCTGAATAGAGGTGGAAGGATAAACTATCAAAGCACAAGGGACAAAAGATGTGGATGGATGGTCCTATTCTGTGCAGAAGCAAGGAGTCATTAGGGGAGGGCAGAGGGATGGAAGGAAGAGAGGGAGCAGAGAGGAAGGAAGAAACTTCACTTCTTGGACCTAGGCTAAATCAAAGTGAAATCAGTCTTGGGAAAAGAACAGTTGTCAGCTTCACTGCTGCTCTTTAATTACCTTCTATCTATATGCCAACAATGCCCAAATGTATATCTCCAGGCTGGACCCATCTCTCAAATTCCAGACTAGTGTATTCAACTTTGTACTTGATATGTCCACTTGGATACCTAACCAACCTCTCCAGCTCAACGTGTCCTAAACCGAGTTCCTGATCCTTCCTCCCCAAGCCTAGGCTATCTGCAGCTTCCCCATCTCAGTGGATGGCAACCTCATCCTTCTGGCTGCTAAGGCTAGAATCTAAAAATAGGAGTCATCTGTGCTGTCGCTCTTTCTCTGTCCAGAAATACTCTTGGTTCTAGCTTCAAAAAATACCAGAATCCAATAATTCCTCACCAGCCCCACCACTGCAACTCTAGTCCAAACCATCATCTTTTGCCTGCATTACTGCAATAACTTCCTAGGCTTGACCCCTTCTTTTTTAACCCCTTTAGTTGATTCTAAGCACAGAAGCCAAGTCTCCACTTAAAACATACATTATTTTATGCCACCCTTCTACTAAAAATATTGCCCTGGCTCCCAATTTCAATCAAATAAAAACTCAAAGTTTTTTGTACACAGTGATCTACTAGACCCAATTTGATTTGGTCCCCATTATTTCTCCTGCTTCCTCTCACTCAATTTTTGCCACATGACTTTCCTTACTACTGTTTTGACACATTTATCCACTGCTTATTACTCACGGTTGTGTGTATACATTTTATCTCACTGTTGAAAAACATGAGTAGCTAATATTTGAAATCCCATATTTGCATAACAACTAATAAATTATGTCTACATATAACATTTCACTTAATCTTATAATAATGTTGTAAACTAAGTATTCCTTTCCCCATTTTATGCACAATAAATCTGACTTTAGAGAGGTTAAGCAACTTGTTGAGGGTCATGTGGTTAGTAAGCAAGTGCTTGTATTCAAATATAGATCTATTTTACTCAAATGGGAAAAAGGAGGACTTAATGTTGATTGATTTCTACTAGATTAAGGTCCTTACATTAATAATCTCATTTAAATCTGCTTAATCTATCATTTTCCCTCCTTTTGTTATGTTCTCCTCCATTATACAAGGTGTCTTGTACATAGCAGATGATCATAAAATGTTGATAAGCATCATCATCACCATCATGTCCTTACAAATTCTATTTTGAGTCTTTGCTTCAGTTAGCATGGGTCATGTTCTATTTATTTCTTCATTCATGCACTGAAGAAATAGACTTATGGGCAGCAAGACTGGATAGTTCAATTCAGTGGGCAGTAATTGCATTTCTTTTTCTTCTTTCTAAAAATTATTACCTATTTTTTCTCAATATCTGCTCTGTGCCCATTGCCAATGGAGTTCTTGGTTCCTTGAGTTCCTACTAATTCCCTTCCCACCAGCAATACAGTTATTCAGTTCCCAAGTGTACGTTTCCAAGTGGCCTCTCAGTTATCCTTCATAAAAGTCAGTATGGTCTAACCATTCCCTAAATAGTTCACCTATATCCTTGAGTATAATCCTTTATCTTACTTTGCAGATACTGTTCAGAGCTTGGTCAGTTATCCAGTCAACAAGTATTTGTTTAGTCCCTAATATAGGCCAATCCCTGATAAGATGTGAGGTTGTTTTAGTCTGTTCCTGGGTTATAAATCTTAGCTAGAAGTTACCTAAGAGATTGATTAATCTCCACTTTACAGATATATAAACTAAGTGCCGGATTTTTAAAGGCAGTTTCCGGTTTTTATACCAATTATTTTTATCCCAACAGGTTTTAAGTTTCTTAAAGATTGTGTATCCATTTTTTAAAAATACGACATTAAGCAATTTTAATGTTTCACAGTTTTGTTAATTGAAGATGCCAATTAGAGCTTCTAATTAGCATGAGGTTGTGTTACTATGCTAAATTGATTTTGTTTCAGCAAAATTAGAAAATCTTGACATTTTGTTGAACCTATGATTAATAAGAAGACTAAATATAGTTTTTTTTTTCCCCATTGTAACCCCCACAATATGTGTTTCTGGGTGTGTGTGTGTGTGTGTGTGTTCCTGGGGATTCAAGAAGTATCGTTTGGGAAAACTTGATAAGATGGGAGAATAAGAATGCCAATGTCAAGACCAGAGCTCTTAGTCTTGTAGTATACTCATATTTCTTCATACATTATTCATTCAACAACCATTCTTTGGGACAAGCTCTGTTATGGCTACTCTTATATATACTTTGAGACAAGCTCTGCTATGGCCACTCTTATCCTGTGAGCTGCAGAAGCTCCCAGAGAAGAAGAGAGCTGGGACATGTGGGCTTGTGAGGAAAAAAACATTCAAAGCTGTTGGACCACGCATAATGAACAGAGGTTTGGAGGAGGTAAGTGAGGTATCTTGTTTTAAAAGAATGTACATAGCATCTTAAGGAGTTTGAACTTTATATGTAAGTAGTAAGAAGCCAAGGAGGGCTCCAAATGAGGAAAATGACATGGTCACTTCATGGTTTCTAGAAGCAGCAATCTGGAATTTGTATTAGCATGGAGGAAAAGATCAGAGCAAGGAGACCAAATCAGAGTCTGTCACAGTAATCTAAGCAAGAATGTATGTGGGCAAAAACAGTGGGAAGAGAGAAGCAAGAGAATCAATATGGGAAATAGTCTAGAGAAGCAGGAAGGAGGAGTTATAAATTGCTGTCAATGTCCCATCAATCAATTTAGCAGTTATTCCCAGCCTCCTTTTTAAGCTTACCATGTGCCTTCTCCCATGAGACCCTCTCTAAGTTGATGTCAGCTTATTGGACACAATAGATACCCAACTCCAAATGGGCCAAATTTTCTTTCTTAGAAACTTTATAGTAAGTTAATGAAGCTTGATTATCCATTCACTGGAAAGTCTTGGAGATTAAGGTTGGCACCACAGAGATTCAAGGGCTAAAGGCCATGTTGGGTTGTGAACAAGTAGTCAAATGTAGTATCTGGGGTGAAGAATACAAAGGACTCATGGGGGTGGGGGGCAATGAAGGACCATGTTATCCTAGAGATGGAGGAGGGAAGGGAAGGATGGGAGAAAAAGAGAGGGGGGCATAGACAGAGACCTGGATAGTGCATCATAGTGTCTAAATCATAAGAAACAAAATCATCCTTCCTCAGAAACAAAAAGACTTACTTATCCCACGCAAAAAAGGTGTTGAGCAGAATATTATATTTCACTTTAGAGTGGTTCCAGGAGACAGAAGAAGAACCTGGTAAAAAAGACCTTAGGGAGCACTGGGACATTGCTACCATGAGACCAAATATGAAACAAAGAAGCTGTGGCACCTAAGTGCTTTAGAAATGTGGCAAATCAAAGTGTTTGCCTGCTTTTAAAGAAAGCAAGCTTTCCACAGGAACAGCTGGGTAACCACAGCCATTATATTTACATAGTCATTTAGCAGGAGTAAATTGTAATGCCACATTTGAGGGGTTGGAGGTTTTCTAAAAAATGTTTGTGATGGAAGAGTGACAACAAGGCTCATTAAAGAAACAGAGAAATACATATGCAATGGCCATTGTTTCAGGTGGACACAGAGTCACAGAAATTAACAAGATATTTCCCACAGGGAGAAGCGTACATTCCAGAGGATGTGACAGTATAATGCTAAGTGTTACAGCCAAATTTTGGAGAAGAAGCCTTAAGAATCAAAGCATGGGTATTTGCATGAGCAAAGTGAGATGGAGAAGTGTTTTCCAAAGAAGAGGCATTGGAGTCTTACAGGAAAAGCAGAAATTGATTGGACAACTAAGGTGGAAGAGTACACAGTGATGGAGTTATCACACATTTCTTCTCAATGGTATCTCATACATCTAGGCACTGATCTAAAACAAAACCTAGGCCTCATGAAAGTAGGCTCTTTTTTTTTTAATTAATGAGCTGATATTTCTTTCTCTGAATCCCAACCAATTTTTTTTATTTAAATTCAATTAGCCAACATATAGTAGTACATCATTCATTTTTTTATATAATGTTCAGTGATTCACCAGTTGGATGTAACACCCAGTGAACCAATCTTAACATATCTGGTATTATACTTTCATGTTTGTAAATGCTGTGTGAGCTTTGAATTCCAACATACCTGCCCATAAGTTGTAATTCTGACATTTCCTAGGTGTGTCATCTTGAGCAAACTGTTTCATATCCCTGTGCTTCATTGTTCTAAAACTACCTACTTTCTCAGCTGGTTTTGAGAATTATACCATATAAAGTACATAAAGAGCTTAATGCACTTCTGGTAATACAGAAAATACTTGAAAGAAGTTATTTAAGAACAAGCTTGTGTTTTATATCCCATTATTCCATGAAATCATCTCAAAAATGTAAAAATGTTGACAAATGTGATTCATTCGTTTACTACCTCTTTTTTTAAAATACTATAGGAAGTTAAGAAAAGAAAATGTTACCTATTATGTCCATTCAAACAAACCACCTACTCTTCATACCTCTCCAAAACTCCCTTCAAATTTTTAGCCCATATATCTGCTATTTTATTTTATTTTATTTCATTTTTTGTTATTTTGTTTTGGTTTTTTACCTGCAATTTTAAATGCCTGAAATTCTACTATACGTCTAAGTATATGTTATGTGCCTTTTTGGTTAACATTATTTACAGACATTTTCTCTTTTGTTATGTATTTCTTTTAAATAATGCTCAAAATTCTTTAATACTGACATATCAGTTTATTCAATTTGATCCCTATTGTTAGCTATTTAAATTACTTACAATCTTACACTGTTAAAAATAATAATGTATTGTTTTTATTTATTCCATAAACATGTACTGAGCAACAACTAAGTACAAAATAGTATACTGTCATGTGGGTTTAGGAAGTTTATTCTGGCAGAAGTTCCACTTGCAAGAAGTTTTCAGTCCAGTAGTGTCCAGCTAGGTCAGCAGATAGATAAATACATGCAATAAGAGGAATTCCAGGGGTGCCTGGGTGGCTCAGTGGGTTAAAGCCTTTGCCTTCTGCTCGGGTCCTGGTCTCAGGGTCCTGGGATCGAGCCCCACCTCAGGCTCTCTGCTCTGCTCAGCGGGGAGCCTGCTTCCCTTCCTCTCTCTCTCTGCCTGCCTCTCTGCCTACTTGTGATCTGTCAAATAAATAAATAAATAAATAAATAAATAAATCTTTTTTAAAAAGAGGAATTCCATGGATGTTATAAGAGATGCTAAGTTACTCTTCTAGAGCAAGGGATTCTATTTGGGATTCTAATTCAGGATTAGTTGATGTAACACCCAGGGAGATTAAGTTGGAATAGTTAGGGCAGATCATATAAGGTCATGAACTCGGAGTCAGAAACCCTGAACTACTTTCTATGATTGATGGGTTACCATCCATTGAGGCATCATGGGATAATGGTTAGAAGAGAGCAGATCCAACAATAAAAAGTTTGTTAAATAAATCATCGTATGTACAAATAATGGAGTACTGTGAAGCCATTATAATAAGTGGTTGAAGAAGAACTAATGGCTTGAAAGTGATTTATAATGTTGTCCACATAGAAAGGTAAGGTTATAAAGCAATACATCCAGTATGATCCCAATTTTGTGTCAGAAACAAATGTAGAAAAAAAAAAAGCTGGAAATCTTTGCTCAGATTTCTTTGTGGTTATTTCAGGGTATAGGGATTATGAATGATATTGTTTTCTGCTTTAAGCTTTGCTTTCTTTTTTTTTCATTTTTAAATTGAGCACTTAATATATCCCTAATAATTCAGCATTTGGATTCTTTCCAATTTCCATTAGTATAAGTAATGTTTTAATGAACATCCTTGTACATAAATATTTTTATGGGTCTCAGTTAATTCATGTAAGTAGAATTTGGGGACCAAGTGGTATGCTCACAGGATATACATTACTTTAGTATTTAAATTTTTAACTTAAAAAAAGGAAAGCATGAGCTCTAGAGTCAGTCTACATATGTTTTAAACTCCACCACTCTCTAGAATATGATCCAAAGCAAGTTACGTTAGTTTTGTATGTCTTGCTCCACTCTTTTTATTTATTTTTATTTTTTAAATATATGAAAGTGTATGTCTTTTTTGTGGTAAAATATACATAACATAAAATTTACCATTTTGAGCATTTTGAAGTGTAAAATTAGTGGCATTAAGTATATCTGTGTTGCTGGGCAACCATAAAGCAATGTTGTGTATCCAATTATAAAATATGACTGAAAATCTTTATGCATTCATAACTAATACTTATAATACAGTTGAGATATTTGGTTTGGGGCTTTTTTTTGTTTTTTTTAATATTTAAACTTTATTTTATTTTTTTCAGTATTCCAAGATTCATTGTTTACGCACCACACCCAGTACTCCATGCAATACATGCCCTCCTCAATACCCACCACAAGGCTCACCCGACCCCCCACCCTGCACCCCTCCAAAACCCTCAGTTTGTTTCTCAGACTCCATAGTCTCTCATGGTTCATCCCCCACTCTGACTTCCCCCAACTACCTTCTCCCAATGTCCTCCATATTATTCCTTATGCTCCACAAGTAAGTGAAACCATATGATACTTGACTCTCTCTGCTTGACTTATTTCACTCAGCATAATCCCCTCCAGTCACATCCATGTTGATACAAAATTGGGTATTCATCCTTTCTGATGGAGGCATAATATTCCATTGTATATATGGACCATATCTTCTTTATCCATTCATCTGTTGAAGTGCATTTTGGTTCTTTCCACAATTTGGCGACTGTGGCCATTGCTGCTATGAATGCTGGGGTATAGATGGCCCTTCTTTTCACTACATCAGTATCTTTGGGGTAAATACCCAGTAACTCCACTCTTTTTAAAATGAGGACATTAACTGTACCTTCCTCATGGGCTGCTCTGAAGATTGGATGCATTGACTCCTGTAAAGGCTTACAACAGAGCCCAACCGATAGTGAGTGCTTGTTAATACATGTTAGAAACCATGAATTTTTTATTGTTTTGGATTTTTTTAATTTTTTAATTTTTATTTTTTTATTATGTTATGTTAGTTACCATATAGTAAGTACCTCATTAGTTTTTGATGTAGTGACCCAAGATTCATCGTTTGTGTATAACATGCAATTTTTATTGTTGATAACACAATAAAAATTTTCTTACTTTGTTTTCCCTGCATTGTTGTCATTTAAATGTGTTCTGCTATGACAGTATCTTACTTAATTAATTATCCTTTAATTAATCCATCCCCCAGTTCATCTTTTGCTCTCACAGTTTCTTCCTATTGCCCCTTTAGAAAACACTATTTAAGGATAAAACTCAGGTCATGGGATATGAACATTTTCTTTCTTTTTTTTTCTGCTCTTGATATGAAAGCTTACTTGTAAATATTCTTTAAACTACCCAATCACTAGTCACAATATATTTTGGCATGAAAGTCAGTTAGAATGTAGTTCTACAGTGTCAAAATCAATTTTGAAAGAACAGTGGGATGCCTAAAGGATTTCAAGCTTCCCTTTTCAAGGAAATATTACAGCTGGAGCAAGGACTTGCTCCCAACTTTTCCCTCTAGGGCCTCACAGAGATATCAGATGAAAGCACAGGAAACAGGTCTTTTTTACAAAGTGGAAGGTGCTCCCGTCAGAAGCAATTACTTATCACCTAAGAAAGCATCCCTTAATTTTTTTTGTTTGTTTTTGTAGAACATAATCCTATCACATGAAATAATCTGTTAAAGCCTTGCTTGCAGAATAAGACTCCTTTAGAATTTGGAAGCATTCTGTGTGGTAGCAGAAAAATGAGTCCTTCCCAGAATTCTTTGCATTTTCCCCCTACATATCTGTAACTGATTAAGAATAGGAATGACTCACAGCAAGGAACTGAGGACTGGAAATCAGGATAGCTAGATTTTAGAGTCCTCCCACTAATCACCTGGATGACCTTGCATTAATAGTTACAATGTAACTTCTCTGAACTTCAACTTTCTATCTGTAGAAATGAGGCATAGAATCAGCTGATGTCCAAAGTTCGGTTTGGTCCAAACATTCCAACACACTTTTCCTTTTTTGTTGTTTCTTTTTAGACTTGGCTCAGAGTTAGGAATGCAGAAAGCAGTCATTAAATATTACAACAGAATTCCCCTTAACACTTAGAGAGGTTGAAATGCATGTGCCAACATTTTCTTCCTTAACACCAACCCATATTTATAAGGTACCTATCCAGTGTGGGTCCTGTTACATGGTGAAGACATATTAGGAGCAAAATAGAAACAGTCTCTGTCGTTTGAGGTTTATAGTAGATCAGATAATGACACAAGGGATGATAATTAAGTTTGATGGGTACTGTAACTTCAGGGCTTGTCAGCTTTGAGAGGCTGTAATTTTAAAGCTGGACCAACAGTAGAGGAGATACTGATGTATCAGTTCCCTTAGACAAACCTCCCTGGCCATTCCTAATATCCTTAGTTCAGGCTAAGGGTGTGTGTTCCTCCTTAGGGCTCCCGTGGCAAACTATGCTTCCTGCCATCTTATCCATTAAAACATTGTGTTGAAAATATATGCACATATGTGTCTGTCCCATCAAACTGCACCAACCTCAAGAAGAAAGGCCATTTCCATTTAATTTTGTGCCTCCATCTACAACCCCTACCTTAGCACACAACGCAGATCTTGATATATAGCTGTGGCACAGAAAATGTTTGTTGAATAGACATAAGACCTAACCTTTTTATAATTTCAGAAGAGCAGTGACAGATGGTGAACTCAGGATATAATCAGAGTTCAATCAACCCAAGAGTCAATGTCCACCTCCAGCCAACCAGGTACTGTCTGACTTAGAGAATATCCAAATACAGGCAATTCTTTGGTTACATACATTCTCATGTAGTGTTTTCTTCTATGGCCCATGTATTTTAATTTCCTCCCTTAAAAAGTCCCCATTGGAGCGTGAAAGCTTAAAGGGATGATGTTGGCCAAGCCCCTTGATCTCTGCAAGAATGTGAACACATACACACACAGAATAACCTGGCATTCCTTCAGCTTTTTCTTTTCAATATTGAGATCTTGTCAACATCTGATCAACAAGTGGCCCCACTCATTTCAGGATACATGTTTCTAACAAACTCTGAAGAAGGACAAGAAGAACAAACAGACTCTGACACGACTCCAAGGTATTGGGATCCCCTTGCTGGTGTCCAAAGCAAACAAGCGGTGTTCCAACCAAGTTCTGCAGTTCTGCCACCAGGCAATCTTCTTCCAACCTGATGCGTTCTGTGTTTCCAGCTAGCTTCATGTCTGGGGATCTGCAGGTCTGTCTCCATCTCATACTTCTGCTTCTTTCATCACCTGGCCCAGTTCCATCTTTCCTCCTTTTACTTTTTCAGTTCTTCCTTGTTCTTGCTAAGCTGGTCTCTCTGTTCTCTCTGAAAACCCAGCTTTCTTCCACCGCCTTGCCTTTGCACAGAATGAACTCTGGCACCAATACTCCCCCACTTCCCAAGCCATCTGCACGTATTTAAATCTTTCCCATTTTCAAGGTCCAAGTCACATAGCAAATGCTCCAAAATGTCTTTTCTGAATGCTTCAGCTTAATTTAGTTTCTCCCTCCTCTGAGCTTTATATGGAACCCTCTATTTATACATATTCTTCTTATAACTTCCTGCCTGGCGTTCTGGGAGTTCACGGACTGGCCTTATCTTCCCTGCTAGCTGCAAGTTCCCCAAAGGATGATTCATTGCTATATCCCCAGCCCCCAGTACATAGAAGATGTTCAGCAGACTGGAGACTGTGGCATGGATGGGTAGTCCTCCCCCTGGATTTCTCATTCTTCACAATAATAGATGAATCTGGCATTTGCAAGGAATGAAGGGGAACAGACAGGCTTGGTTGTCATAGAACTGCCCCAAATTGCATCCTTGGCTCTCTACGGTCTGCCCCAAGATAGGCTGATTCTTGGGTGGAAAATACTCAATTCCAAGGAAACAGTGTCAGCAAAGCCCTAGAGAGGTGACCAAGCATTGACTGTTCTGTAAACTGTAGAGTGAATTCAATTTAGAGCCTACAATGGGAGAAGATATAGAACTAGAAATGTAGAGAAATCTTCATGGTAGAGATGCTCGTCCACCCTGTGAGGGGACTGGAACTTTATCATGCAACCACATGAGGAAAGTCACCAAAGGACAACATGCATGTGAGTTCCTGAAAGTTGACCCTGGATGTAGCATAAATAAAAGACTAGAAAGGGCAGGGTGACCAGCTAAGGGATGTTCATTGTGATTCATTGATTATATGATTCTTTTTGATTTATCCTGGGGTAAAAGAAGGAGAAATGGCAAATTTGTACAGTGTACAAACACCTTTTTTACAATTTAAAAAAAAATCTGCAAAAATCAAATGAGCTAAGTATTCACAGAAGCCTTCAAACACCAAGGCAACACGCAAATGTAAGCTACTCATCCCCTCAGGCTAAGGGAAGAATACAGCTTCCAATGAAGTACTGTTTCGAGACACATCATAGTTATTCATTTTATTCACACAGTGACTTGCACCTATTTTTTATGTGAAACATCCATTGTTCTCCAGAACATGAGGAGGAGAAGGGTGCTCGAGAAGCTTGCTGAGTGGAGAGAGTGGAGCAAGTTACAGATCGTTAAATTCAAAAGTGTATTTTAAAAGATTTTATTTTATTTTATTTGACAGAGAGAAAGAGATCACAAGTAGGCAGAGAGGCAGGCAGAGAGAGAAGGAGAAGCAGGCTCCCCGCCAAGCAGAGAGCCTGATGTAGGGCTCGATCCCAGGAACCCGAGATAATGACCTAAGCCAAAGAGGCCTAACCCACGAAGCCACACAGGTGCCCCTCAAAAGTGTATTTTAAAGTAAAAGTCCAAAGCATTTTTTTTTTTTTTCGGTTTAACTCTTCACACTCATGTTTCTTTTGGGTAAATTTTCATTCATTTCTGTCCTGGGATCAGTGGTGAAACCCAAAGTAAATAACTAGTATTTGCTGAAGACGGTATTCCCCTTCATTTTGGTTCCCTTTTTCTTCTGTTTTGGATATTGTTTTCCTGTGGCTGCCATTTTAAAAGTTCTAAAAATAATATGTAAAGAGACCTGATCAGTGAAGAGAAATTTGAGGTGAACAAGGAACTCAAAATCAGTACCTTGAATTATTGCAGTTCTTCTTTCTTCACTGGGCAGAACACTTGATGACGATCCACAGAGCAGAGATTGCTGTCCACTTACCTTGTCAAGCACCTTGATTGACATATCATTATCTACAGAATCAAGTCTAATTTCCTCTGCCAGACATTCAGAATCCTCATGGGTTTGATCCCAAGCAACTTTCCAGCTACATCTTTCCCTGTTTCTCCATATCCTGGTCTCCTCAACAGTCTCCAAGCCACTATCATCATCCTGTGATGATGCTGTCTTTCACCCCGGGTGTCCATCCATCAAGATCTTCAAACACCTAATGCTACATTGAGATGTCACTTCTTTGAGAAGAGGGAATATATCTCAGTCATCTCCACTTGTCTTACAGTGATTCGCCCAGTAGCTGCACACAATAGGTCCTCGATATTGGCTTGTTTGCTGTTATGTTCCAATCCAATCCATCTACTTGTTCTTGCCTGGATCGTTTGTGACTAGGTAGAGGTTGGGCCATTGCAGAAAGGCAGGGAAAGGAACAAAGGTTTATGTGTTATGCATTCTTCATGTTCATTCATTCATTATCTGTCATTTAGTAAGTACCTATGATGTGCCAGGAACTGTGCTGAGAGTCCACATGCATGATCACTCTGTCATTTACATTTCAATGAGATAGATACTATTACTAGCTTTATTAGTCAAAAAAGGGAAATCTGGGGTCAAACCTGGTGCAATTTGCCAAAGATCACACATCTAATTTGTGTCTTATCATAGAATAAAACCTATGGTCTTTCCATTATATGTCATTGCCCTAAGACAAAGACCCTGACACAAAGTAGCTCACAGACTTGAAGGGGATTTGTGTTTTATAGCCTGTTCACTAAAATATTCATCCATTTATTCCACAAACATCACATCGGGCATCAAGAACACAGCTGTGAAGAGCAGGCAGTGATCAATGGGGAAAGAAGGGGAAACATGAAATCCAAGAAAACCAAAGAAACCAAAACAATTCATTCAAAAAAAATAATAAAACAAAAGAAGTACATGTGACTTATTCACATACTTTTTTTTTAATTGTCAAATGAGGAACTCTACAAACCTGGGTGGGGTTTTCAACATGATTGGTCTAGCTGAAATAGAGGGGGAAGTGAAAGTCAGAGAAGGCAATGGAACATTGATTTGGGGGTACTAAACCTATACTATCAAAAATGTCCTGTTTTGTTTCTCAAACTCCTTAAGATATGTGTTCAAAAAGGAAATATCTGACAGTTTACTGGGTAGCCCTGAAATTGTATTGCACAGGTCTCCTGAGGTGGAAGCACCGTTGACTGAAAGTCCCAGCTGCTGGACCTGCTACTGTGTTCATGCCAAGGACACACCTCCCACAGGCTACTTGCTGCCAGTGACTGAGCATGACAAGGTTTCAAGTCCAGACCCATTTCTTCAGGACATGGAACTGCTCACATGGGCAATTTGGGCTCTGTCCAAATACTGAATCTCAGAAAAGTGCTTCTATCTCAGACTTTTTTTTTCTTTCTTTTTTTTTTTTCCCCTTATTCTCTCCTCTGCTTGAGGCTCTTGATCAAGACAAAGCCCTTTATTTATTTATTCTTTTTTAAAAAGATTTTATTTATTTATTTGACAGACAGAGATCACAAGTAGGCAGAGAGGCAGGCAGAGAGCGGGGGGAAGCAGGCTCCTTGTTGAGCATAGAGCCTGATGTGGGGCTCGATCCCAGGACCCTGGGATCATGACCTGAGCTGAAGGCAGAGGCTTTAACTCACTGAGCAACCCAGGCGCCCCATCTCAGACTTTTTCTGCTGGTCCTTTCCTTCCTCCTCTCCTTTCACAGGTGTGAGACCTGAATCAGCGTCTAAAGGCTCTCCCTGCTTCCTCCTACTTCCTCTCTCTTTCTCTTCACAGGTGCTTCCTCCAGTGACTCTCTTGGGCACCTAACCCTGTCTTAGTGTGTGCTTCTCAGAAGACCCAAACTTCTACACTTGTCCATTCAGTGTTCCAGGTGGTCAAGTCAGAAATATTTTTAAACATATCCCTTTAGCTAGTTTGAATTGACTGGAGAGTTGGAAAGAACTGGTCATAGAAGAACAATTGTTCTCATGCTCCTTGACCAAAGAGCTTTCTAGCATCTGAGAGAACTCTCCTCTCAGACCATCATAAGTAGCCATAATAATAATTACAATGAAATCATTTCATCTTTTACTCTCTGATAGCCAGTTAAGTGCTATGGGTGGGTATTTAATGCTCATGTTAGAGATCAAGAGGCCCAGAACAATGAGCAGTCTTGTCTAAAGTGACGATGTCTTAGTGGATGGAAAGACACGGTGAAGATCGACTTTGCCCAGCTGCTTAACTACCCTCTTCTCCATGTTGCCACATAGCATACTCCTGGTTTCACACCCAACTGCAAGAAAGAATCAATTCAGAATCGATTCAATCTGAAGGGGTCACTTTGGGTGACATGATTAGGCAGTTCTACCCAAAGAACTTCGTCTCTGCAAAATAAATATCAAATTCTACAGATATTTTTTAACCACTCTTAAGTGACCAGTCAGAGTCATTCTTGGCAGCCCAAGCAAGAATACAAACAGTGCCTCACAAGTATTGGCTGGCTATTGTTTGGTGGGCTGACTTTGGGTTTTCCCAAAAGGCATCATTTTTTTTCAAAGATGACAACTGCAGATGTCTTTATTAAAAAGTGCTCATTTCAGTGGCAAACTGGTGACTACAGCTTGTGGCAACAGCAACTACAGATAGCATTTGTTTCACCCTTTCTTTGTTGTAGTCACTGTGCCAGAACCACCCTCAATTATTGTCCCATTTTGTAGATGAGAAAATTGAGGCATGGATGTATTAAGCAACTTGCCCAGTATGTCATAACTAATAAGTGATAGACATCAGATTCCAATCAGATTAGACGATTACTCATCATTCTATCTCCTTCCCAGGCATACTCCAAGATTGAGCATAAAGTCCCCACTTTGGTCCAACAGTGTGGGGTAAATAAGACTGAAATCATGAATAACCCAGGATAGTCATTAATTTAAAGAACTATTTCCAAGTGCTTCATTCAAACTAGATTAACAAGGTGATACCTAGAAAGGGTGCTTAGACCTTTTGAGCTGTGAGCTAAGTGGAAGGAGTTTATAATTATCTCATTAAATCCTTGATAAGAAAAGCTTCCAAGATACCTAGTGCATACCAAACCATATATCTTTAATATTTTCCACAGATCCCTGTTACTTTGTTGACATTCTAATAAAGTAGTTTAAAAACTCACAGAAAACTGTCCAGGAAAAGGACTGAAGGGAATGGACTACCTTGGTTTCCTGTCTTGGCTATGCATACAAGTCCTTGAATGTACTACCAGCCTCACCTAACTGTCTTCTCCTTGACTGCACTGATCAACCCACACCAAAAGCTAAAAATGGACTGTGTGATAGGCCATATTCACCTCTTACTGTGTTATCAAATTTGGGAAGCATCATCTGCGGATAGAAAGAATAGTTCTAGGACTGCCTACATCAGAATCAGAGAAATGAGGAAACCAAAAGAATAAATAGGGAGAGAGGCAAGGAGAAGGATATTCTAGTCATTATTTATCCACACATTACTTTACTCAGTCCCCAATAAATATATACTGACTGAATGTTTATTTTAGGTCAGACACTGGGTTAGGAACTGGTAAACCAACCAGCCATAAGAAGGAAATGACCAAAAAAAAAGGTACCGCAGACCCAGCCTGCCCATGTGTCTTCCCTCTTCTTTCCTTGTTCCATCCCCAGTGGATGAATTATGACTCTTCTCAGCCAATCACAGTTACCACACTCCCTTTGGAAACAATTGTTTTAGGGTTAGATATGTGACACATTTCTGATCAATGGCACATAAAAAGAAGTTTGCAAGGGGCCTTCTTGGGAAGATTTCCTTCCCCAGCACAAAGGAAGTATATAAGGAGGAGACCCTTTCTGCTGCCTACTTTCTTTCATTTTGTCTGAAACAATGCCAAGAGGACAAGATGCTTAAAGCAGAGGCAGTTGTTTTGCATCCATGAGGATAGTCACTGCTGAAACTCTAAGGATGCATGGAAAGACATGCAGAGCATGGGTCTTCAATATCACATCAAAAATTGACATGCATCAGAATCCAGCCAACATGTGATCCCTTCAGATAGGCTTAACTGTTGGTAGGATTGGTGGAGTGTCATGTTTTATTAATAATTACAACAAAGGAAGATGGAAACGTATGGCATCCATTTATCCCAGTTCTATTTTGTATGAAGCAATGGGCAAGATGCTTTTCACAACATCTTTTCTCATCAGCATAAGAGAGGCAAGCTGATAACTAGGGGGTAAGATGAAGCAGCCACTTCCTATCTACTCAAACCAGTTGCAATTTTTAAATCTCTAGACTCCCTTCCTTCTTCTTCTTTTAAAAGCACCTTTATTTTGCAATGGGTGGTTCTTGATAAAGCATCAGCTGTGCTGTCTTGGCCTTCTCTCACATATCTGACAAATAGCAAGACCTAAGAAACTACTAATATTTTCTCTATAGCTCTATAGCACACTTGTCTTGTTCTCTTGATCCATATATATATCTATATAGATATATATCTATATAGATATAGATATACACACACACACACACAGGCACACACATGTATATGTATACATATGTATGTGTCTATATGTGTGTGTGTGTTAGTGTGTGTATGTGTGTATATATATACATATGAAATATGCTCTTCTCCCAAGATTTGACCAAATTTTAAAAAGAAGAATTTATCTTTAATATCTTTTTCAGGAAACCACTTATTCTTAAAAGATTTACCATATAAGTAAGGTTCTTCTTAGGAGACCCGCAAAGTTCCAGTGTTCCAAATTTCCATTTTTCTCACCACAGACTAGCTTCATGTATGTAAAGAAGGTGCACTAGTCCTGGTTAACAAAAAGCTGGAAGGAAAATACGCAGGACGGCTCTCACCACTCACACTTGTTAGAGAGGTATTATAAACAAACACAAATTCTGAGAATAAGATTTCCTTGAACGTACCCTGTCATTGCCAGGAAAATATTACTTATCTTTAACACTGAAAAGAAAGGAAAGGAAAAGCCCTGCCTAGAAAGTTCAGGAATATTTGCCTGTTGATGTGATCTAGCACAACCCTTTAGATTCACACTGCTTAGGCCATATAGTACAGGTGTCAGCAAACTACAACCTGAGGGCCAAAGATGGCCTGTCACCTGTTTTTTGTAAATAAAGTTTTATTGGAACACAGCCACACCTATTTGTTTACACATTATCTATGGTTGTTTTCACACCACGATGACAGAGTTGAGTCTGTGACAGGGAGCATTTCTTCCACAAAGCCTAAAATATTTACTGTCTGACCCTTTATAGGAAAAGATCACAGGGTGCTGGTCTAACATAATAATATTAGCAATTATTATCAGCTATTGAACATCTACATTTATCACCACTTTTGGTTCTCAGGTCTTGTGGAGTAGGTACCCAGTCCCATTTTTCCAAAAAGGAAGGAAAATGAAGCTTAGGAAGTTTTAAAGATTTTTTTTTTAATTTATTTATGACAGAGAGAGATAGCAAGAGAGGAAACACAAACACAGGGGAGCTGGAGAGACAGAAGCAGGCTCCCCACTGAGCAGAGAGCCTGATATGGGATATGGGGCTCAATATGGGTCTGGATCCCAGTACACTGGGATCATGACCTGAGCCGAAGGCAGACACTGAGCCACCCAGGCACCCCAGCTTAGGAAGGTTTAGTAACTTGCTCAAAGCAGACAGAACAAGGATTCGGACATGCACATTCATTTATGAGTATTTGTTGATAGGCTACTATGTGCAGGCCATGCACTAAGTACAGGAGACACAGTGGTAAACAACACTGTATAATCTTTGTCTCATGGAACTTATGTTGGATGGAAAGAAATCGTTGTTAAACAGGTAATCATACAAATGCATATATTATATATGATGGCCAGTTGTGCTAGAAAAAGCTGTGAGACAAAAGAACAGAGCACTCAAGTGAAAAAAATAAAACGTGTGGTCAAGTTTAGGTGGGAAGAGAGGGTCCCTTAGGCTGAGTTCCCAAGACAGCAAAGCCTGCAGTAAATCTCACTTACTAATGTTTTATTGGGTGGGGGAGTCTAGGACAGCGTGACAAGGGGGAGTGAAGGAATGAGGGAAAGCACATGCAAGGTGGTGCTTTACCAAGCTGGCACCAGCCTTGCAAGAAAATATAGCTGATGGCTCAGATAGAGGAGCCATCTGGGACAACTGTGACTTGGAGAGCCCATCCAGGAGAAGGAACAGAGAGAGATTTATCTCCTGGCTCCTTCCCATCTCCTGTTTTCCCTGAGGGGAGCTGAGACAGCCTGAGTGTTAGGAGGTCAAGATGTATGTAGGAGATGGGGTTCTCCATCAAGCTAGTTGCCACAGCAAGAAGATCAGATAAAGCTGAAAAAAAACCTAAGAGACTGAAAAGAGTCCATCATGAATCCTTTTTGAGAAGTGATGTTTCTACTGAAACTTGAAAAATGAAGTGAATGAATGAGAGAAATTTTAGTTCAGGTTAAGGAGAAAGGAAGTGCAAAGGCACTGAGACAGGGGAGATATTGGCATATTCGAGAAACTAAAGAAGTCTTGGGACTCAGGAGTTACATTTCATAGGTCCATAACCCTACTCCTCTATTTACTAACTGTATAACCTAGGGAGGTTTCTGAATGTCTCTGAGTTTCTATTTCTTCACCTATAAACGGAAGATGATAATTGTCCCCATCTCACAGAGTAGTTGTAGGATTAAACAGCATCATACACATAAGTACTTAATATCGTTTTTGGCTCATAAAAGGCAAAGAATAATATTGGTCATTATCTTTATTATTATTATCACTGTTGTTATTACTTATTTGGACCCACTGAATTAACATAGCTGGAGAAGGGCCCTTTAATTGCATGGTTTTAAAAAAAATCCCTGTGACAATTTGCATTGCAGATCAGTCTTCTATAGAAGGATTATGCTTCCACACCCTTGCCACACTCTCTACCAAGCCAGTAAATTTTCCTACTATACTGTCAGATTTGGCTGACTGAAATTGCTTTGGCCATTGGACTGTGAACCACATCCCTACAAAGGTCTAAGGTGATGGCATACCTGAACTTGGTTTCTTACACTCCTGCTTTCTGTCAGAACAGCACTCTGCCTATAGGGCCTGCTCCTTCTTATGCAATCAGATGAAGAAGACCTATGGAACTGACCCCTAATCAACCCACAGCCTGGAGCACAGCAATTCCTGGGCTGTAGGCATCCATCCTATGACATAAATGGAAAATAAATTTTCGTTATTATAAGCCACTGAGATCTGGGGCAGGGGTTCTTTGTTATGTAGCAAAACTGATAGATACACTGTCTACTGTTTCTTTTACAATAAAATTACAGAAATATAAAACACTGAGGCCCTGCTCTAGGCTCTTAAGGGAGCTTTTCTCAGGGACAGATACCTGGCAGAGTCTCTGAGAGACACAAGTGGGTATTGAGGTGGACTGTGAAAGATGGCAGTATCAGAGAATTGGTTCTACTAGCTGATGTTAAGAAATACCCAAAGCTAATATGAAGGAACTTGCTCAAATCTCTCCATGCTCTGTGTAAGAAGGGCAATCACTCCTTGGCCTTAACACACACATCTGCCTTCTGCATTTTCCATCTGGATGATTTCTGTTCCCTTCCAGGCATCTCAAGATGTGCATTTTCATTTTCCTCTGAGAGCAGAGGTGTGGGGGTGGGGAGTGTTAATAAGATCCCAATTCTCAGGGTGTTTTTCTCCAGACCTCACTTGGCCCTTATGCCATAGGTGATCCCAAAACAACCCCAGGCCCTTGAAAATCCACATAGATCACCTTTGCTCCATGTTCTTCTCTAAGAACTATGTTAATAGCAGCATTCATATTTATACAATTTTGACAGAATATATATTAGAAATGAGACTTTTTTTTTTTACTCTTGCCAATACCTGCTGTCCCCTCACATAGTGGTTAAAAGGGAAAGCTCTGTCATCAGAATGCTTGCATTTAAATCCGCTTACTAGCTGTATGACCCTGTACAAGTTACCCAACCTCTCTGTTCCTGCATTTTCTCATGTGTAAATGGGGATTATAAAAGTAGTTCTATTGTAGGGTTATTGTGAGCGTTATTTGAGTAAATACACATATGGCACTGAGATGGGTGCCTAGTATATAGCAAAATGCTCAAACAAATGTTAGCTTTTCTCTATTTTTATGAATGTGCTTGAGTATCTTGGTCAGATGGGCAGAGGCAAAATGAGAGATTATGAATTCCAACCTCTTCTAAATGCTAGGGATGGTCTGGGTCCCAGCTGTCGGCCACACCTCTTATGATGCACTGCTGTTTTTACCCTCACTCCATTGTTCTGGTCTAGGCTGTGGGTATTCTTACTGATGGAAAATGAGCTACAGCTGAGGACTGGAATGAGATCCTGTATAGCAATGTCCAGGGAACCAGAGGAAGGAGAGGAAGGGGTGCTGGGGAGGAAGAGAGGGCCTGAGGGCCTGAGGACCTGAATGCCATTCTGAGTGGGGTCAGGGCTGCACTGTGGGGTGGGAGTACCCTGGAAAGGGGAATCACTGAGGACATTTCAAAGAGAAATTATTTATTTCACCATGAATTATGTACAGGAAAAATGAAGATGGCCCATTGGTAACAGCCTCAGCCTCCCCTATGTCCTCTCAAACAATTCCACTCTGGCCCAGACTTGCATATTGTTCTGACATTAACCATCATCCCTAGAAAGTAACTTAATGGGGGATTATTTATACACTCAATTCTGGTGCACATTGTTGAGCACCTCCTACACAAGCCAGGCAATTTGTTAAGTGTTTTACATGCATTAACTCCCTTAAAACTTCCCTCAAATCCGATGAGGCCAGAATTATAAAGATCCTCATTTTGTAAGTGAGAATCCAATCTCTGGGAGGTTAAGTAAACTGCATAGGGTCACTGGCAAAGCGAGGAATCAAACTTAAGTTCAGCTGTGCTGCTCTGTATGTCTGGTACCACTCTAGAGTATTTGCAGTCCAGTAAATGGTGACAGTGAAGACCAAGATGAGGAGAGAGTTGTGGGTTTCCAGAATGTAATGTCTCCCTATCTCCTCTCTGTCCCTTTCTGCCCCTTACTTTCTCCCTCCTGGGACCAATAGCCTACTGTCCTTTTTATCCTCCCTATCTTTGTCAGAAGGTTGTAGCTATTACCAAGAAGAGTTTCCCATGATTCAGAGAGAATCTCTAAAACATCTATGACTCAGCATGCTCTGGGGGAGATGCAATTGCTTCATATTCCAGAAGGAGTCAGGGACTGGGCTCTGAGTTCATCATCTGTCACTAGTTACATGGCCTTGGCCAAGTCACCTGACTTCAGTGAGCCTTCGTGGATAAATGATACATGTCCTACAAACACATTATATTCTTAGAAGGTGGCTGTGATGTCACCCCTTCCCACCTTTTTTTCTCATCAAATCCTCTCTCTGGAGAGATTCTGTTTCTGCTCTACTCCACCAGATGTGGTCCACAAACCAATACAACAGCACGTTCTGGAAAGCCATCTTCCCTAGACCAGGCTCATCTGGTGGCCACAGTGCTCTGTGTATGTCCCTTCTGCCTTAGAGCACAGCGATACAGCATATTCCAGCTGTCCTCAGACATGAGTATGTATCAGGATACAGGAAGACTGCTACCACTTGGAGGGCTGGGTCCCACCTCCAGAGTTTCTGGTTCAATATCCCTAACATGTTCTTGGTTGATATCAACGCTGGTCTTAGGACCACTTTGAGAACGATGGGTATCATCTTAATATTTGACAAGTATTTACAAAGGTAGGCTTACATGCTCAGACTACATCTTTTTTTTTTTTTTTTTTTTTTTTTTAGAGAGAGAGAGATCACAAGTAGGCAGAGAGGCAGGCAGAGAGAGGAGGAAGCAGGCTCACTGCTGAGCAGAGAGCCCGATGCGGGGCTCAATCCCAGAACCCTGAGATCATGACCTGAGCCGAAGGCAGAGGCTTAACCCACTGAGCCACCCAGGTGCCCCTCAGACTACATCTTGCCAATTCCCAGCTCTTATGCTTTCTGGCTGTGCAAACTTGGACAAGTCAATCTCTGTGAGCCTCAGTCTCTTCATCTGTAATGGACATGGCAATGATGTACCTCATAAAGTTATTGCAAAGAAGGGTGAACTCCTACTGAGAGCCTTCAGCATTCTGCCTCGCACTTAATGAGTGCTCTGTTTGTGAGTTCTTAAAACTCAAGGGGTTCTTAAGCCCTTAGTGTCATTTAATTTAACCTGTATCTTCTCACTCTGCTGCATCCCTCAGCCCCCAGAAACAGTATCTATTGTCTACTGAATGTGTCTCTGTTCTGGGAGCTGCCCAGAAATTAAGGCAAGCTTCAGAGCAAACCAGCAAACCATGAGCCAAACACATTGAATCCTCAGGCTGGTGGCTGAGAAAAGATAAGACTTCTCAGATTCATGCTCTAGGGAAAAAGTTCAGGACATGTCATTGAAAGCTCAGAATTGGTGGGGCACCTGGGTGGCTCAGTCAGTTCAGCATCTGCCTTTGGCTCAGGTCATGATCCATGAATCCTGGGAGCGTCTCCCTCTCTCTTTCTGCCTGCCCCTCCCCCTGCCTGTCCACATGCTCTCGCTCTCTCTCTCTCTCTCTCTCTTTCTCTCAAATAAATAAATAAGCTCAGAATTTGGATGCAGGTCCTACTAGGTTCTGTCTGGGTAATCTTAGACAAGTTCAATGCAATCTCTGAGACTCAGTTTCCTAATCTGTTCAGTGGGGACAATAATGTTTACCACAAACTGAGAGAGTTGTCAGTTTGTTTTGTAGGCTGATTCTCTTGTTGTGAGAAACCCAGCAGCTACCTAAATATTTGTGTCCCTTACTGCTCCCAGCAATTCCAGTGCCACCATTGATAACCGGAGCCCAGCCAGCGCTCCCTGCCTGCCTGGTTGTACCACCATCTGGACGCTTCCTTGGTAGACCCTCATTTCTGAGAAAGGCCAGGACACTTCACTCAATCGGCTTTCCCTGGCCTCAGCCTACCCGTGTTTCCAGGGAACACCCCTGGCCTATGTACCCAACTACAACTCATCTCAAAAAAGTAATGTTCAGGGGCGCCTGGGTGGCTCAGTGGGTTAAAGCCTCTGCCTTCGGCTCAGGTCATGATCTCAGGGTTCTGGGATCGAGCCCCGCATCGGGCTCTCTGCTCGGCAGGGAGCCTGCTTCCTCCTCTCTCTCTGCCTGCCTCTCTGCTTACTTGTAATCTCTCTCTCTGTCAAATAAATAAATAAAATCTTTAAAAAAAAAAAAAAAGTAATGTTCAGCAAAGGCTAGGAACAGTCACAGTCAGCTACGTCCCTAAAACCCTCAAGAGACAAGATTCATGATAATGTGCTCATTTTCCTTCCTCTTCTCTTTCCTCCAAGAAGTCAATTTCACCAGTCACTGGACATGCTTTGAAAGACCTCAGAAAATCCCACAGGAAAGCACCAAAGATTGTTTTTATCATTTGTTCCATTCCTCCTGTTTGCTTAGTAATCCTGGTAAACAACTCTGTGCAAACAGAAACCTTTTTCATTCTATTGAGTTCTTGCTTGGAGCACTGTTGCCTCAATCTTCAAGTTTGGGGCTAGGTGGAGAAAGCACTTTGGATTTAAACTTCCTGATAAGTGGGCACGTAACAAAAGTGAAAGAAACACCCACTGGCCATTTATTTATTCATACGACCCCCTTGAGGGAGTTGGATAGGAGTGGCTTTCTAGGTTTCCATACGAATGCTCTATTTTTTATTACCATTATGAATACCATCATCTTTGTCATCACCATCATCAGAGGCTTGGGCCACAAACACAAGTTGTATTTGTAGAAGGCGAGTTAGTCCAGGGGATCAGAGGCCTGAGCCCAAGTTCACCTGGTCAGTCATAGGCAAAGCCCTAGAGGAAAAGAGAACCTGGCAGTGTTTGGGTCTGGAAGGGGGCTGCCATAGAACTTGCTGACCTGATCTGAGCCGGGTACTCTGAACCAAGTTACACCTTACAAAGACCTAGAATTTGCCAGTTTAGAGTTTCCACGTTGCCCCACTGACCCTCACTGTATTACCACAGCCGGTGACATTCAGTGGCTCTGCGTGGGGAACCATCTCCACACCATGAGTTAAGAGGATAATAAATCCTTCAGCTACGGTTTCCTAGCCTTCCCTCTATGGGCTCTCTTACCTCCTAGGCCTTTTCACGCAGTCCTTGCTCTTGACGTTCTCTGTCTATGCTGTCTGGGCCCCTGGCTTTTCTTGCCTGTTCCCATGCCTGGTATAGATTAGCACTCTGTACAGCCTTAGTTCCAATTAATTCTTTGTTTTGTTTGATTTCCAGCCAATGGCCAGCAGCTCCTTGGGTTTTACTCACCATCTCTGAAATAAATAAGCCAAATGTTAATTTGCTGCTCTTCAATGATGATTAAGTGTACAGATGGTATAACCAGAAATACTAACGTTTGTCTAGGTGTCCCCGGGGGATCACAGTGATGGCACTGGGTTTGGTTTGGCTTGGTTTGGTTAAGTGGGGGCAGGGGATGCCCCTTCTTTGAGGTCCATTATCTCACTGGACTCTCTTAACGGCCCGGCAAAGTGGACAGGACAGGGATTATCATCCGCATGTTGCAGATGAGGAAACCAGGCTCAGAAAAATGAATTAAGGTGCCCAAAGCCACACAGCTCACAAGCAGCGCACTGTGGCTAAAACTTGACCTGACTCCCAGTTCAGCAAAGCTGTTGCGGGTGGCTCTGTCCTCCATCGGCTCATCACGTAGGGTAATAATAATATTTTATATGATATTGTCTCACAGACATTTTCTAGGTTATCCACAGAGCATTCTATGATGCAGCAGTCGCATGAAACACTATAAGAAATAATTCTGTGGTTAAGCATGTCTGCAATATGTTAATTACTATATTCTAATGTAGTATATGTTAGTAATAATATATATATACTGTAGTCTGTTCTTGGAGATCCAGTATATTGATTAGAACATGGAAGTCCCTGAGAAGTTCTGCTGTAAAAGACTTGGACAAATTTATGATGCAGAATTGTCTGAACGTATTTGAAATCCTTTGGAGGCCAGAGTGGAAGCAGGGAGATCGTGTCCCAGCAATGCAGGCAGGAGCTTGGGGGCATTTGGACAAAGACAGACAGCACCAAGGTGGTGAGACATCGGTAGATTCTGGACATATTTCAGATGCAGAGCTAACCAGATTTGCTGCTGGAGAGGATATAGGACGTAAGCAAATAAGAGGAGGCCAGGATGGCTCTGGGATGTTAGTCCTGAGCTTCTAGAGGAGTAGAATATAACTGTTCCTTAGAGAAGTTCTCCTGGATTAAGAGCTTCCCCCTATCATTGCGGCTTCCTACAGCATACAATCCCAAGGCTCCAGAGATTGCAGTTTTCATTTTATCTATTGATTAGATCACTGGCAATGGCTGTGATTTTTTTTTTCCTTACTACTGTATCTCCAGTGTCTGGCACATTGTAGTCAATAAATCTTTGCTAAATGAATGAACAGAGACTAGCATGCAGCAGTTTCTTAACAAATTGTAGCTCCTATACTATTAAGCAACCTAGTACACAGGCTTGATGAATGCAACTAGTTGATTAGTATGCAGAGGGGTGGTTGGAGGGAGGTGGAAGGGGCATGACTCTAACTGGTTGAACGACCCAGTTTTAATCTGAACCAGTTTAGACTTGGTAACTATCTCTCAACTTGGATATCTATCTCTCGACTTGAGTAACTCCCTTCTACTCTCTGGGTCCAGTTCTTCTGATCCCATTGAACAAGGGGTAGGATAATAAGATTTCCATCAACCTACACCTTGCTGCCCATGAATCTAAGTGGAAACCATGCCTATATCCTCTGAATGTGTGACACAGGACAGCCCAACAGAGACTGGGTCTGATCAAATGCTCCATGATCTAGCCCAGCTTAAGTCCCAGAGGTGCATAAAAAAGAGGAATGCAGTGGTGGCTAGAGTCACCAAGAAGGCTGACTGGAGGTTCTTCTTTCTCCTTCCAAGAGTCTGAAGTAACAGATGAATATGGTGACATTTGGTGTAGAAAAACAACAACAACACTAAAAAACATTCTTCTGGTTTTTCTTACTCCCAGTCCAGTTGGCAAGACTATAAGAAGAGCTTGCCCCTTTCCTGCCCCTGAGGAGGGATCATTGAGCAAAAGTCACTTGCTCTATTTGACGTCACTTTTAACCTTGCTTTGTGCATCTGAAATAATCTTCCTTTTCTCCTCCAGTTAGGAATACACAAAAATACATTTGCTGCATGGACTTTTTTTTTTTTTTTTTTTTTTTTTTTGAGCCATTCTTCCTAAAACCTGGTCTTGGATCTCTGGATCTGGGTAGCTTTCCTGACCAGGGACCTCACCACAAGGCATGGACTGGGTCCCCAAAGTTTCAACAGCTCTGCCTGTGATGGCTCTCTCAGGGAGAGCTCTGAGCAAATAATTTTCAGTTTCAGTTCATTTGTTTTTGTTTTCCATTTGGCTGCTCAGGGCAAACATCTACCCTGAGATCTTCTCCCCCGGGGACCATCCATTCTGTCGTTGCTTGTCTTGGTGCAGATGTGTGCTTGCCTCTTTCATTCTCCAGAAGAGGTCACTACTCGATTAAGAAAAATGATAACCCCTTAGCCCCCCAATGCCAATCAATGCACAGTTATCAGTCACTAATAACCAAACCCCGCAAAGCCACACAGTCCTTCCTAATATTCTCACCATTGATTCTATTATCACTGCTATCGTGAAAAATATTCACAGCACCATGTGGTGATTGTGTTGCCTTACAAAGATCCCGGCATGATAATCATTTTATTTCTGCCTCACACTGCCCTGGCACCTGTTACTTAGCCCAGTTTATGGGTGAGGAGACTGAAGGACAAAGAGGTGAACTGACTTACATAAAGATTATCAACGGCAGGCGCACCGGGTGGTTCAGTGGGTTGGGCCTCTGCCTTTAGCTCAGGTCATGATCTCAGGGTGGTGGGATCAAGCCCCACATCGGGCTCTCTGCTCAGCGGGGAGCCTGCTTCCCCCTCTCTCTCTGCCTACTTGTGATCTCTCTCTCTCTCTCTGTGTGTCAAGTAAATGGAGAAAGTCTTTAAAAAAAAAAAAAAGATAATCAACAGCAAACGTGGGATGAGAACCCATGTCTTCTGAAAACAAGTTCCCCTGTTGAAAGAAAAGGTAGAGTTTCATTGGCTGAAATGCCCTTCTTAGGGAGGAGTAAAAGATTGAAACATGGTAACAATTCAAGGTGAGAGGTGTCATGCCATGAAGACAGAAGGCCAGGCTGGATTTGGAAGCCAGTGGCTGAGCTGGAGGGCAGCTCGACATTCTTCCTGTTTTCGGGGTTCTTAAAGTAGATAATACAAGTGAAGCTACCAGGTTGAAGGCAACAGAAGTGCCCACCCAGGCATCGTGGGATGAGGCTGAAGATCACGTCAGTGTTCCACGGAGTCTTGGTCACTGAAAGAAGTGCCTGAGGTGCACAGAATGTCATTCTCAGTTCTTGGTTTCGAGTTACATATGGAGAAAAACTGGGGGTGGGGAGGGTCAGGTAGTGATTTACAGCAAGCTTATGAGGCTCACAGCAACACGACACTTAGAGAATGAGAACCATAGCGGTCTGGATGATTAAGGAGGAGGAAATTCAACCATGATCTTGTAGGAAGAAGGAAGAAGGAAGAATGCAGCTGAATGCCACTATCAAAGCTACCTTCGTTGGGAATGAATTCTAAGTAACCAGAAGCAAACATCGTACAGCCTGGATCCCAAATCTGAAACGCAAGATGGCAGAAGGGTCCAATGGGCCAGGCCCTGGACATTTACTCAGCTCTGGCAGCCTTAGGATGTGGGGTGAGCCTAAATTCTCTGACATTTGTGGCAGGTGGAGGCCACTACTCTCCAACAAAACTACAAAAAAAAAAAGAGAGTCTGTACCAGCAATGCAGGAGGTTGGATATAGCCAGGCCCCAAAATGAAAGTCTATGAGAACCCACCACACATGGGACTGGGAAGCAGCCTTATAAATCCAGTGGTTTTTGCAAAGAAGATGTGGACCACTCTAGCATCTATGGTAAATATCAATCACATCTATAATTTAATAAGCACCTAGTATGAATTGAGCAAGGTAATGAGTGCTATATACATATGTCATCACATTTTTTAAATTTTTAAATTTTATTTTATTTTTTATTAACATATAATGTATTATTAGCCCCAGGGGTACAGGTCTGTGAATCATCAGGTTTACACACTTCACAGCACTCACCATAACACATACCCTCCCCAATGTCCATAACCCGACCACCCTCTCCCTACTCCCCTTCCCCCAGCAACTCTCAGTTTGTTTTGTGAGATTAAGAGTCTCTTACAGTTATGTCATCACATTTAATTTCCACAACTGCCCCTGCAAGGGGTTTTATGTATCCTATTTCACAGAAAGGGATCTGAGGCTCAGAGAGGCAAGATAACTTTTCCAGTGTTGCTCAGCTTGTGGTTAGAATTATAACTCAGATCTAGATATCTCTGCAAAGCAGCAGTTCTTCCTACCACCTGATACTATGGTCTCCTGGTGAGACCAAGTAACCCTGCATTTCCATAACAAGAGGACTTTGATGGAAGAAGAATGAAGAACACATGGTAACCACCTTGGAGGGGACATTGTTGATAAGGGTTTGGACCAAGTTGGCATCCGAAGTCATCCCCCAAAGTGAGAGGGAAGCAATTAGCTACTGGGACAACTCTAACAGTACATTATTTCCAGTTTTTACATTTTATCCTATGACCCAAACAACAAACAGGCAAGTGTTTGTTGAGCAGGACACTGTGATGTTAGGTCCTAGGGAGATGGAAGAATTTCACAAAAGAATTAACTTTTGTTAGCTCACCACTGACCATTATTAGGTTTGCACAAATATAGAGACAACACAGTATACCTAGAAGCTGGAATGACATCTGCAAAGGCAGAGAGACAGTGAGATTAGCCCAGCCTAGAGTGGAGAGTCGATAATATGTAGTGAGAGAGAATTAAAAAGCAAGTTGAAACAGATATATACAGGTATTTTGAATTTCTAGCTTAAGGGGCTTGATATTTACATTGAAAGCAATGGGAATCTGAGGGAGGAATTTGAACTAGTTAGGCACGTGTCCAGCACCCACTATAGTTCTTGGAAGCTAACAGATACTTAATACATGTTTGCTAAATGAGCGAATGAATGAATACTATGTATAGAATGGGCTGGCAAGGGAAGAGAACAAATCAAGGACACGGATTAGGAGCCTATCCCACTAGCAGTCTGGATGATACAGATAGAAATAGAAAAGCCACAAAAAGCTTAGAGACAATGAAAAAGGCATCATAAAAGGAAAAGAAGATTATTCTAATTCCAGCACTATTTTCTGATTGGTAGTTTGCACCCAGAACAGAGGGAAACAATCTTCTACTAATCTCCAAATGCAGGACTCCATAAATCTACCAGTGGAGCTAAAGAAGTTTGAATGTCTCTGGAAGTCCAAAGATTGAGTCAGGAGAGGGAAAGGAGAGGAATGTTTAAAACAGAAAGTAAAAAAATGTAAAAGCTCACACATGTTAAGCTTTGGAGCCAATGGTTAATTGATAGTCTGCTAAATGGTTAATTGATAGTCAACTTACCTGTGGTGAATGAACAAACACAGAACAGCAGGTCTTGTTATGTCCATTTTGCAGATGAGAAAAGTGAGGTTCAGCCCAGTATCTCAGAGCATCTTGACTCCGGGTCATCCAAATGTAAATCCTGTTCTTTTTTTGTTTGCTGTTGTTGTTTTCTATGATCCCCTATGGCAGAAGGAGAAAGGAGAAAACAGAAAGAGAAATAAAGAGAAAAATACAGACCTAAGAAGTCCCACTGGTAGATAACTAGGGAAATATGTGGTGGGGCTTCATAACTTATGCTCAACTTTGCTCTTTGCCCTAAGTATGGACAATCACATGTTTACCTAAAAGGATGAGCAGTGAATCATAATCCATTTTCACTCCTGACAGTATAGATTTTTTTTTTTAATGCAGAGAGATCACATATATGTACTTGGCATTTTTTAACAAGTCTGTGTTAGGTCAGTAAATGCCTGCCTTCCCCTTTTCGCTTCCTGCATCATCACTTACAAATTCCAGGAGATGCCAGGGACCTCTCCCCCGAGCCAATAAGCCCCAGAATTACATAAAGTTACACCCTTCTAACCAAAGAAGATCTTACCGCTGAGAACAAGTTGCTTGGTTTTAGCAATTTGGTTTCTTGACAAGAGCCAAAAAGTGCTGAGATCCCAACCCTGGAAGGATCAGAAACCTGGAAGAAGTCATAGATGGCATATTCTTCGTGCTCAGCATCTTTCTTCATGACATGGGACCTACCAAGGGGATGACAGGGATTTCATAAAAGCTTTACAAGGCACAGCGGGATACAAAGGCTCTGAGCCACAGTTGCCTTCGTAAAGATCAGTGGTTGTGCTCACCTCTCTCATAATGCTTCAACAGAAAGGATGGCCATATTCCTTTCTGTGTCTTGGGAAGCCCCAACAAGTTACGCCTCTTCATGATGATTCATTCAGACTCACTGTGTTCTGCTGACGAAGGAGGAATGTCCAGAGTTAGCCTCCAACATAACTAGTGACTTCTTAGAGATTGTCACCTGAAAACTGTGTTTGAGTTTTAAGCCACAACAGCTGATGACATGACACTAAAGGTTCACAAGGTGATACCACTTCGCCTGGACCACGTTCTGCCTTTTCTCTGGTCCCCTGCCAACACTACCACCTAGCCTTGCTCACTAAGAAAAATGGCTTCTTTGGGAAACCAGAATCCAGGGTTACTGGGATGTAAGAAAACCCCTATAGACAGCAGCTATTCCATATTACAGAGCAGCTCACAAGCATACGTGGGAGAATGTCATGCAGGGACATTGTTCCCCTCAGCCCTGTGGGAAGCTCAAGCCCCCAGGGAGGTTGGCTTCCAGCATATTCTTCTCTTTGCCCTCTGCCCTTGTTCATGTGTGCCTAAATTATCCTTTCTTACACATGCCAAAAAGTTTAAAAAAGAATTTGGAAAGCATTGTCATCAATTATTTTGGGAACAACTGGGTAAAGCCTTTTAAGGGACAACTGGGCAAAATTTATCAAATGCCTCAAAAAGTGCATCCATTTTAAACCAGAGATGCCACTATATGTGATTTATTCTATGCCCGCAATTAGGTGTAAAACTATAGAAGTATAAGGATGGTCATCACGTGTTGTTTATAATAAGGAAACATTAGAAACAATTTATGTGTCTACAAATAGACTTCTTTTTTGTTAAGGTCATTATGGTAGATCATGCAAAATGGTATAAAAATCATTTCATTGATCTGGCAGGAAATTTATGATATATTATTAAGCAGAGAAAAGAAGATCAAAAAATAGTAGTTGGAAGCAATATTGTATTTTTGTTCAAAAATAGAACATTTAAAAATAGAATATATTAATAGGGCCATATATTCACAAATATACATATTATAAACATATATAATAAAAGCCTGTGGCACGGTGGTACAGGGATGGCTTGATACATAATTGCTACTATGTTGGCAGTATTGCCTTAAAATTTGGCTTTTCTAAAGTTAGGCAGGGGCTCCTGGGTGGCTCAGTCAGTTAAGCATCTGCCTTGGGCTTAGGTCATGATCTCAGGGTCCTTGGATAGAGTGCCACATCAGGTTCCCTGCTCAGCCAGGACCATGCTTCTCCCTCTGCCTGCCACTCCCCCTGTTTGTGCCCATGCGCTTGCTCTCTCTCTCTCTCTGTGCCAAATAAATAAATAGAATCTTTAAATTTAAAAAAATAATAATAAAATAAACAAATTTAAAAATAAGTGAAGTTAGGCAAAGGTGAAGCCCTGAGGATAAGGGAAAAGGTCTTTTCCAAAGTGGAAAATCCCTGCTGTGGTCAGTCCCTCAAGAATAAGGGTGTGTATCTTAGCAATTAAGCATTAAAAAAAGAGATTTCCTTCCTGGATCTTTTGTTTCCTGGTAATCTCCCTGAAAGTCTATGGACCTCTAATCCTTTCGAGTGAACTAGTCAAGGGAGGAGATGTCAAGGTCAAAGCTGAATTCTGGGTCATTTTCTTTGTGCAATCCCTTAAGAAATTTTAAAATCTTTTTTACATTTTGATCTGTTCCAGGGAGCCAATAATAATGATAGCAATATCACTGGGGGCCAGGCACTTTGTATCCACTGTTTCCAACCTCCAACCCCCCTCCCACCCCATTGCGTGAGAAGGAAGAGAGAATTTTCATGTTGCAGGAAGAAAGAGCTAACCATTCTGAGCATTTAGGCTAACCAGACACTCCCTTCAGGCCTCTGCCTCAACTCTCCTTAATTCCTCAGGGCAACCTCCGAAAGTATTGATAGGCTCCCACTTTACTATTGAGGAAGCCGACAGGAAGCTACGGAGAGATGAGTAGCCCTCCCGAGGTCACACAGATTGTTCGTGGGGTGATGGCCCTCAGATTCAGGTGGTTTGTCCCTAGAAATTCTAGCTACTAAGATCTACTCCCAAATGGTGGAAACATGGGAAGGGGGCTTATCCATGGTAGGACCAAAGGGTTAAATCGGGAAGCAAATAACACTGGAGGCCAGAGCGACAGTGGCAGAAGGATTAAAAAGAACCCCCACCCCCACCCCCACCCCGAGGGAAAGTCAAGTCTCCCACAGACAGAGGCATGCTGGCGTGGCTGGCCTGTCTTTCCACAGCCTGCCACCCCCAGGCTCTTTGTCCAAAGCGAACTTTGGGCTACTTGTTCTCCATTTTATTGAAAGAGGCTGCATTCTTTAGTGACATCAAGAAGAAACTCAGATCTCCCTGTGAGATGTGTTTTTCGGTCATTTGATATACATTGCAGACAGAGGCCTAGATTGTGGTACTGGGTTACAAGGCTAAGGTACTTCCGGCCTCGGGGTAAACATAAGAACAGTCTTAATTATGGACCATTGCAGACAGTGAACCAGGCTTCACAGAAACAGAGAGGCACACTCTGGGATCTATCTGTTGGAGAGAGAGAGAGGATCTATCTGCCTATCTATGCCAGGCAAACTTGGTCACAGGCTGGCAGGCATCACTCCTAGCTCTCATGCTCTCAGGCTCTCCAAGAGGCTCCATGAAATGGGAAGCACTTGGCCTTACCCGGAATAAGCAAAGACCCTGGGAGCAAAAGTCTCTAAGAGGAATCCCCTGAGACCTAAGGCAGACATTCCTTGTGGTCCTCATCAGCTATCTCTCTCTTCTCTCTCTCGTCTCTGCCTATCAAAACAGTGACGATGGCCAAGGTGCCTGAAGGGGATCCGAAGAGCCTGAACTCAGACTGAGGTTGCCTCCAGACCCAATATAATAAAGTCCTCCCCCTCGCTTTATGCTTCGCGTCTTCTAGAGGCTCTTTCAGCTGGATCTCTACACCCAAACATACACACACATGCCCCACATGCATACACTGATGCACGTGCCCAGATGCTCCTGAAGCAAATATTATTTTTAAATATTTGAGGGCAGTGACCTGTAGGTCTATTGAACTAGAATTACTGCTGCAACAATATCCCTTTCAAGCCAAGCTCAGATTCGAGTCAATACCTCCAGCCCAGATCTCTGTCCCTGAGTGAGAAGTTCACTTGGATTATGTCAGAGTGAGCCCAGCACGCAACTGATCCATAATCGTGCTTGCTAAGAGCATTTAGCCTTTCGGCTCCAGCCCCTCTGATGTCTGCCTTAGACTTGTGTCAAGGGCTAATGGCAGAAACAGAGACGGTGCCATTCAGCTTACTTGGGCGATCATTAGGACTTCCTCCAGTAAACAAAGGAAGCTGGGAGCTGCAGCCGACCTCCCTGGGGCTGTCTAGGGGTCTCCTGCTCAGGAACTTCCTTACACATGATCAGTTCATCTGCAGTTGCCTAACTTCCCAGCCTGATCTAATTAGTAAACACCTTCAAAGGGATCAAACTGACTTTTGAGACAAAGTCTACCCCACATGGCAAAGGTGGGCAAATAAATATTTAAAGGGCACATCTGTGTAGGTGGAGCGGGGAGGGGCAAACAGATTAGACACAGATATGAGTTAACTCTGGGAGCTGTGTTGTGTAATTGTCCTTGCCCTCGCCCCTTTGCTGGCCAAACTTGCCCCCTTCTCCACGGCTCCTGTGAAATCTGGCTCCCTAGACACTCAGCTACCCACGTCCCAAAAAGCACCATCATTAGACCTGAGCATAGCCCTGGTCATTCACTACCACAATTGTTTCAGATGCTAGTACTCACAGGGACCTGTTGAAGAGCCTAGAACAGAACGGTGCTATTCAGGAACTGACTGCTAGCAGCTAGCATGCAAATGACTGCTTGGTTGTTGGCTGTTTTTATTTTTGTTTTTATTTCATTTTCTAATCCAGCAAAGATTAAAATGAAAGTTTGACCCTCCATTGACGACATTCTAGCAACACCAGCGGTTACCGACTGTCCCTCCACCAAAGACCCACCCTGTCTACAGCATTCCTTGACTCTGTGCTTTTGCTGTGGTTCAGCCAATTATCATATAGATCCACCACCACACGGTGCAAAAATAGCTCACCAGACCTCCCGGGTCACACAGTGGCTTCAAAAGAATCAAAGCTCATGGTGCGCAAATGAGCCATGATCACTTCACCTCCACCGTTAACACTCTGGAAGAACCTGTGACAGGAACATTTTCATCACTGGAGTTAAAGCCAGAAGCCATATTTGGAACCAGAGTTTGGTTCTCTGAAGTGGATGAGTATGTGAATTGAACAACATACACTCCAGTCTGTTCTATTTCGTGTTTGTTGTTTATTGGTTTGGTTTTGGTTTTTCTACCAAACCAGGTATATATTGATCATTCATTCCACAAAAATTATAAAACACTTGAAGGCAAGATCCTTGTCTGTTTTCTCCCCATTGTATTCACAGTGCAGAGCTGAGTGTCGGACCCATATTCATTCATTCATTCATGAATGCATTCACTCATACCTAATTGTCAGATATAAGGGATATAGCTGTAAGGAAAACCAAAAAGATACCTGTCGTCATGAAGCTTACGTGTTACTCAAGAGAGACAATCCATCAATAAATAAACATGCTGATAAAAGAAGAAAGGAAGACAAAAACGAGAAGGTGAAAGGAAAGAGAAGATAATTATCAGAAAGTCATGCATGTCATGCAGAGAACTGAAATTAGAAGATATGATGGAGAGAATCGGTGCCCATGAATTGGCCCCTCAATAGTCTCAAAGGAGGTGACCTGAGATCTGAATGACAAAAAGGAGGAAGCCGTAGAAGACCAAGGGAAAGTGATTTCAGCTAGAGGAACTGCAAAAACTCTGAGGCAGGAATGAGTTTTAGGGGTTCATAGAACTGAGAAAAGCCAGTATGGTTTGAGCAGGTCAGTGAGGGGAAGTTACACAAGGTGATGTCATAGAGAGGACAGGAGCCAAGTGACTCAGGGTTTTATAAGCTGGGATTGGACTCATTCATCAAGTATTTATTCAATGAATAAATGCACAGGCCTTGGAACACTATGGGAATGTAAGTACCAAATGCCTCTTAGGAATTTACAGTTGTACCAAAAGGATGAAAGAAATCCACATCCATTCATTCAAGAAATATTTACAGAGGCTCTAGCCGTACCAGGCACTGTGGTAGATAGAGGCAGTACCAGGATGAATGAGCCACACTCCTTACCTTCAAACAGCTTTCAGTGTTAAAGAGAGAAACAAGACCATATTACCAGAGCAGTAAATCCCTTCATTTGAGAAAACACTATGTGAGCATATGGAAACCATCAGTCTCAGCCTGGAAAAAGTCAAGGAGAAGATAAGACAGCCAAGATGAAGAGTCCAGAGTTGGGTTGGTCACTGGAGGCTGGAAGGGTCAGGTAAACTTCCCATAAAGAAAACCAGCCTCAACTTGGCACTTCAGGAATGAGTGGAATGTAGAGGAAAGAGGGGGAGGTTCCAGATTGAAAAACAAGTAGATACAGGTTTGAACCAAAGGCCAAAACTTGAGTGGGCATTCAAATCTCCCACAGTGTTTGTCCCTCTTAACCAACGCCTTCCCTGCACACACATGCGTATCTTCCCCCTGTGCCAAAACACAACTGAAACGATCTGCTAACCATTCCCCAAATTGCTGAGTGTCCCAGTCACTCTGAACTGAAAGTCTGATCCTCATTCTAAGAACACCATCTATGGTTTTCTGATGATTGACTATTCCATGGATAGGGAACTCCTAACTTCTCCATGTGTTCTATTCTAGACGCCAAAGAACCTCCTCCTTAAACAAGTCTGCGTCCTTGATGCAGCTATTATTTGACCTTAATTTTAATTTCAGAAGTATTTTGGTCAATTGTTACTAGGTATGAATCAATATTAAAACCCCAGGAGCATATAAAAATCAGCATTAACTTCTCACTCATGAATATATGGGCTGGCTGGAAAAGCTCTGTTGCTTGCTTGGGGGTCAGGGTGCTGCTCCATGAGTGTCTCACTCTCCTCTGGGACCAGTGGGCCAGCTGGGACACACTGTTGTTATGGTGATGGCAGAAATATAGGAGAGGGAATCTGCCACAGCACTAAGTAACTTCTGCTTACATTTCATTGGCCAAAGCAAGTCACATGCCCAAGCCCAAAGTCAAAGAGAGTCTCAAGAGAAGAGTATAAAGTCTTCTTACCATAAGGATGTTGCTAGAAGAGATGCAATGGGATAATTACAACCAATTATTCAACTGACCACAGGAGTTATAAAGAATTTATCCCACTTCTCCCACTAATGTTAAATCTCAAAATGTAGAGCTTATGTTCCTATAAACACCCTTACTTTCCAGATTAAGCTTCCTTAACTTCTTAACCAACAGGTCCTAAGAACCCTTATCCTCACCATACCCCGAACACATTCTAGTTTGTTACCATTTCTAGCTAATATTTTTGGCAGACATGATCTCGGTACCGTCTTCCAGTGTGGATTTGCCAGTGCAGGATGGTGCATGCATCTGTTAGGATTTGATATCTAATAAAACACTCTAAAATTTAGCTCCTAATTCTTGGGTCAGCGAGACAGTTATTTTGGTCTGGGATGGGCATGGTGGCACTCATCTAAGCTTTCTCAAGTGTCTGCTCTCAGCTGGCAGATGAGCTAGAGGTTGTTTGGTCTAGGATGTCTGTGGCTATGATACCTGGGGTCTCCCTTCACATTGTCTACTTCCTCCAGCAGGCTAATCAGGACCTATTTGCATGTCTGTATCAAGAGTTCCAGAATAGGGCCTGCATGATTGAGGAGTAGGTTCAAAATGACACAACATCACTTCTGCCACGTTCTTTCGGCCAAAGCCAATCACAGGGTCAACTCAAAATCAAGAAGCAGGGAAACAGATGCTAGCCTCCCATGGAAAAAGCTTCAAAGTGCTTTGGGCATGTTTGCAATCACGCTGACAGAGGTACTCTGTACCCTCTGTCCATGAATGCAGTGCATGTAGTCAGGCTTGCCTTGGGTCCTAGCCTCTGCCACACTGTCGACTTGCAGAGTTAGAAGGCATTTAACAACTTTAGTTACTGAGTCATGAACCATTATCTAGCAAATTCATACTATGTATTTATGCTGTTGATCTGAACTAAAATAACCCTCGTATTCCATTTCAATTCCATTTCAATTCCATTGCTTCAGCCACCTTTGATCCTTCCATATCCCTCCTTGCAACAATTCTTTGTATATCTCGTAAAAGAAGTTGCCAAATTCTGAATAACATCTTCATGTAGCTCCTTGCCGTATCTGGTGTAAGCAGGTGGTTGTTATCAGGTCAGTTGTAACAACCGTTTAAGGACAGCAATGATCACATTGGCCAACACTGCAAGATATTCTATGGCAGGATCATAATACGGGGCACACAGCTGCCCCCTGCTTAATATATGAAGTCACACAAGAGTGAATCAATACTCGATACAACACAAATCCAATGAAGTAAATCAATGGCTCTTCAACTCTTTTTTTCAGTACAGCCTTTTTTTTTTTTTAAACAATGAAATAACATGTAAAAACCCAGCACAAAAGCCAGATACACATGGGACTACTTCAGCCAGAAGAGGGGATGTTCCTGGAGCCCTTTGTACCCAGCTTCTCCCACCCCAATCTCCCTTAAGATGTCTGAGGCCTCCCTGGATGACATGGAACAAAATTTGAAAATCACTGAATGAAACCTGTGCTTTTCAAACTTGGACAATCATGGTCCTCAATAAGAAATGCATTTTACATAGTGACCCAAAACACACACACACACACACACAGAGGTAACTGAAACAATTTTCTTCCTGAATGCAATATACTCTATATTTTGTATTCTACCCATAGATGGAGTAGAACACGAGCTAGGAATATTGATCACGAGCTAGGAAGTTGTTTTTACAACCTACTAAACAGGGCATGCCCCATAGTTAGAAACCACAGGACAAGATGACCCATAAAGCCTGAAGAAGTCTTTCAGTGTTGAAACTCTATTGGCCTACTGTTCAATAGCTTCTGTACCCTCAGTGCTCACTGTTTGTTTTCAGGGACAAGGAGAAACCAGTGATGGACACCACCAAAAAGAGTAGAAGCGAAGTTTCAGATAAACCCTAATAATGCTCCCAAGAGTAATAGAGACCATGTGCCCTCATGGACACTAATAAAATTAGTATATTAACTCATGAGAAGAGTTTACGCTGGAGCCAGACTAGCTAAGTTAATTTCCCAGTTGTGCCAATGGTAGCCTGTGTTACCTGGGCTTATTACTTATGCTATCTACACCTCAATAAGGACTTCTTCTGATGTGTAGGTCTAATAATTAGTATCTACCCTGTAGGGTTGTTAATAGCACTAAACAAGATCATGTCTAGTGCACTTAGCAGAGCCAGGAACATAGTAAGTGCCCAGAGTTCCCTAATATTAATAAGGGAGTAGATGGGGTAGGTGGCTCCTCCCCCAAAGAAGTGGGTTCAGTAATCAAGACAAACAATGAATTGTTCTCTCCTCCCATCCCCCCTCATTGTAATTGTCAAAGGGATCCGAGTTCAAATTCTTGTTCTCTCACTTAACAGCTGGGGTCTTAACGATGGTCTTGGATGACTCACACTTTCTGAGGCTCAAGATCCTCCACTGCGAAATGGGAATAACGAAACCTCTCTGAGACAGTTGCTCTGAGCACCGTTGAAAGACTGAATGTGAGACACCCAGCCCAGGGCCTGCTCTGTATTAAGTCCTCCACAAAAAGGAAAGGGACACAGAAAGAGCCAGAGTCAGAGATGGGGAGAGGAACAACTTCACACTATCTGTCCAAAAAGAGAAAAAATGCTTTGAAAAACAACTGTTCATATTTTGAAAGTAATTGAAGAGCATTCAAGTTGTGAAAGAAACAGCCAACCACAGCTGAATCCCATTGGCTGTCTTAGCTGTGATTCAGTGCTCTTAGATGCAGAGTCCTACTAAGAAGTTCCAGCAACATGAAGTCACTACATTCACCATTTGGGGTGTGTGTGTGTGTGCGCGCATTTACGCGTGCACATGTGTGAGTCTCGCATCTGTTTGACTCAGCAAACACAATTGTCTTCCGGGTGTCATGAAATGTTTTGAGGTTCATTGATAATTCAGGCATGTCCCTCCGACCAGAGAACCTATAATCAATCAATACCTCAACCCTGCTCCCCCCCTTTTTTTTTTAACACTGACTATGTAGCAAGGGTTTTAGACTGTGTCAGGTGTTTTAGACACATCACTTTGCCTAATTCCCAGAGCAACCTGATCCAACAGGCTTTGTTATTCCCATTTCACACTTAAAAATGCTAAGGCCACAAAACTGGTAAGAGGCATTGAAAGAATATGAACCCAAATCTCCCTAAGTATTAAAGCCTTACTAGTGTGCATCAGCCCATAGATTAATAGATGTAGGTATAAAAAGTGCCAGATAGAATATAGATTACCAACTAGATGGCACCTCTGGGTACATACCCCAAAGTATAGGGTAGTGGTTAAGAATACAGGCCTGACCTCGAAATTCTTGTTCTTGACTGAGTAACTCTCAAGTTCAAGAGAGAGAATTAGATGGATACATGATATAATATAAATTTTCTGTAAATGCATGCGCACGCGCGCACACACACACACACACACACACACACTCAGTGCTGAAAAGTACCTTAAAGGACATTCCAGTCATTGCTATGAAGATGAGAAAGCCAACACGGAGTGGAAGGTGAGTGCACTGGGGGTTTCATGGCCGGGGTCCCACGGGGGAGGAGAGACAGTCACCCTTAGAACCAGGAGCATCAGACACGGCAGCCCTGGGCTTTTTCCAACACCACACCCCAGTCCGCCTCTCTCGATAAATGTGACCAAGTTTTCAAATGGTTACTCCCCGAATCAAAGGAAATGGCTGTCCCAGATAAGGCAGATTATTACAGAAGAAGAATGTCCACCTCATCCTGAGATTTTCCCCTCTCCGTCATTCATAGAGGTCACAAGAAGGTTAGGGGTATGCTAGCATGACGTGACTCCTGGATCTTCATTCCCAAGAATGCAGGAAGGTTTAAATAAATCAGACTGCAGGCAAGAATTCAGAAAGGCTCCCCCACATGTTCGGTGCTTTTTTTTTCCCTGGTGGATACCATCAGCTGTCCTGTTGCTAAGAGACCAGAGTGGGTGGGAAAGGCCAATAGTCATATTTTTCAAACTTATCTACAAAACCGGTTGTGCCTCTGCTCCCTCCAGGGGTTCAGCTTTCTCAAGAACAGGATATTACAACCAGGCAGATGGAGAGAGTGAGAGTACATTTTTTCGAGAAATGAACTGAGCTTTTCCTGGACATTCAGTGTCATCAGCAGAGTCCTAGGAGCTGCCAATTATGGGTCTGAGGCAATGTTTGGGAAAGAGCCTCCGAGTACACATGACTCAACAAAATGTTCTGATTTACATTCCTATCTGTTGGGAAGTTGCACTTATCAGCACCAACAAGTGCGGAGAGTCGGTAGGAGTGCCGGGCTGAGTTGGTCATTGGAAAATTAAAAAGGAATAAAAAAAAATAAGCAGGGGTTGTGGGGAGGTGAGTATTTGAATCACTCCGGGACTTTCCTTTTCAGTTGCATTCCAATCGGACAGACCTAAACCTGGCAGAGTCATTCCATTGCTCAATGTCAAAAACATTTGCCTGGAATGCAGGACATGTGAACTTGGACACCCCCTGCAGCTTCCCTGTGTGGCCCAGCATGCTGCATCCACTATAAACACAGCAGAGCCCAGGCCAGGGTGAGCAGGAAGGTGGCACAATTTCACATAAAGGGAAGCAGGGATACAAAGGGTGCGCTCTGGGCAGCATTCCTCCCTCAAGGTCTTTGTACTGGCTCACAATACACTCTGATGAGCCAAGCAGAGCTGGAAAATGAGCCCTTGGGAACAGGCTGGTGGGGTTTTTTTTGTCTGCAGAAGAAAGCAAGAATGTGAAGTAACTTCCTCCTTTTCTGAAAAGGAAAAACAAACAAACAAACAAAACAAAAAACACCAAACCTGCTCTAATCACATATTCCCAAAGAACTCTAAGAGAGATAAACATGGACATCTGATTCCCTATTCTGCCCAGGGACTCCTCCCACCTTGATTTAGTTAAGGTAGGAATCACTGTCACTCTAGTATAAATGAGGTTATAACTCAGCAAACCAGAAAGCCCACTTAGACCTTGCATCATGTTCCAGAACTCAGTGTCCTGGTCAGCAAAGAGCTAATGGTTGGCAGAGCATTCTAGGCAACCATATACAAATCACATTACCCCGTCTCCACCTCCAAATTTAGGATAAAAGAAAGGAAGACATCACCGGTGATGGGCCTTTCTGCTGTGGAGAATAATGGAGTTGAGTGCAGGATGCTGTGTGTGAGATCAGGGATACACAGGTTCTAGAAAATAAAAACACTTAAGCTAAATCAAATGTTTACTGTAAACAAAAAAAAAAACTTGATGCCTTCATCCCATTTAATTTTCATAAAAACCAATGAAGTATCTGCAATCCCTTTTCAGATTTACTGTTCTGTAGGATATACTAGCCTTAAAAATCCCCACAGTGCCGAAGGGGAAAACTTGCTGCTAAAAGTGATGATTACTCAGGCCAGCTGTCACAGATGATGCAATCTTTCACATAGGACAGCAATTAGCTAAAATAATCCCAAACCACTGTTGCCCTTAATTCCTGATTGCCCATCTGGGTTTGCAGATTTGTCTACCAAACAGACACTTAAAGTGGCAAGTGAAAGGGCTATTCAAAGAAGATTCTAGAATGAGTTTAAGTGTGCCTTTTTGGAAGACTGACAGGTAGGTAAGGGACCGCTCAGCCAAGGTGAATGAGACCAAAGGCAGGGTGCCCAGAATTGAGTTTATTGCCCTTTAATCTCTGGAGCTCAGCAGGAGGTGATGGAAGTAGGAGAAGTTGAGGGCGAGAACACTGATATAAGGGTAAATTCCATTATTGTTTTGATTGCGGACTGTCTGTGTGACACAGACATTTTATTTATGGAGGCATCAGAATGCATTAGTCTGGACATCAGCCACCTTGTCCCTCTCCAACCGTCTGATAAAACTTACAGTCTCCCTCATGGCACAAAAGGGCTAAGGCAAGTGATAGCATTTGGAGCCATGGTTATGACTTCATACATGATCCATCGAAAAACAGGGTTTGATCGTATCAACATATCGTCTATAGATAAAACGATGAATCCCATTCATGTCTGGATTTGTATTTGGAGAAGGTGGTAAAAGAGTGGGTCCAAGTCTCTCTCGCCTTGTTCAGAACGTGAAGAATAATGCCATCCTCACAGTAGATGCCCCTTAAATAGAAAGATGCTTTGTCATGGGTTGAAGAAAGTAACAATCACTTCCAAGTTAAACTTTAACGTTGTTTACAGGGCCTTAAGGAAAATCGCCAAAAGAAAAGTAGTAGCTGTTAAATAAATCTTTGTTGAGAAAATCAGGGGCTCAAGGGAATTGAACTCGGATAGAGTGAGAGTAGATCCTTCTCTAGCAGTATTTGGGATTTCGTCCATGGAGGGCAACGTGTGCCAGTCTGGAGCATGACTTTCAACCCCCATAAACTTGCCTCCCTTGTCCTGTATCGCCTTTGTTGGTCATCACTGTTTCCCCTCCATGAAATACCTTTCCACCACATTTGCCTGGCACTATCCTTGTTTGAAACTCTTCCCAAACATCTACTCTGCTGAAAAGCTGTCCCTTCTGCAGCTCTACAGACAGCTGGTCACGTCCTCCTTTATGTCCAGCCTAGCAAATAGCATCACTTGAAAACATTTTGACTGATGAGCAAATGAACAAGTAGATGGTCAGTAGAATATAAACACTGGGAGTAAATCAGTGTATAGCAGTGAGATGCCTACTAAGTAGAAGGCATGGTACTCCTGGCTTTAGTTAGAATCACACCGCACAACACGTGGGTTGGGGCAGGGGAATGGGGAAGAAACTATAAAGTGAAAACCCATGTACGTTGTATGGCACGGCAACATTCCCAAGAGTGTTTGGGTTGACTCCAACTAAGAACATTCTATAAAACTGAGAAGCCAAAAGGAGCATGGAGGCCAACATCACCCCTTAAATAGGAACCCTCTCAAAGTGTGGGATCCAACACTGTCTCTGCAGGACTTCCACCCACTCTCAAAAGAGAAAAGAAAGCAGAAGCAACTGCCTTCCTGCTCTGGGGTTGGCATATGTTTTAAAATAATGTTGATCATTTTCACAAGTACTTTGACTCATGCCATTTGTCATCAAGACACTTATTTCCGCCTGGTTCTGTCCCATTTCCTCTTGGAAGAGGAAGAATCATTTGAGCCAAAGGGGCCAAGTTTGTCAGGAGATAGATTGTCCTCCAAAGCAGCAGCCCAAGGACTGCAGTGACGCTTTGGCCATGTGGGAATCTAGAATATCAAGGGGCTTCCCAGCCATTTTCAACTGAGTAAAGCATCTAGGTTCCCGTGTTCACCCTGGGCAGAAAAGCTATGGAGAAATAACAAATAAACCCATCCTGCTCTCTTTTGCCCACATTTTATTTTTCTGAAAGTTTCCTGAATATTCAAGTCACAAACATTCGTAGCATTGGCAAGGAAGCCTATGTCTGAGTATAAAATTATACTGAGTATAAATTATAAATCCCTAATAAAATGTCTAGGAAGGTGTACAGAGAGGACACTTTTCACTGCAGTTATCTCTGGAGATGTGAATGGGATTGCGGGGCAATTAAAATGAATTTTTACTATTTTCTCCATAAGCTTCTGAATAATTTGTGGTGGTTTTTTTCACCAAAAACACATATTGATTATAAAATTAAAAAAAAATAAAGGAAAATAAATTGTCAAAATGAGGATAAAGGATGAGTTGGGGCCAGTTTGGCCTCAAGAGTTCTCTTTCTCCCCAGCAGTACTAAATATCGCTGCTATGTGATCTCTTCACTCCAATCACGGAGCCTCTCGGTACTCAGACTCTTCCATCCTCCAACATTTACCAATGAGTCAGGAGGGCATGGAGGGCTCCCAGGGAAGAGAAGATGCTAACTAAAACTTGTCCCAGAACTGACTGAACCTTTCATTCACACGATCTCATTTTGATACTCTTAAAAATTCCACCAAAAAAATACCACTGGGTACATTCTGAGGATGAGAAAATGAAGAACAGAGAGGTTAGTTGTGCTCAGGGCCACACAGCCAGTAAGTGACAAAGCAGGAATCAGAACCCAAATCTGCCAGGGACCCAAGCTCCTGCTTTTAAAGGTGTGCCCCACACTCCATTCCAATGACCGGTGTCTTCTAGGAGCTCTGCCAATGACATCCTCACCAGACCAGTCCCAGCCTCTCTGCTTACCCACTCTTGCATCAGGAGAAGTTGCTCTTTCCAGGTGAGTTGGAAAGGAAAATGCAAACCTCATGCATTTTACTCCCCCTAGGCTCACCAATGTGTAGTAGATGTGATCAGCAACTTCTCTCTACCAAATTATAAGGCTTATTCTTAGACTTCCTCATAGTTAATGGTATGATTTGAATGCTCAGGCTTCTCATCCACCTGTCGACTCCATAATAAGTTCACTCAAGTCCAAAAACAAAAAGAGAGAGAGCAATAAAGCACAAGAAAAGGAGAGAAGAGACATGACCAGTATGAAAATGTCTGGGGATTTTAGTCAAAGTGGGTCCAGAATGAGTCAGCAGGGAGATGTGGATGACAGGAGGACAAATTCAAACTTCAGCACCCTTGAAAGGGCTGAGGTGCTGAGAATGGGGAAAGTCATTGCCATCTTTTATGTAGGAACAGGGCCAGTTTCTTAGTCTTCCTGGGGTTCAGCTTCCTCAACTGTAGAGCCAAGATCATGATAGAGAACATGCACGACAATCGGTTAGCTGAGTACCTAGCACACAGTCAACATTCCAAAAACAAAACCAGTCTCATCATTTCCTCAACAATATAAGAGGAGGTGCTGTTTGTTATTTTACAAATTATGAAACTAAGGTGACAAAGCAGAAAATAGAAAACACCAGGTCTGGCAGAAAATAGATTAACACCAGGTCTGCCTGATGCTGAAGGCCATTTTCATAACCACTAAGCTATACTTCCTCCCTCTATAGAAAATTTAGAACAAGAAGAAAATCCCCCATAACCTCATGACCCAGAGATAAGCACTTTTACCCTCTTAAATACTTTCAGATTTTCTTTCATACAGAGATGAATACTATTGTTCAAAATTGGGGTTCATGCTTTACATTCTACATTTGCCTTTTGCATATTTGTCAAGGCACCATGACCATCTTCCCAGGTCAATGAGCGTTTGTTCGTCTAGTCATTCTCGATGGCTACTTAGTATTTATTCATTTGGACTATGAACATGTTGTATCCTTGCACTTAATCCCCTATCTCTGAATATTTAAGTGGTTACATTAAAATGTTTTTAATTTTTTAAGACTTGTTTGTTTATTTTTATTTATTTTTTTTTTTTAAGATTTTATTTATTTATTTGACAGACAGAGACCACAAGCAGGCAGAGAGGCAAGCAGAGAGAGAGGAAGGGAAGCAGGCTCCCCACCGAGCAGAGATCCTGACACGGGGCCGGATCCCAGGACCCCGGGACCATGACCTGAGCCAAAGGCAGAGGCTCTAACCCACTGATCCACCCAGGCGCCCCAAGACTTGTTTATTTCTAGAGAGAGAAAGAGAGTAGAAGCAGGGAGAGGGGCAGAGGAAGAAGGAGAGAGAATCTCAAGCAGACTCCCGGAGAAGTACGGATGCAGGGCTTGATCCTGGGACCCTGAGATCATAACCTGAGCCAAAAAGAAGAGTCAGATGCTTCACTGATGGAGCCACCGGGCCCCCCTAATTTGTTTTATTATTAAGGTGTAGTTGACATGCAATGTTATATTAGCTGAAGGTGTGCAGCAAGGTGATTGGACAATTCCATACATTCCGTAGTGCTCGCCACAAGTGTAGTCACCACCTGTCACCATACAATGTCATTACAATATTATTGACTCTATTTCGTATGCCATACTTACTTACCTGATAAGTGAAGTTTGAACCTCTTAATCCTTTTCCACAAATGTCTCACAACTGTGAGCAACGCTGCAGTAAGTATCCTCGCTTGCTGTGTCTTCATCTTAGCTATTACTTAAGGAGGTGCAGAAGCACTGGGCTTGTCCTAGAGAAGTGAGGTTCCAGAGGCAGGAATAGGGACAGGACAGCTGCCCTCAGTGGCTGGGGAGGAGCCTGTGGCACAGGGACTGGATCTTCTCCAATGGTCCTGGTCAAGTACCCGCTCCGCTGAAGGATAGACCCAGCTGTCAAAGGACCTATTAATTGCCCTACCTCAAGAAATGGTGTGTTCCCCACCATGTGGGAAGCTCAACATGGGGACCTACTGAAAACCGGGTGCTTTATAAACATCACCTTGTTTAATTCACAGAACATTATCATAAGGGATGGGGCACAGCTGATAAGTCCTGGGAATTCAGATCCAGATCTTTCGGATACCAAATCCCTTAAGTCCAGGTACCGTGATGAAAAGCATGAGTTTTAAAGGAAACCGACTTGGGCTCACTTGTTGGCTGGGTGACCTTGGGCTAATGACTCAACCTCTCTGAACCACAGGCCTCTCATCCATTGCAGCAGGATAATAACTGCATTGGCTTCTGAGAACGCTCGTGAACACTGAAAGCCCTGACTCATGTAAAATGCCCAGCACACATGAAACTCAGTCAATGTGGAGCATCCGCTGGAAGAAGGTCTGGAAGAAAAACATCAAGGTTTTCAGACTTCCTTTGGTGATGCATTAGTTTTTCTCTAAAACAAGCCCACCTGGAATCATCCACGAAGACCTCTGAGCCCTCCAGCACCCAGAGACGAAGTCTGGAGCGCAGACTCACACACTAGATTCGTCCATTAATCCATTGCTGGGCCCTCGACCAGCTGCCATGTCTAGCAGGATTGAGCAAGACTGGTGATGCCCAGCCTAGCGGAGCTTCCAGCTTCTGGGAGGAGACAGACTAACACATGATAATTCTGGATGGAAAGTCCACTCCAGAGGAGAAAAGCCAAAACGTGATGGGCAGAAATACTTGAAGGTTAAGCAGAGGGCGTGAGAGGTCATGGTGAGGCTAGGAAACTCAGCAGGAGCCCCTATAAGAGCAATCCTATAAGAACAATTGTACTTAATGCTGAGGGCAATGGTGCAGGGTTTAAGCCAAGGAGTAATAGGAAGAGCCTGGAATTCAGAGATTAAGGGGGGCAAGCCTGGAGGCAGTGGCTTCTGGGAGAGAAGAGAACAGCAGCGGGGCAGGAGAGCATCAGTCCTCAGGAGCCACACCTGCCAAGTGCACCCACACTAAAAGCAACCCCAGGGCACCCGGATGAACAGGATTTTTCTTTCTGGATTCTGTATGGAGCTTGACGTGGTAGCTCCAACTGGGATATTAAAAAGTCAAGCCAAGAAGGATTCTGGAGTCAGGATCCTTTATCCTTCTTCTTTGGTTCCACATGTTCAAATCATAGCAATTCAGAAGACTCTTGGTAAGCAGAGCAGGATTTTTCTCCTTTCTGGCTCCAAAGTTATCCCTCCACAGAGCTGCAGCCTCAAGCCAGTTCAGGGGATGGATGGAGAGGGAGGGAGAGCTGGGAGGATGAGGGAAACCAGTTCTTAATAATAATGGGTCGGCTCCGCATAATAACAGCTTCTGGTTTACAGAACACTTTCACAGACATTATCTCATTTGATTCTCACAGTAAATGGGGAGTGGAGGGAGGTGGACACGAGGCAATTAGCATCAGCCCCCACCCTTTCAACTAGGAATGCTTGTGGCTCAGAGAAGTTAAGTGATTTGCCCAAGATTACAAAACCGGTGAGTGGTTTTATGACTCTCACTTCAATGCCTCAGCTCCCTCCCTTAGAGCTAATTTTTTGGGAGTGAGAGTGGTTCTTTCTGCCTTAGAAGGATGGCTTATGTATACCATTAACTCCTACCAACGGGGACGTCAAGGCTAAAAGAGGATCGCTGGGCATTGATGGTGCCCCAAACAGGACAGTGCTGAATGCTGTGGGCAGGGGATATTGGTAAAAGGAAAACATACTCTGAGTACATGCCCAGGCTGGGAGCGAGCTGGATGTGCCGGAGGCAGAAAATGCTGGTGCATGTCTGTGCCCCAAGGAACTGTTGGAATGAGAACCGGGCGAAAGAACAGAAGAGTAGGAACTCCACACAAGAGTCCAGGGCTGCTGGATGGCTGAGTCCTTCAGCAGAGTCCAGAACCCCATCTAGATGTCAGGAAATGAGAAAATTCCACAAACACCCCCACCAACTCTGAGTAGGGGCGTTCAGTTACAGGGCCCTTGATCTGGTATCTGTTCATGTCACCACAGAGTCAGTATGAAGAAAGACCTGAACTCTGTGTTGGAACAGACAACCCAGTGAAATCCATAAAGCAGAAACCAGTTCTTGTGGCCTTGTGGTATGGGGTCTGGCAGCTGACCAGGAAGCTGTGAATGGTTCCTGTTTCCAGAACAGTTGAGCTGGGTCCCTCCCACCCCAGAGAACCACAGAAAGGAATTTTGCAAGGATGATCTATAACTGCCAACCAGGAAGGAAAGAGGGAACGGTTTCCCAGGGTCCTGCTAGAGACCCACATCAAAATGGCTCTGTCATCTCCATCCTGAAGTGAGGAGAATCAGGGCATCTGAACCTCAAACCACAGGCACTTTTGGCACTTCCTGCATACCCACTGTACCCCAAATCCTATGCAAAGAGCTTTATGCTTGACCCCATTCAGTCCTCAAAACAACCCTGCATTATGTTGAGGAATCTGAAGCCCAGGGTGGATAAGCGCTCTGTCCAAGGTCACATCACAAATGAACTGCAGAACAGATTTGCTTGGAGGTCTGGAACTCAGCATTCATGTTCTTTCCACTCCCCCACAAAGCCTTGTGAGTTTGAGTGCTTGAAATAGCATGGCAGGGATATGAGAGGAAGGGGGCATGGAGCGGGATGGAAATTGTGTCTTAAGCCACCACCCTGACTCACTCCCTTAATAAGCATCTAATGACAGCTGAAGTGTCTGCCTTGGGGGGAGTGGGGGTTTCTAGAATGGTACTTTGGAGAAAAATCCAGACTGGCAGTGACTGAGGCATGAATCAGCATGGCAACTTCCAGGTCAAAGAGGAAGGCTTAATGAGTAGCAGCCCCAAATGCAAAAGGAACAGTTTAGTGTTATCTGACAAATCTGGGACCCAAAGGAACAATGTCTTGCTTTCTGCTTCCATCTTCAGCTCCCCAAGATGCAAACTACTGGAGCCTTGCCCTCTTCCAGGTCGCGGATATAAGGATGCCCATCTGGCCTCAGGTCTTCCCTCCTGAAGTGGTCTCCATTAGAAATGCTCTCTTCTTGCTCCCTTCTCTGCCCCTCTGACTCTGACTGGTTGAACCCAACTTCCTCTCCTTCCATAGGATCTGTCTGGCCTAGTCTGTTCACTCATGAAGTTGTTGAATCATCATTAAACAACATGTATTAAGCACCACAATTCCTAAGCACCACGGAAGATACTGGGACGCACTGACAAAAGACTCCCTGCCCTCGTTGCCTAATAGGAAGGGAGAAAACATGGTGATAGAGTATAATAGGAGTAACAATAAGAGCTTGGAGGATGCTTCAATGTTACAGAAACGCTTAACTCTTCTGGGCTATGAAGCCGTTGGGGAGACATCCAGATGAGCAGCTTCTGGACATGTTTTGAATGATGGGTGAGATGAATGAAAAGCTGTGCACTCGGAGTCAAGAGACCTAAGTTCCGGGCCTCACTCTGCCTCTGTGCTGACCTCAAATGAGGCATCTCCCCTCTTTGGACTTCATGAGGGGGTAGCCTGGCACAGGGGCCAACATCTCTCCTGCCTGAGTTCTGTTCCTCATATTCACTGACCCATAACTATTGCTCACCCGGCATCCTGTATCTCCAGGTCTTTACTTCCTCATACATAAAATGGAGATGCTAATAACCAAACTTTGGGACCCTGAAAGATTCAACAGGAGAATATATAGGAAAGTGCTTTTGAAATTGGATATGCAGAGCTCTGCGAAGGGAGGTGTGGCTGTAGGTCAGGTCTCCACAGGATCATGCTTCCCTCTGCCTTCTTCTGGGGATCTAACACAAGGATCAGCACACATAAGAGCTTCATAAAACATGCTGAACTGAGCTTTATTTTATACATACACACACATAAACTCGTCCTCCCTATATCTCGGAATATTCTCCTCCTTCATCCCCATCAAAGCACTGAGCTCCTCTGCTCAACCCTACCCAAACAAGTGCCCACTCCCACAATAAGACACTAATTCACCTCTTCCTTCTCTGTTCCTTATCATGATTTAGCTACCTATCTGCCATATCTGAACGCCATTTCTGGGTCCTGCCTTCCAAGTGCTCCCTGTGGCGTCTTAGACCTCCCATTCTTGCTGGAGTATGTGGTTGGTGAAGCTGCCATGGTGACCATGACCACTTACTGAATGCCTTCTCCATGGCCTGGTTCTGTGGCTCTTCCCACTGATCCTCATAACACCTCTGTGTGATGGGAATGACGCTTTCTACTGTTCTAGTAGCTGTCACGAAATAAATTCCTATTTTGTGCCAAGCACTGTACCTAGTGTCTTATAAGTCTAAACTCATCAAACTGTATACTTTAAATATATGATATTCATTATATGGCAGTTGCACATAGATAAAGTTGGTTTATTTGGTTGTTGTTGTTGTTGTTGTTGTTGTTTAGAGAAAACCCTGGAATTGTGAGTATAGAGATGCACGTGTCAACAACATAGGAAGCTTCTCTGTCTTGTGTAAAGTGGGCTCTGAGAGGGCACATTTGCCCTGTAACAGTAATCCCAGAAAAAGTCATATTTGGGCATCTGCTGAGACCTCCCCAGAGGTAGTTGATGTAGAAGAAAAAAAGACTGGTTAAGACTGGTTAAGAAAAAGAGAGAAAGATGGAGAGGAGGAAGGAAGGAGAGAAGGAAGGAAAAGGAAAGGAGGAAGGAAGGAAAGATGGGAGGAAGGAAGGAGGAAGGAAGGAAGAAGGGAAGGAGGGAGGGAGGGAGGGAGGAAAGGAAATGATTTTTTTAAAACAAAAATATTTTATTTATTTACCTTAGAGAGAGTGTGTGTGACCACGGGCAGGACCAGAAGGAGAGAGAGAGAATCTCAAGGAGACTCCTTGCTGATTAGGGAGCCCACCACAGGGGCTCGATCTCAGGGCCCAGAGATCATGACCTGAACTGAGATCAAGAGTCAGATTACTTAACTCACTGAGCCACCCAGACACCCCAGACCTGATTTCTAACTCAGGTCTTCACATGGAAATGCTCCTTGTGTTGACTGGGCAGGAGCTAAGTTCTCATTTCAGGAGGCAGTAGGGCATAATAAAATGGCAAGAGTTTGCAACCCAGACACACCTGGATTGGTTTTCCCACCTTGTCATTGAAAGAATGCACAAAGCAGAAATGCACAATGATGCATTTTCACACCCCAAAGCCCTCTCCCAAGTGACCTGTATCCAGATCAAGAATCAGAACATTGTCAGAACCCCAGAAGTGTCCTCATGCTCCCTTCCAATCAGTATGTCCACCAAACAAACCTTGATTGGACTTCTACTTCCTTCGCTCATTAGCTAGGTGACTTTCAGCACATTTTCTCATCTGTAAAGTGGAGCTAGTAATGCTAATTTAATGAGTTTTATTTCTTAAAGAAGAAAGTGAAATAACATGTTTAAAACACCTAGCACAAGGCCTAACATGTCAGAGATGTTTCACTCCTGGGAGTTCCCTTCCCAAGAGGAAACTTGGAAGAGCCAGATCCCGAGGGGCAGGGGGCACAGAATGGGGAATGTAACAGGCACATCCCTGGGTGAGTCACTTGGCCTTCCTGGGCCTCTTGTCTCATGTCCTGTAAAGTGAAGTCTTGTAAATGCTGGGCTCAACATCACGCCCCTCTAGAGCACCTTGCCCAGGATACAAATAAGCAAAAACATAGCTTTTGCTCCCTAAGAGCCCAGAATCCAAAACTCTCCAGTTCTAATCAGATGTGAGTAGGAATCCCAGCTTCTGTGCAATGGTATGAATACCTATAAATACACAATTGGAGAGATCAGAGCCACCGTCACCGGACTGCTCATCATGAGCACCAGAAGGCTTCTACAACAGAAATGTCCCCCCTTCCCCTCCCAAATGGATGTCACTAAGAGTTAGGCCCCAGAAATGTGGATGTTGCTGCTAATGCCACAGGTGATTTGGGTACAGGTGGGAACTACTAGTGAAGGAGTCAGACCGAAGTGGTGCTGAGACTAGGACACACTGTAGATTAACCCTCCCTTGTTTGAATAAATCTCCAAGACCACTTTGTGTCTTCTTCATTTGCCTTTTCCCCCTGACATATGCCCCAAACATACTCTCATTCATTAAGAGCAGCCAGTTATTTGAGCTCTAATCAAGCAACTCATTTCTTCTTTCAAACCAGGGTCTGAGTTCTCAGTTCCTAATGAACCTGGGATAATGAGAATGATTTACCTGTTTTTGAGCAGCACCTGATTATGAAGTGACAAGCCAGTCCCAACACCTCCTTTGCGCACACAGCGTCCCAGCACCAACGACAAGCTGTTCTGTCAACCAGCAGGCTGCTCGCCTGACAACTCTCTACACTCCTTGTCGTAAGTGCTAATGTTAAGTGGTGGGTATCACTGAGGGTGTCCGTAGCAGTCTTTCCAAAGAATAGACCTCTGCAGGGCTGTGTGGGTGGCTCAGTCGGTTAAGCCTTCAATTCATGATTTTGGTGCAGGTCATGATTTCGAGGTTGTGAGATTGAGCCCCATGTCAGGCTCCACACTGGGCGTGGAGTCTGCTTAAGATTCTCTTTCTCCCTCTTCCCTACTTCTCCCTCTCTCTCCCTCTCTAAAGAAAAAAAGAAAGAAAGAAAGAAAAGAAAAAAGAAAAAAACAAAAACAAAAAGAAAAAAAAGTATAAATTAAAAAAAATAATAATAGACCTCTATATCTAATTGCCAGCCCTGATCTGCACCAAGTAAGGAATAATTATTAATAATGCTAACAGCAGCGATGGCACTAGCCAGACTTTTCAAGGCACTGATCCCATGCCCAGATACCCCCGGGCACTTTGCTGATGTTATTTCACTTAATCCCCATCAAAATGGAGTTATTGATCCCAATTCTTCATCCCTCTTTTTGGCCGTATCCATGCCCACTGCCATGAGACCGTAATTCTCCCTAGGAGTAGAGTATGTATCTCTACCCCTTTCCCCTCAGACAAACCTAGGCTAAATCAGTGAACCCTCAGGTATCTGAGCAGGAAAACGTGGCTGTGATTTGAAGTCACGGAGCATGGAGATGATTTGTTATGCAGCAACAGCTGACCAAACCAGTCCTCTAGTACAGACATTGGCAAACACATAAAATAAGTTTTATTGGAACTCAACCACACCCACCCATTTCTGTATCGTCATCTGTGGCAACCGGCATGGTACCAGGCAGAGGTGGGTGGTCGCAATAAGGACCATCTGATCTGCAAAACCTAAACTATTTACCACCTGGCTTTACAGAGAATGTTTGCTGATTCCTGCCCTCGAACAGGATTTCTCAGACGTTAACCAGCATCACAATCTCCTGGCAGGTTTATTAAAACACAGAATACTGGGTCCCAGCTTCAGAATTCTGATTGTGTAGGTCCACAGTGGAGTTCAAGAATTTGCCTTGGTCTCCCGACCCTCCCCACTCACCCCAGACAGACATCCCACTCCTCCGTCAAGGGATTTGAACTTGCTGTCCCTTTGCCAAGACTGTCTGGGCCCCAGATATCTCCCTGGCCTATTCCTTTGCTTTGTTCAGACCCCTGCTCACGTGTCCCTGTGTCAGGGGAGCCTTCCCTGTCCATCCTTTAACTAAAATCAAGTTTCCCCAGCCTCTTCAATCTTTATCCCTTTACCCAGCACCCCTCCTTTCTATAGCATCTGCTATCTGCTTATGCATATCTTTCCAATTATCTGTCTCTGCACTAAATGGGAAACTCCCTGAGGCTAAGTATTTGACTTCAGCCCTGGCCCTGTCTCCAGCAATTAAGACAGACCCACGGCAGGGGGTCCAACAGTAGTTTTGAATGATTGAGTAAATGAACAGCCAGCCCTTATTTAAAGTGGGACATTCTAGTTCCCATAACGAGTATCTTCTCTTATTCCCTGCCCCCGCTTCCCTTCAAAAGGACTCAGCAAAAAGCCTAGAAGAAGCAAAGGAAGGTCTGTCAGCTGGCTGCCCTACCCCTTTGGCGTCCTCGCCCTCCGCCACCCGCCAGACCGCCCGGGCTGTAGCTGGACCCCCGCAGTGACTCTGCGGCCTCTGCAGACTGCAGACCGGGGGGCCCAGGACAGCTCCGCCAGGGAGTCTGCAGGAGCCCCTAGGGACACATGCTTCAGGACTCACACCGCCAGGACACATGTGACTCCCTGCCTGGACCGCTTCTTCACATCTGCCCCTGTGTACTTTGGCTTCCAAAGCCTGTGTTTACAAATCTGGGTCGAGGAAGGACAGGAATTCCAACAACATGCGATTCACAGAAGCCAGCCGGTGCCTCCTATTCTGGTTTTTCCTTGTAAGTAGCTAGTGTGGAGAGACGGCAAGTCATCTGCTGGACTCTGAGGCCACACAAACCCCATTCGTGTCCAGCTGGAACTCTGGGCAAACTGCACGGCCTCTGTGAGCCTCAATTATCTCATGTAAAGGAAGATGATAATGCAAATCTGTTATCAGAATTAGAGCCAATATGCAAAGTCCCTTAAGAATTTGATAATATTATTTCTATTTCTGAATTATGCTCCACTATGTCTATTTCAGGCTGAGACCCAGACTCACCCTCAGTTCCATTCTCTTCCTGAGATAAGAGACCATCATCTTGACATTCTATCTCTTCACATACCACAAGACCCCCTCCTTCTCCCTCTCCCTGTGCAGGTCTCCCCAGGAAAACTGGTCATTCCAAGCATAGACTTGGGCGTTGTCAGCCTGGGATTTTAACCATGACTCCATCCCTTCTAGCTGAGTGATCTTGACCAAGTTACTCTGTAACCATGTGACTCAGTTTCCCAATCTGTGAAACGGGGATGACGGTGGTAGCTGTGGAGCGAACATTGCTGGCCGCTGGCTTTAAAGCCTCTTCCCACCCTCCTCCCTATTGCGCCCTCCCATGCAGAAGGTGGGAAGCCCATCTCAGAGCCCCCAGCCCTCCTCACAGCTAGGGCTGAGTGTAACTCACGCTGACCCAAGAGATCCAAGTGGAAGCTTGCCAGGAAGTGCTGACCAAGCTTGAAGATTAAATGATAATATCCCTGTGAAAAGCATAGGGGAAAGCCTGGCAAATCACACATGAATGCCTGTGGAAGGAACACGGAAAGGTAGACACTTCCTGAGTCAGAATTCAGCTGGAGGCATGAGGTGAGGTCGGGATGGCAGAAGATTTGGGGTGGTGGGTGGTGCTAGAGGAGAGGGTGGAATCTGCATAGCAGGGGATGCGGGTGTAGAGAGGACACAGGTTGGGGCTACAGAAAGGAGCGCATGTTCAGACTCCCTTGAGCGCTGAGCCTGGACACCCCTAGCCCAGGCTTCAGAACGGGCTCAGGAGAAGCCTGTCTCAGGAGGGAAGCCAATTAAAGTGTCAGTCACAGGGATCCCCCATTCATCGCTGGACTGAGAAGTGCTTATGAATTGGTCTCCACATCCATGGATTTTATAGAGAGAGCATTCCAGTCCCTGTGAGTGTGAACGGTGTCTTTCATCTCACGCTGCCTGGTGGCCTGCAGGCCAGACTGGGCAAAGCTCTGTGGGAAGCCCCAGGGCACAGAGCTGCAAACGGCAAGGTCCCCTGGGCTGCTCTGGTAGAGCGATAATAACCACAACACTGCTCTGGAGAAAAAGCGAACCGCCGGGTCTGAAAGCGCCTCAGGTACCCTGTCCCCAGCTGGAGAGCTGCAGTGCTGTGTCCCCACCCTCTGATGGACGCCACGGAGAGCAAGTGGCAGGAGGAGAATTCCCTGTGAAAGGACCCACTTTGGCCGATTTGGCTGATGGCTCCTCATTTTCCTGAATCTGAGGGGGCCTTCCACCTCCACAGCTAACTCCTCCCTGCAGGGAGGAGTTACTGTTATTGGGGGAGAAGCTAGTGAACACACCATGGGCACCAAGTCCCCTGAGAGAATGACTCTCAGGTGCCCCACTGGGGTCACTGGTTACTGCAGAGGGCGTGTCTGGAGGCTGACGCTGAGCAAGGGCAGTGCTAACCCAGCCTGGAGACATTCCAAATATGTAAAAGGTTATATTATGCTGGGCACTCAGTAGCCCTTTGAAAACATGTGTCAAATACCTTCTGTGTCCAGTTTCTTGCAGGCTGAACCTAGAACACCACCACGGGAGTATTCTTTCCCAAAACGCAAACCAGAGTGTCACTTTCCTGCTCAGAATCTTTGGTGCCTCTGCATCAAGGATGAGATTGAAGCTTAGCCTGGCAGATGCTGTTTACCTCTCCTTCCTTTCTCTTTCTACACTGGACATTCAAAACTAATTTATATCCCGTCCCCCAACACACGGCGACTCTCATCCCTGCTTGCCTCTGTACATGATTTCATTCATTCACTGATTCATTCATTCATGGAACATTTATTAAGCGCCTACTGCATGTCTGTGTCAGTGACTAAGATACAGTAGTGAACAAAAGTGACTTCATAGTCCCAAAGCTTATAGCATTGAATTCAAGAGTTCTCACGCCTGGCAGCACATCCGAATCACCCAGGGGGCTTCGTAAAAGCACAGAGGTTTGGACTTCATCCCAATATCCCAGGCTGGGAAGAGAGGGGAAGGAATCAACAGGCAAAATTATCACAAAAGGAGCAGGGAGCTAAACTCCAGTTTCTTCTGCCACCTCCTTAGGAATCAATAGGATGAGTGGGGAAAAGCTGTGTTTGGGAAACAAAAAGACTGTCTCAAAATACAGGCATCCATATAGTCTGGCTTTCTGGAACATTCGACTTTTACATGTTTTGTCTGGCAAAACTCCTAATAGTCTCTCCTTTTATTTTCCAAAGTGTCCTGATTGGGGTGACAAATGACACGGCCACTTTCTTCCAAACTCCACTTTACCCTTTCTTACCGTGAGAACCTGGAGTCTGTTGAAGATATTCAAGCCTCAGTTTCACAGTCTACAGCACGGTGTGAGCAGTACCCATGTTAGAAAGTGAAAGAAGTAAAAGATCACAGCTGCCAAGTGCCTCGGAGAGTAGGCGCCTAATTCACAGAAGCCATAACTATTCTTCACCTTGTAGGAAGCAGCCTTCATTTGTTCGCATTGTTATGAAACGACATGTTAAGGATGAGAACACAGTCAGATGAAAAGCAGAGCATATATATTTGTGGAGAAAATGGCCCTAAATCATCAGGACATGGCTAGGTGATTGCTGGCCAGGATGGCAAATCCATCTGGCATTATATGTCACAATATTTCAACAGCAGCTCAACCTTCTAGAAAGCAGAGCTTTCCCACCTTCCTCATTGGTTAAAATTTCTCAGAGTTGGGCCCAATGTCTCTAATGGGCCCAGATGCAAGGAGATGAAGGTTATAGTCTAATGTGTGGGGCCAGGCAGAGGGAAGAGAGAGATTGACACATCCACTGTCTGGGTGACCATCCACTCATGACTCATCACATGGGGAGAAGGGCCCCTGTTGGCCTGTCTGTGCGGTGATTCTGCCTGTGATTCACGGATGCCCACGAGGAAGCCCCCTTTTTAGATCCTCTTTCTGGGTTCTTCGATTGGCATTTGGGGCCAAAGGGAACCTAGAGGGAGAGGGAGGCAGGAAGATCTGCCAAATGAATGGAATGTGGCTTGACCTAGTGGCAATGAGAGACAAGGACAAGAGGAAGAAATGCTGGCAGGCCTGGTTCCCTGGGTGGAACCTTATGAATGGCTATAGAAGAGAATTTTAATGCAAAATGGTGGATATTCAGAATATTTCAGAGAACCTCAAGGGCGGAGGATGTCCCATGGACAAAAAGAAAAGGCATAAAGCTTTGCAGAAATCCAAAGTCTCTTTGTATGAAGTTACACTAAGGAAGAGCCACATAAACAGATTGCTTGAAAGTCGTAGGTATGTTCATCTGAAAGTAGTCAATCAACATAAAGAAGGGGTCTGTAGAGTCTAGAATAACAAGGAGGCTGAGACAAGAGTTACCTAGCTCTGTTCTACAAACACAGGCACAGAGGCTGGTAGGTATTGAGTCTCTAGAATCATTCTGAGTTCTCAGGTGTGGGTCAAAAATAAGTGATTAGTTTTCCCAAAGTGTGATAGGCAAAACGAGCATGCCATAGATACAGAAAGAACACTTATTTTAGTAGGTATGCATTTACTCCTACTACTGGCACATACAACCCACAATATTATATGTATTTTCCTTTGAACACAATTGGGTAAAAATATACACACTTCTTCTTTCTTCAGACATGCCAAACCTCAGAGCCCATGAAGTTCTCTCTACCTGAAGTGCTCTCTGGCAAACCCTCTCCTGCCCTGCTCTTCCCTACAGATCTCAGTCCAATGCCACCTTCACAGAGGGTGGCCTTCCCCAGCCACGATGTCAAGCATGAGTGTCTCTGGTCATTCTCTCTCCAGCCTGCTGCCTTTTTCTTATGAAGTACTTCCAGGATCTAGGTTTATTTATTTATTTATTTGTTCCATGTCTCTGTTCTCCCATCTCCAGCATCTTGCCCATAGTTTGGCACATAGTAGTTGCCTAATACTTATTTGTCAAGTGAAGTCCTATTGAAACGAATTATGACCTTAGTAATGACATTCTGGCATGGGAGAAATGAGTATGAGCTATGGTCAGGGCATGGTGAAATGTGTGGTGCCCTGGATACAGCCACAGGAAGAGATAAAATGCTTGGTGATAATTTTACCCCTCTCCCCTCTAGCTGACCTATAGGTAGGCCACAGACCCGGGAGTGAGGTAGGGATGGACTATATGCCTTATGGTGGTAAATATGGATTAAAGAACATGGCTTAGAACTGAGTTCAGAATAGGTTTCCTGTTCCTTCCTCTTCTGAGGAGCCCACTCACCCCATTGCAACCCTAAAATTTCAGGCCTTCGTCCTCTCTTCCCTCTCTCTCTCCCTCACTCCTTCTACCCCTCCTTCACCCTACCTCAGTGTGAGGTCTGCTCCAGCAGATTGGCTTATGGGAAAGGTAAGAGCCAAGAGAACACGTGTGACTCTGAAGAGAAAAAAAGAAATAGCATGTCAGTGCTAGCCAGGGGCCCTGGTCACAGCCTAACCAGTCAGAAAGGCCATTCTTTCATGGGAAGGTGGAAGCCAGGGTAGAAGCTTCCCCTCCAGTTCTTCTGAGACTGTGGAAGTTTCTATGTGGAGGCGGGTTAGTTCAGGAGTAGTTGGAAAGGAGAATGGTTCTCTATAGAGTCAAGGTCACACACACACTTCTGTGAGAAAGGGAAGTCACAGACCATTGTGAACAATCATGAGCTCCTGGAGATCATAAATTATATCTTGGATACTATTGGCCCTAACATATATCTCTCTGCCTGGCCAACAGTAGTGGTCAATAAGTATGTGCTGAAAGAATGGAAGACTGAATGAATGATTGAATGCACTAGTGTTTAAGTGAGTAAAATATGTATTATACAACAGCTTCTTAGAAATCTTGTTCATATGTGTAATCTTAAATCCTAATCACCTAAGTATACTAAAAAAATGACTGTACAAATAGGTAAGGGTGAGACCCAGAACCTGGACCATAGTGCCCCCACTAACTTCTGGTCACCTTGTAAACCCTCTTGGAATACAGTTTAGCTCCAAGGAGGTCGAATTACTTAGAGTAGGTGGTCCATATCATCTGTGATCCATCAATAAGCCATCTATGCCTGCCTTCCATCTCTTGAGCAGGGAATTTTAACCTGGGTCTATGGACTTTGCAAGGATCAGAGGACAGATATCCAGGGGTCTGTGAATTTGGATGTGATAAAAATACACCTTTATTTTCACCCACGTCTAACAGAAATTCAGCATTTTTATCACAAGTGGATGTAAGTGACAACCCCAATATTAATAAAAACTGTGATATTATCATCAATAGGAATCACCAATAATTTCATGTCATGTGTCAGCTTTGCAGGGATTTGTGTCTACTTCAAAATGACATTAGTTATGGGACCTCTTAGATCTTATTTAATGCCTTCATAAATAAGCATGCGCCATACCCACATAATCATGCTCCTGAGATGATCCTTAATGATCCCATCTCTTAGTATTCACACCCTGTACAGTCCTCTCCTGTGAATATGAGCTGAACCTAGTGATCTGCTTTTAATACATAGAGTAGGGCAAGAGTGAAAGGTCATGTACACGGATGAGCCTACAAAGACAGTGACTTTTGTCTTGCTTTCATTTCCTCCTGCTTACTCTGATGAAGCCAGCTGCCGTGTGTGAGCTGCTCTATGGAAAGGGACTAAGGGTGGCCTCTGGCCAACAGCCTGTGAGGAACCAAGGCCCTCAGTTCAACCTCCCATGAAAAACCAAATCCTTAGAGTGAGTGAGTGAGCTTAGAAAGCAATTTTATCCCCAGCCAATCTTAAGAGACTACAACCCTGGCCACTACCCACATTGCAACTTCAGGAGAGACCCTTAACCAGAAGCCCCAAGCTACGCCATGCTCAGATTCCTGACCCACAGAATCTGTGAGATAATAGATGTATGTTTCTCTAATATGCTAACTTCATTGCTCAGCTACAGACAATAAATAGTTATCTATCTATCTGTCTACCATCTATCTATTTCCTGATTGGTAAGTGCATCTCAAGATAACTAGTTTACCTTGAGGAGGGGTCCTGGGTTTCACCAGTCTGACAAGGTGATCCATGCCACCCAGAGGTTAAGAGCCCCTACACCAGATTCTGTTTTGGAGAAACACTGGTTCTGGAAGGTGCTTTAGGGAGTAGCATACATCTGAAGTCATATCCTCCTGACATTGGAGGAAGCAAATGGAAGGAATAAGGAAAACCAATGATTGGGGTTTGGTTTAGCTTGGTGGGGTGTCATAAGCTGGAGCATTTTCATCAAGATAGCCAGAAACACCAAAAGGAGATATGAGAGCTGAGAACCCTAAGTTTGAGTCCAAAGTTGGAAGGGTAACAGAGGAGAGGGTAGATGGAGAAGATAGATATGGAACCAGGGATGTCAGATCTGGGGAGAGAAGAGTTGGCCTGGCTAGGCCCTGTAGTGGTCCTGACCACACACTATGTCTCAGGTGCTTTGTCCTGGTGTTTTTAAAGGGAAGATAAGCACAGAGAATATAATTCCATCTCCCATTCAGAGTAGGAATCTCATATTTGGTGACAGGCATTTAGACACTACTTCCCTGCCTTCTCATCTGGATGGTAAGCTCCTCAAAGGCAGGGCCCCAATGTACTTATTTCCTCCGTACCCCAGAGATGGATGACAGCATAAACTTTCATAGATCAAATATCTGCTAAGTGACAATGCTGCACCTGGGAACCACAGATGAATTAGGCTCAGTCTCTGCCTCAAGTTGTCCATGGTCTAAAGAAGGAGTTGATAGAGACAGATAGTGGCTTTAGAAAGCCCTAATTCAAATATGAGATGCATTTCCTAACTATCCTCCTAGTTTGGTGGTTCTCCAAACCTTGATTTTGCATGTGTTAAAACGAAGGTAGTAACACTCATTTCCCTGGGTTGTGAAACTTTAAACCAGATGATATATTCAGAGAACACCATTTAAGTCATGACATGTCAGGGGTACTTCTACCTCACCTTCTACTCTGCTCCCAGTCTTCAGTCTTAAGGCCCCAGTGTTTATGTGAGATCTAAGTCCTGTGTGAATGTTGTGGCCATGTGCCACAGCCCATGAGCTCAGAGGCAGAGACCATGTGGAACTCATTTTCTCAACTCCAGTGAATAGAAGAGCTCAGCCTCAGAGTAGGGACTGTTCAGCATATGTTTGATAAATGATTAAGATGATAAATGACAAATCCTAGAAAATCCTTCAAAATTGAGTGCAACAGCACTCCATAAGAAAAGTCACCATGGGGGCACCTGAGTGGTTCAGTGGGTTAAAGCCTCTGCCTTCGGCTCAGGTCATGATCCCAGAGTCCTGGGATTGAGCCCCACATCGGGCTCTCTGCTCAGAGGGAGCCTGCTTCTTCCTCTCTCTCTGCCTGCTTCTCTGCCTACTTGTGATCTGTCAAATAAATAAATAAAATCTTTAAAAAAAAAAAAGTCACCATGAGCTGGAGGAGTGGATGAGTGGATAGGACTTGGTTGAGTGGATAGGACTTGGTAGCAGAGAAAGGAAGATCCAGAGGATACACACCAGCTTACAACAGTAATCACCTCTGGGTGGGAAGGAGAGGTATGTGATGGGGAGGGACACAAAGGGAGTGTCAATGGCCTCTATCAAGTTTCTTTAAAAAAAATAAAATATCACAATCAATTGCACCAAAAATGCCAACATGTGTTAAATTGAAGGGGTAGGCGCAAGGGGACTGTTACAGTTCTCCTGCTTCTTACTGTGTTAGAAATATTTCATGCTGAGAGAGGAAGGAGAAGCATTTCAGATAGGAAGAATGCTGGCCAAATGCAGAAGGGTTGGGAGATTGTGGCAAGGACAGAGCAAGGAAGGCCTGAGATAGATTTGTCTTCAACCCTACAAACAGAGTGTCCCCAGTGAGGGGGGCAGGGAGCAAGTGGGAACTGTCCTTGGTCCTGTCCTTGGTCCTGAACCAAGACCCCTCCCTTGGTCCCTGTTGTTTCTGGTTATCCTAGAACACTGGGGGTTTCTGCCCAATTCCCCCAAGTGCTCACTGGTCTTCCTGGTATTCTCTAACTCAATTTCTTTAAGTCCAATTTTACCCAGCTGCTGCAAAAAGGAGCAGAACATGAGTATTTCTCAACCTAATAATAGTATCTACTATTGATCAAGCTGTCATGTATGGCAGGCACTGATAGCAGTTTTTATATATTGCTTCATACTGTTATAATTATCCCCAATTTATAGATGAAGAAACAGACACAGACCGAGATCACATAGCCCATAAATGGCATCATTGAGATTAAAGGACGTCACATAAAGACATAGCCCAGGAATTAGCTAATCATTCCCTGGCCCATGCAAAAAGGCCTTAACTCAGAAGAAACTATCCCTTATGAAGTCATTGGCTCAATATTTTCTGGATTTTGTTTTTCCATCTACAAAAGCAGGATAGTGGATTCAAAAAAAAAGACAATGTGGGTAGAAGTATCTTTAAAATATCAAGTCCTCTACAAACGTCGGCAGCCCTCTCTAAGTTTATTATCAATAGGTATGGTGATAATGAGAATAGTAAGCCTTCCACAGATGTCAACACCATAAACCATATTCTACTTCCATTGTTCATGGAAGTAAAACAGGGAGGGGGGAATATACTCATATCTCATGCATATACCTACAGAGAGAGAAAGAGAGAGAGAGAAAACGCCCCAAGATGGAGCAGGGCAGACTTGGATGTATGGCCCTATTGCAACATGTGCTAGCAAGGTGATGGTGGGAGAATCATTTGATAGCTTCCCAGGCTGTGTCCCCAGCTAAAAAGTGGTCATGTCCATAACATTACCTATTTCCTAGAGTAATCAGTCAAGACAAGAGATAAATGAGTTAGCCTAGGATAATTACGGTAACTGATGATGATGTTAGAAGCTACCATTTATTGACTGCTTGTGGCTTTGCACCAGGCATTGTGTTGGGCACTTTGTGTGCATTAGCTTCTATCCTTGTTAAGGCCCTTGGAAGTGCCTATTATTCTCTCCATTTTAAAGATGAGGAAATTGAGGTTCAATGAGCCCTTACTAACTGTCAGCTCAGTCAGATGGAATGTGACTCATCCATAAGCAGATGGCACTTGAGAGGCTGGATGACAAGGGCTGACAGGTACAAGGTGGCCCTACTCTTTATTTTTTCTAAAGTCTAAGCAGGTACTCCTATCATCAGGTCTCACTCAGAGCCAGTGCCTGGAGAGAGAAAACCTCACAGACATGCAGTTGAATCACAATTCCAAATTCCATGTATGGCTGAATCCAGTCTGGCTCCCCAGTACTAAGAAGGCAGGTGCCACTGGCCCTCCTTTTCCCCAAGGGAAGGAAAACCCTTTCTTTCCTAAGGAAAACCTGCCCTGCAAGCATAACAGAACCAGTGCAAGGGAGCTAGGCTCCCTCCTTTCTGCCTGGAGAGCAAGAGAAGAGATAGGAGGGAATTGTGCCAAGGTCACTGTGTTCCCGGTCAGTGTGTTCCAGCTTTGAAGTCAGAGAGCTGCCAGTGTCCAGGCAAGAAGAATGCTGTAGGGTGCTCCACCTGCCAGACCTCTGATGGGCTCCAGCTGGGCCTCAGCCTCCACACAGCTGCATACTGCAGAGAGGCCACACTCACCACACACTGCCTTTCCAGCCCCAGCGGCACCCCTAGGAACCTGCGACTGAGAGAAAGCCAAGCCATGGGGTGCACAACAGATGTGCCCAGGTACCTTGCTCCCAGAGCCTCTGCAAAGAAGCCAGGCATGCCTCCATCACCAAATCCCATGAGATGAATTCTCCACACATTCCCTGGGTCTCTCTTCCTTCTGCTACTTTACTTACAACTTTTCTTTAATTCATTCAGTCCTTGACCCCTAGGAAACGTTTATTGTGCACCCACCAGGAATAGATTCTACTCAGAGCTGCAGTCTTGGGAGAGCACAGGAGTCTTGGAACAGCAATGCCATGACCCACATGCTCAGCACTTCCTCCCATCCCTGAGCCCAGCAACCCAGAGTGGACCAGCAAGCTGGGGATGGCTGTCTCCTGCACTTAGGGCTAGCCCCAGTTTGCTGTTCTCACAAGGGACCGAGGCTGATGGTGTAAGGGAAATGTGGGGCCACTTTGAGAATCAGGAAGGAAAAGTACCATTCAAAGTACTAAAATGTAAAGTTTTTCTTTTCTTTTATCTTTTTTTCTTTTCTTTTCTTTTCTCTTCTTTTCTTTTCTTTTCTTTTCTTTTCTTTTCTTTTCTTTTCTTTTCTTTTCTTCTTTTCTTTTCTTCCACAGCCTTGCCCTTGACTTGCCATGGTGGTTTTTATTTGTTATTTAATGTCAGTCTAAGTAAAGCATAATTACAATTGTAAATTATTAGCATGAATTTTAGCTCATGTGTTTATATTGTACTTCATGTTAAGTGCAAATGTGAGAACATTTGACTCGAGCAGAATCAACAATATTACACAATTTGTATTTTGTAGCCCATGCATGTTCTTACCAGAACAGTGGAAGCACTGCACAAGCTCAACTATTTGATTTCACCTTTTCAATAGACACGCATTACATCAACAGTCAATGGCAGTGGCAGCTTCCTTAACATACACTTGATGCTGGCTTTGAGTGTTGCCATCCGACTTCATTCACAAAGCTCAAGTTCAAAGATAAGCTTATTGAGAATTCCAAAATGGTACCAGCATAGTATTACACCAAGCATGGGGCTCTTCTGAGCACGAGGCCCGATAGGACTTTCCTGGCTGCACAAGCATGAATCCAGCCCTTTGGAATGATGCTCTAGGTACAAATCTTGACTATAAGTACTTACGTGGCCAACTGTTTTGACTGTCATAAAAAAAAAAAATTAACCTTTCTGGGTGTAATTTTATCTTCCCAGAAGCTTTTGCCCTGTGGTTTGCAGATCAAGTGGGGGTGATGGGTATAGACATGAAAATCAGGGAAAAGGTCTCCTAGAAGAGCCTATACCCATACAATCTTCTGTAGTAGCTGGAGCCAGATTCAAAGCCCCACTTCATCACTGAGCAGCTTAATAACACTTGACAAGTGATTTAGCCTTCTGAAGTTTCGATTTCTTATGCTGTAAAACAGGGGTAATGGCTACCATATCTCAGAGGAACTGCTAGAATTCAAGATAACTCAAGCGAAGTCCCTGCACCCAAGAGACACAAAATTAATGAGCACTATTGTATTGTTTTTGTTAAAACACTCCAGATTTCTGAACTTGAGGCTGCCCTGCTTGCTCTTACTACCCCCAGATACTGCCTAAATCACTTGTTACCTGGAGACACACACATTTAATGGAGGAGGCAGAAATGTACGGTGAAGGAAGGTGAATGGTTTGGTGGGTTTCTGACTCAAGCAGACCTGGGTTCCAATTCCATCCCCATTCCCTTAGACTCTCAGCACATGACTTTACCTCTTAGGGTGTCCATTACCTTATGGATCACAGGGAGGAGAGGAATGATCATAGGGCCTGCTTTGTGAAGCCATGGTGGGGATTCCATGGGCTCTGTGCTCTGCTTAGCAGACTACTGGGCTCAGAGAAATATTCGGTCATTTATCTCGTGTGTCAGTTACCTGTCTGCACAATGAAGATGCTGGTTGTCCACACTGCATGAGGTTGTTTTGGGGGACAAATAAGAATGTCCATGTAAAGGCATCAAATACAGCACCTGGCACATAGTTAAGGCATCATGACTGTAAAATGTTGACAATGACAATACTTGGCAGTTATCACATTATTGATGACAGCAGATAACCACCACAATTCTCTCTCCTCCCCGTCCCCTTGTGCTGGGTGCCCCAGACAATACCCAAGAGCACTTCCTGGTTCAGTGTCCAGTTTCAGTTTTTGCTGGAGCTACTTCAACACCCTTCCCCACCAGAGAATAGTTTGCCCAAGGACTGAGTATATTTTGTTTTTGAAGACGGAAAACAGACATTAGTGCCAAAGCACAGACTTCTTCAAAACAAGACAGGGCTCTACACAAGGCCATGGCCCTGACTTTTAGGAACTGGAAGGAGGTGTACTTTCTAGTAACCTCTTGGAGGAAGATGATAGCTACATCTCTCACCCTGCAGTTGTGAATCAAGGTCTCCTTGTCCTCTAGTCTAGCTTCCCTGTTAGAAGTTAGAAGTTGTGAGATTATCTTGCTTCAGGCAGTCACAGAACACCAGACTTTGCCCCAAACTCCTTCACCCTTCCTTCTGTAACAGGGAGCCATTCCCCATGAACCCTTACACATTATCCAGGCCACAAGGCAGTCACTATATGCATATACCTTTCAGATAAACCTCTTGCTTCCCCCAACTCAATCCATGCCCACCTGGTTTGCTCATTTCTCCACTCAACAAAAACTTCTTGAGCACTGACTATCTGCCAAGCTTAGTGCTAGATACTCAGAGACAGACCTGCTGAGTTAGAGACAAACTGTTTTTTGTGTGTAAGCCAAACTATGAATAGAAGTTATCAAGAGTGTATAAAATGTAGTGAGGAAGGAGAAAAAGAAGTACCATGGAAACCCACAAGAAAAGAAGAAGGGCTTGGTCCTAGGTAGGGATTAAGCATGAACTGCAAAAGGTGACACCTGATCTAATCAAGAATGAAAATTGCTCTTCCTCACCTATTACATTAGTAAGTCATTCATTTCATACACACATGGAGGAGGCAACCTTTCCCTCCAACCTACTCGTCTCCTCTGGCGGCCCCCCAAGCCCTGCCATCTTGGCTCTCAACATGCTGCTCTAGCAGCACTCATTCCATCATCTGACCCCCAGACCAGAATGCACGCCCTGTGAAATCAGCAACTAGACCAACCACGTTCTCTGTCATAGCCACAACCCTTAACTTGGAGCCTGGCTTCGAGAACCGAATATTGTGAAGGCCCCATGCTGGCTCATGGTGATACAAGTTTGACAAATATGCTTACATAAGTAATTAACAAGTGGAGCTGACGAAGGGAAATATTAAATGAACGATACAGATTGAAGAATTTGGGAAGAGCAGCATGTTTAATTCAGCTCAATTAGATTCAGTCCAACAAACATTAACTGTGTCTTCTCTGTGAGAGGAACATTCCAAGAACAAGAAAGGATACAAAAATATATCAGAAGAAGGAAGCCCGTATGCTCAATGTGTGAGCTTAGAGGACACAAGCACACAAAATAAAGATCTACCTACATCAGAGGCCATGAAGATTCAAGGGCAGGAGCCTCAGAAAACATTTTAGAAGGGCTTTAGGGAATGGATCTTGAAGTAAAGCACTTCTCCCATGTGGGTTCACACTGAGTGGGCATGAGCTTATTCCAGTAAGAGAAAACACCAAATGCAAATAGGAAGAACAAGGGTGGTGCATTTTGGAAAGTCCAGCTTACAGTCATCTACAGACAGTGCTCAGGAGGAAAAAGACCCTGGCTTCAGGGACTCAGTGACCCAACCAATTCTTCCAGAGCCTCCTACATTCACAGTGCTGCAACCCCAGGGCCCCAAGAGCTTTGGAGTGGACACAGGCTGCTTGTGTCTGTCCAATACCTCTGCTTCCTTGGAGGACATCCCCCATCCTGGTTCTGCATGGTCCTATGGATACTTCAGTCAGGGTAGCCCACCCCAAACCCCAGGCTCAGGGTGGATACAGAAAGCTCCATCATAAAAACAAATCCCCTACAATAATGGGACATCCCAGTGGCCAGAATGTGACTCAAGGAGGGCCATCAGTATCTTTCCCTGGATTGATGCATAGACATTGGGGAAGAGAAGTACGTTTTTAGCTGATGTTGCTATACTGGGAGAAAATGAATTGGAAATATTTGTGGCCATCCTCTCTGCCCCACAGAGACAGCCTGCCAGTGGCATGAAGCCAACACACAGAGGAAGCCAAGCTGAAGAATGGAAAGAGGGCCTGATAACAGGCTTTAACAGATGGCTGCATTTTTAAACTTGGGTGGATGAAAGAATGATGGACCCATTAACAGAAATGCAGAAGTCAGGAGGATGAGCTGACTTTCAGAGAGAGATGGTATCACCCCAAATCACCAAATCTCAGAGCTAGAAGAGATCATAAAAAGATTCTGCACAGCCAGTCATCTGATGCTCATTTTTTCTGTTTTCCTCAGTTAAGTTTCACTCTGCTGGCCTCCTTCAGTCAACAATGTTGATTAAACATTTGATCAGTTTGGTGAACAAAGCATTAAGGGCCTTCTTTTTGAGGAGCTTACCGTTCGGTTGAGGAGAAAAGAAACCAATGAATATATAATATGGTGTCAGGTTTTAAATATAGGCTATTAGGAAAAAATGAAGAAGGTTTCATGATGGCTTTGGGTATGCTCATTAGATTAGGCAGCCAGAGAAGGGCTCTTGAAGGAGAGAGCATACATAAGCAGAGCATGAATAATGGGAGGAAATTAGTCATACAACTACTTAGAGAAAAAGAAGGCTGTTCCAAGCAGAAGTCACCAAGGTGGGGGAGTGCCGACAGGGCCATAAGACGCCCCCAAAGCTAGGTGTATGCAGAGATGGGACGCCATGGGAGAGACTTGCTGGGGAGGAGGTCATGGTAGTCAGTGGGCTTGGTGAGCGATGGTGAGTATGACCAAAAGTCATTAGAGAGTTTTAGGTAAGGGGGCCCATAAAAGCATAACTGTGAGAGTCCCCCCAGGTTCCATTAATTGGAGATGGACTTGACTTGAAAGTAGAGAAAGACAGTAAGAAGGTAGGAAAATAAAAAAGAAGTTCAGGCAGGGAAGCCATACAGAGCTGGGAACAGCAATAGAAACACAGATAAGGTGTTTGGAAAAGAGTGAGGGACAAAGATGATAGATGCAGTGGGAATTTTAAGTAAAACCCAGCAGACCAGAAACTGGAAGAATGAGGTTGGAATCCTACTTTGGTGGGCTTGGATGTCAGGCTGAGAGAATTACTCCTTATCAGGTGGGCAAAGGGGAACCATTAAAGGTTTTTGGATAGGGAGGGTGAACTCTCTGCCTCAGCAGATCAAAATCGTGTCCCAGGAGAGGATGTGTGTTAAAGTGGGAATAAGCATGAGCTGGGATTCAGGCAGTGCTAGTTCAAGCTCAGATTCCACTTGTACTCTGCCTGTCATCTGGGACCACCCATGAAAAGAGTGAGACCAAGGAAGGAAATCAGAAATACACCAAAGAGCATCTCATCTCCCACAAAGAGTGGAGTGGGCAAACTACTTTATCTTTGTAAGTAAAACTTTATTGGAACACAGGCATACTGCCCATGTACACATCATCTTGCCCACAACAACGGTAAGGCTGCATGATGGCAATAGAGACAATATGCCTAGCAAAGTATGAAATAATAACTGTCTGGTCCTCTGTAGGAAAAGCTTTCTGGCCCTTGTTCCTCAAACCTTACAGACTCAAACTTGGTAGGTTGGCCATGGTACAGAAGGAGAGAAAAAATGGATTCACACATAGCTACCTGGAAGGGAGGAAGAATTAACAAGATTGGCAGTTTTTCCTAGACGTAGGGGAAAAATTATTTTCTTCTGACAGTCAGACAATGGCAGTTTTAGTGTGAGATAAAGAGGTCAGAGATAGAAATGGGCAAACACAGATGAGAGAGATGGGCAAACTGAAGAGAGAGTTAGAGCCATGCAGACAGGTGAAGAGATAGTCTTTGATATATTTCCAATATGATTTATATAATGTATCTGTATGTGTGTGTGTTTGTATGTGTGTATGTGTGTATATCTGTATCTATATATCATAGATAATTTATGGTAGCCACACTCTGGGGTGTTGACAGAGTATTTAAAAAAATATATCCTCAGCACAAAGAAAACTTCTTAGATGGAAATGTCAGAAAGTCATTTCTTCATTCCAAACTGTCCTGAGGTAGAAAATCAGGACATATTGCCCCAAGGGGTAACTGTGTTGACAGAGACTAAGACAAGATCAATACTGGGTTTTGATAGTGAAGTTTGCAGTATGTGGAGGTAAATAAGACCATGTTCCCTGAATGCTTTTATCAGAAATATCAGCTGCAGGTTTACGAGGCTTCTTTCCCAGTCTGTCTCTTTCCGAGCTTATAAAAGTGCTTTTAGGAGATGTCTTACTGATTGCAAATATCACAAATGGAAGTAATGAGTTTTTAAAACCACAACGACACCCCCCCCCCAAGAAAACAAAGCTATTTCCTGATTTTAGAGACAGGAAGAGGGGCCTATTATCCCAGGGAAGAAGAGTCTGGCTGCCTCTGGAAAAGCCACAAACCCTTTCCTGAGTGCACGCCATCAACGAAGACCACAGTTTGATGACTGAACAGTATCAAAAGGCTTGCCAGAGGTAGACGAGAGGGCTCAGGAGAAAGGAAAAGAGGGAAAACTAGGGAAGATCCTTCCATGCCATCCACTAGCTTTGCTCTGGAGTGATTCATAGTGTGCAGTGAGGAGGCTGGCAAACCAAGATCTGAATCCAAATCTGACACAGAGTCGGTGATGGGTCTTGAGCAAGAAGTTCCTTGACCGCTCTCCACTTCATTTGAGGAACTACAGATAATTTTCTATAGTTGAGCTAGGTGGCACTTGTGAGGACAGAGCAGGAGAGAGCGAGGATGAAGATGACAATACACAACCACAACCACCCCCACCACAATAATAGCTCTCACTAACTGAGTGCTTGTGCCCAAAAGTCCTTCCAGTGCCTTAAAATAAGAACTCCTCCTCTTTTCACAACAACCTTCAGAGGCAAGTTATTACAATCATGAGCTCTATGAGATAAATGAGACTCAGAATGGTTAAGTGAAAAAAGCTAAAATTTGAGTTCAGAAAGCCCGCCTAAGGGCCTGCAGGGTTATCTGCTCTGCTCTGTGGCCTCTACAATGAGGCTGGAAAGATAGGCAGGAGTTAGACCATGGTATTCCATTCCCTACAGCTGTAGGTAAGAAACGACCACAAACTGGGTGGCTTATAACAACAGAAATCGATTCTATCCCGATCTGGAGGCCAGAAGTCTGAAACCAAGCTATCAATAGGGCCATGTTCCCCTTAAAGGCTCTGGTAGAGGATCCTTCCTTGCCTTTTCCAAATTCTGGTTGCTCTTGGCAACACTTTGCTTCTTGGCATATAGGTCTATTACAATCTCTACCCCATCTTTATATCACTCTCTAGTCTATGTCTTTGCATGTCCTCACTGCTTCTTACAAGAACATCAGCCATTGGATTTAAAACCCACTATGACTTCATCTCAATCCTCAACTAATTACATCTGTAAAAACGCTATTTCAAAACAAGGTCACGTTCTGAAGTTCCAGGTAGACATGAATTTTGTGGGGACCCTGTTCAACCCACTAAAATTATGAAGCCCTTAAATTCTAACCTTATCTTGCAGGGGCTTAAGACACAGGCTCTTTCAGGCAGAGCTTCTTGGGTTATAAATGATAGAAACTCCACTCACATTGGCTTACGTATAAAAGGCATTTTTAAGCTCAAATAACTAAAAAGCCTAGTATACACTTTAGGTATGAAAATTTTCCAGGCAGATCTGCTTCCAGGAGCCCAAATTAATAACTATTGGAGTCTCCATCTCTCAAGTCTAACTTCTCTTGTGTTGGTTTCCCTGAAGCAGAGTCTTCCCCAGAGACGTCAATGTGGCTTCCATAGTTCCAGAAATAAGATTAAAGGAAAAAATGGCCAGATCCACTTTGCTTTTATTTTTATGTGTAGTTACTGGTAGTGGGAAGCTAGCAACGATTACATCCTACTTTCTCATCAACCCCAAATGAAGGAGAACATGTTTTTCCCCAAACTTCTAACAAAAGTCTTGGGAGTGAATCTCAGGGCACCAACTTGGATCACACTGCATTCTTTAACTAATCATCATAGTCAGAGGATGGGGATTACTCTAATTAGCTAGGATGCATACCCACCCCGTTCAATCACCACTCATGTGAATGCGTTGTGGTTGGCTCCCCTAGGAAAAATTGGGATGTTGGACCAAAAGGGAGGATGGGTACTGACAGACAGAAACTATACATGTCCATCATAGATGCAAAAGAAGTGAGTGGTAATAAATAAATAAATAAGTAAATAAATAAATAAGAAGAAAAAGAAGAGAATGACAGCATTGCATAAACTTGGATTTTCAAAATAAAGGATACAGATGCTTTCCATTATATTCTATCTTCTCTGGCCTAAATTGATGTATTGCAAAACAAATGGGACCTGAACTCCTGTAGCCCAAGAAGGGCTAGCGTTAAACTATTGAAAGTACTTTCAAGTTCATCTCCATGTCACTCCAGTGGGACTGATGTCTCCTTGGAAGCAAGGATTATGATCACTATTGCCTCTTTGTCTGCTCTGGCTCTGTTACGCATAGAGCCCCACCCTTAAGAGCTTACATTTTACTTGAGGGCATGGCTCCTATGACTTACATAGTGAACTAAGAGGAATAACCCAAGACCAGAGTCCAAAGGATGAACTCAGCTGAGCACAGTGTCTGAAGCAGACAAGCGCTTGACCCCACCCTGTACATCCTCAATTTTTCCCAGAGTTGGATCTAATTAGGAGCAATGGCATGGGAATGAAAGGGTCCCATGAATCCTACTGTAGATGACGATTATAAAAACTGAATTAAAAAAAAACAACAACTATGTAATGACCCTGGAAAGCATCCAAAAGCAGAAGCCAGAGGAGAATTTAATCTTGGAAAAAACTATAATTGTGAGGGAGAAAAATTAAGAAAGTGTGGCTTTCTGATCTGAGAGTTCTCCACAATCTCCATAGCTATAACTGTGGCCCAATGGGTCAGAGATCAGAATACAAGCTTGTGAAAGCAGGTGGAAATTTAAAGAGGAATTCCTGGCAATGAGAGAACCACCAAAGTAATGAGAAGCAAACATCGAGCATAAATTCTGCCCAAATCTCTGGCTGACAGCTAAACTCTGCAAGCATGGGAGAGAGGCAGACAGGCCAGCAAGAAGCAAAAAGGATGAGGAGGAAGTCTACTCTTTCAAGATAAAGGGACAAGGGATGAGATCTGTGAGCGTTCTGTTCTCTTTTGTTTTATTTTTTAACTCTGTACCACTTCACACAGCTTGGAGAGCAGAAAGCTGAAATCTTATGAAATCTCAGGCGACAGAACCTGGGGTTAACAGACAAATTAGAAATTCGGGTGGGGGGCACCCTAGGGAACAAAATTACTGAAAGTGTAAGTCCCGTTGCTGCCAAATTCTTGACAAATAACCAAGTTATGCAGGCATCTGAAAGACTCCCTGGAGCCAGGCTAAAGTAACCATAGGAATAGAGCAAAAATACCGGGTACTACATACCTTTCAAGACAGGCAGGTTAAGTGCTTCTGATTAACAAAAAATCAATAATCCTTAGAAGAACACAACATAATACAGAGTTACTACAATGTATTATCTGCAACGCCCCGTTTTCAACCAAAAATCACACCATGTTTAAACAAACAGATAAGAAGAATTCACACTCAGGAAGAAAGTCAGACTATAGGAAATGACAGTACATGGGAACAGATGTTGTAATTATCAGGAAAAAACTTTCAAAATATGGTACTGATGAATAATCACATTAGGAACGAAGAAAATGGAATATGTAATAGCAAGATAAATCAATACAAACTATCCAATCCAAACAACAGAGATTAAAAGTAGTGAAAGAAAATACACAGAAGCTCAGAGCCCTGTGGGAAAATATCAGGCACGATCCAGAACATATACAATTAGAATCCAAGGAGAAGTAAAGAGGGAGAAGGGGGCAGAGCAGTTCTTTGAATCAATAATGACCCCACACTTCCCAAAACTGGCTGTAAAGAGGATGAGGGAGCCAGCCTTCTTCACGTAAACTCAGGTCTTCATCAGGATAGAATTAGCCTCAGGAACATCTGGCCCAGTGGGTCACAGCTGAAGGACAGCTCTTAGGTGGTGGCCACTGCTTTCTGTGGGTGAAGTGAAGCGGAAGTCAGAAAGACCTAACGTGAGAGCTCAGGTCCATCCTTTCCCTGCCATATGACACTGGCTGGTTATTTCAAGGCTTTGAAATGCTTAGTTTAAATGCTTAGTTTCCTCATCTGGTATATGGGGTGTCTCCTATGCCCAGCATCTTGCTACCCATCTGAAGTGGCATATGAGGAGCATATCTTTTCTATTAAATTTTTTAGTAATGTATTTTATCTCTCCCACCAGAACATAAATCCCAGGAATGGGGGGGACTTTTTTTTTTTTTTTTTTTTTTTTTTTTTTTGTCTGATTGCTCACTCCTATATCCCCAGCACCAAGAACAATGGCCAATGCGTGATGGATACCCAGTAAATACTGGTCAGAAACAGACACGTGTGACTGAATCAATGAGCGGATAGCCAGCAGAGAGCCTGGCAGAGTGTGGAGGCTCAGTGAGCCTGTTTTCCTTCCCTCCCACACTCCAGGAAACACATCTGCCAGCTACTGAGGGACTCAGCTCTCGGCTCTGGACGCATTCTCATCCCAGTCAAAACAACATGATTATTTGGCGGGGTGAGACAGGAAATGACCAATGGCCACAACTAATGACACAGCGCCTGGCCTGGGAGACGAAAGAACAGCTCTGTGCAGAGGGAACAGTGAGGGAGCCACAGGAATGTGAGACAGAAACATTTTTTAAGGATTATTTCTAGTGAAATGATGCAGCTTGCCTTCCACTTATTCTTTGATAAATCTGACACTCACCTTACACAACTCAACGACGATTTAGTCAGACAGAATCCTCCCTGCCTCTACACCCACTTCTCAGGAGAAGGGTAAATCATACTCAACAAATGAGCAGATTAGAGTCCTGCTTCTCTTTGGGGCCGCAGACCTCTGCCAGGCCCTAACAAATATTATAGACCCTCTACCCAGTGGAGAAAAAAATACACAGACAGACAATGGTTTGCATATACTTTCAAGGTCTTACAGGTTCCATTAGCCAGATCCATGAACTATGTAGTCTGAGACAAGTGCTCCATTTTGCAGATGAAACTGTGGCCCAAGGTCACATAGTAGGGTCGCTAATAAGAAACAGCTACACACTGACCCCCTAACTTCTAGTATTCAGTCCACTGTCATTTTCATTGCTTATTCATTATTTCAATTTTCATTAGCAGTCAAAATGTTTTCTGTCACCTCTCATGAGCAAGGTATGTGACTCAGGCCATTAATATCCGCTCTGGTGGAATACAGTAGAAGCAGAACATCATGACATGAGGGTTTGTGCCTGAGTCAGTGCAGATTTAAATCTTGGCCCTCCTCTTAGCTGTGTGATCTTGAGTCATTACTGAACATTTCTGAGCTTCTGTTTCCCTTGTCTGGACAATAAAAATCAGGAGTACCAACTTCCCAGGGCTGTTGCCAGGATTAAGTAAGATAGTGCTTGTGAAGCATTAGCTGTTATCAGTAGGAGTTGGACCTTTAAAACCTGAAAGCAGTTTCCAAAACGGATGTACAAAATATTTTGAGTAGCAGCAATTGGAAATGAGTGCCCAACTCTCTACAGTTATGACTGCAGTCAGGGGTGTTAATCATGTGCCTCCTGATTTTAGGAGAAAGGCCACCCTGTGAGAATTAAACTCCTAGGGGCGCCTGGGTGGCTCAGTGGGTTAAGCCGCTGCCTTCGGCTCAGGTCATGATCTCGGAGTCCTGGGATCGAGTCCCGCATCAGGCTCTCTGCTCAGCAGGGAGCCTGCTTCCTCCTGTCTCTCTGCCTGCCTCTCTGCCTGCCTCTCTGCCTGCTTGTGATCTCTCTCTGTCAAATAAATAAATAAAATCTTTAAAAAAAAAAAAAGAATTAAACTCCTAATATTCAAAGAAAGGGAATGTTTCATCAGGATAGGCTGTTATTCTCCCATAACAAATAATCCCCGAGTCTCAAGGCTTACAGCAGTAAAGATTCATGTCTTATCCACAAGACTTACCCCGCACTGGTTCCACCTGGTCTACTCCATGACCCAGTTGTGGAGCAGACTCTATTTAGAACATGGCCTGGCATCAGGTCAGAAGGGGGAGGAGGGAAGATATGACAAACCACATGCCATCTTCTGCCTGATAGGGATGCATATCACTCTCACCTATGTGTCATTGGCCAGAGCCAAGCCACATGGCCTGGCCATGTCTCCATGGGATAGGAAGACATAATTCTACCCCCAGGAGATGCAATGAATATTTGTGAACAATAATGCAATCTACCTTGGTAAATGGGAGCTGCTTTTTGCAGAATGTACCATCCTAAGTGATGAAATGTAATTATGGGGTTGGAATACTCAAGTCCCATCCAAATGGACAGTTGGAAAAAAGAAAAAAAAAAGAGTCCACCCGCGACATAGAACAAAAGCCAAGACCAGATCAAAATGATCCCACCTAGGCATAGAAATAGCTGAGTCGGAAGACCATGATCTACATAGAGGTTGGAAAAGTAGGGATCTGGGTGGGGGTGGTTGAGGGTGCGGTGGAGAAAAACCATGAATGTCACCCTCACAGCTCAGGAGAAAGAGGGTTCCAATTATTCAGCAAGAATTTGCTGGCACCCGTGGCAAGCACATTTTTGCCATGGGGCCATCTGTAAGATGGGGTCATAAAAATACACACCTCTCAGGGTGGTCATGGGAACTTTTAGATGAAATAATGAGTGTGATGTACTTAGCACAGTGTTTGGTCCATATCACAGTATCACTGAACGCTAGCTGACAGAGAGAGCAACACACACAGACAGGGACAGAGACGCTGACATATTCCCCATCACACCTGCAAGGCTGTGAGCCTCAGACCCTGACGGGACCTGGCACTACTCTGCATCATCATGAAGCGTGGCTCAGAGCCCTCGTGTCTGTATTGTGCATGAATGCTTGCAAAGTCCATTCTTGTCCGCTTTTTCCTGTTCAATCCCTACAAGTCCGAGAAGGGCAAGCTCCCATGGTTTGCTTTTGTTGCCGTTGTTTTGTTTGTTTTTATTGCAGTATAGCTGACACTCAATGTTACACTGATTTCAGGTGTACGACATTGTGGTGCAACCACTCCGTAAGTCACGCCACGTTCACCACAGGGCAGCGACCGTCTGTCCCCATGCAGCACTATTAGAGCACTGCCTATCGTCTTACTTTTCATACCCGTGACTTACTCCTCCTGTAACTGGAAGCCTGTTCCTCCCCCCCCTTTACCCATTTTGCCCATTCCCTCCCCCCTCCCCTCTGGCAACCACCAGATTGTTCTCTGTGCTTGTAGGTCTGTTTCTGCTTTGTTTGTTCATTCATTTGTTTTATTTTTTAGATTCCACATCTAAGTGAAATCGTACGGTATTTGCCTTTCTCCATCCAGCTTATTTCATTCAGAGTAATACCGTCTAGGTCCAGCCATGTTGTCACAAATGAAAGGTTCCACCGTTTTTTAAGTGGCAAAGCCAATCTCCAAGACCGACTTCACCTGACGCCTTTGGGCTCCAAATCCTATGCTCTTTCTCCAATGGAATTCTACCTGAAGCAGAATTCTGGCCACATTCTTTGATCTCTCCCTGTCTTTCTCTGCAATAGTTACTTCAAAGTGATACTATTTGAAAAAGGAAGATACTCAGCTACCTTACTTTTCATTCAGGGCATGCATCCTTTTCCCCATTCTCCAGCATGTCCAACCCAGCATGTGACTGGCGTTGGGTAGTTTTGGTCCCTCTTCTGGGCTCTGTAGGCCCTGGCACAGAAGGCTGGGCCTGCTTCTCATTGTAACAAGGTTGCACTAATTAGCTGCATTTGATTTTGCATATGGAGAGTGGATGCAAATGAATGCAAAACAGTATGCAAATTAGCAACATCCTGGCTCTCCAAAAGAAGGATCCTGCGGTACTGATGTCATGAAAATGTATATTAATAGTCCATCTCATGAAGGCATGCTATTTTTTTTTTGAAAGGGGCGGGCATCCAGGTTCTTTTTTTCTGGAATAATAGAATTCAATAATATGGATTTCCATGTTTATGATCCTTGACAAGAAGTCTGTTAGCCATCAAGCTATGTTCTCTATAGATGATTCTTGTAGACAATGCCTACAAAGGACAGGCTTGGGAACTGAGCCAAAGAGACTGTGGTTCAAAGTCCCGCTCTTTGCCTGGGCAAGCTACTTAACCTGAGTCTCAGTCTCCTCAGTTATAAAATGGGGTCAGAGCAATGGCTGAGGACTAAATGAGGTAAATTTGAAAGTCACCTGACATACAGTAGGTGCTGACTAAGTGTTCTCTTCCTTTGCTGAACTCACTCTTCCAGCAGTCTAAGGTAACAAATAAAGGGCATAGAGGGGGCTCATCTCCCCACCCTCGATGGCCTTGCATTGCTTGCCATTCCAGGTAATGCGTCTTCTCTAGAACAAAGTTGTGTCACAGCTCAACCATTATTCTTAAAGACTTTATTCATTTACTGGAGAAAGAGAATGAGAGAGAGAGCACAAGCGGAGGGTCAGGAGGGGGGCAGAGGGAGAGGGAGAAGCAGCCTTCTTCCTGAGCAGGGAGCCTGACATGGGGCTCGATCCTAGGACTCCGGGATCATGACCTGAGCCGAAGGCAGACACTTAACAGGCTGTGTCACCCAGGTGGCCCTCCATCATGTTTAACAAAGAACTGTGTGATCTCTTTGAGTCCACCACAAGTGTGTAGATGACTATCCTGTTCACTAAAGTACCATCTGCTGAAAAACAGCAGCTACTCTTACAAAGTTTCTTCCAGTATCCACCCTTCCCCAAGCTGGTGTGAGTTCCCCCACTTTCAAGATTTAGGTCAAGTACATGGTATCCTGATAGCCTTTCATGGAGCCTCTGAGAGACTAGGGGCTCCCTTCTGTGCTCCCAGAATGTCTGTGGCCCCATCCATGTCTGTGTTCTCTTACTACAGCCTCTTGGCTTATCTTCCTCCCTAAATACATGAGATGTTTCTCATGGACAGGGACCATTTCTTTCTTTCTTTATTTTTCTTTTTCTTCTAAGAGAGGGAAAGAAAGAAAAGAAAGAAAGCAGGCTCCACACCTAGCACGAAGCCAGATGTGGGGCTGGATCTCAAAACTCTGAGATCATGACTGGAGCCAAAATCAAGAGTCAGATGCTTAACCAACTGAGCCACCCAGGCGCCCCTGGACAGGGACCATTTCTGAATTGTCTTTGTGTCCTTAGCCCATGGAACACAGCCTGGTACAGAAAAGAGGCTCAGTCTGAGCGGGAGCAGAGGAGGGAAAGAGGGAGGAAGAGAGGATACAGAAAGCATCATCATCACATATTCAGCTGAAACCAAGCACATACATACATGCAGTTACCAGCAACAAAACTCTGATTAAAATCAGACAAATTCTGGAAAGGCATAAACGTCTGAGCTTCAGTCCCTAACACCAAGTCCCCCCTCAGAGCAGAACAAAGCCACGAGGACACAGATCTGCTCTCAGGCAGATACCTCCCTCCCAGGGGGCAGAACGAGGATAGAGGGGCTCTTCCTCAGGGCACCACATCTCCTGGGCCAGCCTCACGCGCTCAGAACCGCACAGCAGAATGTCCTGACCATACACTGAGGATTTGTATTCCGTTCCTGCAGCCTCCAGCCTGATGCAAAATAAATAAGCCTCCTGCCCCCACCCTGGGGGGAGGATGTGCACACACACACACACACACACACACACAGGGGCACACTTACACATGCACTGCCACACGTACACACACACAGGCGTTCTCGGGTGTGTACACAGAACTCCCTTCATGCTGGACACGTGCGCACATGCTCATGGAAACTCTCACGTGTATACCCAGATCTTGTCTTCAGACTCTACCCACAAGTGCACACGCACAGCCGCACACACACATAGGCATTCCTGTGAGTGTACGTGGAACCGCCTTCACACGACACAAACACACTAAGGGCACACATTTAGAGCTACTCACAGGCAACAGACACTCTGACATTAGCTTCATCCTCCTCTTTTGTGCTAAACCCCCACACCCAGACACTGCTCTTGATTGGCTCAGGCGCACCTGAACTCCCCAGACAGAAAGCATAAAAGCAGCCCCAGGGGCTCAGCCTGCCCTCACCAGAGCAGGGCCTCTGCTCTAGTCTGGCCTCCTAGGGGTCCACGCCAGGGAGCCTCCCATTCTTCCTACTGGCCCTTAATAAATAAACTTCAGGATCCAAGTCAGAGGCACCAGCTGACGACCTGGAGGGCCCACGGGAAGGAAACTAGATACCACCCTCCCCAGTATTTTCTCACGATAGCTCCTGGGAGGGAGGGTTATTCTCACCTTCCAAGTGAAGTAAGTGAGAGGTAAAGGGAGCCACCAAAAGACACGCAGATCCGTGACTGGAGATCCAGAACCAAGCTCATGCCACAGCTACGGGGGCCCGGGACCAGGCTTGCCCCAGGGCTCTGAGCTCTTTGCAAAATAAGCTCTTAGGAAGACAACCGTCCAAAGATCTAGGGTACAAGTTCTCAGCCCAGAGGATTCTAAGGACCTCTCCATGGGACAAGAGGGAGGGACAAGCCTTCCCCTTCCCTGGACTGAGACTCAGGCTAGCTTTTTGCCCTGCTGCTGGCAGACAGCTGGGGTGGAAGGAGGGAAAGGCAGAAGAAACTGAGCAGTAAATGAAGGAGAAGGAGAGAGGAAAGGGAGACACAGAGAAGGAGAAAGAGAGGAAGGAAGGAAGAAGGAGGGAGGGAGGAAGGGAGGGAGGGAGGGAGGGCGGAAGACAGGCAAGTGGGCATTTACCTTGGAGGGAAGAGTGGGTTCTCCATGGAAACAAAAGTGCCTGTTTGTCTTAAGATGGCACTAAAGAGGAAAATTGTAAATCACTTCCACCCAGGAGGCAGGCATGATTGCCCTGGCTTTGACAGTTGAATTTGAAAAACATTCCTATCCATCACCCCAGGTGCTATGGGGGCTGTTTTTAAAAAGGCAGGCCCCACACACCCTATTTTATTGTATACATTCCTTTTAGACCAATAATATCCAGGGATCATTTTATCTCTTCCTCCATCTTCGATTGCAAAGAAAAGGAGGGAGGAAGGGAAGGAGGCCAGAGGGAGAGAGAGAGGGAAACACGAACAAACAGGGAGATGGGGGCAAAACTTATTTACCTGTCATGACAGCAGGAAGGGGCTTTCACCCAGACAGAGGTTCTAGAGGTGGACAGACTTACATGTGAAACTCAGCAGCCCTGAGCCAAGCAATGGGGTCTGGGAAAGCACCTTAGACTCTGACCCCCTCTCCGGGGAGGAGCGTGATTTAGCACATGCTCTCATCGGGTTGTTGTCGACTTAACTTAAATATGGCTTCTGTGAAAGAACGAGGGGGCCTAGTGAGGGGCCTAGTGAGGGGCCTAGTGAGGGGCCTAGTGAGGGGCCTAGTGAGCCTGCATGAAACTCCTTCTTCCTTCTCAGATGGGGCATCTGTACGAAAACACCCTCTACCCTTCTCAAGGTAGGAATCCCTCCTTCCCCAGAGGTGACACCAGTCCTGATGTACAGTCTCTCATTCCCTTCCACGCTCTCACAGCCCCCTAGTCAGGAACCACATATGTCCTAGCTCTTCTCCATTTGCCCCCGGCCCCACCCGATTCATTGTCTGCGCGCGAGGAGTTTGGCTCCAATAGGTGGCATGTCCCAAAGCTCCTTGTCTTCTGGCTTCTTTTTTTTTTTTTTTTTTTTTAAGATTTTATTTATTTATTTGACAGAGAGATCACAAGCAGGCAGAGAGGCAGGCAGAGAGAGAGGAGGAAGCAGGCTCCCTGCTGAGCAGAGAGCCCGATGCAGGGCTCGATCCCAGGACTCTGAGATCATGACCTGAGCCGAAGGCAGCGGCTTAACCCACTGAGCCACCCAGGCGCCCCATGTCTTCTGGCTTCTGATTGGCTCAGCCAGGAGGAGGGCCTGGTGAGAGACCGGTGGAGGGGAGAAAGAGGGATGGGGCTATTTCTTCCCTCTCCCCATACCTGCCGCAGTTCTGTGTTCTGGAGCTCTGCTGGGAGAACCCCTGTGAGGTCACAGCCCCTGCTGGGTTCCCACAACATTAGTGCCCTGCTTCAGGAACCGTCCCCCCACCCCCGACCTCGCTCTTTCCTGGAGGCCTCAGAGGTGCTGGGTTCCTTAACTCCTCCACACTGATTATATATACCCAGCAAAACACCCCAAAAGTTAATAGCTGAAAATATTAACCAGTATTTTGTTCATAAGTCTGTGGGTTGGCAATCTGAGCTGGGCTCAGCTTGGACGTTTTGCTCAGAGTGGTTCTGGCCAGACTTCTCATACATTTGTAGCCACTCATGGTCACCTAGGGCTGGCTGGCTAGTCCTGGGTGGCCTCACGCATGAATCCGATGGGGGTGCTGGCTGGTGGTTGGGTCTTTCTCTCCAGGAGGCACATAATGTCAGCAGCATTTCCAAAGTGTGACGTGAGAAATTGAAAGGCTCCCAGAACCTACCCCAAGTCACTTTTGCCAGAGTATCTCACCAAGGCAAGTCACAAAACCAGCCCAGATTAACAAGGATGGAAAAACAGAGTCCACCTCTGATGGAAGGAGCAATGTGGGAATCTGTGGACACAAACCAATCAACCACACCTGCCAGCCCTATAAGGGGTCCCATCCTTTCCTTCTCTCCAGTATTCCAAGTCTGCCTCTTATCTCTTCCTGAGACCCCGACGGACACAACATATAATATTACTTGTGACATCCTGCTATGTATCTCTCCTTCAAATGGCTTTTATGCTTAACGGTGTTTCTAAGATTCTCTTCCATTTAATCCATGCAGCTCTAATTCATCTATTTATACTTCATTTATTCTCCTTGTATGTGTTCACTTTGTCCATTCTCCATTCTCTGTGGATGGACATTTGGCTTAGCAGTTTTTTGCTATTACAAATGCTACATTTTGCCTTTGCACATGAGCATTCTCTGGGGAGTATAATTAGGAGTAAAGTTGCTGTAGTGTAATACTGCCGAATTACTCTCCAAAGCCAATATGGTTTTTAATAGACCAAATACAACTTGAGAGCTGAACGAAGATGAAAAACCGGGTTCACCTTACGTTAGGCAATTAGCTGTGTTTCGAAAAACTGCAGCACTGTCTGGTTGGAACGGACCTCCCACCCAATATAAGAATCCTTTCAATGGTGTTCCCAGGAGACGGTCAAACAATCCTTGCTTGAACTCTTGGAAATACACAGGGGAAGCTTGTTACTTTAACTGTGATTCCCTTTGCAGAGCGAGAATAATTTGGGGAAAAGAATATTCCTGTCCTCTTGCAGTGCAACTGTAGGCGGGGGTGCATGGCTAAAGGAAGAAGGAGCAAGAGACTATGAAGGTAGCAAAGCAAGCTGGGGTAGGGCACCGAGGGATCCACCTGCACCCACCAGGAACGTGCACTTCATCCCGAAGCGGCGGCGAGTCACTGAAGGACGGTTGGCCCAAAAGAAGCCCGTTCAGATTTGGGTTTTCTTCTTTTTAAGATTTATTTATTTATTTGGGAGAGACAGAGAGAGTGTGTGTGCGCATGCAGGGGGAAGGGTAGAGGGAGAGAAAGAGAGAATCTCAAGCAGATTCCTTGCTGAGCATGGAGGCCATCGTGGGGTTAGATGACCTAAGCTGAAATCAAGAGTCAGAAGCTTAACTGACTGAGCCACCGCAGATGCCCCCAATTTGGTTTTTTGTTGTTGTTGTTGTTGTTTTGTTTTTTTTTTAAGATTTTATTTATTTACTTGACATAGATCATAAGTAGGCAGAGAGGCAGGCAGAGAGAGCGGGGGAAGCAGGCTCCCTCCTGAGCAAAGAGTCCGATGCGGGGCTCGATCCCAGGACCCTGAGATCATGACCTGAGCGGAAGGCAGAGGCTTAACCCACTGAGCCACCCAGGCGCCCTGCCCAGTTTGGTCTTTAAAAAGTCATTTTATCTGTAGTACCTAAACTGGAGGCAGAGGGACCAAGGAGGGAACAGTTACTGTGACCCCCAAATGTCACAAGTGGTGAGATTTTAATGAGAGGGAATGGAACTTGTGGAGGCGGTGGAAGCTACAATCTGGCCTAAAACTTCCATACAGTACTTACCTGGCCTGCTAACCTCCTTGAACATTTGTTTCTCGTTATCTGTAAAACAAGAATAATTATAGTACCTATTTCATAGGGTTGGTATGAAGATAAAATGAGCTTTTTTTTTTTTTTTTTTTAAAGAGCTTAATGCCTGGCTCATAGTGTGTGCTCAGTAAATGTTAGCTATCCTTATCGTTCAAGAATTATTGATAAGACTTAATGACTATAGTAGTTACAGTAGGTTAAGCTGCTAAAACCAAGAGATCCCCAAATGCACTTATTCCCATGAAAGTCCAAGATGAGTGTCACTAAACCCCACATAGTAGTTTAGGGCCCCAAGTGGGTCCACTGTCACCTTCCAGCCTGAGGTCAGATCTTGACCAATAGGATCCTTCCATGGTTCATCACAGAGTCCTCCAGTTCTCCTGTGACCTGAACACTCCCCGCCCACACACTTCCAGCCCCTTATCCTCACCCTGAATGTGTCTTCAGCAGCAGATTGTGAGGGAAATTAGAGCCGTGCTCCTCTATTAAATCTCTGAGTCGTACTATTGAAGTAAGTGTTTACGAGGAATAAATACATCACCAGAAAACATCACTTCCCTTTCCCTCATCCAGCTTGAGGAAAGGGAAAGAGGCTCATCTACTTAATAAAACCCCCCTCCCGCCCAACACACACACACACCTGGGTGTGAACACAGCACTGCTGTTCATACTCAGCGGGAGAACCAGGCACGTGGCCACATCTAGCTCCGCAGGATGCTGGGAGATGCAGTCTTCTCTCTCCACCAGAGCTGCTCAGCCTCCATGCTGGAGAAGTCTTTGCCATGGGGGCTGTCCTGCACATGGTGGGACGCAGGGTAGTGTCCCTGGTTTCTATACCAGACGCTAGTCACACACGCATATACACAGAGGTCACGACAGCCAAAAACATCTCCAGGCATTGCCCAATATCTCCTGTGGGGAGGGAGGGGTTTGGCAAATGTGCCCCTGGGTAAGAGCCACTGCCCTACAAAGGAAGGAGAGAAGAGATTGGGGAGGGCGCAGTTGGCCACCCCTGCAAGAGAGAAAAATCAGCTAAGCTAATAGTTTAGCTCAAATCTTAGTCTCCCCTAGAATGAGCTCCCTGAAGGAGATAGGAATCTTGTATATTTTGTTTCCTACAGAAGTCCCACCCTCACCCGCTCCGCTGCACCCAGAGCAGAGCCTGATCCCCAGCAGGCATCCCATGCCCGGCTGCCAAAAAAGTGAATGTGCTCTGTGGACTGGACCAACCGCCACCATGCAAACTTGAGTGCTTTCCAAGAACCAAGTGCTGCACTTATAAAGGATGCCCTCCCTCCTTGTGTCAGGAAGTAGTCCTCATAATGAGAATAATTATTTCCAAAGGCCAGACCCAGGAGAAGAAGGAAATCCCACAGGGTGTCCCCACCCCCACCTAAGTCTGGAGGAGCTGAGAATCTGGAACTAAAGAAAAGAGGTTCCAGCTCGGGCTGCTAGTCCTTCACTGCTGGTTTCCTCCTCCTGAGGGCCCCCCAATACCAGAGCTTTACAGACCCCCCCCCACAGCGCCTTCTGCCAAGCCACTGTGTTCTCTGAAGGAAGACCGAGAAGACCAGAGGCAGCCCCCCGCAATTTTTCATCCATTAAGCGAGGCTCCGTGGGGTTTTAATTCACCCCTCCATGTCAGAGGCTCCGTTCCTTCTCTTAAGTGTCTCCCCTCCTCCTGGCTCTGACATCTCTGTCAACGGGATGGGGTGGGAGATGCAATGACATTACCGTCGCAACGGACGAATCTAATGGCTGTATTGATTTCTTGGTCACATCTGCTCCAAGGGAGCCACAGAGAAATCAGCCCCTCAGGGTCTGGAAAGATAAAAGAAGAGGAACATAAGTGGACTTTTTTTTTTTTTTTTTCCTTTTGGGAACTAATAACTACAAACAAATTAGCGTTCGAGTCCATGTTACGGGAGACCAAGAAATACACGCACAGCGGTCTAGGCATGTAATGTGTGATGCAGAAGAAGCCGACCACCAACATATCCTGAAAAAGAACCTGCAAGTGATTCAGGCAGGGCCATTAAAGGGGCAGACAGATTATATAGGTAATGAGAAGACACTCACTAGCTATGTGAAATTAAAATCTCTGAGCCACAATTCCCTTACCCATAATGTGGAGCTGCTAACATCTACCTTGCTGGATTATTAAGAAGAATAAAGACTCAGGGCGCCTGGGTGGCTCAGTGGGTTAAAGCCTCTGCCTTTGGCTCAGGTCATGATCTCAGGGTGCTGGGATCGAGCCCCACATCCGGCTCTCTGCTCAGCCGGGATCCTGCTTCCCGCCCTCTCTGCCTGCCTCTCTGCCTACTTATGATCTCTTTCTGCCAAATAAATAAATAAATCTTTAAAGAAAAAAGAGTCAACAGGTGTGAAAATATCATGCAAAGTCTCTGCGACATACTGAAATCCCAAGATTATTTTTGCTTCACAGGGGTAAAGAAAAGTGGATACCCAGGCTATATGTGTGGTTTTAAATATGAACATTGATGAGAAGTAAAAGTTAGGATAATATCAGAACAGCCTTCTATACATAGTATTGGAAAAGAATAAAAATAAAGTGATTTGTAGTTCCTGCATGACATAGCCAGCAACAGCCCATGTGTCCATCTAAGGAGGTCTCATGGAATGAATGCCAGTTTCAGCCTTTCCAAACCCCAATGTCTGCCCCATCTTATGCCACAGGGCCACCACCAGCACACAAAGTGCTATCCTGGCCTGCCCTGGAGAGAGCAAACTTCCTACCCTACCACCCCCAAGGGGCCAAGGAAGCAGAAGATGAGATAGAAAGGAGACAGATTAAGTTCCAGAGTCACCTTGCAAAGCAAGATAAGATGTCAGCTGCCAAAGAAATCAAATTCCTGAAAGAAGAGGGATGGTTTTGGCCAAATGTTGCCATCGGCAGCATTGGCTTAGTGGGGCAATCATTTTGACTCCCATTCTTCTCTAAGATGTTGGCTGGTGGGGAAAGGCCTCTTTCTTTCTTCTTCCCTCCCCTTCTTCCCTTCCCCTTTTTCTCTCTCCCCACCTCCTTGATTTCCAGGCACTGATCTAGGCACTGGAGTTCAGGAGACCTTGGGACATTCACTCTGAAGCAGAGCAGCAAACATGGCAGTTGAGAAGTCTTTGATGACTCTAGGACCGGTCCAAGGGACACAGGTGCAAATGGAATCTTGCTGCATTTTTCAGAAGACAACTTCACTGGTCACTTTTAGTTTGGTCAAGCAGGACCAGGGAAAGTTTTCTGGTTCAGAAGGTTACAAAAATCCAGATATGCTGATTTAAAGTAGCTCTTCCCCAACCCGAACCTCTAGGTGATACGAATGCAGATTTGGTTTCATGCAAGAGAAATAAAGGCCTAGGTGAGCATCTACAATATCCTAGACATAGGGGACAGATTCCGACTTGAGCAGTATTCAAGTATTCATATTCAATAATATTATTAAGCTCCTACTATATGGTAACCATGACATTAGGAAATGGGTTCAGAGCAATAAATCCAGTGGGGAAAGGGGCAGTTTTCTGCTCATAAGTTATTCACAGAAATACAGAAAAATAAACAACTTCAAAACAGGAGTGGTAAATTCAGTGGGAATGGCAAGGAAGGGCTGTCTACAGCATGAGTAGTTGTGAGCTCAACAAAAACTTTGTTAAATGAATGAATGAATAAGTAGGTACGAATGAATGAATGAATCAGTGAAAGATAGGGGCTGCCCAGCAGAAGGAACATCCAGTGCAAAAGCAAGGGGGTTGCCAGACCATCAAAATTGTCAGCAAGTAATCGTGGTGGGTGTACCGGAAGGTTGAGAAACAGGAACAAGAATAATGATGATAAGAGAAAGATGCCTAGAGGCATTTGAGTGTTTTCCTTGCACTTGGCACTGTTCAAAGGGCCTCAGGTGCATCATTTCATTGAATAGCCACAATACTATTAGCCCCACTGCACAGATGGGAAAATTGAGGTATAGTGAAGCTAACAAATTGCCCACAGCCTTACACTCCACAGATGATGGAACTGGGACTCGAACCAATGCCAGAGTCTTCAGTCTTCACCTCTGGACCTTGGGGAAGGCTCTGCACGTCACAGGAAGATTTTTAGACTCAGTCTTGCAGTAATGAAGAAGCCAGTAGAGAAGCCATATGGTTGGGCGCCTGGGTGGCTCAGTGGGTTAAGCCGCTGCCTTCGGCTCAGGTCATGATCTCAGGGTCCTGGGATCGAGTCCCGCATCGGGCTCTCTGCTCAGCAGGGAGCCTGCTTCCCTCTTTCTCTCTCTCTGCCTGCCTCTCCGTCTACTTGTGATCTTTCTCTGTCAAATAAATAAATAAAATCTTAAAAAAAAAAAAAGAAGCCATATGGTCTTTTCTTTCAAACATCTCACATCCTACAAGGAGAAATGGACATGGCAGAGGCCTTCAGAGTCTACACGGGGCATGACCGGTGCTGCAGTGCAGGCATAGGTGAGAAGGCATACCTATGCCTCTGCTCCAGAATGAGGGCAAATCGTACACTCATTTGACTGATGGATGAAGGGTTCATGGAGCTTTACTCGAGCTGAATCGAGCTGAATCGTCGAGGGACGACAGGGAGCTCAGGCAGATGTCCCAGTATCTACAAAGGCAGGAAAGCTGGAACTCACAGATGTTTGAGGCAGCTGCGTTTGGAGCATTCCAGAGCACTGGAGAAGGAGTGGCAGGAGTGTCGTGTTTTCCACTTGGACAGAGTTTGTCTGTGGCCCTGAATCCAGGGTTTAGACATTGAAGAAGCAGTAGCCAGAGAGTTCCATGAATGCTGGAGAGAGCAGCCCTGCATTGATTGCTTCAGGTGGTAGAAGTGAAACTCGTGCAAGAAACCCCTGAAAACACACTGGGAGCTTTCAAAGTGCTTGACAGCTGCTCCACTGAGCACCTGGACTTCTACAAGGCTGAAGGCTGATGGCCACAGGATAGGTTGATGGACCCAAGAAATGTCTCTTTCCTCTTTTCTTTTCTCAATTTTTATGGGGAAAAAAAAAATCAGTTCCATGACACTGGCTCGTATGAGAAAGCCCACTGAAAGCACCTGAACCAGGGAGAAGGCAAGAGATGAACGGGGAAAGCACCTGAGATCAGGTCCCATCCTGGCCCCAACCCATCTGCATGCTAGGCACACCATCAATCCCTCCTGGGGAAGACTACATTTCCCAGCCACCTCTGCAGTTGTTTTGGGCCATGGGACTGAGTTTTGGCTAATGGAGTGTGAGGAAAGGGCAGAAAAGCCACCTCCAGACCTAGCCATTTAAAACATCTCCCTTCCAAGGTGACTTGGGGGAGTCACATGGTCCAAATGGTGCATGGATGGGAGAGCCAGCTCACTCTGGTAGGGCTGTGACTTGAGCAAGAAATACGTTTCTTTCATTAATCCACTAACAGTTCAAGGGTCTGCCATGGCTACAACATGGATTCTCCGGTGGTTCTAAGCATGAAGTCAGCTTCACCTGAGAATCTGTCTGAGAAGCAGATTCTCCAGCTCCACCCAAGACCGACGAATTAGAAACTCTGCACATGGGCTCGGAAACTGTCTTCAGTTGATCATGATGTGGCTAAAGTTTCCAGACCATTAGCTCACTCTAATATGCTACTGCATGGCCTTCCTCTTTTGAGCCTTAGTCACCCCTTCTGTCAACCCCTTGCTGGGTTCACGTCAGGGGAAATGGTACTATGTGATGGGTTGTGTATAAGGAATCTAGCTCAGTGGCCCCCACACAGTCAACGTGCATTGTTCTCTCCCTTCTTCCTGCCTGGAGTCTGATGCCTGGGTGAGTCAGAGAAATAGAAGGTAGGATTCCTGCCTTCGGCACTGGGGTGGGGGAAGGGGGACCCCCTCCCAGATGGTCTTCAGTGATCCTGCCTCCCTGTGTTCAAGCCCTGTGTAACCCTCTTCAGTGTGTGTGGCCTGGACCTAGTGAGGCCCATCTAATGAACAGAATATGCTAAGGCCCTGCTCCATTCAAGGCTCAAGGGCAGAAGTCTTTGCTCCTTGCTCTGTGGAGCCTCTGGTGGCTCCACACATTCCTTGGCTTGTGGCCATTTCACTCCAGTGTCCTCCTCCATCTTCCCATGGCCTCCTCCACTTCTTTGTCTTCTCTTTTGTCTCCTGTAAGGACACTTGTCATTGGATTTAGGCCACCCCGGTGATCCAGGATGATCTCATCTCAAGATCTTTCCCTTCATTCTATCTGCGAGAACCCCTTTTCCAAATGAACTCACATTCATAGATTCTGGGATATGGACATACCTTTTTGGAAGCCACCGTTCAGCCCACAATATGGCCCAGGGACAGGGATGGGTCTTGTTCAACATTATATACCCCCTGACCAATACGCCTAATGCCATGCTTGACAAAAAGTAGAAATTTGATAGAGTTTTGTTGAATGGAAAGGCATCAGAGCATAGCATTTAAGTGCCTGGGCTTTAGAATTAGCTACACCTCAACCACTAACAAACGATGTGACGTTAGGCAAATTACTTAACCCCTCTGAACCTCAGTTCCCTCCTGTGGATGTTTTCTTTGTTTTTTTTTTTTTTTTTTTTTTTTTTTTTTAGGAGGGATTTCCTTTTTTTTTTTTTAAGACTTTATTTATTATTTAATTGACAGAGAGATCACCAGTAGGCAGAGAGGCAGGCAGAAAGAGAGAGGGGGAAGAAGACACCCTGCCAAGCAGAGACCCCAATGTGGGGCTCGATCCCAGAACCTTGAGATCATAACCTGAGCCAGAGGCAGAGGCTTAACGCACTGAGCCACCAAGGCGCCCCTCCTGTTTTAATCATACCTATTTCATGGGGTTATTATGAGCACTAAGCTTGTAACTGGAAAGCAGATCCACCTGGCACCCAATGGGGGTGCAAAGTGCAGACACACACAGGGCCCATGGGGAGTGATCAATAAGGGCTCTCGACTCTGACTAGCACGTTGGTGATTGTAGTTGCTGTGGTTCCCACTCTTACAAAGCCTCCCAGCAATTTGCTCTGACTGCCACAGGAGCCCCTTCCCCTTCTCAGAATCCCTGGGGTTACCCAGAAGCCCTTCTTCGAGTCATCCATGGACACAAATGGCAGTTCTGCCCTCCCTCTTCTCTCCCCACTGCCCGGCTCACCTCCTCTAGGGACACCTCCCAGAGCAGGGCTGGCAGCAAGCCTGCCTGGGCCCCTCATTGTTATTCCTGGCACGAGGTAACCCTGCCAGCATCCTCAGAGGCCCGTAAAATTACCCACAGTTTGTCTTTCATCAGAGCAGCTTGAAGCCCCGTGGCAGCCTCCAGAGGAGACAGTGCCCCAACTGGGTTCTGGGAGCCGGCTACTTCCCAGGATGGTCTGGTATTGTGCAAAGCAAAGGGAGCAAGTGTGAACTGAAAAAAACCCCTCTGGGCACTGGCTTGAGGACCGCACATTTCCAGCTACCAGGGAGACACAAGGATTTGTGTATGGAGAGATGTTTTCTGGAATTTTCTGGATGTCAGTGCTCTGAGTCACAGGCAAGTGGGGTCTGCAACTCCACTCTGCTACTGAGCAGCTGTGTGACCTTGGGCATCTCATTTAACCTCTCTGTGTTTCGGTTTCTGCCTCTCTAAAACAGAGTGGAGGTAGTAGCATTCACTTTACAGGGCTGCTGGGAGGATGAAGAGGATAATGCAGACGTAGATGGCAGCACATGTCTCTGACAAAGGACTGGTACCCGGAACAGACTAAGAACTCCTACAACTCAGGAATAAGACAAGCAAACTCCCTCCCCAAGTGCAAAACGTCTCCGACACTTCACAAAAGAAGGTATCTGTAATACATACATAACAAGGTGCTCGATGTCATTAGTCATCAGGGAAATGCAAATGACAACAGCAAGATACCATTTCCACCCACCGATCAGAGTGGCCAAACGAAAAGCACCATCAATACAGAATGTTGGTGAGGATGTGGAGCAACTGGAACTCTCACACTCTCATGGCGGGAGTACAGTAATGATGCGACCCCTTGGAAAAACCATTTGGCAGCTTCTTATAAAACTAAAAATACACTTAATATGTGACCCAACAATTCCACTTCTAGGTATTTCCCCAAGACATAAGTCTACGAAAAGGCATGTACATGAAAGCTCCCAGCAGGCTTACTCATAATCGCCCAAAATGGAAAACAACCCAAATGTCCATCAGTCGACAAAGGGATGAACAGAATGTGTGTGTCCAGACAATGGAAGAGTGGACAACAATAGAAAGGACTAGAAAGCTACTGGGTGAATACCATTACACTCCATGAGCGAAGGAAGCCAGATGTGAAAGAGAACTGCATTCATAAATTCTAGAACCAGGAAACAAACCTGTACCACCCGAGGTGACAGAAATGAGAGCATCCGTCACCTGCATGTGAGGGTGGTAGGAGAGCAAATGAGAAGAAGCTCCAGCACATTTCTGGGGGGAAGGAAATGTCCTGTATTTGTATTTGGGGTGATGTGTGGGTACGTGAGGGTGACGGCTGGGTATACGAGTGGACACATTTTGTCAAAACTCTCCAGACTTGGTACCTAAGGTCTTTGCATTTTGTCACATGTAAATTTTATCTCAGTAGAAAAGATCAAAGGGGTGCCTGCCTGGTTCAGCAGGTAGAGCACGTGACTCTTGATCTCAGGATCCCGAGTTCAAGCCCCATGTTGGGCCTCGAGCTTACAGGAAGGAAGGAAGGAAGGTTGGAAAACAAAAGAAAAGACCAAAAGGCCTTGTGTATACAGAGTGCCCAGCAAGAGGGCCAAGCTCAGAGACGGAAGTCAGTCAATGTCAACTACCATAAGGAAATGAGAAACATGAGTAAAAAGTCATATACTCAACTACATGTTGGGGGTTCAAAGAGCTAATCTGGACTCTGACCCTCACTAGTCTTGTCCCCTCTGAGACATGTGGCAAAACACACCCAAAGGACCCCTAGGCTAAGTCTTCTGTGCCCTGCCGCCACCTTCCTGCACATTCTCCTGTCAACAGAGAAGCAGAAGTGTGTCAGGCTCGGTAAAGATGCTGTGCTTAGAGGGAGCAGAGCCAGTGGGTGGAGGGGTAACTTCGGGGGTGTGGTGAGAACTGGTGTACTAACAATAAGGAGGCATGGATGCCTCACTGGGTCCAGCGCATAAGCTGCCACATCCAGGGGTTTCAAAGATGCCCAAGGCAGCAGTGGAAAAGAGACTAGCCCAGCTGCTTGGGGAGCGGGCTCTGGAGGACAGGACAGTTTCCCAGGTAAGGGAATAGGCTGAGGCCCCACTGTCCCCAGACTCCTATCTAATCCCAGGCCACCTTTCCCCCTTACTGAGCTTCCCTAGAGGGCTCCTCCCGCATCCCTCACTCTTTCTGGAATGTTCCACCTCCGGGATGTGTCTTGGCTTGCACAGAAGCCAGGAGGCATTGCCCTCAGTCAGGCACACAGTCTATCCCACTCTATCTGAGGCCTCTCCCTCAGATCTGAAGGTGCCGATCTGCGGTGGGTTGTGGGATCAGCCTGCGGTTGTTGCTTATTCTGCCCTAAGGAGCCTCATCTGTTCCACAGGACACAGGCCAGAGGAGCAGCTCTCCCGTCCATGGCTCTGAGGTGCCTGCAGCGTGGCTGTCAGCCTCCCACTGCTCCAGCCATGCCCTGAGGCTCCTCCCAGAAGTCACGGGGGCAGCAGCGCAGGGAGCCAAGCCATGCTAGCAGGGCCTCGCTAGTGGCACCCTGCCCAGCCCATGAGGTCCACCTCTCCTTCCTCCATGGCCTGGCCCAGCCTCACCAGCCTCGGAGATGCTGCATTTGCATAGAGTAATTGCCCCCGGTGTCTGTTACAAAGAACTCTTTGCGTCTGAAGATTATAGCTACAGAAGAAGGGGAAAAAATACCATCTCCCTATCGCCCGCTACCAAACAGGGCTGTGGGTTGGGAAACGGCCCACATTTGGGATGCAGATCCTACGAAGCCCTTAGGAGGCTCTGGGGAAGGCATCTTTGTGGAAAGCAGCAAAAGTGCCATCATCCGGGTTTTCGTCGAAAGACTTTGTTTCTACCGGCGAATCAAGAGCCAGAACAAACTGCACCGAGTTACTGAACTCCAAGTAAGCATTTTGGGGCGGGGGGCTGTCGACGGGAAAGGCAGCTACCATTTCCACCTATGACATGCAAGTTACCAGGGCTGGCTACATGACTAGCAAGGCCTACCCAGTGCAAAACGAAAACGCGGGGCCTCTTGTTCAAAGAGGATGAAGCCAAGCTTTTTACTTTATTCTTCAATCTCTGTCTTGATCTGTTTTAAGCTGTTTATTTGCTATTTAATATCTGTTTGAGGATGCATGTGGGGCGTGTGCAGCCCCTCACAGATGCCCATGGCCCTGCCCCCGTCACACTGTCCCTTCCTGTGCCTATGCCCTGGTCCCCACCAGGAGCAAAGGGCAGATGCTTAAGGTTATGATACTGTTGGCCAACACAGGTGCAAGGCCTTGGCCAAGTTTCAACTCTTCCCCATTTATGAAATAAGGATAGACCCAGCACCCCCGTGACAGGCTGATTTGAGAATCAGATGATCTAATGATTGCTGAGTCTTAGATGGCACTGGCTACACACCCTCACACGGTTCTATGTACCTTACAAATATAACTTCACTCAACACTCATAACAAGCTGGCAGGTGGGTTTCCACTTTATGAAAGAGAACACTAAGGCACAGAGAAGTAAAGCAACTTTCCCAAACGCACACAGCTGGTAAGTGGGGAAACATCATAGCCAAGGTTCGAACCTGTCCACCTAGCTCCAAAGTCTGCATCTGGGCCCACCCTGCACAGCTCAGGCCCTTAGTAAGTCAGGAAGGCTGGTTACTGCTTCATTTGTTGTCGTCCTCACAGTGAGCCAATGAGGTGGGTTTTACTCTCATTTGAGGTCACTTTTGAGAGGAAAACATGGAAGCTCAAAGGTGAAGAAACATATCCCAGGCCCCGAGCAGGACTGGCTCCAGGAAAGAAGAAGATGGGAGCTGAGGGGGAAGAGGAGAGATGGGAAGGAGGCGCCTCTGACAGTAGGGCCCTGCACAGATGCCTTGGAATTTTCGATGTAGGCTCTGCACTCCAGATAGATTTGGAAGGTTTGAGTTTGAGGGGCATAGAAGGACGGTGGCAAGCCCCAGGATGTACTAAAGTCCTTGATTATCAAGGCAAGGCACCAGCTTGAAGATCACTGAATCGGAGTTTTAATTTTACGGTTGGGGAAACCAAGCCTCGAGGAGGGGAGTGGCTAGCCTCGTGCCCAGAATCAGGAAGCACAGTCCTAAGACAGGATGACAACCCCCTTCCCCAGCCAGAGTGCTCACCAGGTCTGTGGAGTGTCCTGAGCACACCCCAAGGGTCCTGGGTCCATAAATCTAATACCAAACCCCTTCCCCACAGCCTCCCCACAGGCTCCTGGATTCCCCACAGACAGTCCCAGTCACAGCCAAATCCTTATAAAATAAACTTCTTGCTGTTAATAAGCAATTTCTGGGTAGGGATGCTTTTATCATCTGTAGAGCTAGAGGGGGAAAAAAAAAACCCACTAACTTTGAAGTCAGATAGACCTAGATTTGAAAAGGGTTCTATACTTCTTGGCTGTGTGATCTTAGTCAAATCACTTAACCTTTCTGAGTTTCAGTTTCCTCATCAGTAAAATAGCTCTGAAGTGAGATCACTTCATGGCGAAGGTGGATTCTGGAACACCCTGAGTGGAAAGGAAGATACAGGCTGTAAACCTGTCCTCTGTGTGGCTGGCCAACCCCACTGTAGGTGCTTAATAAAGGCCATTCTGAAGCCAGTAGAGGCCAGACTTATGTATCATGGGACAGATGAGTTTCAGAGGAGCTGTCAGTTCCAGAAGCACCTAAAAGCACCTACCAGAAATCTCCATCAAAAGCCCAAGAAGGGAAAATATCGCAGAATTTGGAGAGGTCCAAAATAGGGCCCGCCATTCATCATGAGCCAGGAGACAAGACTGGGAGGTCCAGGGGCCAGGTGGGCAGGAGGGAGGCTGAGGAGGAGGGGAAGTGTGAAAGGGCTTCCATTTTTGGAGGTTTTTCTTTTTTCTTTCTTGCTTTTTTTTTTTTTTTTTTTTTTTTTTTTTTTTTTTTTTTTTCTGTTTAAGGTGTTGCTAACCGATTGGTAAAAGTCAAAGTCATTTTTGATTCTTGGCAGGAAAACACATTCAGGCTAAAAAGTAAGAATAGACCCTCATTTGGAAAGTCCTCACCGGCCTTCAGTCTCTCTTGTGTTACAGCAACTGACTTGGGTTGAACAACTCAATTTGAATAATTGAACTTTGAGGATTTCCAGGGGAAGCACCCAGGGTAATCTTCTGACTAGGGGCTTCTATGACACAAACTGCTTCTGTAAGTCCAGAAGATTCCCCCGGACTGCCAATGCATGCATCCGACAACTACTTTATTGAGTGCCTACTGTGTGTAGGTGCTCCATTAGAGACTGAGGACACACAGGAGGCCCCATGGACCCCGGCAGAGGGCTTACAGGCATTGGGGAAGCTTTCAAAACAGAATCACACATGGTAATAAGCAGCTGGTGGAGGAACAGTAAAATGGGCTCAGGTGTGTGACTCGGGGACTAGGTCATAATGGGAGGCTAGCAAAGCCCTCAGGGAGGTGGCATTTAGGAGGAGAACTGAGGGATGAAAGGGAGGGGTGTGTGTGCTTCCTGGGGTGGCCGGAGTTCCACAGGTGGGGGGGCTTAAAACCATAGAAATTTATTGTCTCGCTGCTCTGGGGGACAGACGTCTTGAAGCCCAGGTGTCCGGAGGGCCATGCTCCCTGTGACACCCAAAGGGCGAGGACTTTACCGGCCTCCTCTAGCCGCTGCAGGTGGCCAGCAACCTTAACATATCGCACTGCTCGCAGGCGCACCCCCCCCCAATCTCTCCCTCCGCCTTCACACGGCCTTCTCCCCTGTGTGGCTGTCTCTCTTACAAGGACACTGTCCCTGGATTAGAGGCCACCCTAATCCAGAATGATGCCATCAACGCTGGGGATTATGTCTGCAAAACCCTATCTCTAGATACAGTCACCCTGTAGGACGCCCACGTGTCTTTCTGGAGGCCCCGGCTCTATGCAGTACACAGAGCAACACAGGTAAGTGAGCGCCCAGCCAAGCCGGGAGCTGGAGACGGGGCTGGATGAGCAGGAGAGGGACACAGAGAAGCCAGCGTGTCTGGACCATAGTGAGGGGAGGGGAAAGGAGGCTCAGGAGACACAGAGGAACCGTGGGGAATTCACCAGCTCCTCCCGCTCTGAGATGGACATGCCTTTTCCAGCTTGTGCTCAAGCGGCCCTCAAGGATTCTGACACACAAGCAGGGACCCAGGGCCCCCGCATCTCCATAGGCAGACCCACCACACCTGTGACTGGCCTGCCGCTCCAGAGAGCTAGAGGTGAGGCGGGAACTTTCCAGCAATGATATGCTCTCTGCTCTGCAAAAACCAGAGGCTGGAAGTGTCCTGTTTACTGTACATGGCTGCCTGAGTGCATCCTGGCAGGCAGCCAGGGAAACCAGCAAGCGTCTTCCTTTGCAAAAAATATGGCACCTTGGCTATATATATATATAAAATATAGTTTGGTCTTTGAAAGATATATATACACACATACATTTTATATATATCTTGATATACATCCCATGTATGTCTATGATATATATGCCTGAAACTTTCAACCATATATAAATATACAAAACACATGTATTTTATCACTTTACGGTTTATTTTCTGTGCTGGCTGTCTTTGGTCTAAGGTCATTCATTCATTCATTCCACAAATATTTACAGAATGCTACTATGTCACAGGTGTGGTTCTTGGCAGGGGCTAAGACAAAAATCAGGCCCCCCCGCCCCCCCCCCCCGGAGTTTCATCTCTGGTGAGATAGGGGGAACTCATGGATCGACTCACAGAATTGTAAGGCATGCTAAAAAGGTGCCAAGAAAAATGGAGGAAAATAAAGGCAGGAAAGAGAAGAATGAGAGTTGCAGAATGGGAGGCGGGGGACGTTGAAATGTGAAATACAGTGGCCAGGGGAGGCCTGGCTGAGATGGTAACTCATAACCCCTGAACAAGTGAGTGAGCAGTGAGGAGAGCGTCCAGCAAGCAGAGAATCTGGAGTGTCTGAGAGAGGGCAGGGCAGGGTGACAGGCCAGTCAATGGGACAGAGGAGCTAGGGCACAACCAGGGTAGCAGGGCCGGGGTGCGCGGGTCTCCCAGACCATTGCAAGGCCTGCGGCTTTTGCCCTGAATAGGATAGGAAGCCTGCAGGGACTCTGAGACAGGAAGGTCACGTGCCCTCGGCTGATTTCAGAGGCTGACCCTGGCTTTTGTTTTGTGAACAGACTTAGAGGGACTATGGTAGACGCAGAGACCAGTCAAGGGCTGTTGTCCTAATGCAGGCAAGAGATGATGGCAGCTGGGACCCAGGTAGGGGCAGTGGGGAGGTGAGAGGATGTGATGCTCTGGATATGGTTTGCTGATGGTCTGGATACAATATAGTTGAGCGAACAGAACCCAAGGCTACCTGACTCCAAGGTTGTAGCCTGAGCAACCGAAAAGTTGGCATTGCCACGAATGAAGATGGAGACCACAAACAGGAAGACACAAAGGGGGTGGGATCAGAAGCCTGAGATGCTGGTGGGACACCCCATTGGCGACAAGGTAGATGTAGCCAGATACGAGTCTGGAGGCTGGGTGCAGCGACCCCTGTCCCCCACTTGTGCTCTGCCTCTCCAGGCCTCAGGAGGAGAAACACAACATGCCGCTCGGGCTCTTGAGAGGCCTCTCCTGCCAGCCTTGACCTAGAGGCCTCCTACGCACGCTCAGGCCCCAAGGGCTCTTGAGAGAACCTTTCCCCGAAAGACCTGGGAAGAGCTCACGGTTCAGCATGCCCCAATGGAAGCAAGCGCCAGTGGCTAGAGCGGGGCCATCTGCAGGGATGTGGAGAGCGGGATTCCAAGTGAGGCAGCCCTGGCAAATGCGGCAGACATGGCTCCCACCAGCAGCCAACAAGGTCCGACGCAGTCCCTGCCATCACGGCCACTGAGCTCTGGGTCTATGGGGCGGTCTGGGCACATGGCAATAGAGATACAACCCAGATGATGTGCCCAGCAAGATGTTTGGTGCTGTCAGCTTGCAGTCACAGAGGAAACCTCTGCAGGAAAGGGGTCAGTTGGTGAAGGGGAGCCCAGCAGGAGTCATTCTCATGCTGAGCACCTATTGTGCACCAGGAATGTGTTATCTCTACAGAAGATCCTCCCAGGCCCTCACCATTGCCATTTGAAAAAAAGAGGAGGGGCGCCTGGGTGGCTCAGTTGGTTAAGCATCTGCCTTCAGCTCAGGTCATGATCCTGGGGTCCTGGGATCCAGCCCCACATCTGGCTCCCTGCTTAGCGGGAAGTCTGTTTCTCCCTCTCCCTCTGCCTGCTGCTCCCTCTGCTTGTGCGCTCTACCAAATAAATAAATAAAATATATTTTAACAATTTTAAATTTAAAAGAGAAAAACAGGAATATTGAGGCACAGAGCATTAAGTAGCCTGTCCACAGCGGAACAGCTAGAAAATGGCTTCCGTCTTCACTTGTGGTCAGGAGGGGCCGGGGAGGAGGTGATTTGAGAAGCTCTCTGTTCCTCTTGGCAGCTGGTATTCTCACCCCTCCTGAGCCCCTGCGCCCAGGCTGTTGGTCACAGAGGCACCACCCCACCTGCTCAGCCTTGAAGTGCAACGTTTCCCCTGGTCTTCAACACCTCCACTGTGCCCTGCTGTTCCCTGTGATGCCAGAAAGCCTGGGGCTTCTCCCCAGCCTCCTGGGAGAGGAGGGTCTCAGACGAGGTTCTGGGGCTATGGAGGGGCCAGGGCTCAGGACCAGGAGTTAAGGGCATCTCCCACTGCAGCACCCTTGCCCCAAGGCCATGCACCAGGAATCCAATTCCATATTGGAGGGACAGGATGGGTAGAGAAGACAGAATGGAAGGGGGACACAGAGAATGCTTCAGGAAGGGAGACTCAGTGGGAACAACTTCAGGCGTGGCTCATGGAGATGTGTCCAGCCTCAGAGAGCAGGATGAAATAGGGTCCCACGCCACCATGTGGGGCAGAAAGGTAGAAAGGCACCACAGCCCTGGAAGCCCTACAGGAGATGAGCTTTCTTGGGGGTGGTGGGAAGGCAGGGGGAGGCTGGGGGAACTACACCCTTGAGGGTGCGGTATTTTCTGAAGTTCATCTCTGCAGTAAGAAACTCGGAATGGGCAGAGTATGGGCAAGTCCTAAAGCTTGACCTTGGCAGTGTCCAGATGCAAAATGGCACCATGCTTAAAAAGCATGGACTCTGAAGCTAGCCTTCCTATGTTTGAACCCTGGCTTTGCCATTTATAAGAGTCTCAGGTAAGTGAATTAGCCTCTCTATGCCTCAGTTTCCCCATCTTTACAAGGGATGATAATCCTACCTGACTCGGTGTTGATAAGAGACAAGAAATGAGTCTGAGCCTGAAGCCTTGCAATGGAGCCTGGCTGGCATATCAGAGGACTGTCTGGGCCAGGTGTCAGCAAGTGTTTTCTATAAAGGGCCAGAGAGCCAATGTTTCAGGCTTTGTTGTTAAAATTTTCAATGCTTTGGAAATGTAAAAGCCATTCTTAGTCCAAAATCCTTATAAAAACAGACCCCTGACCTGATCTAGATCACAGACTATAATTTAACAATCCCTGATGGAGACCAAGATTGAGCCTGAAGATCCAGATGTGGCTGGGGGTGGGGTCATGGTGGCCGGCTTCTTGTACCTGCCAGGGCTGGCCTAGGGACAGTGGTGGGACAAGCCCTAAGCACAGGCAGAATAGGACACTCGGCCAGGCCAGGTGATGCAGAGGAAGAGTCGTAGGACTGGGGGCCTGGGGAGGGCCAGGCAGGGCTACCATGTGCTCTCACTGAGCCTGGACCTCACCTGTCAGTGTCAGGGCCTCGTGATCTAAGAGTCACATGAGGCCAGAGCCTCTGAGGGCAGCAGGTGGTGCGACATTTACAAAGCGTGACCATTTATCTTCCCAACAAACATTTATGAGACATAGACTATGTTCCAGGTCCTGTTCTAAGCCATGTGACCAGGCTCCATGCCTGGACATCTGGGCTGGAAGCTGGTTCCTAGACTTGCAAGGATGCACTTGCTTCATTGGACTCAGCCTACAGCAGTTCCTGAGCCGTCTCTTCATTGGGGCTTAGGACTCTGGACACCTGTTACTCTGTCCTTGCAGAGGGAAAGGAAGAAAACCACCTGCTGAGCAGGAAATGGTAACAGAATGGTGACCCAGCCTTGCTCAGCCAGCATGGCGAACAGGAAGCCCTTGATTGATAAATGTTGCCCAGGAAGATGCCATCTACCACCCTCAAAGCTAAGGTTGCAAGAGGGTCCTAATGGTGGGCCCTGACCATCACAGGGAGGGTCAACATAAGGCAGAAATTGTTGACTATCTCTCTCCCAAACTGAGAAATGATTTATTTTATTATAAAAATATCTGACTCGTTCCTATGTTTCAGGCACTTGATCATAGGTAGTCTTTACTACAACCCAGTGTGGTATCATTGTTGCCATTCTACAGATTGGAACATTGAGGCTGACTGGGGGTAACTGAGGTGTCCAAGGTCATTCCGTTTGTAACAATGAAAGAAACCCATGTGCTCTGTGCCCCAGACACAATGAACTTCCTTTGGCTCCCAGTCAGTGCCTTGTCCCTTAATACTGAAGAGTAAGTTGTATCTAGTGGGGTCCTCCTTTTTTAATCTTGACTCACCACCCATAAAGTGTTATTCTCTGGGCTGACTCGTCACAGGGTATGTGGCCAATCCCTGATGAATACACCAGCATTACACAGGTGGCTAGAGTTTCTTCTTACACAGAAATGAAAGTCACACCACCTCACCCATGAGAACAGTGGGGCATTGCGAAGTCCGTTCTGAGCTTGCTGGAATCCTCCGGTGGAATAAGGCACCAAAAGAAAAACTAAGTATTTCAGAGAGGGCATTGAGCATGTGTTTTCCAAGCTAGCTGCTGGTTTTCAACTCGTAACTGCCCACACACCTGCAATCGGGGGGAAATGAGATCGGTGGTCACTGAAGGACAGGGTGGTCTTGACATTCAGAGCAGGGACCACAGGGATTTGCTTATAAAAAGCAAAAAATCTGCAAGGCCATACATTTCTCTCACAACTATTCAACTCCATGGCTGTGTCCATCCCCAGAAGCAACCATCACCCCAACTCTCCAGATGAAGAAAAGCAGCACAGAGGGTACATCCCGGAGCTTGTGAGGGGCAGAGCTGGGATTTGAGACCGAATCCCAAATCCTGGGTCTTGCCACAGCTCCGTGCCATCCCCCAAATCACAATCAAGACGCTGGATTCCAGCCCAGAGGCTGCCTCTGCCAAGCAGTCATCCTGCACTGAGCCAAAGTGTGGCTCCGGGCACCTTTTTGTGCAGTAGGGGCCCAGCTTCCAGAAATGCCCGAAGCCAGAAACGATGCCATGGAAACCACCAACCTCTGATAAATGCAAAAGAAGCTGCTCTGTAGGGCACCCCTGCAGGACTGCCCCCAGCCGTGTCTGGGACCCAGCCATCCCTGAGGCCGTGAGGGGCTACGATGTGGGCCCACCCACAGCAGCCGCACTGACCAGACAGGGAGGCCAACGGCCGGAGGACAGAGCTGACAAACATAGTCCTGCGGTCTGAAGGCTCGTCTGCACAGGGCACTGGTGGGAGTCAGTCTGTCGTTCTCTTTTTATGTTTTTATGTGGCTTGGACGCTGAAATAAAGGAGCTCTCTGTGGAAGGGAATGAAGATGGGAAAGGGAGAGAGTGCAGGAATGGACTTTTCTAGAGTTTCTCTTTGGTGCTAGGCACTTGAATTGAACATTTCATCCACACACCGTGGGGTGGGTATGCACTGTTGCTCCTGTTTCATAGACCAGGCATTGGCAAAGTTTCTTCATTAGGACCGAGTAGTAAATATTTTTTATTTTGTGAGCCATGCAGCCTCTGCTCCAACTGGTCAGCTATGCCTTATACACCGTGGGTGCTGTATACACCCTCTGTCGCCATATAGACCACTAGACAATGAGTGAGAGTGGCTGTGTGTCAACCAAACTCTGCTGATAGACACTCTGAATTTCCTATAATGCTCATGTGTTTTGAAATACCATCCTTCTTCTGAGTTTTTATTGTTTAAATGTAAAAATGAAAAATATATGAAAATGTAAAAATGTGGGGCGCTTGAGTGACTCAGTGGGTTAAAGCCTCTGCTTTTGGCTCAGGTCATGATCTCAGGGTCCTGGGATGGAGTCCCACATGAAGCTCCTACATCGGGGGAGCCTGCTTCTCCCTCTCTCTCTGCCTGCTGTTCTGCCTACTTGTGATCTCTCTCTGATTTTAAGTTTTTTTAAGATTTTGAATAAAATCTTAAAAAAAAAAAAGCAGAAATGTTTATATGTCAAGTTAGCTTACATTTGCATTTAAAATGTGCATGCAGGGGCACCTGGATGGCATAGTCAGAGGAGCGTGTGACTCTCGATCTCAGGGTCATGAGTTCAAGCCCCATGTAGAGATTACTTAAAAAAAGAAAGAAAGAAAGAAAGGAAGGAAGGAAGGAAGAAAGAAAGAATGAAAGGAAGGAAGAGAGAAAGAAAAGAACTTGGAGCACCTAGGTGGCCCACTGGGTTAAGACTCTGCCTTCAGCTCACGTCATGATCTCAGGGTCCTAGGATCGAGCCCCACATCGGGCTCTCTACTCAGCAGGGAGCCTGTTTTCCCCCTCTCCGCCTGCCTCTCTGGCTACTTGTGATCTCTCTCTGTCAAATAAATAAAATCTTAAAAAAAAGAAAAAGAGGAAAAGAACTAGCACAGGAACGACTCTATTAAAAAAGTAAATAAAATAAATAAAATGTACATGCAAAAATGTAAAATTTCAAATGCAAGTGACATTTGGGAATGTAACACCCGTTTTTAGTTTGTGGTCCCCACAAAAGCATTAGCGGATTGGAGGTCGCCCATAGGACATGGTTTGCTGACCCCTGTCTTAGATGATGTCACTGCAGTACGGGAAGGTTCAGCGCATTCCTGGGTCACATACGTCGTGGCTGACCCAGGAGTCTAACCAGGTACCTAGGTTTGCAAGCTCCTGGTGTAGAATTCCTAAGGGCAGTGTGGATGATAGCAAAAGCCTCCCTATTTTTGACAATTGCAAATAGAACCATAAAGGCATTCATTCATTCATTCATTCATTCACTGATCTTTCAAAATGTGCAAGACCTTCAGGTCAAGAGCCTCTTTTAAGCCTTACGGTAATTCTTCAGAGGGTTAGCAACTTACAGTGGTCATCCCCATTTCACAGATGGGAGAGCAGAGGGGTGGAGAGAAGCCCAAGTTCATTCCATTTTCTCATCTGCCTAGGCATTGTACGGGTGAGATCATTCCTTATGAAATGTGGCAACAAATAAGTAAAATACATAAAATGAGAAGGTTAAAAAACAGAGAGATCTTAAGGTTGAAAAATATGTACAATTGCTTCATATGGGGCCAACGGGCAAAGCTCAGGGTGAGGGCATTTGGGCTGAGCTGCATTTCAGCCATCCAAGATGGGTATCCTAGAGCAGCAAGAGAAGTACAAGGTCCAAAGAAGTGGATGGAAGAGTGTGTGGAGAGAAGGGGCTTCCCTCCTTCCAACAGCAGCCACAGACCCTGGGGAGGTGGGCCAGGCTGGCCCGAGGAGGACCCGAGGCCATGCCTAGAGGATGGCACTGGGAACTCCTGGGGGCCTCTGCTCCGCTGTGACAATGAAGCAATGGTCAGTGCCTGAGTTAAGGAGCACAAGACTAGGGAGTTTCAGAAAGTGCTGGAAGAGAGTATTGGAAAAGTGGGGAAAGAGAAAATTCAGCCCAACCGAGGGGCTGACTGCCAGCTGGAAATTCTCAGCTTTTGAGTCTGCAGCCCTCGGGGTGCTGGGAGCTATAGTCAAGCCCTCCCTGTAGCCCTGATGGGTAAGGGGGGGTGGGAGGTGGCCGGCAGGCAGGTTGAGCAAGAGGAGAGCGCTAATTTGGAACCCTCTGGGCCCCAGTTTTCTCAAACCCCCCCCTCCTTTCTGATCCTCACACCCTCACGAGGGCAGCAGTCAGCAGCCCCACTTGGCATAAGGAAGCTAACACTCTGAGGCCGAAAACTTCAATTGAGGCCACATCCATTTCCCCTGACTGCTGAGAATGACCACCCTGATTGATAATGATTAACATGGAGTGCTTAGGATGTGTTTCCATGGGTTTTCCTAGTCAACCATTTAAGATATATATATATATCTATATATATATATATATATCTGTAAAAGTTTATATACAGGGTTGCCTGGGTGGTTTCAGTTTGGGTCATGATCTCAGGGTGATGAGATCGAGCCCCACGTCAGGCTCCATGCCCAGCACAGAGTCTGCTTGAGATTCTCTCCCTCTGCCACTCCCAGTCGTACTCACTCTCTAAAACAGACAAATAAATCTTTTTTTTTTTTCCCTAAAGACCTTATTTATTTATTTGACAGAGAAACATAGCGAGAGAGGGAGCACAAGCAGGGGAGTGGAAGAGGGAGAAGCAGGCTTCCTGTTGAACAAGGAGCCCTAGGTAGGTCTCCATCCCAGGACCCCGGAATCATGACCTGAAATGAAGGCAAACACTATAAACGACTGAGCCACCCAGGTGCCCAGATAAATAAATCTTAAAAGAAAAGGTTTGTATATAGAAGTCACATATTACATGCTATGCCAACAATTAGCCATGGAGGGTGCAACCCTGTCCCTCGGCACCTCCCGAGCCCCGCTGTGCCTCTCCCGTGTGTGGGAAATGCCAGTGGGGGACAGAGTCAGTAGGGCAGAGATAGAGATGAAGGACAAACAAGGATCTTTTTTTTTTTTTAAGATTTTTTTTTTTTTTTGACAGACAGAGAGCACAAGTAGGCAGAGAGGCAGGCAGAGAGAGAGGGGTAGTCAGGCTCCCTGCCAAGCAGAGAGCCCAATGTGGGGCTTGATCCCAGGACCCTGGAATCATGACCTGAGCTGAAGGCAGAGGCTTTAACTCACTGAGCCACCCAGGCACCCCACAAACAAGGATCTTGAATGCACCACAGCCTTATTGTCTCCCTGGGGGAGGACACAGAAGTCCTGCTGGGAGGGAGTGGGTGGGTGAGCACACTGTGTGGCACGGGCCTGGAAGATCCTTCCGAATGAAGGTCAGGCTTCTCTACAGGGAGAAACGGCTGGAGGGTAGCCATTCCCTCAACCCCAGTGGTACAGGCTTAGCAGGCTGCCAAGGCAAGCGCTGAACTTGGCCGGGCATGCGGGGTTGTATAATCATCTCAGCCTGGCCGGGTCACTCTGGAGCACCAGGGCAACCTTCGTACCAGAAAAACAAACTCTTGACCACTTGCCAGTCAGAGGAGTAAATAGAGGAGTGATCATACACCAGGGACCCCCTGGTGCTGGGTATTGGTCCTGGTCCTACTGGACTAGTAATAGCCACAGTAACTAGTTTACTGGAGCTCTTATATGTCAGGTGCATGTGCTCCAAGTTCTAAATGCACAATCTTGTAAGTCATCAAGAAAACACTCTGAGGAAGGTAATAAAACCATCCCCATTTCAGAGCTGAGGACTCACAGGGTCAGGACTTCCTTTGGACCATCATGCTGTTTGAGAGTCGGGCTGGGATGGGAACCCAGGCCACCTGATTCCTAGAGCTGCCCCCATGGCCTCCAAGCTTCAGGGAGGCAGCTGGGCAGGTGGCAGTTGAAACAGATCTCAGAGCCTGGGGTTATGTAGAATCAGATCTTAGCTCCCCCAGCTTCTGGCTGGAGCTTCAAAGCAATTCTGCTCAGTATCTGTTGTCTCATGGGTGGGATGTGGATCCTTGGTTCTAGGGTGGTACTGAGAATGGGAGATATAAGCAGAGTGGCTGCCAGTAGTTCCTCCATAAAGTGACTGGTCTCATGGGGCCCATAACCTCTGCCAGAGTAAAGCATGTGTCCTCCTGAACCTCAGACTCCCCTTCAGCTCCCATGAAGAGTCACCCTGCCCTCCCAGGTTGTACTCTATATACAGTAAACTCCCAGCTAGGATAGAAAACCCCAACAAGTGATCCCAAAAGCTACCAAAGACACACATTCTCTCATCTCCCAGCCTCAGGCCTTCCTTCCTCCCAACAAAGTCAACCTTTAACTCCCCACCATCCTGTCTGGCCAGTTATTATCCTCCCTCCACCCAGGGAACAACAAGGGAAATTAAAAAGTTGGGAAAATCAGCTGAGTGTTGGAGGTAACTAGTTCCTAAATGTAGTATTACCAACCTATGGAAAGAAGTTTCTCTCTTGGCCATAAAACATCTCACCACTACTCCAGAAACCTTGAGGCCCCGCTGCAAAGAGTTGCATTTCAATACAATTGTTTTCCTTTGTGATCCCAAGTGTTGTACCATACGCATTTTAAAAGCATTGCTTTCAAAAAAGCATCCAGAGCTTCCCCAGTTTGTAAAAAGAGTCCAGAGCACAGACATGCACCAACATGCACACACACACATCTCAAAGCTCCTGGCATGCCAGGCCCTAGGAACCCACAAGTTCCTTGCCCTTCATGAAATTATTTCCTAAATAGGTTTACAGAAAGGACCATGTTGTCTCCATCTTTCACTTTCCCTGTGGAAATTCTCCTCTTTTATCTAGAAATCTGTGTCCCTGAGAAAGACAGAGGGAGAAGTTAAGCAAAAATGACTCTATTCTGATCTGTATGCACTTTACCAGCTATGACCCCTACTCTGTTTGGCAAAACTGCCTATTTCATGGGGTGCCTGGGTGGCTCAGTCTGTTAGGCGGCTGCCTTCAGCTCAGGTCATGATCCCTAGGTTCTGGGATCGAGCCCCACATCAGGCTACCTGCTTAGTGAGGAGTCTTCTCCCTCTCTCTCTGCCTCTCTCCCTCTCAAAAAATTAAATTAAATCTTAAGAAAAAAAAAAGAACAACGAAAAACAAACAAACAAACAAAAAAAAACAAACCTGCCTATTTCATTATCTGTACCCCTAGTGCCCTGCAAATTCTGGGAGGGCAGGGGCAATGTTGAATCTATTATTCCACAACCTAGAACAGCAACTACAAGGAACAAGTCTCAGATGGGTACATGGATGCTGAATCCATGAGGAGGAAAGGCAGGCATGTGGGAGAGAAAGTTCCAAGGCCCTATGGCTTCACTGTTCATTTCTGTGGGTAAACGTCCCTCCCTCGAGCAAATCTCTAGACATTTACTCCTGAACTCAGGGGTCCATTTAGAGTTCTCAGGTTTTTTCTTCTTATTGGGGCCACAAGGGAACAAGCTGGCACAGTGTCTGCCTCCTGGGGTTAGAGCCTGGCCATGCCTTCTCTGCCTGGTGGAGGTTTGCCCTTGCCCTTCCCCTGGGAACATGGCAGAGTGACTACCATCCATCCCCCATGGCAGAGTCCCGGGCTTTCACAAATGACATCTGTGAAGCAGTTCACCCAAACCAGTTCACATTCCTGGCAAGTACCTACGCAGCATTCCCTGCTATAGACCATATGCCGAGCCAGAAAATAAGTGTTATCCATTTCAAAGGATTGAAGGATCTTCCATTGTCCTCATCTTCTCTGAGGACAATGGAAATAAATTAGAAGTCAGCAAGCATGTAAAACCCCCAAATATTCGAAGAAACTCTCTTAGTGTCTGACATGGGGTTGGTACTCAATAATTTCTGCCCCAATATCTTTCTCCACCATAGTTATGATCCCTCTGGGGCAGAGCGGGGGAAGGGGTCAATGTCATGGCTGCGGTCTGGTATACAGCAGTTGCTGCCTGATCTACACAGCCAGCTGGGACCATGAGTCAACCTGGGAGCCCCTTCTGAGCCCCTTGACTTTCAGCAGATCACATTCACACAGGAAGGTCTCTGCTGTGCTGCCAATGGGGTCCCCCTCCCTCACCCCTGCTCTCTACTCTGAGGAGCCCAACCTTCTCAAGGGCCTGCCCAGTGTCAGGCCCCACCAGGTGATGGATCTTGCTCTGGTCGCTCAGAATATTCTCTGGCAAATAAAATGAAGTTCATTTCGTTTAGGGACTTTGATACTCCTTGAGGAAAAGATGAAGGTAGCACATAAGAAATGCCTGCTTTCTTTTGGTGCCATTTTAGGGGGTGTCCGTGAGACCAGCGGTATAGTCAACCAGAAAGAAACTCAATGGCCAAGGCATTTGAAGTAAACGGCGACTGAGGCCCTGACATTCTTGGATTGGGGAATGAGGTGGGATCTGAATTTTACTTAAGGGTTTGCTTGAGCTTTCGAAGGCTGTGACCTGATCTGTGTTTTCAGTTCATTATATAAACGGGCAATGATGGTGCTGATAATCCACCCCCCAACAAGAGCTGGAAGGTGGGGGAACACGTTATTGGCAGAAATGGGCAGCGCGTAAACAACGTTTCACCCAGACAAAGCTGGTCCGAGCATCCTTTTCCCACAGGTCAGAATAAAGATCTCCTACACTGGAATGAGTGGGAAATTAAGACCATAATTAAGGCACATCTGGAGGGGCTGGTGTGTGACAAAACTTCTTCAGAACTCTGTCTGTGGAAGATTTCCAATGGGATCCCATCAAGAAAGGAAGTTTTCGGAGGCAAGATTCTAGCCCAGTTTTGTCACTTTCTAGCTGTGGGGCTGAGGGGATAGGACTTCACCTCAGCTTCCTTCTCTGTACATTGGGGATAAAGGTAAAAGAACCTGCCTCAGAGGGTGGTTGCGATGACGCACAAAGACACTGAGCAAGTAGCTTACACAGAATAACAAACAGTCTAGAGCCCTTATCATGCGATCTAAGCAAACACACTTAATGCTCAGGACAATCCTGGGAAGGAAGCTGTTCCCATTTTGTAGGTATGAACATTAAAGCCCAGTAAAGCTAAGAAACTTATCCAAGGACACAAGCTGTAAGTCATAGAGGTGGGATTTCACCCTCAGGTCTAACTCTGGAGCCTCAGGAAACTTCCAGTCTAATAGGAATATCCCACAGAAACACCACCTCTGACATTAACCAGGAGGTCCAGCCACACTGCTCCAGGGACAATGCACTGGATTCATCCTATAGGAACAAGAGTTGTGGTGTCCCATTTCAGCTGGACCTAGATGGACATGTTGGTTGTCTTTTTTCTTTTTTTAAGATTTATTTATTTGAGAGAGAAAGGGAGAAAGAAAAAGTGAGCAGGGGGAGGGGCAGAGAATCCTCAAGCAGACTCCCCGCTGAGCACACAGCCCGCCATGGGGCTTGATCTCACAACTCTGAGATCATGACCTCAGCCGAAACCAAGAGTTGGACACCCGACTGAGCTGCCCAGGGGCCCTGACATTTTGTTTTCACTGAACAGAGGAGACGGTAAGAAGAATCTTATTAGTGGAAAACTCACATTGACAAAAGCAAGAAGGTGTGAAAAGGAATCCCCTGTTAAGTAGGACTGGAATGACCGCTGAGCTGAGCACTGGGCTGGTTGGAGTCTCATATGAACTCCTTCCCCTGTCTTTGCAAACACCCTCATCAGTAGGGGCGCCTGGGTGGCTCCGTCAGTTAAGCCTCAGTCTTTGGCTCAAGTCATGATCTCAGGGCCTGGGATCCACTCCCACATCAGGCTCCCTGGTCACCTGGGAGCTTGCTTCTCTCTCTCCCTCTGCTCTCACCCCACTCCCCGCATGCACACACTTGCTCTCTCCCTCAAATAGATAAAAATCTTAAAAAAACAAATACAAAAAGAACAACAACAAAAACACCCTGATCAGCAAAACACTGTGGGTAAGAGCACAAGCTCTGTGACTGATGGACTGTTGACCTAATAAAACTGTGTGTCTCTGAGCAAGAGACTTAACCTCTCTGGTCCTGAAAGGAGATCATCTTTCAAATGAAGGCCATCACCTTAACCCTCTCTGGGAGGCTGTACTGACTCAGTGGGGTGTTCTACATAAAAGCTGCTAACATCCCAATGCTTCTGCACTAGATGTGTCTCCCCTCTACCATCATTCTTCCCACTGCCCAGACCTCTCTTGCTCACTGGCAATGACATCTCACAGGAACTACTAGCTAATGTCCTTAAAAAAGAAAAAAAAAAAAGATACAAAAGCTGAAGAGCAGTAGGGTAACAGCGGTCTGTTACTACAGCTAGAGATGAGTTTCCATAGCAAACGACTAGTCCTCTTATAGCCAGAACTGGAGATCTGGCGTCATTCCTTTTGCAAAATACATTTTTGCTAAATAACTGTGGTGTGATACCATTTGAATTCTCACCATTCGACAGCACCCTGGAGAAGGTGCTTTCTGCCGGGACCACAGGGTCTTCTCCATGGGTGTTTGCACTATATCATGTAAAGTAAGATGACAGATCGGAGACTTTCAGAAAAAGGCACATTTGCTTCATGCTTTCCTCTCCTTCCACACAAATGTAAATCTGGGGGTCTTGTTCTGTGCCTGAGCTTAACTAGGTGTTTGTGATTCTTTAAATCAAAGGTCTCAAGATAATATAGCTTTTCAAATTACACCATCTCCACATACGCATGCATCTTACAACAAGTGGCGTTTGGTAGCTTAATTGAAGGCATTTGTTCCTTTCTTAATGGCACATCAATTAATAGTGAGTTGTATAACTGATAGCATTTCAGATTTGAGGAAATGCAGTATGTGCTGGGAACCGCTAGGCTTGAAACAAAACTTGATTTTGCTCTAAGCAATGACCATGTAACTATAGAATGTCACTCCTAGCTTACACATGAGAAATCTGATGCCCAGGGTGTGAAAGTAAAACTTGCCAAGAGCACTTTAGGATGCAGGAGGAAGAGTGAGGGCAGGGTTCTGGCTACTATTGCTGAGGATGAACTACCGCAAAACTCAGCATCATAAAACAACAATCCTTTTATGTTACTCATGAGTGTTTGGTCAGGAATTTGGGAAGGGCTGGGCTGGGCAGTTCTCACTTGGGGTTTCTCATGCCCTTGTAGTCAGATGTCAGCTGGGCTGTGGTCATTTCAAAAGGCAAATGGTCTGAACATCCAAAATGGCAGTTTGCAAGGTGGTCAACCAGCGTGGGGTGCTTGCTGTCTGGGACCTCAGCTGAGACCACAGACGAGGGCACCTACACGTGGCTTCTTCAGCAAGGCGGTCGCAGCGCTTCCCTCAGAAAGAGGACCCCAAGGCAATGTGGAGGGGGCTGCAGGATCTTTTGTGACTCTAGTGCTTGAAGCCATCACCACGACTCAAGGAAAGGACATCAATCCCATTTTTCAATGGGAAGAATGTCAAGGATCGGGGCCACTTTTTAAACCATCATGGATGAGAACCGTCATCTGCCTGGTAAAAAGACGCCATATGTGAGACTGCTTGTCTGGTATCCAGAAGCACAGGGAGGGAGAACAAGAACTCGATGTGATGAAGGGGATTTTTAGACAAAGGCAGGTGGAATCATCCTGTCACCTGCGCATTCACTTGCAAAGTCTTTCCTTTGGGACGTTAACCACGGACCAGGTGCTGCTCCCATTGTTTAGAACCTGTCCGCAGCTTTCTGAAATACAGATTTAGATTTGTAGGTTGTGAACCAACCTAGCAGGTTCACAAGAGACCTCAGGCTTAGGACTTGGCCAGACAAACCTTGTTTCTACCCCCCCCCCCCGCAAAAAGGCTTTATCCAATTTAATATTTACTGAACACCAGAGGCAGAAAATTCTGGGGTCTGTGGATATCTGAATGAACAGAACAATGCCACTTTCCTCACAAGGTTTATATTCTGGTAGGAGATGCATAAAGTCTTCAAATCTGTAATATCAGCAAGGCATAAAAACTATGGATAATGACAGAAGGTGAGGAGTAGGGAAGCTGTGTTGAGGGAGGGTGGCCAGAGGCAGTCTGTCTCATAGAGTTGACATCAGAACAGAGATCTCAATGCAATGAGGAAATGAGCTACACATGCAGGAGACAAATGTTCCAGAAAAGGGGAACATTCCGTGCTAAGGCCCTGAGGCCAGCCTGAGATCAGGTATGTTTAGTCTATAGCAAGAAGGTCAGTGTGGAAAGTGGGGTGAACAAGAGGAGAAAGAAGGAAGGGAGGACCTAGGGTCCTCTCAGGGAGGGACTTACAGGGCACGAGAAGAACTTTGGATTTTTATTCTAGGTGAGGTGGCACTCCCCTGAAGGGTTTTGAGCAGGTGAGTCGTAGGATTTGGTTTACATTTTGAAAAGATCTTCCTGGTTGCTGAGAGAGAAGGGAGGGCAGGGTGGAAGCCAGGCCCATCAGGAGGCACGCTCCCTCAGTGGCCCAGGCAGATGGTGGAAGTGGCTTGGTCTGGACTGTCACTGGCGGAGGGGGTGAGAAGGGGTGAAATGGGCATATATTTTGAAGGAAGATTTCACAAGGTGTGCTAATGGACACATCTTACCAGCTGATCTTGTAATCTCACAAACGTTATGTATCCAAAAAATGTTTAGCCCTTGCCCCAATTCAAATCTGATCTCTACAGAAGGTGGCAACATGGGTAGTGAGAAGCTAGAGAGACCCAGGTTAAGCTGGCTCCCTCACACACACTAGTCAGGGGTCTCGTCCTCATGGCAGAGAAGGGCCAGGAAAGCAGGGATTGCCCCTTCCTTCCTGCACGCCCCTGACCCATCCCCCACCCCCCCCAAAGAAAGATTTGAGATTCAAGAGAATAAGCCACTGTCTGGAAAGACCCTTTCAAAAAAGTTTGAGAAAGACTAGAGCCTTCTAAAAGGGCTGTCAGGGAGATGCACACCCATTTGCATGGGCAAGTTTGGGTATTTTGGTCACTCGCTCCATGACACGACTTGGTAGCCACAGCCCCACCTCCTGCACAGGTTGGTTCTCTACGGGGCCTTTTCTGTCAAACAGAAACCCCTGGTGTGGCTGCTTTGAGACAGACTTCAGGGGGAGTTTCATGCTCCAGGAGTCTCAGTGGTGAAAGGGTCAAGAAGCTCTTTAAATACCACAAGTGGCAAAATGATTAGATCAAGGTGCAAACCCGTGCCTAGAATAGTGGCTACTTTTCTTCCTTTCTTCTTCTTCTTCTTCTTTTTTTTCCCCCCTTTTTCTTTTTGACCAATAGGTATATAGCTACTTACTACATGCCAGGCAGTATTCTCATCACTTTATGAAACATTAGGTCATTTAATGCTCATTATAGTAATGATAATAAGAACTGCTAGTATCCTTCATTCGATACTCAGTACACATTTACGGAGTATTTTGCAGATGAGGACAGTGAGTCACAGAGGAGCTAAATGACTTGCCCAGATCACTGTAGCTAGTAAGGGCCAGAGCCAAGATTAGAACCTGAGACTTCTAGCTCTGGAATTTGGGCTCTTAAGCACCATACTAAGTGGCCTAAAACTGACTGCGCTTCAGTGGAAATCCATATATCTATTCAAAATGTTTTCAGCTGCAAATAAAAGACAGCTCAGAGTGGCATAAAGAAGTAGGCTTTGTTTCAGTTACAGAGAGTCTAGAGTTAGTCTTCTGTCCTGGGCTGGGGGGACAGCATAACTATCAAAGATGTAGGTTTTTCCTATCTTTTCTGCATCAGCATTTTGGTCTTTTGACTTGTCACCTCATGCCTGCAAGATGGCTGCTACACCTCCAGGTATCTTACCTTAGATCCCCGCAGGGGGTGGGGCAGGACATAGGAATGAGCTTCCCCTGTGGGGTATTTTGTCTTATTTGAAAAGAAGACTGCTCCTGAACAAAACTAGATAACATGCCTGCCATTTCCATACCTGGTTTAAATCAATCTGGACTCATCTCATTAGGCAGGATTGGAACCTATCTTCCCTGAGGCCCAAGGGATAGATACCACCTAAACTTATCATGGTTCAAAGCAGTGGAGAGACCACAGCCATTGAGGAGACAACAGATAGCATTTGTCGCAGTAGGTATTACTATCCCCATTTTACATGGTCACCTCACAGCCAGGAGTCACAAAGTTGAGATTGCTTGGCTGGTAAAATGGTAGCCCTAGAATATTAACCCGGGTCCACCGGACTCAAAATCACATGCTCTTAACTATGGCATAGTACAAACCGCTGAGTGAGTCAAGAATGGATGGACACACATTGTTGTTATTATTAATAGTTCTGGAGGCATGAGAAACTTACCAGCATCCTAAGCCTCAAACGTCTTAACCTCTAAATTGCAATGACACCTAACCAGAAGGTGGTTGCAAGAGTAAAATAGTATATTTAAAATATATTTGAAGAGACTGACAATACTAAGTAATCAATACTTCTTGACTTATTGTTATTTCACTTATTACTGCTCTTGCTTTTTTTAATGCCATTAGACTTTGTAGCCTCAATGCACTTGTACCTAAATGAAATAGTACTTTGGGCAACTCTGGGTGGCATGGTGGTCATACAGACTATTAGTGGGGCTTGAAAGTGAGGAGAGGGTGTTCATTGTAACACTAATATGGTTTCAGAGTCCAGAAGCTTGCCCTGCTTGAATTTAGTGATCCAGGGCCTGACCGCCCAAAATATGGGTGCACCATCTACAAGCACTATAGTTTAGCTTTTAGCCTTGTTCTGCTAATTAGTAAACTGCTGTTTGTTCAGAAGCAACTTGCTTTTCCTTTCTGCACCTCCATGTTCTTATCTGTACAGTGAAGTGGTTTTCCTTCGTCAGTAGTCAATGTGTGATGAGCCTAACTGAGCACCTACTGCATACACTTGTTCACAGAGATGCAGTGATGAGGAGGCAGACGTTGCTCTCCGGAGTTGTAGAGGTTCAGAGATCTTCAAATTTCCTTTCCGCAATAAAATTTGATGTTAACCAGAAGGTGAAGTTAATAACATCCAATGCAGGGGTTATTTTGAGGATTAATATGTTAGTGGTAATACAACTATAAGCACTGAATAAATGTAAAGAACATAAAACTTTGGCAGTTTCCCACAAGGCAAAAATAGTCTTACCATGTGATGTATCAATCAGGCTCCTGGTGTCTGCCCAAATGAGTTGAAATCTTATGTCCACTCAAAAACCTACACACACTTCACACCAGCTTTATTTGTAATTGCTAATACTTGGAAGCAACCAAGATGCTCATCAGTGGGTGAATGAATAAGCAAACTAGGGTACGCTCAGGTAATGGAAATTATTCAGCACTAAAAAGATATGAATTATCAGGCATACAAAGACATGGAGGGTGTCTTATATACATGATACTAAGTGAAAGAAACCAAACAAGAAAGATGACATACTATGTGATTCTAACCATAAGACATTCTGGAAAAAGGTCAAAACTATGGTGACAGTAAAAGAATCAGTGAGGTTCTAGGAGTTTGGGAGGAATTAGGGACAGATAAGTTGTTGGAACACAGGATTGTTAGGACGGTGCAGCTATGCTGTGTGATAATGTAATGGTGGGTAAAGGACATTTTGCAGGTGTCAAAATCCACAGAATGATACAACAGAAAGAGCGGACCCTGAATATAAAGTATGGACTTTAGTTAATCATATGTGTTTGTTTCAAATAATGTGTTGTAACAAATGTATCACACAAGTGTCAGATGTTAACAATATGGGAAATGCTGGTGAAGGGGTTTGGTATATCGGAGCTCTATACTTTCTTCTCATTTTTTTTTTTTAAGATTTTATTTATTTATTTGTCAGAGAGAGAGAGAGAAAGAGCACAGGCAGACAGAGTGGCAGCAGAGGCAGAGGGAGAAGCAGGCTCCCCACAGAACAAGGAGCCCGATGTGGGACTCGATCCCAGGACGCTGGGATCATGACCTGAGCCGAAGGCAGCTGCTTAACCAACTGAGCCACCCAGGCGTCCTTCTTCTCATTTTTTTTTTAAATACAACCTATTATTTCTCTAAAAATAAAGTCTTTTAATATCTCTATCTTGTTAGATAGATATAATTTTTCGAATAAATTTCATATATTTTGATCAGAGATTGTACTTCTGAGATTCTCCGGAGAAACAGGACATTTTAGAAGGACAAGTTCATTTATAGAAGGGGAAAAGAGTAAGCAACCTGGAATTGCTCGCTAGCAAGTCACGGATACAAGCAAACTAAACAATGGCGGTTGAAACCGCTCTGAACGTGGACAGTGCTTCCAGAAAAATGCCCATGGGGAAACAATGAACAGCTTCTTATGATAACTATATAAAACACACAATGGTTTCTAGCCCCTTGATAACGTAATTGCTCTGATGCCATGGGGGGGGGGTCATAAGATTATGGCATAGCTTTTTTTTATTCTTTTCCCATTTCCTATAATTTTAAATATATATTTATAATATGTATTTTTGAAGGTCTATGACCCTCTAGCTAGGGAAGAGAATGACAAGAATGGTAGCAAAGCCCGACAGCTAATCCTAAATGCACCAGCTCCAGTTCCACGAGAACTGCGTAGCGGCACAGTCAGGGAAGTTAGTGTTCTTGGTATTTGGATAAATTGTAAATCATTTGGGTAACTCCCTGCAAGTCACAAGGCTATACACAGCTCCTGTTGCATACATTCACCAAAGCGATTGGCATCTGGAGCTCTGGCTTAATCGAAAAGATACTGTTGAGAACATAGTACAGTCACCCTAGGGGTACGGAGCATACAAAGATGTATGGAAAAAAAGAAATACGGGGATCAAGAGAGAAGGTTAAAACTCTTTACTCACTCACTCACCTACCCAGAAAGGCTGTATTTACTGTTTACTAGAGGCCAGGCACTGGGGATACACATATGAATAAAGTAAAACCTCTGACCTTTATTTATGTTTCCACACTGTGATACTTTTAATGGTGGAAAAGCACACTAACTGCATAGACAGGCATAAACGGGAGCTCTGTGGTCACCCTAAGTCCTCCCAACACAGGGCGTCTCCCCAAAGGCAGGGACCATCCCTACAAACTATAAGATGATAACTACCCCCTTCCCCCACCCCACTGAACCCCATGCTTTTTAACTTATGCTGATTTTTAGAGTCAGGAAACTTATTTCTGATTCTACCTCCCACCCCACCCCTCAACATCAGCATTTCAGATCAAGTATCTGTGAATCATAGGTCAGGTTGACCTCATTCTTAAAGTTTCCAGGCTGTGAATTAAAACTATATTGATCACTTGGAGGGGGGTCAAGTGTAGGAAGAGACAGTGTGACTCGCTCTACATTTATCTGTAACAATGCAAAGCAGGTTTGTAAGTGTTTTATTGAAATGGGGGTGGGGGACAGGGAAGACACCTGCCGAAAAGTACTTCCGGATGAGTGAGGGTAGGTAAATGAATAGGACCCATCAGTCCCTTTTCCCACGAAGTGAAGATATGCATCATGCTGATGCTATTCTCTCCATTCACCCGGATGCCTTTTTGTTTCATTTTGGGTCACGTGAACAATATTTATGGTAGGCTTTTGGAAACTGTTACAGATTCAGAGCCTATAAAGTTGTTTTCCAGGGAAGGGGAGGGGAGGTAGCTTGGGCTGAACACCTGCTGCGATCCCATTCATCTCTTCGAGACGGAGCAGGATCCCGCAAGGTGACGCGCCTGGCCTTAGGAGCTCGCGGTGGGGAGCTGCCCAGACTGTCTTCAGCCTGTATAGACCTGCACAACCAGGAACACTGACTCCAAGGGATGTTCAGAACAGAAGCTCACAGGAGGGTGAAAAAGTGTGGGGAGCAGGGAAACTGAACCCTAGAAATTCTGTGGGGCTACAGCACCCACAGTTTTCACACCCACTGACCACGACCTTTCACCTGCACGATCGCACTATCTCCAGACCAATGTGTAATGCCAAGGCCAGGGGCAAGAATTCTCGCCCCACGTGGGAAAAACCTGACTGGGACCCCGAGTGAAACCCAGCCTGTGTGTGAATTCACCCTGTGACCCGTGTGGTCCTGGTCTCAAAGCAGGGGTTACACAACAACACAAGCTCCGGGGCTCGGGTCGGGGGGAGATGTCTACCTATGAATCATGGCTTTCGCAGAAACTTCTCTGGGCCTCCCTGGAAACCCACTGAAGGTCTTCACTGGGGACTAGAGCAGCTGCACACTTCTCATGGGAAAGAAGGTGAGTTCAGGGTTTTGGTGGCCTTTTAGGGTGTCCCATCAAGTCGCAAGATGAACTATTTACAGGTGACAAGGCTCAGAAATGCCAGATGAAACACACGTGGGTGTGATTTTTACTTTTTTTTTTTTTTTAAAGCAGATGTTTGGCTAATTTGAAATCGTAGTATGAGCAGTTGGACATCCAGAGGTTCGTGACTTGTCTAAGACCACACAGCTGGAACTACAGAAGCCTGTAAGGAGAACTGGAGGTCCATGACTTCTTTTCCCAACACCGCATGGCCTTGCTTAGAACAGAAAGTTCACACAGAGCAAAAGAAAAAGAAAATATATACATTTTAGTTGGATAATAAAGTAATAAGAGTAAGATCCAAAGGTGGTACATTCTGGACTTCGTGACTTCTACCCAGCTAAGAGCTCTGGGCTGCATCTCCAGTTAAAAATTTTAAAATATATTTGGGGTGCCTGGGTGGTTCAGTTGGGTTACGAGTTTGTCTGCCCTTCAGCTCATGATCCCAAGATCCTGGGATCGAGCCTGAGTCAGGATCCTCCTCAGCGGGGAGTCTGCTTCTCCCTCTGGGCCGCCACTCCTGTGGCTTTCACTCATTCTCTCTCTCTAATAAATAAATAAAAAATCTTAAAAATTAAAAAATATATGTATTTCAACTAAAATATAACAAAACATATTTAATTCATTAAAATTAAATTAAAATATATCCTAAAATTGCCCCTCTCCCATCTGGACACATAGTGAAGAGTGGGCTCATACATTCTGTGTAAGAAACCTGGGGCTTTGTATAAATCCCATTATCAGAGTCCAGTAATGGAAAAGGCTTACTGAGTCCATTGTGCAGATGAGAAAATAAGGGGTCTGTGGAGAGGAAATGACTTGCCCAAGGAAAGTCAGATGACTATGAGCAGAGCCAACACGATATCTAACATCACTCTCTCTGGAGACCTGTGGCGTTCCCCGGGCACAGCACACCCGCAGACAAGGCGATTCAGGTCCCTCTGGCACTCCTCAGCATTTCCAGGATTCTGTCGACCGGTTTTGGCATCATCTCCAAGGCAGCTGGCTGATTTTCATGAAATGTGTTATAGCTACCAAAGGTAACAGTGGACATGGTAAGTTTCTTACATGAATACAAGAAGAGATCCTGAACTACAATGAGTGTGAGAACAGATAAGAACTTACTATTTGATCGAATAAAAGGTATATCTACACAATGTGATAAACTCGGTGGCAGTAAAAAGAAAAGGCAGCTGACATGGACAGCACTCCTGGATCCATTGCTGAGGGCGAAAAGGCAAGTAATTAGTTTATCAAAGGTCTAAATAACAGCACCCTGTGCTTGGGCACGCGCACGCCCACTTGTGTGTGTGTGTGTGTGCATGCACCTGTGCATGAAAGTACATTAGAAAAGTCTACAAGGTTGCGTTCCAAATAACCCAAGCAGAGCTGATGAAACAAACCAGGATAGGGACCTAGTGACTAAAAAGAACTTTAGCTTTATTTGGAAAGCACCCCCCGGGTGAAAAACATTCATTTACTATTTGCGTAATAAGCTTTTTTTTTTTTTTAAAGACTTTATTTATTTATTTGACAGAGAGATCACAAGTAGGCAGAGCAGCAGGCAGAGAGAGAAGGGGAAGCAGGCTCCCTGCTGAGCAGAGAGCCTGATGCAGGGCTCGATCCCAGGACCCTGAGATCATGACCTGAGCTGAAGGCAGAGGCTCAACACACTGAGCCACCCAGGCACCCCAAGACTTTTTTTTTTTAAGAGAAAAATGGGATTTTATTCATTCATCTTTGTATCCATCCTACTATTGTCACACTTACTGGCTACTGGTGTGAGAGGAAGATTTGTCTGCTTGAGTCATGTAATGAGTAGGTTACATATGTTCGGGGGAAGGAAGGAAACAGTAGAGAGTGGGAAAATAAAGGGATTTCTGTGTTTCATGGGAGACCAGAGGCCAGAACTCCTCTCCAGTAAATTCTGCCAAGGCCTGCCATCTTGAACAAAAGGGCAATGACAATTGTTCGCAAATGGACAAAACTTTGATATATATATATATATATATATATATATATATATATATATATATTTTTTTTTTTTTAAATTTATTCTATTTGAGAGAGGAGCATGTGAGCAGGGGGAGGAGCAGCGGGAGGGAGAAGGAGAACCCCAAGCAGACTCAGCGCTGAGTATGGAGCCTCATGTGGGGCTCATTCCCACGACACTGAGATCATGACCTGAGCCGAAACCAAGAGTCAGATGCTCAACCGACTGAGCCACCCAGGGGTGCCAAATTTTAAAGGAATTTCAATTGTCTTTGACTTTAGTTAACTAGAGTTCACAAAGGAATACAGGATGGATACAAAGGACAGTCTGTGGTCCCAAGAATAACCCCACAAAGGGAGATGGTTTTGGTGTCTTTGAAAGACACGAGACTCTTGGCTGTGTTCATTGGTACATATGGCTTACTCTGCTAGGCTAGAAACGGCCTCCGCCAAAATGGCTGTTTTGCTTTGGATTTCCAAAAATAACTCATGAGAAGCCTATAATATGAGGAAAATGGTCACACACAGCTCTGGGAAGGAAAGAAATAACATTTGATTTGAATCACCTCAGAGTGGAAATTGAGGCAAATATCTCCTTATAGCAACTGCTGTATAATTATCCATCCTAATGGGATCCTTTCAAAACCAAAGCAGCTCAACAGGAAGTTTAATTGAAATACAATTTCCAGACCAACTCTTCTGCCAAAATCACATTAAATGAAGATAGCTCAGCAGTGACCAAATCACTGCTAAATGTGTCATGTGTTACGGGCGAGGGGCAGGAGGGGGTGGGTGTTCTCCTATGTGGGGGAAACACAGCAATCTCCCTGGGCTCCTTTTTCCAGGTTCGTGTGTCTTCTAGTCACTGGACACAAGGATTCACTTCTGTCTGGGTCAATGCTACCTGTGTCAAGTGTTTCTGGGCTCCTGAAAGTAAGAAACCAGAGTTAAAATCTCAGAGATAAGACAGGGAGAGAAGAGAAAATGATACTCACCATCCAACCCGTTCAATTAGTGCAAAGATGCCTCCCATTCCAGACGTAAGCTCGTGGAGGACAGCAGTGATGAAAAATGGCCTTCACTGCTTGGTACGGTTCCTCTGTGTCCCTTAGCTGTGTGACCTCTGCTGAGTTACTTAACATCTCTGAGGCAGTTTCTCCTCAACTAAAAAAAAAAAAATGTATCACACACACACACACACACACTTATACATACATACACACACACACACACTTATACATACATACACACACACTTATACATACATATATACACACACACACTTATACATACACACACAACACTTATACATACATACACACACACACTTATACATACACACACACACTTATACATACATACACACACACACTTATACATACACACACACACTTATACATACATATACACACACACACTTATACATACATATACACACACACTTATACATACATATATACACACACACACTTATACATACATATATACACACACACACACTTATACATATACACACACACACTTATACATACATACATACACACACACTTATACATACATATATATACACACACACACACTTATACATACACACACACTTATACATACATACACACACACACTTATACATACATATACACACACACTTATACATACATACACACACACTTATACATACATACACACACACTTATACATACATATACACACACACTTATACATACATATATACACACACACTTATACATACACACACACACTTATACATACATATACACACACACACTTATACATACATATATACACACACACACACTTATACATACATATACACACACACTTATACATACATATATACACACACACACACGTATACATACATATATATACACACACAACACTTATACATACATACATACATACATACACACACTTATACATACATACACACACACACTTATACATATACACACACACTTATACATACATATATACACACACACACTTATACATACATACACACACACTCATACATACATACACACACACACTTATACATACATATACACACACACACACTTATACATACATACACACACACTTATACATACATATATACACACACACACACTTATACATACATATACACACACACACTTATACATACATATATATACACACACACACTTATACATACATACACACACACACTTATACATACATATACACACACACTTATACATACATATATACACACACACTTATACATACATATACACACACACTTATACATACACACACACACTTATACATACATACACACACACACTTATACATACATATATACACACACACACACACACTTATACATACATATATACACACACACACATTTATACATACATACATATATACACACACACACATTTATACATACATACATATATACACACACACATTTATACATACATATATATACACACACACATAAATATATATTAAAATATATATTATATATAATATGTATATATGTATGTGTATATACACATATATAAGTGTATATATGTGTATATATACATTATATTATATATAATATGTACATATATATAATATGTACATATGTATGCGTGCATATATACACATGTATATGTATGTATATACACATACATATGTACATATGTGTGTGTGTGTATATATATATATTCCCACACCCTCTGGATAGTCAGGAAGATGAAAGGATAATGTCCATTAACTGCTAACCAGTGACAAAGCTGGAATCTATGCAGTGTAGTGCTCTAGACAGTATCTGGTACCACACGGGGTGGGACTCGGTGTTTCCTTGCTATTCCAAAACGGGTCAGTGTGTGGGCCAGCGGCATTAGCAGCACTTGGGAGCCCACCCCTAGTGCAGGATCTCAGCCCCACACGGAGTAACTGAACGAGACTCTGCATCTAGCAAGGGTTCCCTGGAGATGGGTGTGCAGCTCGAGTTTGAGGAACAAAGGCTTTGGCCATCTTTCAGGTGTGTGGTTCTGCAACCAGGTGAACGAGTCAATAGAACATGATCTAAAAGCTGCCCTTGGGGCAGAAGCAGGGTCCTCAGAGGGCCACCTGTGGCGGGCACGTTTCTGGAGACCATCCCAAATTGTCATCCAGTCTTCCTGCCGGCAGAGAGGGAAACTGAGGCACAGGACCTACCAGAAACTGAGGGATTCTCCACCAACAGGGCTGGACCACCCTGGAATCCAGAGTCACGTCATCACAAATGTCCCCATGTCATCACGTGCACCCAGGAATAGGCCCCAAGTGCAGAGTGGGCAACAGTAGCAGCTAGTAAGTGACAGGAGGGAATGGTGCCTGGAAACACAGGAGAAATGGGATGGACAACAGACTGTCTTCTTTCCCTGATGGTGGCCTAAATCACAGTGCTCGTGTGTCTCTAAGACACAGCAACCTCATACTGTAGAGAAAGAAATAGTACACACACAGGGAGTTTGCCATTTAGGCGCAGACCATCTAGAATCACAGACGAGACTCTTTTGAAGTTGACTGCCTCCCGGAAGGGAGACCTATAAGCTGGGGAACTGGAAACTGATGGATGAAGAGAAGGAAGAAGAAAAGGAAAGAAGGAAAGCAAGGGAGGGACACTGACATTTAAAAATAATAATAATAATAATAATAATAATAATAAAAATAAAATAAAAGATAGTTGAGTCTCCTGTTACATATACAGGGTTAGGTTTAAAAGTCCTCCCAGATATTCAGGCCACAAAGCCATCTTTTCTACTATGACCCTCTGTTCAGACCTAGTGCTTTGTCCCTCACACCCAGCACATCTATGGCTGAACATGCTTGTGTGAAGGAATCTGGCAAGGGTACATCCTGGGTGGCAGACAGCTTCCCTTGTTTATTTGCTCCCCCAAATCGAGAGACACTAGAGCTACCCCACCCTGCCCAAATCCCAAGGGCTCCTGACTCCAGTACACCTGGCTTCATTAGACAAGGACAAATCTCTTGTAGAAGATTCTAACTAAAGCTCTGGTCTCCAGAGACTTCCCATGACTAAAGGGGATTGGGGGACACAATGCTTACACTTTGTGTGAATGTGCGTATATGAGAATGGAGATAGGAGACAAACAGGAAATGACAGGTCAAATCCTAATTCTGGAATAAGAAGCATTGATTATGCTGAGTTTATAAAGCTTTTCTTAAATCCTTACTGGGAGAAAATAGAAGAGAAATCTGATTTAAAGGTGGGGAGACTGAGGCCCTGTAAGGTGTGTGGTAGAACCAGGAACTGAGTGTTGTACCTTGCTGTCCCAGGGCACAGGCTTCTTTTGGTGTCCCAACATCCTTGTCAGTGGCTGGCGTCCCAGCCACCTTCCCGTAATGACCTGCCCATCTACCTGCTGCTGGAAGCATTACACTCTATCTTTAAGGCTGGTGATTAGACACTGTTTTTTGGGTGGATTTTTGTTGTTGTTGTGTTGTTGTTGGTTGTGTAGTTTTTTCCTTTTTCTTTAGGACTTTCTTTACAAAAAGCTTCTCTGGGTCTTCAGATGAAAAAGTTTATTCTACTGATAAGGAAAGGGATGGCAATGTTTCCGTTGAGCCATGGAGCTCTACTGATGATGTATAGTTGGACCAAAAAAAAAAAAAAAAAAAAGGCCAGCTTTCAAGTCAAAATGTCCCCAATTGTGTCCGTTTAAAAAAAAAAAATGTCCTTGCTACTCAGCCCTGTCTGACATTTGGTAGTTGATCTCTCCGATGCTCTGGTTTCTTCAATTTTTAGAAATGGCAACAGCACCAGCTATTGTTTATCAATGTGAGCTCTACATGTCCACTGTGCCAGTGGTATGCTAAGTAAGCACTCTGTATTTCCCCAGTCATCCAGTACTTGTAACGCAACGCACGATCACTAATCTCCCCGTATAAAGGAGAAAGCCGAGGCCACAGAGAGGTGAAGTGACTTGCTCAAAGCCACGCAGCTAATAAATGTCAGAACTGACATTCTACAGGTGGTCTGGCTGGAGTCTGGGCTCTCACATTAACAGAGATGTTCTCACAGGCGGTCAGGAGGGCTATGTGAGATCATATGGCCCAGAACAAGTACTCAATAAATTGTAACTACTGGGTATCACTTAGAAATTAATTTCTTTGGTTAGGCCAGAGCAGGGCTCAGTATAGTATGCACGTGGCTAATGAGAAGCTGCCTACAGTGCTAGCATTCGGCCTCGAGAGCGTGCCACAGGCAGGAGCTCCAGGGCTCACCCCCAGGGTCTCCATACTGACCACTTTCACAGGGAGCCCACACAGAAATCTAATTTGGGGCGGCCAGGATGGGAATAGGTCTGACGTCCACCTGGCAAGAAGAACGGGAGGTTCCAAAATGGGCCGCCAGACGGATCAAATCCCCAAGGCAATGCCCATGGGCTCGGTGACTCATTGCTTTAGAAAGTCTCTGAAATTGGCTAATTGCACAGAGTTTCGAGAATGATTCCTTGTAAAGATGAGGCAGCATGACTCAAAAAATTGGTACAATTACAGATCTGGGGTGGAAGAAGAGTCCACTGGCAGCTGAACGACCAGCTTTCTTCCCCGATTCAACTTTCCCCAGTTCTGTGCAGGTATCTGGAAGAGGCACATGGCGGCTGTGGCGAATCCTGTTGTCTCCGTCACAGTCTAGCCTAGGGTGGACTCTTGGTCCCATCTGGCCAGTGAGACAGAAGGGGAGTCTACTGGGGATTTCTGGGGAAATTCTGTGCCTGAAGAGAAGAGAAGAGAAGAGAGTTGCAGTAGGAAGGAACCCCTTTTCCTTTTGGATGTTCTTCTGGCCTGAAACACTGCTGTGATAGGTTAGGTCTGCAGCACGAAAGAGCATCACAGAGATGCTAATTCGATGCCCTCGAGCCATCAGATGCATGCTTTCTGAGACATCTGGTAATAGCAGGTGCTGGGGAAGATACAGGAAACAGAAAGCCCTGCACACTTACCGGTATAAGTGTAACCTGGTGCAGTCATTCTGGAAGACAACCTGGCAGTACTCGTGAAATTAAACAAGAGCACAGCCAATGACTCATCCATCCATCCCCGCCCGGAGTCCGCACAGAGAAACTCTCCCACAGTCCCCGTGGGCACAGGTGCAAGGTGTCACCACAGAACTTGGCTGCGCTTCCCTAGTGTCCATCTCCAGGGGCAAGAGGAGTGAACAGGGCAGGACCAATGGCAAGGGAAGGCCAGATGCAGCCCTCAGATGAGCTATGTGTACGGAATGAAGAGAAGATCTCTAAGAGAACCCCATTTGTCTAAATTAAAAAGTACCCAATCATAGCCCTGCAGCAGTCCAGCTGTGCAGCACCCAGCAAAGGCACCTGAGTGGACGCCGGTGAGGAGCAAAGGGAGCAGAACGGGCAGAACACAAGAAGAATGACAGGGATCTTGCAGAGGCCAGAGAGAACGTGCCTTGAACAGAGGAGGCTTTCATAAAAATTCAAAAGATAAAATGCAACCGGATTGGGAGTCAGAAAACCCAGTTAGTCATGTTTCCAGGACTGATTCTTACTGGCTGTGGGCCCTCTGGCAGGTCACTTACAGCCTCAGTTTCCCCACTGCAAAAGCAGATACAAAGGGAAGCCCTGTAGAGGAGACGTGTGCGCAGCCCGAGTTTGGAATGCAGCAACTGAATGACAACTGAGGACTGCGTTTTCTCATCTGTAAAACGGGGACGACATTACCCAGCTGGTACCTTTAGGGTGAGGTTTCAGTGAGACACGACACAGGCAGGACAAAAAGCACAATGATGAACGACACTGTTTCGTACACTTGGGAGGAAGGGAGCATATCCCCCAGGGAGCTCAGGCTCATACCAGGCACTGTGCCAGGAGCACAGCAGCACATCGCACCCTCACTGGGTGCGGCACACGGGCCCTTCAGACCTGGAAGCATGGGCAGCCCCTCCCTGCAGGGCACCCGTGGCTCACTCCCCCCGACCCCCCGCAGGGCACCCATGCTGTTTTGGGCAAAAACCTGAGAGAGGGGACATCTCAGGCTATCTTTATGCTCCCACTCCTGGACACCTGGAGCCTTACAAATCCACATAGATATGTCTTTTTCTTTTCTTTTGTGGCAGTGAAACCATTTTTAACTAGATGAGCTAGGTTACCAAAAAGAGAAGAGACACGAGGAAGAAACAATCATCACTTGCCTGCTATGCTACCAAATAAGCCAATCTTCACTTTTCCAACAAAGAGCTATTCTCTTTCTGTAACTTCCTTATAAGGAAGGACACATTGTTTTATGTGACTGTCACATCAGGGATGGTGGCCACTCTCCTTAAAGTGAACACCTCTTCCCCATCCCTCAGATGTCTGGCAAAGATGCCTTGGCGCCCAAGTACCACGTATCCTTGGGTGTCTCCTGGTCTCCAACTTTGCTCCCAAATGTGCCCGGCTTCAAAAAACCTCCCACCTGCAAACGAGTGCCTTCTCTCCTGGAGCGTGTCTTTGAAATACGTTCCGTAAACAGGGGTACGAGGTCAACATGGTGTTTGATAACTCCTGACAAACAGTTTTTCCCAAAAGACCCATTTACGTGGCCACGTGTGGTGGAGGCACATGCCAGGCTGCCTACAGAAACCCGTCACTCTAACATCTGGAAATGTTCAGGGAGTGGGAGGCTATAGTCGTACCTGGAGCTTCAGGGAAGGTAGACTTTCCACGGGGTCACCGATGCTCTGCCGTCCTCCCATGAGATCTGCATGCTCACGAGTGCTCCCAGAGGGTCTCTGCATACATTATGGACCCCTTCACACAGCCAGCCCCTGCTAGCAGTGGACAGCAAGTCCAGCCTGGGAGGCGGGTGGTGTGTGGACTGGAGGGTGGAAGCGAGGGAGCGGTCCTCAGCCACGACTCTGCGCTGGTTTCCCCCTTCCACTACCAAGCCCCACACCAGGGAGCCAGCCAGTGCTTGGACCACGTATGTCTCAAATGCCTGTTATCGCCTAGACTCCGGGTGAGGGATTGCAACACCAAGGCCATTTCTCGACTACAGCGGCGAGTTAGGGAGTCAAGACACCAACACGAGGAATGCTAGATACCAGGGAGGAATGAAGGCAAAGATAACAAAGCCAGACAATCAAAGATTGATCGTGTGTGGGTACTGAGTGGTCTGGGGTCCGGTGGCAGGTCCCTGCAGGCTGCGAAGGAAGTGCTCAGGATGACCGCAGCATGGGGGGCTGGAGGGGTTGGGGAGGTGGAGGAGGAAGGGGAGGAGGCCTGTGATCCAGGCCAGGAGCAGGGGAGGTGGGCGGCACACTCACAGGCTAGGGAGGAGCTTCCTGGGCCTAGAACAGAAAGAAAACATCTGGAAATCCTGGTTGGGTGAGTCAAGGCCTGAATTTTGAGGACCCCGAGAGCCAGGTAGAGGAACACAGAGCTCATAAAGCAGTGCGGCTGATGGGAGCAGTCTATGAGATCCGTGTGGGGCAGCCCTCAGGAGGGCCTGCATGAAGAACCTGGTGAGTAGGGAGGCCTGTGGTACCAGGGTGTCCCCGTCCCACCTGCCAGCGTGGCAGGCCCTGGGTTGAGGGGCCTGTGGCCCATGTAGGCTTGTATGTGGATGGCCCTTGTACGTGGATGGCCATGTTAACTTACTGTCGTCCCTGGCATGTTGGCCCGGATGCTATGCTAGGAGCTCGGCAAGGGTTTTCCGTGCACTTTCTGCCTTACTTGTCACAGCAGTCTGATGAGGTTGGGGGTGCTGTTAGCATCCTGGCAGTGAATGGGAGAGGACCCTGAGGCATAGGAAGGTAAGTAACTTGCTCTGATCTCATGGCTCAGGAATATGGAGCCAGAATGCACCCCCAGGCAGTTCGCCTCTAGAACCCGCCTGCTTAACCGCTGTGCCTTCGGGCCTCCCTGCATGGCCACCTTCCTCTCCTATCATTGTGGCGTTCGCTGACAGGCTTGTGCTGTGGAGTCAGGCCCACCCCTCTCCGTCTGGGTGCCTCTGAGCCTTCTATTGCTGATGGGCAAATGGGTATAAGGACCTCTGCCACTTCAGGACTGATAAAAGGGCCAAAAGAAGTGGCAATATTTTGCGAAGTTGGCGCTCAGTAAACTCACTGTTAGTTCTTGCTGGTTGAAGGAGTGAGTGAGAAATTACACGTGCCCTGAAAAGGGACGTACCCACGCCACTCGCTTTTCCAGACTGTCTCCGGCAGGTCAGGGTTGCACTTCCTCACCTGCGGTGACTAGATCTGGCGCACGAGGAGTGAGCAGAGGTGACGTGCTGTTTCTGGCCTTTGTGGGGAAATGCTCGTGAGCGTCCCTCTCTCTTCCGCCCCAGTGCCTTGAAGTGCCCCGCACACGGTGTGGCTGGTGGCGGGGGGGTGCTGCCAGGACGGAGGGGTGCAGGGAGAGAGGCCACGTGGAGTCAGAGCCTCGCCGCGGGCCTGGCCTGCACGCAGCTGCTCGCCTTCCGCCGTCCTGTCTTGCTTCTTCCCCAGCGCGGGGAGCTCTCCCAAAGGCCCGGACTGCGTGTAGACCGGTCGTGCTGCCTGTTGCCCATCTCCCTGACTGGAGCCTCTGCTTCAGGTTTGCCTTGGTCAGAAGGTCAGGCTCTCCGGAGGGCGCTCGGCAGACAAGGAATGGGGGAGCAGAGACACCAAAGTTCCCCAAGTGCGGGGCCCCCTCCGTCAGCTTTTTTTCGCTGCTGCCTCCGCGGCACAGCACCCAGCACCTGGCAGGTTGTGTGCACCGAGAGGCCTTTGTAAACCTCAGGCTCCATCAGAGGACTCAGCCCTTCATTCTCTGCAGGGAATTAGGCTAAATCCTGGCCTTGTCAAGTGGGATGCCTATTGGTGAGTGGTTTCCACACAGAGTCCACCGCGGCCTGCCCCCGGCCCCCACTCAGGGCTCCAAGCTGGGCCTCAGGGTGGCCTGAGGACACAGGTACCCAAGGGGAGAAAAGCCAGAGTGAGAGAGACATGTGGGGAGAGACTGCAAGGGGGCAAAGTCACCTGCCCCTGAACCCTCGTGCACACGTTCAAAGCTATCCAGGCTGTGCTCTAAAGTGGCCTTTGCTGGAACTTGTTGCCTGGCCAAGGGTGAGTCCTTCTCCTCTAGGCCCCGGTTTCTCTGACAGTCAAACATGGGCACCAAAGAAGAACATTATTTTTTTTTAAGATTTTATTTATTTATTTCACAGAGACAGAGATCACAAGTAGGCAGAGAGACAGAGAGAGAGGAGGAAGCAGGCTCCCCACCGAGCAGAGAGCCCGATGCGGGGCTCGATCCCAGGACCCTGAGATCATGACCTGAGCCAAAGCAGAGGCTTTAACCCACTGAGCCACCCAGGCGCCCCAAGAAGAACATTTCTTCCTGATCGAAAATGCTGGGAACACAACATCCCCTAGGCTTCGCTCCTCAGAGCCTGGCTCATGGGGTTGAAACGCCTTCAAGGCTTCTGTAGGCCCTGAGAGAGCCATCAGGTATGTTAACCCTACCTGGCTCCTGTATACAACATAATTCCCATGGAACTGCTAAAGTGGAGTTGCATTTGACCAGGCAATAAAAAGTTATATAAATATCTAACACAATTTCCATTTTGCAGCTCTGTCTTCATATTTTGAAACTAACACATAGTGTCTTTCTGGTCAAATGGACCCATCTATGATGTCCGGTGAAAATGCCATTTCCCAAGCCCCACCCCAGAGCTACTGAATGAGAAAATCTGGTGGGGGAAGCCCAGGGATCTGCATTTCACCAAGTTTCCCAGGTGGTCATTTGCAAACTGAAGTTTGAAAACCACTGCCAGAAAAAGAAGCCGAGAAAAGGGGCTGGGGCAGGCATTCTGGAGCCGGGAGGAGGGCTGCAGAGGTGACCAAGGAAGGGGAGGCGAGGTGATGTGGAGGACAGCACGTGGCTCCTGCTTTGCATGAGTGCAAATCGCTGTTGCCCATGTGTGCCCTGTGTGTTCCACCAGCGTAAACATACATTTGCAAAACCCTGACTCACTCTCTGCCCAGCCCTTCCCCCAGCCCTAGGGAAATGATACTCACACTCTACCCCAGGACTGCGTTCTCTATCCCGAGCTGCGGGAAGAGAAGGTTTCCAACGTGTTGGGCACATTGTGGACAAGGCTGTTTGCGGACCGAGGCCACCACTGCCAGGAATCGTGCTGCAGGAAGGAACATAAATAGCATGGTCACCCAGAGCGTTGCTCCAGCTGGTTTGACCTTTGGTTTGGGACAGATCCTAGTCCCTGCAGCGAGTTGCCCCAATTCGTCCACAGGGACGGAGGTTCTGTTTATTGTCGCACTACACACAGAGAAGTGCTCCTGATGAGCCTGCCCACAAGCACACACATACGTAAACACACGTGTGCACACACACATGCGTATACATACACGCACACATACACACGCGCACACACATGTGCACACATGCGCGCACACACACATGATGGGCTGAAGGTGTATATAAGCTTCTGCAATGATTTGAGGGCTGGCGCTCGGCCGTCAGGAGTCACTTGGACCCCTCGAGGGCTAGTTTCCAAGGTACCAGGAAGGCGTCCTGCTAAAAGGAGGGAGGAAGAGTAGAAAGCTGCTGGGAAGGACCAAGTACTGTGTGTGTGTGTGTGTGTGTGTTGTGTAGGGGCACGGTTCCCATGGACGTTTCACACCACTTGATCCGGGAGACTACCATCAGTTCCATTCTTCTGAAGAGGAAACGAAGACACAGAAAGACCTGCCCAAGATCCTGCAAGATAGAACTCTGACCCCGCTAACCTTGAAGTCTGTGTTTGGTACTTACACAGTACTGCCTTAAAGCCGAGAACCAGGAAGCATGGTGGGGATGGAGGGGGGGAGTCTCTTCCAGGGAGGTGAGCCTATGCAAACTGACCTCTTTCACGAGTGAGAGAAGCAAAATCACTCAACAAACAACTGAATTCTCAAGCAATAAACGGTCATTGGAAAAAATAAATCACAGATACGCAATAGAAAAAAAAATCACATTATAATCACATTCTCCTAAAAATAACAGCATTTATACTTCCAGGCTTTTATTCTAGCCAAATATATATATGTGTGTGTGTGTGTATATACATATATATTTTTTTCTTAGCCTACAAATAAAATGATGCAATTTTTGCAATTTTATAAGAAATTTCATACTGCTGATTTTTAACATGGGTAATTAACAATGTTCGTCCAACCCTGATCTTCTGTGTGCTTATGTCCATCCATAAATTTCTCTGCAGAGCTTAAGGGAGAGATAAAACCTTTCACTTCTGTTCTGTTGCCTGTTATTGCCAGTTCATCAGCTACTAGTGCATTTAAGGAAGGGTTAGAGTATTCTAGCTAAACAGATCTGTGTTCTCGTGGAAGATGCCACTTTGAAAAACATACCCCGCTTCACCCCCCAAAAAAAATTCAGGTTGGTTTTCTCCTCCCCACAGATGAACATGGATAACAGGTTTTACAACAACCAAGAAAATGATGCCCTCGCCCACCCCAAAAAGTATCTCAAAGCCAAGGGAAATGCAGCTCTACTATTCAGAATTGCCCATCCCCCACTGCAGGGACCAGCCCTCCAAGGGCCCTCCAGGCCTCCCTTCCAGCCTGCCCCTAGTTAGGTAAGTGAAAAATAACCTCTTTTCCTCCCTTTTGGTGTTAACGAGGCTTCCTACTGCGACACAGTTAATCACATCAATTAAAAACCTCTCACACTTGGCCTTGCCTGCCAGGTACCAGCCCTCTGTCCAGGATAAGTCATGCCTGGAGATAGCTAATATTCTTTTCTTTATCCCCCTCTGCCTATGCTTTTTTCATTTGTATGCTCTTTTTCAATTTTTTAAAATTCAAGCTTAATTAACACAGTCAAATGTCCAGATCTTTAATGAACAGTTTGATGAGTTTTGACAAATGCAGATACCAAAAACTAAACCACAAAGACACAGAACATTTCCCTCACCCAGAAAGTTCCCTGTGCCTTTTCCAATCATTGCTGCCCACCTCCCAGAGGAAACCACTGTACTGATTTCTAGCACCATTCATTAATTTTGTGTGTTCCAAAAGTTCATATAAATGGAATCCTGTGATTTGTAAAGATGGGCATGAATGATGGCCAAGAACATGCAGTTCCTATGGGCATGAAAACCAGTGTAGGTGCTTTGGAAAACAGTCTAGCCATTCCTCAAAAAGGCTGCAGAGAGATTTGCCACGTGACCCAGCCTTTCCACTCCTAGGTATATATACTCAAGGAAATGCAAACACACATCCACTCAAAATCTTGCACGGGAATCTTCAAAGGAGCATTCATTATTCATAATAACCCCAAACTGGAAACAACCTGTCTATCCACCAAAGAAAGAGTAAATGAAACGCAGTCCCTCCACACAATGGAACATTACTAAGGCACAGAAAGGAATGAAGTACAGACACATCCTACAGCGGGGTGAACCTTGATAGCGTCATGCTAAGTGGAAGAAGCCAGCTGCAGAAGACCACCTATTGTATGACTGCATTTGTGTGAAATGTCAGGAAAGGCAAATCCCCTGTGACAGAAATTCTAGGTTGCTCAGGACCCAAGGGGCCAGGGGAAGGGGGAGAAGGAGGTGATAGTTGATGGGGACAGATTTTTTTTCTGAGGTAGTCAAAATGTTCTAAGACTGGTAACTTGTATGATACGTGAATTATATTTCGGCAAAGCTGTTTTAAGAAACCAAACATTCGGAATCAACCCAAATGGAGCCAGTTATGACACATGGGAAAGACACCAGCTTTCCTTCAGTGGGATTTTGACAGATGTGTTTGGCACTGTAGCCCAAGAACCCCATGCCACCTGGGGAGCATCACTGTGGTCCGTGAAGGACCACCTTCCCGTGGTCTCCTTCCCATGAGAACGTCCTCTTACCGCGTTCCCCAGGGGTCCCTGTCCTATCTCCAGAGTCTAAATTCTGAAGAGTCCAGGAGACATTCACCAAATTCATTCACTCATTCCACCAGCATGTACTAAGTTTATATTTAGTAGAAAGCACATAACCACATCTAGTCTTGTCGTATTACCTCCCTGCTCTCAAGGGACTACACTTTTAGGGACATCTTGAATGCTTCTGTACATTTGGCCATGTGTTTAGCAGGTGACACCAGGAGACGGTGGTGGGTGGGGAGGGTATAAACTCATTACGAGAGAAAGGTCAAGAACTGTGAGGCCCAGTGGGGTTGGCTCTCAGTACTGGCTCTACCACTCAGGAAGGCATACCTCTGCCTCTTCCTGCCTCATGTCTCTCCCCTCCAAAGACCAATAACCTGCCCTATGGTGGAGCCATCAGGAGCCCCAGCTCTGGGAACCAAACCCATGCTCTACCACCTACAAGCTGTGATGACCTCAGGCACTCTCTTAACCTCACTTCCCCGTACAGTGAGGATGGCGGCAGTAACAGCCTGCCCTGTGCAGGGTTAGATGGGTTCATACGCGGCTCAGCAAACTGAGGGGCCAAATAGGGAATATTCTGGGGCACTGCGGGCCATGCCATCTCTATACCAGCTCCCCATCTTTACAATCAGAGTGGCAAAGTCACCACAGACAATACCCAAAAGAAAGGGCATGCTGTGTTCCAATAAAACTTTATTTATGGACAATGAAATCCAATTTCATATGATTTTCATGTGTCAGAAAATACAATACTTTTGGATTGTATCTGTCAGCCATTTAGAAATGCGTAGCTCCTGGGCTGTACTAGAAAAGATGGTGGGTCAGATTTGGCCGGTGAGTGGCAGTTTGCCATCCCTCTCCTGACATAAAGCACCTAGAGCAGAGCCCGGCACACAGTGGGCACTCACCACCCCCGGACCATGGCCCCAGCAACGAGAGCCGAGCCCCTGCGTGTGCTAACCACGCGCTGCACACTCCACGCTCCAGGTCGCATTTAAACCTCACCTTGACTGTGTGAGGCAGGTAACGTGACCCCACAGAGGAGAAAGCAAAGCCCTAGGCCGGCAGAGGGACAGCGCTGTCAGAAATCCAGGTCCTTCTGTCGTGAGCTCTGGCTTCTGACCGTTACGAACTACTGTGCCGGCTACCAGGACACAACAGGGAACCAGACCCACTCAGGCTCCGCTCCAAACACCACAAATCATGATTTAATTAATTTGAGACATTTGTTACAGAAAGCAACGGCTGCAAGGAGGAACAAGGATATTACAGAGCCCACGGTGAGGGAGGTCCTCTGGTGAAGGGACACGTAGGTTGGGAACAGCAGCCATGTGTCTGGTGCTGGGCCAAGTGTCAAAGAGAAGAGGCTAGAAAAGGCACGTCCACCCTGGCTCCCTACTGCGGGGGGCTCAGAGGCGTGACGGTGTCAGATGCGGTGGTGGAGAGAGAAACCCATCCAGACTTCCCGAACGGCCTGCAGCAAGAGCAACAGCCTAGTCTATCTCAGGGGACACATCCTCGTGAAATAGGAAAACACAGTCGTGAAGATTTAACCATGTTAATATTCACGGAAGCCCTGTTTGTAATAGTACAAGTGTGGAATTCGTAAGTGCCCCCAGACCCTTAAGAAAAACTGGGAGGGCCTTTGCCCCTTCTGTGTGAACAATGGTGCAGCTGCGTGTCCCAGCAATCAGACGGTGAGGGGGCAGAAGGAGGCACGCCAATGTGGAAGGCCAGACGCCGCACATCGTAGCTCTGTGCACACTAACGGGTGCCCTACCCTGATCTGCCTCGGAGGCATACGCATCGACAGCGCTCCTTTCCGTCAGTCACCTCTGAAGGATAACAAGTCCTGTAGCTTCCTGCCCTTGTGTGTTTGGATTGGGTGATGCTTCTGGAATAGATACTCGGTGATTTATGAGAAGAAATGAAGGACAGCTGGTGGCCGGACAGGAGTTCAATTCTCCAAAGCCGCTTGGCTTTGGTAAAGCAGAAGGACTATGTGTTCATTCAACAGGCGCCTCCGTGGGGAGAGTCCGCCACACGCCAGGCTCTGGGGCGTGCGCTGCAGAGGGAGGTCCGTGAGGCTGACGGGGCCCCGATTTCGTTGGGGAGGGCTGGTCAGGTGAACACGTCAGTGCACGCAGGGGTGGATGTCCCACCGTATTTGCAGAGGGACCATCAGATCCTGGGGAAGGCAGAGATCCTGTCCCAGAACATGAAGCAGCCTCAGTGACTGCGCATACGCTCGGCTAACAGTCTACTGGACGGAGGACTCCTGGGAGCTGGGAGCAGCCTGGTGTTTGGGCTCAACTCGAGGCCCTTGGCCTTTGTCTTTCTTGTCCACAAGGCCAACGTCCTCTCTGGGCCACTGTGTGGAGCAGTTAAGTTTCGGGAAGCGTTCTTTAGTGGCAAAGCTCTGCACACACGACGGGAATAACTTAATGCCAAGATCTGAACCCCTTCCTACAAGGGTTGACAACCTGGAATTTCAATCTTGATGGATGCCAAAGGATGGGGAAGAAAACATGTTTACAACAGAAAGACTCCACAGAGAAAGACAGTGAGCAGTGTGACTCCCCGTCACCACACCCTGGCCAGCCTCCCCGCTTCTGTGCCTTCCAACTCGGCCAACACCAAGGCAGCTCCTGACTTTCTGGAACACAGTGTTTGTAACCCCGAGGGTAGTCTGTACATTTTACATTGGAGACACTTTCTCTGTGTAATTTTGTTGACATTTGTTAAAGGGAAGTATTTAGGACCTATGGCCTTGAATAAAAAACCTACATACATCTCACCTCTGCCATATGGAAGAGAAAAGGCTTTCCAGTGAGGTGGACAAAGGTTTAAATGCTGGCTCCTTCTGGAAATTGTTTATTATTTCCTACTTTCAGGATAATGGTATCTTTCCTGCAGGGTAATAATTACAGCAACATATGTATAAAGCATATATATTCAATAAATGACAGTTGTTTTTTTGTTTTTGTTTTTTTGGTTTTTTTTCTCCCTAGTGGGAAGACTCAGGGAACAACGAAACAGGGTCACATTGCCCAGAATTGTACCTTGGGGAGAATCAGCTCATTACGAAAGGCAGGGTTGGAGGCCCAGGGTGGTCTGGCCACCCAGAGCTAACCCTGACCTTGGCTCAGCCTGGAAAAGGTGAAGCAAGGAGACCACATCTTCCTTGGTGGTGTGGGAAAGTTTAATTGGACTGAAACTCCAAATATGAAACCAGCCCTGTGCTTTGCTTCACCCCCTCACCCTCCCAAGATCCCAACTGTGTGTAAGTAGAAAGTACTGGGTTTTTCTGAAAGAAAACAGGAAAGCGACTGAATCAGAGAATGAAGGTGGTAGCCGGGGGACAAGCCACCAGCAGAAGCGGCAGAGTGTGGGTCCCAGGCAGATCACCCCAGAGCAACTGGGCAAGCAGGACTGGGATGGGGCTGAGGAGGGTCCATATCTCACCAGGACCTGCTGACACTCTGCTTCTCAAGGACAGGCTAGGTCCTTGAGACACTCTAGCTGCTCCTAGAGTGAGGGTACCAGGCATGGGCCTGGAAAGGGCTCAGTCCAAATTCCAGCTGGGCACCAGCTCTCATGTCCAACTTTAAAATTTTCTCAGAAACATGACCCAGGCCCAGGGCAAGGCAGGCTGCAAAGATGTACGCACAAGGAAATAACCTTAGAATCGAGGCACTCTGGGCACTTAAGTGGAGCAGCTGGTTAAGTGTCTGACTGTTGATCTCGGCTCGGTCATGATCTCAGAGTCATGGGATGGAGCCCTGCATCAGGCTCCATGCTCACTGTGGAGTCTGCTTGCCCCTCTCCCTCTGCTCCTCCCCCTGCGCTCTCTTGCTCACGCTCTCTCTCAAATATATAAATAAATAAAATTCTTTAAAAAAAAGTGATGTACTAAATTTCATACACACACAGAGATTGTGCATTCATATGTACGTGTACACGTATACACACAAATACAGACAGGCACTCTTAGGTGTGTGTATGCATGTGCACAAATGCATGTGCACTCAACACACACGCATATGTGTACACGCACACCCACGTGCGTACACACAGGCATATCCTCACACAAGCTCTACTTTAGTACCAGTATCGTCCCCATCTTCCTGAAGAGGAGCCTGAGTCGTGGAAACAGGAAACTTGTCACCCAGTCAGTCTGCGGCAGAGGCAGGCTCTGGAACAAGATGGCCGTCCCCAAGCCCCTGCTGAGACTCACTAGATGATCACAGATAAGCCAGGACGGGAGCCATCGAAGTTGAGAGTCATCAACTCTGAAAGCAGCTTGCGCGCTGGGGTTGGGGTGTCCAGTGCGGGTGGCCGAGAACCCCTCCCACTTCTGTCCACGTGCGCTGTTTCCCCATCCCGTGCCGGCCTTGATTTCTCCTGCCCCGGACTCTGGGCTGACCTGGGACCCCCTGAGCAGGAGAACTGAAAGGGAGTGAGGTCCTGAGCATTCTGCGCCTTGCCCCAGGAGACCAGGCGGGGGGGTCCAGCTGCCGCGGTGTCAAGAACGTCGGGCTGGACGACGATGGCGAGATGGCAGAGAAAGGGCGAGCCCCCAGGTGCTGCCGTCATCCCAGCAGAGGCCCCAGCTGTGTGAGGGAAGCCTCACAGAGCTCCCCCGGGAACGCAGCCACACGGACTCCGAGTGTGGCCGAAGAAACTCCCGGCAGGGCTCAGCCACCCTACAAGACTGAGAAGGATAAACGGTCCTGGTTTTAAGCCACTAAGGTCAGGGGTGGTTTGCCGTACAGACAACTGGGTCATGTACCTATGGGGCTCTCAGACAAGTACAATTTTACAATGAGCAACGTTATTTGTTGAGCACAATGCCAGACAGCCTAGGAAGCTCTCTGTGTTTATTGTCCTGTTTGTCTGTATCTCTGCTCGCTCGCCTAGCATGTGCTCATACTTTTTCCAACTTACCCACAAAGAGACTAAAGCCCGGTGATGCGAGCAAATAAGCCTCCCCAGGCAGTGGTGGTTCTTGGACGTGGACCCACATCGGTCTCGTTCTCACTGCGGGTACTACTCAGGCTTCTCCAGGGAAGGGAAGTCATAGCATGCGCGTGCACACTCACTTGGAGGTGGACACCATGGCCCACTGAGCTGACAGACAAAAGAAACCCTGACACTGCATTCCCCCTACCCTGAACCTCTTTGCCTGGCAAAGCTGGACCCCACGTTCCTGGCCCACAGTGATGCTGTACCACCATGGAGTGCATAGATAGCGAAATAAAGGAGCCCTGCTGTCAGAGTCTGTCACATGGAACGGCAGGATGCCTCACAGATGTGGCAAAAGGCTGCTGGCCATGGAAGCCGCCATGGAACTAGCTTGGAGGAGAGGGCAACTGCAGGGCTGAGGCAGACTGGAGGTGCTTCCGTCAACAGGGGACGGGAACAAAGATGGCAGCATGGAAGGCCCCGTGGAAAAGGAGGGAAGGACCTGAGGTTGGTTCTAGGACCTGGCTTACTCCTAAACAGCCGTGTGACTGTGGACTGTATGTCACCTCTCTGGGCCTCGTGTCCCCAAAGCAAGCTTGGTGATGTCCAAAGAACCGTCCACTTCTGTCCATGACTCTCTGTGGCTTTGGATGCCGCACCAGTCGTTGCCTAGCATCTACTTTTGACGGAGGGACGCCCAGGGAACACCACTTTGCCACCATAAAGACTGTGGGGCTGAGCCCGTCCCTGCTTTCTGGTGGCCATACAGTAAGTTTCCAATGGAACCTCCAAAACCCAGGAACCCCCAAGCCTGGGCATCTCTCCTACTGGTTAGTCCCACCCTGTTCCCACTCTGTGCTGACATACTGAATTCAAACTCCCCTTTTGTAAGAACTCACACTCAACCAACACCTCTGAACGTGTCCTGCAGCCACCCAGCAGCTTCTCCGTTCACGCAGAAGACTGGCGAGAGGTTATCACTGTCATTGGGGTTTGTTTCCTTGTCCCACTGAAGCCAGTGACTTCCTCCGAGCTGGTATCAGGCAGGCCAGGAAGTTTCTTTTTCCCTGTAATCCATTGTATGTGGGAAGATCAGAAGGACCTGTCGAGCGCGAGGACGGAACCAGCTGGGCACGTGGAGATAGGGGCTGGCCCTCGCGACTTCCCCCAGCCCTTCTGGTCACTCAGCCAGTCCCGAGCAGGGGGCTATGCTGACGGACAGTGAGGACAACAGGAGACTTGCAACGATAATTAATCAGGAGCATTATCATCGCCCTGGAGAACCTCTGGGCTGCTCCAAAGCCAGTTAGGAAACTGACCTCACCCCCTTCCTGTCTCCTAAACCCACTGTCTCCACTCACCTAGGACCAAGGGATGGAATATTTCTCCATGCCCGGCCCAACAAAGCCTGCCTGAGGAGCCCGTGTGGGCGTCAGATGAGAGCGCCTCTCATCTCACGTCACGAATGGGAACGCTAAGGCCGACAATCATACCAGTGGATAGAAAGTCCTTGGAGCACGAAAAGCCCCATTGTAAGTGCCAGGCGTGCAGTGGTTTGCAGACTCGCCACCTCCCGAAGCAGCCCACACCCTAATCCCTGAAGCCTGTGACTATTTAAGTTGCCCGGCAAATGCAGATTCAAGTGGCAGAGGAAAAGAAAGTGAATGTGGCGACGTTAAAATAGAAAGATTATCGTGCATGATTTCTGTGGGCCCAATATAATCAGAAGAATCCAAAAATGGGAGAGGGAGGCAGAAGAGAGAAGCAGTCAGGGTTAGACGTGACTATGCAAGAAAGGCACAGACGGGGTTAGGTCACCGGCTCTGAGAAGCAAGAACACTTATCCCCCGGAGCCGCAGAAGGAGGCAGGCCTGTGTTCCTTGATTTTAACCCAGGGAGACCCGAGCTGGACTTCTCACCTGTGGAATTGTGAGATAATACACTGTGCTACTTGAAGACACTAAGTTGGTAGTAATTTGTTACGGCAGCAAAGGAAACCAAATACGTGAACCAACTCACTCAGTTAATTAACATTCTTACAATAACTCTATGAAGTGACCTAATGGTATCCACTGTAGCTGCAAGGATGCCGTGTGACAAAACAGCCCAACTCCCAGCAAACGACAAGGAGCACTGCTTTCTCACTCACATGTCTGCTGTCAGCTGGGGGCTGGCTGGTACCAGGCGGGCATGTCCGCACTCCACTCCATACGAGCTGTGAATTCAGAATCTGCTCCATGTCTCTTGTCCTTTGTGGACTGGAGGCTGTCAGAGGCACCTTGTCACCATGAAAGCCATGCAAGCAAAGAAGCCCAACCTCGTACAATTTGCGTCTTCCACTCCCATTATGCTGCTAACACCCCACAGACCAAAACAAGTCACATAGCCGAGATGGATGTCTCTGCGAGGAGGACTGCCCCTGCTCACCTGAAGGCCACGGCCACAGAGTCCACGTGTTAATTTGATGATGGGGGAGGAAAGCACTGGACCTGGTTGTTCCATCTACCACAGAAAGGCACTACTGTCAGCATTCCAGTTTACAAATGAGGAAACCAAGGCACAGAGTCTCATCCAGGATCCCACCGCTAGTCAATAACGCAACCAGGATCAAAATCCGATCTGGCTTCTGAAACTTCAGAAGAACCTATGGGTCAAGGACCTACTAAGTGAGGGAGCTAGGACACCATGGATCTAAATGTCACAGTCTCTGGGGCAGGAGGGGGTGCCCTCCAGGAGGGGGGTGGTTTGCAGTGATCTCCAGAAGTAAGAAGACAGTGTCAGAGGTTGCCCATCGAAAGTCCAGCCAGGCTGAATTGTTAGTCTCATCAGCAAGGCCCTGCTGTTAGGGCTAGGCCTGGGGCCAAACCACCTTCCAGGGACGAGGTGCACAGGGAACCAGCGTCCAGGATGAGCCAGCTGTCCATGGCCATCACAGGACCAAACGTCCTTCTCCTCCTGCCTTGGAGGGGCTGGACCAGCTGCTCGACAGGCCAGTCTGCAAGAAGCCGGCATGTGGGCTCCTTGGAAAGTTGTGTATCCGAAGGCCAGAATGAGGTAAAGGGGTGGTGAGGGATGCAGAGAGAAAGGATTAGCCACATAATGTGGAGGGGGGGATGATGGAGACAGGGAGCGAGGGAGGAGGAGTGAGCCGGAGAGAGGAAGCCGGAAGGAGGGCGATCAGGAGAGAGGAGGAGAGCAAAGCCATGTTTAGAATTCAACATTACAGAGAAATTTTATTTGAAGGCCACAGGCAGGGAATTCCTGGAAAGGGTCAGAAAGTCACACCAATGATTCTGGGCATCTGGGGTCACAGTGTGAAGGTGGCAGTTCCTTACCGTCCTGTCCAGAGACCCAGACACTCTTGGGGGCCTTCAGCCTTGTGGCATAGGCAGGGGGTGTGGTCCCCAGAAGCCCACCACACCTGGCCCTGCAACTGAAGTCAGTGAACACTCCAGTTATGGCGAGGGCATACTAAGGCTGAGAGGAGGCTTGGGGACCACCCTCTGTGTCCTCCGGGAACTACGTCCCTAATCCTTGTCATCCAGCCAGGCCATCCCCTGCTGGGGAGGGGGGTCTGCTCCCTCCTAGCTACTTCTACCTGAAAGGGGTGTGAAGCACTCTCCCCAGAGACAAGAAGCCCACTAGGAGGGCAAGGGCAGTGAAGACTTTGTGGGTCACCTATGAGCCCTTGCTCACCTCCCGATGCTCCTGTACCACTGTACAAGGGCGACAGCACTGCTCAAGTCCGAGCTAAGAACATCCTAGCTCAGGGAAGTGAGAGGTTTTCCATAGTCCCCAGTTAGTGACTATAGGGGGACCCTGACTGCAGTCCAGGTCTGCTGGGCTCATTCCAGGTCCCTCCGCCCCCGACCATGCCACCATCCCTGGGCCCAGCACAGAAACTACAGTGAGGACCTCCCTGAGAGATGGGACACTGGCCCTTTGATTCATGTGTCCATCGATTCACTGAGCATCCCCTCTGGGGAAGCGCCAGCAGGCTCTGCCAGAGGGGTTAAGAGCAAGGACCCTGGAGCCATGGTTTGGTTTTAAGATCTACCAGATGGGGCAGCTGGGCCGTGCTACTTAACCTTTCTGTGCCTCGGTTTGCTGATTTGTAAAATGAAGGCAGTGACAGCATCTATATGTCAATAGGGTCTCATGAGGATTAAGTGGCTGGGTAAACATCACACCTAGAACCATGGCTGGCCCATGGTCAGTATGATCAAAGTACTGGCTTTCATTGTTCTTACTGCGGTAGATGAAATTGACCCCATCTTTGCATTTTCAGGAGTACAGTCTCATGAAGGAGGACAGATGTTAAATAAGCACAAATAAATCTATCATGATAGATCACACTAGGAAGGAAAAGCAAGGAATAGTGGGAGGAAACAACGGGAGTGGTGAAGAGTGAGAAAGCATGCAAAAATAGAGGGAATGAGCATTCCAAGCAGAGACACAGCATGTACCAAGGCCCTGAGGTGGGCAGGAATAGGATGTATCACTCAGCAGATGTCAGTGTGGCTGAAGAACAGTGAGCAAGGAGAGAAATCCAGGCCAATTCATGTAAAGCCCCATGGGGGATTTGGGGTTTTATCCCAAGAACGGAAATGGGAAGTCCTCGGTATGTTCAGTGGGACAGACACAATTTGATTCACATTTCGTAAAGATCGTGCTGGTTGCCAAGTACAGATGGGATTGCAGTGGGACAAGGATGAATCCGGGAGTTGAATTTGGAAGCTCTAGCTATGACCTATGGGGAGATGAGGATGATTTGGGTAGGAAAGTAGGTAGTGGATGAAAAATAAACTCAACTAAAACCCCAGTTGCTTGAGGCTCACGAGGAGAGAAACCCCAAGTCAGTCAGCCAGGATGGTCAGCTTGCTGGCTCCCTCCCACTGCGCTGGCCAGGGAAAAGCTGTCATGAATACTCAAGGCAAGATCATGATCATTTGGGTTGGAACTTTCTACAACACCCCTCTTGGAGGACTTCATCTAACAAGGCCTGTGCCAGGTCCATGATGCAAAGTGCTGCTGACCTTGGAGCTCTCCCCCTCCATTGTAGGAAGGGAGGCCATGACAAGGAGAGTCTGCAGATTGGATAGTCTCAATCTTGACAAGGCCACTCATGGCATCTTGAGAGGGGACCCCATGCTCTGATCTGGGGGGTGGGGGCATTCACCTGAAGGGAGACATCATCTCCTTGGTCATGGAACTCTTCCCACACCCCCCAGCCCGCATCAGGTTCTGAGCTGCCCATGGGGAGGGACCACGTCCCTCCAGGTCTGTAGTCCATGACTGCCACAGACTCTTGGGTAAGGCAACCTTCTTACTAGAGGACGGGCTCCATAAGGACAGTCTCTGTTTTACGCCTCCTTCCAACTCCAGTGCCAAGAACAGACCTACTACAAGATGTGCGTTCAGTCAAATGTCGCTCAACCGAAGAACAAATGACTCTCCTCCATTCCCTTGGAGTCAACTGCTCAATCACTGAATTGATGGCCAAGCTGAGAATCAGGATGTACTGTAGCCAATGCCCTAGAGCAATCTACGTCATGCTGGGAAGTCAGACAAAGGCAGAAAGAGGCAAGGTCTATTCTGGCTGTCCAGACAGGAGGCACTAAGATGGAGTCCTTCCAACAGAGGAAGTTGACTTCAAGGCAGAAGAGCCCAGAGGGAAAGTGAATGATGGAATGGAATTTGAGCAGAGGCAAGGTTTGGGTAAGCTGAGGGGCAGCCAGTTAGAGAGAGGGGACCCCTCACTCACTGAACACCTGTCCCTGGGCAAGCCCCAGAGGGATTCTTCTCCAAAGAACCCTGGTGCTGGAGCTCACAGCCCATGTCACAGTTGAGGACACTAAAGTTCAGTCTGGTTTAGTGACTAGCCCACCGTCATAGAGCAAGGAGCTGGTAGAGCAGGGGAGGAGCCCAGCCCTGTCTGTGGTCCCCTCAGGAGAAGACATGACAGGATCAGGTACAAAAGTCAAAGGAAGATAGTGGTTGGTTCAAAAGACAGGGATGGGCCCTGCATGAGAGGCATCATCGCAGAGGTGACCAGCACAGCATCATAGGGTGGGGTGACACTGAGGGGAGCTTTAATGGGTGATAGGAGGAATGACTGTCTTTGATCGGAGAGGGACAAAGGCAGAACGGTGCTTTCAGAAAGAGGACCTGCTATCAGGAGGTGAGGAGAGAGACAGGGAGCCTAAGCACGCCCCACCAGAGGGTGGGACTGGAGAGGCGGGGGAGAGACGGAAGAAAGCAGGACTTGGGGCCAACAGGAAGGATGTGAAGCAGGGGCAGGACTGCTGGCTGGAACAGGTCCAGGGAGAGGGAGAAACCACTTCTCCTTCCCTTTCTGATGATGGCAAGATTATGACTGCAGAGCAGGGCTGCACAGGGCAGGACTTCCCAAAAATCAGGAGGGAAAGAGCTCTGCGCATGTGTCCAAAACGGAGCCTGCAGTCTCCAAATCATGTGGTCACCTCTGACCTCCTCTACCCACCCTGGAGCTTCATCTGCAGTGAGCTCTGGCTTTGGGCCCTCGGGGACCCCACAGTGCCCCTTCCACCAGATATCAGGGCAAAAGAGAGACACAGAAATCACGGAGATCCAAAGTGGCCAGAGACCGCAATGGAGGCGGTGTCACCTCATGTGATGGGTAGAAACCTAGGCGCAAGAGGTAAACGACTTGTCTAATGTCACACAGGGGGAGGGACAGAATCAGGACTCAGATGCAAGGCCTTTGGTATAGACCTTGCCCATATCCATCTGGGACTCAGCAGGAGCAGCCAATGAGTACCCTGACCTTCCTCCCTTCCCGCCCACCCACCCTACCTCACAAACAGAAGCCACCCACCCTACCTCCCAAATACCCATCCTACCTCCCAAACAGGGCCCAGGAGCCCCGTGTGGCATCCATCCTGTTGCACCCACATAGGACAGCCTCTCTGTGCCAGGACAAGGTGGAGGATGGGTGGGGGGCATCTGGAGGGGGACAAGGAGGTCATGCGGCACCTCGCCCCTCCCACAGCCAAGACTGTGGCAGGTACTTGGGCCTGAGCTGCCTCCCCTCTGTAGAACCGTGGGGCAGAGGCCCCAGGCCTGGGCTCTGCAGCAGGAGGCCACCTGGCTCTCTGTCAAGGGTAAGGCCCCACAGGTGCCAGTGCTCTGTCTCTACCCCCAGCTGCTCCAGCATCTTCACATCCCCTCCTTCCTTCCTCATTCACTTGGCCTGCCCTGCCTTGCTTCGATCATATGCAAAAATCTCCCAACGGTCTGCTTCCAGAGACAAGGCAGGCAGTTGGGAGTGGTTGGTTGTCATGCGGAAGAGACAGTGGCCAGCTGATGCCCGGTACACAGCAATGTGCCCACCCTGAGCCCCCGGCCACCCCCCTCCCGCCCTGCCTGCCAGCCCCACACACTGAGGCCCGGCTGCCGGTAAAAAGAAAGGGCTCCTATCTCTGATTCCTCAGGGCCTCTGATAAGAAATGTCATCCCTCGCTGGGTAATATTACCCACCCGATAAGAATCTCTATCAAGCTCAAACATATGGCTGGCTACAGAACACAGAGCCCAGCAGAGCAGGATAATTTTATTTGCTTAAGCTGAAAGCCCTAGGCGGCCAAGAGAAGTACACTGAATAAAAGAGGAAGGAGCCAAATTTTAACCTCTCTGACTTGCAGAGGGGATTTTCCCAGGGAAGGCTGGGGCACCTGAGGACAATAGGGAGCCCTCCTCACTTTCCTCCCTACAGGGAAACACTCTCCCCTGGTCTCCCCTCAAAGGGCACTTTCACTTATGCTAGTTATCAAAGCTACTCACTCCTCAAGACAACCTCAAGAGAAGCATTTTTTATTCTCCTCTTACAGACCAGGAAATTGAGATTCAGCAAGGTTAAGTAACCTGGCCAAGGTCACACAGGCAGCCAAGCAAGAGCTCAGACTTAGACCCCATTGGATCTGACTCACCAGCATGCAGCTGCTGGGTCACCTGGCTCCTGGGACTAAATTAATCAATTGGGTCAGATGTGCCCAACTTGTCCGTTTCAAAGGTCCACGGCAAGCCTCTCCCTATCCCTGGGTCTCTACAATCTGGAACGACAAGGAAGCCTGGCAGGGCACAGAAATTCAAGGGAGAGAGGAGGGGGAGGCCCAGATCAGTGGAGAGGTGGGAGCGACAGAACATGGTAAGTGGGGGTGCCGGAAGGACAGGAGGTTCCTTGCGGCGAGGTGGCTGTTAGCACACCCCACACTCTTCCAGGCCCTCCTTGCTTCATCAACATTGGTAAGGCTGAGAGTGCATTTTGAAACTGATTATCGTTTTAAGATGGTTCCATTTTCCTTCATCAAGCCACTCGTTCTTTTTAATAGCTGCACAGTGCTCCATTCCACGGACCCAATCCCGAACTGAGGGGCTTTAAGGATGATGTCTCACAAAGACGCATGGACAGGTGAAACCCAGAGGAATTTCTTCAGGGCCGTGAAGCCTGCATATGATACTACAATGCTAGATACCTGATGCACATTTGTTGGAAAAGGGGCAACACCAGGAGTGGATCCTAACATAAACTATGGACTCTGCGTGATGATGACGTATCAGCGTACATTTGTCGGCTGTAACAAGCATCCCAGTCTGGTGTGGGATGCTGATAGTGCACCCGTGGGGACAGGGTGGATATGAGAGCTCCCTGCGTTTTCTACCCAATTCTTCTCAGACCCTAAAACTGCTTTGAAAAATAAAGTCTGTTTAATGATAATAAAAACCAATCGATCACACAAGTGTGAATCACAATTGGCTCAGTTGTATTCTGTTAACTGCTGACTTTCTTTTCCCCCGAGTTTGGGTCAGACTCTCCTGCTTCTTTATGTATCCAGTAATCTGATTAAAAACGAGGCTTCGGGTGTCAATAAATAAATAAATCGTCTTATCACTTGCCACTTCAGCCGTATTGAGATGAAGATGCTATTCACACCATCTGCACCTGGGCAGGTGAATTCCTAGAATTCACCCAGTGCCTTAGAAACTCTGTTTTTTCTCTCCTTATGCAGCAAAGTCTCGACACTGAGCATCACCGAGCTGGTGGCTCCTGGCATGCCCACCCTTCTCAGACCTCAGTGGGACTCTGCTAACAGGGCCTTACTAATCCTCGGTGAGCAGCTCCTGCCATTTCCACAAAAGCATATGAGGAAACAAACATATTTCCACTTCTGGTTGCCAAAAACCCCCATTCTTCCTGCCCCTGGTGGGTTCGTTCTGAAATCAAGCTGAACACTAAGCAACACACCAACCTCTCCTCATTCAGGCCATCTCCAGAGCTGGTCAGCATTCTTCTTTTCCTTCTGGGCCCAGAGATGTTCAGGAATGCAGATAGCCCAAGGCTGGATAGAGGCAAATCTCCACAGGAGCTCAGGACTCCGCTGAAATCACAGCCTGACAACCTAGGAAAACACAGTAAATATCAATTATGCCATTTGGAGCCCGAGGCACCTTGAAGAAAATCATCCATTACAAACAGAAAATCCTCTGATAGTCAGAAGATAAAGAACACTTATCTCCCTGGCTGAAATGAAGAAGAACCTAGAGGTTGATATCCACTGAAGACAGCCGTGGATGCTGAGGGGCACACAGACATGAGTACAGCAGAGCCCCTCCCTGTTCTAAAGGAGTCAAGACCCACTGGAGGGTCCTGAGAGAAAGGCTGTGATCCACATGGTCATAGAGGGAGGGGCCAAGAGCTTTGGGAACAAAGAGAAAGGAGGCACAGACTCTCGCTGCACAAGATAAAGAAGAGGCTATTTGAGCTAGGTATTGAAGAGTAGGGGTCACCAGGCAGAGAAAGGGGAGGGGACTTTCAGATGTCTTAACATCAAGTGTGACATGGAGTGTGAAAGCTTGGCCAGGGGCTAGGCGGTAAAGGATACCCCTCATGCTATGTTAAGAAGTTTCACTTTCCTCTACAGATGTGATGGGAGTCACAGAGACTGCTGAGCAGCAGACTGACAGATCACCACCATGAAGGGACCCTCGGCCACAGGGGACTCAGTATACACGGCTCCCAAGTCATTCTGCAAAGCAGCAGACATAGTGGTTAAACCAGTAGCCTCCAGAGCCAGAAATCTGTCTTCAAATTCCAGCTCTGCCACCACCAGGTTGCGCAAGTTGCTTATCTAGTCCAGTGTTCTCATCTGTGAAATGGGAACAGCAGCAGAGGCCTGTTCTTTGTGTTAGCATGTGGACGGTGAATTGGATAAAGTTGGTATATGTAAGGTGCTCAGACCAGTGTCTGGCACATGACAGGGGCACAACACATGACAGTTTGGGGGGTTGCTCCCATCATCCTTGTTCCCCCTGTTTCCTCTTTCAGCATTGCCCTTTCTTTGGAGACATGAGCTGCCCTGAATCTGAGCGAAGGTGAGCAGGCTTAAGTCCTGGTTTTGCTCAAGGAGGGCTGGAACTCTTGTCTGAAATAGACTTTGAGGACTACTGGTTTCTCATCAGCTTCCCAGCATCCCTGTAGCAGGTGCTGTCAGACGGGCTCTCAGCATGGCTGCACCACAGAATCACCTGGCGAGATGTTGTAACCTCAGTGCCCAGGCCTCACTCCAATGTCAGAATCTTTGGGGGCTGGGGGAGGCGGGGGGGGGGCATTCCTGCCACAAGATTCTTAATTTCCTCAGGTGTGTCCGACGTTACACCCCATCTGAGAGCAACTGATCTAAGGGCCGGACTGAACAAGGAAGGGAAACATGGCAGCGTTTGGGAAAATGCCGCCACCCTCAGTTGGGTAATCTCCAAAAGGCACCTGGCTCCCTAGGTTTCTGCTTCTGAATGCTCAGAGTAATGCCTGGGCGCCTTACCTTTTCCGGGGATGCCACACTGAGCTAGCAAACTTGAAAGTGCCCTGGATCATGATGACCGTGACAGAGCCATCAAAATTCTTCTGGAAGTAGGCAGGCCATAGAACACCAACAAATACAACCACTTAGGGACATGCGGTGGAAAAAGCGTGGGTGAGGTGCACAGACCTGGTCACTGGGTAGGCTCTCATGCTAACCACCGATACTACTGGGGGCCCCATGCCTTTTGTCTTCAACTTTGTCCACGGCAGGCCAGGGATAAGCACTGATCTGCCCATCAGACAAGGTGTCTGTGAGGTGTAAGCAGGAAGACACAGGTCACACCATGAAGGGTCAAGCTCTGGTAAAGAACTTTATTTCACATTTTCCTAGGTCCTCCCTGCAATGTGGAAAGTTCCAGAGAGAGAAATGCCTCCTTTCACAACTGCTGTAATGGAGGGTGGGGAGGAGACAAGGAGTGGTGCTGACCCCATGAAAGCTTTGCTCCTGGCAGGCTGGAATGGAACCTGTCAGGGTCCAAGTGGGGATCAGTGATAGGCCAGGAGGGCGGGGTGGGGCCCAGGGCGGCTCCAGGGAGACGTTAAGATAGGAAATGTTATCTGGGAACAATGGAACCACCAGACCGTTGTCCTGGCCTGGATCTGACAAGCCGGGATAAGACTCCAGGAAACATGTCCCTCGACAACTGGCCAGAAATGGCCCCAACAGACCCCTGGCCCATGCCTGGTTTTGCATCCATTCTCACGTGTACCCTGAAGTGGGTATACAACCACCATGTACCAAGAACTGGGTTTGTTAGAGGTGGGGATGCGAGGCGCCTGGAAGGCTCAGACTGCTAAGCCTCTGCCTTTGGCTAAGGTCACAGTCCCAGGGTGCTGGGATCGAGCCCCCCATTGGATTCCATGGGATGCCAAGATGAATAAGGCCTGGTCTTCTCCCTCAGGAAGGACAAAGACAAGGCAAACAAAGAAGTAACATTTAGATACAACACTATGAACTAAAATGTGACAACACTATAGCCACCCTGCACTGCTGGCCAACTATACATCAGTCAGCATGCTTTGTGTTTTCTCTTTAAACTTCTCAAACCCTCAGTGTCCCCTCCAAGTAAGGGTACTAGCTCCATCCTACAAATACGGAACCTGTAGCTCTGAGAGGCTGGTTACTGAACGCAGATCCCACAGCAGTTAAGAGGCGGGGAGCACGTCCGGATCTAGGACAGTGTTACTCCTAACACTCGGGCCCCTTGCCCACAGCTCAGCACAACAACCCAGGGTATCTTCCCTCACGTACCTCTTCCCAGCACAGCGTCTGCATCTGGAGACAGTTTATGCACCGTAAGCAACAGACCAGAAACACAATTAGGCACAGCACCCGGCCTCGGCTTACGGCTCAATACGAATCGGAATCCAAATAAAACAGCATCGGAGGAGCAGAGGGTGAGGTGTTGGACATCGCAGACCCAGGCCTGAGGCTCGGCCTCAGGATTTACACCTCCCTGAACTTCAGGGCCCTCGTCTTAGAAATAGGAACATTATGGGGCATCTGGATGGCTCAGTGGGTTAAAGCCTCTGCCTTCGGCTCAGGTCATGATCCCAGGGTTCTGGGATCGAGCCCTGCTTCGGGCTTTCTGCTCAGCGGGGAGCCTGCTTTCTTCCTCTCTCTCTGCCTGCCTCTCTGCCTACTTGTAATCTCTGTCAAATAAATGAAATCTTAAAAAAAAAGGCAAAAACAAAAACAAAAAGTATTGAAGAACTTGCTTCTGGGGATTCACCGTGAAGTGTTTCTTCTCTGACTTCCCATTGGATTGGAGCTCCTGAAGGCCAGGCCTCAGGATTCTGTCCCTATACCTGGCACCTGTAGGCCCAGCAAGTTTGATGAATGGATCCACAGGTGGATAGAAGCAAGGAAAAGAGAAAAGGAAGAAGGGAGAGAGGGAAGGGAAAAGGAAGGTGTGAAGTGTAGGGTTAAAAAGAAAATGTCTATGAGATGAAATCATGGGAAATAGAGATAAAAGGGAGAAGAGGATAAAAGTAAAATGCCCACAGAACAGCTGGAAAAAAACTATGGAATACTATGCAGCAGTTAAAAAAGAACAAAGTGTGTGTGGTGTGTGCACGCACACACACACACACACACAGGTATACACCCACAAAAGACCTGTAAGAGATATTGTTCAGTGAGGAATGAGTATATTGAATTATTTGATTGTCTGCAGCTCAGAATGCCCTGCAGTCCATGAAACCAGCAGACCCAGGGCTGCTGGCTGGAGCTGGGTGGTGGGGGGGGTGGGGGGGAGTGGGGGCGTGGGGGAGGTGTGTGAATTCCCCGGAGATCAGCTGACCCAGCCCACTGCCTCAAGCCGACATTTCCGCCCACGATGAAAGGAAGGCCATGCCCTCTCTCCGGGGCTCTAGGCCACAGCAATCTTGTGATTCAGCTTCCAGTCTAGCTTTGCTCCCCCAGTTCCCTGAAAATACTTATACTGATTTCAAGACAAAATAACTGGAAGAAGCTTCTGTCACCTCCAGGGTCCCCACCTGTGGTAACTCATAAAGGACAATGCCCTCCCACTGAGCTGTAAATGAGGACCTATGGGCTCTGTCTGGCTACAGGTTTCACACAGGGGATGTTGTATTTCTGAATTTGTTGTCCCCATCTAAAATTCAGGAAATTTCATTACAGTACATAGTCCAAAAACTAACTCTGCAGCCATGATGCCACACAACACAGTAGCTAGCTGGGTGCTGGTGGGGGGGTGCTTATTCAGGCCTGCACCCTCCCTCTGGCCACCATTTCATCCCTCCGGGATCACCCAGCCCAAACTCATCACAGAGAGAGGTCAGGAGACTTACCCAAGGTTATACAGCAAGCCAGGGGCAGGAGGAGATCAGAACTCCATATTCCTTACACAGAGACCTATGTCTCTTCTGGCTGCCAGTTTGAACCAGTCGCAGCCTTAGAAGTTAGATGACCCATTGACATCTGGCTAGAACAAGGCTTCTGGGGTCAAAGTGCAGCTCAGGCAGCAGCAGGATACCTCCTACCACACGGTGACCCAAACACCACCATAATCATCCCAGGCCTGGTCATCAGGAGGACTCTTGCTCAATGTTATTCTTTGCTTCATGGGTTCACATCCAGAAGAACAATACTTGCCCAAAAAATCAATTGTCCCAGAAACCTACCTACAGAGTTCTTGGAAAATACGGGTTAAACATTTTGCCACACCTCCACCCCCCCCCCCCCCCCGCCCAAAAAAACATAAAACAAGGAACAAAGAAGGTGAGGGAAATTTATCAGCAGGGCCCTGCACTTTTCATTATTCACTACCAAACGTTTTTCAAGTCACCAAGTTCAAATGCCCTGTCCCTTGGGCTGCAGAACTATTTTTACCAACACTTGCCAGTAAGGAGGCTCCACATGTTTCAATAAATGGAATTACTCAGTATCAGGAGGCACAAAATGGCTTCGAGGGGCTGGGAGGTTAGGGGAACTGAAATGTCCGTGAAGGAAGATGCGGAATAATCAATTTCTGACACAGGAGAAGGAAGAGCCGGGTGCCATGCCGACGCCCAGAACGCTGGGGAGGCTGACACACTGCAACAGATCAGTCAATAATAAATAAAGGTCCCCTGGGGGTCATTTCCCAAACTTCCAGAACAATAAAGGAGATAGAGGGCAGCAACCAGTCCTGGGGGATGTCACACATAGTAAGTGGTCAGTATATATTACACACACACACACACACACACACACACACACACACACACGTGCTGGAGAGCCCAGTGGTCTGCTCCCGTCTGCTCACACTTGCCCTCTTGGGGATCGCACCAGTCTCTTGGTTTAAGTAATAGAACTCCAAAATACGTCATCCAACTACTATCCTTTTGCTCCATGCATCAGTCCGGGTTCTTCAGAGCAACAGAAACGTAAGTAAGGAACTGACTCACTGAGGTATAGAGGCTGGGAAGACCCCGGGATCATGACCTGAGCTGAAACCCAGAGCTGGACGTTTAACCAACTGAGCCTGTCAAGGAGCCAGCCCCCTGACACACAAAGTTAATCTTCACATTTCAGATGCATATATCCAGCTACTTCCTGAATATCTCCCTTTGGATGTCTGATGAACATCTCAAACATAATGAGTGGAATCCTACCTGCCAAACAAACAAAACACGCATTCCCAATCCCCTCACTGATCCCCTAAAAAGAATGAACGGAACTTCATTCTCTACTTGCTCAAGGTAAAACCCTACGATTATCCTTTATCTGATACTCTGTATCCAAGCCATCAGCAAATGCTACCTTCGTGATACATTCGTATCTGATCCCTTCCTGTGATTTCTTCTGCTACCATGTACACACTATTGTCACTACTCCTTCCCTGGATTTCTTCAAAAACCCTGGGTTCTGCCAGAGCCTCCTAACTGGTCTACCTATTTCCACCTTTGCCACCCTTAGTCAATTTTCAGCAGAGTGGCTGGAATGAGCCAGTTAAAACGCAAGTCAGATCTGTTCAGCAGCCTCCAATAGCCCCAACTCAATAGAGAAGAGCCAACATCCCTGCCCCACCCCCTCTGAACCATTTCATCCCTGACTCTCTTCTGCTTTTTGTGGCTAGCATGCCTTTTCCCTGGGGGAACGCCTGTCCATCTCGCATTGCCCACCTAGGGCATTTCCTGAAGCCTAGCCAGCACCACCCGGCCTTACACCAAGCGAGGACCCTGAAGGCATTAGTACGGAAACTGGAGGACAATGTGGGTTGCAGCCATGCACAGTGCTGACTAAAGGAGAGGAGGGTACAGGCGGGGATTCGTGTCTTTGAAAGACTTCCAAAGGCAGCTGGTGTGGCTTGTTCTCTGAAGTGCATTTTAAGAGAAGAATCAAGTGGATTCCAGGTAAGGAGAGGTGGGCGGAGGGAGGAAGGCGGGAAAGAGGAGAGGTGAGAACCTGTACAGGTGCATGGCAACCTCTGAACGCTCACTGCCATGAGATGGCCGGTTCACACATCCCCGGCTGGGGGGATCCAGGCAACAGACACAGAAAGAAAACACTGCATTTGGTCATGGCCAGGAGGAAGGGCAGACGCACGGTACCAGTGGGATGGCTTGGCAAGGAAGCTGACCACCCCCCTCCCATCCTCCTGTGCCCCTTCCCCCTCTGACAGGATCCGAGGACAAAGGTTCAAAGGCTGCATGGTCCCTTCCGTGTTCCGAGGCATTAGCTGAAGACTTAGGGACAGAGAGAGGAATCAACATCTTTCATCCTGCAGAGCGTGAGGCTGCCTTCAGAGGACCTGCCCAGCTACTCAGCAGGGTGCTCTGGCAAGGAGGTGAGATCCAAGGTCCCTCCGGGGCCTCCTCTCACGGGGCCCAGTGAGACTGGCCCTCACCCCTTCTCAGAAACGCCTCTCAGTTAGCAGGACACTGTCTGCTACAGAGCGTGTTCTAAGCCATGACGAGACTCTCCCTAGAGGGGCAACTGGTGGGAACAGGGCTCTGAAGGGGACGAAGCTAGGGCTGAACAGGAAGACCGGTGAGAGGGTGACCTGATTACTTACAGGGTCTTGCAATTCCAGAGAGCCCCTCCCTCGAGCCCAGCAAAGGGCTGCGCCTCTGTCTCAGCACTGGGCACTGCGGGGATTTCGACTGTTTCCACAGCCTCCTGATGGTCACCACGGGTCCTGTTCCTGCCGTGGCCACGAGCACTGCTCCCCATGGCACCTTTGCACCCTGAGAAGCACCAGTCCCGTGGCGAGCGCTGAGTAAATCTGCACTGAATAATAAGGCCCCTCAGGTGCATGAGAGGGGGACAGGATGGAGATTCCTGGAGAAATCTGGAGCTCTAAGGAACCGTCCACAGACACTGGATCCAAAACATGATTTCAGGCGGTGGAGGAAGTTCCTATCAGTGATTCGTCACTGCGGGTATTTGGGCTCTTTTTCAACTGGTCAGAAATTCTACCGGAAACTGCACCTTCTGTTTCATTTTCAATAAGGCCAGAGAGCTCCCCAAACGTCAAGCTTCTTTGCTTGATACTGGCCAGAATGTAGTACTAACTCAGTCCAGTTGCAAGGATCAGAAACACCAATGGGTGGATTATTTTTAGGTAAGAAAGTGAGTTTTAGGTAAGAAGGTGGGCAAAAGATTCCCGGACAAGTGAAGTCTGTTTATTTGAAACAATTGTCCAAGAAGGAGGGCAAATCAGTAAAAGGGATTTCTGGGGTTGCAAAGGTGGGGCCTCGCTGGGCTATACCAGTGGTTCCTAATGGAGGACGCTGTTGTCCCTCACCCCCCAGGGAACATCTGGCAGTGGCCAAAGGCATTTCTGATGGCCGTGACTAGGGACCACTGCTCAGCGTGTATAGGCTGGAAAGGCAGAAAGCTTCTGGCAGACTTTCTGACCAACTGAAAATCCCTGGCCTTTTATATCCTTCTATTCCAGAACCAGGTGTAGGTGGGGGCTCACAGTAGGTGGCCCAAAAGTATGTCTTGTGAGCCTGAACACATGCACGATAGAGTTATTATAGAATCAAAAAGGATGATGAGCAAGAAGGGACCCATCCAGGTCCCACGTGAAAAATTTGTCCATTTATACACACGCTAGGCAGAGCTCCTTCGGGGACTAGCGCTGGCAGTCAGGAGCTTAAGGTACTGCTTTTGCTTTGGGCTCTGTTACGGGTTGAACTGTATCCCCCCAAAAGATATTCTGAAATCCTAACCCCGAGTACCTATGAATGTGATCCTGTCTTGAAATGGGCTCTTTGCAGATGGTATCATGTTGAGATAAGGTCATAGCGGGATTTAGTGTGACCCTAAATCCAGGGACTGGTGCTCTTAGGAGGAGAGAGAGGTGCAGAGACTGATACACATACATACACACACACACACACACACACACACACACACACACACACACAGGAGAGAAGTCCAGGATGGAGTCCACAAGCCAAGGACCCGAACCTATAGGATTCCTGGCTACACCAGAATCCAGGAAGAGGCAAGGAAGGATCCTCCGCTAGAGCCTTCGGAGGGAGACTGGGGTCTTCCTAACTTGATTTGGGACTTGCCTTGGGACTTCTGGCCTCCAGAACTGTGAGGGAATGAAATTCTGTTGTGTAAGCCAAGTTTGTGGTGCTTTGTTATGGCCACTGTGGGAAACCTACATGGGCTCTAACATCCTGAGTAGATCCTTTGGAAGAAAGGAGAGGGGAGCGTCAGCCAGGATTCCTCTAATAAAAGTTCTCCTTGGAAGGTAATGATCCTGGCCCTCATCCCCTGGCTGAACCACCTTCATCCTCCCTTGTGACCCCAAGGACCAGATGTCCACAGACTCCAGTGCCACTTAAAAATCCAGAGTCTGGGCAGGGTGGACAGCTGCCAAGGGCTAATGAACACACCGGCCCAGTGCAGTAAATCCCACTGGATGACTGATGGACTCGTCAGTAAGTGAGATGGGTGAGCATGGAGGAAGCTCTCAGAGTTAATTAGCCGTCACCTTCCTGTCTACAATCAGCAGGGATTTCCAGATGGACACCTAAGACAACCCTCACTGCGCAGTACACTCAGTGAATCTGCTTTCGGGCTCTCTGTCAGGGGGGATCAGGGCAGCTGCAGGGCCAAGCACCGTGGTGGGGAAGGCTGGGAGGCGCAGGCTCAGGCAACATTTTGCAGTGTTTGCCCATATCTGTGCACCTTGCATGACAACACCCAATTACAGAAATGCAGAGGAGCGGGAACCACTCCCACACTTGCAAGCTGCAGGAACTCAGCTCTGGGGGAGGTTTGGTGCTTGCCCAGGGACCCACAGTGAGGTAGGGAAGTGGGAGCTTCGAAGCCGAGGCTTCCCATGGCAGGCCCCCGTTCCTTCTCTCCTGCACCGCACAGAGTAAGTGGAATGCAGGGTGGTGGCTGATGGACTCTGCATTCTTACAACCACATGACGGAAACCATAGCAGGAAAGCAAATCTCGCCAGTATCTCCCATCACGCTGGCATGAAAACTTGAAATTCCCAAAGTGGCCTTTCTGGAAGTCATCTACATGCCCACGCATTTGCACATTGTACTCATGTGAGATGATGTGCTCTGCCTGCATCACTCAGCATGTCATTTCAAGGATCTCAAAATGCTCGTTTGGCACTCATTCAACCAATTTCATTTTACACCTGCTATCTGCCAGGCACCTTCATGGGCAGTCAAGACAAAATGGTGAGCAAAAAGGACACTGTCACCACCAAAGAAGTAAGGGAAACAGACCTTAATTAAACAACCAAACAATGACCTTATTCGAAACTATGGTAAGTCCTATAAAAAGGCCAAGTGTCGAGCTCTAAGAAAGCTTGTAATAGGAACTTCAAAATGATAATTTTAAGGGTCTCAAAATATTGGACCAGGTGGGTAATCATATTTATCTCAACAGTCTCCATTCAATCAAGTTTGGTTTCAACTTTTCATTATCATAACTGAAGTTACTCTGAAATATCTGGAAATGAAATATCATGATGTCTTATCATTTACTTGAAAATATTTTAGAAATAAAAAAGATGAAGTAAATAAAGCAAAAGTTTGTAACTGTTAAAACGGGGAAGGGGTGTATATAGGTGTTCATTATAGCAGTCTCTCTACTTTCCTAGATGTTTGAAATTTTCCATCATCAAAAAAAAAAAAATCATGATTTAATAGACATTTGCACAAAATAGGCTTTTTTTCTTCCTTTGAATTATCCCCTTAGGATACAACTGGCAAATGAGGTAATGGCATGAAAAGATGCAGACACCATCAAGGTATTTCTGCATACTACACTAACAAAACCCATTCCAAACATCCTACCAACTGCCACAGGCACCCCATCCACACACCTGCTGTCCTCTGGCCTCATTACAGCAATGGATGGCAATGTTGAACTTGTTTCCTCATTTAATTAGTGTAAATAGGTAAGGTCCATTATATTTTACATTGCTCCCATTTTCCAGTGAAGCATCTCAACTGCCTTTTATAACATCAGCGAGCTGTTCAGAGAGCAAAAAGGAGGGTCTGAGGAGTCAGGAGGATCCCAGGTGAACCCTAGCTCCTCTGCCCCTTAGGTAAATGCTTTGGCAAATACTTAAGTTTCCGGGCTTCACCTGAGAAATAGGGGTGAAAAGTCTGCCTGAGAGGGGGAGGCAGGGCTTAATGGGACAGCCTATGGGGAAGGCCCTGAGACAGCCTGGGGGCACAGTGGGTATTCACCGAACCGCCTAGCACCTTCTCTGCCCTGGAGCAGACTGCACCCCTCTCTCACTGGCCAACAGAACCTCACTGCAAGACCTGATCTCATGCTCCGGTGTGAACACAGGGGCTGCGTGTCATCACCTCTCAGAAAGCGTCACGTAGGCACAAGATGAAGGGCCCGGGACCGAGAATCTGGGCTGGCTGGGGGTTCCCCGTCTTCGTGGGCTCCTTAGCCCAGCTGGTATGCATGCTAAAACTGCAATGAGCTCTACCCTCCAGATCTTACGACCCAGATGTCGCCAGGCTGCCTGCTCACTCTCCAACACCCCTGCTGACATGGCAGCAGGAATGCAAGCAGACTGTGATAACAACAGGGAGACAAAGACATTATTTCCAGTGGTGGGCAGTGGGGTACAGGGGCAGAGAACCACTACAGCAAAACAAATCAATGCAAACCCTTCCTCTCTCCCCTAAATCTATTACAGAACCAAAGAGTATAAACTCCAAAATCACATCTGGGCTCACCTCTTACTCTCTGTGTGACCAGAGGCAAGTCAGCCTCTCTGTTCCCGTCTTCCCTGGCGCAAGCAGTGAGAATGATCCCTCACCTCTGAACGGATGTGTGGGATTAGAGGAGAAACGGTGTTATCCAGTCACAGCGCTACAGAGCACAATCTGTAATATGGGCACAAGGGCTCCAACTTCTCAGGAGTGTGGCTGCCACAGAGTCCCCCTGGAATGCCTGGTTCTGAGCAGCCTGGGCTCCTCCTACTGCCTGGGGTTCCTCGATCCCTGCACCCCTGGAATGGTGCAGCGGACTCTGCCATGAGAAAAGGGGTCCAGGTGGCCTCTTGTCAAGTGAGAATCCCAACAGGGGTCTGCCACAGACAATCCCAAGCAGCATCAACACCGACTATGCCAAGGAAGGAGCCGGAACCCGGGATGCCTGGATGGCCTATGGCAGCTCCACACATTCCGCTCACCCCTGCGATGCCCAGCACATAGCAGGGGTGAGATACATATTCAAGAGTAGCTTAAAAGGAAAAACTGGGCATTTCTGTAAATTGCACTACCCTGGGAAGATCAGGGGACAAGAAAACCCATGACACCTGCTGGTCCCACCTTCCCCTATCAAAAGGGCCAGCCCAGGAGCCTCTCCAGCTGTATCCCTGCACTTGGGCAGCCCCGCTGGGTGCCTCTCCCACACCCAGCATCCTGCTAACGAAGGAGGACGCACATGGCAGGGATGAGAATCTTTGAAAAGTGATGTACCAAAAGGCTCCTCAACCTATGGAAGGTGGAAGCAGACCTAAGCCATTAAGCCAGGGCTTTGGGAATCCAAGGATCTTGCTCTGAACCACTGAGCCCCCATGGGTTCCTTCATCCTCATACAGTATGGCAATGATCTGTCCTATGAGTTTCCCTGTTGCTGCTGTAACAAATTACTACCAACCTCATGGCTAAAAAACAGCACAAATTCATTCTCTTATAGTTCTGAAGGTCGGGAGACCAAAACAAGTCTTAAGGCACTAAAATCAAGGGGTCAGCCAAGCTGGTGGTTCCTTCTGGAACCTCCAAGGGAAAATATGGTCCTCATGTCTCCCGCTTCTAGAAGCTGCGGGCACTCCTGGGCTCCTGGCTACATCACTTCATTCGGTTTCCACAGTCACAGGGTCGCATTTCCCTCTGCTTCCCTCTCCTAGGAACACTTACGATTACATTAGATCTGGGTGCCTGGGTGGCTCAGTTGGTTGGGCAACTGCCTTCAGCTCAGGTTGTGGTCCCGGAGTCCTGGGGTCAAGTCCCATGTCAGGCTCCTTGCTTAGCAGGGAGTTTGTTTCTCCCTCTGCCCCCTCCCATCTTATGCACTCTCTCGTTCTCTCTCAAATAAATAAATACATAATCTTAAAAAAAAAAAAAAGGATTACGTTCGCTCCTCCTAGATATGCCAGGATAATCTCAAGATCCTTAACTTAATCGTTTCTGCCAAAATCCCTTCTGCCCTACAACATGGCAGGCACAAGTTCTGGAGATTTGGATGGGAAGATCTTTGGGCGCCCATTATGGGGCGAACCATGGGTGTTGATCTGTATTTGTCCCACACCACTCGTCACCCTTCCTCCTAGAGCCAGCACATAGCATGATGCCCGCTAGACGGTAAGTGCCCAAGAGACGCGGAAGAAGGGAAAGCAGGGAAGAAGGGAGGGCCTGGCGTGGGCACACAATCCTAAAGTCTGCATCGTCCCTGAGCCCCCACAAGGGCGAGAGTGAGAGAGGTTTCACTAGCAGCTATGCTGCCACTGGGTGCACTTACAAACTGCCAGGTATCGGCTCCTTACCGGCCCAAGGGTGGAATCCCCGGTGCGCAGTGTGTTTGCTTTCCTGTCCCTGTGTGTTCCCACAGCTACTGCTGTCTACACAGCAGGCGGGGGGTGGGGAGAGAGAGGGGGCCAGCAGGCAGCTCCTTCCTGTGGACTTCCTGGGGATCCAGGCAGGGTTGGAGCGGCCAGCTGGCTCGCTGCTGAGTTCGATGCGGGCACTTTCACTGCAAGAGAAACGACACCTCCAGAAGCCTCCAGGTAACTGCCGCTTTGCCACAGAAAGCCTTGGGTGCCCACCCCACCCCCGCCCCGCCCTCCTCTCCCCTGCCAAGAAACCGTAGAAATGGTCCCTTCTCAGGACAAAGCCCGCTGCAACGAGAGCTGCAGCTCACGCCTGAGCTTTGCAAACAATGATCTCTATTCTTTTCATCCATATGGGGGAAGGAAACGTTTCTTTCCGTGTTCATTTCACAGGTGTGGAAATAGAGGCACAAGGCAAAAGTCACCGGCCGGAAAAAGGCAGAGAAAGGATTTCTGAATCTGTCGAATTCTCAGGCCTGGCTCTTTCCGCAAGGGTGCAAATCTGCCAAGCATGAGGGTTAAACTGTGTCCCTGGAGCCACAGGCTTTGTCTGTAGCTGGTGTGACAGGAGGGCTTTCCAGTTTCTAACTTGGAGCTAAGGATGTGGAGCCCAGGCCCTCTGCTGACCCGACAGTAACCCACTTGCCGTCACATTCATGGAGCCACTCTGCTCAGGGAAGTGACGTCTACATGTGATCAGCCCAGAGGCGGGCCCCAGGGACAGAGAGATGATGGAGCTACTGTCACTGTCCTCAGAGGGCTTGGTGGACACACACACACACACACACACACACACACACACAAAACTGACCAGTGCTGGCAGCGCTCTGTGGCCCGGGACGGTGTCCTGCTGAGGCCGTGCCCTGACCCGGAGGTCAGTGGCCCCAGCTGCGGGGGTGACGAGAGTCTCATGGAGAAGTGGGCTCTGCTAGGAGGTCCTGAAGGATGAAGAGTTTTCCAGAGATGAGAGAATACTAGAGTTCTTACAGGGATGAGAGAATACTAGAGTTCTTACAGGCAGAAGGGGATCTTCTTCATAAACCTTTAGCTCACTGGGAAAAATACACACCTGGGTTGATGTTTGGCACAGACTATGCACAGTGGAGTGAAGGAAGGGAAGGAAGAGGAGGAAGAGGAGGAGGGAGGGGGGTGGTCTCTTGTTTCTGTCTTCCCTGTTTGAGGCTCTGCACTGGGCTTTTTTCAGGCCAAAGTTCAAGGCAAAAAGAGGCACAGGTGGTAATGCCTCCTCCCGCTAGGGAGGTGAGGTCAAAGTAGGTGGCTGCTCAGCCTTCCAGTCTGGCCTCCCAGCAGTCCCCTCAGACATGCACCTTGGTCTGGGAAAGCAAGCAAAGCATGGCAAGGGGTCCAGGGCAGCGGGGTAGAGGACAGGGCTCCTCGGGGAAGGGCCTCTGAGACAGAGCTCAAAGACTGCACATGGCATTTTTATTCCTTGGGACTCAGCCATGGGTGAAGGGGACAGAGGAGGAGGAGCCACAGCTCCAACCATACAATGAGGAATCCTTCCTTTGAAGCCATTTTCAAAATCAGATCCCTGACTTGGTTTTGATCTCAAGGCTGGTTATTTAATAGGTGAGCCTCAGCCCTGAACTATGGCCATGATATGGCTGATGGGCCTCGCTGCTCCATGTCAGGGGTGTTTGGGAAGCCCCCTGTCCCAAGGGTCTCAAGAGAAAATCTGGGGTCTCAAAGGAACCATCTACTATGGTCTATGGGGTTGGCTACCCAGAGGGAAGACTGTGGGGAACCAGAGGCTCTCCTCACCCCTTGGAAGAAAAGGTCACTGTTTTTCTGTCCTACAGCATCTTTACTTCCCAGCATCCAGCTTCCAAGAAACACTGAGTCTGCGAACTAGCTGCGCATTCCTCCTGAGTTGGACCTGGGTACAGGTCTGGGCTCTTCCACACATGCACCCGAGAGACGGGCTTAGGACAGTCACTCGTGGCTGAGCCACTTCTTGGCTAGGTGACCTTGAGAAAGCGGCCCTGCTCATGAGGCCCCAGGAATCATAGTACTGACATCCGCCCTTACATGAAGTGCCAGTTTTTAGGACATTGGCAGGCTAGTCTGCTGGGCCCAGGAGATGAAAGGCACACAGAGTAGAGTTGAGACACTTCCAGTCACCCCACAGAGACTAGACGGACTGACCACAGCCAAGCCCAGACACGGGGGATGTCCAGCCAAGATCAGCGGAGCCACTCATCCAACCAGCCCAGATCTGTAAGCAATAAATCCTTATTATCAGAACAGTGAGATGCTGTTGCTTGATACGTGGCATTACTGGGGCAATAAGTCTTAAATTCAATCTGTAGGATGAGAGTAATAATAAGGACCTTTGAGGGCCACTGTGCAGATTAAATGAGACAAGTGAGTGTTTGCTCTTGGTGAATGGGAGCTGTGACCCCACCACGTTCACAAGAGGGTCTGCGATCACCATAGGATTGATGGCAGAGCCTCAGTCCACCATCCTGAGGGAGCCGGCCAAAGTCAACATCTCTGGGCTTCAGTTTTCTCATCTATAAAACGATGATCATAGTACTCCCTCCTCACAGTGTCATCATGAAGATCACATGAGTTAATACACACAAAGCAGTTAAAACAGTGTCTGACACGTAGGGGAGGCTCCGTATGGTTAGCTGCCCTCTTGGGGCTGCCGTCCATACGACGCTTAGACAACCACACAGCAGGCACGTTCAGCGTCTCACCTCCTTGAATCCTCATGAGGGCTCTGGGAAGCGTAAAGGGACTTGCCTCGATCTGAAGGCAATGCGGTGCCTGTTACCCCAGGGTCCCAGGCGATGGGCAGGCCACAGCAAGGCCCCAGAGCGTGTCCCCACGCCTTCCCACACCCAAGGCTGATAAGCTCTTTGCCGGTGTCCAGGCTGTTCTCATTTCACTTGAGCTGCTTCTGCAGCTTTCATCCTCCATGGTGCACTCGGCTGGGCAGGCACCCCATGGCATCAGAGGCTCTGCTGGCAGCAACTACAGGGAGAAGCCGTGCCAAGGTCCCTCCCCTCCAGCCCCCAACCCCTGACCAGGCGGCCCGGGAGATTTGCAAAGAGGAGGTGCCTGGCCTTACAACCATTGCAGATGTTACTGAACCCTCAGCTGCATGGTCTGCTCTAGAACAGCCCACATGAGCCAGGCAGGGGCCGATGGCCAGCTTGCTCCTGGACCCATGGTGACAGGTGGATCGCTGGCAACTGATGGGGGCATAGAACTTGACCTCTGCATGTGAGGAATGGGTTCAGAAAAGCTCTGTGGTGAGGACACTGCCTGGAATCCAGAGTGCAGATATCCCTGCATCTACTCTCCAATATTCAAGCACCGAGCACCTGCTCCAGGCCCTTTGGCTGAGGGATTCAGAGCTAATCTGACCTGGGGTGCCTGGGGGGCTCAGTTGGTTAAATGTCTGCCTTCTGCTCAGGTCATGATCTTAGGGTCCTCAGATCAAGCTCTGCATTGGATTTCCTGCTCAACAGGGAGTCTGCTTGTCCCTCTCGCTCTCCCTCTTTCCCTCTCAAATAAATAAAATCTTAAAAAAAAAAAAGCTACTCTGACCTGGTCCTGTCCTCAGGAGTACACAAACTAGTGCGGAGGCCACGTGTGGAGACACACTGAATGCCAGAATGAGGTGTGAGCAAGAAGACCAGGATCAAAGGGAAGCAGACAATGTAGTTCATTCACTCAATGACTGTTAACAGGGCGCTCAAATGACAGGTACTGGGGATACAAGAGTGAGGCAGGCAGACTAGGTCCCTGTTTTGATGGAACGGACCTTCTTGCTAAGTCTGCCTCAGGGAACCACAGACACCTCCATGGACAAGTGTCTGGGTGTCAGCCATCCCCCAAGCACCTGGGCAAACCTGGCAGGAGCCTGATGGGACAGGGAATCAGACCAGGCCCCCAGTGGGCAAGCTGGGCTCAGGTACTCACTCTGGCTCTGTCTAGTGCTCAAAGGCTCAGCAAACTCCGTGAATATCACCAATAACAATGACACATCCCAGCAACTGCTTATCAAATGCTTACAGTGTGCTGACCATCAGCACCTCATCCCTCCTCCCTGGACATCCATGCACTGGGCATTCTGTTCTCCCTGTGTACAGAAGAGAAACTGAGACACAAAGCTGGTAAACCCCACAGCTAGCCACAGTAGCTTGAGCATGGTGGTGCTCAAGCTATGTGTGTAGCCAAATCCTGTGTTTCTGCTCTCCACCCCACCTAGAGAGCTGAGAACCCAGCCAGCCTGTTCCCGCTGAATGCTTGCTCTCCTCTGTGGGGACCAGAGCTGGGCTTTACTACAGGAAAGGCCTGGGAAAGGACTCTGGGCTGTGGGAACAGTCCAGCCAGCAGCCCTGGATAAAGGTCCGTGCCAATCAAGATCAAGGCAAACATCCAGGTACTTCTATCCCTGCAGGACCGGGCGCCAGAACAGCCAGGCCCAGGGAGGTGGCAAGGTGGGCAGGAGCCTCCCGGGGCCCTGCCCTGGCCCCAGCCCCAGCCCCGGCCCCAGCCCTGGCTCCTGTGTACTCGGGCCAGCTCCACTGGTTGTCAAGGCTTCAAGGGCTGTGCCAAGCAACCTGGGGGACCGGGCTAGGCTGGCTCGCCTGAGATGGAGATGGGAGAACAAAAGGAGGCCATGTGGGCTGGTCTGGCAGGAGCCTGTGGCGGGACGGAGGGCGGGAAAGGGGAGGCAGCGGAGGGAGGGCTGCGGCGAGCAATGCGAGGTGAAGTTGGCACTGCGGAGCCAGCAGGAGGTCCCAGCAGGGCACCTGCACAATGAGGAACCTGAGGGTGGGGGAGGCTGGGCCGAGGCAGATGGCGGGTAGCTGGGAGCAGCCCCTTGTGCCTGTTAGGAACCCCCAGGACTCAAGTAGGCATCTATGCACTTCAGAGAACTCATTTGCTCATTTCTCCCCTCACCCGACGTGGACCAATACCCACTGTGAGCCAGACACCCAGGATCGCCGAGGACCAGCCATGAGCCGGAATGACAGGGGTCCTGTCTCAGTGACCCTGCTTGGTGGCAGCTCCTACAGGCCTGGGTCCCTTGGGGTGAGGGCAGGGGAGAGCCTTGTCTCATGGCACAGCAGTTAGGTGCCCATGTGGGACCCACAGACAGAAGGCCTGGGCTCCCTTCCTGACTCCATCCCCAACTGTGACCTCGGGCATGGGTTCACCCCCAAGCCTCTGTGCTTGGCACACAGAGTCTCTTTGGTCAAAGTCACTGGCAGCCAAGCACATCAGCATGTTGGCATGTGCGGGAAAGCCCATGATGCAGCACAGGACTCCTGTCCCCAGGAAAAGTCTCCTCCAGCTGTGTCTCACAGGCTCCCAGGGAATCACCACCACGTGGAGTGAGAGAGGCTGGCATCGTCTAAGCACCCAGACACCTGAGTCCATTGTAACTGTCACAAGAGAACATCAGGGGGAAGGAAGTAGTCGCTTAACTGGGGAGATAATGCACACCTTGCCCTCAGCCACACGGGCAGGGAACTGGGATCCCACCATCTCAGTGCCCCGACTTTCCAGCCCGTTCCAAAGACAAGGTCATGTCTGGTCCCTGCCGGAGGGGTCCTCACGTTCTCCCTGGAGATGACAGCCACACATAAATGGAACCGGGGGTACCATGCAGAGCAGCTGGTGATCAAGGGTCACAACAGGTCACACAGGAGAGCTCAGGGAATGAGGGAAACAGAGGGGGGAACCAGGAGAGGCCAGATAGGACCAGAGCCTTGGAGCACAGGCCGAGGAGGCAGGGGCCCATCACATCCCCCTTTACTAGGTGAGTGAGGGTCATGGAGCAGGGGGGATCACGGAGGTCTGTCCTTCCATACCACAGACCCCTGGCTCTGGACGGGGGGCAGCAAAGAGGCTGGAAGGACACGGTCCCTGCAGGGGAAAAGGGCCAGCAGAGTGTGCATGGCTTTGGGTGCCTCCCAGCCTTCCCACCTGGTGTGGGGTCATTCTCACCACGACCCCCTAACCCCTGCCGGCTCTGGCAAGCCTACACAGCACGCTGAGAGGAATAGCGAGCCTCTGGAGGCAGAGAAACCTGCATCAACCAGCTGCCTATACTTACTGTGGAACTTGGGGAAAGACCTTTCACCTCGGGATGCCCAAGCTGTCTTGGGTGCACGGTGGGGGGTGAATAAAACCTGCTCAGAAGAATAGATGAGACACCACACAGCAGAGCCTAGACAAGAAGAAGCTCAAGGAAATACTAGTTCCTTTCTTTCTACTCTGACCTTATTTCGAGAGCAAACTCCCTGGAGTGAAAACCCATGGCTTTTTTGATGTATGCAAATGCCAAAGAGGGAAATAGAAAGAAGCCTAGACATTTAGTGGGAAGACCTGGCTTCCAGTCTCGCTCTACCTGTAAGGACTGGGCAGCGTACAAAGTCTCCTGGCCTCAGACACCTGACCTGTAGGATGGGAGTGGCCATGCTTCATCCCCAGGGTGTGAGGGACTGGACATGCACTGATACCAGTGAGTCTTTGCAAGCCAGAAAGCTCTCCGCGTGCTGGTTATAGCAATGCTGCGTAAGAAGGGGCCTCGGAACCCATTTCTCTCACAGTTCTGACAGGAAGGGAGCTGCCCCGAAATTCTGGGTGAAGTTAAATCATTGCTAATGTCTAATCAAAGGCGGCCAGTGTGTCACCGGAGGCGTTCTCCTGGCCAGAACTGCAGCAAATACTTCTTGACGTGGCAAAAGGGCTGGGATGGTGGGAGGCCGGACATTTGAAGGGGCTGGGATGCTGCCAGCAGGGGCCTGGCTCCCTCCAGGGCCTGAAGGGACCCGATGCCGAGCTTCTGGGCCCCTTGCCAGTGTTTGTTCCGTGCACACCAGCGGCAAGGGGGGTTGGGGGGGTGGGGGAGGAGGGCTCCTGCCTTACTCCAGGGTCATGTTAGATGGTGGTGGGATTATCACCTGCCTGTCAGGTAGATGAGAGAGGGAGGTACAGAGAGGCCAAGAGACAGGTCCCCGGAGAAGCTGCCAGCCCGAGCAGCTGGCCCCCGAGGCCCGGAACGCCCAGGGCCCAACGGAAAGCATCCTGCTTCCTCTCCCAACTCGCTGAGCAAACATAGGAGGATAGCAGGTGCCCGGGGCAGCTAGCCAAGCAGGGTTTCTGCCCGCTGCTCCCGCCTCATCCGGCCCAGCCAGCACAAGCCCACGCCCTGGCCCTGGTCCCGCTCTCACTCCCTGATGCTCAGAGTGGGGGCTTCCCTCCGTAGCCTCTTGGTGGGGTGAAAACAGCAGGGGCCCAGAGGCTTTGGCAAGCTGGGCGTCTTAGTGCCTGTTTCCAGGAGCTGAGGTGCACACCTGGAAACTGCTAATGCCTTCGCTGGGAACCTATCAGGGCATTTCAGTGATGCCACTGACCCATGAGATCTCCTCCAGACACACCGCAGGGCCCAGAAGGGTGTCAGATAACCTGCTCATGGTACATGGCCAGGGCAAGCCAGGCCTCTGCTCTTGGGGACGGACTTCCTCATGGACACAATGACGGGATCAGGCCCGGAGCCTGCTAAGATCCCCGCAGGGCGTGATGGGGTGGAAAAGAGGCTGTCTTTGCTGTTAGGAGGCCCTGGACATCACATTTGTGCTGCTACCTTCTTTGCTGTGTGGCTGTGGGAATCCATTTGCTGTCTCTGAGTTGTTTCTTTGTCTTCAAGGTGGGGAGGGCAATTCCTCCCTGCAGTGTCTTGGTGAGAAACAAATGAGAATGGCCAAAGGGGCCAAGTGTGGAGCAAGTGCCCCAAATGGGGGGGCTGCTAGACCCCTGTAGGTTCTTAAATGATATTATTTGTGTCCAATCATGTTCCTTCTGAGGAAGAGAACAGGCTTGCTCTGGGGGTTGGGACCCAAAGTGCTCACTGGATCAAAAGAGCCTTAGTGATCTCTCACCTTCTTACATAAAACTAGGACCTGAGCTACTCCACTCCCAATACACACACATGCACACATTCATATTGTCTCTCCTGCTCTCTGATTCACTGCCTCACTCCCTCCACGCATGTCCAGCAATGGCACCGCTGCTCCTACAGGAAACCAAACGAAGGGGGAATGGTATGGATCCCAGCTGATCGGAGAGATTCTGGGTAGAGAGCAGCAAGCTGGAGGTGCACAGAGGGCTTTTCTAATGGTTTTCCCCTGTCAGATTGCTCAAATAGTCCACAAGGATGAGAAGGACCAGGGGAATGCAAGCAGTGCTATGGCGACCCTGCCCTCCGCAGAGTTCAAGTCATCTATTAGTTATTATTGATGTTCCCACCATATCTACCACCAAGGAAAAAAAATGCTGTGTAACAACGAAAGCTCCATGGCATAGACACTAAGTGTCTGTGTGTCTGGGTGGCCAGTCAGGTGGCTCTTGTGACCTCTGTGGGGCTCACTCAAGGGTCTGGGAGTTGGCTGGTCTCAATGAGAATTGAATAGAGCCTTGGCTATGTTCTGCATGTCTCTCCTCCTCAAGGCTCGCCCAGAAATGTTCTCTTGGTGAGGACGGAGGCCCCATGGTGTAAATGGAGACGCTTCTTCAGAGCTCTCTTTGCGGTGTATCTGAATCTGCTTGTGTTGGGCAAACATGAGTCAGAGAATCGAGCCCAGCATCCGAGACACAGAGCATGGGGAAAGATACGGACCATGGGTGCAATCCACTTACCACTGTGCTGGGGAGGAGACCTACAACTACGTCATGGATAGTCTGCAGCACGAGAGCCACCGGCCTGATGCTGCAGCTGGGTCCCGCCGGGGGGGACGTCAGTTGTGTCCCAGGTACCGACAGCCCTGCTGAGTGTGCAGAGCACCGACGACGCCCGGGAACAGAGGCTGAGGAGTAACCCAGGTTTGGTGACCAAACTCTTTTTTTTTTTTTTTTTTGAGAGAAAGAGGGAGGTAGAGAGAGCACAAGCTTGGGGCAGCAGGGAGAGGGAGAAGCAGGCTCCTTGCTAAGTAGGGAGCCCGACGTGGAGCTTGATCCCAGAACCCTGGGATCATGACCTGAGTGGAAGGCAGCTGCTTAACTGACTGATCCGCCCAGGTACCCCCTCCCCGAAACTCTCTTCTTTCCTCGATACAGAATGAGGGCAAATAGCAAGGAGTTAGTTAAAATAGCTGGAACAAACTGGCAGCCCTATTTGGGGGAAAGAGTGTGTGAGTTACGCAGTCCCACAGAAAGGAAGGCAATCTTCCAAGCTCCATAAACCCAGGATAAAGGTCAAGCAAAGTCTCCATGTTAATTGTCCTCCCCTGCTCCCCACCCCAAAATGTCCTTGTTTTACTGGGGATAAGGAGAACACACAGCAATAAACCACCTCTGTACAGGGTCCGCAGCTCTGCTGTCTCTGCTGGCTGGAGACTCGAGAGAAAAGGCCTACTAGGGATCGAAGCTCGTGTCCAACCCGAGAGTCAATGGTTCTGGGCTGGGGCTCAGGAGCTGGTGTTCTTCATGAACGCTCTAGGAACCTCTGCTGCAGCTTCTCCTCAGATCACACTCTGAACCCCTTCTTCACAAGATGGATAAAGGAACGTGCCTGTCAGATCAGCCCATGCCCTGCAGAGACCCCATGCGCCCAAGGCCACTGAGTACACACGTTCGATTGCGGAAACCTCAGTGCCTACAACACGCACGCACGTGCACACACACCGCACACACTCATCACAAGCACGTGATGTCGAACGAGGGGCGGGTCTGTAATCACAGCAGCTGGCGTGTTCACTCCTCACAGAGAGAGCACTGCTTCTGGGCTTTGAGTGCTCAGCGCGCATCTCCATCTCTCTCTAATCGGAGGCAGCGGGTATTTTTATCGCTTATCTTTTTCAGGTGAGAAAAATAAGGCACAGAGAACTTAGAGAAGTTGAAGTGTCCAAAGTCCCAGAACTAGGGAGCTGTGGCATCCAGATGTGTCAGCAGACATTTGGACCCCAGAGCCCATGTTCCCTACCCCCATGCCGCGGTCACAAAGGAGCATGAATCCCGCCTGGGGGTGCTGTCCACCACCAGACGCCCCAGCCTAGCAGATGGCACCCTTATAAAGACAGGAGTCAAGTTCCTGAGCTTGCCTGTGACCCCAGTACCTTAGAGCAAAACTGTTAAGATCATTAAGTCCTTTCTCTGATCCTTTGTGATGGGAAATGGCTTACTCACATTGCCTCTCATTTTTTTCTGACAACCTCTTCATGCCAGTCTCCACTACACTTCCTGTCAAGCCACCCACCTAAAAGGGGGTACCACGAGGAAGGCAGCTACCCCAGGACCTACTGTGTGCATGCATGCAGGCAAGGAACATGCCTTCTTTGGGTCTCCACAGCCTTGCTAGGACCATGCCTACTTGCCGTCCACTGCCCCACTTTTGCAGACAAGGAACTGAAGGAGCCTCAGAGAGGTTAAGCAACTTGCCTGTGGCTACTCAGCCTGTCCATGGGCCAGCCCTGTACTTGAACTTCTGTCTCATGTAATCTAGATAGAGCTTGATCTCTCACCTCCTCTAAAGTGTGATTCATGCGCCTGTTTCAAGGCCCTTGGGGACTGAACAGAACGTCAACATCCAGTCTGAAAAACGTGATGACCATCTTTACTGGAGGGAAAGGAACTTCCTGTGTAGTTATTATAAGTAATGGTGGGGGGTGGGGTTCGAACTGGGAATAGGAAATATGCTGCTTCCCAGCAAAAGGGTGTTCTGGAGCCAAGGAGATGCTGTTTTTGAAGGCACATTCCAAGGAGGGGTCGGCTGCCTGCAGTCAATGCCCGGGGCTGCTAGGGAGGCCCCCGGGCTGTGTGCTGGCTCTGGCTCTCCAGAACATTCTCTGCGGATGTGGCTTTTGAGGATGGGGACGGGCGTCCAGCCAGCAGCTGACAGGACGCACTCTTTGGCAAGCTTCCCTAGGATGGGATAAGGAAAAGTTTTTTTTGTTTTTGTTTTGTTTTGTTTTGTTTTTTAATTTCTTTCCCTTCCTACTTCATGTTTCCCCAGCTTGGGGAAAAAGAGAAGAGAGAAAGAAAGAAAGAGAGAGAGAGAGAGAGAGAAAGGAAGGAAGGAAGGAAGGAAAGAAAAAAAGGAGCCTCCCTATCCTGACAGAGGAGAAGAACTTACAAACGGAAAATCTAACAGAGCAAAATGAAATTCTAAAATATAACTTCCAATTCGGGCCTGTTCAAGGACCTGAAGGGGCCTAGGACGCCTGTCCGTCTGCTGTGGGGCCCTCTTTGTGCAGGAAGGGACACTGGACTGAGGGTGAGGAGTCCTGGGGAATCTGCACCCAGAGGATTCGGTGTGATCCCATGAGCTCACGGCTTCACACCTCATCATTTCACTTGGGACATCATTCTTGCCACGGCCACCAGGCTCACCTCCCTGTGATCACTCAGCGTGAGAATGGGGAGGAAAGCCTTTAAAATGGTAAAGGCCTGCTGTACACATGACTTGTTAAAATTGTAACAATCAGCGAACCCCAGCAATCATGTTCACGATGTCCACCCAGGAAAAAAGGGCTGTTCTCCTTCTGATGGGTGGAACAAAATGGTGGCTGCTCAGGGGTCGTGACACTATAGGCTTTAGAGTATCTGCCTGGCTGGGAAATAGGGCTCGACTCCTAACCAGCTGTGTGACCTTGGGTAAATCATCTGTGTGTGCCTGTTTCTTCATCCATAAAATGTGAACAACTCAGCATTGTTGTAACTATTAAGTCGCCTAATCTATGATGATGATCACGCATGGCCAACATGTCTTCACTATTATAAAATTAGTGACAGTGACACTGCGCTGTAAATTGTAAAATACTTCTCACCAATGTTTGGGCCATCTCCAGACGCACTGTAAGTGGCTCCTGCAAACATGGGTGCTGTTGCCGAAAGGATGTGGTAAAACACCTCGGAGATGGTTGATGACCTTGGAGACAACCCTTATAAAACAGTGCAAAACGAGTCCGCGGAATACTCCCAGAAGAGGCTTTGTAATGCTCGACTGCAGGCACTGTGCCCAGTATGGCGGGCAGGCCCTCGGTGTCCTACTGCCCTTCCCCTTCACCCTGGACATCCCACGACTGGGTGGTGAGCACGGGTGACGGATGGTGTGTCCATGGCACCACAGGAGGAGCAGGGAGAAAGGCCTGAAAACAGCATATACGGTCCGGTGGGGGCCCGGCCTTGTGCACCACACAGCTCTGGGGCAGGGCCTCTGGGGGTCCTGCTGAGACTGCAGGGGTGCTCTGGCCCATGAGCCGGACGCAGTATGGGACAGCTGGGGCATGCTGGGGGCGAGAGGAGGAGGCAGGCGCACAGAGGGAGTCCTGGGGGAGCGGGCTACAGAGGCCTGTGAATTCCCAGCCAAGGGGTCTGTGTTTGACTCAGGGGAAAGGGACCCCCAGGGAGGGCTGTCACTGGGGCAAAGCCATGCTCCAGAAGGCGGATCAGACAGCACTCTGGATATTGGGCAGGCAGAGGCAGCAGGTCTGGAGCTGGGGAGACCCCCTAGGAGGTTCAGAGAACAGCATCGGGGGTCTGACTTTGGGAGCTCAACTCCACATTGTGGTGGAAAAGCCACCACGTAGCGACTCTTGGTGGCGGAGAGGCGAAGGGTTTGTCAGATGGTGGAATCGCCTCCCTCGACGGAGCCCAGGGGAGCAGGGCTGGGCCTGGAGGAAGACACACACCAGGCACTTGAGGGTCTCCTGGGGAGGAGCTCACAGTCGGGAAGTCAGAACAGAAGGGCCTGGAACCTGCATGCGCTTTCTACAGCTACAGGGACAAACAGACACAGCGGCTTCAAACAACACGCATGCAGACTGTCTCAGTCTCAGGCGTGCGAGTTGGCTCAGCTAGGTTCTCGGTCCCAGCTTTTGTGGGCTAGATTCAAGGTGCTGGCTCTAACTGGGTGGGGGGAGGGGCAGCTATGGGGAGGACCCTCTTCCAAGCTCACTCATCCATGCCCTTGGGTGAATTTGGTTCCCTGCGGTTTAGGACTGAGGGCCCGTTTCCTTGCCGGCAGTCCTCGGGGGCCACCCTTCTGCCGCCCGACCTCGCACCTGGGCCCCCACATATGGGAATCAGCAATACGCCAAACCCTCCTCACACTGGAAGTCTCTCGGATCCCTCTTTAGGGGATCTCTTTGATCCCAAAGAAATTCTCTGCATCGTCTAGAATAATCTCCACAGAGGCCCACCGATGAGTCATCTTAATTCCATCCTCAAAGTCGCTCCTGCCAGGTAAACATCTCATAGGCCTTGCCTCAGAGATAAGTGAGGCTCTTCTGCCTGGGAGAGCATCTCTGCTCCTCTACAGGAAACCTGTACACATCACACAATAAATAATCAGTACCACCAGCACCGCAGATGAGAGCCCTGCGTTCTAAGGGACAGGGAAAAGGCACATTACCCAGCCTTGGAGAGCAGGCGTGGGGAAGAGAGGAACAGCAGGAAAGGCTCCCTAGAAGAAAAATGAGATTATCCAATGGACCCTGAAGATGAGGCAGAGTGAAGGGAAGTGTGACCACCAGAGGCGGTTAGCCTGCAGACTATTAGAATAATATGTTTAGGAGAGGCCAGAAGTCTCCAAGATGTGGCCAGTGGTGCAGGGGCCAGCCTCCCTGAACTAAGAACTGCCATCACGCTCCCCTCTTCTGGTGGAATGAATCTGCAAGAACCTTCCAGAAGCAGCACAGTGCACCTTCACGGAAACCCCACTATGCAAGGGAAATGAGCTAAGTGGATCTGCATGTGCAGGCTGGGGAAGAGGTATGCGGCACAGGAAATGAAAACGACATGCAGACCACTATGCGTAACGGGTTTCCAATTTCCTCCCCCGCCCTCCCTCCCAAATGAAAGTGATCACTTGCGACCAAGCACGGGTTTAGAGAAGCCGATGGTTAAAGATTCAAGAATCGTGCAAACTGAATTTTAAACCTTTTGTAACCTGGAATTGGCCATGGTGGGATTTCACCACCAAAGTCAGCAAACCTACAATTCAGGGCTCTTTTATTCCCTCCTGAGAGGCTGAACGGCGCACCACTGGGTTTTCGTAAATGACCAAACTGATACTAGGGATTATCTCAGGAAGAGGTGGGATGCGTTTCACAGTGGTGTTGCCCACTTTTCCTTCCTTGGATTCTTAATTTTTCAAATTGGTGCAATTACAATCTTTTTCACATCTTTTCATTACTTTCCAGATACAAATAATGAGCATAAAAATGCACCCCAGAGCTCGCTGTGATCCCCATTTTCGGGGCTCTCCAGCCACGGAGGCAGCTGCAGCAGGCTCTGACGTTCACAGGCAGACAGGAACCACTACCCCACGATAATGCGCGGCTCATCACTGACGGCACTGCTGGGAATGGAGCGGCCCAGGCCAGCGAGATGGCTGGGCCAGAGGCGGGGGGGGGGGGGGGGGGGGCGGCGCGGGGGCTGGGGATTGTCCTTTGGGATGCTGGGCACGCTTCCTTGGGAAAAGACCTCCATCAGCTGCAGTCTGAGCCATGGGCCTCATGCCTCATCTGCTACAATCATTATGAATCACACTCGGATCATCAGAGAGCTAGGACAGCTTCTCTGGGGCCCGCCAGCTCTGCTTCCCCTGGCCAGCCCTGCCCTCTGTGCGGTCACAGCCAGAGAATGTTCAGGGGACGGAGGAGTGGAGGCGGGAGGCTGAACAGCAGACAGCACCACCAACTACTCGCCCAGCTGATTTGTAACGTCCTGGGTAACTAACACACTCATAGTAACCCACAGGGTGCGGAGGTAGGAAGGGGGGCTTCTGCCCAGCAGGCTGGACAGAGGCCCGGTGGAAGACGAGCTCAGGTTCCCCGAAGCAGACACCCCTTGATTTAGCCTGACTGCACTGCTGTCACCACCTGCAGCAGACTTTTCCACCTGGAATCTTTTGGTCTCTTACCCCAGGCATTTCTCCAGGACTCCTTTCCCTCCGTGACCTCTCAGAACAGTGAACACGTGGACCATGCCTCCAGGGAGTGGGGAAGTCATCATCACACAGAGCAGTGAGCCCACTATCACCCATGGTGCCAACTGCGCCATTACAGAGCGGTGAACACGGCCTGCGGCGGTGTCCTGCAGAGGGTCCGCTTGGAGCCGGGCTGCTGGGCACTGCCGGGGGCTGCAGGGTGCCTAATGGTGCAGACAGAAGCACGGACGGATGGCTGCTCCTTGGAGCGGAGAGTAGAGAGCTCTCCCAACCCCAGCCAGGTGCCCGGCATACAGCACCTGATCGTGATGTGACCCATGGCTGATCCACGGGTCACCTGACCTAAATGCTTACGGCGCTTTCGTCTTTCCTTATCATATCATTGTGCCATGTAAACGATTTTCATCCTGCCCTTCCTTCCCAGAAGGTGGCCTTCCTAACCATCCCTGTGATGCTGAAGTGGTGGGATCACAAATTCTCTGCGGGTGTTACCATCCCTTCAGCCGCTCCCATATTATGCAACATTAAAGCCATTTCTGATTTTTCGCAGTTATAAATACTACTACAGCCAACATCTCTGTGCATAAGCACAATGGGATTCAGAAAATAACTGAAAAATAATCTATGTACTCATCTGTAATACCTGCACCTTGGTCAGGTGCAGCATCATCCCCGACAGAGAGAAATAAGAACACTCGTGACCCAGGTCCTGTCTGGTGGGTGACAGGAGGCGGAGGATGGCTGCCAACATAAATGAGGGAGCTGGTGTCTGGGTTTTATTCACTCGTGCTGACAGGGGAAGGAGGTGCAGCTAACACATTCTGTATCACGAACTAGACGGCTGGAGTTTTGGGGTCCCACCCACGACCTCTCCTTCCAACCACCATCACCACAACCCCAGACCACTGAGAGGTCTGGGGTCTCTCCCAGAGGTCTCTCTGGCCCAGGAAAGATCATCCACAATGTTTGGAAAAACAACACTCTGGAAGCTTGAAAAGGGGCCCAAGAGGCCTTAACTCAGGCCAGGGATACCCAGATCTGAGGTCTGCTAAGTTCGTTTCTGACTCCTTCCTTCCCCCTGTCTGAATCTGTTTTTCCACCTATAGGCAGTGGGGTGCTGACCAGAAGATCTGTGAGGCCTCTTTTCTGACATTCCCTGAGGCTCTCAAACCCAAGAAGAAGGGAGCTGCCACCCCAGGAGAGGCAGGAGCCTGGTGGCTTCACCTGGACCAAGAAGTCAGACCCTTTGTACTTCAAGACCCCAGAGCACTGGAGCTGTTTCTGGAAACCACTCCTGTCTGTGCCGGGATAGCTGCACCGTGTCACCTGCACGGCTTATTGAATTCAAGTGTCCTGAGGGCAGCGAACGGCAGGCCTCATCTCTGTCTCCCTTATGACACCAGCTGTGCGATGAGTATGTGGAATTCATTCTGTATCCTCTTTTTCAGCAAACAAGCAGATACAACTGAACGTGATCTGAAAGACGCCAGCAAAGGACAAGTTAACGTAAATCGTGATCCAGCTCTGGAAGACGACTGTGAGCCATTACACGAATGATGGAGAGCGGTCCTTACTAGCATAGAGAGATGTCCACCACACACTCTCCTGGGGTAAATTAATTACAGAACCACACAAATGGATGTGTGTGGCCAGGCGTGCCTGTGGGGGGCAATTATGTGCTGTGTGTGGAAATCCCTGGGTTTTGGGATTTTAGGTAAACTTTTAAACTTTATCCTTTGTCTTCCTCTGACTTATATCACGTTTTTCATAAATAATAAGCATTCCTACCTAGTAGCATCTAAGACAGCAAAGGGCAAACTATGGCATTCAGGCCAAATTTGACCATCACCTGTGTGTGTTTGGCCTATGAAATTAGAGTGGTTTGCAGATTTTTTTAGTGGGGGAAAAAATCAAAAGAAGAATAGCATTTGGTGACACATCATGATTATCTGAAGTTCGAATTTCAGAGTGCAAAAATAAAGCTTCCCGGGAGCTCAGCCATGAGCAGTTGCTCTGTACTGTGTATGGCTGTTTGCGCTACAATGGTCCAGGTAGCTGCCATGGAGACCGCATGGGCCGCACAGCCCTAAATATTTGCTCTCTGCGCACAGACTGTCTTCAGACACTGGTCTAAGGCTCCACCTGCTCTAGGAACCTCCGTGGATTGGCAGCTCCGCAGGGATGTATAGCTCACACTTGACTGCTACGCTCGGGATTCTGTGTTGTGCATTTGCCTCCTCGCTAAAATTTACCTGGAACCCCTCTTACGTGGCCCTTTCGCAGTGACTTCCAGATATTCCCAGAGCAGCAAAACAATGTGAGCTGTCCAGCTCGCATGTTCCCAGCTGAGGCCTGACAAGGCGATACCCGGCTCCTGCTCGGCTCTCGCACTGTAAAGGAGTATCCCTTCTGAGGTCTCAGCAGTGCCACATTCTTGTCCTTCTTTTTTGGTGTTTTCGCTCTTCAAAAAGCCCCTCCACCCAGTGCCTGAGTGCTGCATGGCGTTCCCGAGCACGAGGTTGTGAGGTGCCTTCTTATGTGAGATAAACTTCGTTCAGACCACGAGATACAGCGCTGTGGGCCAGTCGTCCAGTGCCAACGCACCAACAATACCCATTAAAAAAGGTGCCTTTGAACAGAAATGCACGGAAAACAGGGTCATGTATTGATTGGTCAATGAAAATGTTGTGGCTAGAGGCCCCGGGGCCCTGACCCTCTCTTTCCCCTGGGGCCATGATTCAGCATTCACTAACTCAGTGTGTGTCTCCCCTTCATACAACAGAACTAGGGCAGCTAATGAGATTCCAGTATCCTTGCTTTCATGATCCATCCCATCACCACCACCTCTGTTCCCACCAAACCACCAGTTCCTTGGGGCCAGGGACAGGGACTTGCTCCTATCTGTATCTGGGATACCACCACATTGTCTGCCATGCACCCTCTTCACCCACCCAGTGGTGAGGTCAGGAGCAGGGCCAAGTAGGAAGGGCCTATGCTCCCCTCTAAGCCCCCCTCATCTCCAGGCTCCCCGCCACCAGGTGACAGCACAGTGTGGCCACTGAACCTCACGATCCTCTTCTAGAAAGCGGGGATCATCCCGGTACCTGCCTTGGGTTATTGAGGGGACTCAGTGAGCCAGGACAGGTAAGCACTTGCCTCCTGGCACCCTGTGAGCACCTGGCGAGCTATTCTTATTTAGGAAACTTCCAAAGAAAATGTCCCTTTCCTTTCTCAGGAAACTGTCACCATGCTTGACCACACTCTTCAAAAAAATCCCTTTCCACATATTGAACACAAACCCTCTTGTACATGCTGCTGAGTTCTCAGTAGAAACAGCTAGAAAGGAAAAGCAAGTAGCCACAAAGCCCCATAAGGAGCCACCACAAACTTGTCGAACCATCGACAGTTTTTGGCAAAGTACTGTGACAGACACAGAAAGAGCCTGACCTCTCCCTCATCTCATCCCCCAAATGTCACACATGCTACCAACATAGGAGTTTACAAAGTAGCCTGTGAAGAAAAATATAAAGAAAAATCCATTAACCTGTAAGGTATTAGAAAAGAGTAGAGGGAAATATTACACATAATAAAAGGCAGAATTTGTAGTACACGTGAACCCAAACTTACCCTTCTACAACACTAAAGGAAGGTATTTAAGGCAGAATTGCTCACCAAGTGTGTGCTCCCCCTCCTAGAGCTCACTTGTGCCCAGGGAAGGGTCAGCCAGGAGGGATGACATTTCTCTCCTTCTAAGGAGGGATGATGTGCCCAGCTCTCACCAGAAGAATGCAAAGACAGGGACGGCATGCCACTTCCAGATGAGGTGCTTAGGAAGTGGGTGACCTTCTTGACCTTCCCTTCCTTCCTTCACCAGCTGGGTTAGATTTCAAGGTCACTGAAGGGATGGCAGACTAAGAATATGGAACACATTTGAGTCTTCCAATCACTGCAGAAGGTCTACCTGTGGACCAGGAACATCCCTCAGGGGCCAGTCCATGAGTAAAACATGGGCACTTTTGTGCTGAGCTACTAAAATAATGAGGTTTATTTGTTATATCATCTAGAGTTACTGGAATGAAACAGTCCCAACTTTCCTTTCTTCTCTCTTTCTCTCTCTCTCTCTTTTTTTTTTTTTTTTTTTACTTTGTTGGATGAGAAAACCAGGGCTCAAAGTGGTAGATTAAACCTGACAAGGTTAAACTTCTAGTAAGGTGTTGATTTCCACTAGTTGCTTAGAACATTTCTAAAGCCTGTGATCTCTCTCTGAGACCCAGCCGCTAACATGCTAAGAGCTCCCTAAGTGCTCTGAGAGTCCAGATGAAGAAGGGTTCAGGGAAAACACTCTGGAAAGCACAAAGCGCTCTAGAAATAACAAAGGTACGTGTATCATCAGCTTCCCTGTCCATGTTCCCTTTGCTTAGCCAGGTTCAGTCCATCCAGAATGTCACTTCCAATGCAAGCAGAGAAAGCAAATGTGGTGACAGACACACCTAACAAGGCTCAAAGGCTTCTGATAACTTTGAAACGGGCTAAAAGAGTCCATCCTTCCCACCCACCACATCCCCACCTCCCCAACCCGTCTGTGCTCTGGGTTCAGCTTATCATGAGCACGGCCTGTGGCCAGGCATGGCCAGGCTGCCTCTCAGAAGCCAAAGAAGTTATCAGAAATGAGTACGAGCTGTGACAGGGAAGCCAGATGTGCAGACGGGGGCATTTCGAGGCCCTCACTTCCCTGCTCACAATTAGTCAGCTTCTCGCAGTGCCGAGAAGCTGAGGGTGTCACAAAACAGTGCCCTTCGCCGGCAGCTCCTGTGAAGAAGGGCATCTTCAGCACCAGCACAGGACTCGACACGGCGCTCGGGGTTTCCCAATGTTAGCCAACCTTCTCCTCAGAGCTGAGGACAATCCCCAGGGAGGAGACAGTTCGTCGGTCCAGTTGCTGTGGATCAGGACCTACTGTGCATCAGGCTGACAGACACATGCATGCTTCCACCCCACGCACTGTCAGGGGCCCACTGTCCCGTGAGTGCCCCTTCTTCAGAGCGGCCGTGATGGTCCAGACCTACATGCACTTGTATATCCGTCTTTCCCACAAGAAGGTAAAGGTCTTTTCATCTGTGTGGCTCCAGATTTTGCACAGGTTCTCAGGGTGTGTTGCTTGAACTGAATTCAACCAAGGGAAGGAAGAATGGAAGGGAGGGATGGAGGGAGGACCCTGGGGATATAAAAATGAACAAAATGCTTTTCCTAAGCCCAAGGCAATGATTGTAGATGAATCGGGAGGGTGGACAGGTGAGCAATCACACCGAGTCCAAGGACATCGGATGTGCAGAATAAAGAAATAATGGAGAAGTCATTAGCTCCGGCAGGAGCAGCCTCCCCACGATGAGCAGACATGAATTAGGACCATTTGATTTGTTACATGCACTCCTCAGCATCCCGGCCTGCCTCACCACAGCATCCCCTGCACATTCTTATAACCTTTGTTCATCATCTGTCCCCTTCAAAGACAAAATTCCCCAAGGAGCAGAGACAGCTTCTCTCTTGTCTATTCCCCAACACCCAGAAGAGCTCAATAATCATTTGTGGAATGGATATATCCGATTAGAGACGAATACACCTTATAATCCCCTAATAGATACAGATAGAGCTATGGGGTGCGAGGCTTACGCACAGACAAAGTGGCTAGCTGTGCCCTGAAGCAAACAGCAACATTATATACCGACACAGACAACTTGCAGCTACCACAATGACAACAACTGATCTCATGGACCAGTTGTGGTCCCCCGGGTGAATGCTCACAGGCTCATGAGGAAGTCAGCATCATCATTTCACAGAGGAGGAGAGAGGTAGAGACACAGAGAGAAGGTGGCAGGCCCCAGGTCACAGAGCTAGTAAAGACAAGAGTTGAGTGACTTCACACGGTGTGCCACTAGAGCACGACCTCAAACCAGGAGAGTCAGAGGGAAGGAGAAACGAAGTCATGCCTGAAAAGCAGACAGCCACCAGCACCAGGCTAGGCAGACCCTGGGAAGAAGGCAGACACCAGCTTTCATGCCTTATCACAATCCCCAGGGGAAGTGCATGCCCAAGTGTGCCCCGCAGCAACACTAATTCAGTGATTCTCAACTACTGGAAGACACTTTTAAAAATACTGAAGCCAGATCCCTCCCCAGACCAATTAAAGCCTGGTTTAGAAGGCATGAGGCAGGGGGGTTTGCAGAAATTGGATACCAGCATTTCTTGCAAGCTCCTGGGTGACTATAGCATGCAGAAAGAGCTGAGGACCTCCAGGTGAGGTGTCTGCAAACCCGCTACCTTTCCAGAGCAGGGCTTTGGCAGGAGGAACTGCCAAGAGGTTGCTGGAAATCAGGTGTGAGTACAAGAAGGAATGACTTGCCTGTTGGCCTACTGTCTTCCCAGATGAGTTATTCATTTACCTGAGACTGTATCCTGAAAGGAGGACCCCTGTCCACTCTGTGTGTGGTCAGGAGTGGCAGGCTCTGCCCTGCCAAGGTGGGAGGCTCACAGGTGCTTGGGGAGGCTGCCCACCACATGCAAACCCAGTGCTCTACCACAGAGGAGCTGGACACCTTGCAAAAGTCACCCAACTCTTGGAGCATGTTTTCTCACCTGCAAAATGAGAATAAGCATGTTGCGAGGATGGAAGGGGCTATGGATGCTGAAGAGTTCACTAAAATGAAAAACAAACAAAACCAGAAAAATACTACCTAAAGAGAAAGTGTTACCACTGCCAACTTGGAGGAAGTCGTGTCGAGCGGTGGGTAGAGCAGAGATCTGGGTTCAAGCCTGGCTTGGCCTTTATTATGAAGTCAAGAAACCACTCTGTGCACAGTTTCCTCTTCTGTGGCCCACAGCACAGCAATGGCATATCTGTCTACTCATTCCCTCAGTCATCCAGCTTGTACTGGGCACCCACCACAAGGTTGTTGGATGAATCAAATGACGTAATACTTGTGAAGATGCTTTGGACATTGTAATCTGCTCTACAAAGGAGAGGCTCCTTGGGGGAGGGCTGTATAATGGTTAACCACGGGCTCATGGGCTTCCGGGTCTACAGGTACCTTACAGGGGAGCATTCAGTGCGATGCTCGATTCCTCCCATCCTATTCCCTCTCAGTGCAGTGTGACCTCTATGTGGATCTTGCCGGCAAAGAGACTGTGACTGCTGTCTGAGACCACTCAGTCAACCCAGGTCTCCATTTCCTTTTCCTCCATTTAGATGTCTGCCTGTTCTTTCCACTTCTCTATCTTGGTTCTGATCTTTGGGGCCACGTAAGACACATCGGAGCTATCGTCATCCTCCCTGCATTTCTCATTGGAGACGATCATCATGAGCATTCACCTCTACCCTCCCAACTCCCCTCCAGTTTTCTCTGTGGGAAGCTGGGGCAGTGCGAGTCCCCTGTCTCCGTTAGCTCAGGCTGCCACAACAAACAACTCGAGACTGGGTGGCTTAACCAACAGAAATTTGTTTTCTTGTAGTTCTGGAAACAGAAGTCTTAGATCAAGGTATTGACAGGCATAGGTTCTTCTAAGGGCTCTCTTTGGGTTGCACATGGCTACCTTCCTGCCCTGTCCTCCTATCAGCAGCAAGGAGAGAGAGCTCAAGCTCTCTGATATCTCTCCTTAGACAGGACACTAATCCCATCATGGGGCCCCATTCTCATGACTCTATCTAAACCCAATCACCTCCCCAAAAGCCCATCTCCATATACCATAACCTTGAGGGCTAGGGCTCCATCACATGAATTTGGGGGGACACAGTTCAGCCACAACACATCCCCCCAGAAGGTTCTCTTGCTCAGAAGAGGTTCCTGCTCAGTAGCACCCATAATGCCCATGAAGCATTAGTTATATACGTGGAGAAAACAAATAGGAATTACCTGCCCTCGGGACACTACTGGTCTAAAGGGGGTCTCTATCTATACACCAGCAGTCCTTGTGCCCTGAGAAAGAATGGGCCAGAAGCCGAGGATAGGAAGTTCACAAGAGAGAACAAGAGGTCTCAGCAATAAGAAAACATCGTCCTGCCCTTTGACTAGCTTCTACTGTAGAGGCGGTGAGCCCTGCGTTGCGATCAGGAGGCTCTCACTCATTCACTACTGACTGAGCACCTTCTTTAGCTTACCAGGATCCCTGCTACAGGCTGCAGACGTAGCCAGAAGCAGAGCAGACAAGCCAGCAGCCCCAAGAGAACAGAATTCTGTGTTCTGAGACAGGCGTGCGATCCTTCCAGGTGGGATGGGGTCATACCCCGAGGACATGCTTAACGACACAACTCATCAAATAATGAGTGAAAACTCAGACCTCTCCAAAGTCAGCCTTTATCATCAGGGGTAATTCATTGGCACTTACTCAAGGATGGCCATGTGCCTTCCTAAATGCCAGAGGATCACTCCCTGATTATTAAGGAGAGCCAAGGGTCCCAGGGGTCCCAGAGAGCTGAGCCCTCAAAGCCACTGTGACGCTGTTCTGGTGCAGACAGAGCACAACAGGACTGGACTGGCCTTCTGATGACCACTCACCACCAAATCCCAGGTTTGACGACAGGTTCACTCCTGGAAAACTGGAATTGGGTGAAGAAGCTGGCAGCTATGTCGCTGCCTGCTGTGCGGCAGGTCTTGGGGGAGGGCTGGTGACTCCCACCCTGGCCTTCACGCAAGTGTCATGGAGGAGGAAAACCCGCCCACAGCTGGCAAGACCAAGGCAACAAGGTCACCGAGACAACTGTTGCATTCAGTAAACCGGGGCAGCCTTAAGCTACTTGAAGTGGGAACTGAGAAAGGACACAGTTTGAGGGATCAGCAGTGTGGATCCCTGATGGGCTAGATGTCCAAAGAAGCTTCCACCAGAGTCCAAACAGCAGTTACAGGGCACCAGCTCGAACAAAGTGTAACTTCTCCTTCTGGGTTCCTGTCAATCTCCCCCAACGTTTAGGGAGAGATCCTTACTGTTCAGCCTTGGAAGCACATTTCCCTTTTCAGTTGACTTTCCTAAGTCACGCCTTACTGAGCGACAGTCCTTACTCAACTCTACTTCGATGCCAGAATCTTATTGACAAGAGATTTAGAAGGACTGGGTGCCAGAATACCCAAAATGACACTTGTTCTTAGGTCTAGCACAGTTTTATACTAAAACATTGTATACTGATATTTATCCTAACATTAGTTTAGAATATTAAAATATTTTTACTAAAATAGTGCGTATTTTTAGTTCACATAGAACTGGAATACTACAGTGTGGCTTCCCCTTGGTCATTTCAAACACTGAAGACATTTGCCTGGACGTCTATGTTTACACTGCTCACATCCACACACAATACATCAGGATGGGCACAACCATTGCTTTTGTCAGATCTGCCAAGTGTTCAATTTTTTAAAATGTACTGTTCAAAATACACGTACACGTATAAGCAGTGTCCAACTCAGGATGGTTTGACTTACGATTTCTTGACATTATGATGGTGTGAAAGCAATATGCACACAGGGTAGAAAGCATACTTGGAATTTTGCATTTGGAACTTTTCCCAGGCTGGGGACATCCGGTATGAGTCTCTCTTGTGGTGCTGGGCAGCAGCCCCAGCTCCAAGTCAGCTAGCGATCACAAGGGTCAACAGCTGATACAATGACAACAATTCTGCTTGTCACTTTCAGTAGAGTCGTCGACAGATTACATGAGATAGTCCACATTTTATCAAACAGGCTCTCCATTAGATGACTTTGCCCAATTAGGGGCTAATGTTAAGTGTTCTGAGCATGTTTAAGGTAGGCTAAACTAGACTATGATACTCAGTAGGGAGGTTAGGTGTAGTACGGGCATTTTTGACTTACGATATTTTAACTACGATATTTCAACTTAATGATAGTTTTGTGTGGATATAACCCCACTGTAAGTTGAGAAAGAACTGTATACGTACGTGTACACACACACACACACACACACACACACACACACACCTATTTTGAAAACATCACAGAGCTCTTCAGACAAAAATGTCTCAGAGTTCAATTAATGTTTGCTCTTTGGGTGCAATGTGACAGGAAAGATCTGAAAACAAAACAAAACAAAACAAAACAAAAAACAATCAGGGACACCAGGATGGCTCAGTCAGTTAAGCCACTGCCTTCGGCTCCGGTCATGATCTCAGAGTCCTGGGATCGAGTCCTGCATCTGGCTCCTTGTTCAGCAGGGAGCCTGCTTCTCTCTCTGCCTCTGCCAGCTGCTCTGTCTGCTTGTGCTCGCTCTCTCTCTGACAAATAAATAAATAAAATCTTAAGAAAAAAAAAGGGGGGGGACTATTCAGAATTTTTAATATAATGGTATCTGTGTCTTACCCAGGACTTATAGAATAGGCACTTCAATGTTGCAAATGTTTTAAAAGACAGATGCCTTGTTATGTGATGGTTTTATTATAGCTAAAACAACTTCTGATCATAGAATTTCTTAAAATTTTGTCATTTCTTTTACCATACTTACCAAAAGATGACGATTCTTTTTGTTGAAAGACTGAACTTTTCCCCTTCTTTTCCATAGCCTTTGGTTGAAAAACAAAACAAAACTGTTTCTACTAATGAAGTAAGCAGACGTCTAATATTTTATATGCTTTTCAGCTGTGTAATTTAATATTGGGATACTTCATTATTAGCTTATGTCATTGATAAAGCGGTGATGTGTATGAATATGAGTTGAACCATATACTTCTAATGTCTGGGAAGACGCAGCAATAATGCTGTGGGAGAAATACTTTGGCAGTGTTCCCTTGCTCGCAAAAACCTAGTGCAAGAGCTTAACTATCTAAGCGCATGCTGAATGAAAAGAACACACAGAGGGGACTTAGCTTCACTCCTAGACAAACCTGTGGATTTCAGGCCCCCATCCCACCAGGAGATCCTAAACCTCATTGGGTGGCTGCCAGCATAAAGCCTGGGAGTGCCTGGCATTTGGTCCAGCACAGTGAAGGCTGGATAAAGACACTTACAGGTTCTATTTCTACTATTTTCATCATCATCATAATAATTACCAAGAAAACCGTCCACGGAAACAACATGCCAGAACAAGGCAAAGAACCTAGAACACAAAAGTGGGGCCAGCATTTAGGAGCTATGGGAAGTCATGGGGCAGCTCAGTGAGCAGAAAGAAGCAAAGACAAACCATTCTGGACAATGACCCCGAAGGAGTAAGGGACAGGCAAGGGGCAAGGGACAGTTCCTGCAGGAGCTAATCCAGTGAACCCACCAGAGCCTGCAGGCACACCTTTTGCATCAGTTTCCTTATTGTTAAATTGGAACAATGTGACCTAGCAGTGGGGAGATTACATTAGTCAACTTGTAATAGCTCATAGCACAGGGTAGAGCTTCAAGAGATGTTACTTTTGTTCTTGCTTCTTCCTTCTTGAATCAAGAAGCGTTGGCTCTAAAATGGGAAAACTAACCTATACATAAACATAAATCCAAGTAAATGAAATTTTACATAAACCACAAAAGCCTAGTAGTGATTATTAAAAGTCCCTGGGAGGAACTGATCACAGTTCACCAATTAATTGGGTTTAAAGATACCAAGCATCACTTAACCAATCATTACTACGTCAAGGAGCAAATATGATGACTGTCACTTGGCAAATTTCTAATTTATACTCCTCTGGGAAGACCGGAAGAACATGCACTCGGGCATCAAGTTCTCCCCTCAAGTTTTCAAGGGTGAACAACTGCCAGCTTCCTTGGGTAGAGGTAAGATGAGTCAGCTGGTTTAATGATTAACCAGCATGGACTGCAGGCGCACCTACCCCAAAGCATCTCCAACCAACGGATATGTTAAGGATCAGATGGAGGAAGGCAGAGAGTGGACTGAAAAGTGGGTGAGTGTTCACTGGGTAGACCTTTTGCTCAGCACTGCTTGTGTGCAGGGACCTGCCACTGAGACTGAGCTGGATGGGGGTCATCAGAACTAAACACATGTGTGCAGAAGCACATCCACACACAACCCATGTGCTCACAACTTTTCCATTCTAGGAGTAAGACATGCTCTTTAAAAGAAAAAAAGAAAGAAAGAAAGAAAGAAAAAGTCAGACTCAAAGCTCCTGCTTTCTCACAACTTCCAATCACATTTCCCAGAAATGTCTGTTAACAAGAAGTACGGACCCTTCTCAGAACTTCTCCCATGTGCTGATAAAAATGTGTGTGTCCTCTATTGTTCTGTCTTGTTACAAAACATGCCTGTGTCCTCTCTTGTTCTGTCTTGTTCTGTCAGATATGTTACAGTCCTTACAAAAGCGGGCTAACTCTATGCAAAAAGTACAACGACTATTATTCAATTGATTCCGGACACCTATCCATATTAGTATATATAAATTTATCTTACTTGTACTTAAATGTCTTTTTGGCTTTTTAAAATATTTATTTATTTAGTTAGTTAAAGATTTTATTTATTTATTTACAGAGAGAGATCACAAGTAGGTAGAGAGTCAGGCGGGGGCGGGGGGAAGCAGGCTCCCTGCTGAGGAGAGAGGCGGATGCAGAGCTCAATCCCAAGACCCCGGGATCATGACCTAAGCTGAAGGCAGAGCTTTAACCCACTGAGCCACCCAGGCGCCTCTTTTTTTTAACTTTTCATTTCAAAATAGTTCCACACTTCCAAAGAGAGTTTAGAAATACAGTGAATTCCCACAGCCTTGAAACTTCTCAGTACAGATGCAGTACAATTACCAAGTTTTATCAAGAAATTAACATTAATTGCTTAATCCAGAGACTTTATTCCAATTTTACTAATAGTGGCTTTTCCAACCCAGAATCTAGTCCCAAGTCACATATGGCATTTATCTGACATGACCCTTAGTCTCCTTCAACCAGTAATCATTCCTTAGTCTTACTGTGTCTTTCATTTTTGAAGAGTACCGAGCCGCTATTCTGCAGAAATGTCCCTCAATTTGGTTCTGGCGGCGATTTCCTCATTACTAATTTCAGCATACGGGCTTCTGGCAAGAATTCCCACTGAGGCAGCGGCTGACTCCAGGGCTGGGGGAGGGACGGACAGGATGAGACCGGAACCTACTGCGGTGCCAAGAAGTAAGGCAATGCTCAAAAGACGATGTCCAAAGGACACAGAGCTCAACATGAAGGACACCCCAGTGGCCAGATCTAGAAAAAACTGAGCAAAACAGTAATTGTTGTTACCAATAGTAACCAATATAATAAAAATGCATGAGTTCCTACCAAAATGAAAAATTTTTTTGAGTAGAAAAGAAAGGAAAGCTCTTCTGTACATTAGAATCCCAAGTGATAAATACAGAAATAATGAGGCAGACGACTGTGAAGCAAGCACCAACAGTTGAACAGTTTCAGGCAAATAATCAATGATGGGTGCTAAAATTAGTCAGGTAAAAGTAAAATGAGAAACCCACTATTTACATAGTTTTAAAGTATCTCCCAATAAGATACTTCTTAATAATAAAGAGAAAAAATAGTGACTTTACAGTGGAGACACCGGCCAGACACCAGGTTGACCTTCATCAAGTGATCAAGGTCAATATTCTCAGGGATGGGACAAACCAGAACCATGTACCTCCTGATCGGATGCACTGAGGAGGACACAACAGCTCACTCTTCTTGGGGACCGCTGAGCAGGGCACCATCTAGCAGTGAGGCTATCTGCCACGTTCTGCCATTTTATCAGTGCTGTCACAGGAGAACCTTTTGCAACGTGTTCTGCTGCTCCTCCAGGACCGGCTCATCAGACGTGCACCCGCTCAGCACTTTAAGACGTGCTGCCGAAACTTCCTTCAACAGAGCTGGTCTGATTCATCACCACCCCGGCCCCCAGCACAGCTGGAGAGCACCCACTTTCTCTTGCCAACGTTCATCGCCACAACTTGCAGAACGCCTGATGAAGTAACTAAGGAAACCGGCTCTGGCACGCCAACGCCGGGGTAAGATGCCGGGAGCAGGAGCCAGGAGAACAGGGAGCATGGGTGCATCTGGCCACGGAGGGATTTCACAAGGGCCGGACTCCAGGCCACGCACATGCACAAAAAACACGAGGGAGAGGGGCTCTCCCATAGCTGCAGGATGCCCCACTCGTGGGCTACTTGGGAAGGACTCAAGAGCTTGAATCTGTACCAATCCCCACCGGGCCTCAGCTCCAGACTTTACAATAACAAGTCTCAAACAATACCGATGTAGTAACGAAGTTTCCCAATCAAACCTGCTCGTGGTAACTCCCAACATTTGTGTTGTGTTTTTTTTTTCTTTTAATAAAGATTTTATTTATTTATTTGACAGAGAGAGATCACAAGTAGGCAGAGAGGCAGGCAGAGAAAGAGGGAAGCAGGCTCCTCGCAGAGCAGAGAGCCCGATGCGGGGCTGGATCCCAGGACCCTGAGACCATGACCCGAGCCGAAGGCAGAGGCTTTAACCCACTGAGCCACCCAGGTGCCCCTGTGTTGCGTTTTATAACGCGCTTTATGTCACTCTGTGGACATTTCATAACAGTGAGAAGAGCAACACTCCCTGTACAGGTAACAGAGAACAGACACTCAGTGAGAGGAAGTAACCTGGCCAGAGTCAAACAGTGCGTGGAAGAGAGAAGTGGCTGGAATCTGGAAGCCTAGGTCAGAGGTCATCTGGAGAGCAGTGGTTCTCCTGGCCTGGACTACTATGGGGCTGAGGGCCCACAGACAGTCACTCATTCCCTCTCCACACCCACCTGACGAGGCCAGTGTCATGATTAGCTTCATTTTGCAAAAAGGAAAGACTGGGATTTTGCCAAAGTCCTTGCCAGCAGTAAGGGACAAGCTGAGGACTCCCACCAGTTTATGAGACCTGTGATGGTCCTGCAGGGCTCTTACCTATGACTAGGAAGACCTTGCTTCCTCCCGACTGTGCCCTGGGCAGTGAGCAAGGAGGGGAGAAGCAGAACTTGTTCATGCTGCCTCCTGCCTTCTCTGAGATGAAGAAAGGGTGAGAAAGGGGAAGCACTAGCCATGGGGGACAAAGCCCTCCTCTCTCCACCACATGACCAACCCAATAAATTCTCAGTCATGATTACCTGCTGTATACAAGCTGGCTGGACTCCACAGCCCTGCTTTACGAGCTAGTCTGGAGCAAGACAAATCCATGAATAAAAATCCAAATGATAGTCAATACCCAACAATGACATCAGTGATGGTGAGACAAGACACACAGCTGGATGATAAATCAAAGGGCTGAGAAAGACGGCCTGGGAGGCCTCAAGGACGGTGGCACCCACAATGAGCCCTCCACAGTCCCCCTGCCTCACTGGAGCAGGGGTGAAGGAGCCATCGCTGCAGGGCAGGGCAGGGACGGGGGCAGGTGGGCAGAAGGGAAGACGGCCTGCAGCTACTAAGCACCTACTTAGTGAAGGCACTTACCCTTTCCTAATAGCCCCCTAGGCAGGCATTATCCCCATGTGGACATGAAGAATGACAAAGGCATCTGTAATTTGGAAAGGGAGGCTCAGAGAGGGTGGTTAACTTGCCCAAGGCACCCAGGCACTGATGATAAAACAAAATAAAATACAAAGTGATAAAAATGCGGGATAAAAACCAGGTATAGCTAGAAATCAAGTCGGGGCCTAAGCAGGCTCCAGGTTTTTGGTGTAATTCACAAGACCCAAGGGCACTGGGCTGTATAATAAAATCCAGAAGATGTGACATGCTGTGGACTGTCTCCCCAGAAATGCATATGTTGAAGTCCTAATCCCCAATGTGACCGTATTTGGAGCCAGGGCCTTTATGGGGGTAACCAGGGATAAATGAGGTCATAAAGCTGGAGCCAGATCCAAAAGGACTAGTATACTTATATGAAGGGGCAGCATAGAGCCTGTGTACTCTCTCTCTCTCTCTCTCTCTCTCTCTCTCTGTAAGGAAGCAAGAAGGTGCCCATCTGTGTGCCAGGAACCGACTCTTCACCAGAAAATGAATCAGCTGCACCTTGATCTTGGACTCCTCCGTGTCAGAACCGCAGAAAATAAACGTCCTGTTGTTTAAGCTACCCACTCTATAGTATTTTGTTATGGCCATCCAAGAAGACTGTGACTTGGCCGGTCCATACATCAGACCGGTGGCCTGATTGCTGTGTTCTTGGAGTATGCCCTCATCACTAGTGTTTGAGCACAGCCCCCAAATTCTGCATAAGTATTTGTCATTTGTACACATAAATGCCTGTATTATGATAAAACATACACAAATGAAGCCATTTTCTAAGAAGGGAATAAAATAAAAACAGACGTAACCTTTTCTTCATAGGCCCTGTTTCAGGTTGAACTGTGTCTCTAGAAAGACATGTTACAGTCCTACCTCTCCAGTCCCTGTGAATGTGAGCTTATTTGATAATGGGTCTTTGTAGAAGTAGTCAAGTGAAATGAAGCCACCCTGGATTAGGGTGAACCTAATCCTTATAAGAAAAGGGAAATTTGAGTACAGCCATATCAGAGAGAAGCCCACGGGAGGCTAAGGCACAGGTAGGAGAGCTGCAGCCACAAGCCAGCAAAGGCCAAGGACCGCCAGATGCCACCAGGAGCTCAGAGAAGAGAAAGGACTTTTCCCTAGAATCTTCAGAGGGAACATGGTCCCGCCGACACCTGATTTCAGGCTTCTGACTCCAAGAACTGAGAGAGAATAAACTTCTGTTGTTTTCAACCACCTAGCTGGTAGTCATTTGTCACAGCAGTGCCGGCAGACTGACACCACTGCCAATAAATCCATGAGGACGGTGAATTCAGACCAAGTACCGAGACAAGGGGCAAATCACATGCGAGAGTCATTTCAGTGTCAAGGAGACACTCCTCGGTGAGTGGCCATGGGAAGTGTGAAGGGCCACAGTAAGCATACCAGAGGCGGCCCAGAGGAAACCCCCTGAGAAGCCCCGGCCCACATGTACTCCCCAGGCCAGCCTCACTTCCCCGTCAGCCCTGCCCTGGTCTATTTCCACGGGGCTGTTTACACCCCGCACAGGCACATGCCCCTGCAGACACAGAGAAGCCCAGCACACCCTGGGGACCGGTGCTTACAGCGGAAAACCCGAAGCATCACCCACCCCGCTCAGCAGGCTGTGGAGATAGGCTGCCGGCGAGCCCCCCGGGAGTGCCCCTGGTCGTGGGTGGCAGCAGGAGGAGGTGAAGACGGCCACCAGCGAGTGTCAGCGGCAGGCCTTCCGGGCACGGAGGACGCAGGTGGGCGGTGAGGCAGCCCACTCTGGGCCTCGAAGTCACAAGTTTGGAAATGTGCTCCGAGCTCAGTTGAGCAAAGGGGACAGGAGTGGGAAATACAAAAATATACCTTGTGTATTAATCAGGGTTCGACCTGGAGAGGAAGTCTATGTGTGTTTCAAGAGGCAGAATTTCAGATTAAGCAGCCATTTACCGAAAGGCCAAAGGGAGACCCTGAGGCATCGGGGAAGCAGTGGCTGCTTAGAGTAGTATGTCCCCTTAGGGAGGGCTGCAAGAGCGGGATGATGAGAAATCCCGCGGGCCCGGGCGGGGGTCGCGGCTGCGGGTGTCATCTCTGAGAACAGCCAGTGAAGCTGCTTTCCAAAGTGTGGAACCAAAAGGAACCCGCGCACACGGGACGCGACTGTTGCTCTCTGGACCAAGTGCTGCCGCCGTTACCACGTCAGGAACAGCGGCGAATGGCAAGGTGCAAGGCCTCTGCCCTCCCAGGCTTATGGTCCCCCTGGAGCCATCAGATCTGGCCATGATGGGTCATGGGCTGGCCACTGCTCCCTTGACAGTGGGCATGCACAGGGGCAAGAGTCAAAGTTTTACAAATAAGCAGTCAGGCACAGACCCCGGGCAACCCGGCAGGACACTGACCTGAGCTGGGCAGCTGGGCAGCCAGGCCCGGTGTGCTGTCCAGTTCCCCAGCAAGCCCTGATGCCTGCCCAGCAGGCCCACACCACTGATTCCCATCGCCTGCCTGGCCCTGGAGGCACATGAGTTTGAGACAGCTGGCAGGAAAGGGAAGCAGGGAGGGCAGCCCGCACTGTATGTGAATGCCCTCATTCCCCTTCAGTGTGTGGCAAATTCTAAGAAAGCGGGGCATGTGTCTTGTCCACTGCTTTATTTTCCCGACAACCTCAGGAACCAAATGGACGAATCCTCTCCTGGTTTTGGGGGGCTGTGTGAGTCCCTGCTGAGGTGACACAGCACTTCCCTCATGGGTTTGGTCTACTTAAGAGAAGCAGACAAATATTCTATTAAAAAGGGGGGGGGTGGGCACATTCTGATGTGGTAAGCCAATGGGCTTGGGAGTGTGGGCGGAGAGGGCATGAAGCAGGGCTGACATGGGGAAGGCTTCCTGCAGGAGGACAGGAAGGCCAAGGGGCCAAGAAGGGGACACAGGCCCAGGGAGAAATGAGAAAGGTCGATGTGCACATGATGGCATCCTGGTCTACATGTACTCTGGGCAGGACACGTCTCTGAGTCTCTGTCGCATGTGTCCAGATCATCGTCGCTTCTGCGCATGAGACCACACTGCCCACAGGGAAAAGTCCAGTGTTCTCAGCCCACGGCTCTCTGCCCATGTGGACTTTTGGACCTCACCATTCATCACCACCTCTTGCCAAACAAGGTGGCTGGAAAAACAAGTCTGTTCAATAGTATATGACTGCAGTAATGGACTACAAGCTGGGGCATCAGTGGAACTATGGTTAGCTTAATAGGTTTGGGCTGATAACTATGCAAATATTTATATGTGTGTGGTATACGCAGGTATCATACACGTGTGGGTATATGCGGGTTAGTATACATGTGCCGCTGGACGTGGGTTAGTATATGCATGTGGGTCGGTATACACGGGGTTAGTATATGCACGTGGCTGGTGTGGGTTAGTCTACATGTGTGGGTATACGCAGGTTAGTATACGTGCATGGCTGTATGTGGGTAGTATATGAGTGTGGTTGTATGTGGGTTAGTATATACATGTAGTTGGATATGGGTTAGTATACGCATGTGGTTGGATGTGGGTTAGTATATACACATGAAGTTCATCACTGTCTTTGGGAAGGCCTAGGAACAGTGACATCCCAGTAGCTGTGAGCACATCTCATACCCACATCTAGTTTCTAATACCATTTGCTGATACAACAAACTGGGCTCCTTGAGAAAATGGCTGATTCTAGGTCTGGGACAGGAAATAGATAAGTAGTGCCAGAAAGTAAGGAAACACTCAAAAACAAGCAAACAAGAAAGCAAGCAAACAAAAACTCCTATAATAATGGAAGGTATGTCGAATAATGGTATGTCAAAGGACAGAGGAGCCCACAGAAAGAGCTCCCAATGGCCAAAGCTAGAAAACATGTGCAATAAAGAAAGTCATACTGGATTTAATCCAAAGTATATAATCAATATCTTTGACTCCATATGAGATACAGATATAGAAACAGATACAGATATCTATACACATATATATGGATGGCGTGGAGGAAAAATCGCCCAATGGAGAATTCCACATAGTGCGTAACTGCTCCACCACCAAGGGGGCACAGTTTCCTGCTCCCTAAGTGTGGGCTGTACACAGTGACATCCGACTAAGCACAGAGGAGAAGGTAGGGCAGGGAGAATAGAATACAATGGAGAAATGTGATGAATGGCACCATAGCCAGGTGGTCAAGGTAACATTAACAGTGATTACTCAGGCGACAGTATATTGCTTGATATGGTGTGGTGAAATAGCCTTTGCCCCTGGGGTCTTCCTTCCCAAAGCCATCATCCCAGTCCACTGCTGGGTAAAACATCAGACAAATCCTAACTGAGGGACAATCTACAAGGCACCTGACCTACTGGCCATCAGCAACAAAGGAAGTCTGAGAAACTGTCACAGCAAGAAGAGCCTAAAGAAACATAGTGACTAGATGTAGTAGAGTAGATGGGATCCTTGGGCAGTAAAGAGAGTATCAGGGGAAAGCAGGGAAATCTAAAAAATCATAATAATAAGTATAAACTGCAGTTAATAATAGCAAATCAATATTGGTCATTCATTATAACGAATGTGCCACACTAACATAAGATGTTCATAGTAGGGAAAATGGTGTGGGATATGTGGGACCCTTCAGAAGGACTGTCACAATTCCTGGTAAAACAGAAATCTGTTCTAAAGTTAAAGTTTGTTTAAAAATATGTGTGTAGGATATGCACGGGAGAGTGGAAGCATAGGGGGTCCAGGTAAAAATCATGACTCCTGGAAAATTTGTTTCGATGTCTGCTCCTCTGACGACTGTCTGATGCTCCCTTCCATCATCACTGGGGACAGCCAGGTTTGAAAACCCAAGCAATGGCCAGTGAACGCATCATCTCAACCATGGTGGAACATCTCAGGCGTCTTAGAAGAGTCAGGCTACAATGTATTTGGTGCTCAGAGCAGCTCGCTGGGCAGCGAGGAAACTGAGGTTCAGAAGCACCAAGGCCCTTCCTCCTAGCACAGGGCTGGCGGGTGGCAAAGCAGAGACCAGGGTTCAGGTCTCCTTCCTGGGTCCCTTCTGCTCCACCTCTCCAGCTGAGGCCAGTCCCGGGCACAATTCCCTCCCATCCCAGCAAGGGCAGGGCTGACACTCAGGAAAGAAGCAAGCTCAGAGAGGATGTCATTTAAATTGGTTTTTCTTTTTTCTTTTTTTTTTTCCCTCTTACTTTTATTTTATGAAACTTTCCCTTAATCCAACCTCTTTAAAGCTCCCTCCCCCATCTGATTTCCCACAGGCACAAAGCCAGGGGGCCTCTGGTCTGCAGCAGCACAAAAATGGCACGAGTCTTTGAGGCCAAACACTGTACGATGCTGAAAGGGCCAGTTCCCTCATTTTAATAAAAGTTTTATTTTTGCAGGGAGATTAAAACAACAAGAACAACCACCACCACCTCACAGGCCAGCCTGCATCCATCCCACTGATGGGTGTTTTCTTCCCAGAGGCACCCACCATGACTCGTTCCGCCAGAGTGACGAAACGGGAGAGAAAATGGCTTGGAGCAGAAGAATGGGAATTCCAGCAAGCTGGTCATTCCTCAGAGTGACAATGGGGACCCAGAGGGCAGCAGTGCGGGGCTTCTGGAAGCAACCAGAGGAACCAGGCCACAAGACTGCTGTGTGCCATGTGGGGCTGTCACTTTGCTCATTACAAACCTAGAAGCCAGCCACCCAGACAAACCTGGATCCCAGAGGAGCAGGAAGGGAAGGGTTTCTTACCACAGAGAATGTGGTACCCAAGCTGGGAAGCGACCTGGAAGGAATCAGGGGCATCTGGGGTGAGAGGTACCAAGAGACATACTAGGATGGGCTGACCCAGTGCAGCTCCCTGTGACATGGGGAGCTCATCCCTTAATCTGATCAGGTCAGGATCCCGCCCTTCTGGCCTTATTTAAGCTTATTCCCTTCACTCAAATATAGCCAGACTGGGATAGACGGTTGTAGGCTGTGAATTTGGGTGAGGTGGGGGCATACGAACATTTAGTTCATTACCGGCACCATTTCTCTGAGTCTCCAGGTCATTCATCCCAGTTTGCTCAGCCTACCATCGCAAGATGCCACCCATGGGGTGACTTAAATGACAGACATTCATCTCTCACAGTCCTGGAGGATGGACGTCCACAACCTAGGGGCTGGTAGATTTCAGTCTTCTGGTTTCACCCTGTCACTGCAGAGACAGAGAGAAGTGACTCTCTCTGTCCCTTTTCTGAGAACATTAATCCCATGGCCGAGGGCTCCACCCTCACGACCTCATCACCTCCCAGAGGCCCCGCCTCCTAAGACCACGGTGCTCTGGGTAGGATTTCAACACATGAATTTTGGGAAGGCACGGACATGCTGTCCAAGACATCAGAGATCGACAAAGCCAGTCTCCATTCCCAGATGGCCTTCAGAGCAGGAATGGTGGCTCCTCCCTCCTTTACTGCGGATGCCCACCGAGTGGGATGCTGTAGGCTCTCGGTCCAGACTTGTGCCGGAAGAGGCAGGAGGAAGGATGAGGGAGGCCTTCATAAATGGGAAGCCCTAAAGCAGAGGACCATGCTTAGGTTGATTCCAAAGCATATTGGGGAGCCCTTGAAAGAGGAGGGCTTTTCTGCCTTGTTTCCAACTTTCTGGCCCAAACTCAGTCGGTCCAAGAAAAAAATCTCCCAAGCACGTCCTGTGTGCCTGTCATGATGCCAAAAGCCAGGACTAGAGAGAGCACAAGACACTCAAAATATTACAGTGCAGGGGGAAAGTCGGTATACAGAAAGTCGGAGGCTGCTTCGGAGACAACTAAGCCCACCGGAGATATAACGAGAGCCAAGGTGACAATGTCACTCGTAATAATGATCACTTGTAACGATAACCGCAGTGGTTGTCCGTCTGTGCGGCCAGCTGCTGGCCCAGTGCGCCCGAAAGAGTCCCAGAAACTCTTTTGTTTTCCGGGGATGGTGAGGACACCGTGCCTGCCTCTGCCTGAGCCCACGGGGGCACAGCTGAGGAGGCTCGGCGTCTGCTGGCATGGCAGGTAGGGTCAGAAACAACAAAATTAGGCACATTCTCCTTCAGACTTATGAATCCCTCTTCTGCATTTGCCCTCACACTCTGACATTAATCGAACTCTGTCTTCACTACTAAAAATAAACTCCAGGTCAAATGCAATGAGCCAAAAACCTCAGCATGAAACCACAAGAACTAGAGTAAATAGTCAAATGGGGTAATGGCAGAGGTGTTTGGGTGAAAATATGTTTTCTGTTTCAAGCCCAGAGTCCCGAGTGGGCCGGGAGCTCTTTCAGTGCTGCAGGCTGGGAAATACAGGAGGCGACCACACAGCGGTGGCCACGGACCAGGGCTGGCTCCTGTCCACAAACAGGCCGGCAAGCAGGAGCTCGCGGACACCCTCTCCCCCAAAGGTCAGGGCCGGCGGCAGCCTGAGAGGATCTCGTGGGAGCCGAGGGACACTCCCAGGGGAACAGTGGCAGGAGAAGAGTCCAAACAGCAAGGTGGGGGTCAAAGGGAAGAAGGCCAGCCCGTCCGTATGTCCAAGCAGGGGTGGGGATGGGGGAAACAACCATCAGAAGGTAGACAGGTGAGGAGGTAGAGAAGCCAGCAAGGGCTCCCTTTGGCTGGGCATTCTTTTCAGGCCAGCTTTGGGCTCCTCAAGACCAGCCTGAGGAGGGACGGGTCCATTTTGCAACTGAGAGACAAGAAGCCTGGAGAGTGTGAAGGACCTGCCCAGGGTCCCCGGGGCCCTAGGAGGGAGAGATGGGAGAGAATGCAGGCGTACTGGTACCTCTGTTCCAGGACGCAGGCTCACAGACGGCGGGGTGCGGGCAGACAGGCCCCGGTGGAACGACGGTGTCCTCCGGCGGCCAGAACCACACGCACCAGCACAGCGGGCACGCTTTTCTCGGAGGCCCCAGCACAGACCAGCCCTGCCCGGGTGTTCACCACGCTGCTCCTCGGAAGCTCAGCACCCAGCCCTGCGCCATCTGCCTACTCCCAGCAGCTGAATTCTGGGGACGCTCCTTTCTCGTCACCCCAAGACTGATGGGTCAGGCCGCTCTTCCATTCACAGAATGAAGGCAACACCGTTCATGTTCACGGCTGCGGCAGCAAGCGATGGTGCTCCCAGCTCGCAGCTCGTCCCGCCAATGACTAGAGTCCCCTCGGCCCTTGTCTGCACTCCCAGTGGGAGCAGCTTGTTCCAGCCCTAATGCCAGGTGCTCCGGGGAAAAGGGTAATCCCACAAGAGGCTGAGGCACTTTCACCGTACTCCCGCTTCTGAAGTCGGCTACCTGGATCCGGAGAGTGGGCTTCGGAAGCAAACGGCAAGGGACTGGCTGAGTGCTGGAGAGCAGACCAGGTGGTCTGGCAGCGACACTCAGTGTCGATGAGCTCTGACCCCAAAGTGGGCCATCAGCTCCTGACACGGCAGTGGGGACACAGGTGCACCAGGATGCTGGTGCACAGACACCCCAACTGCAAATCGGCTCAGCTCCTACTAGGTCTCACTCATGTGCCACCTCCCCCCTCCCCAGAAAGCCCCCCGTGACCCTGCCCTGCCCTGCCTGTGGAGAGTCTAGAGAACCCCAGGTGCGTGTCAATCTCCCCACCTTGAGTGGAGGGCGGGGCCTCACACTGGCACCATGTGGGTCACTGGACCACGGGGGGCACAGGAGAGGAGAGATACAAATGCACTCAGACACATTTAACACACAAGAGAAAAGACACAGGCGCATGAACACCGTCCTCTGCTGTCCTCTCCCTCTGACGGCCACACCTGTCTTCTCACGGGTCCCCACCTGAACCATGGTTCCATGTTCCGTTGTGATTCATTCTTTTCGGACACCTTGTTTTTTTAAAGAAAAAAAAATTGCAACTGACCTCATTCTTTGCTCTAAGTCTTTAAGAACTTTCTTCTTTGGTGTTCTCTTACTTTCTCCTTCCTCCTTTTTAGTTACTCATTCCTTTGTTCTTACAACATCCACAGTAGTATTAGGTGGGTGTCAGGAGGGCTGTGAGGATGTGGAAGACAGGCCTTTGCTCTAAACAAGGTCATGAGCAACTGGGGGCGCAGACGTGGGTGGGGGAGAGACACGACAGGGTTTGAGGGAGGCATGCCCTAGATCGCGGGAGGAAGTCAGGCACTCTGGTCAGGGAAGGGGGACCTGGTGGGAGCGGAAACACAGAGAGAAGAGCAGACCAAAGACTTGGAAAGAGCCTGGTGTGTGGAAGGAACTGTACATGGTGTAGTTAATGAGTTTAAACAACAACCACCACCCCAGGGTGCCTGGGTGGTGCAGTTGGTTAAGCGTTGGACTGTTGGTTTCACTTCAGGTCTTGGTCTCAGGGTCCTGAGATGGAGCTGCCCACTGGGATTTGCACTCGGCATGGAATCTGCTTGAGATTCTCTCTCTCCCTGTCCCTCCGCTCCTCCCGCTATTGCTCTCTCTCTCTATCTCAAATATATAAATAATTCTTTAAAAAAAAAAAGAAAAGAAAAAAACCCTCCTGTTTTGGAGCATTTCCTTCTCCATGTCAGGCAGCCTGATGAACTATCTCCACCATCTTATTCAATACCCGTGACATCCTCTTGAGGCCAGAGCTGACGCGATCCCTATCTTGTAGACGAGGGAACTGAGGCTGGGAGCAGCTGAGTGACCCGCCTACGGTGGCAAAGCCAGGAAAACCCAGGTCTGCCCGAAACCCCGGGTTTTCACCTCTTCCTTTACCCCAGACAGCCTCGGACTTGGAACGACTAAGCATGAAATGCAAGGGGGTAGGAGGGAGACAGGGATTCTGTCTCCCCCCAAACACCCAAAAGGTGTTTTGCCCACAATGTACCATCTCATCTCCCCAGTGATGCAGTCTCCATACGTCTCAGCAGGACAGGGGAGTATCCGCCCGCCTCGACCAGAAGGAAGGGTGCGGGGTATCCACCTAGGAGGGCGTGGGCTCCATCCCCGGCTAGACACAGAGGGAGAGCTCCCAAAGCATGACACTGAGGCCACCAAATGCCGAGAACCAGGTCCCAGATGTCAGGGTGATGGTTACGGGAAGCCGGCTTCTCAAATCAGCACAGGAAACCAGGCCAAGAAGTCAAGAACCACAACCCAACTTGTGCCGCAGGAGATCACAGATTCCAAAGGCTAGTTTTTGTTCAAAAGGAGAAATCTCTTACCTTTATTCTCCAAATCCCCAAATGGCCCAGCTTTTTTCATTCAGGGAAGGACATTCCCTCTAGAGTACCAAACAGGTACATCTGCTTTTCAGACTGACAGCGCCAAAATCCAAGGTATGATGGGATTCTGTAACCGGCAAGAAAAGGACAGAGAAGTATTAGAATCAAGGCTGACACAGAACAGATTTGATGAGAGGTTCCATTCATTTGAAAAATACAAATGCATACTGACTAGATGTTGAAGGACAAGCTTCAGAAGAGCAGACATTTACTGAGCAACTATTATGGGTCAAGCCCTGTGTTAAATCATTTAATCCTGGGAGACCAGTTTTGATGGCTCCATGTTTCCGAAGTCACGTATGAGGCCAGGCCAGAATGCAGGGCCACATCTTCCTGCCTCCCAAAACCCTGCCCATCGATCTCGTTTTCTGTCCCCACTAAAGCTATTCCAACGCACCTAAGTCCGGAAACCCCAGGTAGAGGGAACAGAAAAACACACCCAGTAACTTCCCTCTGAGAATGTCCTGTCCCTGGATGTCCAGCCCATTCCACAGATGGTGGGGACACTATGAGCCATGGAGGTGGTGTCACACTCACTAGGTTGTAAGCTTTATCTGAGCTGGACCCTGTCATATGGTAACCTGTGACCGGCAGACACCATGGATTACTCAGGGAACAAAAAGTGTCACTTCACCAGGGGTTCTTATTCTAACTGATCATCAAGATGGCTATATGAGGTGGCCAAATGGGGGGTGATGGAAAATAGGATAAGGGGGCCACTGCTGGTCTTACTAGCTCTGGAAGGACCTCTCAAGACACCTGGAGCAGAGCTGAACGCTCAGCCGGGTGGGTGCAGACACAGACTCTTCTCCTTTGAGGAGCAGTTGGCACAACCGAAAGCCACACTTCTGGGGCCCCAGGGGGTTCAGTTGATTAAGCCTCTGCCTTCAGCTCAGGTCATGATCCCAGGGTCCTGCGATCGAGCCCCGAAGGGGGTTCCCTGCTCAGTGGGGAGTCTGCTTCTCCCTCTCCCACTGTGCCCCTCCCAAATCTGCATGTGTGCATGTGTTCTCTCTCAAATAGATAAATATAATCTGAAAAAAAAAAAAAAGCCACAAGATTACGTTGACAGGGTGCCTGGGTGGCTCAGCGGGTTAGAGCCTCTGCCTTCGGCTCAGGTCATGATCTCAGGGTCCTTGGATCGAGTCCCGCATCGGGCTCTCTGCAAGGCAGGGAGCCTGCTTACTCCTCTCTCTCTCTCTATTTGTGATCTCTCTGTCAAATAAATAAATCTTAAAAAAAATAAATAAATCTTAAAAAAAAAAAAAAGATTACTTTGACAGTTGGTGATTCTACCCTGTTCCAGACCTTCCTCCTGAACCCCTCAATTTCCCCAGCATCTTAGCCATCAGATCATCAAGAAGATGGAGCTCGGTGAACACGAACTCAGCATCAGTAAGACTGACAGGTTCTGAAGAGGATTTGTCCCCAAATGTAGGAACAGCTGGAGGAAGACCGTCATCCCCAGCCGAGAGCAGATGTCAGGTGGCCTGTCTTCCCCCACCATTGATTCCTTCACCCACGTCCAGGGGAATGTGGTCACAATTAGCTTCTCTGAACCCCCACGTTGTCACACGCCTCCCTTGGACGTGTTGGCATCATGGACGGACCCACAGCAGCTCTACAGGCCAGGGAGTGCCTGTCTCCTCCCACCCCATGCCCTGCCCCGTTCTCAGCAGAAGACGCTCACTCAGGGAAGTCCCCTTGCCTGGCGATGCACTCAGAAGGCTGCGTCCTCGGCATATCCGCGCTCCAGCTATGGGCGGCCTCCCACACTTCTCAGGCACTTTCTTGTTTTGCCTTACTGTCAAACATGCACTTGCCTTATTGCCTGAAAGGGCAGCAGCCCGGCTCCTGGTTGCTAGACCGTCTGGAGAGGCATTCCAGGTCTGCAAGAGTCTTTTTATGGAGCCCGAGCAAGTTACCCTCCAAACCTCAGTTTCTCATCTTAAAGGTTTGTTCTTAGTCTTAAGTGAGAATCTTTGCAGAGCTCAGCACTGAGCTGCCACGTTGTGAAAACTCAGAATAATTAGCTATTAGAAACACCACTTAGCCAACACTCAGGCCTGAACTTCTTGGTCTCTTCCCAATGAGGGGGAAAAGGCCCCCCCTCCTCCTACCTCAGCACAATGACTTATCCAGCGCAGGGCTCAGCACTCGGGGTGGAGGGAACAAGCAAAGCCCATCAGAATCCATGCGGTGGACCACAACACTCACCCGTCTCCCAGCTGTGCCACCAGCGTTAGACAAGACAGAGCACGCAAGAGGGGCTCTACAACAGTCAGGTGCTAGAGCACCTTACTGAATCACATCAACACCACCACCAACAAGCGCCATCTTCACAGAACACTTTGCTAAGGAATGTCCTCACAGGACCACACTGAGCACCTGCAGTGACCCGAGGAGGCCAGGTCACCATGTAAACCTCATCCCCATTTTACAGATGTGGGAACGGAAGGTCAGCGGGGCTGAGGAGGAACTTGCAGCTGCACCTCTGGTCTGCAAGCTCACTCCCTCTTCCTTGAAAGGGGGGCAGCAATAACACACAACATCAGCTCTTGCAGAAAAGAACCTCTTTCCAAGGCAGCCAAATTGATTAATGTTTTTAATTAATGTTTTAAGCCACACACACACACACGGAGCAATGTTCCATGGAAAACGAAGAGCTAAAACTTCCAAGTTTCTCCTGGGAGCCAGTCCAGCCAGGTGCTCGCTGCCAGAGGGATGGGGGGAGGAGTCCTGAGCCAGCCAGGGAGGTCAGAGTGGGAAGGTCACAGCCCTGCCTCGATACACTGGGCCTGGCAGGCAGTCCAGTCACTTCCCATCCACAGAGATGAGCCAGGGATGAAGGAGACTGGTATAGTACAGGAATCCGTCAATCTCAGCAGAGGAGAGAGCTGGGGTGCAGAGGGAGGCCCAATGTGTAGCAGGTGCCTGGGTCCTGGGCCTAAACGGGGAGGTGGCTGCTCCTTCCAGAACCTCCCGCCTGACGCTCGGGTCCCAAGGACGGGACATCCACCTGCTCTGCAGTGCACGGAGATATGCCGCATGTGAACTGGGGGCTGCAGGCATTCTCCGGATGCTGACGAGAGTTCCCTGATGGGGCCTGGGATCACGGGTGTGGCCCAATGCTGTGTTCAGATGAATAAGGGATTGGAGTGCCTGTGACAGGCAGACCCAGGACCCCATGGTGCCCTGGAGGTGAAAAGCAGACTGGGGCCCAGAGAGGAGCCCTCTTCTGTTGTGCTTAGGGACCCCCTTGCTCTGCAGTGGTATTCCAAGTGAGTAAGTGAGTCCTGTACCCAAGTGTCCTCTACACAATCTGAAGGCGGGGCCGTATCAGCTTCCTATCTCCAACAGGAAGGTGAGGGGCATGGAGTGTGGCACACAACACTGAATAATTAATCAGCAGCTCCACTGGGGGCATGGCGGCCACACTGTCAGGGCAGCTGGCCTTGAATGCCACCTGGACGCTGCATGGGCAGTGGGGCCAAGTGGGCACGCTGACAGCAGCCAGGACCGCCACCTTCTTGGTGCAGGCCCTGAGCCGCTTAGCAAGAGAGAGATTCTGGCCGTGAGAAGAGTGACTGCATGGGAATTCCTGGCTTTAAAATCATCAAAATGCCATCTGTTCACTGCAAATAGACCACAGAGGTGGACTACGGCACCTGAGCAGCAGAGGACAGGATAGCTGTCCCCCAAGAAGCCTCTGAGAGCAGGACCCAGGCTTGGGATGTGTTTGCTCCCTCTGGAAAAGGCCTGGGGGAAAGACATTGACTCAGGTACCTCTGTGCCTCTCCTGTAAGGTCAGCAAAGCTGGTGGAAGCCTCCAGCCTGGCCAGCAGTGATCCCAAGTAACATCACGGAAGTATGGTCAGTAGTGCCCCCAACGCTATGAGATCCAGCAGGCTGAATGCAGAGGCAACGAGTGTGCTCAGGACACAGGTTGCTCAGGTCAGAGCTAGTCCTACCCGCTAACCGCTGTGCACCCTGGGCAGTCTACTCACCCTCTCTGATCATGTGTAAATCAGGGCTCCTAAGAGCAGTTACCTTTCTGGATGGGGCAAGGATGCATGCAGGGTGTGCAGAGCGCCAAGTACAATATCTGGTGCAGTAAAGGCTGGGTTATTCTCAGGGTCTATGTACTGTCTCACTTGTGTTGCTGAGCAGGCAGATCAGACAGCCTTAGATTCAAATCCAGCCCTGCCACTTCTTAGGAACATGGCCATAGACCATTCACTTGACCTCCCTATACCTTAGTTTGCTCATTACCAACAAGTCACAACCAAGGATTACAGGACACGAAGTAAAGCAAGCGGTATGGCGTGAACCTTCAGGAATGAGGGCCCCACCCCAAACTGAACAACACTCCGTGAAGCAAAACTGGCCCGGACTCTTCAAAACATCTAGGTTAAGAACAGCTAAGGAAATGTTCCAAGATAAAGGGAGGCTAAGGAGACATGGCCATTAAACCCAGCGGTGACCTGGAATCGGGGGAAGGGAGTCCCAAGGACATTACTGGGACTGCCGATGAAATTGTGTGTGGCCTGCGGAGGAGAAAAAACAATTGCAGCCATGCTGAATTTCCCGAGTTGATCGTTACAGGGGGTTTCTGTGAGAATGTTCTTGTTCTTAGGAAAGACACGCTGAATACTTGGGATAAAAGGGCATGTCTACAACTTACAGATGATTCCCCCAAAAAAGTGTGTGTATGTGTGTGTGTGTGTGTTTCAGTCGGGGTGAGATCGAACCAGCCACTAGTGATTCTGAGTGTATGTTGGTTCTCCGCATCGCCTCTGCAATGTTTTCTGCCAGTATGAAATCATGTCCAAATGAAAGATGGCCGAGGGCCCAGATGCGGGACAGGAGAAACAGACCTGAGGGCTGGCCTCAGCCATCCATGTGAGCCAAAGCACGGGCCTTTCCTACAAAAACCATGTCACCTGCCGTACAAATGTTGTGATGGATTGTGCAGAAAACTACAAAGGATAAAGCTGAAAAGCTGAAATTCAATTTGCACCACCACCCCTCCTGCCAAGAGAAAGAAAGACAAATGGATGCCTCCTCTATGACTAAGCCCCAGGGCCCCGCTTGGCCGGCGCATCGGAGCCATCAAACAGTGCGAGGGGGGTCGGGGGCCTACAAGTGCAGCAGTGCCCCCAGAGGGGGCAGGGCAGCTGGGGCTGGTGTTCACTAGAGGCCAGGTGGTCTGGTAAGAGCTTTCTGCACCCTGAGCTTCCCCAGACCCCTCGAGGCAAATGCAATCATTATTCCCATCGCGTGCAGCAGGAAAATAAGATTGGAAGGAGGCTCCCGTGGGTTTAATCTGGAGCGTTGGGTTCGCTGGGATTTAAGCCCAGCCTGCCTCCATAGGATTTCCATGGGCAGCAGGGAGACAGGCCCCACTGGCCAAAGCAGCAGCCAGCACCCAGACCGGCCCTTCCCCTGCAGCCGAGGCCTCCTGCCTGGCAACACAGGGTCTCGATACAGTGGGAAGCTGCAGGGGGCTGAGATCCTAGCCCCAGCTGGACACCGAGGTGCTCCGCACTGGCTTGCAGATACTCACGGGCATATATTTTTTATAAGGAGTCCAACCGTGCACCACATGATCTCTGGGAGAAACCTAGCAGGACTGGGCCCATTAGTGTCATCAGGGAGGAGACACAGGGGTCTGGGGACATGAATGGGGATGGGTCTTCATTGAAAACCTCTTTATTCCTTCTCGTTTTATCTTGTGAATGACTTACTATTCAAGAAGGTTTTGGTTTGGTTTGGTTTTATAATACAAAAGAGGAAAAGAAATGGACCCAGTTACTGTGTGAGCTTGCTCTGAGGATGAAGCAGGAGGCCATTCCTACTGCACACCAGAGGGTCCCGGGGGGACAGCTGTCACATACCCCACCACCTCCTGCTTTCAGAGGCCAGAGACAGTCATGCTTCAAGCCCCAGGAGAAGCAGCAGCATCATACTTGAGGAGAGTAGATCTGTGGGCCAAAGAGACCAGCCCGGAGGGCCTGGCACCCAGCGGTGCTGTTAAGGTGACATGGGAAAGCCACCTAACATAATGTGATCTCACTGGCAGCTTCCCCTGCACCATGGAAGGGTCCCACCTCAGACTCTCCTCTGTGGATGCACACTTACATTCAACTTTCCCTCACAGACACCCTCCCACCTTTCCTCCCACCCCAGAGGTGTTGACTTATTAAATCAACGCCAAAGGTAAACAGTTTTCTTTTCTCAACCCCAAAACCTCCTTTCCTGCCGGTGCGCTTGGGTCTTGTCTCCAGAACATCAAAGGCATTGCTTTCGGTAAAGCCTCTCGGATCATCAGGTGACTGCGGTGTGCAGATAAAAACAACCCACCACATGCCAGGCTGGGCCCCCTGTGGGGTGGCGAGTGGGCTAGGAGGAAACGGTGACCTGCATGGAGCCAAATACTGGCCTCTCTGCCAAGTCCACGTCTGCCTGGTGACCCTGCCAGTCCCTCCGCCTGTGACCTTGCCATGTCCCTTTCCCAGCTCTGGGCTTCTCACAGAGGAGGGGGGTTGAGCTGAGCAATCTTGAGATCTCTTTCAGATCTAAAATTCACTGATTCCATCTCGTCCTCCCTGCTCAGAGTCTGTACTTCTAAATGTAGTGGCAGTTCATTTACATACAGGAAAAAAAAAAAGAAAACAACAAGATACGTGGTTGCCTAATACCCTGAGCTGTAGTTTTTTGGTGACTCAGAGGAGAAAACACATTTTTCCACTCAACCCAAAAGAGTGGTCCCTCCATTCTCCAACTGCTCAAATGATGTAAGTCCTGGGCCAGTGGGACCCTTGGGGAAGTTCCATGCTGCTGGGAGCACAAACGTCAGTGAGCCGAGATGAAGCAGGGAATTTCCCTTGGCTGACAGGTGCACTGACAGATGGGTTTGGATGGAGAGTCCCCTCCCTGAATAAAACACCCCTTACCCATTCATTCTCTATCTTAGTAAGTCTATATTCCTTAGGGGCCAAGGAAACACGGGGCTTAACACTGGCCCAGGGACCACCACCCAGGAAGTCACACCCCCAGCATGAAGATTACCTCTTCCAGGAAACCAATGTTGAACCACCACCCACCTTGGCTTGGCTGAAGACAATGACCTTGCTCAAGGTTGCATATCCTTCCAACAGAGCCTACATACAATGACTGGTCAAACCCTTATCTCAATCTGGACCATTCCAAGGGCCATTCCAGCTCTAGGGCTCCCATGGGTTGGCTGAAGCGTTTGTTGGGACACTGGTAGAGCCTAACTTCTCCCTCTGCCCAACCCTAAATCCTCTCCCTCAGTTACATAGCTGTTGTTCCCAAAGTCATGCCATAATAAACAAGCGGCTTACTAATCTCCAGCTCAGCAACTGCTTTCCGGGAAACCCAACCTGCATCAAGAAGCTCCTTATGCTAGATGCTCAGGCCCTATGGCACCAGGACAAAGCCTCCAGGAGTAGGACAAGCAAACATCCCATTCAGCAGATGGGAGTTCCTTCCTTGGAGCACCCTACTGGTGGCAAGGATGCTGAAGTTTGGGCTCAGGGCTACAAGCAGTGAATGAGCTGTATGGGTGTGACCACCGTAGTGGTTGTAATGTGTGGCTGAGTCCCAGATCCTTCTAGAGACTCATTTTCCTGGTCTTTCTCCCACAGCACCCAGTGTAGGAAAGGAGCTTGGTAAATATCTATTGAATGGTAAGATGATGAATGGATGGATACATGGATGGATGGAAAGATGGAAAGACAGAGCTCACTGAACAAAGAAGTCACACCTAGAGAAGCTAGACAACAAATGGAAGATAACAATGACTCTGTCTAAGCTAAATCGTATAATTCCCGTAAAGCGTATCACAGTTCCCCAGAAGCATCGATGGTGAAGATGACAACTACGCCCCCCGTGGAGACCTCCTTGGAGGTGGTGACCTCGGATGAGCAGCCTGGAAGTGAGAGAAGAGTGGAGGGTACACGAAGTAAGAGAAATGAGACATTAGCCTTAGCAAACTGAGTCCCGACGCTGCTCATCAGATACTGAGTGAAAAAACAAGACCCTCTTCAGCAGGGTCGCCATGATTGCCCAGTGATGGAGAATGGGGAGAGCCGTCTACAACCATAACGTCACTATGAATGCAGGCTCTGACGCTCTCATCACTGGCAGAGGCGGTCGCCAATAGAGGGGCTTGTAAACGGTACTGTGGTCTGGGGACTTCATCCTACAGAGATAGGAAGCCACTGAGGTTGAGGAGAAGAGACACTAGGTGACAGAATCAACTCAAGAATTCTTTAATCACCCATCCCTCCAGTTGTTGGCAGTTGCTCTGAACCCTCAGTCTGCTGTGCTTCTGGGCCAGATGGGGACTCGGGGTGCCCAGAGCCTCCATGCTGAGAAGGTAGCCTTGGGGGAAGAATCAACACTGGAGGACCACGGACCCCAGGCTCAGTACCCCCTCAGAATGTACGGACCCTGGGACCATCCTCGTCAGGCACTCGTCTAGCCCACTGAAAGTCCTCGTTTCTGAGGGCAATGCCCGGGGAACACAGCAGTGCAGAGGGAAAGGGGAGTAACTAGGGAAGCTGGCGTCTGTGCAAGCAAGAATCAGGCAAGAGGACAACGGGAAGGGAGAAGGTTACTGGGAAAATCGTGAACATATTTCAAGGGACATAAACGGGGCAGTTTGCTAAGCAGCCCGGTGTATCCCAGAAACACGGATGCCTTGGGCCCATGACCACTCGTCCCTGAGCTGGGAGCATCTAAAAGGCTAAAAATGTTGAGACTATCAGAGGCAGCAGGCAGGGGTGACAACTCAGAGAACCGACGTCAGAGCCAGCCAGGTGTCAGATTGAAGGGGAAAGTCACAGAGAGGCAGTACGGCTCACAGCTGAAGCAGACGGGCTTTGCTGCTGAGCACCTGGGCTGGAGGTGAGGCTCCACCACTTCCTTCCTGAGCAACCTGGCCGAGGCAGAGGCCACCTCCCCGAGCCTCTCGGCCTGTCTGTGATACAAACCTAGCGGGGAGCCTGCAGAGGTGAACCGCACCTATGCCTGGCCCCGACAGACATGCAGGTGGTGCTTGAAAGTGGACGCTGGGTTAAGAGATCACACGTCACAGGCCTGTCTAGGAACCTTCCCAAGTAAGCCTTCCAACGGCACAAAACACATTCTGAGGGGTTCGAGTCCCCTGGGAGGCCCCTCCAGGGGCCTGATGTAGTTGGGGCGGGAATGGTGAGGGACCATAGCCCGATTTAACCCAAACATATAGATTTCAGTTGCAAAAGGGGTGTGAGGGCTTGAGAAAGCAGCCTCTTTGCCTTCCTGGAGAAGGAAATGAAGCTTCATGACGCAAGGGGCTCCTCTAAACTCACCCAGCAAGCCAGCGGCTGTTAAGAAACGACGCGGGGGGGGACCCTGACTCTCAGGCAGTCAGTTCAAAGGCGGGGGGTCACTGGATGCATACTCCAAGGTCAACTGCTCAAGAGGTCCCAGTGTCTTGGTATACCCCAAGACCAAGTTCACAGCTCTCACTCTCGGCCTGATGACACAGGCGAAAGGAGAAGCAAGTGGAGAATGAAAAGCTGGGCAGAGAGAGAGATCCCTCTCCACTTCTCAGAAGAGGGCGAGTCTATCCCAAATCACTCCCCAGAGCTAGGCCTGGGGCAGGATAAGGCACACCAGGCCCAGGTGCCTCAAGGCGACTCAGTCCATAAACGTCAGGAATGAGAGAAGTTAGGAACTGAGGAGAAAACCAGTTCCTTCCTTGTTAAGAAATCACCGCTCCCAGACACTCTTGCCATGTCTTGTCCAGAGTCCACCATGGTCTCCATCTGCCCACAACGCAGACCCATGCAAGTGGCTATGTGACTTCTCCCCGGCAGGGACGACAGAAGAACAAGACTTCTTACAAGTCTAAATGATTCCAACTGACCACAAGTCAACCATCAACCCAAGCATCAGCCCAGACAAAGGACAGGAAACCCTGGCATCGAAGGATCGACCAATCCCACAGAAATCACGTGTAATGGCCGCTCATCCCAGCCTCCTTGGTGCCAGGCCCCGGCAGGCTTTCCATGTGATCTCAAATTCTAAAAGCCAGTCATATTGTCCCCAAGTCACAGATGGGTAAAATGAGGCTCAGAGAGCTTCCCTAAGACACAGCCAGATCTGAACGCATACATTGTGAAGTATCCTAGGCTAATACCCCTTCCTCCAGTCCTGTTGCTTTTTCCCCACACCCTTCCCATTGGAAATCCCTGTTTTAAGGGCATTAAGTCAACACAAGGTTGATTTTCTGCGATCAACACGGAAGATGCTGACCACACAGCACAGGGGGTTGCCCGCAGCCATGAGGCCAACCTCACAAATGCATTAGAGGGGGGCCTGTTCCAGATTGGGATTGGGAGAGGGAACCTCTGCAGCTTCATTTAACCCTAATATTCTTTGAGTTCAAACTGAAATTTCCGTTCCCGTGCAACCATCCCCCCTCAGGCGAATGTAGGTGTTTCTACGGGTCCAAAGATGTAAGCTTCACTCTTCTCAGGGACAAGTCTCTTCGTACTCCATCCTGGCTTCTCCCGACTGGTTCCGGCCTTCCTGGGGAGCAAGGTTTCAGCTGGAGAGCTGGGTGGGCACGACAGCCCGGCAGAGAGAAACAGGAGCAGATGAGCCTCCTGACCCCACAGGATGTGGCGAGGTGAAGCAGCGAGACAAGAGAGAGAATCTGAGAAAGTCATCAAGCAACGCCAACAGCGGCATGAAGAGCTTTAACAGGAATGAACGTGCGGGGACTTTTCTTCTTCTTCTTCATTTTTTTTTTTTTTTTTTTTTTTTTAGCTAGGAAGCCTAAAATAGTTGAAAGAGTTGGGTCTCAAAGCTTTCTGAAGAAAAACCATGCCTTGTTCCTAAGACACATTAAGGGGCAAGTATGAGGTTTGGCGTCACAAAGCCTACAAGGAAGGGCCGGTTCAGTTGCACACGAGCTCAGCGGTGTGAGCTAGGACCGTTGTGCAGGCCCCAGACTTCACCCTCAGGAGCCAGCGTGCACAAAGCCTCGATTTTGAAGCTCACTCGTCTTAAGTAAAGCCTGCGTGGCAACTGGCTCCCCTTGAAGGTGTCCGCGTGGAAAATAATGAAGCCGGCGGGAGGAACAGCCGAGAGCAGCATTCCCAAAGACAGTTGATAAACAAGCAGATGAAAAAAATGTGGCCTCATGAAGGATAAAAAAACATAAATTTAACAAGAGACCGTTTCGCATCAATTGGATTATAAATATTTTAATATATTTTTAAAAGATTTTATTTATTTATTTGACAGAGATCACAAGTAGGCAGAAAGGCAGCAGAGAGAGGGGGGAAAGCAGGCTTCCTGCTGAGCAGAAAGCCCGATGCGGGGCTCGATCCCAGGACCCTGAGATCATGACCTGAGCCGAAGGCAGAGGCTTAACCCACTGAGCCACCCAGGCGCTCGGGATTATCATTTTTTTTAAGCTAATAATACGTGGTGTCGATGAGGCTGCGGCAGAGCTGGCAAACCCACATGTGGATGGCGGCTGCGCCAACAACCTTATTTGAAAGTAATTTGGCGATATAGGTCGAGAGCCATAAAACGGTGTCTTCGGACTCAATAAGCTTTCTGCTGAGGATGTGTCCAAAGGATTTTGCAAGAAGGGAAGAGTTCTGTGCACAGAGCTCTTCACTGCACCCTGAAGTGCTAGAGCAAACCGCTGGGAACCTTAATTTGCGACAAGAGAGAAGTGGTTTCGAATATAATTTACTGACTTGATGAGCCATTACACGCGCTTTGAAAATGGTCATTTGCAAGGTGCTTCAACAAAATGGAACAATACCTATGATCTGATGTCAGATAAAAAACATGACGAAATATTTTCTATACCTATGCCCTTATGAAATTGTAACTTAATAAATGGACACAACTGTCACACATCTGAAGACAATCTGATGGGGGGGACAGGGTGGAGGGCAGTGTTATTGATGTTGTTTTCCTCATCCATTTCCATTTTTTAAGGAAATTTTTATTAGAGAGAGAGAGAGCATGGGTGCATGTATGAGCAGGGGGAGGGGCAGAGGGAGAGGGAGATAAGCAGACTCCCCACTAAACAGGGAGTCGGATGTGGGGCTCAAACCCAGGAACCCCCAAGATCACAACCCGAGTCGAAATCACGAGACACTCAACCGAGTGAGCCCGCCCAGGTGATGATTATTTTCCATTGGCCAAACTTCAATATGTGTAGGAAAGAAAAGGGTGGAACTCTGGGGTACTAGGAATAGAATTCAGGAGATGAGAAACGAGCAAATCCCAGAGGCACCTGTGGATCAAGGCTACGACACGTGATCTCCAATCAGTGAATGGAACTGTCGGCACCCAAGGGGTCACACCGTCAGTGACAGGAGTGTCCCAGGCCTTGTGTTGCCTCCAGCAGTATCTGATCATGTCCAGTTCATAAGACCAGATCTCCTCCTCTCCGCCACGCCCATGGCACTCGAACAGGAATAGAAGAGCCCATCTCTGTACAGATTTAAATGCCCAAACCTCCTAAACCAAAACTCTGCCGAGAGGCCTAAAATTAATTAAATACCAAATTTCCCAAACCAAGTCTTTTCAAAAAAGCAACCTGAACGTGTTTCTACACGCGGAACTCGAGGTCATTTGGGACTTTCATTTTCTATAGCGGAGGACCCCCCCGGGATTTCTGGTGTGAACAGTAATCTCAACTGAGAGCTGTCCCCACTGGCAGCCCCAAGCAGGGACACTCAAGTCATCACTGGGGAGTCACAGGTGACCGTCCCAATGGTCAACCCTACCAGCCCCGCACCACCCCATCTCTTCTGTCACCCTGGGACCTCTGATCTGCCTCCAGCCAGTGGGGTCCTTTCAACACCTTCCTCACGGGGGTGGGGTGAGGGGTGAGAGAGCCATGTCCACTCTGCTGTCCACTCTGCACGGTGCCCTGCAGTGGGGGCTGCTCCCTAGCTGTTGGCTCGCTTCATCACGCTCATTTCCTTGTCTGGCCGACTGGTCTCCAAGTGCTCTGTGTGCCCTGTGTGGGGAAAGAGGGCACCCATGCAAATGAGAGAGGGCAGCTCCACCTTGCTTGCCAAGGAGGGTCACTTGGAGCTTTGGAAAGCACAGAGGCTCTGGTGCCTCCCCGAACGATGTCATCAGGTTCCCCGGAGGCGTGGCCCTGGCACAGTAGTTTCGTAAAGCTGATTCTGCGGTGCCACGGGGCGAGGGCACACGGGGTGAGGGACTAGCAGGGCCTGTGATTTCTCCTCCAAGCCCCAAGCCCACGACAGTGTAAGGCAGGAGTCTTTTTTTAATTTATTTAGGCCACGGTTCAACAGCTCCTTTTGGAACAAACACTCTCAGAGTGACTGGCAAATGGAGAGGGGTTCCCCCACTCCCTGCCTCCTGCTCAGCCCAGGGATTTCCTGCAAAGCACTAGAGTGGGCCAACTGGAGCGACCTGCCTCGTGAGGCCGCTGGGAAGCACCTGATCGACTTGGGCAGTGACGAGCCACAGAGGGACATGCATCCCTGGCCACCCCAGTCTTCTGCCCCTCTTGTACAGACTCCTGTGTGTCTCTGGCACAGTGGCAGCAGACGGGCCCTGTTTGCAGAGGGGGCCAGCCCAGCCCCTCTGGAGGGCCAGGTGGAAAGTGCAGGAGGACCCCTCTTCTGGGAAGCAGGCCTAACCTTCCCTGGGCACCGCTGAGGGAGAGGCCAGTGCTTCCATGCCAGGCCCAGAAGAAGGCTCTCAACCACAGTGGCAGGAGTTACCGTTGGTGGGAAGTGCCGCTGAAGGGGAGACACTCCTTCTGGGAGAAGGTTAACCCTCTGCCTGGGGTCGCGGACAGCAACAGCAGCTCCTGGGGTCGCGGACCAGCAACAGCAGCTGCTGGCTTCCCAGGGCGGGCTCTCCCAGTTCTGGAGGCTGGAAGTCCTGTGAACGTGTCACAGGCCCCGCTCCTCGCGTCACAGGGCCCCGCTCTCCGCAGAAGGCCCTAGAAAGAAATCTTGCTTGCCCCTCTCCTGGCTTCTGGCGGCCGGCAGTCCCTGACAACCCCTTGGCTTGCAGCAAGCAGGGTCTAATCTCTGCCCCATCTTCACATGGCCTTTGTCCCCCATGTACCTCTGTGCGTCCATCCTCTGATAAAAACACCAGCCATTGACTTTAGAGTCGGCCCTACTCCAACCCCACCTTAATTCAGTGACATCCACGCAGACCCTACTTCCAAATAAGGTCACATTCACAGGTACCAAGGATTAGGTCCTTAAACACACTTTTGGGGGTACACAAGTCCAACCTACTACACAGCCACCACCCCGCCTACCTCCTGCTCTTATCAGAACCTCTCCAATATGCTCCACTGGGCAGCTCTCATCTAAGCCAGTGTGCAGGTGGGCTGGGACCTCCCCACACCTTCAGTCAGCAGGGACGCACGGAGCCCCCTCCACAGATCCCGGGGGGAGCCTGGGCACAGCATGTCAGTGAGACGAGAGGAGCTGCACCTGCCACCCTGGCCCCCATCTCTGGGAACTCTGAGCGGCTGCATTCACATCAGCAATGATCCTGGCTTCTTCCGAACAGTAGTTCTGAAAGGGAGCCATCTCACACCATACCCCTACCGACCCAGAGCTCTGCACTCAAGAGGCACCCAGGTCCAGGGGCTCTGGACAGCAGAGGTTCTCAGACCCGTCCCCATCAGAAGGGAAGCTGAGCACAGATCTTGCTAAGAAGCCAGGCAGGTGGGTGTCACTGAAAAAGGGGCACACGCACCCCTGGGAGTGGCAGGTCACTCCATACGGTTCTGAGAGATCCAGAACTTCTCCCTCCCTGCCATTTGGAAAACCCTGAGCGCTGAATCTGTCCAATAAGCCAGGTGGTCCATCTACAAACATTTCTCAGGCTTCACTCTACTGTCCGTGGTTGTTAGCCGGGCACAAACACCAGCAAAACAGGACAGCAAAGAGTGAAACTGGCCCTCCAAGGTCATAGGATTCCAGGGCCTTCAAACCCCCAAAGAGCCCTCCGATGAAGCAGCTAGGAATACCTCAGGCATCAATAAATGTTAGTTGTGGTAACTGACCAGACAGACTTTTCCAGTCCACAAATGAGGCCTGTGTGTGCTCAAATAGTTTTCAGTGACCTGCTGTGTGACCTTGGGCTAGTTTACAGAGCCCCATGAGTGAGCTCATCTGCTTATCTAGATGTACGACCTGAGATTAAAAGGAGTCTTGAAGTACTTGGCATAACTTTCCCTTTCTGTCTTTATGGCAGAAGGACCGACCAGGTACACTGCTCCTTTGAGAGGTCTCAAAGCAGGCCGTGAAAAGACAAGTGAACCTTCCCTAAAGGGACCCCCGTTCTCCACGTGGCCACAAGGCATGTTCTGGAGCCAGCCACACTGAGCCTTGGGTTAGGGGGTGGGCTGGGGCAGCTACAGACCCCATGGTTCCATCCTGAACATGAAGAACATTCCTGCTTCGTGTGGTGACCCCAATGTTAGCATCTGCCATTTAGTCTTCCTTCCACCAAAGTTGTACTGCAGTCCTACTTTGTGCCACATACTGGGGTCTGGGAGATGGGGTGACAAACCAAGGGACAAAGACCCACCCAGTCTTCAGGGGACTAACCTAGGGTCCTCTCCTCCCTCTACCCCTTCTCCAAGCCCCCCAGGACTTGATCCCTTCTTCTGATTCAGTGCCCAGCTCACCCCTGATCTTCCTCAAGAGGTCCCCAGTCTAGTTTTCCATCCAAAGGCAGGCCCTGCCCTCCTCCTGACCTCTCCCCTTTGTCACAGTAGGTGGATGCTCGTTCCCGTACAAAGCACATAACCTACAGTCAGCCTGGAGTGACATCCCAGGAGCCTCCAGAAGCAAACACTCATTACTCGGGAGCTGCAGGGGACCCGCCCCAGTCAGTCTTCCTGAGCCGGGGCAGCAGCCCAGTGGGGGCCCACTGCTGGGGTGAAGGGGCTGGGAGAGAAAGGAAGGAGCCACTCTGATGTCCCCAGCAGCAGACGCGCCTGGCTACGAACCTGAAAGAGGCAAGGTCGGGCCCAGTAAACATGTGGCTCGCACAAAGTCGGTCCCACGCTCCTCTGTGGCCCAAACCTGATTCTCCCGTCTTAGCCACCAGAGTCCAGAGCCCTGGAAGGGAACACAAGCAGGGACGACCTTGAGCTCCACCTGGAAAGGCTCAGAATCAGCAGCTAGCCCTTCAGCAGGAGCAGAGCTGAGAACAAGGAAACCCTTCAGAGAGCCAAACAGTCAGGTGCCCCCACCTGCAGGGCCCTATGGGGTAGACAGGAACCATTAATTTAAATATAAATAAGTAGGGGCGCCTGGGTGGCTCAGTGGGTTAAGCCGCTGCCTTCGGCTCAGGTCATGATCTCAGGGTCCTGGGATCGAGCCCCGCGTCGGGCTCTCTGCTCAGCAGGGAGCCTGCTTCCTCCTCTCTCTCTGCCTGCCTCTCTGCCTGCTTGTGATCTCTCTCTATCAAATAATAAATAAAATCTAAATATATATATATAGATATATATGTATATATATAAATAAGTAAATTCACATGAAAATTGCTGTTTCTCGATGTCACAGCCCCATGTCAAGTGCTCTGTAGCCACATGTGGCCAGGGGCTCAGGTATCACCCCACACAGGGCTTCACGCTGCTCCAGAACTTTCCTCTGGCTATCTGCAAATGGAACAAGACCCAGCCCACCCTGTGGCCCCATCTACACCAGGCGTCCCCAAGGCGTAGTGTTAAATCTCTCCAAACGGAGAGAAGTGGGTCATGGCTCAGAAACGAAGGAAGAACAGCAGGTTAGAGTCCCCGAACTTGAGGCCTGCGTGCAGCTCTGCCACTGACTGGGCAGCAAACCCCAAGCAACCAGCGTCACCTGTGAGCACCTCAGTTGCCTGGTCCACATCCCAGGAAGGGAGATGCACTCCCTGCCCCTTCCCGCAGCCGCTCAGTCTTCGGGGACTCCCAGCGTGCCCGCGTCGCAAAGAGAACTCCTGCTCAAGCGGCATTCTGTGATGTGATTAGCAGCCTCCTCTTCTCATTAGGGAAACGCCAGCTCTACTGACCCCCAGGAGTTAACGGACTCTTAGTAATGAAATTGAACTTAACACAACAAGGAAGAGACCGTCTCCACATGCCCCCTGCAAAACTCCTAGAACCGGAATTGCCATTAGTCTTACTTGTTATGAATGCTCTTTGGCTGGTTTTCCAGCCCTAACTGTGCACTAAAGGAAGCGTGCCTCCCAAGACCTCTGCCATCGGGTACTGGTCCCATCGGTGCCCTGAGCTGTGGGCTGCTACATCCCGTGAGCTGAGAAGGCATGGCCAATACACATTTCTGAATGGATGGGCAAACGTCAGGCCTCCTGCTCTGACAGGAGGGGCAGGCGCACCACAGGGCAGGAGAACGGGGACTCCTCAAAGACGCCGCTCCTCTCGGACCCGTCCAAGGTGCGTCCTCCTCCGCATGGCCTTCTGTCACCCCAGCTGCCTGTTCCTGACCCCCACCTGCGGTTTGCCTGGTGTGGACTCTGGCTGGGTTTCCTCTTCCCCGCTCCGGCTGTGAGCCCTTGAGAGTGGGGACATGTCCATCCCCACTAGCCACCTGGCCCTTTGCAAGGGTCACAGCAAGAATACATAATCCCAGAACTGGAAAGCTAACCCAACTGCTTAGCCTACGTAATGTGCAAGGTAAGAATCACTGAGGTGGGGTGACCTGCTAGGACAGAGCCCCAGGGGCCCAGACCACAGACCCACTGGCCTTTACATCCAGCCCAACCCGGACTTCTGGCCTAATCAGCTTTCTCCCCGACACAGAGCAGTCCTTGTTGTCTCCCCAGGGCAGAAAACAGTGCCTGCTGCATCGCACATACATGGTATTATGTCTGTTGAATGACTATCTGTTCATTGAACCAGGAGCTCAAAGGAGGCATATATAAAGTTAGTCTTCGTTTTACATATGTTGCTCAAACACAGAGCTGCCCTCTGAATGGAAAAACAAAAACTATCTAAGGATATGAATTCCCTCTGGGCTCATACTTCTGGAAGTGCTCCGCCATGGTCTTCCTCAAAGAAGGCAGGAAAGTGTGAGTGAGAGGAGCAGGTCCTTGGAGGGCTTCCAGTAGCAACTGCAGCTCAAGCAATCCTTCATTCGCCAGACGGGCCACCAAGACTTACGGGGTTGGGATCTCGAGAGAGACAAGGCCAGTCACTGCTGCTGAGAACACATGGGGAAAGCAGACAGTGAGCAAAGCCTGGAGGGAAGTGATGGGAGACCGGGACCCAGAGAGCAGAGGCGAATGCTAGGAGCAGCCTGGGACCGGGGCAGGAAGGCTGCCTGGAGGCAGTGGCAGACCCGAAAACTTGGAACACACACTGTAGATACCTCTATGGAGGAAGAGACTGCTGGGCCAGAGGAGGGCCAGATGAGACCCCCGATTCTGTAGGGGAAAGAAAAGAGCCATGGGGCAGGTCAGACCTCACAGGTACAGTCCTTTCCCCAACCCTACCCCCGTTCCCTGACCACCTCACTGCGGATCTGACACCATTCACACAACTGTAGGTCTCAGTCTGCTCCTCTGTTAAAGAGGGACACTAAACTGGAGAAAAATCCCCATTAGACAGAAAAAAAGCCCAAGCCTGGAATTTAGGAGGCCCAGGTCCCAGCCAGCCCTTGAGGCCCCTCCATGCTCTTGCCTACAAAATAAGGTCACAGCAAAGCTAGATGATCTTTAATGTTGCAGCTGAGCTAAAACAAATTCAGGGAGTCAGTGACATCCATCTCAAGGCGCTGGTCTCCAGGTGAGGAAGGAACATATGTATCAAAAACCTATCCAGCTGTAAAGCAGTGTACGAGGATGGAGGATAACGTGTCAGACAGCAAGCTGCTACACTGACCAGACTCTCTGCTGTGCCCCGCACTCTGCTCCGAGGGCTATGCCCATTGTCTCCTGGTCACACAACAAACCTGTAACGTACAGATGTGCTTCGATTTCACAGACCAAAATAAGAGGTCACATACCATTAGCCACTGCTGGAGCCAGAAGTCAGATCTAGGTGGGGGTACCCCAGAGACACACAGATCACCACCACTTGTCCTACAAGGACTGGAAGGGGAATCCTAAGAACATGGAGGAAAGGGGAGCAAACATACTTTGCTTTTTTGCTTTACAAAAGAATCTATGCCCTTAATGGTTTTGAGGAGGGAAATGTGTCCAGGATGTCAGGGATACCTGACTCCCCCATGGTCCCAGAGACAGGGCTGTGGTCCTCAGTCTTGGGAGCCTTCAAGGCAGCTGCCCAGAAGGAGAACCTGGACTTGCCAGAGTTAGGGGACCCTGGGCGCAGGTCTCCTCCAGCCCTGCAGTGGGGCACAGACCCCTCCGTGGCTCCAGCCCAGACTTAACCTTGCCCCAGCTCCAGCACCACGAGATCAGTGCCCTGCCACCCACTTGCACAAGCGCACACACGCACCCCTGCACTTCCTAGCACAGTGCAAGACACGGAATCCATGCAGGAACCCATAGATGCCAGTGGCATATTGCGTTCTTTCCCTCCTATAAACCCCCAAGCTTATCACATACTTTGTTGGGGCTTTTCTCTCTGGGACCTCTCTCCCACTCTAGGCCCCAGTCACCACTGCCACGTTCTATATCTTGTGTCCATAAGGCAAGGGCGAGCTTTCTGAAATGCCAAACTTATGTTCTCACAGCCTTGCTTAAAAGTCCCACAACTCTACACTGTCCCCAGCCACATGGTCTTTCCAAGGATCTGGTCTCTTCTTCCCTCTCCCCTCCCACAGCACTCCTGCCTGCCTCTTCTCCAGGCTTACTTCTCCCTTCTTGTCCAAGTCCTCGCTGTGGGACACTATGGGCTTATGCAACCTGTGTCCCCAGCATGGTAAATCTCCCCTGCCTGGAGACCACCAACACTCCAAGGGAAGAGAGCATCCTGCCTCCTTCTGTGTTCCCAGGAGGCAGCACCACCCCCCGCCTGTAGTTATGCTCAGCTACACAGTTGCCTAGTGAGGCCTGTGCTGCATTTTGCTGCATCCCAGGAAGCTCAAAGAAGATACATGGACCAGGATTTTTTTTTTTTTTTTTTTTTTTTTAAGGGGAGGGCAGAGAAGGATTATCTTTGCCTCAGTTACTGTATCTGCAGAGTGGAGACAGACTCCAGAACAGGGTGGACAGGAAGGAAGTACTCCAAGCAAGCCCCACAGAGGCCTCCAGCGATAAGTGTTCTGGAGTCCTATCTTCAGCTTCTGGATTTCCCTATCAGGGTGCATCCATCCAGAAGGCTCAAGGGTGACAGGCTCTGCCACAGAGATCCTATCTCCCACCAACTGAACTTCAAAAGCATCTTTATCTGCAGAACCCACCTCAAGGAAGGTTGATTCCTAGCTCCTCTTGGTAATCCTTTTATTCTAGGCCCGCGAGGCACACCCAGGGAGCCTTATCAGCAACACCCCAAAGCTGTTGTCTTTCCAGGAAGGGTGTTTCCTATCTACAGACCTCCAGGAAGGGAATGGAAGTGAACACCACCAAGGAATGGAAGTGAGCACCACCTGGTTCCCTCTGCAAGCTTGCCACCTTCTAGCTGGGTGACCTGGCACCAATCAGCCCACCTCTGGGGGGCTCGATTTCCCCCATTTTCCCCTCTGTATCAGGAGGGGGTGAGTGGGCTCCAGGCTCCTCCATCAGGGGCCAGGCCAGATAAGCAGAATTGATACCCTGCCTGCCTTTGTTAATCCCTCCTGGCAAACAAGGGAACAGCAAGCAGAAAGAAATCGGGGATATTTCCGGTAACTCTGTTATCCGGTGTATGCTCTGAAGACAAAATTACCATATGCGGGAGAGCTCCTCCAAAAACAGCCTCTGCATCTGGGGAGGGCCAGAGTGGGTAGATACACACCCAAGCAAGTGAGCATTACAGACAGTTAAGTGAATGCCAGTCCCCTGCTCCCAGGAACTGAGTTTACACTAAGAAGAATTCTTTTGCAGCCTCTTCTGTATGTTGATTTCGGGGACCCACAGAGAAGCAGGAGCACGGACACCTGAGGGGCTGGCCAGCTCAGTCCTAATCCACTCCTGGCATTGTGCACCTGGCTTGCTCGCCTCCTCGAACCCCAGACACGGAGCAGCTCGACGGAGAACGTCTGCAGCCATCTAAAGCAGCTCCTGGCCCAGAACTGATGCCTACTTCCTGCCTCCTTCCCCTAAGGAGTTTGTGCTGAGCAGAGAGAGTAACTCTGAGGGCCAACACTGGAGCTTCCTGCTTCTGTATCTCCAGAAGACAGGCGTTGCTTAATAAATGCTCCGTAAACGCAGGGTGAGGATGAGAACGTAGACAGGAAGCCATCTGAGGACGAGTCGGAGCAAAACGCAGGGAAATGCCTAAGCACTCAGGAGATGTCACCCGGGGCCCCCAGCTCTTGCTCCCTTAGAACTGCGGAGGCGCCTACCCGCCCCATGCCACCGGATGCTTAGCTCTGAGAGGCAGGGCAGGGCAGTGGCGAAGCTGGAGGACGCAGGCCAGCTGATGGGGTCCAACCGTGCGACTTGTCACAAACTCCTTGAGCACCAACAACCTCAGGAGCCCTCAGTGCTCCTGTTCTGACAGCACCCACCTTGTAGGGAGTTATGAGGACGTGGTGAGCTGACACATCTAACATGCTCAGAAATGGGTCTGTTACCCTGGGACCCAAGCTCAGAGCTCTGAGATGACCCGCTCAGGGCGGCAGCACCCGGGCACGGCTCTGGTCACCACCAAGCAAGGTATACATCCCCGATTCCAGAACACAGAAGGTGATCTGCATTTGGACTTTGGACCTGGAAACCTAAATCCTTTGGTCCCACCCTGGCTGTGTCCGTGTCCGCCCCACCCCCACCCCCGCCGTGGCCTCTGGCACATTCCTCATCTGAAGAACAGATTGCTGTACCTGCTCACAGAAAGCAGAAAGCTGTCCTCCTTGGGTACCATAAATGCTACATAGCTATTTTTATTTAAATGAGTGAATTACAGTCTCTGCCACCCTTACATGCCCCTGCCAGACAAGCACTCTGCATGTTTCTGTTAGACTCCTCACCCAGGCCCTCCCCACATCTTTCCCATTTGTTCCCCTCCCCGCTTTGTGTTTGGTGCCCTCAGCTCTGCTCACCCAGCTGGGCTTCTGGTGCCGGGGGGAATTGGAAACTGCAGCCAAGCTTTGCAGAATGCAAGCTCCCACGGTAGACAGCAGCCCCCACCCTGGGGCTTTGCCTGGTGGGACAAGGGACAACACTGGGAACAACACCCCCTGCCTCTCATTTCCCTTCCTGCCCGCGATTCCGCCTGCCTGTGTTCGGTTCCGAGGATCACAGTGGCATGAGCTGTACCACATATGCTGCTACCCTTGAACAAGACAAGCACTGGCTGAACCACATACCAGCACACAGGCAAGGACACCAGGCAGCCTGGGTTTGAATCCTGCTGCTGCCATGGAAAAGCTGTGTGACTTTGGGCAAATGTGTCGACCTCTCTGTGCCTCCATTTCCTTAGAGCTATAAAATGGGGAAACTCAATGGCACTTGGCTCTGTCTGACCTTGGTTCTGGAAGTGAGTTCTTTTCTGAGCCCGGCCGGGCACCTGCAGGGCCAAGTAGGAGGCAGAGCAATACCCAGGCTCCGAGGAGAAGGAGCCTCTATGGCCAAGGTGCTGAATATGGAAGAAAAGGAGTGCTGTGGCTTCATGTTCCTAGGGCACTGTCATTCCCCAGGCCTTCAGCTCTGGAAAGGGAGCAGTCTCCCTGGGGAGAAGTAGCTGAGAGGGCAGGAGGGAGGGAGAGGCAGGGCCTCCCCACTGCAGAAGCAGGAGAGTGTAATTCGTCTCCCTGCTTTGTAGACAAGGTTCCCAGGGGCTGAACAACTTGCCCAAAGCACTCTCTCCTCCGACAGGGCAGGGGCCCTGGGAAGGAACAAGTCACTTCTCCTGAGTTTGGGTCCCTTCACCTATAAATGGAGACTGTCTCTCCTCCCCACATCCCCCACTCCCGCCTCTGCCCAGGGTCCCACAGAAGATACATTCAAAACCTGAGAGTGAGAAGGAGTTTGTGTGACAAACTGCCACTGTGTGCTACTCTCAGGCCTGGGAACTCAGGAGCAGAGAGTGGATCCTGCCACTCCACAAGCTAGCTGTGCAACCTTGGGCAATTGCTTGGTATCTCTGAACCTGAGCTTCCATCTGTGCAAAAGGAGGATAATAACAGCTAAGATCAAGGTGACAGTAGTTGAAAAAGCTCTTTGAAAAGCACTAAAACACCATGCAAGTAATACAAGTAAAACCACAAGGCCAGTAATACTAGTTAACTTCTATAGAGAAGAATAAAAATTCATAATGTTGGTGATTATGGTAATAACAGTTTCTATCACGAGAATGTGGCCGAGAAGATGACTTGTCTTTTAAAAAGCCAACAGAGTAAAAAGAAGGTGCTGCTCTCGAAAGGCAAGTTCTAGCTCAGGTTCAAAGCATACCCTGTGTTCCGCTTTAGCAGAAATGTGTCGGACTTCATGAAAAAATGAAACCGAGGGCTGTGTCTTCCCCTTGCCAGGCAAGATGGAAAAGAGGCACAGTTCTCCCCCTGCCGTAGCTCCCTGCCTGTCCCTGCACTGTCTGGAAAGACAGACCAGGCTCTGTTCAGAGCAAACACGGTGGCCGGCCACTCCCACCCCGCCAGCCAAGAGGCGGCTTTTGGTGGTGGCCCACATGAGACCTGCCCCAGGCCCTCCAGCCTGGCTCAGCCCCTTCCTTCCTTGGGGACAAGCACTCGGGCTCACCCCAGAGCAGCTAAGTGCTGGCGCCAAGGAAGGGGCTCTTCCCGGTTGTGTGGGTCCCAGACATTGGTCTCGAATCCTATTTTAATGTACTCTCATTGCTGACTGGGGTGTCTATAGCCCCAGAGGTTTTGGAGGACACAGTCCCAGGTAATGTCCCTGGAGACGGGGTGCAGTGCAGTGTGTAAATTCACCGTTCAGGAGCCCAGGTTCAAATCCTGAGTTCAAAAAAACGCAAACTAACTGCCCCTTGGCCAAGTGACTAAGTTGCTTTGCGTTGGGATTTGCATCTGTGAGACTGACTCTTGTGCATAATGCCAAAACCTCCAGACCTCTCGAGATGAACCATTGCTGGTAATTTTGAAGCTTGACTTGAATGAACGTAAGGCTATTTATCGAGTTCATTTGTCCCACTTGGTATGACAATTCCTATGGAGCTCTTAGTCGACGGCCCTGCCCCAGACACACAGTCTGTCCATCTGTCCCCCTGCTAGGACTCCTATAACAAAATGCCACAGACGGAGTGGCTTTAATAACAGAAATTTATTTTCTCATACTTCCGGGGGCTGGAAGTCCCAGATCAATGTGTTGGCAGGTTTGCTTCCTCCTAAGGTCTCTCTCCTTGCCTGAAGACCACCACCTCCTTGCCATGTCCTTACATGCTATTACATGTGCATCCCTGGTGTCTGTGTGTCCAGATTGCCCAGGTGGGTTGGATGAGGGCCTGCTCTAACAACCTTATTTAATTGAATTGCCTCTTTAAAGGCTGTACCTCCAAAGACAGTCCCATTCTGAGGTGCTGGGGAGCCATCTCCAAGGGTCACGCCCAGGAGCCAGTGCAGGCACACACACAAGCCAGCACACAAGCCTGCACGTGGTGGGAGGTGCTTCCCACGGGGAGGGACTCGCTGGGTCACAAGCAGCGCTTGCTGGGTCCAAGTCACTGAGGACACACAGCCCCACCCGACACCAGTTCATCGAGCAATGCCTCTCCTAGTCATGACACAGGGTTTGCAGGCCTCTCTCACCTCTGAGAATGATTCTCAAAAAATATTCTGGGGCCCTAAACTGGCAAAGCTGGCAGGGGTGGGGTGGGGGGCAACTTGACCTCCAAAGGCAAGTCAAGCCCTTGCCAAGGAATGACAAAAGCCTAGTTTTTTTTGTTTTTGTTTTTGCATATGTTTGTGCTATTTTCTAGTAACAAACTGAGACGTGTTCCAGATTATTCTGTTTGAACTTTGGTGGGGGTTTTCTCCAAAGTCCTGCAGCCACACCCCTTGGCCATGCTTGGCTTTTCTGTGTCTTCTGCAGCTGGAATTCCACTGGGAAGGGGGATGGGTGTGTCAGGCAGCTTCTGACCCATCTATCTGGGCTCTAGTCAAAAAAAGCCAGTCATCTAGGAAATCCACATGGAAATGGGCTCACAGATTTTTTTTTTTTAAGTATTGGAAGGGGAATGTTTCATCCTCTGAGTCAGGACATTTGGGTTTTAGCTTCAATTCTGTAACTTTGAGCTTCAGTCTCAACTTCCTGGTCTGTAAAATGGGAGCAAATGGCCTGCTCAACTGATTCCATGGTGAGCTTGGAAGGAGTGCGGGCAGTGCTGTTCCTGCCAGACCCAACATTAGATGCTTCCACAGAAGTGGTTAGCTCACAGTAAACACTCAAGAAATGTTAGCTATTACGAACGACTTTTCCATCTCTCTTGACAGTCCCCCTGATAAAGGCATTCCAAAGATGTAATGATTTAATGATTCCTGATTTTAATGATGGAGGTTGCAGAGCCAGCCTCGGGTCAGGTCCTCAGGGCAACCTCAAAGCCACCTGCCCATTCCCCACATGTGAAGAGCCAAGGAGAGGTGTTCTTGCACAGGGACACTGAGGTGGGGTGATCCCTGGCATATCGCAGCCAAGATTCTCCAGAACTACTCAAAAGGACAGAAATGACCCAGCCCTGGCATTGCTGCAAAAATGAGCAACATACCATCACCATCATCTCAGGGCCAACTTCCCCTCCTCCCGTTAAGGAAGAGCAGAGCAGCTTCTGCTTGCTGGAGAGAATGATCTGGAAAATGCAGACATGATTTGATCGGGGCAAGGCATGACCTGGTAAACATAGTCAGGGAGAGGATTCACTGCTCTAAGCCGTGACCTGGTCGACCTCTCCAGCCTGGGCCTCAGGTGCCTCACCTGCAAACGGGTGTACACGCATCTCACTTCCCAGGATGGCCGTGAGGTCTAAAGGAGTCAACGGATACATCAGGCTCACCTCAACAGAAGTGCCCAACACATGCCCGTGCCTTCGAGGAGAGCAGGTTAGTGAAAACCCAGCAGATATTCAAGAGGCAAAGGAAGCATCAAATAAAACACATAAGGAAACAAGGGGCTGGAAGGAGAAAATGGGCTTTGCGGCCCTGGGGACGTTTTTGCTGAGTAAGCCATAACGAGGGTGCGAGTTAATGCGGCCTCAGCGCTCAGGGAGCTCAAAGGGCTTGAACAGACATGATCTCACTGGGACTTTTTATTAGCTTCTAAGGCAGGTTAACAGGTTCCTCCATCTCTGCTGAGACAGTGAAACTGCTGCTCCCCCAGCCATCCCTGACAGGGGAGAGGCCTTTCTGAGCCGACCTGGGCAGCAAAGACCCAAGATCTGGCTCCTGATCTGCAATCTATCACAAACCAGGCATCGCAGAAGGAATTTTTTTTTTTTTTTTTAAATAACCTTTCCTAGAGCAATACTGAAGAAATTCTGTTTCTGTTTTTCTAAGGAGCAAAAGCAGGAAGGGAAGAAGGGAGGTTTGGGGTCGGCTCTGGGCTGAATCCTGGATGTGCTTCTCAGTCTGCAAAGATGGAGCAAGCAGCTTTCTCCCGCGAGGGCGACAGCAAAGATCGGCACCATGGGGACCATGAGGCTCTGACGAGGCACGCGACTGCCCGTGGATGGCCGCTGTTGCTGTCACTGCTCCCCCGTTACACGCCTTGTCACTTCTCCTTCCCGGAGCCTCATTCCGCTCTAATCTCGGGACCATTCTGCTATCTTCCGATGCAACTTAGATGTCTGCCCTACAGTGGGAGGCGATCGGCCTTTTGATGGTTCTAAGTCCTACATCAACTCCACCCACCAATCTACCGGAGCCTCCCACTCAGGGTCCTGCATCCAAGCCCACAGCAGGGCTCGAGTAGAAGGATGAACATGAGCCTGGACACTTCTGTGCAGGGAAGGGGGCCCTTTGCTGGAGGACTGTGGGGTTCCGGCCACACGGTGGGGCAGCAGGAACGGGGGCCGGCTCCCAGGCAGATACTTCCCCTCTGTGAAGGCCTCAGTTCCCCTTCACTGAAATGGGGGGCTTGGATTCCCACGTGATTGCTCAATGGAATGAGATCACGTCTGTGAAAGTGCTGAGCAGGCAGGTACTCCAGGCACTGGAGTCCACTGTCCCCCCACCTCTTCGAGGGGGGATGTTCCTCTTGGGGGCCGTGAAAGACAGGTGGGGGGTGGGTGGACTGTGGACCCAGGGAGCTCGCCGGGGGCCTGGTCTCGGGCATCAGCCTGGGCCGTGGGCGTGTGCCAAGGGGCCAGGAAGGAGGGGCCCAGGCCCTCGGGGTGAAGGTCGGTGCTGCCGGGCCTATCTCTGCCGTTTGTGACTCCCAGCGGTCTTCTCACCACTCAGCCACTTCTTCTCCCCAGTCTCTAAAGCAAATCTGCCACCTGTGCTTGGCGACCACACAGCTCTTTCCATGGTTTCCACTGGAGAAAGTGGGAAGCTCCGCCCATCCCTCCCACACAGGCCCGGGGACAGTGGGGAACGTTCAGGTTCTAGAGTCGGGGGCCGGCCAGGCCCACCTGGAAACCTCCGCTGACATTTCCTCACATTCCAGGACAGCTCTGTGGTGCACGCTGGACAGGCAGGCAGACCCCATGCCTGTGCGAGCCAGGGAGCCTGGAAACACCCGGGTCTGGTCTCCCACCATGAAGCAGGCATCACGGCAGCAGCACGGGCATGCAAGGGCTCAAGGGAGTCTAGCCAGCTGCCTGGCACCCAGCATCACCCAAGCCAGATGAGCTACTTTGTCTTGTTAGAGGGGAGGCTGAGCTGGCTTCCTCTTCCGTGGGAGGGAGATGGGAAGAGCCCCTACTATGGAGGTCTCCTGAGAGAAGCAAATGAGAAGACAAGACGTTTGTAAAGCGGCCGGAACAGCAGCTAACACTTGGGAAGTGCTCAAAAAATGAGCTCTGGCCTGGCTGGAAGTCAGAGGGAGAATCTACGCCCTCCAGCACGGAGCTGGGCCAGGAAGCAGGGCTGCCCAAGGAGGGGCCGGCCTCAGCCAGGAGGAGGAGAGTCGCTCTGGCCAGTGACTAAGGCCTGGCTGTGGGATCCGACGGCGTAGCGCAGCAGGGCGGGGGTGGGTCCTGGCCTCGGCTGGCCCATGTTCAGGGTGATGCGTTTTTACCGTAAGGCCTGAGTAACCCCGGAGCCAGCGCAGGCCTCCCGGTCCCCAGGGCCTGATGCTCCATGGCCAGCGATGAGAGGTGCTTTGTACAAGAGGCAGAGTCCAGAGCCCTAAAAACTACAAAGGGCGGCAAAGGCGGTCGGGGCTGGGGCCAGGGAGGAGAGGAGGGACTCACAGGCACGTGTCGTTTAATAAAAGCCACCCTCTGCTTACCATCTGAGGTGCGACCGGGGCTCCGCAGGTCCAGGCGCCAGGCTGTTCCGGGACAGAAGCCAAAGTCAATTAAGATCAGGGATGAGGAGGGAGGATAAACAGTGAGAGGAGGCTCATGGAGTAACAGAGAAGGAGGTGCTGGGACCCAAAACAGGGAGGGGAGAAGGCAGACAGCCACACACACACATGCGTGGTGCACACACAGCTCATGGTATCTACACACCATCAGCTCAGTGCAGACAAGAGAAGTTCCAGACCCAGGGCGTCTACCTTCCTTCCACACCGCCACTGGGCCAGGCCCTCCTGTTTAGGCTTCTTTCCGTACACGGTGTCTCCTTGTGGTAGGAGCCAGGACCACACAGTGGCCAGCTCGCTAGGCGGCCTCCGGAGACCGAATGCAACAGTCCATGTGCTGGCTGCCCACTGCTTTCTGAACAGCATCAGGGAAGTTAAGTAACAGCTCGGTGCCCCACTTCCTTCATCTGTGCAATGGGAACAATAATACCCACCCCTCCCTCTCCCCGAGAGGGTGCACATGAGCACTAAGGCTGTTCAGACACAGAAAGGGCAAAGAACAGGGCTAGACCAATAGTGAACCCCAGTGCCTGTAAGCCACTGTCTCACCCCGATCCAGCCTGTGAGGCAGAAATCCTAACGCCCCCCTCACAGCCGAGGCAAAGGGGCTCAGAGAAGATGAGCCGTGGTCACTTGTCGGTCAGCTCGGGCTGCCAGACGCATAATGCCGAATAGGCAGCTTATACAACAGAAATGTCCTTTCTCACAATTCTAGAGACTAGACAACCAAGGCACTGGAGCCTGGTTTCTTGTGAGACTGCTTTCCGTGGCTCGCAGATGGCCATCTCCCCCTGTGTCATCTTGTGGTCTTCGTGGCGTGCAGGTCTGTGTCCTACTCTCCTCTTCTTGTGAGGACACCGGTCACACTGGATTAGGATACACCCTAATGATCTCATTTAACTCAATCACATCTTTGAAGACCCTGGGTTAAAACCATTACATTCTGAGGTCCTGGGGGTCAGGAATTCAACATACGGATTTTAGAGGGGACACAATCAGCCCCCGCTGGCCATCAAGCTCCCCAGGTTGGTGATGAAGAAACCAGAGTGAACAAAGAACAAAATCTGAAGGAGACCCTAGCTTTGCCCTTCTACCAAGAATTAGCGTACAATGAGGAGCTCTGTCTGTGAGTTTTCTACCTTGGAAGTGCTTCATCACTCGAGAGCTGCCCAAGAGAATGAAAACACCAGCACGTGCCATGTCCTCCACCACTTAAAGCACAGGTTCTTGGAAATGTCACTGGACTGTGAGACTTTCTTTTTTCCTCTTTTGTCACCAGACTCAGCATGTGGTAGGTACTCAACACACACACAGGGTGAGTTCCAGACTTGTCCAGAAACCTGCCCCAGGTAACAAAGCTACTGAGAGGCAGGGCTGGCGAGACGCTACCGGACTTCCCCATTCTCCCAAATGTAAAAGAGGCCATCACAACCATACCCACTTCCGAGGCGAGCAAACTGAGACTCGCAGATCTGCAGGCTCTCTGAGCCTGCCTGGCCTTGGGCTGAGCAGCAGAAAGGTCAGAAAGCAGCACAGGGTTCCAGGATAAAAGAAGTTTCAAAGAGCTTGTTCACAGCTAGCTGTGTTTTACCCAGACTGTCGCCATCAGCTTTTGGGGAACAGTAACTATCTCTTCCCACTGACCAACTGCATCTGATCTCATTGACCTGATTATTTTCCCATAAGGGAATAAGGATGCAGACATCAAAAGCCAGACATCTGGGGTCTTGAATCCATTCAACCCAGCTGTGTGACTTCAGGTGATCTACCGAACCTCTCTGAGCCTCTATTTCCTCATGCAAATGAAGAAAATACCCATCTAGTTGTTATAAGATGAGAAAAAATTGCCATGTGACAGGCCTTCAACAACAGATCACTCCTTGTCATAAATAAGACACGCATCATGAGAAAGTGACCACGGGTTTAACTTCCCAAAGGCGTTATGAAAACAAAGTCTTCATTTTAATTAATACCTATTATATAAACGAACAGATTCATTCCTAGAGCTTGCTGCTTGAAGAAACCGGGGAAAGGGCACTCAAGAACAAGGCAACAGTGTCAGAAGGGGAGAGGCATGGCCGTGCATTGAATGCAGGCGGAAGACGGCCAGACTCGCTTTTCTGGAATTTGCAGGGATGCAAGCCACACGGGAGCAGCCACAGACACTGTCAGATAAAAGGAAGAAACCATTCCCAAATTTGGACCCCTTGGCATTGGCCCTGTGGACAGACTGTCCCTGTGCACTCAGCTTGCTTACCTGGAAAAGTGGGATAATAATATTCCCTGCCTTAGTCATGCCAAGCGCTTATAAGGTTTGACACCCAGTAAGTGCTCAGTAAATGTAAGCCATCCTTTTTATTCCCTATTAATATTACTGATTGCCATGGTCTCTTTTCTTTCCCTCCTTGGGGATCAGCACTCACTCAGAGACAAACCACAGTTACCAAAGCAATGAAGACTGCCACCGCTTCCTGTCTACTAAATGACAAGGTCACCTGGAAACATCTGGGAGACGCGAAGATGCTTTCTTAGCACTGAACAAATCCTTCATGCTTTGCTCTCTCCCCCACCAGACTACAGGCCACCCAAGGGCAGAGTGTGTCTCTGTGTTTGCTTATCCTTATATCCCTAGCAGTTAGAATAGTATCTAATATAAGGTCCCGTAGAATGGAAGGTGTAGCCGGTACATAACAATCACCTGGCATCTTGGGGTGAATGAGCAGGAGCAGGACGGCCAGCCACCATGAGCTCCGCCCACAGCCACGTGGCCTCCTAACCCAAGCCAGGGGAGGCTGGACCCAGAGACCAGTAGTCGTTTAGCCCACAGGGGTCTGCACAGGCATCTCATGCACCACCAACTTGTGAGGATGGCAGCTTCATCCTGCAGTATAGAGAAACAAACGGACACCTGGAAAGCTCGCGGGTCTCACTCTGGGCCATGGGGCTGGTAAAGGTGAGGCGGCAAGAATTCTAGCAGCCAGCCTAGGCCCCAGGACTTTCCTTCCACATCCTGCACTGAACAAAATGCTCAGTACGCATGGGTTAGATGAAGGGGGGGGGGGGATCGATGAATGGGATGAACAGTGGGATAATTTCCCAAAGAAAGCAGAACCCTGTGTCATTCAATGCTGGAGAAAACGGCTCAGTGGTGGGTCTGAAATGGACATCCCTTGCCAACAAACAAGAACTGGGCAGGGGACTCACTTCAGACAGAGATGACAAATCGATCAATCTTCCTGTGAGTCAGGGGAAGAACAGGGGGCTGTGATGATTCAGGCTGCTTTTGGGTCCTTCCTTCCAGGTGCGCACACGCGGACAGGGTAGAGGACCTTTTCCCCCTAGCCATCAGGGAAACTACCAGAAACTGCATCTCACTCGTCAGATTAGCAAAATGGTGAAAATCTGATCTGTGGAATGTGGGTAACCAGGTGGGGAAAACGGGGCTCCTGTGTACAGAGAGTGGGAGTACAATTCCGCTCTGTTGTTCTGGAAAGATTTGGCAGTACCTGTAAAATGGAGAGCGTTCATCGGGAGGCAGCAATGTCACCTTGGGGTGGGAACCCTAGAGGCGAGCTCACACATGTACCCAGGGGAACAGGAGAATGTTCCTCGAAGCACTGTTTGTGATGGGGGTGGGGGTTGGGGGACGGAAGGAAGAAAGGAAAGGCATCAAGCACAGTATCTCAAGAGGGGAAGGATAGCCAGCCCTTGAAAAACACTTCTGACTGTTCATTGTCCTGCTCTTCTGCCCCGACTTCCCCGGCTCTGCACTCGCTCACCCACCTCATTTTCATGTCTTATCAGCCTCCTGCCTTGCCCTCCAGGGAAAAGCAGAATTCACAGATGAAAACAGAGTGCCAGACTCCCCGGAAAGCTTTTCAATGTCCTTTGCCCAGGAGAGGTTCTCATTACAATGGGGCCTGGACCTCAGCCATGAGCCCAGGGAGGGGAGAAGCGATTTCATTCCACTTAACCCAATTTGCGGGGCCCAGAAGGCGGCTAATGAGCCGCCAGCACCCTCGGAGTCAGATACCACTTTCCAAATCAAGTTACCAAATTGGTCTTAAAACTGCTTCAAAGAGGCCAGGCGGACTGTTCCCAACGAGGCATCCTGCTGGCCATATGGCCATAGTTCCTGCCGCGGGCACCGTCCTCAGCACCGGTGACAGAGGGAACTAGCTGGCGCCCTGGTCTTTGTTCTGGGGGCCCCCATCTCCTCCAACACCTGATCCTCCGGAGTGGAACCCAGGACACCATAAAAATCATGAGTCAGTGATGGCAGAGAGGACCAAATCACGGAAGACCCGAAGTCAGAGGAGAAAGAAGAAATTCCCACACTTGGCTGCACCCAGTGCACTCCCCGGGAAGTCTCCCAGATAAGCCACCCCAGAGCTGGCGAAGGGCCCAGTCCAGCATCCAACAGAGTACCGGACAACAGAGCCTCAAAGGTCACCTCCGGACGAGAACAGCAGTGGGCAGATGCTCTCTGTGATCTTGCTGAAGCCTCACAGCGCCCTGTGAGGTCAGGAGTCTTATCGCCCCATTCACAGATGAAGAAACTGAGATGACAAAATGTGAGCATGGTCACGCGGCCAGCACGTGGCTCCCGCAGAAACCGAGCCCGCAGCGGCCTCTTCAAAGGCTGACTGTGTTCAGCCCCTCGGTCACACCGGCTTTAGAGCTGAGATCTTGATAACTTACATTCCATTCTCTATAATTAAACACAAAAACAGTGCAATGAATCTTGCACAAGAGCCAGATACGCTTTCCTTAAGATACCTTCCGTGAACAATCTTAAATAAGGCACCTACTTTTTCTTGAGCACCCATGGAATGTGAAGCCCTTGACCACCTTATCCTTCATCACCTAAAAGTCCTTAAGGGCACGGGATTATTTCTGTCTTTTACAGATGAGGAGCGAGCCGCTCCGAGATGTTGAGTAACAGATGCGATGTCACACCGCTATGAAGCTTCTGTCACACAGAAGGGATGAAATTCGCTTTAAACACTTAACTCAGGGTTCTCTTCCCTAGACCAAGCTACCTGTTAACCCTTCTGTCTCCAGGCTCTGTGGAAGAGTCTAGTCAACTCTACTAGCTGGGGAGAGAAAACACATCGAGACCTCTGGTTCTCAACAGTGTGATTTGGGCCCCACTCTCCAAGGGAATGTTGAACAATGTCTGCAAACACTTTGGATTGTCACAACTTGGGGGTCTGGGGTTAGGAGGGACGGTACTACTGGCATCTAGTGGGTAGAGGCCAGGGGTGTGGCTAAACACCCTATAATGAAGGAATGATGCCAGGACCTCCTGAGAAATCTGCTCTACCTGAACTCGGCTGAGAGCCTGCTGGGCGTCAGGATGGATCTAGGGATGGATCTGGGGGTGGGGCGAGTGCACAGAGGCACTCTGTGTCAGAGGACTTGAGTGCCTTCTCCCCAGGGAGAGCCACCAGATGGGCTGGGAAGACACTGCCTTTTATCTGGGCAACATTTCCAGACCCTCAGGCCCAAAGCCCCCACAATAGCACTTTCTCTTCTTTCAGGACCTGTGGAGAAAGGCTCCAGAGACAATAAAAGAGAGCAGGAAAGAGAGACCATTGAGTTTGCCCAGCAGGCCGGGCCCAGCTCCCTGCTTATTCCCCAAAGTCCCAAGAATAATAACCAGAGGTGAAAGGTCAGCTTGTAGAACCTCAGTGCCGGGCTCCCCAAGGGCTGCCCCAGACCAGCAGCCAGGCTGGGAGAACCGATGCCCAGCTTCAGAGCGGGATTTAATCCCAGTGGCCCTTCTCCATTGAAAGACAACAGAGCTGCACGTGATCTGTCACTCCACCTGCTAAGCACCCCTGGGAAGCCAAGTCAGCTCTTGAACCCAGCTCACTCCACTCCACCTCACCAGTTTCCCATCACTAATCCTCGTCACAAGTACCTGGTATGACCACAAGAAAGCCCGGTACCCTCCTGGGCCTCAGTTTACTACCTGTAGAATGGGTGATGGCTGCTCAGTCATTAAGCATCTGCCTTCGGCTCAGGTCATGATCCCAGGGTCCTAGGATAGAGCCCCACATCAGGCTCCCTGCTCGGCAGGAAGCCTGCTTCTCCTCCTCCCACTCTGTTCCTTCTCTCGTGTGTCTCTCTCCATCAAAAAAAGAAATTTAAAAAATAAAATAAAATAAAAAGTGATGCCTGGGTGACTCAGTCAGTTAAGCCACTACCTTTGGCTCAGGTCATGATCCCAGGGTCCTGGGATCGAGTCCCGCATCAGGCTCCTTGCTCTGCAGGGAGCCTGCTTCTCTCTCTGCCTCTGCCGGCCACTCTGCCTGCTTGCATGCTCATTCTCACTCTCTCTTCTCTCTGACAAATGAATAAATAAATAAAATATTTAAAAAATAAATAAAATAAAATATAATAATAATTAAAAAAAAAAAACAGTTATGGGGTAAGAAACAGAGAACTGGGTCTGAACCTCTCCTGGGGTCACGGGCAGACAAACCTGGGCTGAGAGGTCAGCTCACCATTTGAGGCAAGTCGATCCCACCCACTTCCATGACAGGGATTGGTAGGAGCTGCTCAGAGCGAGTATCCAGCCTTCCTGCAGCCATGTGAAGAAGAACCACACCCAGGGAGAGAAGGAGCTGGGGACACAGACCACACCCCAAGGGTAGCCACAAGTCTGTGGGTGTGGAGGCCTAGAGCCCAGGCCGCCCATGGGAAGGGAATCATGGTGGCACTGATCCCCGAACACAGGCCCCCAGGGACAGCAAATGCATGCTTCAAAGAACAAAAGGCCCAAGAAAATCCAGAGGGTCATCCCTGGAAGAGGGAGAGGGACCGCCACATCCCAAAGGGATGAAGTCCCACTACACATCTACATTCCAGAAGAGGGGCTGGCAATGGAAGGCGGGCACGTCCAGGCCTGCCAGAGGCTGGGGACAGGAGATATGCACCAAGCCAGGAGATAGGAGATACAGAGCAAAGAAGAAAAAAACCCAGGCCCCCAAATCAGGCATCTGTTTAAGACACGATGATCACGAAATGTATCAGGATGCTCACCATCAGCGTTAAAATACCAAAATAATACTAATAATAACTTAAAAAAAAAGGAATACCCAGTTAACAGGAGACTAGAGCAACAGCAAACCAGCTCAATAAAGCATGAAGTTTCCACCACTGGAACTAAAAAAGCGAAATTTCACAGAGGATTTACTAGAGACTAGATATAATAAGGTGGCCTTTTTTGTAGGTCCACGGTTGAATGCTGCCAATTCCAGAGGCTTCAAGCTACCATTTTTAAGCACTTCACATGTATCGATCAAGTTCCCTTAGGGCATGGTGGCCAGAATCATCCCCCACCTCCACAAAAAAGAGATGTCCGAGTCCTAATTCCCAGCGCCTGTGACTCTGTCCCCTCCCTGACAAAGGGAACTTAGCAGATATGATTCAGGCGAAGGGCCTTGAGCTGGGGATTGGTCTGGATTATCAGGGCATGCTGATCTAATCACGGGCATCCTTGAAATCGGAGAACATGAGCAGAGAGATGAGAAGGAAGAAGAAGGAACCCTGAGAAGCACTGCACCCACTGTTGCTGGACTTGACCATGGAGGGAGGAGACCACCAGCCGAGGGTATGGGCAGCCTCTGGGAGCCGGATACAGCACCCAGCTGACAGCCAGCAAGAAAACAGGGATCTCAGTCCTGCACGTGCCAGGACGTGACGTCTGCCAACCACTGGCAGGAGCAGGGAAACAGACCCTCTAGAATCTGCAAATGAGTGCAGATCACCCTGATCCCAGCCCAGAGAGAACCCTGCCAGATCACCCTGATCCCAGCCCAGAGAGAACCGTGCCAGACCTCCAACCCCACAGAACTTCATGATAATGGGGCTATGGGGTGCCAAGTCTGGGGTCATTTGTCGCAGTAGACATAGAAAACACACACACTAGGTAAAAAGCATTCACAGCCACTGTCAGGTACACAGGAGAGGCAAATCACGGTACCCCAGGCCACAGAACCAGCAAGGGGCCAGCCAGGTCCTGGCGGTGGCAGGAAAGCTCCAGGGACCCCTGGTCCTGCCACGTTGCTCTGTAGTCCATGGCAGAACGATTTCAAATCAAGTTCCTAGAGGACAGCAGAAGTCACTGCTGGAATTACTCTACCTGGAGTTTCTCTTGACATAGTTATTTTAAAGTGAAATGGGGGGGGGATTATATATATATATATATATATATATATATATATATATATATATATATATATATGTAAAAGAACACACAACCTGTCTCAGGAAAACTAAGGGGAAAGTTCTGTCCAGCCCAGGCCTAGATGGTGGTAATAATTACAAGCCTGGAGAGACCAGGCCCAGACCTCAGCAGGCACCCACCCATCTGCTATCATGTTAAAATACTGAAATGCTTCCAGAGCAGTTCAGAACTAGCTGCTTCCCCAAGACAACTCTTGTCCCACTATCTGGGTCTGCCCACGGCCCCCTGAGACCTCACAAAATGCAGGGTTCAGACCTGGCACAGCAGGAGGACCCCACATGTTGGCACCACACACTCTGATTGCTCGAGCGCTATCCCCCCGTGGGGAGACCCAGGGCAAGATGAAAACCAGGGATTCCAGCAGGCAGATGACCATGGACTCACCCAGAAGAAAGGAAAAACTGTCCCTCCCCCAGGCTCTGTGGCTCTGGGCATTACATGGAAAATCCAGAGGCCCTTTCTGGCGTTGAGCTTGCGTCTCTGTCATCTCTTACCAGCCCATGGCCTTCAGCAAGCCACTTCACCTCACCTCTTCGACTCTCAGTGTCCCTCGTGGCAAAATGCAAATGTCAAGACGGCTGTTCACTGGGTCCTCAAAGGAGAGAACCTGTGGGTTCAGCCCCAACTTACTGGCCTGCAGCGGGAACACCCAGATACCTCGGAACAAGGCGTGGTGGAGTGTGGTCAGCTAGGACTGTAAGTGCTCTGGGAACCAAAGGCGGACTTTGCAGAGCACAGCATGCCCAGGGACCTGGGGGCTTGGAGAAACCCCTACCTCGCTCAGCTCAGTGCTTCCCTATGTGATCAACTTTCCCTGACAGCCCACCCCACGCGTCCTCTGTCCATGATGGGCAGATGCTTTTTGCTGGTGCACGTTCCCAGCTCAGATCAGGGTGTGGGGCCATGGTGCAGCTGGGGAAGGACAGAAGCCCAAGCCATATAATGGGGAACTCTACAGAGTTTGGTTAAATGAGAAGAAAGGTAGGAGGGAAAATCACTGAGTAGCTGAAACAGACCCGGCCCTCTCCTCCTCGATAATCACAAAGCCACGGCAGAGACAAAGACAAAGCAAGAAGACCTTTTAGTCCAGGTCCCACAGCCAGTCCTCACAGACCGAGAAATTAAACACCAGAAAAAAGAAGGGGCTCCCACGCCATCTCACTGCCCAACATCGTTCTGTCCTACCTGGCCTCCATCTCTCCACCAGTCACATAGCCATGAGGCCTACTCTGTCCGCCTCACTGCAGGGAGGGACTGCTCAAGGGACACAGGCAACGGGAACTTCTCTGGGAGCGTAAGGAACATTCTGCCATGTGACGAGAGTGGCCGTCACAGAGCCCACACTGTGGCCACACACAGACTCTGAGATGAAATTACCACACGATAAGGGCACCTGGGGGCTCACTCTTCAGGCGTCTGCCTTTGTCTCAGGTCGTGATCTCAGGGTCCTGGGATGGAGCCCCACCCACATCAGGCTCCCTGCTCAGCAGAAAGCCTGCTTCTCCCTCTCCCTCTGCCACTCCCCCTGCTTGTCCGCTTGCTCTCTGTCTCTCTATCAAACAAATAAATAAAATATTTAAAAAAGAAAAAGAAATAACAAGGTGCAACCCAAGATACCACCCATTTGTAAGAACAGCCTGGGACTTTCATTCATTTCCAGGGACATTTACACCTTTTCCAGTTTTGTAGCTTTGAGAACAAACGGCCTTACTGTTTTTCTTTAAAAACTTTAACAGAGAAAAAGGAATCTTACAGGTAACCTATCTATGCAGTCTGTCTTGCTGGGATTTTTCAAATTTGGAGCCAAAGGATGTAAGCCCAGGAGAAGGCCCTGAGTTCCCATCGTGAGCCCTCATATTTTCTTGGGCTTCTGCTGTTCATCTTGAATGGGGTGCCATGCATACAGCGTTGACATGAGTTCAGTGTCATCTCTGGCCAAGAAGAAACCCGATAGGATCCAGGCTCTTCTGTCCCAGAATGGGACCCCCTCGGGCTGGAAGCCATGTGCAGTCACACACTTCTTCTCCTGGAAAGTGATGAGATTTTTAACTTCGCTCCCATGCAATCATGGTCGATTCCTCTTAGGCTCCACTAGGGGTGGCACCAAATCCAGAATGGGAGGGGCACGGGGGCAAGGAGAACCCTGGACCCCACACCAACCCCACCTCTGTGCAAAGACACATCACTGGCTGAATGGCTCCACTCCCAGGAAACACCCCGGGACGTGGCCTGAGGCGGCAGCAAAGCCAGGCACAGCCAGTGGCCTTGGCTTGGCGTGAAAGAGGTGAGTTTTAGAAGGCCCAGGACATGTGCCAGGAGGAAAGGAACAGAGAGAGGCTGCCATCACTCCATCCATCTCCAAACAGGCTTTGAAGAGGTCAGAGCACATGAAAGGTCATGACTGCGGACAACAGAAACACTGCGGGTCACATTCCAGCTCTGTCACTTTCTCAGTGAGCGACACTGCACAGCGTCTCAGCTTCAGTCTGAACGTAAGTAGCATGGCTGTGTGGTGCTCCGAAAGATGACAGCCGATAAGGCAGGTATAAGCATCTTCAGACAGGCACACGAGACCTTCCAGCTCCTTGTCCTTGCTCACAGTCTGCTTGCAGAGGCCCAGCGGGTGCCCCAGCAAAGTGCCTGAACCAGAGAAGATGACGACCCAGCGAACTGTGCAAATGGCAAGCCCACATGGGTGGGTGACTCAGTCTGGGCTGAAAACAGGGACAGGAAGTGGGACAACAGTGGTCATTTTCCCAATCTGCACATTCTTTCCTGTGCAAAGCTCTGCCAAAGCGTCTGTATGAACACAGACAGACTCCAAGCCAAGGCAAGCTGGGTGTCTAGGAGGAAGATGCTACTCTGGGTGGGGGGAGGGTAGGTGGTCTGCAGAGGGGGAGCTGTGCCAGGTCACAAAGAAGGGTATGTCCTCATGCCAGGCAGCAGGGCAGACACCTGCTCAGCCTCTACCATCAGGATGCCCACCACTCGAAGGTGCCCACAAGCCCCCCACTCACACAGAAGCAGGAGAGGGAACAGTCTGGCCCTGCACACGGCCAGCACTGGGCAGCACTGACAGGCCCCTGTGGCCTTCGAGGAGGAACCCTCAAGGGGGTAGGGATGCACGTCCCCAAAGCCAGAGCATGCAGGCCTGGCCTGGGCCAAAAGAGGGAAGGAGGTGCAGATCTGACAGTCCGCCAGACTCACAGCATAGCCAGAATCGGGGCAGCCATAGGAAGTCAGCAGCCACACCCCACACAGGCTTCCTCCTTTCTAAGAAAGACCATCAAAGCGCAGCAAAGGTGGCTGACAGGGTGGGGAGCTCCTAGCACAAACAGCCCCTTCTGGGCTCCAGTCACGCTCAGAGAAAAGCACTGCCTGCCCCACGCACATCCCAAGGACACCGCTCGCCTGGACCCCCTCCAGCATCGCCTCACCATCTGGCCACCCCTGCCAGGAGTCTCCCTCTGAGCCCCCAGCCCCCACCCACACTGTTCAGCATCTTCGGGTCACTCACAGCGAGTCGCCAGGTCTGGTCAAACCCACTTGACCCAGGATGGCCACAACAACCCCGGCCCATCGCAGCGCGTGCTGCATGCTGAACCCTGTTCTCCGTCCCCTAGGGAAGACCTGACTGCAGTAAACATTCACAATGACCCCAAGGGCTGAGTACTCTTACTACTTCATTTCACAGGTAAGATAACTGAGGTTCAGCAACGTTAAGTCACCTGCCCCTCCCTGTGTCTACAGGCCATGCACACCTCACCTTCCACTGCGCTCTGTGCACCCAGAACCCTGGGTTTAAATGTGACTCTGACTTGACCGACACTGACCTTGGGCAAGGCCCTCGCTCTCTGTCCTTGAAGCTTCACTTCCTCCTCTGCAACAGGGGATGTTGACACTGGTCCTTGCAGGGGCCGTCTCAGTGTCGGTGAATCCAAACCCCCACCCCAGGGCCCCACACACAGTAGGTACTAGAAATGGCAGCTGCTCCATCCAGGGGCACCTAGAGGAGACCTGCACACATGCACACAGACTGACCTAACTTCTCTTAAAAAAAAAAAAAAAAAAAGCAGCAAAGTAACCGTCAGAAACAAACAGCGATGGGGCAATAGCACAGGACAGCAGCGCGTGCACAGTAAACAGCACACTGATCACCTCCTTCCCGAGGGAAGGGGGGCTTAAGAAAGAAGAGGAAACCGAAGAGGGCCTGGGCAGACGCTGGAGCATCCGGAGGAGGCCATGATAACGAAACAGGACTGCCTGAGGTCACCCTTCACCCAAGCTCACCTGGCGCACAGTGACCAAAGTGGAGAATGGAGAAGCGATGACCAGAATGTCAACTCCGCCCCAGCTCTCAGTTCCCCGGTAAACTGCTGACAAGTGAACACCATGAATGTAGCTCCAATCACCTTCCCAGCACCTCCGTGTGGCCCTGCATCCCCAGAGTGAAGTCTTAGTGCTGAAAGCTGTTGAGGGAACCTGTAAACCACCCCTGCAGGCATAAGGGGAGCTGTGCTGGCTGAAGGAAATGGTCTGGAATCATCCAGAGCTCAGACCTTTCTGGGGAGGAGGCGGCATGGAGGGAAGGGTTCTGGGAGGCCAAACTCCCTGTGGGCACCACCTACCCCACCACCAGGCTGGTGGCTTGAGGGAGATGAAGATGGGGCCGTCTCATTGACCGCCCTTTGCCAAGACGGGTACCCAGAGGTGTCTGAGAAATTTAGTCAAATGACGGACTGAGCAGGATCGTGCCCCCCAGAGGAACTTCACGCGGTCACTGCCACTTGGTGAAATGCCTGAGAGACGGCGGCTCTTCTGCCCCTCTGCAAATGCGAAAGCCACCTGCTCAGTTACACTGGCAGACAGCCAATACCAGGGCAAAGGAGACCTGCCATGGTGCAGAGAAAGGGGCTGGCTGCGCACCCCGTGACCGAAGCCCGTCCCGCAACTCCTAGTGTCGGCTTATGGGCAGCATGCAGCTCTGTGAACACCCACAGCTAGGTGACAGCTTGCTCTGCCCATCTCACCTGGCCCTCTCGCCTTATGAGACACAGGTGACAACCCTCACATTTCATGGATGAAGAACACAGGACCCAAGAAGCTAAGCAGACGTGGCTAGGGCCACTCATCTAGAAAGCAGCGGTAGCAAGACCTGCTCCCAGCTCTGTTGACCTCCCGCGCCCAGGCTCTTCAGCATGCTCAGGCCCAGAAGACACAGGGAGCAGACCCAACAGAACCCCTCTGGTCTCTAGGGTCTGTCCCCCCAAAACCCAGGAAGACCTCTCTCTGCCCCACCAGTCCTCACTGCCTCCCTGTCTCCAGCCCACCCACAGGCATACAGGGTCTTCACTCCTCCAGAGCCCTCAGCCAAGGGACCCATGCTCACAGGGCCAGTGGCACTCTCCATGGGAAAGTGGGAAGCAGGGCCAAGTCTCTTCGCTAAAGCCAGCATACAAAGGCACTTTACGACATCAGGGACACTGAGCTGCACAAAGGATCCATTCCCATCTATAGAACAGGAATAAAACCATCAACCTCCGGGGTTGTTGGGAGAATACGATAACCCATGAAAAGAACTACTAACTAGGGTTTGTGTTCTTATAAATATATTCCTAATTCCTAAATTTTTACAGGTGGGAAACGGGAAAGTAAAAATTAAATAGGCCAGTCCCTTAGCACGCTGCACCTCACGCACTGGGGGCATATAGACGTGTGTGGACGAGCATGTGTTCGTGTGGGGTGTGCGTTTGTGTTCATGCACATATCAAGACAGAGGGGTGTGTGTGTGTGTGTGTGTGTGTGTGGTTGTTTTTCACTGACGATGGGGATGCGGCCTTGAGTGTGGTTAGCAGGGCTGTAGCTTGGACTCGTCAGGCAAACTGCCCCCAAAACAGCTGACCTGCATAGGGTTAACTGGAGTCCAGTGATGTGCCCATGGATGGCGAGGATGCGGCCATTTCTGAGGGGGGACTGTGATAAAGCTGGTGCTTGGAGGGGAGCATGCTGGGCTGGTCTCCAAGTGTTCATGTTCATCTTGCAGACAGGACAGAAAGAAGACTCATGCATTCTAAAATTCTGCATGCCATACACTGTCCATGCTCACTGTGGGAAATTCGTCTCAGCCTTCCTTTTATCGTCCCTTCATCCCTTCGTCCATCTCTCTGCCAGCAGAGGGGCAGAAAGGAAGGAGCTAAAACCTACAGAGGAGAGGCAAGTCAGTGCACACCTGCCAGGGCTGGGGGAGGAGCAGAAGCGTGGCCTGATGGTCTGAGCTGCCCACCTGCACCCCAGAGGCTCCCCACACCTGTGGCTGGGACCCCCTTTTGCTGCAGGCGCATGCCATTCCCAGCCGGAACGCAGGCCCTGCTCCAAACGTTCCTTCCCATCCACAGCCAAAGCCCTGGGGGGTGGTGTTCCTGGGAACCTGGAGAACGTTCAGGAGAGGAAGCCCAGGGATGTGGCAGGAGGAGGAAACGGGGCAGAGCGACCTGCCAAGTCTTCCAGAGGAAATGAGTAACCCGTTGTTAGGCAGTTACACAACGCCAAGCGAGGAAGTGGCATTGTCTGAGGACCGGCCACGGGCCTTACATAACAAGCACCCCCTCACACTCTGGCCATGGCCGTATTTGGGGATTGGCAAAAACATCTGATGAGCACCTCTACCCTGTGTAAACACTGGCTTTATTAGGGTGGTAGAGAGAGGTCTGGCTCACAGGCCTGCTTGGCTCAGGACTGGCAGTGAATCTGACTTCACGTCTCTGGGGCCCCCCTTTGGTGGCGTGCACCCACTGGGTGGCCGGGTGGCTCGGTGCTTAAGGTGGGCTCGGGGTGGGGGGCCAGGCTCCCGGCCTCCACCACCCCGCACACCCCGATCCCAACACCGTGATGTGAAATCGGACAAAGACCTCCCTGGGGGGCAGCCAGCAGAGGAGAGAGGCGTGGAAATGGGAAGCGCTAAGTTCTTGCTGCAGTCATAGGAAGCTGCTAGCACACTTGGACAGAATCTTCAAACTCAGGTGAATTCAAGTGACACAGTCATGGGTCTCGGTGCCAATGACAAGGCAGAGAGATAAGGATTCAGTTCCCGGCAGCCTGCAAGTCTGTCCGCTGCTCTGCACGTAGGTATGGAGCGCAGGTACGAGGGTAGGAAGAAACCCGCAGTGCCCCACACTGGGGCCTGCAGGTGGCATGCTCGAGCCCCTGCACTCATGGTGTCCCTTCCGACTGAGAACCTGCCAAGGTTCTCATACACACCATCATACACACGTACATGCAGACACTCACACGGGCACTTACGCATGCTCCAATACATGGCCTTTATTTTGAAAGCTGGGAAAACAGACACAGAGAGGTGAAGTTCTCTGGCTAATATGAATCCTTGGGTCAGAATTCAAACCCCAGATCTGTTTTACTCTCCACAAAAAGGATCTGTCCCCTTCCGTTGGTTAGTTGAATTTTTATTTATTTAAGTAGGCTCTTCACCCAGTGTAGGGCTCGAACTCACGACCCTGCAATCAAGAGCCACGTGCTCTACTGACTGAGCTGACCAGGCACCCTTATTATATTTCTTAAAATAATCACAAACTTAGACAAAAGTTGGGAGCACGGTGCAAATTATTTTTCCTTACACCACGTGGGACCGTGTGGCTGGCCAAGGCCCCAGTGCCCCAGAATACTCGGGTGGCTACTTTCCAAAGGAGGGTCTTTTCCTGAGAACCACAGCCCACCAGCATGACCAGGAAGGGGACGCAGACACACACAAACGTCACATCCTCCGTCCATGCGAATCAGTGGAGGGTCCACAAGTGAGCCCTGCAACAAACTGTCACATCTCATCCCTCTCCTCCAACCTGGAACCGGTTGTCTGTCTGTCCTTCACTCTCATGACCTTGATGCTTCTCAAGGTTATAGGACCATTAGGTCGAAGCATGTCCCGCAGTTTGGGTCTGTGTGATATTTTCTCATGATTGGATTCACAGTATGCATCTTCATTAACTTTTCCCTTTTTTTTTTTTTTTTTTTTTTGCATAATTGCAAAACCAGAGCTGGAGGAAAGACTTCCTGGACAAAGGTAAATCATCTCAGTCAGCTGTGATGACAGCCTTCACCCAGGCCTTTTTCACCAGGCGCAGGAAGGCAGCGGAGAGTAGTCTCTGACCCAGAGCAGTCAGCAGTCAACAGTCGGGGCGGGGGGTGGGGGCTGCGGCGCTCAGAGTCTACACAGCCAAGGAGATGCTAGCATCTTTCTCTCATGCCAGCTTTGCTTACAAATAAAAATAGAAAAGAAAGAAAAAGAAAAGAGGGAGAAAAAGATAAAACTCAGGGTTCAGTTTAAAAAGACCTTTCATGCGATGCCAGGCCTCTCCCTTTCCCACCCCCTGCCTCTGTTGCAAAGTACAATCCATATGTTTATCTTGCTCCTAAGAAGGGGTATATTAAAATACTTGAGGATTTTCCCCTCCTAACCCTGGCATGCTGGCTCCTACTGGCTGCAGAGCCACGTACAATGAAGTGAGAAGCGACAGTCAATTATGGCTTTCACAAACACAGGGATCTTTCCTGAGGTTGGAAGTCACATCACTTGAAAGGCCGACTTTCTTCAAACTTCCAGGAACTGAGTGGCCCAGAGCCCGTCTATTTAAAGGTCAACCCAGCCTGCTGTATTTGGAGGGCTGCCACGGGCACAAGCTTATTCTCAGCCCCTGTCCGCAGCCGCCGCAGCGGGCCAGGCTGTGAGTAGTGCTGTGTCCCTTCAGAGGGAAGGGACGGGGTGCCAGAGTCAGAGGCAGGGCCAGAGAGACAGGGAAGATGCCGCTATCAGTCACCTCCCCCCTGCTCACTGTGCCCTTCTGAGGGATGGCGGTGGGAGCTGGACTTCACAGAGTCAACGCCCTCAGGGCTGACCCTTGGAAGCAACAGCCACAACACCGAATTGAGCCTAGTCCCAATTTCCTGGGATGTGATGGTTCTTAGGTTCCCCCTTTTAACTCAGCTCTGTGGGCCCGAGCTCTGGCAGGGACGGATGGCCCCTGGGACCCCATGAGACCAGAGGGGCGACAGCCTAGTTCACCCACCGATGTTCACGCACACAGCTCTGCGTTTACGAATCCCCTGTGCTTGCCTGGGAGTTCCTTACTCTTCCAGCTGCTGGCCAATACAGAGCTGCCAGGTTATTGGGACACCATCGCTGAGAGCGTCCCTAAAACGTGCCCCACATTCTATGGGGGAGCGGCTGGCTCAGCTTCCCAGCCCAAGCTGTCCTTCTGGGGAAGGGACGGGGCTAGAAGCCAAGTCTGACACCGGAACACAAACCCCTCCTCACACCCACCACGTTCGCGAAAGGCAGTGATATCCTGAAGAAAAGAAGCCCTGCAGGTCCCACACTCTCTGGCAAGGAGTGTCACACTAGGAAGTCCCAACCCTACCTGCCAGGTCCCCAAGCATGCTTCAGAGCAGGTGGCATCCGTGGGGTTCCTTCTGCAGGCTCAGAGAGACAAGGAAGAGCAACCCAGGAAGAAGACACAATGTGAGCAAAAGCAATGCAACGTGAAAAGGACCTGGGTGGGTGACAGCTGGCTGACAACGCTGAAGACCCAAGGGGGTGTGGGAGCCCAGGAGTCCTTGGGGACATTTCTGCAGCCTCTGTGAACCATGTACCGACTCAATACCCATCACTGTCCCGGGTCACCCACCCATGCGATCTGAATCCTCCCCACAGGGGCGGGGAAGAGAGATTACCGGTCCAGTTTGCGGATGAGAAAGTGTAAGGCCTGGAGAAGGAACACTACTGATCACCTGGTTGCTGGGTGGCCGGGCTTGCCCTTGACCCAGGACTGTCTAGAACCAAGGCTAGAGTGCCTCCCAAGTGCCTTCCCAAGGCCTTTTTCTGCTGAAGTCACTGCTAACACAGGAAAGGATGCTGAAAGGGAATGGGATGGGGGCAGGGGGTGGAGAGGAAGTAGGGAGGGAGGGAGGGAGGGGAGGCAGGAGGGACAGTGCCAGGACTGTGATTCAGTGCAGACCTTTCCTAATGTCTGATTAGCTTGAAAAGACTTTGAAACCAAATCCAACAAAACAAAACACTCAGTGGGCCAAGCCAGGAAGGAAGCTCAGGCAGAGAAACTCCAAGACTCAACGGCATCAGAGGGGTCCCAGGAAGGGACATTACCAGATAGGGTCTTAGTATGCACTCCCTGGAAACAGGTCCTGAGATGGGGATTCCCTTTTTTTTTTTCTTTTTTAAGATTTTATTTATTTATTTATTTGACCGAGAAAAAGAGAGAGGGTGCGTACATGCAGGGGGAGCGGCAGGCATAGGGAGAGGGAGAAGCAGGCTCCCCACTGAGCAGAGAGCCAGATGCGGGGCTTGATGCCAGTATCCTAGGATCATGACCTGAGCAGAAGGCAGATGCTTCACTGACTGAGCCACCCAGGCGCCCCCGGAGATGGGAATTATTTTTTGCCTATTTATTAGAGAGTATGCACAGGAGAAAGGGAGTGGGGGGCGCAGGCTGGCCTGAGGAAGGGGTGTTCAGCACGGGCCTGGTCTCAGCTCGATGCCAGCCTCGGCCTGAGCCCACAGGAGTTCGGGCACATGAATGGCACCACAAAGTTCGCCCCACTTGGAAGCACAGGGGGTTTGCCTGTTGTACCTCTGAGTCAGCAGGGGCTGGGGAGGGGGGTTGGGGGGTGAGCAATGTCTTAGATGAGGAAACAAATCTCTGGAGCATGAAGCACTGCGAACTTCAGCAATTGGGAGGTAACTGTGCCGTCGTCCCATGAAGGGGACCTGGGTCAGAACACCAATAGCATCCACCAAATTAGTCATCACTGGATGACCAGGAGATGACCGGCAACGATAAGAGCGCCCATTTTTGAACGTTTCCTGCCTAAGACAGACACTGGGCCTGCACTGAGTCAGCCACTCAGATGAATACTAAAGCAGCTGGGACGAGGGACACCACGAAGCCTGGCACAGGTGTCCGAAGGGGGGTGGGAGAGCAGGAAGGGCATATCATCCGAAAGTGGGTCTCTTCCCTGCTTCTCTGTCCTAAAGACAGACATTGTGTGATGTCACATGAAATGGGCCAAAGACACAAACTAAGTGTGCCATCCCCCTATTCAGAGAAACCCCAGCAGGATGGCCCAGGAGACGCACAGATCTTTTCAAGGGATTTTACCAACAGGCACAGTTGGTCAGAATTACCAGTTAAGCCTCCTCCTACAGTGTCTGCATACACGGAGTGTGAAATAAAAGCTAACGGCTTACCAGCTGAGCACACCTCGACCTCCACCACACGCTTAATGCCAACTTCTAGGCCTTTCCCAGAAGTGTGGAGACTCATTTCTGAATGAGGTGCCACCTCCACATGTCCATCAACACATAGATACATAAAATGTGGTGTGGTCACACAGTGACATACTACTCAGCCATAAAAAAGAACTGAGCACTGACACACGTAAGCAGCTTCATGAACGAAACTGGGAAATACTACGCCAAGTGAAATAACCTCAGAGGAAAGACCACGTGTACAAAATGAGGGCACATACGTGACACAGACAAACGGGCAAATCCGCAGAGACAGATGGTAGACTGGTGGTTGCCTCGGGAGTGGGGAGAAATGGGGTCACGGATACAGGTCACCGAATATAAAAATGCTTCAAAATAGATGGCAAGACGTTCGTACAACTCCACCAATGTACTAAAACCACTGAACTGTGCGCTTGGAGTGGGTGACTTGTGGGGTATGTGAATTCGGGAGCCATGCCAATAACAGTACCCGTGCTGATCCCGGCCACTGTGCGGACATGTGAGCTGTGGCTTCCAAAACAGGCTGGGCCAGATCTGAACAGCTCCATGAACAGAGATGGGTGTCCCCGGACACAGTCCCCCACAGATGGAAGACCCTACTGGCTGAGAGCCAAAAGGCTTCGGAACAGCTGCTGCCCCTCCCTCCGCCCCCCAAAACTCTGACCCTCGCGACGCAGCGCCATGACAGAGGGGCCGTGCGGCGGACAGCCTGGAGCTCTTATTTTGTCTCCCGCCCCGAGCAGTTCCTAAACAGTGGGAGTTAAATATTTATAAAGAAGTCACTGTTTAATGTTCGGTCTGTACTCGCGAAGCCGACGCAGGGAAACGTTGCCGTGACAGCTGATGATACAACCCAGGGAAGCCCGCGCGCCGGGGCGCCTGACAGTCCACAGGACCCCGGCCTCACCTTCCCTGCCTGCTGTTTCCCACAGAGCCGCCTTCCTCCTTCTCGGGGAGCCCTCCACACACACCCTCCATGTCCTCCCTCCCGCCCACCCAACCAGAGGAAAGAGCCCTTTGGGCCAAAAGCTGCAGGTCTCATGGTTCCCGATGAGCGCTCTGAGCCGTTCCTGGGTGAGCAGGGTGCTGCCGGGGAGCCGTCTTCCTGCAGAGAAGCAGTGAATACGATGGGGGCCTCCAAAACAGGCAGCAGGAGTGCACACATGGACCAGGATCACCTTCAGAGGACCCCCCCCCCCCAACTGTCCTCCCAGGTCAGTGCCAGGCACCAGTCTGAACATGGCATTGAGGGGAGACGCCAGGACCCAACTCCCAGACCTCACAGCCCAGCTTCAACCTTCTCTGCCTCAGTTTCCCCAGCTGTAAAAGCCACCTGGAAGGCCTGGCTGATGGATAGAGTCGCTTCTGAGCATGAAATAAGATGGGACTTAAAGGCATCAAGCACATGTAGCCATTCTCATTGTGATGGAAGGTGACCGCCGCCACCTGCTTCCCCTTCCTGGCTCCAGCCTCACTCGGCTGGGACCTTGGGCTACTCTGGTCATGTGTCCCTGCCCTCCACAGTGGCCTAATCAGCAACTGGAATGAAGGAGACAGGGTGGGGAAATGGTCTTTGTAAACCAGAAAATGCTGCTTCGGGCACACGTTAGGACCTGTCAGTGTTGCTGGTAAACTGTAGGGAGGGGAGGGGAGCGCTAGTGCTTCCTCTGTCCCTCCCAGGACTCCTTTTTGGGGCCTGCACACATCTGAGAGTGGCTCATGCGCGGAGGCTGGATTGCTGGCTGCACTGGAGAACGGTTCCACCAGAATCCGCCTTCCCTGTTTGCCCTCTGAATTCAGACCCACCCTATGTCCCTAGGGCCCAAGGTGAGGGCAGAGGGGAGGCCTTGCCCTAGTCTGCTGCCCCTTCCCTGTGCCTTCTGAGCCAGGCAGACCCAGACCAAGAGGCAAGGTCCCTTTCTGCAGGAACTCTCTTCCTTGCTCCGGAAGCCAGACACCGAAGGGACTCGGATGAGCACAGGCACAGAGGGAAATCAGGGGGCACGGGGACGTGCAGGCCAGGTGGGGAAGAGGGAAGAATGGGGGCAAGACCTGAGCACAAGGAACCACATGGAGAACAGGACCCAGAGAAGAGCTGCTTGACGCAAAGCCGCTTAAAGTCAGGTCCCGGTATTCACAGTCAGGGGGCAGGTGTGTGTTGGGGGGGAAGGAGGTACTTTCTCTTGAAAAGACACACAGCCAGCACCTGCTCTGGACCCTCAGTTCCACTCATTTGGCTGTGACCTTGAGCCACTCAGGTCACTTGGGCTTTACAAGAAACAGAGAACTATTAATATCAAATATTTTACTTTCAGAACTTAATGATTTAGCATTTATAAATTACAAATGTATAAGGCATTAATTACAAATAATTATAAATGCAAATGAGGTCCGCCTTATACTTCAATTCAAAGTTATCATTTTAAACTCCCCTCTAAGTGTTGGTCATGTAAAGAATGAATCCAATGCCAAGGCCTTTCTTACCACTCGCTCTTGGCACAAAACGGAAACTCCCTTCACTCCTCATCATTAAAAGATCATTTTACAAAAGACCTTCCTGGACTTCCTCAATCTTCCCAAGTCCTCTTCACTTTTTTAAATTCTTTAATTTCTAAATCGTTTTCTTTTGGTTGCATGGAATCATCTTTTCTTTCTCCCCTCCACGTTAACTGGGCTGATTCCACCAGAGCCCCCAGGTCTCCCCGACAGCAGTCGTCAGGACCCCTGCCTGCTACTCTCTCCCTAGGCCATAGTAAGCACCCTCTCTTTAGCCTCTAGTTCCCTTTGCAGTTGCTTCCCCTAGAATGTCAGGCCCTGCCCAGTGCCTGGCACACACAAGGTGTTAGAACTAGTGTGTGTGATTCAAGGAGCCTGCTCACGGTACCTGTGCCTGCATCAGGGGACCCTGAGGTCTGGACAAAATGTGCAATGCCTGGGCACTGATCTGCCTTAGAGAGCAGAAGCCCCAGGACCCAGCTCCCCCATGGTCAGGGCCCTGAGGAAGGGGGCAGCCATGAACAGGACAGATACTTACATACTTACCATAGCTGCACGTGTGTTCACCAGTCAAAGGCAGGGTCTTTCTTGGGGCCACTGACTGGAGATGCCAACTGTCTTTCTTGCCAAATACACCCTCACCATGCAAAATCTATGATTTCTGATTTCCATTGCTCTAAAGCGGTGCAAAAGTGTAAGTCACCTGCAAAGCACATGGAATACAGACTCCTTATAATTTTACTGTGTCTTTTCCCCTCTTTTTACAGTTATTTCGTCCCTAAGGGATTCAGTGACAACTTCTTAGCAAATCGATGTTATCTGTTCTTTCCAAAGTACTAAACTTAGTTTTCATGCAACAACTCGCTTTATACCCAATTTTCATCAGGTTATGTGATATTTAATTACCAGCACAACTAACTTTTGGCCAGTGCAGGAATCAAAGAGTGGGATAAGGCTTCTGACACACCAACAGCGAACATTTAACAGGTGTTTGCTACATGCCAGAAAACACTGTTCTAAGCATTCACATGTATTAACTCATTTAATGCTCATAAACACCCTAGAAGATAAGTACTCCTCTTCGTGCAGTTTTACAGATGAAGCCTACAGACACAGAGAGGTGACTTAACCTGCCTAAGGTCACACAGCAAGTCAGGAGCAGAACAAATGTCTTAATCTAGAAAACTGGACTTGCGGGTAGCCCAGCAGCCCCGGGGCCTTCAGGAAACTTGGGCCTTCATGCAGTTTGCTGCCCAAAAAATGGGCAGCGTCCCCCCCCGGTAAGAGAGCCAAACAGAGGTCAGTGAAGAGTTTCTGTTATTCTTGCCCTGGACTGACAGATGTTTACAACATCTGGCCATCAGCAAATGACGGATCATCGTCAGATGTGGGTGGGCTGGACACTAGCAATGAGTTTATTAGGGTGTATTTTTGTGTTATGATGACTTCTGCCTCCCTGGGCAATCTGTCTGTAGGAACACAGATACGGGGGGCCCCTCGACTTCTGTGTGGCTGAGGCATGAACCCTGAGTCAGTGGAGGGCAAGAAATGAGGTGGGTTCTGAGCGAAGCAGAGTTCGGGTCAGATGAACGGGGCGGAGGGGGGCGGTGTTGGACGGAGCATTCTCTATGCATTCTGCTTCATGTCGAGCAACTGGCCTGCTACCTCTCCCAGCAACAACAGGGGATGAAGAATCCCTCACCCACCAGTGTGCCTGGCAGTGCAGGCACAGGGAAGGCCTGCAAAGGGGGTGGGAAGCATTTCCTTCTGCTTTCTGACCTGCCTAGAGATGCCCACCAGGCCCACACTGCTGGACCTGGATGGATGCACCCACACCTTAAACGGGTAAGGCCCTGAACAGAGGCCAGACAGGTCTGCCAGGTCGACAGGGAAGGTAGGTGCCTGACCTGGTCTCTCGTTCTCACATCACTTTCCCTGCCCTAGGCCACAGTCCCCCTGACAGCGACTGCTGGGGGTAGGGGGCCACACCCCCCCTCCCAGTTTCACAGAAGGAGGGAGAAGTACTCAGTCTCCAAAGGCCCAGACACACTGACACAGTGTCACTAATTCAATAACTCCGCAGACTAGAGGATCAAGAAAGGGAAATGGCTTAGCTACCTGAATCTCTTCCATGGGGTAGAAGAGGTCACCTCACTATTTCTTTTTTTTTTAAAGATTTTTATTTATTTATTTGACAGAGAGAGAACACAAGTAGGCAGAGAGGCAGGCAGAGAGAGGGGAAGGGAAGCAGGCTCCCTGCTGAGCAGAGAGCCCGACGTGGGGCTCGATCCCAGGACCCTGAGATCATGACCTGAGCCGAAGGCAGAGGCTTAACCCACTGAGCCACCCAGGCGCCCCCACCTCGCTATTTCTTAAGCTAAAAAGCATCAAAGAGGAGCTCAAGGAACATTCAGCTTCTCAGTGCTGAAAAGGTGCCACACTGGAAAGTCAAGATCTACAGCGGCCCAGGTGTCTCCCGAGGTGTGGTGTCAAATAAGAACAGTTAGGCGTCTGACTCTTGGTTTCAGCTCAGGTCGTGATCTCAGGGTGGTGAGATTGAGCCCTGTGTCAGGCTCCATGCTGAGCATGGAGTCTGCTTGGGACTCTCTCTCCCTCTCCCTCTGTTCTGCCACACACTCTCTCTCAAATAAATAAATAAATAGATCTTTAAAAAATAAATAAATATGCATCAAAAAAAATGCCACCTTAGACTTGACTGCTCCCTTGTTTATATGGGGGCTGGTCACATCCCTGTTCACGTGCAGTCACACCACGAGGCTAGGGACGTTTACATGCCCTCAGCATGTGCTGTACGTTCTTCCTTTAGCTTCATCCACAAACAGTGCTCAGGAGCTGGGGAAACGGGCTTGGGGAGAGGAAGTGTCATAACAAGTGCCATCCTGCTGGGTAAGCAGGCAACTTAGAAGGGACGCAGCATCTGCCTTCAGGAACTTGGAAGCTGTCGTCTATAAGGAGGCTGTTTAATTGGGAAGGTCCCAGGAATCAGAACCCAGAGAGCTTCAAGAAAGAGCTCACACCCCAGCAGAAGGAAGTGCATTAGAACGGTCAATGCCACCTTTCAGTGGTAGGAAGTGCCCCGTCGGTGGAGGTATTGAAGGGCACACTGGACAGACATGTGGCTGGGTTGCTACAACTGGAGAATCAAGTTATCTCATGGGCGGTTGTCCTGGACTGTGGCAGGGAGTCCATGAGCGGACCAGGTCTTAAGGATGTGCTTGCTGTGTCCTGTGTGCACTCCTCGAAGTCTCTACAACTAGCATGCTTCAAGTTCAAGTTATCTAACCTCTGTTCATCCCCTCCCACCCGCCGAAAAGCTAGATGACACATATGGCTGGCATACACAAAGTCTCCTTTCTCCATCGAGCCATCACCCAACCATTTACAGAGAACCCACTATGTGCCAGGCGCTGTGTGGGGAATGTGGATGAATAACGCAAGTCTCTAGATCCTTCTACCACCTACAGCACAATGGGGCAAGTTCATCAATGACAGGGGACACCGATGCACATTCCTGACTCCAGGCGGTGCACCAGAGCAGCTGTGGAGGCCACGAGAGCTGGTGGCACGAGCATGCCCACTGGCAAAAGAGGCCAGAGGCCACAGAGCACAAATGACTCCCTAGGTCCACCCAGTGAGTAGAGAGCCAGCCTTCAAATCCAGCCAGCTCTGTCCAGCTGCGAAGGGCACCCTCTTTCCATGACGCTGCCAGGTGCCAGGAGACACGTTCTGGTACGAATAGGAGCCCCCTCGGTCGGGACAGTCAGAACTTGCCTCTGCCGTCTCCACTCCTCCACCCATAGCATAGCTTAGAAGGTCATTCCACCCATTTCTTTATATTTTACCACTGGCCCGATCCAATTCCGGCGGCACTGGCCACCCCGGATGCAGGCCAGAGCCGGGCCACGCTCTGATAACAGAGATGAAAGGCCACTCTGCAGTGTGCTTGACGTCCCAACAAATGTCAACTGCTTTCATCAGGAAAACCCCAAATTACCCGCTCTTACGCACAGTCTTTCATCTCCCACAGGGCAAGCAGAGGCTGCTTATTAGAAAAGCTGCCTTGTCCACAATCTCGCTGGTGGGGCTGTGGGTGGGGGACATGGGCCCTGTCCCCTCTCGGAATCCCGGCACTGGCTCTCGGAGGAGCCCTACTCTGGCCCTGGCCGCAGGCCACCAACTAACTGGACAGAGAGGAGCTCTGCCCTGGGCCAGCCACTGCCGCTGCAGGGGGACGGCGGTGCCAACGGACAGCCGTCCCCAGAGCTGGCCGCAGGAGCGCCATGCCCCCGCTGAGCCGCGGCTCTGCGCCTCCCACACACACAGCCTGCGGCCCCAGGAAACGGAGGTTTGGGACCGCAAACATAAATGTACAGCAGGACTGACCAGCCCCTCTGTTTCTTCCTTCTTTCTTTTTCTCTCTCTCCTCCAGCAAAGCTGAGAGTTGAGAACTCCACATCACAGATTCCTGTGGCTACAAGGGGCCTCTTGAGGTCATCAACACGGTTCTCCCACATCAAGACAAGCCCGTCCTAAAGCTATCACAGGAGCCAGGCCGTAGTCCTCCATGAAGGGATCTCAGGGGAGGCTGCTGGCCTGCCTTGCTGCTATGAGAGCAGTCTGCGCCTTTCTGAATCATAGCACCCGAGACATTTGATTTTCCTATTTTCTGCCAATACCTATGTCCCACTCATGACTGTGAACTCTTACAACCTCCCGGTGTCCTCAGGACCTAGCATATTGCCTGGTTCAGAGGGGTTATCTAGTACACGTGAGTTACGTGTGGGTGGCTGGGTGAGTGAATGGGGGGGGTGGGTAGTTGTGTCAACAAGTGGGTGGGTCGACAGGTGGGTAGGTCAGTGGGTAGATGGATTAAAGTTCAGGCAGAAAAGATAAAGACAAAAGATGGTTGCAATAAGGGGCTTGTACCAAGCACACCCACCATCAACTGTCAGAATCTTCAGATTTGGGGGCCAAAAGGAACTTGAGGGATCCTCCAAGTGTCATTCCCCCCCCTTGTATTGCATGAAAACAGAGACCCCGGATACAGGCTGCCGTGTCCAGGGTCACATGGAGTAAGCAAATCCACAGTAACACCTACTGCCTTGGCCACCTCGATCAGAAAGAAGAAATGGCTCTCCCACCAGCTGTCAGAACCGAAACGATGCTCACATCCCTGACTTGTACCCAGAGAGGCACCGCCACTTACCTCCAACCCCGATAGCTTCAGCTGCGTGCTCCTGAAAAAGTGATGGGATCCAGCAGAAGAGGGCCCGGGCGGAAGTGATGCAGCTCTTCCACCCGAATACGGCCAGATTCAGGCGACAGCCCAACAACTTCCCGTCAGGAGCGTCAGCCCTCCCGCCTCTGCGCTGGATCACACACCGCTGCAGGGGTAGGCGGGATCAAGTGGAGCACCTATGGCTTCCTCCATGACGTCGTCCTGCAATAATTCCCACCACGCAAGAAAAAAGCAGCCAAAATCCAGAAACCAGAATGAAGCTGTCCATCTCCAGCTTGGGTATGGAGAAGAGAGACAAATCAATCCCCAGTTGTTTCCTGACCGCCTCCTACATGCTCGGTCCCGGGGCTGAGCACACACAAAAGACACGTACAAGCCTAAATCCTGGACCAAGCCCACAATTCAGGTCAAGGACTGCCTCCTGCCCCTTCATGCTCTCGTTCGGGCAGCAAATCAATACTGAGCACCAGTCATCATGCCCTTCAGCTAGATTTTGGGGTTTGGGTCTGTTCTCTGCTGCGTATGCCAGAATGTTGACCTTGATTCAAGGAGTGACCCTGCCACCCCTCATGTCCATATGGTGCTTTTCCATCCTTCAAGTCCAGACACAGATACGGTCAGTCAGTCCTCACAACCAGTCCAGGGAAGATGCCTGAGTGTTGTCCCGCTCTCCCACAACACATTTAGGGAAACAGAGGTGCTGCAGGTTTAAGAGACTCATCCATGATCACACAGTAGGACTGTGCTCAAACCTTCACCTTTCGTTTTCTCTCGGCTACAGATCTTTACCTCCTTGGGAGGGAAGTGGGCAGTGTGTGTTGGAAAAAGATCTCTGTAGGCAGGTGGCCAGAGTGGACCGGGATTCAGAGGACGTGGGCATGAGGAAGGTAAGGGGCAGGCATCTCCCAAAAGGATATGAAGCTGAGGGAGGCTGAGCATAGTTCCCGAAATGAGCTCATTCTGAAGCAAGGCTAAGCCAAACAAAAGCCTTTTGTGCTGGCCAGGAGGAAGAGTATGGAGAAGTGATCGGGTCTGACCCAGATAAGCCCATATTCATGTCTGTCGGTGCCTCCCTGAGTGCCCTAACTGAGCCTCAACTTTCTCACCTGTATAATGGAAGTAACAGGACCCATCCTATCTTTATCAAATTCACTGGGGTCAAGAGTCAGACATAAAGCACATAAAGCATGTGTCCCATGTTTCCTCTTTTTACCCCTTGGAGACCTGCAGTGACGCCGGGTGTATTTGCTGTAGTTGAGGTGAAATTCACACAAAATAAAAGTAACCATTTTAATACACACAATTTAGCGGCATGTAGTACACCCGTGATGCCGGGTGACCACCTCTTGTCCTTCTAGAACATTTCCATCACCCCAAGGTAACACCTCATCCCCATGAAGCAGGGACACCCCATTGCCCCCCACCCCGAGCAACCACCAATCTGCATTCTGTCTCTATTCTGAATGTTTCCTAAAAATGGAATTGTGCAATATGTGATCTGTCATGCCTGGCTTTTTTCAATTTTCTGAGGTTCATCCATGTTGTAACATGTATCAATACCTCCTTTACATACGAGTGTGGTCGCTTGGTCCCAGGGTAATTCTATAGCTAACTTTGTGAGGAGCTGCCAAGCTGTTTTCCACTGCGGCCGTCACCCTGTTACACCCTCACCAGCAATGCACAGGGCTCCAACGTCTCCACAGCCTGGCCAGCACCTGTTATTTTCTGCTCTTTTGAAAGTATGATTACAGCCATCCTAGCAGGTAAGAAAGAGAGATCTCATGGTTTTCATTTATACCTTTCCTTGATGACTAATGAAGTTAGGCATCTTTTCATTCATCAGCCATTTGCACATTTCCTCTGGAGAAAGGTATACTGAAGTCTTTTGCTCATTTCTAAATTCATTATCTGTCTTTCTGTCGCCAAGTGCTCGGCTGGGTGGGGGCAAGGTGGTAGCAAACACTTCTGCTGCCTCCAGATGAACGATCTGGTGGTGATGGGCACCTCATACACAGGGGCCTGGGGCAGGGCAGCCCCGGGGGCAAGGCCCAGCCCCTCACTCGGAGAGGCTGCAGGCTTAGAGAACACCCGGTCCCGGGATAAGCAACCCAGCAGAGCAAAGACACAGCTAACCTGGGTTGGGAAGTGGGACCTGTGAGGAAGTCGGAGGGGGTCCGAGAGAGGGCAACACTCCAGATGACTTAACACCTTCCACTGGCCTGAAGCGGCTGAGCAGGTGATTTGGAGAACCAGTGACCAGCTGGCTTCCGTCTCCACAGCACAGAAAGGGGAGGAAGGGTGCACCGCAGGTGAGCTGAAGGAAAGGCTCCCAGCCCGGAGAGCACTATGGGGCCCCTGAACCTGACCGAATCTGTCAAGGCCTGGCACAGATCACACACCAGCCAGGGGGCCAGTCCACCCCCACCCACGCGGCAAGCAGTGCCCCAGTGGGGCCTCCCGCTTCTCTGCTGCCATCCCCCACTAAAACATCATCTGCACCAAAGAAGTGGGACCGACCGCAGTCACACTTGGCCCAGTATGAACCTGGATGCCCCATGGCTTCCCGGCGCCAAAGGGCACACACCAGGTCAAGCTTGGTGGATGAATTTTCTGATCACCAAGCTTCAGAGGGAATCCTGGTTTGAACGCTGGGTCCTGGGAGCAGATGTGAAGAGGAAGCCATGCCTGAGTCTGAGGGGTAAAGCTCGCTCTCCAAGTCGGAGGAAAGCAGAGGCACTGTGGGGACACCTGCACGGAAAGACCAGCTGGACAGGGTGATACGAACTGAGCCCAGAGGTCGGCAAGAAAGGGAGGAGATCTAAGAGTGACCCCGTATTTGGAGTCAGTGGACCTGAATTCAAGCCTAAAGCCACCACTTAGAACTTGCAGAATTCTGGAATTCCTTAAGCACTCACAAGCCTTTCTTTCCTCATCCATCACAAGGGGAATTATTCAATCTTCCCAGTAGGACAGTGGTGGGATAACATGGGGGAAGGGTCAACTCCAGCTTCATGGAGCCCTCCGCCGGCAGAGGGCCCACCTGTGTGAGCCTGGCAGCTAGCTGCTCCCTGTTCAAATCCCCGCTCAGCCACCTACTCCCTGAGGGATCTTGGGCACGTGACTTAACTGCGTCAAGTCTTTGTTCATCTTTAAAATCGGAGTGGTGGTAACAGTAGCTATCACGTCAGGCAACTGTAGGGTTACGTGAGTTAGCACACGTGAACCACTCAAGAGGCCCAGGAGGCACCCCCATACTGAGCTAACTCTTACGGTTAGACAGCCTTTGGGAAAGCAAACTGTCCGCGTGGCTAGTACAGATATCTGCAGTGAGCTGAATGCCGGCTCCAAAGCCTCACCCTGCAGGGTCACAGAATTTTTAAACAGGGGGATCTGTTGGCTCCTCTTGATGAAGTGAAGAGACAGCCCAGAGGCCCACCTCCCTAGGGGCAGTCAGCCAGGTCTCCTCCAAAAACCAGTCCTGTCCCTGCCCCCAGCCCCATTCACCAACTGCCCACACAGCCGCGCCCATTCTTTATCCCTCACGAGACAAGCACCACCCAGAAACCTGTGGTGAGCTTCAGTTAAAACGGTTTATGGCCAGGAAAGCTGCTCCTTCTGTCTTCGCCTAAGATAAGCGTAATCACAGACCGGAAAGGAGCCAGGACATCACCTGCAACACTGACTCCTGGTCACAACAGAGACGTTCTTGCTGTCCGTGCGCACGGCAGAGCGGGACCAGCATGCTCTCAGACACAGCCGGTGTTCAGCTCTAGTTCAGTGGCTACGTCTTCGGGCAAGTTCCTCAACCCCCCTGGACCTCAGTCTCCTCACCTCAGGGAATCCATGGGTGTTGTAGTGATGATAAGGCTTAAGGCACCCCAGATAGTGTCTGGTGCACAGTTTCTTCCCAGATTCCAGCCCCGCACTGCAGAGCCGCTGGAGTGACGGCTCGCTAGAACTCCAGCCCCTGTAGAGTCTCTGCGAGGCCAGCAAGTTAAGTGCTGAGAGGCAGGACCAGCAGCCACAGGGCTCCGTTACATGGGTCAGAGAAGCCACGCTCAGGGGCACTCCTGGCTGCAGCTTTCCTGGTGAGAGCTCCCAGCACAGATGTGCCTGGATCTACTCAAATGACCCCAGCCAGGAAAGCAATGTCCAGAACAAGGACCATATCCGTTAGCAAAAGGGAAAAGCTTCCAAGAGGAGCTGGGCAGATGCTGGAAACAAAAGGAGAGGTCACCTACTTCTGGGGTTCCTGCCTGTTCAGCCTCCCTGTGCCACCGATGGTTCAGATCAGGTGGAAGAGAGATGGGTGTCCAGGGTTCAGCCTACCCCAGACTCTGAGCATAATCCCCTGGCAGTGGTAACCTGTGGGACGCTGAAGAAAAGTCTGTACCCCTATCTCTTCCCAGAACCCTTGGTGGTTAACAGCACAGGCTCTGGAGCTAGGGATACTGAGACTGCTGGGGCTGGAATACCAGAGCAGCCACTTTTAGCTGTGTGACCTCAGATATTACACTCAACCTCTCTGATCCTGTTTTCCTTGCTTGTAAAATAGGGCTAATAACAGCACTGCATCTCCTAGTATGACTTCAGGAATTAAGTTCTAGAACAGATGGCCAGGACTTAACCACTAGATGAATGTCGGCTATGACTATTAGCTACTAATCTAATTATTACATCAGCCAGTCATTTGACTTCACTGATCCAACTAGTGCGGGCTTTGCAGATGTCCGTCTGATGGCGATTTCCCAGCGAACGAAGACAGTTCAGAAAGAGGGAGGCTTTAGCATTCTCTGCCACATTCCTAAAGCTCAACCATTTCTGCTCAGGATTTCACGCCTGCCCCAGAGTTTCTTATCCCTAGTTTGCAGATGCAGACACCAAGATTCAGTGGCCCAGGAAACAGAAAGTAAGTCAATTCTTTCAGAACAAAAACAAGCTTCAAAAGCACCCCCTGGTGCACACTGTCACCACCACCACCCCCATTTCACGCACATCTACTCCCAACCCCCGGCACCCCAATCCTCCTCTCCTGAGTCGAGGGTGGAGCCTGCCTAACTAAGCACCCTGCCAACTGTTCTTCCTGTCCTAACTGTGGCAGGGTTGACCTAGGGCAAGTGTAAGCCTGAGCACAGTGTGCCTGGGCCCGCCCCTGCACCCCACCCCCAGCACCTGGCGGCTTACCCCCGCATGCACAGCCTCTCCCCAGGCCTCATCAGAAAAACTGGCACCCACTCTGGCACCGCAGGCACACACCGAATCTCGGCCACGGTGTCCACTGCAGCACCTGCAGGGCTGATGTACAAACAATCCTTGAAGAACACGAGCACGAGTGCCCTGCTTCTGTCTGGTTCCAGAAGCCTGAGGCCCAACATTTTCCTCACCACCCTCCGCTCCTAGAGGCTGGTTACTGCCTCCCAGAGGGGAGTCCTGGTTCCCTCTCTCATCCCAGCGTCTCTGCAGGGGCTGCCCACGGTCCAGTTTTCCAGCACGCAAGCCTCTGCATCCCAGGACCCCACGTCCTGCGCTGCACCGCCATGCCCACTAAGGACCACACTGAGCTCCCCACCCCCACAAGCAGAGCTGCAGTTCGTAGAGGTGCATCGCGTCCACCTAGCTTTTAAAGGAAAAACAGTGGCCCATGGGTCTCCCTCCAGAGAGCTTCCCACACATGCTCAACATTATGCATGTACTAGCTCATTAAAATCTTCTCCAGATGTGAACGCTAGCTTTATTTACTCCCATTCTGCAGCTAGGGACACTGAGGCTCAGAGAAGTATCTGGTCTCGGGTTACATGCTTGGCAACAAAGCCATGATGCAAACTCAGGCCTCCTCACGCTGAGACACATCATCTGAAACACTGTATTAGACTGTTTTCCTGCTGTTTTGCCCAATTTAGGGAGGGACAGGTATGCCATTCAAGTAGCTTCCTTGAGAACACAGCAGACATCCATATATACCCATTGATTATCAGAACGATAAACAGCAGCCAATCTATTAAGGGGGAAAGTGGCCTGTGTGACCCCATTCCCTTTAATTCGGAAAAGTCTCAACCAGTCTCTTGAGAGTCCCTCCAGCACCACACATGGGCTGGCCCCACACTAAGGGCTTTGAAATACAAGGTGAGCCCAAACCTGGTCCTCGCACCAGAGAAGCTTCTAGGCCCACGGGAAAGACCCATGCGGCAGGAGCACGCTGGAGCAGAGAGCAGGTAAATGCCTGTGAGCGAGGGGGAAGGGGCAACCAGCCCTGCGGGGGAGCCAGAGGAGGCTGGGTCTAAAGTCAAGGTCGGTGGGGACTGGGAACGGCAGAAAGCACCCTATCAGGATGTCCATCCCCTCTCCCCACTTGATGGTGCCGTGCTTCACCTCCAGTGACAGCGGCCCCACTGCCACACCCCCAGGTCCAGAGACCTCGGGGGACTCTTCCATCCAGGGAAGCAGGCCAGGAAGCCGGCCGTCCAGAGAGTTCCAATCCGAAGGTCCTGGAGTGTTGAACCAGAGGTCCCCCCAGGCGTGCGGGTGGATGGAGAAGCAGACGCGGAGCCCCGGAGACGACAGGAACGCTGGCACGTGCACAAGTCACCCGGCCAACACGGCGAAGGCCGGCCAACAGAACACGAGGCCTGGGACGCCTGAGATGACCGCACATGAAGACCGAGGCTGGACTCTGCTTCCTGGAGTCCTACCATATGATGCCTCCACACGTGACCCAGAAAAAGAAAAAAGGCAAATTCCAGAAAGATGAGGCAGCCACAAAATGAAGATTGAGAACGGCATGAATGATGCGTGATGGAATTCCCTCCCGAGTCACTAGAAGGCACAGGAACCCAACTCCAGGCTGAGGGAGGCCTCTCTTGCCACGTGAATCAGCCCCTTGTTCTCTGCCGGGGAGAAAGTTAAACCAGGAAGAAACTGGGTATGGAATGTGCACCCTCCTCTCCTGTTCCTCCCTTCCCTCAGCCACTGCCCCTTCCCCATCCCAGCCCCACCACTGCTTCCCTCCTTGCCGCCGCCACAGATCTCTGGCTGGGACCCCACATCCACCAACCCTAGAAGGGTAACCAAGAAAACAGGGTCCTTTAAAATGCCGAGGACTTTGTGGGAAAATATAAAGATTCCCCATTTCTCTTTCTGCAGCCCAGTCTTACTGACCCAGATCTGGTCATCTGAGCCTCCGTGTAATAACCCGACTCCATCCACAATGCGGTCAGCATTGTCTGTAGGTTTTTTTCTGCTCACCAGCCCTGCCTGCCTCCCTGATGGCCACCAGGCCCCTGTCCACCAGCAAACCAATGCAGCGGGGTGTAGCTTCCTATCTCCATCACACCCACCCCGACAGAGCAGTTGACCTCTGGGGTCCCTTCAGGACAACAGGACTGTCAGTGTAGCAGGCTAGTGTCAATTCCATCAGGTGGGAAGATCCAGCCTCCCATAGGGCCCCTGTGTCCATTTGGGACCAGAGGCCTGGCATCTCACGTGATAGGTCGTGATGTTTCTGGGGTAGGGAGCAGGCAGCCTGGGGAACGAGGTCAGGAGTCGCAGGGAAACTCAGAATCCCAGGTTAGGCCTTAAGAGCCCGGAACCTAAAACAGTTCTGAGGCTCTGTTTTCACACCAGTGAGGTGAGAGTCACACAGCATTTACCTCTTGGGGTTGCTGGAAGCTTTATTTAAGTCTTGGAGCATAAAAGCATTTAATAAAGGGTAATTAATATACAAGCACCATGCCACCAACGTCCATATATCCACACCCTCTTCGATCCTGCACCCAAGCCCTTGCCATTGCACAGAATGGACAGAAATAAGACTCAAACATTAGGCCATGGACGCATCATGAGAACACAGGCTTCTCCAGGCAGCCAAAGCTTCCCCTTACCTGCTGACGCCCCTCTCACCCCAACATCTGAGAACACAGGACATCAGGAGCGTCCCTAAGCCATGTCTTACCCATTCATCATACCAAAGGGGGACAGCCTGCCCTGCCCAAGCCTAAATGTCCCCTTTACCTTTTCTGCTATCGAAACATTATCTGTCCTCAGGAAAATGCAAGAAGCCAGTGCTCTCTGAATGCAAAATGCAGTGTCAGCTGAGAACCTCAAAGCCAGTGGGAGGTGTTTCTTTCAGTGCTACCTGGAGAGCTAGTGCAACCCCAGGAAGGGCTTCATTCAGCCTGCAGACAGCAGCCGGCCAGTTTCTTCCTATCTCACTCTGGCTCTCAAGACTTTGTACAAGAATGCCCATAACACATGGCCCGTCCACAAAGGCATCGCGGGAAGGAGCTTGCTGGGCAGGGAAGAAGGACCAGGCTTATCCCAAGACCTGCCGTAAACTGACTGAGTGACAGTCAGCTAGTTCCTGACTGGCTCTGAACCCCCGTGGGGTCACCTGGAAACACCAGGGTGCCCAATGCCGCCCAGGCTTCATTCAACACTTGGTAGGTGTTGGTGCCATGCTGAAGGCTTCATGTAGCATCTCATTTAAACCAGAAGGCTAATTTAAGGCAGCTGAGATTACTATAACAAAATGCTGCAGTCAGGGGCTTCAACCACCGACCATTACTTCTCAGGGTTCTGGAGGCTAGAGTGCCAGCAGATTCTGTCCTTGATGACGGCTGGCTTCTTGGCTGGAGGGTAGCCACCTTCTCGCTGCTCATGGGTCTCCCCTTGGTGTGAAAGCATACAAAGAAACAGACATCTGTCTTCCTGTTTTCAAAGACACTGGTCCCATCGCAGGTGGGGAGGTGGGGGGCACCCTCATGACCTCCTGTGAGCTGGATCACCTCCCAAAGGCCCCACTCTGAATGCCATCCTTGAGGCTTAGGGCTTCAACATAAACGTGTGGGGAAGACACAAACATCACCTCAACAGAAGAGCTATGGTGACCCCATTTTACAGATTTGAAAACAGAGGTCAAGGGAAGTTAAGTAACTTGCCCAAGGTCATCCATCCAACAAACAAAAGGGCCAAGACTAGCACCAGACCCCCTGAAGCTACTGCACTCTGTGACCCAGGAGACTTAGACCACAGTGTCAGGTAACCCGGCACTTCCACTCCTCACCTGCAGAACAGGGGTGACAGCAACAGCCTCCCGGTGCTGCTAGAGTGACTAAATAATGTGAAGCCATGAAAGCCACCCAACGGAAGCAAACACGTACTCAATGAACCCACAGGGCCTGGACTTCTCAGCACAGGGCCCTGCATGTACTAGGTGTGTGATAAAGACGAATCAAATGGGAAGACCTTACAGGGATGTTAGGAAGGGCTACCCCTCCAGGCACTTAAAAATAAGCACCCTGGACGTGTTCTCTTCTCCGGATGTGGCTCCCCCTGGCCCTCACCCCTGGGCACCGCGTGGTGGCCTTCACCCCATCCCCAGCAGAGACAGTGATACCTGCAGGCGGGAGTCGTGGGCAGCCAACCACAAAGCAGGAGAGGGAGGGCATGGTAACCCCTCAGGTCAGGGATAGCAGGGTGCCATCAAGTGCTGGGAGGTGGGGCTCCCAGTGCTGACTGCAGGAACACCCCGGAACAGCCATGGTGTGGGGTCACCCGAGTCCTAGCAGGGGGTGCTCCCAGTGGAGCCTGGTGAGCACTGCCCTTCTCTATATTCTATATTTTCCCCAAAGACCTTTATTAGTTTTACCATCAGAGAAAATGTTTAAGAAGAAAACAGGCTATCTCGCAGTATACACATTATTTTCCCCGTACTAAATCCTAATTTTCCATTCCTAATCATTCAAAAAAGGGGAGGGAAAAAAGCCTCAAACCTTGTGTCTGATCCTCCCTCACACTTTTGTTTCTCTCAGCTTTTCCACGGCACGGATCTTCCTCCCGACACTCTCTTCCCCACACGGTCCACAAATGCCCCTGCCGCAGCCTGGCCTCCTGCTCTCCTTTACTGCTTCTGAGACACAGGCTTTGCTGGAAGCCCCATTCCTGGCTGAGACTGGCTCCTACGACGGTCACGGGGATACCCGTGTCCCCCATGGTGGGGACCCGCCTGCAGGGACATGGCCTCAGCCAGCCCCCCAGGAGCCAGCCTCGTGATACCCAGCCTGGCCCTGCCACCCCTGGCTTTCAGCGCACACTCAGTGCCTTTTTCTCCACATCCCCATCTCTGTTTTTCTCTCCACTGACCTCGCTTTGGCAGAGGGCAGCCGTGGCAGGGCCTCCTCTACGCCCTAACCCTGGTCCTGCCCTCCATGCCAATCTCATCTCCTTCCAGAACTCACCCCGTTCAACAAGTAATGAGCGGACGCTGGTACCATGCACTGTCGATCGGACACAGACGCGGAGCAGGGGCGAGCATCACTCGAAGAGCTCTCCAGCTCACAGAGAGACACCTCCCAGCCCCCAGCAAGTGGAGGATCCCAGCTGGACAGCAGCAGGGCTTCCCCTGATGAGGCAGAAAGCATGCATTCCTGTGCATCAAGCCCTGGGGACACCCGCAAGTGCACTGGGAGGTTTGTGCATAGAAGTGTCCCCCAGCACTGTTTACAGTAGCAAAAATCTGTTAACGACCCAAACCCACCAGGCGGAGCAAACAGCAGCAGCAGCAGCAGCAGCAGCAGCAGCAGCAGCGGCGGCGGCATCCAAACAGAACAGACTGAACAGAGCAGAGTGCCATGACCACGTGCCTACACAAGGCCACCACCACAGGAGTCTGCAAACAAGAGAACGGGTGCCAGAAAAGGTCTCCAGATGGATCTGTAAGAAAAGGGTGAGCCACGACGGACCACAGCCCGCCTTCAGAAGAGTGGTACTTCTGGGAAGGGAAGGGAAGGAGCTGCAAGGAGAGAAGAGAGCCCACAGGCTTCCACTGTATCTCTAAATTGTTCTTATTTCTTCAGAAGCAATGATCTGAATCACACAGGCCCCCTCATTTAGCCCCAGTTCGTCCTGGGGTAGGAATGGGGGAGTCTGTTAAATGACCCTCTGCAGCTTTTCGCTTTGTGTCTCAGATCTGGACGGCATGCAAAGGACAACACCCTACACCGAGCAGATTCTAGAGCCTGGCAAGTCAGTCTGAATGATGAGGGAAGCAGAGGACAGCAGAGCCGGCAGCACTCACAGTGCGTCCAGCCTCCTGGCACGGCTTCTGAGGGATGCAGGGCCACCACGTCCCAGACACACTTCTTGGGCTGCCTGGTCTTAACCTTGAGGAATGTGCTTGAACCCGCCACCTATGCCGCCTCTAGACTCCACTGTCAAGAGATCAGGCTCAGCCATCACACAGTCCAACAACAGCCACATGGGCCGGCTCTTGGGCACTTTAGGGAACTCATTTGGTCCTTTCAACAAGCAGATGAGGGACAAGAGCCACAGACCACCACCACATTGAAGGACTAGGAGTTAGAGCCTCCGAAAAGTCCCAGGAACCACCTGAGATGACTCAACAAGTGGAAACAGGACAGTCACAAAAGGGACCCACCGGGCAAATCTGACTCAAGTTCAGGTTCAGAGTCTGGGAGTCATAACCGGCCAGGCTTTACATCTCAGGTCTTGTAATTTTCACAAGAACCAGCTACAGGAGGAGGAAACTAAGGTCCACAAAGACCAAGTGTCCCACCCAAGGTCACACAGCCAGGAAGCCCCAAGACACACATGGTCCTTGACTTTCTAGCGTTTCCTGGGCAACCTCTTTAGAGCAGTTCTCCATCGGGAAAATTCTTTTATGATGAGCATCATCACGTTCTCTGAAAATGCAGCACAGTTTCCAGGGCTCCTGGGTGAGTGGAAAGCTGGGAGTTTGTTCTGGTTGATGTTTATTTGTTTACGTAGCCTGCTAAACCCTGTCCCTACTTCTGAGGGACTCAGAAAGCTCACCAGAGCAGCTGCTCTGGTTGGAGCCAGATAAGCCTCCATGGGGGAGGGAAGGGTCAGGGCAGTTCCTAGTAATCAGGTAGAGCTGACCCCCTCTCCCCAGAAGCCCCACCCTGTGGGGAGTCATAGATGGCGGCAGATAGGGCAGACACATAGCTGATAGGAAAGACCCCCACCCCCAGCCGCTGTCCTGCAAAACCAGGCAATTTGAGCAGACAAAGGAAGGGGACAAAGCCTCCCCAGCGCCCACCCACCAGAGAGCAGCCAGGGCAGACTGGAGCAGATGCCACGCAGCTCCTGGCAGGTCCGCACCCGCCACCCTGAGTCCCGGGGGCCGCAGACACAGATGGAGCTGGGCACAGACCAGCCCCAGCCACTGTGGCCCTTCAATGACAGCAATTTCCCCGCCCCATTCTGAGTTCCAAAGCCTTTCCCCTGAAGTTTCCATTAGCCGGAAAGGGAGAATGCCTCTGCAAACTGTATCAGGCAACAAGGACCCACCCCCTTCATCCGGTTAGTCCTGAAGTCAGAATCATGACAAGAGCTTTCTTTCTTTCTTTCTTTCTTTTTTTTTTTTAAAGGCACCTGAGTCGGGGCGCCTGGGCAGCTCAGGCAGTTAAGCATCTGCCTTTGGCTCAGGTCATGATCTTGGGGTCCTGGGATCGAGTCCACATCGGGCTCCTTCCTCGGCGGGGAGCCTGCTTCCCTCTCTGCCTCTGCCTGCCTCTCCCTCTGCTTGTGTTCTCTCCCTCTGTCAAATACATAAATAAAATCCTTAAAAAATAAATAAATAAAGGCATCTGGGTCTTTCAAATTTCTCACACAGGCCCTTAGTCCCTCTCCCCACCTTTATAGCTGAGAATTATCCCCTCAACTTTTTCAAATATGCTCTCCTTCTCCCATGATGGCCTGCCTTGCCCACCCTGGTGGCTCCAATGCCCTTCTCAGGTTAACCAGGCCCCACAGGGAAGAGACTCAAAGTCAACCACCCTGGCCCAGACCCCCGTGGCCAAGGCCACAGTCGTGCCCCAGCACGTGAGAGCTGCTTTATGGAGCTGCTACAATCCTTTGTTTGCCTCCAAACTTGCTCAGGGATGACAGGGGGTTGGGGAAAGTGTGGGAGGTCAAGCAGAGACCCTTCTGGAATCCGCTCCCTTCATTAACTTCGGAATTCCTCAGGCCAGTGTTTTCTCAAGCCTTCTTACCCCGAACACTCACCAGGGAGACGGAGCTGAAATCCTCACATCCACAGGCTCCAGCTTAAAAAGCCAGGACCCAGTTTCCTGGGATAAGGGACAGGTGAGGCCAGCAGCCACCAGGCCCCCACAGGGAGGAACTAACATTTAGAGAGGAATCACTAGCTGACCACGCTGAGTTAAGAACTAGAGACTCAGCAGTGCCATGGTTCCCACTTTGCAGATAAAGAAAGTGAGGTTCAGAGAGGTTTAGGAACCAGAACTAGGTCACACAGCTATGGAACGGCAAAGCTTCAAAACCTGGTTGTGTTTTGCTCTAAAGACCACATTCTTCCAGTAATTGCAGGTATCACTCTAAGAGCGCAAGGATCTCATCTGACCCTCCCTCCTCATCCTGGAGCCCTCACTGCGAGGTAGGCTGCTCCATAGCTAGCGCCTGGAGCTCAGGCAGGCCACTTAAATTAGCATTAAGGCTTGTGTGTAATTCAGGAACTGGAGATTGCAAAGGACACCAAAAAAAGATCTAAGCTGACCTCCCTGCAGCACTGCCTTGCTAAGGCAGTCCCACAGCCAAAACGCATGCACCTTTAGGATGCATTAGGGATCCACATCAAAGGTGGAGACAATAAATGTTTGCCAAATCCTTGGTAAAAGAACTAGCAATGTCAAGGTCTCCTGCATTTTCCATACAACCCCAACAAAATCACCATCCCTACACTGTCTAACAAGCTTCCTATAAAGACCACCTCTGGGGCTCAGCTGGTAGAGTGTGCAGATCTCGATCTCGACTCGACGTTGTAAGCCCAACACGTTGGGTGTAGAGATTACTTAAAAATAAAATCTAAAAAAAAAAAAAAAAAAAAAAAAACAAAAAACAAAAAACAAAAAACTACATCTTGTAACAAATTTTTCTCAATGTTTATAATCCAGAAGTTGTTCTTTTTCAACAGCAGACAGGTTTCCCTCATTTAGACAGAAGTGCAAACTACAGCCTATGGGCCTTTGGTCGGTTCTTATAAATAAAGTTTTATTGGAACACAGCCATGCCCGTTTATTTACCTACTGGCTATGCCTGCTTTCCAGACGCAGAGGCAGAACTGACTAATGGTGACAGAACTCTGTGTCCTGAAAAGCCAAAAACATTTACTACCCAGCCCTTCACAGAAAAGTCTGCCAACCCTTGACATACGCAGACAAATATAACCTACCCAGTGTGTTGGGCTAACTAGAAAGAGCAGAATTTCATACTAAATTTTAGTAACTCGCTCATCCTCAATGCTCTTTATTTCTGTATGCCTACAAGTTCTGATCTTCTAATTCCATTTCAACACTTTATTTAAACATAGCTGGTATTCCCTGCGCGCTTATTACATGTCAGGCCCCGAATTAAGCCCTTCAATATGTTCTCTTATGTAATTCTCACAAGGAACCCACGGGCTAGGTAACATTATCCCCTATTTACCAAGGAGAAATGAGTGAAAAAGAATGAGTGAATGAGTCACCACTTGACTTCATAGGCGGAATATTTACTCTTTTATAATTCAACCTCAGACAGTGATCGAGGAGGTGACTGGAAAACTCTGGGTGCTCAATAAATACAATACGTTGCCCGTGCCATGATCAGGGGCTGCCGTCAATTCAAGCAGAATTACAGGATCATAAAGTGTCATCGTTCTACGATTCTGTTTTCCCACCTAGCTTCGGAGTGAGCCGTGTAGTCCCTTCGCCGTGCATCATCTGTATTTCAGGAGGATCGCGGTGAACGAGGGCGCAGACGTGTTCCGACACGAAGCAGGGTACAGACCCATTGCGTCCGGGGCAGAGAGACACATTCTCTGGGAACATGGCCAGAGCCGTGCAGCCAAAGGAGCACAAACAGCAGAGGGGACTGCCCTCCAATTTGGCCCTCTTCAGGAGGGCTGTGTTTACTTGCTGTGGTCACCTCAATATCTTTGCAAAATTGGCTTTTTTTCTTTTTTTATCTCAAATATCTAAGTCCTAAGCTGTGACAGCCGCACAAACAACCGGTCTCCTGTGTTGTGACCTTTTCCTAATTCAAGAGAAGGTAAATATAAAACAATTTTTTTTTTAAACTCAGCCTGTCCCTCAATAACCTACGGGCATTTTGCACACCTCCCCGCACACTGAGAACCAATGTTCCAGCAGGCGAAGGGAGGCTGAAGGCTAACAGACTGGAGAGCAGGTACCAGCTTCTCCGCTCTCTCCAGAGATAAGTGATAAGTTGGGAAGCTCTCTGGATCTCTCTGAGCCTCAGTTTCTTCATATAGAAAAGGGGCACCACACCCATCTCGCTGGATTGGAAGGTTAAGCAGGCACATTTCCAGACATTAATAAGCACCAGCCACGATGCGGTCCCATGGCTGTTCATTGAGAAGCCTGGGCTCCAGACCCAGTCTGGAGAATGAGTCGCAGCCCTTCCCTCAGCCTAGCCTGTGTAGACTTCAGGGGACCCAGGCTCCCCTGTTGGTAGGTCTAGGGCAATAAGCCATCTCTAGAAACGCTGGCTTAGGGTGTCTGTGTCGGTGGGACAGTGGCACTGCACCCCGAGCCCCAGGATGACTGTATGTACTGTCCACCACCACGGGTTCCTGTGAAAATAAACAAACAGAGGGTCAGGCCTGCGCTAGCAGAGTCTGGGGTAACAGAGCTCGACGAGACACAGGCTCCTCCAAGCAGATAAAGATGGACTTGTGAGATAAGGAGATGAGGCCAAGCTCATGTGCCCCATGCGGAAATGCAAGCTGTCCATGTGGCTGCAAAGGGGGATGTGGAGGGGCTGCTGCAGATGCAGGAAATAGCACCAATTCACCAGCAGTGTACCAGCACCAGGACCAGGACCAGCAGCACTGTCCATCATCTAACTGATAAGACCAAGGAACACTGGGTCTAGTCTGCCCAGCAACCGCAGTTTGCACCTGCTGTCCCAGACCAAGTGTTAGCACGCAGCTTTCACTCGCAAGTGTCCAGACTTAGAAAGCAGGTGGCTTCCCTACCAGTCAGGGATATGAAGTCCCAGATTAGAGAGGTAACCTGCCCGAGATCACACCGTCCTCACCAGGGACCAAGAAGGAAGCAGAAATGGGTCCCTCAGCTACAGGCAGGGAGGCCTCGTGGCTTTGGCTTCCAAGAGAACTGTTCAAATCCTGCCTTGTGCTCAGGGGGACCTGCTCTGCCTTTCTGCGCTCCAGCTACATCAAGAGGAAAACATCAGACTAACCGTGCTTACCCCACAGGTGTGTTCTGGCCTTAGAATGGAATAGTGTCAGCCACATGTGTGGCTTAAGAAATGGGGGTCATTTCTCTGTCACTGTCCATAGGGTACAAGCCTGCAGGTGTGGGGCAGGGACTCAGCGGCCAGAAAGGAGGGACCCAGCAGAGTCTTATTCCTGACCAGGACCATTCTGTGTCTTCTGATGCAGAGCCCACCCTTGTCTTCCCGGGAGGAGCAGGAGATAACCCAGACCACCACAATGGGTTTGTTCTGGGGAGCAACCGATAAAAAGAGAAGCGGGGTTCTGGGTCATGTGATAAGTGGGGGCACAGCTGCCACAGCGGGAGGGACAGGGAAAAGAGCAAGGGGGACAAGAGGCCTGGGGCAGTGCTGTGCCTTGGTGTTCCCAACTCACTTCCAGCGGAGCCCTTCGGGTCCCCAGGACTGGCCTGATCCCCCCTGCAAGCCCAGCCAAGCCTCCCCGTCCTCAGAGTGCTCCCAGACCTTCACCAGCCCCCTCAGAGGAGTCCCCTCACCATCGTGTTTGGCCATGGTATGGTGGGCAGCACACCCATCATAGGGGGCTGCAAATCCCCACCTACCCAGGGGCACAGGCTCCTCACAGGCCATAGGCTTCCAGGGGCTGGACCGCAATCCCAGCCCCCCTTCATCCTGCCTCCTCACACAGAATTGAGTTCTTCCTGAAAGTCTGTCTCTCCCAGAGGACAGAGGGTACCCAGTGCTGAGGAGCCCAGGAGCATTCCTCAGCAGGCAGTGCTATACACACACACACACACACACACACATGCACACACACACATGTCCTTCTAAAGACCTCAAAGGAATAGCCTTTACTCTTCTGCTGAACTGGCGTGATTCAGCATAAAGCTCCTGGCTTCCTGCTCAGTGAACGTCGGGTGAGTTACGCAGCCCCACCAAACCTCCCAGCTCTCAGCTGTGCAGTGTGCACACCACTGCCCCTCAGCAGGACCATTGGCTGATGAAGTTATACAGATGCTCAAAAAGAGAGTGCTTCCCTCTGTCTGACCTCTTCAGGAACACGGAAATAAAACCACTGAGAGTCACCCTGTGATCTGATCAAGCGAGATACAATAAATAACATGCCTCCAGGGCAAGACAAACCCATTTCCTGACCTCAGAGAGGCAGCTTTCCAGGGTGGGGGAGAAAGACACGCAATCAGACAACCTGTGTAAGTGAACACCACATCACATCTAGGCGCTCTGATTTAAACCTGTGGGGAGAGACCAGAGGGACAGTATTTCCACCAGGAGATTGGGGAAAGCCTCGCTGAAAAGTGCCACTGGGCAAGAGTGGAACTGCGAACTCAGGCAGAATCGAACCCCAGGCCCCACTTCACTGTGGTCTTGGCAGCCACCCCAGGTGGTCCCAGGTGACCTGTACCGGGACATGGGTAGTTTGAGCTGCCATTGTCCTATAGGGAGCCCAGTGCTAAGGCAACATCTCTCTGTCACCAATGTCATAGCTGCCAAGTTGGGACAGGGGTGGTGGGGGTGGGGAGCCAGTCCTTCTGCTTGCCAACTGCAGAACTGCCACGGGCCCTTGTGGCCAAGTTCAAGTCTGGCTGCTCCTTCCCTCACGCGGACACAAGGCTCCTTTCCCTTATCTGCTATTGCCTTGCCACTCGGCCCTCCCAAGGGCTCTAGGGCCTGTGATCTGTGATCAACCATCCATGCCAACCAGCCATACCCAGTGTGAAGGCCAGCACATCCCACCTGACTCTCGTTCATGGCCCACACAATACCCACCCACTCCAGAAGCCTCTCCCCGGGCCACAGTGACACTGCAAGGTGTCTGCTGTGTGCCAAACACAAGCATCTATTCTGTGATCCTTGATACCAGCCCTGCAAAGAATGATGACACATCACCTCTACTGAAGAGAGAAAGGGAGAGGCATGCAGCAGTCACCTGGCCTGAGTCACACAGCAGGTTCAGGGCAGAGCAGCCAACCCAGGCCTTCTGGCTCCACCAGCCGCCTGACAACTCTCAACAGTATGTTTCTCGCTCTAAGCACAGAGCCACGCACACTTTCCCTATTTATTCTCAATGTCTTCATTCACTCTCCATCATGCCTTCATGCCCTTTCTGCAGCAGGAGACACTATACTCTGTCTTCCAGACCCCCGCCTTCAAGGCACTTGTGGTCTGGTGCCCGGAGACTGGCCCATGAGCCCGGTCATCAGGGAAGGCTGACAGGCATGACAACGCACATTAGCATGGGGAACCGGGGTGGCTGCTGGAAAGCTCCTTTCAGTTTCCTGCTGTCTCCCCACGTACCCAGCATCCAGCAGACACCCGGAGGGAGGTCAGTAACTGCCATGTCCCCCTGAGAACCGGCTCCGTCACTGTGACTTCTCTCGCCCCAGCCCGGCCAGTGTCCCTGAAAGTCCAGGTGGGCAACTGACAGAACGCGCAGGAGCACGAGGAGGAGATGGGCCTTACCTTTCACAGGCACCCTCAGTGAGGCTGGTAGTGACCCAAGCCATGCTCGTGCAGACACAGGGCAGAGATCCCAGGCATCACAGGAAGCCACGGTCCTCTGTCCCCCACAGGTGTCCAGGTGCAGGGATCTGCCAGGCAATCAGCCATGGTCTTCCTGAAAACTGCCATTAACATCCAAACATGTGCCAGGTGCGTGTGATTCCAGACCATGCTTCCTCCGCCGTCATTCTTGGGCAGCTGAATGTCACTGTAAATCCATAAGGCTCAGGAAATCCCTGAACGCAGCTTCAAGCAACTGACAAGGCACAGCCATCGTAAGGGGCAACTTTTTCATTCCTTTCTGGTCCAAAGATCAGGCCTGGGGATGGAAGAAGAAAATCATTTGTCTGTTACAATCACGGACCCAGAGCAGCAGTCATGTTATTCTTCCTTCCTTCCTTCTGTTTGACCCTAACCTACTTAGAAGGGAACTCACTAAAAATAATGTCCTGCAGCTCTGATACCCAAACAGAGGTGTGGCAGGAAATCGGAGAGCCTTCAGGGGAGAGTCACTTTGCACAAGCACCGAAGACCTCTCAGATCCGGAACTTTCTATAGCTTGGAGCTCCCCAGAACTACCCTGAGAGGTCTGTCTGTTATAAAGATGAGGAGAAAAGGTTCAAGAAGGGGTAAGTGGCTGGCTTAGGGAGTCGGCCTGACATGCAGCCCTGAGCTCCTCCGCAGGGCTGAGAGGTCCTGGCAGTGAGCTGAGGGGGCTTGGGGTCAGCTGGTAGGAAGTAGTTCTTCGTTTTGTTTCTTTTTAAAGACAACCACAAAGCTCTGGCATCTCTCCAGGCCTCATCCTGCACAGCGAGGGCAGGGCAGACACCCGGAGGGTGTTCCCCAGGGCAGGGCTAGGGGCTTCTTTCTATATTCATGTCTGCAGCCATCACGGAGCACCTGCTAGGTACCCGGGACTGTTCGAGGCATGCAGGGACCCTTCTGCCTCCCCAGCATGACGCCCTTCAATTATTCTCCAGATTAACCGAGGAAACACATAGGTGCACGATGCAGAGGGCCTGAGGCTCAACAGTCACCAGCCACCCAAAGATAATAACAGCTGCCCCCTGTGGACAGCCTGTCGCTCACCCTGCTGAAAGCTCCGGCCCACCACCTGATACAATCCCCCAACCACCCTGGGACTCCTGCCTCTATTTACCAGATAAGGAAGCAGAGGCACAGACAGCTACCTTGCTGCTAAGAGTGGAGCCGGTGTGCCCCCCAGTCCTGTGGGACCAGTGAGGATACCTCCCTCAAGCAACTGTAGCTAAAACTACCACCAGGCATTTCAGGAGCATAACAATCCTCATCTAATCCTCCAGCAACCTCGCAGGTTACAGACCATCCCTACCCAGTTTGAGAGATGAGAAACTGGAGGCCCACAGGGTTAAGCAAATTGCCCGTCACACAACTGGAAAAATCATATGTCAGGGATTGGGAGTCAGGCAGCCTGGCTCCAAAGCCCATGAGCTTGGCCATGACACCAATGGTCATCACAAGCACCTGGCTTATTCCTGCGGTAACTTCAAACACTCAGTGGCACAGCACAACACGAATTCATCATCTTACACTTTAGGAGGTCAGAAGCCTAACATAGGTCTCATCAAGGCAAAAGCAATGGGGTGGGCAGAGCTGTTTCTTCTGGAGGCTCTGTTTCCTTGCCTTTTCCACCTTCCAGAGGTGGCTCTTGGGTGCCTCCGCATACGGCTCCCTTCCTCCCTCTTCAAACACGGCAACATGGCATCTCTCTGACCCTGCTTCCCCCAGTGAACCTCCTTCTCTGACTCTTCAGCTTCCCTCCTCCACTTTCAAGGACCCCTAGGATTACACCAGGCCCACACAGATGACCCAAGATAACATAGTCCCTCCTGACAGGTAAGGAACATATTCACAGGGTCCCGGGGACCAGGGTGTGGACATTTCTAGGAGGACCATTATCCATAAGTGTTCTTCAGTGGCCAGGGTGGGTCACAGGGTGAGCTCCTTTGGTCCCACTGAAACCCCCCTGACATAGCTTTTAGACCCAAGAGAAAGGAAGTTTAAGTTCAAAAGGAAGTTTAAGTTCAAAAGGAAGTTTAAGTATCCAAACGTCAGCCTCCATGAGAGAAATACAGGGTAGTGGTTAAAACATCAACGTTTGTCGTCAAACTAAGACATCCAGTAGCTATGTTACTCAGAGAAAATGGCTGTAGCCCTTAGTTTTCTTATCTGTAAGGTGGGGAGAAATCACACCTACCTACTTCTCAGAACTAGGTGGATGGCGGGAAGTCATCATCATCAAGCCCTTAGCGTGTGGCTGGGCACATATTAGGAGCACAGTTAGCCATTGTTTCACGCTGTAAATGGATGAGGCCTCCTGCAAGTCAAGCATGGCCTGTCCAGGGACACTTCACGCTCCTCAGCTCTGACAGCAATCAGCACCGAGAGCTGGAGGCCCACGCAGCAGCCAGGAGTGGCACCGGCATGTTGGGCCCAGACTCCTGTGGGCCGAGAGGGGCTGCTTCCAGCAGGAGTGGGCAGTGACTTGCAGTATCAGCCCCAGTCAATGGCTAGGGGAAAGGAGGAGGGACACGGTCTGTTAAATATCGACAGAGGTCCACTGGACCCACGTCTGTTTTGTTGGATCATGTACCTTAAAGCTCTGCCACGTTGGGAAGAATTATTACACGGTCTGCTGGGTATCCCTGCAGCCAAGCAGCAGACCACCCCGCCCCCGCAGGAGGCTCCCTGATCTTAGGGAGCATTTTCACGTCCTCTGCTATGTTGATTCCTTTCTAGGCATTTGCTTTCCCTAACAGATTGACCAAAATAAAAAAGATGGTCAGTACCCAGGACCAGCTTCTTAGTTGGCACTGGAATTCTCACACAAGCTGTCGGACAGACGATGGGAAGAAACACCTGTGACCACGCTGGGAAACTGTTGGGCATCATCCTCTAGAACTGAACGGACATGCGCCCAGTTCCATGCCTACATTTAAGTTCACAGAAATGTGTACCCGTTCACCGAAAGGTATGTCTTGGGATGTTCACGGCAGCATCACTCATAACAACCCAACATGGCAAACTACTCAAAAGCCCATCAACAGAAGGGACTTCAGAAACACACACGTGGGGGCGTGTGGGTGCCTTAGTCAGCTGAGCACCCAGCCCCAGGTTTTAGCTCAAGTCATGATCTCAGGGTCCTGGGACTGAGCCTCACATCAGGCTCCCCGCTCAGCAGGGATTCTGCTTGTCTCCCTCTCCTCTCTGCTCGCTCTGTCATTCTCTCTCAAATAAATAATTCGTTTTTTAAGACTTAATTTGAGAGAGAGAACGAGAGAGACAGAGAAAGAGGGAGTGCACAAACAGGTGGAGGGTCCGAGGGAGAAGCAGGCTCCCCACTGAGCAGGAAGCCCGATGTGGGGCTTGATCCCAGGACCCCGGCATCATGACCTGAGCTGAAGGCAGACACCTAACAGACTGAGCCACCTAAACGCCTGAAATAAATAATCTTCAATAAATAAATAAATTAATTAATTAAGATAAAAGTAAACACATAAGCAGGTTAAACGACCCTGTGCTCTGAGAAGTCAGGACAAGGTGATCCTGAGAGAGGTATAAGGGACAGTTAGTGACCGGAAGGTGTCAGGTGTGGCTCCTGATACACTCGTGACCTTCCATTCACACAGGTGCTGGCTACACACCCACCCACGGTTTGTGAACACTTATCAAGCCGTCCATATACTTAGGATATATGGGCTTTCTAGTGCACGTCACACCTCAATGAAAAGTTGGTTAACGTTTTTTTAATCTGTCCTGTGAAAGTACGCTTCTGGCATGCCGCAGACTCAGGAACAATCCTCAAGGCCTGGGAATCGGCACCTGCCAGCTTTCCCTGCCCCTCCATAGGTTCACGGCCCGCTGCCTTCCAGCTGACCCTGCCCCCAGAGGGCAGGGAGGGGAACACTCTGCAAATAAACGTGTTCTGGGCTGGTGGTGCGGAATCTGGCTTGGAACTGCCACACAAGAAAACACAGCCCCCAGCCCCATTCTCTCGGCTGAGTCTCTCTCTCCTCTGCCTCCTGGGCTGTCTGGCTCAAATAGATCATTTCATTTTTGACCCTCTCTAGTTCCACCAGCAGTGGGCATTTGGAAGAAAAACAGAGACAGGCCACCTCTATTTCCTGCCCTACACTTGAGATAGCACATTTGTACGACAGCAACCCTTAAATACAGGATACACGCAGGGACACTCTGGGAACTAGAAGATTCCTGGAGTCCCGGGTTGGTCTAGAGCAATGAACAGGGGTTCAGGACATAGGCTGCGCAAAGCCAGGTCAGCAAGCTCCTGGCACCCACATGTGAAAGCAGCACGGTCTGCAGCGGGAGCCAGAGGGAGCATCTCCCAGGTGTGCCTGGCAGCGTGCTGTCCCTCTCTGCTGCTCCGTGGGTGTGTGCGCACATGCACACACTCTCCCTCTCACTTCTCACTCCTCCCTCTCTGCTCTTGCAACTGCGATCAGTCCCGTTGTTCATTTCAGTGCGAGCGAGCGTCAACAGATGGTGACTGCAGCAGCTGTGACGCTGGCAGCGGGGCACGGCACCAGCCATCAGGGAGGACAGAGCAGCTCCCGGGTGCGAGGGTCCGGCGGGCAAGCTCTCCCACTCTGAGTGCCCCCCACTTGCTCTCTCAGGTTCGGGAGGCAAGATTTCTTTGACACTTGTGCCACACAAGAGGGTCTACTCCATCTTTTCCTAGTGAAGGGAGAGAACGCGATTTCCCTGGCCATATTCACATTCTTTCTCTGTGCTGCCCCGAGAGCTGGAGCCTGCTCACCTGGGCAGATAAATCAAGGAGATTGGTTCCCAGAGAAAGTGGCAGCTGTCCTCCTGCTGACAGACTCTATTTTTGCTTCATTTTAGTTTCCCCACCATGTGTGCTGGGAAGACACGGATCAGCTGCTTTGGAATTCCCAAGCCTTCCAGCACATGCTCCCCATGGCACTCACCCGATTCATCAATCAGGGGATGGGGGCTGTGGGGGGATGAGGTGGGGCTTGTGGGCAAAATAAACCGGGTGTGAATCGTGATGCTGTGGTCTGTCACTGGCCGTGGGCACACCCCTTAACCTCTTTGAACGTGTTTCCTTGTCTGTTTAATAAAGATAAGGAACCGCAATGCGTGTCCTGTGGGGTCCGTATGTGGATGAGAGACGATGCAGTACTCAGCACACGCACCTGCCCGCAGTGGGCTCACGGCTCACACAGAGCAGCAGCTTCACCCCTGACAGCCCGACCCACCCGGATTGCTGCTATTCCCACCAGCCAGGCATGACAGAGGCCAAGTGAGCCCAGTCCTGTTCACTGTTGCCAGCAAGACTCTGCTGATCCTCTGCTCCATGCAGACGCCGTGGGCTCACACAGGAGAGGCGAGGGAGCCCACACAGCACGAGCCCGTCCAGGAGCAGGTACTGTACTACCTACGGGAGCTCTGCTCACACACGGACCCTGCTTAGAGCCAGTCTTCAGAAACACTGGCATTCGGGTTCAGCCAGGCTCCAGAAGTCGCACGCAGCACTCAGGTCCTTAACACGTGCTCCGTAAGTGCTGGCTGGAATAATCCTAGGGGCTGGAAATCATGTCACTCAAGAAAGACAGGATCCCTGCCTTCAGGGACCTTCCAGACTACACCAAGAGACCCAGAGAAGTGACCATGCAGACAATGTCTGCCCACCATTGAGCACACTAGGTGGTGTCCAGGCTGTGATGGTGGCGTGGCAGGAGCCAGGGCAGAGAAGGAGAGGCTGGAACATACATGAGCTATCCCTGCACATCAGAGCATGAGAAATCTTCAATTCCCTCACTGAGCGGCTGAGAAATGAGGCTCCGAGAAGTAAAGTGACTTTCTCAGGGTCCCCCAGCTAGGACATGTGCAATGTAGAATGAGAAGCCAATGTCAAGTGAGAGGTGAGCTGGACACACAGTGCCTGGGAGAGGAGTGGATCCTTAACCGGGAGGTGCAGGGTGCTGTCAGCAGAAGGCAGTGTGACCAGAGGTTTGCCAGGGCAGGTGAGAACCATATCTCCCGAGGGCTTGTTCAAGAGCACTGGCCACAGTAAGTTATGTCACTTCGACAACCTGTAAGGTATGAACCCATTTTCTTTCTTTCTTTCTTTCTTTTTTTTTAAGATTTTATTTATTTATTTGACAGAGATCACAAGTAGTCAGAGAGGCAGGCGGGGGTGTGGGGGGAGCAGGATCCCCGCTGAGCAGAGAGACCAATGCAGGGCTCAATCCCAGAACCCTGGGATCATGACCTGAGCCGAAGGCAGAGGCTTGAACCCACTGAGCCACCCAGGCACCCCAGGTATGAACCCATTTTCAAATGAGGACAGGTGTCAGAGATGAGGCTGAGATATGACCCCATGCCCTCTGCCTCCATTGCTTTTCTGTTTAACCACTAGGCTGTCCTGCCAAAGAAGGGTTATGTGGTGGGAAAGACAGGGGCAGGGTGACAGGATAAGAAGGTTCCAGAAGACAGAGACAGGGAAGCAGGAGCTTGATGCTGGAAAGGTCAACGAACAGTGACTCCTCAGCCATCAACAATACCCATGCCAGCATCTGATCAGAAAGACCTCCAACCGAGCGCCCTATCAGTAGATTCCAGGTCTTGCTTTTCCTCTGGTAAGAAGGGCCTCACATCGCCCCTGACACACACCTCTCCGGGTGGCTCCTCATCAGAGTGGGCAAGTGTCCAGCTGTGGCCCAGAGTCACAACATCACCCCCACCAGCCTCAGGGCTGCCATGACAGGATTGAGGAGGCAGTCTCCCCAAAAGTCAACTGACCGCTGAGTACATCTCCCCACCTGCAGGCGAGAGGACAAACACTCTGGAAAAAACCCGTGAGCAGTGCCCGGGTGGATATGGCACTTCTCACAAACTGTCCTACAAACCTGCGAGGACAGAGGCCCCGAAAAGGTTCAGGGATCCCTGTCCTAATAACAGTTTCCTGGGTTCCCTCACAATGACCTTCTGTGTCATTAGCTAGAACACACCAGAAAGGAATAACAACAGCAATTTTAAGAGAGAGAAAGAGAGGCAGATAGAGAGCAGGGAAGGGGAGGCTATACCAAGTGACAAACAGACCCAAAGCTTACTATGCAGCTGTGACACTTGGAGCTTCCTGAACCCCCATCCATATCTGCCAAACGGGTCCTGCCTCACAAAGCAGGTGAGGGAATCAGAGATGGCCTGTGTAAAGCCCTTTGACGCAGTAGGTGCTCAATGAAAGAAAGCTTCCGCCTACTCAGCTCCCTTCCACCTCCCACTACAGCTTAAAGGTGATTCAGATACTGAAATGGGCTGAGAAAAGTCACGAACACTTTCCTTACACAAATGAGAGACCTTTAAGGTTTGGGAGTATTTTTTTCCCTACTTCCTTTTGTTTGCCTTCGCTCACAAAATCCCTCTGGGAAAGGTCAGCAAAGACTCAAACATCCATCAGATCCCTGTGAACAAAGGGGGCAAAGTCCCCTGGAGCAGAGCCACCAAACAATGACTAAAGGAGGCAGCAGGACCCGCCCTTGAAGACTCAGGGTACAGATGTTCTAAGGCGTGCATGTTCTCCAAGAAAGGAACTTTGTAGGAGACTCAAGATCTCACCTTTGCCCCTGCCTGCAAAGAGTTTCCCATCTCATTAAAGAAAAGGGTCATTGAAAAACCATCCACTTAAGGACTACACCAACAAATTGTAGTCCAAACCCTGGGACCTCAGGGAGCTCCACACGGGACTGCCGCCGTTTCCATGACGATCACATGGGCCCTGAGAGGTATGTCAGTTGGGAAGAGGGAAAAAAATGCTCAGGGTAGGAGCAAGGGCTAATGCTTGAATTAAGGAGGAAATGAGAAACAGCGTTTACCAACAGCCAATCACAGAACAGATCCCTTGTAATTTCTCCATTTAAAACCCATTAATGATCACAACCTGAGGGACAGGACTCACATCCCAAAATGACAGAAACAGCAGCATGGGGAGAGCAAGCCCCTTGCTCAATGTCACACAGCTAGCAAGGGAGGGAACAGAGCCCAGAGCCATGGGCTGCATGCATCCCTCGGGTCCACCCCTGCCCCAAGCCCCTACCTCTCCTTATCATCTGGATCCCATTCTGGGGCCATAAGCTCAATTCCTCAACACAGAGCTTCCCACCAGGCGCCCCTGCTGCCCCTGCTGCCCCTGCCCTTTCCCACACCCCACAGCTCACACATCCCTTAATCACCACCTTTGTTCCAACTCCTCTTTAAAACCTGGATTAGCTGGGCTTCCGTGGAGGTCACGCTGTGACTCTGGAATGCACTTCTGACTTTCACAGAAACTGGTCTTACTTCAAGCCACACAGGCACAGGTCCTTAAGTAAACCAGGGCCATCTACCTTGCCCCCAGGATGCGGATGAAACCCAAAGTGGACGGTATGGGGCAGGAGGAAGAGACCACAGAACAGAGACCCAACAGGCTGGGCGCGAGGCACAGGGAGCCCACGCTGCGGTGCAGTACCCCAGGCACGTCAGGCGGGAAAGACCTGTATCCATCTGCCCATCTGCCAGCAAGCCCCATGGGGAAGTTCAGTGGCTCCCACTCTCCCGTCCTCCGTCCCCCCACTCAGACGGTGCACCCTGCCATGTCCCATCTCACCAGCATTAGGGGGTCAGGAGCCACAGAGCCTCTGGGCCACAAAAACACTGTCTAGAGAAAGACAGCAGAAGAAGGAAGGGAGGAGAGAAAAGGGAACAAAGGCAATCAGTAAGCAGCAGAACCATGTCAGAATAGCAGTCCAGAAAAGAAGCCTAACAGGGAACTCAAGAGTCCAGAGCTCTGTGGGACCTGGGCGATGTTCCAGCACTCATGATGATGGTGGTGGTGGTGGTGGTGGCGGTGGTGGGGTGTGTGTGTGTGTGTGTGTGTGTGTGTGTGTGTCAGAGAGAGAGAGAAAGAGGGAGAGAGTGCATCACTCAGACCTACTGAGTGCCTGCAGGGCAGGAGGCGGGCAGAAGGTTTCTCTGGGCTGGGGGTTCACACCTGAGTGGCCCTCACAATCACCTAGGGGCTTGTTCCAGTACCCCTGAGGTCCATGCACAGCAAGGCTGGTCAGTAGGCCTAGGCTGGGGTTGACTCCACAGGCCCCCACAAGTGGTAGGGACACAAGGGTGCGGAAGAACTCACTGGAGAAAGCCGGATCCAGGAGTGAGCCTGCGGCCTGAGATGAGTGTGGGCAACTGCTGCTAGGTAGGAGGAGGGGCTGAGGCCTGCCCTCACTGGCACCTTCTGTGCAGGGCTCCTGACACCCAGGGTCTCATGCTGTCCCCACCCACCCTTGGAAGTTGTCCTCGGCTGCAAGCTTGGCAGACAAGCAGCTAGTGCCCACCAGGGTGGCTTGTCAGAGGTCACCGAACCAGGACCAGCAGAATCTGGAACTTCCTTTTGTTGCAGAGAAGAAGAAAACAGAAAAGGAATACATACACGCTAAATTCTGAGACTATAGGCAGGTTTAGAGGAGACGAGGAAAGGAACAGAGTCCCGAGTGCTCACTACTTGCCATATGCGCCACACCTCTTGCCATCCTGCAGTTGGGCTCCAGAGAGCCCGTGGCCTCTGTGGCCTGCCTGACTGCCACCACCGTCACACAGGGGGAGAAACAGATTCGGAGAAACAGTTTCAGAGAAGCAGGGACCACAAGTGACTTTCCACGGTCATGTGGCCGACTGACCAAAGACTCAACCAGAACCCGGTCCCCTGACTTCACGCTTACCACAGAGCACTCGGCAGGCTCAGCACAGCTCAGTGCCCCTGCTGCCCCACCTGCAAGTGCACAGGCACCCGGAGGGTCACGGCCAAAGACACGGTGCAGGGGAAAGCGCCGCTGCGCCTGGACGCACACCGGAAGCAGAGGACCTTCCTTTCAGGAAGATCGGGGCCGCCAGACACGTCTAATCATGTCATTCCCCTGTCTCAGACCTGCAGGATTAGCCAACAGCTTCTCAGTCAGGGCCAAGGTGATGCCCACAGCTACCAATATGGAGCGCCTTGTAGGTCAGAGACAGCATGCGTCTTGAACGCTCAGTGCCCCAACAGGTAGACATCAGTCCCTTCCCGGCATATAGGTGACAAAAACCACAATACCAGTAACACAGGGGTAACAACACCAACTGGGACTAAGACCCCACAGTCCGAGCTCTGAAGCTTTCAGCCTCAGCTTCAGTCCCCTCTGCACTCTGGCCACAATGGACATGCCACTGGCTGACCACCCTTTGGGTCTCTGCTCCTGCTGTCCCTCCAACTGTTCAACTTCTACTCATCCTGCAAAGCCCTTTCCCCACCTCCGTGCAGCCTTACCAATTTTCTCATCGTCCTTCTGTGGCTCACAGTTGAACCCACTGCTGCCCCTCCTGCAGGGCTCCCAGAGCACAGTCACAGACACCATATGAATTTTAAGTTCCAAGCCTGTCCTCTCCTCTGGCCAATGGCTCTGCCTGGAAACCCAACAACAGGCCCTGGGATGTTCTGAAAGCATGCAGGCCTTACTCTCTCCATAACCCCAGCCCCACACTGAACTGCCAACATTGGTATGTAGCCTTGACCTTCCTCCATTACAATCTGTGAGGGAGCAGCCCAAGGACAGCAACTCTATCATCCTTAAATTCTCTACCTCCCAGGATCTAACACTGTAGCAAGCAGATGCCCAACGAGGGTTCACCCTGGATATTCATTTACTGTGTTAGTTACAGGGTTTGGCCAGAATGATGGAGACTGTTTCTAATGGAGAGATGGCAAAAAGATTCCAAAAGAAAAGTGGACGATCCCGAACCACCAATTCCGAGACGGAGTGGAGCAGAGAGATGCACAGAAGATTCTGGAAGGGAAATATCCTCTTTGGAAACCCAGGCTCTGTTTGCATTCTGCCTCCATTATTCACTGTGTACCCCAGGAGGCTTACTTGGCATTTTGATGGTCTGCCTTCCCCCTCAGAAATTAAAAACTGTCCTTACTTAACAGGACAGCTGGGGGAATAAAATGAGACAATCCATGCAAAGTGCACAGCGATCCCTCACACACAGAAAACACTCAATAAATATTAGCTAATATTACTACCCATCCCCACCCACCCCTGACAGCTCAATACGTGAACATTAACCACCATCATTTCTTAGCAGCCCAGAATGCAACAGAATGATAAACATATTCCCTATGTTTCCAGAAATTAAAAGGGGTCTCCTTTCTATTCATTTTCCAAATTAGTTAAAGATGAGAAAGTGTCATCCTTCAGCTAATTCAGTGTGCCAGGCACACTCAGGTCCTGCAAGTAAGTGAATGGAATGGAAACACGGTATGTGTCATGGGCATTTCAAGAGTCTGCAAGGGGGAACATGTATTCCATCTGAACTTGCCTGACTTTCTCTAGAACCCATGGGAGGACACACCCAAGGCCAGAGGCAGGCCCAGGTCTTGGGACACCGCAGATACTCCTGGCTGGATGCCTGCAGCTCCATGTCATTGCCTAGCCTGGGCGGGAGAGCTGGGGCTGGCCAACACCAGCAAGCGGAGAGAGCAAGAGCTGGGGCTACATAGCAAGCAGCTAGCTCACTCTCATGCAGCCGGCAACAGAGCAGAGAACGCATCGGGCTTTTCTAGACACTCTGCTCTCCAGAATCTGGATTCCTAGAAGACCAGAAGCAAAGGGGTGGGAATGGGGACAAAGAATATCACTGAACCCACCTCAGACCAATGATAGCCCTGGACGTAATTTTCACCAAACATCTCGGCAAACTCTGCTGATGGCACTCGTGGCGGGGGGCGGGGGCTGTGGAGGAGGACTTCTCCCTCATGTGAGACCTTTAGAAACTGAAGAGTCAAGAAGAGGCTTCCAAGCCAGGGTTTTCTGACTCCTTGCGTTAACACTCACTGCCAAAGGATAGTGATGACAAAGGTCACTTCCTACTTTTAAATTTCTGTAGTGGTTAAGGTTATTTTTCAATAAGCATATATTTTTAATATGATCAGGAAAAAATATGGATGTTTTGCTTGGTTTTGCTCTTGATCACCATCTGGCACTAGAATTTGTGGCTATCCTACTCGGGTGCCAGACCAGTTCCTGGCTGTAGGTATAAATGTACCAAAAAAGCCATATCCTAATCTTTTCTTTGCATGAAAGAGACCCTGCCCACACTGAGGGGCAGTCCCACACCACACCTGATTCTAACAGACTTCTGCCTAGGGACAGATAAGTGTCAGGGACCCTGGGCACCAGGAGTCCTGCACAGCTGGTTGCAAACCCCAAGCTACAGTGTGAAGCAGCAGGCAGCCTGGGCACCGCTTACATGAATCTACCTGCTCCCACCCCCCATGAACTCGAGCCAGGGCGGAGAAAGGACAAGTGCACAGGGACAAGGGAGAATGCACATTCTTCCCCAGCTCTGGGAAAGGGTCATGGAACCAAAATAACCTCTCTGACACCCAATTTCCTAAGCTGTGAAACAGGGTTATTGTGCAGATGGCAAAGGCTAAAATTCAACGTTTCCTCAAAACTCTTCCACCCCCATGATTTGCATGACCAAACACAAAGGTGGTGTGACGCTGGGAGGTAGGGTGGGGGAGGGGTTCCCGTTCCTCCTGAAAGTATTTCATCATACCAGTTTTCATATCGCTGCTCCCAACCCCCTTAGGTCTGCCATTCCTGGGAACATTCCTGGGCATCCAATCCACAGAAGTTTGTCTAGCACTCACACTACGCTACAAGGTCGATGCGTGTCAATTTCCAACACACACCTCCTGGGGTGCCCTGGCCCAGCCCCCTTCCAGCAATAACCATTCCTCTGCGTGCCATATTCCTGCTTTCTCTCCTGCCTTTCTTCCTTGTGGGAGGGTAGACAGAGCAGGGTTACTCAACCCGCCTACGTGGGGATGTGAAATGAATCTAAGAGAACAGGAAAGATTTCAGCTTCACCCTGTGGGCTTCCCGCCCTTCCGGGCTACTGGATGGAGGAAGAGGTCTGGGGGAGATATGACATGGACATTACAGGGTTAACAGGAAATGGGGGCACAGGCAGCAACACAATAAGCTGCTAACATTCTGGGGCAGCAACCATGCACAGGGGCTCTGCACGCATCATCATGTTTAATCCTCACCATCACCCAAAACAGGTTCACCTATTACAAGTCAGGACACCACCAAGGTCCAGGGACTTTCAGCTGCCTTCTCAAGGTCGCACAGCAGGCAAGGCGGAGAGGGGTTTCCTCTGGCTTGAAGAGGATGTTTGCTTGGGCCAAGGCATGCAGACTGGGAGTCCCGGTCTCACAGCACAGGTCATTTTCCTGCACTCCGCACTGTTGACAAAGCGCCTACACTTACAGAGAGGAGTGGGCTCTTCTCCCTCCCGCCTTCTCCCTCCAAGGGAGGCTGGCTCTGTGAGGGCAACTCTCTTAGGAAGACTACTTGCCCTTCCTTGGCTCGCAGCTGCACCAGTAGAGTCTCTGCCCTACAGCCCATGGCCTCTTCCCTGTGTCTCTCCAGAGCATTTCCCTCTATGCTCTTGTCTCTCCTCTCCTAAGCACACACTCATCGGACTGAGGGTGCACCCTAATCCACGATGACCTCATCGGAACTAACTTCATCTGCAAAGACCCCATGTCCCCACAAAGCCACATTCTGAGGTCCCAGGAGACACAGACTTGGGGGAGGAGGGTATGTCAGTCAACCCAGTATGGCTGTCCACTGTGGCTTTCTATTACCAGATAAAATTTGACACACATCCTCAAAGTTCAAGTTATGGAGCTGCAGGGAACGGTACATGCAAACAGATCCTCAGGCTCTCAGGAAAACAGGAAGAAAACACTGATGGAAGATGGTTGGCACAGTCTGGCATCTCTGTCCCTCCAACTTTTGGTGTTAGCCAAACACTACAAAGCTAAATACTAAGTAATGAAACTTAAATGGTTAATACATGATAGCATTAGCACCATTCTGTTGTTTAATAAAAAGAAGAATGTCAGCTTCATGGTTTACTAATGACAGCTTAAATAATTGATAATTAATATGTAATATGCAAACTGTTGGCTCCTTCACGGGACCCCATCCTGAACCCAGCCCCCAGACCTCTGGTCACGGGCATCCCTGCCACCAACACTGCCCTAAGCTGCTGTTTACCAACCTCAGTCCATCAGAAGCAACTCCCTCTGCACGGAGGACACAGCGGTGCCTGGGCGGGGAGGGTGTCTAGGGGAGTTTTAAGTCATTCTCAAAACTTAGTAAACTTCTCAAAAGTAAAGAGTCGGCACTAAAAATGAGAACTATGTGTAGAGAAAAGAGGACCAGGGTGCAGAAGTACACAGGCAGAGCCATTAAAAAGTATGTTATAAAGGGAAATCGTTAAACAAACTTTGATGCTGCTGTACAATGAAACTATGTAACTATATCCCACGATCTAAAACCTCAGTGCTTCTTCCCAGGCAGTGCAACTAACATTTTCCACTTTCCCCTTTCCAGAGCAGAGAAGGCCCCAGACCCTCGGTCCATGCCCTGGGCCGGTCCTCACCCCGCAAATTGCATCCTGCATCCTGGACACCTAACCTCTGCCTTTGCACCCCCTCAGGGACCATGATGGGATTAAATTACATGTGGAACTATCTGCAAAGGACTCGGGACAGTTGCCTTGTTCATAATAAGGGCAAAATACAATTTTTTGTTAAACAAATATTATTTTATAATAAGAAAAAAGTGAGTTATTGAGGAATCAAGGAAAAGTGACTAGTGAATGAGGACAGAAGGGATCACAGCAGTGCAGTATAATTTCCCTATGGCTAAGTGCTTTCCTTTTCTTATATGCTCCCTTCATAATGGTTTTGGGGTGGGGGGCTTCCCACCCTCCAGGAAGGTGCAATTTAGATTCACCAGGGACAGCAGACGGGAATTTTATTAGAGGGTGGGTGACCCAGGGTCCCTGGCACATTTACACTAAGAGAGATGCCCCAGAAGGGGGGACTTCTACGGAGTCCCATCTCATCACTCCACCCCACCAGGCCCCAGGCCCCCAGCACATCTCCATAAAAAATGAGACTGCACAGCCTCCTGGGCAGGCGTCCAGATTAATTTTTCACCTGGAGCCAAGGCCAGCCGGAAGGGCATTACCATCCCAATGGCTCGCCATTGTCAGCCAAGGAAGGAGAGCCACACGCCCGGAAATGCAGGAAAAACAGGGCTGGTTCCAAGAGCCCTTCCAGGACGCAGCATCCTCCAGGAGCACTAGGAGGCAGGCATTTGCAACATCCGTCATTGTTATTCCAGCCTGAACCCCAGATTAGCGCAAAGGAATGTGCACCTCAAGATCAGAGCTCACGCTCCCCACGAAATTCCTCACCTCTCACCCCTCTCACTGGAGGAGGGGGTTCCTGGGGGTGTTCCTGGGAGAGGAGCAGGTGGTTTGCACATAAAAAGGTTGGCAAGCTGAAGAGTCTTGGTCCCCCCCCACACCTCCACCTTCTCCTACAAGTGAGGCCCTCCCCCTGCATCCTCCCTGACAACTTGACCCTGGCTGAGGCCAAATGCAATTCCCAGCCATTCCTCACAGTCCCGGTGATGGAGCCCGAGGAGGCCCCAAACCCCCAAAACGGGACAGAGCAGGACATCTGCAGCCAGCAGAGCCAGGCCCTGCGCAGAAGTCACTCGGGAGCATCCTGTCATTCAGCTGAGCAGCCCAGGGACTTGGCAGGTCCGGCTAACAAAGACGGGGGCTGTCCCAGCTTGGGTTGTATGAGGCATGTCACACAACACAGTGAGCCCAAACCCCCCCCCCCACCACACACACACACCCTTACACACACAGTGCGCCTTCTGCTAAAATGGCCCAGACTTCTAAAAGCTAAACCTCAAGGCTCCACCATGCACCTCGAACAGTGTACATTGAACACCTGTATAGGTCCCCACACAGGAGACAAGGTGTCTAACTCCTCGGGCCTGGGACTCTACACCGGTGACAATAGAGGGGACTGTCTATATAGGATGTAACAATGCCGGTGCCCTCCCTAAATGCCTGTATTCACTACCAGATAAGCGAGCCTCCCACACAAGCTGAGATCTCTGAGAAGGCTTCTGACATAGCTCCCCTACCCTCTCAGCAACATCAGCTCCTGGCTCCATGACCTCATCATCAGCCCAAGTTTGCCCAGTCCATGCAGCCTTCTTCTAGCCCAACCTCTCTCTTAGATCACCCTCCTCCTCCAGGCAAGTGCCTACTTTATGTCCCTGTTCATCTCCAGGCTCCTAGTAAGCTCCCACCAGGTAGGTGTCGGCAGTGCCTACTTTCCAAGAGTAGACCAGCCAGCCAGGTCCCAAGCAGGTAAGTAGTTGGCCCCAGGTTGGGGCTGGGGTCACCTCTCTCCAGTCCCCTGGCTGATATCTTATACCTGGGGCAGGAGTACAAAAGAGGATGGGGGACAGGAGTGCACGTGACCTGCACAGGCAGCTTCAGAGGGCCTTATCAGCAGACTTTGGACATGTGTCAAAGGAAGACTGAGAAGGCGCTGGATCCTGAGATGAAACACAGCCATGGCTTCCAAGCAGCTTACAGAAACACCAAACTCACTTCTCAAACTCAACATCCAAAAAAACAGATAATCAAGTCAAAAAATGGGCAGAAGACATGAACAGACACTTCTCCAATGAAAACATACAAATGGCTATCAGATACATGAAAAAATGTTCATCATCACTAGCCATCAGGGAAATTCAAATCAAGACCACATTGAGATACCACCTTACACAAGTAAGAATGGCGAAAATCAACAGGACAGTAAACAACAAGTGTTGGATGGGATGTGGAGAAAGGGGAACCCTCTTATACTGATGGTGGGAATGCAAGTTGGTGCAGCCAGTGGAAAACAGTGTGGATTCCTCAAAAGGTCAAAAATACACCCACCCTATGACCCAGCAATTGCACTACTGGGTATTTACCCCAAAGATACAGATGTAGGGAAAAGAAAGAGCACATGAACCCCAACGTTCATAGCAGCAATACCCACAAAAGCCAAACTGTGGAAAGAGCTGAGATGCCCTTCAAAAGATGAATGGATAAAGATGTGGTCAATATATACAATGGAATATTACTCAGCCATCAGAAAGAATGAATACCCAACTTTTGCATCAACATGGATGAGACTGGAGGAGATTATGCTGAGTGATATAAGTCAAGCAGGGAAAGTCAATTACCATTATGGTTTCACTTGCTAGTGGAATATAAGGAATAACATGGAGGACATTAGGAGAAGGAAAGGAAAAGTGAAGGGGGGAACTGAAGAGGGAGACGAAACATAAGAGACTGTGGACCCCGAGAAATGAGAGTTTTAGAGAGGACAGGGTGGGGGGATGGGTAAGTCTGGTGATGGGTATTAAGGAGGGCACATATTGCATGGAGCACTGGGTGTTGTATGCAAATAAGGAATCATGGAACACTACATCAAAAACTAAGGATGTATTGTATGGTAACTAACATAACACAACAACAAGCAAAAAAAAAAAAAAAAAAAAGAAGAAGAAGAAGAAGAAGAAGAAAAAGAAAAACCAAAAGAAGAAGAAGTAGTAGTAGTAGTAGTAAAAGAAAAAGAAAAGAAATACCAAAGTCCAAAGACCAGCAATTAAAACTTAAAACAGCAGGATAGGAGGGGTAGGGATCCCCAAACACCTAACACACCTTTAGGCCACCCTTCCCAGAGGGAGGGATAATGGGCCCTGGGCATTTGTACAGGATCTTTTCTCATATGGATCTCAGACAACCTGGTTACCCAAGCCATCCCTGCCAGGCCACCAGGGAGGCCTCGGTCTCCGTCAACGATGATCACCTCCCAGTCAAGGGTTGCCTGCCAGGGCCACAGCCACTTGCTCTGACGGTCTCCAGCGGCCACTCCACATGGTACAAGTGCAGCCATCAGATGCTTCACCCACTGCATGAGCTTCCTAGTGTTGGCAGAACAAAATCACCACAAGCTCACACCTTCAAGGCACACAGATTGACTCTCTTATAGTTCTGGAGGGGAAATGTCCAAAAGGGGTCTCACTGAGGGTCAGCAGAGCTTCATTCCTTTCTAGAGGCTTGGCGTGGGGGTGCGGAGGGGGGGGAGGACTGATTCCTGAATTCCTGCCTTCCCATCTTCTAGTCTTCTAGAGTCAGTTAAGACTAATCTCTGGCTCAGGGACCCTTCCTCCACCTTGAGAGTCAACAGCATTACTTCTTACATCTCTCTGATTTCTTCTGCCTTCCTCTTCCACTCTTAAGGACCCTTGAGATGACATCAGAGCCATCAGAAAATCTGGGATAATCTCCCTAATTCAGAATGAGCCTTCATTCCATCTACAACCTGAATACCCCTTGACCACATAATATGCAACATTCACAGGTCCAGGGATTAGGGTGCAAACTTGGGGGGCACATTATCCCACCGGCCACACCCATGACTGTGCCAGGCCCCAGGCTGCTGCTCAGCACTCACAAAGCCCCCAGATAAGTAGCTACCACTCCACTTCATGAAAAAGCCTATCTGGACCTGATCCCAGAGGCTCCTGGATGCTCCCAACCATGCACCCATCCCAGGGATCCTCTCTCATCCTGGGGAACAGTGACCCTCCCTCCGCCCCCCTGACAGGTTTGGAAGCAGTGACGAGAGAACTATCAGGGGGCCCCTCGGCTCTAAGCAGTGCACGTGGGATGGGACCATGGGTCTTGCAGTGGGCTTGCTGTCCACCCACACACACGGACCCCAAGATCTCAGAATGATTCCAGGCTTGTGCGTTTAGCTCCCTAGCAGATTCCTTCCCACACCAGGCCAGCTGTGCCACCCTCCTGTGGCGCTCCACTGGGAGGAGGACCTCCAACTTGACTTCTCACTGAATTCACACAGCATTTCACAGTATTAGAAATGTTCTGCCAAATTCAGTGTCAATTAAGAAAAATGGAGGGAGGGAGATTGAAAGGAAACCAACCACCCTTGGGCACTTGTTAAGTACTAGGAACAGGTGTCCAGTCACTGGATTGCCCATGAACCCTGAGAGTAGCAAGTGTAATCATTTCCACTTTTCCCACAGGAGGCTGGGTCCCCAGAGAAGGCTGGCGTGCCCAAAGTTACACAAGAGGGAGTGGGTGGCACCTGCTTCCAGCAAGCGGGCTCTCTCCCCGTCCCGCCAAGGCCTCCCCTATCCCTGCCCACCCAGGAACCAAGCATTCCAACCTGCATGGAAGTTACCCGACCACACCACGGAGACAGTCCCTCTCTCCTAACCTTTGGTACAAACCCACACCCCACCTGTGGCTTCTGCTGCCTTGTTGTGATGCAACAAGAGTTCCCTGATGGTTTCATGCCCCAGCTTGTGACCAAGAAAGCTTCTTTCTCTTTCTACAGCAGGCCTGGGGGACATCACGCCGAGTGCAGGGCATGGGTGCCGCCAAGTGGAGGGTGCAGCTGGCTGTCATTTGTCACTCACCTGGAAACCAGTCCCAACCTTTCCCCTAGATCTCACTCTGTTCTCACTGAGCCAGAATAACCTGGAATGACCGATGCCAGTGAGGCATGGGGACAAGGCCTGTCATGCCAGCCAACCTTTGCTCTGCTCACCCAGACACCAAAGCAAAGCCCCAACTATAGGTGCAAAGCCTCCTGGAGAATCCAGCTCAAATCAGCCGCACAGAAGCCACATGTAAGCTGGGTGGCCTCAGGCAAGTCACTTTACAGCTCTGGGCTTTCATTTTCAAGCACTGCATTAGGGACTAAAGTCACAACTGTGGTGCATGGTCCCTGCCCTCAAGAGGATTCCCACCCACGTAGAAGCATGGAGAAGCAGACATTAAACAAATGTTGACAGAGACAGCCAGGAAGCTAAAAACTGCTGAGAACACTGCAACGGAGAGACCCACCCAACCCCCATTGGCCGCTAATCTGGGGGTTCCAGGTGGAGGTCCTGAAGGGCTGACATGTACACTGATCCCTGGAAGTTGGCAGGATTTATCATTTGCTTATGAAGAAAGAAAGGAAGAGAGAAGAGAGAAGCTCCTTTGGCAAATACCACTCTTAAGTTGGAACTTTTAAAATCGGCAACTGCCCAGATTAATGAGATGGTCCTGCATTCACATGCAAAACATGATTTTGCTACCACAATCAGATGCCGATTTGTAAAAGAAATGCACCCCGCGGAAATGGAGGCGCCCCTTCCTGGACCAGCATGCCTAACAAAAAGTCTAGAGGGGCTCCCCATTCCCCCATCTGCAAAATTCACAAATTACTCAAAACAGATCTTACAAATCAATGAGAAAAAATTGCTAACATCCCCCAAAGGAAATGACCAATTGACAAAACACACACACAGGGAATACACGGGAAAAACTGGTCAATCACACCAGAGGTCAAAGAAAAGCAACAGAGAACATCATTTTGTTTGGGGGCATCTGCCGATCAGAGGCCCTCATGGTGCTTCACTCCCGCTGAAGGGTTTGTCACAGTCATCACAATGTTCAAGTCTTAGGACACAGCCTCCGTAGCCCTTCCGAGTGGTGACCAGTGAAGTATCCCTCAAAAGACATCTTACAGAATACATCAAGACTCCATAAAACACCTTATACCTTGTGGGGGGCGGGGAGCTCTGTGAGGGAAACAGCCAGAGATGCATGAAAAGGTGTGTGTGTTGTAACAGGCAGAAGCAGAGGGAAACGCGGGTGCCCAGCAGTGCTGACCTGGCTAAGGATCTGACGTCAGTAATGTCCCCACAGCCCACTCACACGTGCTCTGCACTGTCATCTGGGGGGAGGCACCTTGACAGACGGTCCTCACCTCTCCCTCCCAGAGAAAGGCCAACCCCAGTAAAACGGAGCCCGACTTACAGGGTCTCTCTTGGGCAGGTGTGCGATCACATACAGGAAAGCAGCTCGGAACAAGTTGTTGCAACCCTGAATGGCATGGGGACATGGTCATGATAGAACGTTAAGTGACCCAAGTCAAGACATAAAATCATATGGAAGCAGGAAGAAAGATTCTAGGAGTAGAGGCGATCTGCCTTTTCCGCTTAATTTTATGTTCTGCCTGCATTTACCACATAAGCATGAGAGGGTGGGGGGCAGGGGGTGTGAAGTCTGTCTGCCTGTTAAGTTCCCCTCTGTTCTATGGCAGGGGCCTGAGGGGATGGTGCATCTGAAGGCTGCCCTTGGCCTCCAAGTGTCACCTGAAACAGTTCTCCAATGAAAGCGGCCCAAGGCCACCCAAGCTAAACCCTCTCTCCCCTCCACCGTCCAGGGTTCTCCCGCTAGGACTTCCATTAGGGCTTCCTATATGATGTGTCCTGAAAGGACTTCATTATGTGCTGAGCTTCCCCCCAGAATATGAACTGCTTCAGAGTAGGGACCTTGTGGGTTCTTCATGAGGGCATCTGCAGAGCCAGGTGCAGCGCCAGTGCACAGGAGGTCGTCAAGGCTACCACGGGGGTGGCAGAGTGGCTGGGTAGAGGGAAATATAGAAGGATGATTGGAAGAAAAGAAGCATGGAAGGGTGGACGGAAACACAGAAGTCAGGAGGGGAGCACAGACACAGGAGGAGGAATCACTAAGGGAAATCACCGGGAAGAGGTGAAGAGGTGCCCCACCAGCAAGGCAGCGGCAGACCAACGAGAAAAAAGGCTGCTGCGTCCACAGTGACAATCCAGAGTTCACATCTTGACGTTGCTACACTAAGTCCACTCTGCGAGGAGCTCCCCTGTCGTTCGTAAGGTCACGCGACAGGAGGGAGAGAAACAGCCATACAGCAGAGCTACACGCCACAGGAGAGCGAGAGCTCTTGAGCTGGCATCTTGCTCTCCACTACTCTCCTCTGCAAGACCCCCTGTCAGCAGGCAAGCTCCTCAGTGAGTCTCCCCACGGTGCTCGCGCCCAGGAATCCTTTCCCTCCATGTTCCAACCAAGGATTCCCAATCCTCTCTCTGCCTGGGGAAGGTCCCCCTGGGGAACAGCCAGTTCCCGGAGCCATACCGCACCCCAGCGCCCACACCTGGGAACCCAAGCTGCTGGGAGGAACCCTACTTCCTGCAGCACTACCTCCACCATCAAAACCTGCTCCCCTGCTCGGTGCCCAGCAACTGGTTCCCTCCAAAGAGCCACCCGGTGGTTCCAGCAATAAGTCACCTGCCCAGATCCGCACACACCGTGCCCCACGGTCCCTGGGGCGCTGCAGTTCTCGGCACTGCTGGCAGCCCTGAGCCAGTCATAGGGCACGGCGGGAGAGGAGGCGTTGCAGGGGCTGTCTGTCACCAGCCAGTTGTACAGAGGCATTATTCCCGGGGCTCGCCACACCCAGCTAACGCAGGCTGAAGGAGAGGCAGGATGACACATTTAAGGAGAGAAGAGAACAGGATCTCCCCTCAGGACTTGTGACTCAGCATCTCTACTTGCAGGGACAAAGAAACAGATCATTGCTGAGGGGCTCCCATGTACCAGGTCCTTCATAGATGAAGAGTCTCTCATGGAACAACCTTTGGCCTAGTTGGTATCACACCCATTTGACAGATAAGGAAACTGAGCTGAGGGCAGGTTAGAGAGATACCCTGCCCAGGATTAACCCCAGATGACTCTATGGTCCAGACCTGACTTTGCACTGATTGCTGGATCCAAGTTCAGCACCACCTCTTGTCTACACTGCCTTGTCTACTGAACGGGAAAACACAGGGGTGGGAGGGTTGTGTGAAGTTAAGTATGGGGCAGGATGCATAACCACTTCTTATCGAGAGCTAGGTGGATTATTTGACGCCTATGAAATTCTGTCCCTGGCGCAGTTAGGAGCACAAGGCCTAAGGCTCCACACGCCAGGCCTAACTGCTGGCTGGCCTTGCCCCTTACTAGCTGCATGGCCTTGGATAGAAACTGTGTATCTCAACCCTTAATTTCTTCATCTAGCTGATGGGAATAATGACAGTTCACCTCCCCGTTAGGTTTTTGCTTAAGAATTAAATAGGTTAAGGGGTGCCTGGGTGGCTCAGATGGTTGGGCGTCTGCCTGGGGCTCAGGTCATGATCTCTGGGTCCAGAGATCCAGCCCCACATTGGGTTCCCAGCTCAGTGGGAAGTCTGCTTCTCCCTCTCCTGCTGCCTCTCTTCCCCATTCATGCTTTTCTTTTCTCTCTCTCAAATGAATAAATTTAAAAAAATCTTAAAAAAAAAAGGATTGAATAGGTTAATATAAAAAGGCACTTTAGCGGGGCGCCTGGGTGGCTCAGTGGGTTAAGCCGCTGCCTCAGGCTCAGGTCATGATCTCGGAGTCCTGGGATCGAGCCCCGCGTCGGGCTCTCTGCTCAGCAGGTAGCCTGCTTCCTCCTCTCTCTCTGCCTGCCTCTCTGCCTGCTTGTGATCTCTCTGTCAAATAAATAAATAAAATTAAAAAAAAAAAAAGGCACTTTAGCTTAGGTCTGGAAAGTAGAAAACCCCAATGGATGGCTTCTGTAGTTCACTTGCTGTGTTTCCAAGTCAGTCTGACATACCAGCCAGAATCTGCATACTCCCACCCTCCATGAAAGCTCTCCCCATCCTTGTCCTCAACCTCGATCTCTGGTCTGTGTCTGGAGTGGAGACCAAATACAAGAAATTCCTCCATGAAGAGGGGTGTACACTCCTGTTTTTCCAGAAACACACAGTATGTTTTCATCTACCACTTTTGATAGAGAGGTGGGCATAAGAGATATTCACACCTCTTTGCTAAAGGAAGTATAATAAGATGAGTAAGATTACAAATGCAAACTGCCCTGTGGCTCCCATGGGGTCCTGGGGAAGGGCAGGACATTGGGAACTGCTCATCAGGAGGCGGTCACAAGAGGCAGCTAGTTCTGCTCCAGCCAGGGTGGCTGTGTGACAGTGAGACCACCACACCCAACCCAAGTTAGGCCAGAAATCCCACACTCTACGTGAAGTGGATGGAGTGTATCCTTTGGGATTTCAAACCCAGGCACACCCAAACCCTATCTGTATAGCCCATTTGGCCCTAAGCCACATTTAGGGCTAAGGCCCTGCAATTCCAAGGCTCCCAGCTCAGCACATGGAGGGCAGGAAGACCCTGAGGCCTTACTGCAGAGTCAGGCAGGGGCTGGAGAAAGGAATTCTCCACCTTTACCTGAGAAGCTCACTACAAATGCAGATTCCAATTCCCTGAGCACCAGGCAGATGTCTGGGCCCCAGGAGGGGTAGAGGTTTTGCTTTAGAAACACTTGTGTGGGGCAACTACCTCCCCTCTCTGTAGGAGACGCCTGAGACCAGCAGAAATGAAGTGACCCCACCACACACCAAAGTCACCCACTAAAGGAAGGTGCAGCTAGAGCCTGAATCTTCCAGAAGCTTCTCTTAGGCCCAAGATACTTCCCCAGCACCTAGTGCCTCAACACAGATTTCTCCTCTGGGTCATAAGAGTTACCCAATTTCTTCACACCATGCCCCATCCCCACCCCAGCTCCCAGAAGGAACCCTCAGGGGCCCTCAAGGTCTCCAGCTGCTTTCTCAGTCCTGTGAAGGAGGTCTCCCTCCCAGTCCCTCCCTCAGGGCTCAGCAGGCTGATTCAATCCACAGTGACAGCAGGACTCCTAATGACACTTTTGTTTCCTTTTAATAGTGGGCTTCCTGCGAGGTTGACAGCTGCCTTCCTTAGGAAAGACCCCAGCAGCCAAGAGGCAAAGAAGCAAAGAAAAAAAGCAGAGAGAGAAAGACAGAAGGAAAGGAACAAGGTCAATCAGGGAGTCTGGAAGTGAACTGAGGTCTGGGCTCAAATCCCCATACGCCTCTTTGTACATCTGTGACTCTGAGCCAGTGGCTAAGCACTGCCTCAGTCTCTTCAGCTGTGAAACGGGTCTACAGACGGTGTCTGATGTCTCTGGGTCAGAACTAACAGTAGGCAGCACAGTGTTAACAGAGAGATGTTATTATTGTAGCTGCTCCAGAGTAATGGGGTGGGTTTTCAAGGTCCTTGCACAATGCCCACAATCTACACAAGACACAGGACACTTGTGTGCGCCTCCCATGGCCTGTCAGGGCATGAGACCCGCCCCCCCCACCCATCTTGCCGCTCGCTCCCGCCCTAGCTTGCTTCATCTGCCCACGCTGCTGCTTCCCTTTCCCGTAACTCAGCCGCTGACTTGAGTCAAGCTCTTGGATTCTGGATCTCAAAGGGGCACAGCTGATGTGGGCAGGGCCTATAAAGGGATCCGGAGGCAAGAGACCTTGACGGTGGCCAAAGCAGAGAGGGTCAAACACCAATTCAGCCCAGGAGGGTCCCACAAAGGACCTGCTTGTTGAGGACAGGGCTGCCCCTGTGACTCAGAGGCCACACTGTGGGGCAATGACTCAGCAGCCCAGTGCAAAGCTGGGCTGGCCCAGCGCCCTGGAGCAGCCTCCAAAGCAGGGGTCCCATGCCAGCCCCGCGGGATGGGAGTCAGCCTGGAGGAATGCCCCCTCCCACCCGCCTGTGCCCGCTGTTGCCGACTCACGAGGCTGGCATCCCGGGGCAGCCCGTGATCGACCTGTCCAAATGCCAGAGGAAACAGGCGGGAACAGGAGCCCAGCTTCCCGGCTGTGCGGTGAGGTCATGCCTGCACAGGGTGAGCAGGACGGAGGAGGGTGGGCAGCCTCGGGGCAGGAAATGGCCAGGATGCCAGGAGGCCAGCACACTGGCTTCTGGGGCTGGAGAGAGAAGAGCCAGGAAGAGAAGTGACAGGCGAGCAGGACAATGGACGGTAGAGCCAGAGCACAGCCCTGAGAGACAGGGACATCAGTGCTGTAGCTCATTACCTATAGCATTCAGAGGCTTCACTGGCACAGGGCCCCCTCCCTCCCTGGCTTCTTCTTCCCCCTCCTCCCCTGCAACCTCTCCCTCCTTTCTTCCCTCCCCACCCCATGCACTTTAAGACAGTTCAGTCCCAACCGTGTCCCCAGCATCTGAGGTCACATAGAGCACCTCCAGAAAGCCTCTGCCTCTGCCAGCAGCCAGCGCCCTCAGATAAACCTGAGCCTCTACCAGCAAAACTCTACCTCCACCACCCCTACCACTCCACCCCATTTCCTCTCAAAAATCCTGTCACTCGGGCACCTGGGTAGCTCAGTGGGTTAAGCCTCTGCCTTCGGTTCATGTCATGATCTCAGGGTCTTGGGACTGAGCCCCACATCAGGCTCTCTACTCAGCAGGGAGCTTGCTTCCCCCTCTCTCTCTACCTGTCTTTCTGCCTACTTGTGATCTCTCTCTGTGTCAAATAAATAAATAAAATCTTTTTTAAAATCTTAAAAAAAAAAAATCCTGTCACTCACCAGCCACCTCTTCCAGGAAGCCCTCCAGAATCCTCAAGGGCAATGTGTCACTTTCCCTGCTTGGTGTCCTTCTGGGCACTGACTCACCTACTCACACTTTCACTACTGCTCTAGGTTCCTACTCCTATTGGTCCTGCAGGAGTTCTGTCCTGCCTCTTCACCTGCAGCCCAGGTTCTGGAGGAGCTGCGGTCCACCCTCCACATCCACTTCGAGGCTCTGGCCGACAGAAGATCTAGCACACCGGAGATGCTCAATAACCTTATGCTATGACTTCTTCCTATTCTGAAGTCTGGACAGCATGAGAGAAAATCCCAGCTGCCCTAACAAGCCAGTCACACCCAGTCACTGTCTACTAAGCTCCTCTCCACACAAGACACCACACTAGACACAATGGAAGCAGAAAGGACCCAGACCCGGGGGCCCTACCACAGGCAAGCAAGCAGCCAGGTTCCATGTGGCAATAACTGTGACAGGGCTGGCAGCAGGCACTCTGCAGATGGGGAAGGGAGAAGGGTGTAGGACAGGCTTTATTAACAGGAGTAAGGGTCCGACAACATCAGCTCACATATACAGAGCCCTTCATTTGTGCCAAGCGCTTTACCTCCTTTAATCCTCAGACACTATACCGTCTACTTTACATATGTTCATTTGTTTAAAACCCCAACCATTTTGGGGAGAAACTGTTACATCACATCTGGCTGGGGCCAGAGAGGTTGATATCATATTGAAGATCACACAGCCAGATTCACACCAAGGCAGGCGAGCACTGGGGTCCACGCACTAACCACTCTGCCTCACTGCCTCCTGCTCCAAAGCTTCCAAGCAGGGCATAACGTGCTGAGCAGAATTTTGATGACCCGTGCAAGTGTGCAAGTATCACTCCAGTGTCCTGCTGGGCTCACACCCCCCTTGCAACAGACCACAGAGCCTCGTTACGGGGGACCTGCCCCTTCCAGCTGCAGCCATCGCCGCTTCACTGGGGACTCTACACAAAGTCCACACGACTCATCACAGCAATCCCTGCCACTGCGACTCAGCCCTAAGAAGTCTAAAGCCAGAAACCGAGGCAGCATCCCCCGTGCCTCTGAGCCTGGGGATGGTTACCCAAAATCACAGTCAGCCAACAGGCAGCCTGGCTCCTGGTCATCCTTGTGAAGGGCCAGCTGAGCTCTAAGCACCAGGAAATCTGGATGAGCCTTCACCAGGTGACTTCACCAACCTCCATGTAGGAGTGGGGACTGTGGTCACGGCCAGAGAGACTGGGGCCAGAAAGATGAGAGGTTCCTCCCATGAAGCCAGTCCACTAAAGACCAGGGGGCAGAGCACGAAGGGCTCACGGGATCCCTCATCGCAATCTCACCTCTGCATAGAGAACCAGGGTCTACCTATCAAATCAAGTCTCACCTAAGACTCTTGACCCCTGGTCCAAATTCAGCCTCCCAAAAGACTATGACTAAGTGACTCCTGCCACTTGGCACTGAGACCCTCACCCCACTCCCTGGTCTCTGTCCTTTCACTGGAGGTGAAAATCCCACATCCAGGGAATCCCACTGCTCCCGAGTAGAGCCCTATAGACCGAAGACCAATCACGTGCCTGGGCCAGCCATCTTCATTCTGGCCAGAAACCCACAAGGTGTACACTGTCACCTCCAGTGGGCAGATGAGGACTACGAGGGCATCCTTGGAAGTCAGGTAGCTAGGTCACATAGCTTAGGATGGAGTTTGGATTAAGAACTCTGGATTATCTAGAAACATGGCCCTCTCTCTACCCATAAAACCACAATGAGTCCCAAAAAAGAGAAAAACCACCAGGAAAGGGTGCTCACCCTCAAATGTACCTACTAGACCAATATTTAACAGAAGAGGCTACTATAAAAATAAGTCAGGGGCCCCTGGGTGGCTCAGTCAGTTGGGCATCCAAGTCTTAGTTTTGGCTTAGGTTATGATCTTGGGGCCCTGAGATCGAGCCCCACATCGGGGTCTGTACTCAGGCAGGAATTTCTCCCTCTGCCCCCATTCCCCCCATGCTCGCTCTCTCTCTCTCTCTATAAATAAATAAAATCTTTAAAAAAATAAGTCAGTAAGTTATTCACAATACCCTACTCCCCCCCCCCCCCCAAAAAAAAAGGTTTCTATTTAAAATTTAGAAGATATTCCCCAGCTACCTACATCAGTTTTGGGGTTTGTGTTTGTTCCTTCTGCAGTCCTGTTTCAAAATAAAATGTTTAGAAAATTCTCTGTAACAGCATTTTCCTACTTTACAACAAAGAGACTGACCCACCACTGAATCTAAACAAGAGTCTAAAGGACAACATTCATGTATCAGACTTACACCACTCAATTCCACGTGCAGACACTCCTCATATGCTCTGACAACTGCCATGTGCTCCACAAGGACCAGGCAAAGGGACCATTCTTAACATCTGCAAAGGCAGGGCTGGGCTGGTCCACATGACTGCTGCTGTGTGAATGAGCCGAGTCCCAGCGCTTGGTGATCCGTACACCTTGAAGTCATCTCTACCCGCAATGTGGGGCACAAATGTCTAACCCTGAGATCAAGAGTCACTTGCTCTACTGACCAAGCCAGCCCAGTCCCCTCAGATATCTTTTTAGGGTCCCTGAACTGGGAATAAAACATCGTTAACAGAAGCACAAACGTGTGCCCAACAGGGACACACGGCCTGGGTTCCAAGTCAAGCCTCAAGCACTGTATCAGGGAAACAAGAGATTAAAAATCTTCTACAACGTAAAGGTTCCTTTTCAAAGCCAAAGAGCTACTCCCCAGTTACCTATTTTGTAAACCAGATATCTGCCCCTCAGTTTGCCTACAAAGGAGGCTCACCTTTGCCTAACTGTCCTTTAAAAAAGTTTCTGATCCCCAACAGCCTACACACAGCCCCAAGCCTGTAGTTCCACATGCACACGCACATAGTCCTACTCCTTTCTTATTTTCCAGTGTCCCTGTTTCTTCTACCCCCTTTACCTTGCCAGCCAGCCAAGAATGTGACAACAGAAACCTCTTGGGGACAATGACCACTGTGCCCTGGGACAGGGCCCTGGAAGTTTCCTCGGGATCCTACCTTTATCTGATTGAGAACCAGTCTTTCCACCTCCCTGGAACACCTTGTTCTGAAAGGTGGCTAGGCTTCAGGTTCTGCCTTAGCCTAAGAGACTCCAAAGATTAGAACCTAGAGGGAGCCCACAAGCTTTTCTACCCCTGGCTTCTCCGGGCTCCATCCCAGACCACCCTGAGCCCACCACAGAGGCCCTGAGAAGGTCTATGGAAAGAGACAGAAAACAGCCTGGTGCAGCACAGGTCCACCTCGGTCAGGCTAAACCCACCCAGGGTCCCCCCATCTCAGTGGTCATCTGCGGCCTGTTCTCCAACCGCCCCCCTTGCCTCATCCTTGACAACCTCATAAATGATCACACATGCTTCCTGCTGAGCCAGGGCAGCTCTCAGCAGTCACCAGCCAATCGGGACTGGCCCAGGGAATGAGACCATTTGCCATCCGTTACTTACCCAGCAACTCAGAATCTGCTGGGGGCAGGGAAGGGAGGCGAGCCTGGCATGTGACCTCCAGCTGTGTCTCCAACCCCACATCCACACACTGAGTGAGGACTTCACTCCACCTGTGGTCTCCAGCAACACCCCAGAGGTCCTCTCCACGCTGGTGTGGCACCCTCCTGCCTACAGGCTATGCCATTGCAGGTTCCCACCATGAACCAGCTGTGGGCACCTGGGCACATCTGCAACCTCTCTAACCCTCAGGCCTCTCATCTGTAAGACAGAAATAACTCATGAGTTATTGAGAGAATCAAATGAGGCCATGAATTTTTTTCCACTTCCTTTATTTATTTATTTTTTTTAAATGAAGTAATCTCTATGCCCAATGACAGGCTTGAACTCATGACCCTGAGATCACTAGTCACATGCTCTACCAACTGAGCCAGCCAGTTACTTACTGTTTTGTTTGTTTCTTTGTTTGTTTTTAAAGATTTTAGGGGTGCCTGGGTGTTTCAGTCCATTAAATGTCTGCCCTTGGCTCAGGTCATGATCCCAGGGTCCTGGGATGGAAGCCCACCTCAGGCTCCCTGCTTAGTGGGGAGTCTGCTTCTCCCTCTCCCTCTGCCCCTCCTTCCTGCTTGTGTTCACTACCTCTCTCTCTCTCTTTCTCTGTCAAATACATAAATAAAATCTTCTAAAAAATTGTATTTATTCATTTGAGAGAGAGAGCATGAGTGGGCGGGGGTTGCACAGTGGGAGAAGCAGGATTCTGGCTGAGCAGGAAGCCCGACACGCATGGGGCTTGATCTCAGGACCCTGAGAACATGACCTGAGCTGAAGGAAGCCACTTAACCGACTGAACCACCAGGTGTTCCCCCACCACTTACTTTTAAACAAACAAATTTTTAGAATAGTTTACAATTTTACAAGAAAATTGTGAGTATAGTACACAGTTCCCATATACTCCATCCCCCCTTTTCCCCTACTATTATCATTTTATATGAGGATTCTTATCAAATAATGAACTAATACTGACACATACTATGAACTGAAGTCTATACATGATTCAGATTTTCTTAGACTTCTAATGTCCTCCTATTCCAGGAGACCACCCAGTCTCATGTTACATTAGGTCCTCATGTGTCCTTAGGCTCTTCTTGGCTGCCTAAGATTTTCCTTGTTTTTTTGGTGACCTTCCCAGTTTTGAGGCATACTGATCAAAGTATTTTGTAAGGCCCCTATTGGGATTTGTAGAAGCCATGTTGATGCTAATGATGGAATAAGAAATGGCACTCTGCCACTGTGGTTGTCCTCCCCAAAACTGATAATCCCAGCCAAGAAGGTCATGGATATTTTAAATTAAATGTATGATAGATTAATACATTCAACACAGTTCAAAATTCAAATAGCACACAGAGAGACACAGTCAGAAGTCCCCCTCATGTCCCTTTCCACTTCTGGCTGGCTGGGCTCTCCCCCACACACCCAGGCTGCCAGCCACCTAGGTTGGTTTCTAGATCCTTACAGCATTTGGGCACATATAAACCCTTACATCCCTCCCACACAGGTACGCCTCTTCCACAAAAGGTGGCAAGCTGTATTTGCTATTCTGCATTTGGCTTTTTTGCAAGAACGTACCCCAAGATCTGTCCATGTCGTGCACAAAGCCATTGTTTCCCCTATCCCACATCCAGTCCGCTGGACAACTGGCCATCATTTACTGCGACAGCCTTTGGCTCACGGACATCTGAGTCACTAGACCTTTTGCTACCGTAAAACTGTTACAGAAGGAAAATGAAGACTACTGAGCATGGTTCATTTCACATCATCTGCAGGTGTATCTCTAGGGGAAACACAGGACCCCTCCTGACCCACTGCTTTGTCTTCCAGGGTTTTATTACCTTCGGCCAACCGCAGTCTAACCGCAGATGATCCTCCTTTGGACTGACCATCACAAGGTCAACAGTAGCCTAACACAATGTTAGAATGCCTGCCTTCTTCCCCTCCCTTCATCTTAACACATAGACATCTTATCATTCACATGGTCACAAGAAGAAGGATGAATACCAAGCAAGGAGATGTTCTGAGAGAGAGCCCACGTTCACTTAGCCCTTATTACAGTATATCACTGGAACTGCTGCATCTCACTACTAGCCACTGTTGTTACTCTCGCACTATGCCTAGTTTATAAATTAAACTTGATCCTGGGGTGAGTGTGCATAGGAAAAACCCAGTCTACATAGGTTTGGCACTAGGGTTTTAGGCATCTGCTGGGGGTCTTCGAACGTGTCTCGAGCAGATAAGGGGGTAACTGCTATATGTCAATGCCAGGTCACTGGGTCAAAGGGCTTACCTGGATGGAGAAGGCCAGCAAACCCTCCCAAAGGGCTGTAAACACTTGCATTCTCTCAGTGGTGTGTGTTTCTTCATGGCTCTAGCTACCACAAAGTACATCATCATCTTGCAAGTTAGACAATTTTAAGAGGGGCAAGTGTCATCTTTGCCTTTTTATGACTGAGTAGATCATCTGTTTAAGTACCATTTGAGATTCCTTTTTCCAGAACTATCTTCCTCTTGAAGAGCTGTGCGCCATACACCTATCAGCTGTCCCCTTAGCCATGGGCCAGCACCTGTGGGTGCTACCCAGACACACACTGCCAGGGCTCCAGCCACAACAAGGAAGCCAGCAGCCTGAAGAGGCAAGCAGGACGCATGTCAGGGTAAGAACGACGACTCGGCTGTGGCTCGGGCCTGGAGGGAAGGTGAGACTCAGCCGAGACCTCCAAGTACTATGTGTCACTTGCAGGGGCATGCAGGAAGGAAAGGTTCTCAGCAGGAAGAAGCCTCCCATGGGGGAGACTGCAGGAGACCTGAAGAACCTGTGAGGTCTGTTTAGAGGACAAGTGGGACCAAAGGCAGCATGGATGCCCACCCAGCCATACAACTAGCTCTTACAGTGTAAAGTGGAGGGGAACGTCCTAACCTCGTTTTCTTTCTTTACATTCTGCAGGCCTCTCAATGGGACTCCTGTTTTTAGACCACTGAGCTCAGCAGCTTAAAGCCTTGATCAGCTGAAGAACCCTAAGAAAATGTACTTCCCAGTCCTGAGTGGAGTCTGGGATGTACACTTGGAAAGGGGTCCCCGCTGGGTGATTCTCAGGGCATCTCTGATAAAGGACCACCCCCGGGCTCCAAGGTGGTCAACAAAGCCAAGGCACCCCTGAAAAGCAGGGTTTCAGAAACTCAAGTTGGGCAGGAAGGTGAAGTTTCAATAAACAGGAGTGACCTTTCCTCAAGTTTCGTTCAAGAGAGAAAACCACAGATACCAGAGAAACACCCACTTTGGAAATCTCTCTCATATGCATAAATCTGCTCCAGGCGTTAAGACTGTGGATGGGGAAACGAACATTCTGTTCTGTAAATATCTCAGGTCGACTAAGAATTCTCCCCAAGACCAGAGATACCCTGGGCAGCTCATCTGCATATCTGATGAATTATTCATGTTCCTGCCAGCTTCTGGAGTGCACTGGGTCATATCACTTGCATAACCTCATCTGGTGGGTAGAAATGGCAGTGTTGAGTCAGCTATATGTATATAGGCTTAGGGTCAAGGGCTGGTGCTCTTAAATTTCTAGACTTCAGGGAGATATTTGTCCATCCATTCCTCTCCCCCTCAGCACACACCTGGCTCAAGGTTCTCAAGTGCTTTGAAACCTCCTCCTCCCTTTCCTCATCTTCACCATCTCCCCTCCAATCCAGCCAGTGCAACAAAGACACAATCTTAGTATTCTGGAGGACTACCAGCCCAAAAGCCCTGTGGGGGGGGGTTCTTCTTCTCCTTGGGGACCCCAAACCGCTCCTCGCTCAGGCTATGAGCACATCAGCAAGCCAGCCTAGCCCGCCGTCTCCACGCTTAGAGTCCACCAGCCCTCTCCCTCCGACCGTCAGCTCTTCAGAAAGGAACCATATCAGGATCCACAATGAAGTGCCTTTGCTTCAGCCTCCAGTGCCCCCTCCCTCACAACACACACTGTGTGCCCTGCTCTCATTATCCCTAAAAAGGGCTCAATTCCAATTCTATCTCCTTTAAGAAAGCTTTTCCTATGCAAAGAGTTCCTAATAGGTTGCAGGCACCATCGAAGACCTGGAGGTTCATCCCTACGAAGTTCAGTCTAGCGGGTGAGACAGACGTGCTGATGCTAGTGGATGAGACAGGCTCTGTTCATGGTCAACACAGGCAGCTGTGGCAGCCTGTCCTAAATCTGGAAGTCAGGGAGGACTTCCTGGGGGAAGTGGCACCTGAGCTGCATCTTTAAGAACTGAAGAGGACTACAGGTTGCAGGAGGGCTGCGTGGCTTGTAAAACATGGGTGGGGCTGTGTTCAGAAGGCCTCATGGGCAAGAGAAAAGGGAGAAACGGGCCATGCTCACAGCACAAGCACCCAAAAGTACACTCGAGGAACGGCAGCCTCAGCTCTCCTGAGGGCTTCACACTTACTGTTTCAGATGCTTCATGAGGCTGCAGCAGGACCGCCCTCCCCAGCAGCTTTCTCACGCACAAGGGCACCCACTTCAGCGAACCGATGCAAATAGAGCCTTTAATAGTGCAGAAACACTGAATAATTCAGCAGCCAGGAGGCTCCCAAAGGAACTGTGAGGCATATCAAGAATCCTCTGCCCAGGTTTTAGCAGCTTCAGAAGGCAGAGGAGCCCTTTGAGGCCATACTTTGGAAAGGAAGGACCTTTTCTTAAGGCATCTGCACCAAGTACCACGTGAGCACATCTAGACAGCCCAAGACAACGAGGGATTCCGACTGCTTATAAAAAAGCAAGTGCCACTCACAAAGGGTTTGATTTATAAACACCTGGCCCATAACAAACCCCTTCCAATTTGACCACCTGTTCTGTCCTCACAGCCAGAGTGGTGGGCGAGGTCCCTCCTGATGCTTCTGCAGGACAAGAAGCTGGGGCTCTCACCTTTAGGGGAGAGGGCACTTCCAGGCCCAGCACAGAAGGTTTCAGAGAGAGGATTCTGGTCTGGTACTCTGGGCTGGGACACATGCTCTCTGCCATGTGAATTCTAGGAAGTCTGGAACTGGGCAGACCACCGGAGGCCACCTAGTGCAATTTCTCCTGGTACCCAGGGAAAGACCGCGGGGTTCCGTGACTCTCTAGTGACCAAGCTGGATCAAGATGTCAGTGTTCTAAGACTGATTAATTAGCTTGGGGACAAACCAGGTCTTTTCTGAGGCAAAGATATGGCTAATGCACACTAGTGCCTACGAGGCCAGCCTGGTCCTCTCTGGAAAGAGGAACAGATGACCTCCGTGGGGGCTGAGGATGGGCCTGGGAGCAGCCCTCTGTGCTCCAGAGACACAGACAGAGCGGGGCAATAACAAATGCAGTGCAGAGTCCCATCAAAGGGCAAAACAGTGTTTTAGTCTTTGTCTTAAACACCGAAAATGGATAGGGGCGTCTGGGTGGCTCAGTCGGTTGAGCATCCAACTCTTGATCTCAGCTCAGGTCTTGATCTCAGGGTCATAAGTCTGAGCCCTGCGTGGAGCCTACCTAAAAAAATAAATAAATGAATGAACCAAAATGGATAAAAGGTAATAAGAAAGACACAAAATTCCAAGAATCTAAACATAAACCACTCCACAGAAGTTTAAAGGGCATACAACTTAAAAAATAAATAATAATAAGACAAATAATGAAAAAAATGTAATAATAATAAGCCATTTAAACATAATGTAAAAATCCATTTACATGCCTTCACAAATAAACACACAGTTGTACATCTTTGGTCAGACAATAGGGTATGAAATCGTTGCATAGTGACATATGGTGTGGTGCCAAAACCTGGAATCGACATAGATTCCCACATCAGACATCTGAACTTCTATCAAATGGAGCTAGTGGTATCTGTCTCCCTTTCCAGCTGGTCAATGAGAGACAGAGAAAGCTCTAATTCTGAGTTGGAAGGGAATTTACGGAGCATGTACTATGTGCCAGGAACCCTGCCTCATTCCCAATAGTCCTTTGAGATGTATTGTCCCCATTTTACAGGATGGAGACTAAGGCCCAACCACCATTTCCAGAGCAAGCTTGGGGGAAGGAGTCCAAGCCACCAAGGGTTTCTGGTCTACTTGGTCACAGGGGAATGGGACAGAACTGGAAGCTGTTGGAGCCCTGGGCCTCTCTCTCCACTCACAATCCCACTAGACACGGGCCCTGGCCTACAGGGGTGCCCTCCCACTCCTGGGCATCCTGTGAGAACCAGCTCAGCACGGGGGACTCAGCATAGTGTGGCCTGAGATACCAGGTGAGGCCTTATGCCTGGCTGGGCTATCCCAGCCTCCTGCTACAGCAGCCTCTTCGACCACACCAGAAACCCTCTGTGTCCCTTGCTCTGCAAAGCCCAGCCATGAGAAAGTCCCCACGGCCAGGGCTGTCCCACCAAGGTGTGGCCCATGCAGTGAGCACGACCTCTGACCCTCCAGAGCCTGTCTCCCTGCATTCCACCCTATTTTAAGGCCTTCTTGAGAGCCAAACAGGATTCAGGGCTCGCCGGGGACAGTCTGTAAAAGTTTTCCACTGAAACAAAGATTACAATGCTGTAACTCAAAGCGTGACTTTACAATGGGATCTGATTATCAAGAGTTCCAGAATATCCTCTTTTGAGACTCACTGCTCCTTTCTCTTTCCTGTCGTTTATGGGCTGGCAGGGCCACAGCACGTAGACCAGGCAAATGCCTCATTTGGGGGGGTGGGGTTCCTCCCAGGGGGTGGTTCTGGGGTCCCAGCACTCATCCTAAGGGACCCCTGTCAACACCCACTGTCCTGATGACAGTAACCATGATACTAAATATATCTGATCCAACCCTCCAGGGTCTTCCCACTTCCCTCCAAATACCACCCAAAGGCCCCATGCAATGTGGACTCCTTGCCTCTCTGGCCTCATTTCCTACCCTTCCTTCATCTGCTCACTCCTCTCCAGCCACAGGACCCCCTCACTCCCTGGGTACCCTCCTTTTGTCCTTTCCCCCAACTCTAATCCAGTGTCTGCCCTTCTCCATCCAACTCTGCACCCAACAAGCATACACCTAGGGGCTCTATCAACTCCCAGATGCCCTTGGCCATCCGTTGAGTTCAGGCAAATGGGAGGCACCAGCAGGAGGTCAAAGGGTGGGCTAAGGAAAAGTTCTAGGTAGGAATTATGGGACTCCTTCGACACAGCAGGTGGTCTGCCAAGCGCGCCCCCCCCCCCCGCCTCCCTGGCTTTGGCAATACTATCCTCTCCCTGCCTTCCCAGGTTTGTGCCTCTGTCTACAGCCCTTCATTAAACCCTCCTCGGCTGAGCCATCAGGACTGTGACCTGCCCAACCACCTCATGACCAACCTGGGTGTTTCCAGGGCTCTCTGCCTGCCCTCTCTCCCCAGCTGCTCCCCTGGTTCATCTGCATTCATGTCTCTGCAAGCCTGCCCCCATAAGTCCTCTCTCTTGGCAGTATCTTTCTCTGAGCACGAATTACTTTCTAACATACCCTAACTCCTTCCCCCTCTAGATTTAAGCTCCATTCAGAGCAAGAACTTCGTCTTACTCTTACATTCCCAGTTCCTAGAGCAAGGTCACATGAATGTTTAATACTTGCCAAATGAATTTGTTAACAGACATTTATAAGGCAACACTAACTAGCTATGACCATCAGAAATCGACCAGTATTTACAGAGGGCCGACCGCACGCCAGTTTCTGCCCTAGGTGCTGGGGATCGAGATGCTGGCCAACACAATGACAGACCAGTCCCCACTCAGGAGCATCCTCCAGTTCCAGCCTACTCAGGCAGACCCTGCACTTGGAGCACGCGGGAGCCTGCATGACTTGCACAGTAGCTAGTTGTCCTGCCTGACTGCGAAGTCCCTCCTGGGGTCTGAATGCACAAAAGGGCTCCCCTAGACCTTCGGCACCAGCCAGCAGAATCCAGATATCTGCTGACCTCAGCAGGATGTGCAGGGAGCCTGGGTAGCCGTCGGATTTGAAGTGGGCGCTTGGATTCCTCTGTGTCCTGTGCTGTCTTCAAAGGATGACAAGAGCCAACAGCAAGGCTGGAGTCAGGCATGACGGCTTCACATCCCTGCTGAGCCCCTCCCCGGGTGCATGGCCTTTGGGCCAGGAACCTGCCATCTCTGAGGACCCAGTTTCCTCACCCATAAAACGGGGAGATCTGTCTTTAATTTTCCCAGGACTACCATGAAAATCCGATACCCTGCCTGTGGAAGGCCTGGCACAAAGGAAAAAGAAACAGAGCAAAAAAATGGAAGCTGTCATTACGTTTCTGAAGGGTAAATGCTGGGGTGAGTTTCCAATGCATTATTTTCAATGGCACGCATATGTGGGGTGGAGTGGGGGATCAAGTTCCAAGCTAGAAAAACATCAAATATATTTAGTCACTCCCAAGGACCTATTTCTGTAAACTTTTGGGCAGAGAGTTCACGAGTTTGAGAAACCGGCCTTTTAAGGGAAAGAGGACTTGTCCCCACTGAGAAGGACACCAACTCTGTCCAGAGGGGGCATGACAACAGATGGAAGCTGGGTAGGCATGAAGGTGATGGAATGGTGTGTGCACGTGCCTGTGGTTTTCAATAAACGCCATCACTTCGGGAAGTTAAACATTTGTCCCCATAGTGGTCCCACTATAAAAACACACAGGGAGCGCCTCACTTGACTGTGATTTCTGAGAGCGGACCAGGCTACGTCAAGCCAATGTCACAGTTGACCTCAAGGCTCCAGAGTAAGTTCAGGCTCATGCTACAGGCCCATCCATCATGGGGCCGCTGGGGGTTCTAGTCAGGAGGGTCCTCCTCGTCCTGTGGCCAGGAGGCCAGAGCAGCCACCATCCACAACCCTCTGCCTGCCCAACACACAGCTCTCAGAGCTGCCACTGAAAGCCACACACTTCTCACATTCCATCTGGGGCCATGGTCTGGCCCCATCTCAAGGAGGAGGAAAGCATCCTCGTGCATAGGAGGAGAGCAGATATTGAACAGAGATGCTGCTTATGATCGCTTTTTATTTTCTTTCTAACCCCCTCACCCAACACAGTGTCTAACAAACCATAAAAACACTCAGGAACATTCCTTAAATAAATGAACAAACCCTTCTCTGTGCTTGACTTTCAGAGCCTATTTATAACACCTGCAAGAGAAGCAGGCCCATCCCTGGTCTATGAACCAAGCAGTCCTGCTGGTCCTGGAGTCTCACTGCCTGGGTTCAAATCTCAGCTCTGCCTTTTATTACTTGGGTGACCTTGGGCCAAGTTGGTCAACCTCTCTGTGCCTCAACTTCTTCGTCTGTAAAATGGGAATAGTGCTAACAGCATTTGAAATACTGAACTGTTACGAAGATGAAATCAGTTAGTTGGCAGAAAGTACCCAGAATAGTGCCTGGTAGGTAATAAGGGCTTATTAACAGAAGCTGTTATTATTACTAGGCTCAGAGTCAGACCTTGTTTTTGCCTCCCTATCGTGTGACCTATGTGACTTTAATTCCTCAACACTCTTCCAAATGACACATCTTCAAGCTACATGTGCCCAACACTTGCTGAGCACAGACCACAGAGCTGGCATCTGTCCACCGCTCCCCAAGACAACTGCTTCACAGAGGACCACCATTACTCTACATGCAAACTGTGACAATATATATAATTATATATGTGCCGGATGCACACAAACAGCCACACCCCTTTCGAATTACATCTGATATCCACAACTCCAGCCAAAATAGCAGATTAAGTCAAGGAAGCAGTACGTGGACTGGTCACATGTGGCACCCCTGAGGTTATGAATGTGGGGACAGTTTGAATTCCGACTCTGGGCAAGCAGCACCCCCCAAAAGGCATCCCTCATGTGTAAAGGAGGGGTACCCGCCCTCCGCCCCAGCCTCTGCAGGATCACTCAGTAACAGCCTGAGGAAAGTTAAAGGAATGATTCAGCCCACACGTGGGAGGGGCTCAATCAATATGAACTCTCTATTCCTCTTTAATAAAACACAACAATTAACATAGAAAACCCAAGGAAACGATACAGAAATAACGTGCATTAAAGTTAACCATAGCCTCCTAAAAACAATACATCAGAGGAACTTTCCAAAAGTCTGTTTTCCAACAATGGTTCATGAAGCCATCTGGAAGTTTTGAAGCGTCCCCTTAACTTCCGGTATTCAAACTAACACAGGCTTCATGGACTGAGTGTCAGTGGCAGCAGCGGAGGTCCGCCCGAACCTTTTCCTATTCTCTCAAGCTGGAGGTGTTGCTGGAAGCCCCACAGTCCTTCACCAGCAAGGGTTGGGCCCCCAGCCTCGGCTCTCCCACCTGCTGGTCCCAACCAGAGCCCAGTGCCCGTCTTCAGCGTCTGTTCATCCATGGCCCTCCTGCGGGCACCAGAGGGCCACCCCGGAGAGGGAAGCGTTTGTCAGCTGTGAAACAGAACAAGACCCCAAAGAGCTCTAGCCAAAAACTCACCTCAGGAGGCCTGGCTTCTGGCCCACGCACTACAGTCCACACTCTTCGGTGCGAAACAGGCTGGGGAAGACCCCCTAACTGGAACCCCCCATGACCCCGGGCCATCCAGCTGGAGGTTTGTGAAAGGAAGCGAGTGAGGGGATGTGCCCAGCACAGCCTCCCTCAGTGTTGTATAGGAGTTCAGCACACAGACGTGGGTCCCGGGTTCGAATGCAAACTCCCCGCTTATCCCGTGTGGTCTCCCAGCCTCTCTGGGTTAAGAAGAGGACACTCCTCCATAAGACGGAGACAGTGCACATAGAGCAAGAGCTGCAGAAGCTATTATTTCATTATCAGCACGTAGCATTGTGACCGTCATGGCCAGCCTCTGGGACTCGGGAGCTCTGCTTTCTTCCACAGTGAAGTCACTGCCAACTCCGGCTGCGGGGCTCAGCCTTGCTCCGGCCCTCGGCAGGCTGCCCTCATTCACTTTTTATTCATTCAAGAATATTAGTCACCCACAACGCATCAGACAACACAGAGAACAAGGAGGACAAAGTCGCAGACAAAGTCCCATTTTTTAGTACAGCCATACCAAAACCAGAGTGAGGCAGGGGTTGGGGGACAGGGCAGCTGGGTGGGTGATGGACATGGGGAGGGTGTGTGTTGTGGTGAGCACTGGGTGTTGTGTGAGACTGATGAATCACAGACCTGCACCAAATAATACATTATATATTAATTTAAAATAATTATGATATAAATAAAAACAACAAATGTATTTATTTCTATTTTTAAAAGGTGAAATACATCAAATAATACATTATATGTTAACTTAAAATAATTATGATATAAACAAAAAGAATCAATGTATTTATTTCTATTTTAAAAGAAAAGAAGTGAAATACATCAAAAAAAATTTTTTTCCAGGCTGTGATTGATGCCACAGCAGAAGTCAGCAGCACTCAGTGACTGAGAATGACGAAGGTTGGGGAACAGGCCTATTAGAAGGGATGGTCTGAGGAGGTGGCCAAGATCGGGATGAACAGAAGCCAGCCTTTCAAAGAGCTGGGGGAGGAATGTTCCAGAACAAGTGACCAGCAAGCACACAAAGGTCCTGTGGCAGAGTAGGGTGAACGGGAACTAACAAATGCCAGGGTACTGGGTGGGAGAGCACCCAGAAGAGGTTAGACGGGGGTGCCTGGGTGGCTCAATGGATTAGACCTCTGCTTTTCGCTCAGGTCATGATCTCAGGGTTCTGGGATCGAGTCCCACATCGGGCTCTCTGCTCAGTGGAGAGCCTGCTCCCCTTCTCTCTGCCTGCTTCTCTGCCTACTTGTGATCTCTGTCAAACAAATAAAGTATTTAAAAAAAAAAAAGAGGCTAGAAGACAGGCAGGGTCCCATAAGAACAGGGATTGGACTGGGGAGCCTGGGAAGGGCTTCCATTGGCCACATGGCCAGGCTCTGCTGGCTCCCAGGGAAGGGACCATGGTAGAAGCAGGGGCCCAGGCAGGCAGCTACTGCATATGGGCCGTGAAAGGTAAGGGAGGCATGGATGGGGACAGTGGCATCAGAAGCAGAGAGGACAGGACTTTGAAGGTACTGGACTAAATTGTGGTCCTCCGAATGAGATAGACTTCCTTCAACCTTGGTACCACCATGAGCTTGTTAGAGACTCAATTCTAGACCCCCGGTTGTGGGGCTCAGCTGTCTGGAGTTCAACAAGCCTGCCATGCGGTTCTGAAGGCCACCGCCATCAGAGAAGCAGTGGGCGAGATGACTGATAGTATCAGTGGACACACCGATGTGTCCCCCAGGGACTGTCTTCATATCCATCCAGGGCCCGGTGGACTCTAACCCTTCCTGCCGTGTGTGATCCTAGACCCATAGGTGGTTTCTAGAAAATACCCTGTCTGTGGCATTGCTGTCCAGTTGCCCCAGCTGGGGCAGCCCAGGCCAAGCTAGAGACGGTAAGAGGGGCCTAGGTCCAGCTGGCACTATTGGGTCAGTGGGGCTGGGAGCAGGAAGCAGGATGGGGAGAGGTTCACACTCCCCTGGGGCCACTGTCATTGCACAGCATTCCAGTCTCAGGACAAGAATGCAGGCAATCCCTCTGCGTCCTGGGGCAGGATTGTCCTAAAGCAGAGAGGATTATGGAATGCCTGCTAATTGACCAAAACTGTGGAATCTGACCCAAATCCCTCAACCACCCCTGCAGTCCTGGCCAGCAGTATTCCCCTAGGCGCAGTAGGGCCCAGGGGATTAGGTGCGACTATGAGGCCGCAGAGCCAGGACTCACACACAGAGGTCATAGAAACAATTCATTTCACAGGCCTTGGGGTCAGGCTTGCTCTCACAGACTCTAAAGCATTCTCCCTTCTCCTCATCCCTCTCAACCCAAGTGACACTCATCAACCAAGGTGACACAGCAAGGCAGAGACCAAAGCCCAAAGAGGCAAGAGAACAAACATGGGGTCAGAATCCAGAATGCACCCCCTTCTGTCCGCGTACTGGGGCCACCACCTGCCCAGGAGACCAGTGCTCTCAGTGGAATGAAGCAAGTGGCCTCTCCAGCTCCTCAGCCACCCCCCAGCTAGCCAGCTGCTTGACCCCGTCCTGCGTCCTCTCCACCCTCCAGTCCAGCCACCCCCCTCACTCGCGTCTGCCATCTGGCCTTCCTTCTGTTCCTCAAGTAACCAGGCTTGCTCCCATCTTGAGAAGTATCTATCCATACCTCCGTTAGGTGACAGTCATAAAAATAGCAGGTGCTGTCATCCATCTGGGATGTTATCTTCAATAGCATGCTAGGCATGTCTACTGGGTTCAATAATGTGTCCCAGAGATTCATGTGTCCCCAGAACCTGAGAACATGATCTTATTATTTGGAAATTGGGGGTCTTCTGCAGAGTGATTTGTTAAGATGAGGTCACCCTGGGTTGGGGTGGGCCCCAGCTCTAGTGACTGGTGTCCTTATAGAAGGAGGCATGCACACAGAGACACACTCAAGGAGCAGACCATGGGACGATGAAAGCAGGAGCTGGAATCTTGGTACAGAAAGGCAAGGAATGCCGAGCATTTCCAGCACCCACCGGACGAGACGCTAGAGAGGGGTGAGGAAAGGTTCTTCCACAGAGCCTTTCGAGAGAGCATGGCCCTAATGGCACCTTGATTTTGGACTTCTAGCCTCCAAAACCTTGAGAGAATAAATATCTGCTGTTGCAAACGACCTCGTTTGTGGTCACCAGTCACAGCAGCCCTAGCAGACCAAGGCAACACTGCACAAGTACTCTCTACAGCCTGTGCCCCGACCCTGCCAAGATGGAATTCCGGTTCTCGCTCTACAGGTGGGATCAGAGATGACCCATGCTGGAGTTCACATGCTGATGAGTGGCAGAGCTGAGATCCAAACTTAGACTCTAGAAATAGGTTCTTCACACCAAGCTGGGCAGCCACTCTCTTCTGGCAACACAGGTTCCCCCCACCCAATAAAGGAGCCTTGGAAGCAACACCTCGAGGCCTGCTCCTTTAAAGCCCTTCACAGCTGTTCTATCCGCGAGGGTTTCTGGGAAGCTCTGCTTAGCATCGAGAGAGGAACTGCCTCTGAAATTCTTCTAAGAGCAAGCTCGAAGGCGGATGGAGTCTTATTACCTCCACAGCTACAACATAAATTTTTCTTGCGGGGACCACCCCATCTCTCTATATATTTAAAAGGTTTTCATTATATGCAATAATTATTTTTTTTGCTCATCACAGAGTCCTTTGTAGTCCCTGACCTGAATCATTATTATTATACTTGGCTCTGATGCTAACAAGCTTACCTTCTGAACAGGCATTCTGGGCAAAAGATCCAAAAATCTTTAACTGGTTGAGGCTTGGAACGGCATCTGGCATGTAATTATTTTTAACAGGAAAAAATAGCCCATCTTGTCAGCTTTCCATTTCCAGCAAAGACAAATTGGCCACAAGCACATACATAAAAGGGTGAGTTTGGTAGAACATACATCATCCGTTCGTTAATTCACTGAGCTTAATCAAGATGAATGCAGTCATTCACTCTCTACGGATGGACTGTCCTTCATGTCCCTCTCTGCCCACGTTGAAAGGGAAACTTGGCCTATCTTGGCTCCCAAAGCCAACGAGCAGAGATTTCCCGCAAGTTTTCTAAAGCTTCAATGAAAACAGGGCTTGTTTGCTTTATCATTTAAATTTCAAAATACATCACTGGCCAAGGAAAAATACAAACACCGGAGGGCTGGCGCTGCCAGTGCTGAAGAGAGGAGAAGCCACCAGAGGAGAATCAAAGCCCCACACTGTGGGGCCGCTGACGCCACTTACTATTATCGTTACGGTTGTTATTGTTGCTGTTACCGGGGATAAGGACTCACCTCCCCAGAACCTCACAGTCTCTCCCTCAGGAACGGCACAGCTGCCCTGTGCCTCAGTTTCCTTCATCTGTACAAGAAACTCGACACAGGAAAATGCCTTGGGCCTGAGTTCTACTTTGCGAATAAAGAGGGGAGGAAGTTGGCGCAGCTCTGCTGAAATGCGCCTGGGCGTTAATGGCCAGAAAGCACTGGCCCTTCTTACCAGCCGTCAGGCTAATGCAGGGCCCCGTCCAAGCAGCGACAAGGTTCGCCACCCCCTGCCCACCCCCTGCCCAGCCCCTGACCGTGGGATCAATATGGCTATTTTCGTGTTGAATGGGTAAACAAAAATGGGCCTATAAACACTTCTAGATGTCCTAAATTGGTCACTGCGTGGGGGGGGGGAACCGCTCACCAATGAACGGAGACCTCCAGAGGGCGGGGGGGGCTAACTCAAGGCTAATAATCTGGCTCCCCAGCCCTGGCAGTGGCCCTGGGAGAAACCGGGGTGGGGGGGTGCTTCAGGCCAGCATGAAGATCAAAAGTGTTTGAGATGGAGAAAGATAGGGGTTTCAGGCCTTCTGCTCCTGCTCCCCACCCCCTCCTCCCCCCATCCCCCACCATCCAAGGCTGCAGAGCAAGACGCTCATTCAGGACTCAACTCAAATGACCCCTGAGATGCGGGGTCTGGGGCAGGGCAGGAAATCCAGACTTCATGCCAGAAAAAAAGGGGGAAAGACATTTTTCCAGGGAGCTGCCAACTCCGTGCATGGGGCCTGGGGGAGCAGCTCAAGCCTGCCCTACAAGCAAGGCAGCCCTGAAATTCTTGGAACAAGGCTTGGTTCAAAGGAGGGTAGGGAACAGGCTGCACAGACTTCCTTCTGCACTGGGAGGTACCTGTGCCGGGAGGAGGTTGGGTGGGAGGAGGCCAAGGCCTCCAGCATCAGGCCTGCTCAGTCTGGCCCAGGGCTCCCCCACACAGTGCATCCCAGAGGGTGGCACACAGGGACACAGGAGTGGTCAGCTGTCTGGGGACCAGGGGTGTTTAAGACTCCAGACTCGGCTTGGCAGACTCTGGAAGGCAGGGAAGAAGGCCAGCAAGGGGAAAGCAGACAGTTGGTGGGACTAGAAGAAAGCTTTCCAGTCTGGGATTTGGGTACATGGGTTCAGATGGACAGCTACGAAACTAACAGATTTCTGAATCCTCCTAAGAGCTTGTTATGATTGCATCAGGAAGCAAGCGGGATAGCATTCAAAGATTTTTTACCACCTGGCAGACTTTTTTTTTTTTAAGATTTTATTTATTTGACACAGAGAGAGAGAGAGGGAGCACAAGCAGGGGGAGTGGGAGAGGGAGAAGCAGGATCCCCACTGAGCAGGGAACCCAACATGGGGCTCGATTCCAGGACCCCGGGATCGTGACCTGAGCCAAAGGTAGACACTTAATAACTGAGCCACCCGGGTGCCCCTACCTGGTGGATTTTTAAGAACTTGATTTTTATTGATTGAAGAATGAATACGTGCACTTGGTAAATCTTTTCCACAGAATGGAAAGAGTCTTAGAATCAATGCTAAGCTTCCCTGAGACCTCAGAAGGCCCATTGGCCTCCTCTGCCACAGCCGCTAGTCTCAACTTCTTTGCTCGTCCTTCCAGATCTAGTCTGTGCACACATGCTTTTGTGTGTGTTCTTCCTTTTCCAAGCAAATGGAAACAGCGAGAAAATTCCAAAAGAGCGACTCACCATCTGGAGCCTGATTTTGTCATCTGTCAAATGACAAGCTTGGATGGGTCCCTTCTGACTCCGAAGAGTCCGAAGTATGTACCTACCTGCCAAAAGCCAGAGGCAACCAGCTTGAGAAGCTATCCTGCACGTTGGGTTGACTTAACTCTAGGGACCTGTTGGGGCTGCCAGAGCATTCCAGAACTAACAGCTGACCTTTCCTGAGCAGTCCCCGGGACCAGGTTCCGGGCCAAGCAAGTCACAGGCACATACTCATCCAACCTTCCCAAACACCTTAGGAGGAGAGGACTGGTATTATTATTCCCATTTTGTAGGAAAGGAAATCAAGGTCCAAGAAGCAAAACAAGTTGACCAAGGTCACGTAGCTGGTAAGTGGGAGGTAACTAAGACCTAAACGCATTTCTCTCGTGTTCATCATTTTGGATGACACAACATAACAGGGAAGAGCTGCACATCCTGTGACACAGACATTTATCCCCAGTGTGCTATTTAAGTGAAACCCCAAATCATCTTAAGAAACAGTGACAAGGGCGCCTGGGTGGCTCAGTTGGTTAAGCGACTGCCTTCAGCCCAGGTCATGATCCTGGAGTCCCGGGATCGAGTCCCGCATCAGGCTCCCAGCTCCACGGGGAGTCTGCTTCTCCCTCTGACCTTCTTCTCGCTCATGCTCTCTCTCACTGTCTCTCTCTTCTCTCAAATAAATAAATAAAATGTTTCTTAAAAAAAAAAAAAAGAAAGAAAAAAAGAAACAGTGACAAACACCAAAGAACTATCCCTTCACCTCAACGAGACCCATGTCAACCTGGCCTCAGAAACCCAACTTCACACGAAAGCAACTCCATGCAGGGCAAACGTGTAACATCAGCTTGCGGCTGCAATCCAGCCAAACCAAATGGGAAAGACACTTAACTATCAAGAGCCTTAAAACATCTAGAACCTCTGACTTGGTCATTCTAGACCCAGAAATCAACCTTAAGGAAATCTGAAAGATGGAAATAGGTTTATCTGCACACATGCACGTGCATACAGACTCATCTCAGCATGAATTACGAGAGATGAACACAAAAAATATTCTTTTATTTTTTTTAATTTTTTTAAAGATTTTATTTATTTGACAGAGATCACAAGTAGGCAGAGAAACAGGGAGAGAGAGAGAAAGGAGGAAGCAGGCTCCCTGCTGAGCAGAGAGCCTGATGTGGGGCTCGATCCCAGGACCCTAGGATCATGTCCTGAGCCGAAGACAGAGGCTTTAACCCACTGAGCCACCCAGGTGCCCCCCAAAAATATTCTTAATACTCAAAAATACAGATAAAATTTGGAAAATGACAAACTATCATTACGATGGGATAGGACAACATTATGTTGCATTAAAAGTCATGCTTAAAAGCCCGCTTTTAACTCCACTTAGAAATACTTCTATTACAGTAAGAGAAAAATCCAATAAGATTGTTGACATTAGATGATCTCAAATTTAAAGGAAATAAGCAAAGAAAAGAGAAAGGAAATCCAGAGAAATACATTAATGCTATTTTCTTCTTTACGCTCTTAACATTTCCCAAGTTGTCCATGGAGTTAATAACAATAAGCATTGACAGAAATGATAACCCAGGTTCCTGGATCAATGAGCAACAGGTATATGAGATCAAGAAGAATTTAGTTTGTTTTCAGATTATGCTTCCAACAAGCTAGGATTTAGAAAGCGATTGATGGAGTGATCCATTAAAAAGTGGTTCAGTCCCAGAAGAAGCATGGAAAGCAGACGTGGGAAGCCCCAGGAACAGTCTACACCACAGCAGGTCCACTGGGGAGCAGGGGCGAGGAGGGGGGCAGGTGAGTAACCTGAGAAATAGGGTGGGAAGGCCTTGATGGAGCTGAGAGTTCAAAAAGCAGCTCCTCTCAGGATAAAAGTCAGATAGTTCAAGGAGGGAAGAGGCGACCAGAAATCCCAGAACAGAGAACCATCCAGAAAGGACACATGATCAACACCCGTAGCTCCAGTGTGTAGGGAAGACCATTTAGAGGCATAATCTTATAAACACTGTTTACCAATGTTTCAACTTCTAGAATTAATCCTGCCAATAAAGCACAGAAGTCTTAATTATGGATGTGGGAGAGAATATGAACGTTACCAGCCTTGCCAACATGAAAATATAGATGCCAGAAAGAGGGAGGTGGAAGAGGAAGGGTAGGCATGCGGATATCTCAGGCTCAGCAAATGTGAGTCACAGGATACCAGGGAGACCTTCGAAGGGGGTGGGGAAGGGGGGGTGGAGAGGGGCACCTAAGCCTATTATTTAGAGATAAATTCACTTAGGAACAGGACTGAGGGCAGGCAAGAAGAGGACAGGGAGACGGAGGATTTCCGCCCCTTTCCACACCAGCCTTTCCCACTTGATTTTAAATATTTGCATGTATTATTCGATTGAAAACCCAATTCTTTGGGTGCCTGGGTGGCTCAGTTGGTGAAGCCTCTGCCTTCTGCTCAAGTCATGATCTCAGGGTCCTGGAATCCAGCCCTGCATCTGCGCTCCCTGCTCACCGGGGAGTCTGCTTCTCCCTCGCCCTCTGCCCCTCCCCCCCACTCATGGGCACGTGCTCTCTCAAATAAATATAATCTAAAAAAAAAATAGCACAGATTCTTTTAAAAAGGTGTATGACTCTGAATTCAAACACACTAGGGCTCTCATCCCTCTTTCTTATTTGCATATGTTCAAGAGCTCTGCATCTGTAGGAAGTAGGAAGCAGCCATCTGTGGGACAGGCCAGTAGCCTGGGATCAAGCTTCCCCCAACAACACAGCACAATAATGCAAATCGCCAGCAAGCTGAAGCCACTTTTCAGTGCACACCATACCAAACATCTTGCACTTGCAGATACTCTGGGAAGGGGTGACATAAGTGGGATCATAGCACACATGCCACTTGGACCATAAAGACTTTTAACTTTAACAAAAAGGTACACCACATGGACTTTTGAAATGGTGTGCTTCCTTCTCTTGATCTCCCTGTGCAGGCTCCATGCCCTCTGTTCAACACTACCTCCTCTGAGCACCTGGAGTGATCTGATGCCCAAGTCCAATCATATCGCCCTCCGGCCCCAGATTCTTCCTTGACTTTCCCTGGAGAATCTCTGGGAGCTGGCCTCTTTTCTACTGGGTTCCGTTCCACAATGGCCTGCTGAGGTCTGCCCCTGCAAACAGCTCATGTGGCCCCCGTACAGAGCCAGCTCCCACCCATCTGAGCCCAGCAGGTGCTGCTCCAACTGCCTGCAATGCCCTCCATCCCTTCTGCCCAGGAAGCCTGGAATCTCTGCTTCAAAGATTCAGCCCAGCTAAGTCCTGTCTCCATGGGCATGTCAAGCCCGGATGGACTTATGCCCTCTACTCATCACTACATTTATATGCATTCTGCTCTTTTCCCTTTCTGGTTTCCCAGTGACTGGCTGTTCCATCTCTGTGTCTCCAGGTCCTAAACCACAGCAGCCACTACAATAATAATTACAACAACCAAGACACACTGAGATCCTAGAACAGGTTGGGTTCTAAGCACTTTGTAGGCATTATTTCCTTTAATCCTTCCAACAACCCTATGAATGTAGGCACTGTTACAATTTTCATTTTCCAGACAGAACAACTGTAGTTCAGAGAGTCCAACAACCTTGGGTCCGAAGAGCTAACATCTGCACAGACTCTGGCTTCTACCCGACAGTGCTTCCTATAGTTCTTATGGTGAGTACTATGAAAGGTGTAAGCCTGATGATTCACAGACCTGTACCCCTGGGACAAATAATATATTATACATAAATAAATAAATAAAAGTGCCCCCAGCTGAAAGCTTCAGAAACTGAGGGTCAGAGAGGTCACCTGCTCAGCCTGGAGTCACACAGCCAGTGTGAACCAGAACTCAGGCCTCCTGGTTGCAAATCCAGGTCACTTGTCTTCACTTACAACTTGCTAAATGCTTCACCCAGGCCACGCTAGCAAATGGGTGCCTCTGTCCCTAGAGGGAAATACGACACCTCCCCTGGGGTTGGAAGCAAGTTACTGAAATGTTTGCATCAATCTTTAAAGAGATCGATCGGATCATGCACCCACTCTGCTTCCTGGGCAAAGAACATCTGGAAGCTTAAAACACTCAACAGCTGGGAGATATCCTTAAAAAGCACCATTTATTACTCCCACATTGAAAGCCACACTGTCAGTTTGGGGGGAAGGGGAGCAACTTGGCAGCTATCAGTTTCTTGCCTGTGCGCCCTGAGCCCCATGAGCTACTGGAACAAACGGAAGGAGCCTGCCACCAATCCACCCTTACTGATTAAGTCCCAGCATGAGTCAGGTCCACAGGACCTGTGGGTGATGGGATGCGAACTTGCATTTATTGTTTACATTCATTCATTCCCCAAGCAGGCTGAACTGCGGGCATAGGGCAAATTCCGAGGGAGCAACCACACCACAAACATCTCTTCAAAAGGCAAAAAGTTCTAAGCCTCAAATGTTCAGCCCTACCCCTCGGTCCATACTCCATCTACTGACATTCCAGAAGGACGAAAGAATGTGGATGAGCCTTGGAGCTGCCAGATGGGAGAGATGATCTGTGGTACAAGGGACAAAGGGACATTTGTGTTCAGATCCTACCCCCCCACACCCCGCCACTTCAGCAAAGCGGGGGCCTCCCCTGGACTGCCCTGTGCTCCTGAGGGCTGGGCAGAGAGTGCCATTAATAAACTTCTCCCAAACACCCCTAAATTCTTCCACGTTGCACATATCAACCATCAGCCTGGAACCCTTGAGGCAGATATAACCTCAAGGCAGGAAAGCATACCAGTGAAGACACAAAGATCCTAAAATTAGGCTGCCTGGTTTCAAATCTTAGCTCTGTCCCTACTACTTATTCACAGTTACTTGAAAAGTTACTTACCCCTCTGCCTCGGTTTTCCTATCGGTAAAACGGGGAAATTAAGACCAACCACACAAACTACACATACAAAGGCAGAGCGCTCAGGTCGGAAGCTGGTATACAGTCAGAGCTGTTTATATGCACGCTAACATGAGTCCACAGTGGAAGAAATCAAGGCCCAAAGGAGGGTAGCAATTCATGTCATTTTTCAGAGACAGGGGCTTAGGCATGGATCCCAAGTCTCCAAAACTAGGAATTTAAAAAAATGAAACAACACTTATAAATGTTTTTCAAAACAGGAAGCACTCAACACCCTCACTCATTCATCACGTGTTTACTGACCACCTGTTGTTCCAGCAGATTTGGGGCTCATAGGCTGGCTGGATAATAATCACCAGCACTTACTGAGCACCAACTACATGCTGGCTCTGGGGGAAGCTCCCAGTGCACAGAATCGCCTTCAATCTTCGCAACAAAGTACCTGGTAGATACTATTGACTTTCCACTTTTACAGAAGAGGAAGCACACTCAAAAGGGTGACTTCTCCCAGGAGATTTGAGACTTCCCAAGGCAGAGGCAGGACCCAAACCTACACTGTGTGAACAAGAAGTCCTCCCTCTTACCCATTACGCTTCAGACGCTTTTCCATGCTCCTAATGCGTGGGAATGACTTTCTGACGGCTTTTGGTGGTCTCTGCCAACGAAGAACAGAACAATGCAAAATGCTAGACAGAGCCCCAGGTCATTAAACACCCAGGCTCTGGGCTCTCAGACCCTAAATGAATGAATAAATCTTGCTGATGAACCAGGTCCTTCTGCCAGAAGAGAGATCTGCGTACCCTCCTCCCCCAGTTTGGGTCTGAAGGCTGGAACATGAGGCAGGGAGGAACACAGAAATTACAGGGCTATTTATTTGTGGGGCAGGCATCCAGGGTGGGGTGGGGCCTCTTGGGAGCCCTTTCTATTAGACCACAACCAGTGTATCTGTTTCTGGAGGGCTTACCCTGGCTGGGGGTATGTAAGTCCCGGGCAATCAGAAACACAGTTTCACCAGAGCAGGCGCCCTGCCTTCCTACATTCCAAGCAGAAAAGCACTAGGAAGTCTGGACAGGAAGAGGGGAAACCTACCTGGGCAGGTCAAGATCATCAGGCAGAGCACAATGGTCCAGCAGGACTGTGGACCTGCCTGGAATCCTGGGCCCACAATGAAAGAAAATACACTGAACAAGGGCTGTTTCCAGAATGCCAATCCCACTGCTCCCACCTTGTCTGAGCTACGGCCCATCTCCTGGGCTTCAGTTTCGATCTCAGCATCAGCCTGGGGCAGGTATAAGTGATCTTTAGACACCAACCAGGATGAACACCAGCAGGACGGAGCCCTTGCTCAGCATTTATTATCACTCTGGTCCAGAGTTAATCCTGCACGATCTGATCCAGACTTTTACCCTTGGTTCACAGTGGAGGAAACTGAGGTAGGGAAAAGTTAAGGTCACTGCACAATGAACTAAGTCACAGAAGGAGGCAAAGGCAGGAGGGAAGCAGTGGCCATCCAATGTCACGGACTAAGCTCTTCACCACCACGTCAAAAATATTTTCTTTTAGATGATCAGTGAAGGTGAAATACTTGGCCAAAGAAGCTCCTTCCAATTTTGAGAGTGTAGGATCCCGGGGCAGTCCCAAAGCAACATGGGGTGCCAGCACTCCAGACATAAACCCTGCCCCATGGGACCTGTGTGAACAGGCAAACAAGACGCGCCCAGGCACCTTGGTGGCTCAGTCAGTGAAGCATCTGCCTTTGGCTCAGGTCATGATCCCAGGGTCCTCAAATCAAGCCCCAAGTAGGGCTCCCTCCTCAACAGGGAGCCTGCTTCTCCTTCTCCCTCTGCCTGCCACTTCCCCTGCTTGTGCTCTCTCTCTCTCTCTCTCACTAGCTCTTTCCCTGTGTCACAAAAATAAATAAAACCTATAAAAATATTTTTTTAAAAAGACCATTTACTTAAAAACAAAAACAAAAACAAAACCCACACACTGCACCCAGCAGTGCTGTTTGTGTGGGGAAGGAAAGCAACAAAACAAAACAAAGGAAAACAACTGCCAACAATTTGCATGCCCTTGGAGAAGGGATAAATAAACCATGGTGTGTTCACACAGTGGAAGAGATGACCACAGAGAGAAACAGACTGCTGTGAACCAACAGGGACTTATCACGAGGTGCTGAGGCCCAAAGGAAGCTGCAGAGAGCACGGAATTTCTGTAAAGCTCAAGAGGAAGGAAAGAAAATAGTGTAGTATTTAGGCTGACTCATGTATACAGTGAAAACAATTTTTAAGCAAAGAAACAGTAAACTCCAAAACTCAGAATCACAGTTCTCCCTGGAGGAGAGCGCTGAGGCATAGGGCTGGGAGAGACCGGAAAGAAGACGCAGGTGGAGTCAGTGCTTAAGGGTCAGACCCTGGCTCCTGAGCAAGGTGCAGGGTTTACAGGTGTCCACCGGCTACCATGCCTCACAACTAGCCAATACATGACAGCTGTTTCCGTTTCTTCTGGAGGGATCAATAGAGGATGATGGGCTAACCACCAAAACTACATGAAATCTGCTCACCAACTGTCACTACAAATGTTTGTCACCAAAAGCATTTGCTGGTCAATTCTTCTGCAAGAAAAACAACTCTTGGACAGGTCTTCGATATGCTGGAGTGTCCAAGGCGGGCACACTGTGACCCCTGCTAGGCTGTTGACTGCACGTTAGTGAGTACCTGCCCTCACCCAATCTTCGCCAGGTACCAGGAAGCTGGGAGCCCCCTTGTACTCTGGGAAGTGCGGTAAGAAAGGCCACCTGCTAGAACTCTGAGGGCATGACCAAGAACGCGCACGGGAGAGCTAAACAGAGACACCTGACGGGGTAAACACTGGCCACTAGAATCCAAAGGATGAAGACTGAGGGCAGTGCTGAAGAGCACAAGACTGGTGCTCTGATACTCTGACTGGATGACCATGGCTGGAGTTTCATACAATTTCTATGCCTTGTGCCAAAACCAAAGACAATGAAAGAAAAAAGCAGCTAAGTTGGACATCATCAAAATTAAAACCACTTGTACATTCAAGGAGTGAAGAGACAACACACAGAATGGGAGAAAATGTTTGCAAATTATATACCTAAAAACAGATTAATACCCAGAATATATAAAGAACCCCTACAACTCAGCAGCAGCAACAAACATTTCTGTTAAGATCTAGAAATGGTCAATAAGCACAGGAGAAAACGCTCAACACTTAGTCGTTTAGTGCGATGCAAATCAAACCCACTGTGAGACATCACTTCACAATTACCAGGGTGGCTACCACTTACCATATACATGTATGTATAGTTAAGTATGTATGTAAAATAAGTGTTGGTGAGGGTATGAAGCAACTATGGAAAACAGTATGGCAGTCTCCCAAAAAACTGAACACAGAATCACCACATGACCCAGCAATACCTACATCCATAATTCCAGGGGCATAATTCACGGTAGCCACATGGTGGAGGCAACCTAGATGTCCATCAACCAGTGAACAGATGAACAAACCCGTGGTACGTGCGTCCAGCAGAAGAGCATCCAGCCTTAAAGCACTGACTCGTGCTCCAACAGGACATTATGTTAAGTGAGCTAAGCCAGCCCCTGAAGGACAAATGCTGTCTAACCCCACTAATAGCAAGTATCTGGACTAGTCACAGTAGCAGAGACGGAGAGTAGAACAGTGGTTGCTGAGGCTGGAGGGAGGAGGAATCGGGACTCAGCGCTTAATGGGGACAAAGTTTCAGTTTGGGAAGACGAAGATGCTCTGGAGATTCATGGCTACACAACAATGTCAATGTGCTTAATGCCCCTGAACTGGACACTTAAAAATGGTGAAAATGGTCAATTTCATCATGTGTATTTTACCTCCATAAAAAAATTTAAATATGAAAACTAAAAAACTAAAAACAAGATATGCCTCAACCCCCCCCCCCCATTTGTCAATGAAGATGGTGATCAGCTCCATCACCTCAAAGGGTTTGGCTACTCAAAGTGTTTGAGTGAGCCCAAGCCTGCAGGTAGAGCAAAGCACTTCACAAGCAGGTGCTCAATAAATGAGAGTAAGCGCCCAGCATACAGCAAGAGCCGTTCTCCAAGACTCAACCCAGCCCCTCACAAAATGGGGAAGAAACAGATGGGAGACATGAAAGACTCACTCACTGTGACCCCCGCCCAGAAACACCTCTCCCTGACCTTGCTGACACCATCGGCCAGACTGCAGGATTCCAGGCAGGTGCAGAGGTGGCCGAGATGGCCTCACCTGGTCAGCCTCCCTCCCCCTCAATCAGACACCAGAAACTCTGTTCTTGGAAATCATGGGGCAGGGGGTAGGGAGCAGGTACAGAGGTCTTATCAGTAAGAGAGCCTCCTCTCAACTCCCAGGTCCACTTTCCACCAGGAATACCAGCAATCCAGGTCAACAGACAGTGCAGAAATCATTTCCTATCTGCAGGGCTCACAGTTCTGCAGTCCGATCCCCCTCCCATTCATGTTGAGTTCAAAGAGCCAGAGGTGAGATACACAGCAGGCCTGGATCCATTTCCTCTCTGCCACCCCCTCTCCACCCCCTAGATGTGCCAGCTGGAGGGCGGATCCCCAACCACCTCTGGGAGAGCCTGTGAGCTCCCGGGGCCTCAGATGTGGTGCCTGGGAGGCTAGAGGCACACCCTAAATCTGTTCATTTGAACTCAGTTTCCTCCTGTGTCACCTTTTACAGAGGAAGAAACTCAGCCCAGAGTCGTGAAAGTCATGCATCTACCCTGCAGCAGTGCTGAGGTTCAAGCCAGAGAGTCTGGCGTTAGAGTCTGGGGAGACGGAGGCAGACGTAGGCCAGGGACATATAGGAAGATCCGATGGACGTTGTCCTTTCTACCCACGCTGCCAGAAGCAAAGCTGGGTACAGGGAGGCACTTACAAGGGTCACCAGGAAAGCAAATGGAGGTGGCACCCTTGTTTCCTTGTTCAAAAATCCGAGGGAGACGATCAGGGAGGAGGGAGGAGGAGAGGGCTGAGCCAGACACCTGAGCGATTCCACTCCCCTGGCACTTCATCAATGTGCTCGTCACGCCTCCCCCTCACTGCCACCAAGTCCCACTTATAATTAAAACAGGTTTAGGACACAGAAAAAGCAGTAACGGGAAGCCCTTTGCCCTCCATCCCCATCACCCGGGAGAGCTACAACCTCAATTCTTCCCTTTGCTCTCTCAGTCTCTATCCAGAGATTGTCTCATTCAGAACAGACACCTGGGGTCTTGATATCTAAAATTTACAGCTGAAGTCAAAACTGCCCTGCCCTTTCAGAATACTGCGGAAGAGGGGAGATTGGAAAAAGGGAGGGGAATAAAGAGAAACTTCATCTAGGGAAGAGGATTCGTTTTTATATTTCCTGAGGATCTGGAGTTCGTGGGTTGGTTCCAAACCCAGTCTTCACACTCTGACCTGGGTTCCCATCTACTTTGTTTTGTTTTTTTTTTTTAATATTTATTTATTTGACAGAGAGACACAGCGAGAGAGGGAACACAAGCAGGGGGAGTGAGAGAGGGAGAAGCAGGCTTCCCACAAAGCCGGGAGCCCGATGCGGGGCTCGATCCCAGAACCCCGGGATCATGACCAGAGCGAAGGCAGACGCTTAACAACTGAGCCACCCAGGTGCCCCTCCCATCTACTTTGTAAGAGTTGTGTGAACTTGGGCCGGTCAGGGAACACCTCTGAGCCTCCATTTGTCCCATCTGGAAAATGGGGTTGATAATGGTTGCTGTCACATAAGGCAGTGCTGAGCAATGCATGGGCTGATGCCCATGACATACCTGGCACTGTGCCCTTCACGCAGCGGGCTCAGCTACTGTCTGTAGCACACCACTCTGATTACTACAGATGCTCACCATCAGCCTAAGGAAGGAATTTGTGTTCCCACTCAGAGATAAGAAACAGACTCCTAGCCCCTCCATCACAGGCAAACCCATCTCCACCTACTCCACTCCAACCCGGTCCATGACCCCCATCCCCTGACCACGAGGCCTTCCCAACCAACCAGACCTCCACCCACCCAAGTCAGCGGCTCTTGTAGCCTTCCCTTGTGTTCAGTTGCCGGGCTTCCGGGCTCCAGCACCATCCCGTTCATCTCTGAGAACCACTCTCCCAGCATGGTGTTGTCCACATGTGCAAAATCCCATGTGTGTATCCCCGCACTAGACTCACTCAGTGGGGAGGGTCTCCGAGGGACCCCAGAGCTCTTCTCAACTGCAGAGCAGCAAGCCTAGCAGAGTGCCTGTACATGAGACAGGCAGTAAATGCTGGTGACTGAACACAGCTGTTCAAGTGCAATTTATACACGGAATTCGTTCACACTTACTAACTGCACGAATTAATGTGGGGACGGTTCTGCACGCTGGTGCAGTCAGGGCTTAGCCCGGTAGGGTGGGGATTTCCTACAGTAATGGGTAATACTGAACACCATGAGGCTGCTGAGGGTTGCTGCACAGACCGAACTTTTGCTCTCACTCTGCCGAGATCTCTCAAAGGCAAGGACTAGATCTTCTGTGAAGTAAACTCTGTAGTCCTGCTCTGCCACGGCCCTGGAGCCCTGCGTAGTTCCAGGCACAGAAACCTCCTATGGTCCCCAACTATGTCCTTAATGAATTTTTCCTGCGAGACGCTCCCGCAGATAACACAGGAAAAGCTGTACAAAGTGGGGTGGGGCTTCTCTCCCCATGAGAGCTGCTTGTTTGTTTCCTTCAGCAACTTTGCTGCAATCACGCACAGAAAATCATGCATGTTCCCCTGCCAGAAACTGGCGATGACGAACCTGTCAGGAGGGCAAAAGCCCAGGAGCTGCCGGGAAACCATCATCATCATCATCATCACGGACCGGAAACGGCCCACCAACACCACGGCTTCCCATCCAGTGGGATACAAAAGGATTGGCTTCCAAAAAAAAAAAAAAAAAAAAAAAAAAAGCCAACCTGTGTCAGGGCAGAGAGGGAACAGGAAAAGGAATGGAGCAGTCTAGAATCTCAGAAACAGCTACTTTTCCAGGCACGCGCAGCCCATCACAAAAGCATGTAAGGGTCTGAAGAAGCAATTCGGAACACCACTGTTCAATGGAAGAAACTGTTCTATGCAAGCTGTTCTATGGAAGAAACATTTCTTCTCTTCGGAGAGGGGCTGGCCCAGTTGCAGCTTTCAGTCAACAAGGACTGAGGCAGGGAGCACCCACCAGGGTACCAGCACCTCACCCCTGCTGGGGTGGGGGGTGGGGGAGGAGGGGCACAGCAAAGCCTGGCACGTCTGCTCACGCAATGGGAGAGCCATGGCTGTGGGGGCAAGCTCTTGCACACATCTGCCCCACATGTGTGTTTTCTTTGGAGACAGAACGGACTTCTGCCTGGAGAGCAGAGCTGGAAGGGTGCCATGTGGGACTGAAGAGGTCATCAGCCACCTTCCAAACAAGGGAGGTACTTGGACTTTATTCCACAGAGATAAGGAGCTACAGAAGGTTTTGAACAGGGGCAGGGATGAGATCAGAGTGCATTTCAGAGAGATCAGTGTGCTCGTGGTGTCCTGGGCGTGGAGTCTGGGAAGAACATTCTAGCTAATGCAGCCAAGAGTGCCCTCTTATTGGAGGATTGGCTTTTCCCATTTTTCAAAAGGTAATAGGAAAAACAAAAGGTCCTCTGTGTGGAACGGCCCTTGTAATTTATGGGAGAGCAGCTGGAGCAGACAGAGGCCCCTTCCGGCCTTCACTCCACCGGGTTTATTCCACAGTCCCACTTAAGTAATGATTCATCCAACCAGGGCGGGAGGCAGCCTTGGGATCACTTCAGCCTATCTTCCCACTTAGAGACAAAGACATCTCCTATCCTTGGGGAGCCTCCCTTCTTATAAAACAGATGAGTGCATCTGGTCCATTAAAAACCCATGAGGCAAAGGCCAGAGTGTCCCGGCGAGGTCTGTACTCAGAGGACACTGCCACTGGGGACCTGGGGGGCCTCACACACAGGCCGTGCTTCCTGTTGCCATAGCCTCCACTGCCCCTCTACAGGCCCACCTTCCCCCCAGAGCACCTGGGAAGAGGAGCTTGGAGGCTGCCTGCCGGCCATAGCCTCCTCTGTCCTCCCAGAGCCAAAGGCGCTATCCCTTCCCTATCATCTCGCTGGACATTCCACACATGTTTTCTCAATCAGTAAGGCATTCCCTGCATAGTTACTTGTTTAAAAGGAAAAGCAAAGGGGTTTTTCAACAAGCAAGGGGTGACGAAGGAAAGGGGAAATCACTGTCTTCTGTCACCACGGCAGGACATGGGAAGTGTCCTTGCAGACACAACTCCCAGACGGTGCAGTAAGGTTTCCACATTTTATACCTAAAGGATTCCTGAGACCCTCGACCCTGGTTATGCAACCATCCCTCCTCTGGTCCAGCACTGAGACCTGACATCCCGTCCTGGAACTGCTTCCCGGGAGCTCCCGCCTCCTGCAGCCTGCCCTCCTGTCGGCGGGGGGTGGGGGGGCGCCCTCCCATCCCACTTCTGCCCGGAGTGTGCTATTCGGAGGGTAGCTGAGATCTGGAAACTCCAAGGCTGAAAGCTTGTCATGCCTTCCCATTTTAGTCGGAGTTCCTGCTGCGTGATAAGCAGGCAGTGAGCAGCCACCAAACAGCCCACAGGACCCAGCCCTCACCCACTCCAAACTACAGGCTGAGCCTGGGCCGTGGGTCAGAAGCCCGGCTTGTCCGGCCAGAGGCAGACAATGATACTGAAGGTTAGGAATGACAAGGTTCTTCCCGAGGACTGGTGTCTGAAGACAGATCACTGACAGTCCTGTCTCCCACAGACAGAAGCAGCCCCCAGCAGGACACCTGGGGGGGGGGGGGGTACCAGTCCCCCTCCCGCACTTCCTCTCTTAACTCACTCCTGCTTATGCTTCCTGTCTTAGCCTAGGGGTCACCTCCTCGAGGAAGCATTTTGTATGTCTGTATTATTCTTTCTAGTTTTCTATGCCTTAAAAGTAAAGTCAAAGCAGCCTTTTGGCCCTCACCACCACCACCATCCCTGCTTTCCTCCTCAGATGACGACAGTGACTTTGATCTAAGTCCTTCTGGCCCATTCTCTAGACACTCACATCCATCCCCAATTATCCTTAAGGAACATGGAGCAGGAGCTGTGAGTTCTCAAACTGACCAAGGGGTGTGGGCCTCAGACATGCTTTCGATTTTACCACATGCTGCCCGCCGGTCCCTCAGGAGACCTCATGCTCGCAGCTGAGTCAGGGGACCCTGAGACACACAACCTCGCCAAGACTTGAGTCAGACTTGCTATTTTGGGCACATTTTAAAATAGGAAAGATGTACCCCCTGGACACCACTCAAATGCCTGTCAGCTGAAAGATGTGTTCCAAACCGGGGGCGTATCCATGGAACAGAATGGCCGTCTGAACACCAAACTGCAGATACCTATGGCAGCATCCCCCATGCATCAGGCTATGCGAGAAAACCAGACTTGGGGGGCTACACACCATCCCAGTCCGTTTATGTGAGAAAGACAAAACTGTAAGATCAGAGAACAAATTACTGGTTGTCAGCGGCTGGGCACAGGGTAGCAGACTGACTGCAAAGGGACAGGAGGGACGTCTGGGGGTGATGGAAGTCGTCTGGACCTCAATAGTGATGACGACACAACAGTATTACACAGTACTGTGTGTTTATGACAATGCCCCTTTCAGTTTGCCAAAACAGAGGGAATCCGCTAGACTGACGTCAGACCTCCACCGCGCCTCGCACCTGACCGCGTCAGTGAGACTCAGAACCTCTCCACGTGCACTCGTGCCTCTGCCTCCTTCCTTGAGAGCTGCTTATTGATCTCTTTTACCTGCTTTGTGATGAGGTTGTTTAGCTCTTTGTTATTGACTTTGGGGAACTCTCCACCCTCTTTATTACAGCTTTTCTGTGCTTAGGCACGCTTTCTTCTTGAATAGCTGGTCACATCTGTCGATGTTTCCCTTCTCATGTGTGCTCCGCTCCTTCTCTGGTGAACCTCTCCTGGGCCTCCCTGTCTCACTGGGAAGCAGGATTTCAGTACTGACCCTTTCACCCCACAGAAACTACCCTCCCATATTATTCTATCCATATTTTTTCACACTCCTTACAATAATGGGGCTCATTTGTAGACTTGCTTTCTGTGTCTCCCCCATACATAATAAACTCCCTGAGAACTGGTACCAAATCTGTTGATTACTACTGAACATCCAAGGCCTAGAACAATGCCCAGCACACAACCGGCATTCCACAAACATCTGCTGAATAAGAAAGTCAAGAACAGTGTAACGCAAGTGCCTATGATGCATGGAAACATGCGTCTAGCATGTAATACACACTATACGTAACTGTTAATGACATGTCAGTGTATCACTGTACCACTGACAGCAGTAAACATCACACCTCTCACCAGAAAACAGCAAATGTCCTTCAGGGCCAATTTCATGAGCTCCAATAGCTACCTAAAACTTTTAAAATATTGAGACACTCTGATGTAATAATTCTGAGACTGGGGATTTACCAAAAACAACATCATCAACAATAAATATAACACAAAACAAAACAAAAACAAAAAATCCTAAACAGCTTTAACTGAAATATTGAAAACTTTATTTATATATATATATATATAAACAGTCTATTATGGAGCCGAGCATCAAAATGAGAAGAATGATTACGTGAGCAATGAAGTTGTCACTGAATGGAAATGTTATCAACCAACAAGAATGGACAGAGACTGCAAGAGTATTCAGGGATGCCTACTACCTGACGGTGACTAGGACAAGTCAGGATGTGACCATATACACCAGAAGGACAACCACAGCAATAAAGACAAAACAGTAACTGTATTTAACTCAAGAAATTATATTTAACTTTTATAGGCTTTTCCGCAGATTTTCAAAGATAAGCTCCCCTTCCTTTCACGCACGGAAAGCCAAATTTCCCATCACAGAGTCTGGAATCTCCAACTCAGTTACCTGCTTCCTGAAATACCCTCCATGTGCATTTGTCATCTCTCTAAATATAAAATCTGGAAAACCACTCCTTGGTTGCAATCCTTGGAAAGCGCCCCCAGAGTTGGCAGGACCCACTTAAGTCCATTTCTGCCTGGTCTTTAAGGCTCTTGAGAGTGCCCCAGCCTCCTGCCATCTCCCCGTGACACACAGGAGCCTCCTCTCCCGATTCCCCATCTTCTGGGCCCTTGCTGAGACCAAAGACCCCTCACCCCTCTTCCCTACGGGGTGGGGACTGGAGGACTCAGCTGCCACATACTTGGCTGCCTCTTTTTCATGTTTCTCCTCCCTACCCCAGCAGATATCACCAGCGATCTGCCTCTCTCCTCTACTGGGAGGTTCCTCACTGCAGAATCAATCTCCTGTACTTGTACTCCCTTGCCCACGCACTCGCTCCTTCCATCCCCTGAATTCCTACCATGTCCCAGGCACCCTTCTAGAGCCGCCCTGTTGGACAGAAACAGAACGCCAGACACATGTACTTAGATTTTCTAGTAGCCATGTTTTAAAAAGGTTAAAAGAAACAGGTGAAATTAATTTTAATAATGTACATAAGCCCATATATCCAAAATCTCATTTCAATATACAATCAACATTAAAGAATTCATTAATGAGGTATTTCACATTCTTTTTGTACTAAGTCTTTGGGAGTGATGTGTATTTTACACACGCATTACATCTCCATTAAGACAAACCTCTTCCAAGAGCTCAGGGGCCATCTCAGGCTGGTGGCTACCACACGGGACAGCAGTTTTAGATGCTTGGGATACAGTACTGAACAGTCCAGAAGCCTATTACTGGCAGCCACGCCCAGCGCCACAGCCTGGGCCAAGAGCCCGGGAGGTTTGCTTGTTTGCCCACAGGCCCTGGCTTCTGCCCCTGTTTCAGGCCCTTCTCAGCACAGTGGGCGGACGGATCGTTTCAAAAGCGCAATCATATCCCATCAGTTTTCTATCTGAAACCCTTCAATAGCTCCCGCTTTTACAGAGTAAACAATGAATTGCTGTGTAAGGTGACAGATATTAGCTAGATTTGTTGTGATGCTCATTTCACCAAGGTCAGGTACACCTGAAACTAACAGAACGCTTTATGTCAATTACACCTCAGTCAACGAAAGAAAAAAGAAAACAACGTCTCCGCAAAGACCTGAAGACCATGTAAAGGACCTACTGCGTGCTGCTCTGCCGTCCCGTTCCGCCTTTGTCCTATCCGCCTGGCTCACGCCACCACTCCAGTTCATTCTCGGTGTTGCTCCTCCGTCTCACAGGCTCACCCCTGCTCTCAGCCTCTATCTTGGCTCTCCCCAGGGCCTGGAACAGCCTCCTCTGGATCAACCTCCTCCACCTCCTTCAAGGCTGCTCCAATGTCAGCTTCTGGACGGAGCGTGCCCCATCAGCCAACTTAACACTGCAGCCCACCCAAGGCCTCCAGACCCTCACCTGCTCTACCTGCTGCCTTAGAATGCATTATCCTCTAAAGCACTATTAACAGGACACCTGGGTGGCTCAGTTGTTAAGTGTCTGCCTTCCTTCAGGTCATGATCTCGGGGTCCTGGGATGGAGTCCTGCATCCGGCTCCCTGCTCAGTGGGGAGTCTGCTTTATTTATTTGAGACAGAGAGAAAGCGAAAGAGAGAGAGAGAGAGCGTGAACAAGCAGAGGGAGCAGCAGAGGGAGAGGGACAGGCAGGCTTTCCACTGAGCAGGGAAACCCACATGGGGCTCGATCCCAGGATCCGGGGAACATGACCTAAGCCACCAAAGGCAGACGTTTCACTGACTGAGCCACCCAGGTGCCCTCAACATACGAATTTTGGAAGGACATAAACATTCAGTCAATAACAAATACCATGGAGAAAAATAAATCTCAGGAGGGAAATGAAAGAATATAAATATAGCAACTACCACTTATATAATAACTACCACACGCCAGGCCTGGTGCTAGGCACTTCACGCCCAGCGGCACAGCGGGGCCAGAGTCACTCTGCACAGAGTGGGTGCAGTTTCTGCCTCCACCAGTTCCACATCTCCCTCTGAGGACCACCCTGCCCCACCGTGCGGCTTGGACTGATAAGGATGCTAGAGGAGGGCAGGGATTTTTATCTCTTTCCTTCCCTGCTGGATCTCCAGCAGCTAGAACAGTGCCTGGCACACGGCAACTGCTCAGCAAATGAACGAACGGATCCATCAGTCTTGAGCTGAGTAGCAGTGACCAGGCAAAGGGAATCCTGAAGAAAAATCAGTAACAACCGCTCTTCTGTCTCTGTCAAGAACTTACTTCCTCTGTGCTAAGTGCTCTGCACCATCCCAGAGAGGGAAAAACCATTCTCCCTGCATCGAGCTGAGAGGTTAAGTCACCTGCAAAGACAGACTGAGGCCTGAGAGGTACCCACCCCCACTTCCCTGTCTTTTTTTCGGAAACCTGCTTCTGCAGCTTCCCTGATCGCTTATCTCTTTCCTACTTACAACAACCAGCCTTTCTCTCAGATGCTTGCAAAGACCTCTAGTGAAGTCACTGCCATCTTGTCATCTGTGTCCCCAGAATGTCACCTTTACATTAAAATGTATTCAGAAACCACTACTCCAAGCAGCCACAGGAAGTAATAAAAACCCAGTAATTGTAGCGGTAATATTAGCTAACTTCTACAGAAGGTTTACTATGAGCCCAGGCCCTCTGCAGAATGCCTGCTGTTCATCCCCGATTTCCTCCTCACGCCAACTTGTGAAGCAGGTGCTTTACTGTCGCCATTTTATAGATGACAAAACTGAGGCTTACAGAGGTGAAGTAACTTGCCCCCAAAATAACCCTGATCTGCACTACCCCTTATAGGCATTACCCAGATGCCTCCAGCAGCTACCTGGTTTCCTTCTCTTTCTTCAGGGTTCATTCCCACGGGGCAAACCCTCCACTTCCCAACACTTTGGGCTGTTTCATCTCTAAGACAATGAGAATAGACTAAGGGCTGCTTGATTCCTTAAAAACAAAGCAGTCCTTGACAGTCACCTGATTCAGATGAGAACCAGGGCTGTGTTAGCCACCAGACCAGTGAAGACCACCGGCCCCTCCTCACCCGGCCCCTCCTCACGCCACCCTCCCCTGCTCTCAAGCAGCTCATGGCTAAGAAGGGAAAAAGAGGCAGGTAAAGAAGTAATCCTGGGGCTCAGATTACCCACCAGACACCAGCAAAACAACATCCTCTACCTTCACCCCCCCACACAAAAAGAGGAAGAGAAAATAAAGGAAAAACAAGTCAGAATTCTACCACCAAAAATGACTGAGACCATTTTGGCCTCGTGAATGTAAGTCTTGTGTTTTATGACCCACGGTGTCATTGTTTTTACCGACAGGGCTACGACAGTCTTTAGATGGGAGGTTTGGAAGCTACTGGAGCTGCACACATGTAGGATAAAGGCAAGGACTCAGAGCAGTTGCGGGGAATGTGCAGGAAGGGGAAGATTTGCTCAAAGAGCCCTATCTCCCATCTGCTGTGATGTTGATGGTCATTAAATGCCGGTTACGAAGTCAGGCAGGGTGCCTGGTTGTGGCACTTTACAAATACTCACAGATTCTGCACCATGTCTGAGCTTCCTGTCCGGGCTCCGGGGGGCCTTTGCTCCCCAGGCTCTGGGGTCAGAGCTCTGCAGACACTAAAGGCCTGTCTGAGGCTCCGTGGCCCCACAAGGCGCGGCCCGATCCAAGGGGCGGAAGAGGTAGGCAGCCAGAGCCAGAGGTGTCTTTGTACAAGATGTCAGGATTGGGGCACCTGGGTGGCTCAGTCATTAAGCATCTGTCTTTGACTCAGGTCATGATCCCAGGGTCCTGGGATCCAGCCTTGTAATCAGGTTCCCTGCTCAGTAGGAAGCCTGCTTCTCTCCCCCACCCCCACTCCCTCTGCTTGTGCTCCCTCTCTCGCTGTCTCTCTGTCAAATAAATAAATAAAATCTTAAAAAAAAAAGATGTCAAGATTTCTGTCCTGCCTGAGTCCTGCTGCTCTTGGTCAAAAAGCATCCTTTGCATATTCTTTTTTTTTTTTAAGATTTTATTTATTTATTTACAGACAGAGCTCACAAGTAGGCAGAGAGAGAGAGGAGGAGGAAGCATGCTCCCCGTGGAGCAGAGAGCCTGAAGTGGGGCTCCATCCCAGGACCCTGAGATCATGACCTGAGCCGAAGGCAGAGGCTTAACCCATTGAGCCACCCAGGCACCCCATCCTTTGCATATTCTTAATTTCACTGCCCTCTTACTTTTGGGAGCAGGCCCTGGGCCAAATCCTGACGGCTGTGTTAGTTCCCACCTGTGTGACTTCAGGGGCTACTTTCAACCACTCTGAGCTGTGGGTTCCTCATCTACAAAATTCTGGTAATAATAATAATTTTATATGATCACTGGGAGATTAAGTGAGATAATATATTTAAAGCCTTTAAAACCGATGCTGGCCCATGATAAGAACCTCATCATCGCTAGATACTTTATTATAATTGCCTGGTGAGGTTGTAAGGAGCATACAATCCAAAGAACATGCTTGGCATAATATTATAGGAACTACTATCATCATTATTATTTATTATTATTACTATTGTTATTAGTTCCTTATATTACTTGGAGAAACAGAAGAGACAGAGGAGGCACCTATGAGAGAACCATCTGAGCAGCGTTCTCCAGTAGGCCGAGAATTTCTGAGGCTTACTAGGTAGACTATAGAAGTGGCCATCAATGGGGCTTATCGATGTTGCTCTGTTGCCACCTTGGATCCGGGGCTCCCTACAGACCCAGGATACAGAACAAGGGAGTCCTGGTCTCTTAAAGAGATCACAAACCAGCACCAGGAGAGAAGGAAAAAAACAAATGCAAGGAGAGTGATGTGTCTACAGCCAGCTGTGAAAGGGAATGCAAAATAAAAGGCCCAAGCATCCAGGAGGGCATCTGACATAAAAGAGCCACAGTCGGGGCGCCTGGGTGGCTCAGTGGGTTAAAGCCTCTGCCTTAGGCTCAGGTCATGATCCCAGGGTCCTGGGATGGAGCCCCGCATCGGGCTCTCTGCTCAGCGGGGAGCCTGCTTCCTCCTCTCTCTCTCTGCCTGCCTCTCTGCCTACTTGTGATCTCTGTCTGTCAAATAAATAAATAAATAAAATCTTTAAAAAAAAAAGAGCCACAGTCAAGTACAGCCTTTAATAGGCCCATGGCCACATCGCCAGACAATTCATTCCGGCAACTATCCAAGGTCCTCGGCTTCCTCAGAAAAAGGCTGATCTGCCATTGGTCTGGCCAAATTCAGGGATATGAACACAAAGAAGAAGAAAGCAGGGGTGTCTTATCGTCCAGGAGACTCTTGAGCTTAGCTGTTGGAGAAAAGTGTCCATCCCAGGCAGGCAGAAGGTTCCAACCCCAGCAAGCCTGCCTGCCAGCCATTCAAGAAGAAAAAAAAAAAAAAAAAAGCTAAAGCCCATGGGATTGACTGGATGTGGACAGGGAGAATTCCTCCGGTGTTTAGACCAGCAATCACAGAGACCAGTGGGGGTCGGAGATCTCAGAACTGAGAAAAAGAACTCCCTCCTTCTAAGCCAAAAAAGCTCCAGCCACGGACAGAAAGAGCACACCAGACAGCATGGGGGAGGGAAAGAGGGGAGAGGGAGGAAGAGAGAGGAAAATCCGAAAAAGCAGCTGATTTGTCTACTCTTCCAGAGAAGCCTACCTTATGCAGAATTCTGCACTCAGAGTAAGTAAAGCCACAATAATAAACAGGACCCTTCACCAGACCAAACTACAATGTGACCACATAATAAATCCCCTCCGGGAATTCAATGGGTACAGCATTATGGTCGCCCCTGGACCCAGCCAGCCTTTCCATCACCAGACCCACAAGAGGGATTCCAGTTGGGCCCTCTGCCAACGGCTCAGACCACGAGGCCGGCTCACCTCTAAGATGTAACTCCCCTCAAGTCGTGGAGACCGGGCCACGAGTCTTTGCCCAGCCAGCGAGTCTGTTTGTCCTTCTGCTGCTTCCAAGGTTTTTCTCCAAATAAATCTTTCAGGAAGTTCCACTCAGGGTTCCGAGGATCCATACAAGTACCTTTTCCACTGGTTAGAGTTTTAGAAAGATTTGCTGTGACCACAGGACTGTGTCAAATGAACAAGCCTCAACTTGTCAAGGCCAGTATGCAAAATAGGTCTGCAACATCCTATGACTAACAGCAGAGCAGATACAGTCCCTGTCCTCCAGGCCCCCGCCCACCCACCACACACAAACACACGTTTTTCTCCAGGCTTTGCTTCCTCCAGCAGCAAAACAGCTCCAGGAGGCAGGACTCACAGTGGTGGAGTGGGCCAGCGGGGGTTGCCAGCCTCCCTTGGAAAACATAAGACCAGAAAGGAAAACCAAAACTTCACCCTCTACTCCCTAAAAACCCTCGCAAGTGATTTCCCCTCTTCTCTCATCTTCTGGAAGGGCCTGAAGCCAGGCCATGAACAGAAGAATATTCCATGCTTACAGAGTATCAGGAAAATTCATAGTGTATCCGGGCACCGGACACATGCAGCCTCATGGCTGCCTTCCTGAAAGTCAATACCCACCCCCAACACTGGCAAAAATAAGAGCATGTTAGTCTAAGGAGAGTAAACACAATTACACCAACAAGCCATCCAAAAAGAAGGACCATGAGAAGGGTGTGGGGGGCACCCAGCAAATCTGTAAAGGCAATGCAAAAGCAGAGAAAGTTTCCAAAAACAGTTTCTGGGTTTTTGAAAATCATCTGGTGGGGGAAGATAATGGTCAAAGGATGGAGGCCGCATCACAGACCTCCAGCTTCTCAAAAGGGTCCTCCAAACCCTATCTGCGACCCCAAATCGGTACTGATTGGAGGAGCTCTATTTTTAGGTGTTCGGTAACAATATACCTTCCATCAAGTGCACAAACCCAGAATTATCTCACGCATGCATTGTCCATTTGATGTCTCCCCCCCCCACCCCGCCCCCCACCAACGCCCAAACTCACGGCCACTCTCCAGTCTGGTGATGAGGAAAGTGCGCGGTTAACAAGCACACATCGGAATCCCAAAGCCCCTCTCCTCCGTCCAACTACTCTCTGCGCATCCCAACTCGCCAGGCCTAGGCTTGCGAGTTCCCAGAAACGCAGAGGGCAAAATTCTAACTTACTGGAAGGTGGATCCCGCTGTGTCTCGGCAGGTCGCCGGGACTGCCAACACCCTCTCCGCGTGGAAATCCGCTCGGGGCCCCGGGGGGTGTCGGGGTCCGTCCCTGCGCGCTGCCCCTCGCTGCCAGTCCGGGTCCAGGCCGCCCCGAGCCTGCCCAGCCCGCGGGCCCATGTGCTCGGCGGCCGCACGCGCTCTGCCCGCTGGAGCGCGGGGCTGGCGGGCCGCCCGTGACGTCACGGCGGCTCGCGCTCGGGCCGCGGGGGAGGGGGAAGTGCGCGCCGCCCGGCCGGCCGCGTGCGTCCCCGGTCCCCGCGCGCCCGGTGCTCGCTGGCCCCGGCTTCTAACCGCCCCGCGCGCCCCTCCGCCCGCCGCCGGGGCAGCGCGGGTCGCCCAGCGGCCGAGGGTTGCGCGAGGAGGCGGGGCGGGCCTCGGGCGCCTTGGCCGCGGAGGACCCAGAAGACGCTGGGCTGGGGGAGGGGAGCGGAACGCTGGGTACCGGGAGAGAGGGTGGGGGGAGCGCTGGGCACCGGCGGGGGTCCCGGCTGCACTGGCGCCCAGGCCAGAGCGAACCCGCGCGAACCCTGCGGGGATGCCCGCACGCTGGAGCGCCGCGATTTCCGCACTCCCGCTCCCAGCCTTCCTCCCCATCCTGGCGCTCTGGAAGCAGGGAGTCTTCCCACTTGCCAGATGGGGAAGGTGAGGTCTGTGAAACAGAAGAACCAAGATGCCCTGAAATGGGAGGGGACACCCCTGTCTCAGCTCCATCCCTAGCGATCCGAGCACCTCCGTGGGTACCACCCAGCATCCGCGGGCCTGGCGAGGGGGGCACACGCACCTTCCCACCTTCTTGGATCTCCCTCTCCTTCTCCAAAGGCTGAGGTTGGCAACCCCCCCCCCCCCCGCCCCGTAGAGAGCCGCTGTCTGCACCGTTCCCTCCACCATAAAGTATGACAGTCCCCCACCCCCACCCCCCAGTGCCCAACAGTCCCTCCGAAGGAACTCCGGAGCGCACGCCTTTTTGCCTTTTTGTTTTCTCCTCGTTATCCCCGGACTGGACCTATGCAAGGAGCTGTCTCTTTTCAGTTGAGCATTTATTGAACACCTACCGGGAGCCGAAACTCTGCGAGGTGATGGAGTTGGGCACAGACCATGGAAGGTCACAGTCCGGTGAAAAGACGGACGCAAGTGGGTGATTTCGGTATTATGGAAGCTAAGGCTTCCCCCATCTCCCCACCCAATGCCTATCCTGTATCATTTCTACCCACCCACTCCTCCCTCCCTCTCGTGTCATATTGTTCTATTTCCACAGCTTCTTCCCGACGTGAAGCGTTCTCCTCTCTTGGAAAAGGAAAAAAAAAAAAATGTTCCGTTGATGCTTGCAGACTGCCCGCTACACAGACCTGTTTATAATCACGAAACAGTGATTTGGGCCTGGCGCCTTTGGGAGCTGGATGCGTGTCCAGGCTATGGTGGTCAAACCTCAGCACCAATCCAACAGGCTGTAGGAGCTGTGCGAACTTAGTCCTCTGATTGCTTAAATGTTCTCCCAGGAACCAAGGTCATCACCAGGGAGGGGACGGGGGGGGGGGGGGGGGGCGTGGGGTGGGGGAACATAGTTGCTGCTGGATGCTCCCAGGCCACCGGAGGCCCAGCTTCTAAAGGCAACCTCAATTCCCTTCCCGGGTCGGACTGCGGCTACAGATCCTTCCTTTAGCTGCCTACCCTGGGGCTTCTCTGGGCTGAAAAGACACCTTGCCCTAGGACTCCTTCAGCCTTGACCTTGACTCTGTGTGCCCTCCCTAAATACCTAATACACTAATCCTGGGCTCACAATTTTCCTTTTTGAAAATTCTTCTTTAAAATTAAAAAAAATTTTTTTTCGGGAAAATACAAAATTATTTCAATATCCCTACCTTGAAAAATTAACTTTTTATTTTTTTATTTAAATTGAATTTAATTTACATATCCTGTATTATTAGTTGCAGAGGTATAATTTAGTGATTCAGCAATTGCATATGACACCCACAAAATTAACCATCGTTTACATTTTGGTATATTTGCCCCCAATTGTTTTGGTTTTTTTTTTAAATCATTTGTTTTTGCAAAAGTGGTACAGAATATGTGTACTGTAAAAAATTGAAACTAATGCAAGAAAATACAGAAAATAAAAGGAAAACAAAACTTTATCAGCTAGAAATAATTTTCATGAATAGTAGATAAATTCCAGACATTTATCTTTTATGATATATATATGTACATATACATATATATAATAAAAAAGCAGGGTTGACCGAAGAATAGATAGATTAAAAAAATAAATCTATTGTGGGGCGCCTGGGTGGCTCAGTGGGTTAAGCCGCTGCCTTCGGCTCAGGTCATGATCTCGGGGTCCTGGGATCGAGCCCCGCATCGGGCTCTCTGCTCAGCAGGGAGCCTGCTTCCTCCTCTCTCTCTGCCTGCCTCTCTGCCTGCTTATGATCTCTGTCTGTCAAATAAATAAATAAATAAAATCTTTAAAAAAAAAAATAAATAAATCTATTGTAAAATAGTAACACCTTAAAGTTGCTGTTTTCAAATTTAAGGTATTATACTTCCTCTTAATAGAAGAAAGGGAAGCTGATAGGAAGCTGAAAGAATTACTGGAACATTGTCAATGTTTCTTTACCCCATGAGAGATGTTTTTTCCTAAATAATTCTACAAAGGTTCAGAAAAGCAATGGTGAAAAACGAGAAGAGAGTGAACCCGGGTCTCTCCATTTTACAGAGCAGGCAAATCCTTCCAGGACGTCAGCACATTTCCTCTCACCTTCCCTGACTTCACCTCCTTTATCTGTGCTGCTGATACTCCATGGCCTCCCTCTACTTTATAACCGTGATGCTCATGATCGGTTAGTCTTGGGTCTATAATGAAATAATCTCATGCTCACGTCCAGTCCTTTGCTTTTCCACATCCGCTTCCTCATCTACAAAATCATCCACTTGTTTATCACACACTATGGAGCCCCTAGTGTGTGCCTGGCACGCCCTAGTGCCCGGGACACTAAAGCAAGGTCCTTGCTCTCCAAGGGCTTAGGTTCCAGTAAGAAGAGGTGGACAAAGAAGCCAGTAACCAAGACAGTTTCAGCAATGATAAATGCTACTGAGACAGAACAGCTAGGTGAAGGGCAGAGAGGGAAGAGGAGGAGGGGAACTGACTCTAGATAGGAATCTGACCAAGAGGCCAGATGTGCAGACTGGAGAGAGTGCCCCTGGCCTGGGGAATAGTTAAGAGCAAAGGCCTGAAGCCACAGGAAAACAAGATCATCAATCATTCCACAAAGGCTGTCGAGTCAGACAGGGAAACAGTGGCCGGCGGTCATCCTTTTCTATCAGGTCAGGAATCACGTGTCTTCAGCTCTCCCTTCTCTCCCCAGCACACACTCTGTAAATAAACAGAGACCCCATGAGTGAATGAATGCACGGCCATCCTGGGTCTTGAGATAGGACGAGAGGGGAAAGTGCCAGGTGTAGCAGAAGCGCAGAGGGGAGCATCTATTTGGCACAGGCTGAGAAGACTCCCCAGGGAAAGTGGTTACTGAGGCAAAATTTGAAAAACAGATTAGAGTTGCCAATCCAGATGAGGAGGAGAATGGGGGTATTTGAGCAAAGGGAAAGACAAGTACACTCATGGGTTGGACAAACTATAAGCGATTGGCTACGGCCAGAGGATAAAATCACTGTTGGAGTGGGGGACTGGGTAGCTCAATCAGTTGAGTGTCCAACTCTTTTTTTTTTTTCTTTTAAGATTTATTTGTTTATTTATTTATTTGTCAGAGAGAGGAAACGCACAAAGAGGGAGAGCAGCAGGCAGAGGGAGAAGCAGACTTGCTCTGAGCAAGGAGCCTGTGGTGGGACTTGATCCCAAAACCCTGGGATCATGACCTGAGCTGAAGGCAGACACTTTACCAGCTGAGCCACCCAGGCATCCCTGAGTGCCCACCTCTTGATTTCAGCTCAGGTCATAATCTCAAAGACCGCACTCGCTATCTTTCAGAGAACAGATTTCAGGGGGCACCTGACCAGAAACAAAGACAGAGATTAGGAGGTAGCAGCAAAAATCCCAATGAGGGAAAGATAAAATCCTGGATCAGAGCAATTGCCTTAGGAATGGAGAGGAAGGGATAAATGCAGAAGAACATTTAGGAAGATAAACCCATTAGATGAAGCAGTCAGGGGGAAGGGGGAGGAAAGGAGGAATCACGGGGGAGGGCAAGGTTTCTGGGTTTAGCAGGAGGGGTTGATGGTGGATTAATTCAGATGGGTCATACACGGAACGGATGCAGATTTGAGTGGGGAATTGGGATGCCCTCGGTTGGGGACTGGTTGACTTAAACGAAACTTTGGGTCTTCCAAGTGAATGTCTTCCACATTCATGGAAGGAGTCTTGGCAGGAGGTAGACATTGAGCAGTCACCAACATATAGAACAATGGCTGATGCATTGGACAGGAATGAGCTCACCCAGGCAGGAAGTGTGTTTTTAGTGGGAGAACCAGGGATAAAACACTGAGGAATGAGCACTTATGGGGCAGAAAAAGACAGAGGCTGCTTCTGTTCAGAAGGCTCTCTATAAATCTGTGATTTGAGGTTTGGTCCTCTGCCTTCTGCCCAACTCCACAGCCCCAAATGGTCCTTAAGACAGAACCATCCCTTTGCTGAGGCACCAGACCCCTGAGTTCTCTTCTCGACGTCTGTCCAGTGATTAGGGTCGTTAGGCTCACCCATCTATTCTTCATGCTCACAGCCTTTGCTCTGGAATAGGCTTTTCTCCCTCCCTTCTAGATTCTGCAACAATCCATCTGGTCCCTCTGACTTCACATCTCTGTGCGTTGATAGGCTCCAAGTAGTGTCTGCGGATTTGCTTTATGAAGACCAGGTTTCTCTATCCTTGCCTCAGCTTCTTACTATCTAATTTTCCCATCTCCTTAGCTTTTCCTCTTTCCTAGAATATTCATCTTTAGAGCTCAGCTGGTGCTCTGTTTTTTAGCCCCTGTGTCTCCTCTTCTCTGAGGCAGTTCACAGAAATCTGCCAGCCTGTGTCTCCTGCTTGTAGGACTCATGCTTATGCTGGCCCCAGCCCTGACTGGCAACCTCCAGTAGCTGGTGAAGAGGTCTCACCTCCCTCCTCAGCTTTTGAACAGCTCTCAGGTAGAAACTCTGCTATAACGCTATTCACCAAGTCAGACCAGCAAGCTGACCCAGAAAGCTCATCGTCTTGCCAAAGCTCAGACAATCGGCAAGTGGCAGAGCCAGGATTTGACACTGAGCAGATTTACCTGGGTCTCCTACAGCTCAGCTGGCCCCAGATGAAACGAAGCCAGGACTGGCTGTATTTTAGGCAACAAAAACAAAGTAAGTAGACTCTCAATTCACCAACACTTCTAGAACCGCACTGATCCTCCCCCTACATGGAGCACTAGAAAGAATGTGTGATTTGAGGTCAGACAGACCTTGGTTGGAATCCAGTAGCTTCTGTGATACTCTAGATGACTGACTTAATCGAAGTCTCAGATTTTTAAAAAATTATTATTTTTTAATATTATTTTATTATTTTTAATTTATTTTTATTTTATTCATTTTTGAATTTATTTTTTAAGGTTTTATTTATTTCTTTGAGAGAAAGAGCACATGCCAGAGCCAGGAAAGGAGCAAAGGAAGAGGGAGAGGGACAAGCAGACACTTGGATGAGCAAGGAGCCCAACATGGGGCTTGATCCCAGGACCTAGACCCAAAAACCAAGAGTCAGATGTTTAACCTACTGAGCCGACCAGGCACCCCTAAGCTTATTTTTTAAATTGTGGTACAATTGACTTAACATACAATTTATCCTTTTAACCATTTTTTAAGTGTCCCATTCAGTGGCATTAAGCACATTCACATTGTAGTGAAACCATCATCATCTCCCAAGCCCTTTTGCTCTTAAAAACCTGGAATTCTATAGTCATCAAGTGCTAACTCCCCATTCCCCGCTCCCTCTGACCCTGGGAACCGCCAAACTACCTTCTGTCTCTGTGAATTTGATGACCCTGAGTATCTCATGTGAAATCATACAATGCTGCTATGTACATGGTGTGTAAATATCTCTTTAAGACCCTGCTTTCAACTCTTTAGATATCTATCCAAAATTTCTGGATCATATGGCAGTTCTGGTTTTAATTTTTTTTTTTTTTTTTAGGAACCACCATACTGTTCAGATGTCTTAAATGAACTTTTATTTTTTAATAATACTAGATTTTGAGAAAACTTTTGAAATAGTACAGAGATTTCTTGTATATCCCTCACCCACGCCCGATTATTATTAACATTATACATTATCGTGGTACCTTTGTAAAAACTAAGAAAACAACATTTGTACCTTCCTATTAACCAAACTCCAGATTTTATATGAATTTCAACAGTTTTTCCTTTAATATGCTTTCCTGACTCAAGGATCCCATATCCAATACCACATTCCATTTCTCCTTAGTCTCTTGTCATCTATGACAGTTTCTTAGCCGTTTCTTGTTATTCGTGACATTGCCAGTGTTGACAATCATTGGTCCAGAATTTCATTTTGGTTTATCTGACGTTTTCCTGATGGTTAACAAAGTCTCAGTTTTTCATCAGTAAAATGGGGACTAAGATGCTATTCTACAGTTATCTGTAATGAAAAGATCTATCCCAGCTGTAGACTTTGCTGTACCATTAAGCTCTGGATCTCTTGCTACACTAAATCCAACCACTTTTTTAGAATCTTATGAACTTTGATCAAAACAGACCACTTAACTGCATTTGAATTCAGTAGTTTGAAACCCTTCTTATCAGAGAAATGTAAATCGATCCTACAATGGTATATCACCTCACACCTACTAGGATGGCTATCATCAAAAAGACAAGAGATGCTGGTGAAGATGTGGAGAAAAGGAAACATTTGTGCATTATTTTTTTTTAAGATTTTATTTATTGAATTGACAGAGTTCACAAGTTGGAAGAGGGGCAGGCAGACACAGAGTGTGGGGGAGCAGGTTCCCTGCTGAGCAGAGAGCCCGATGTGGACCCTGAGATCATGACCTGAGCCAAAGGCAGAGACTTAACTCACTGAGCCACCCAAGTGCCCCAATCTTTGTGCATTATTGACAGGAATGTAAATTGGTTGTATGGGAAAGAGTATGAGGTTTCTCAAAAAAGTAAAAATAAAACCACTATATAATTCAGTAATTCCACTTTTGGCTGTCTATCCATAGGAAATGAAAACGGAATATTGAAAGAGATCTCTGCACCCTCATGTTCATTGCACTATTATTCACAACGGCCAAGGTGTGGAGAGAGCTTAAGGGTCTATCAATGGATGAGTGGATAAAGAAGATGTCTCACACACACACACACACACACACACACACACACAAACACACTCACACACACACACACACACACACACACGAATGTTATTCAAACATGAGAAATAAGAAATCCTGCCATTTGCAACAATAATGGATAAACCATGAGGACAATTACTCTAAGTGAGATAAGTCAGATAGAGAAAGAGAAATATTGTATAATATCACTTACAAGAAGCATCTGAAAAGGCTGAACTCATAGAAACTAAGAGTAGAGTGGGGGTTACCAGGAGCTGGGGGTGGGAGAATTGGGGAGATACTGGTCAAAGGGTACAAACTACAATTAGAAGATGAGTAAGTTCTGAGCATCTGAAGCACAACATTGTGATTATAATTAACAATACAGTATTATATGCTTGAAAGTTGCTAAGAGACTATATCTTAAGCTTTCTTTTTTTTTCTAATTTTATTTTTTATAAACATATATTTTTATCCCCAGGGGTACAGGTCTGCGAATCGCCAAGTTTACACACTTCACAGCACTCACCATAGCACATACCCTCCCCAATATCCATAACCCCACCCCCCTCTCCCAACCCCCCTCCCCCCATCAACCCTCAGTTTGTTTTGTGAGATTAAGAGTCACTTATGGTTTGTCTCCCTCCCAATCCCATCTTGTTACATTTATTCTTCTCCTACCCCCTTAACCCCCCATATTGCATCTCCTCTCCCTCATATCAGGGAGATCATATGATAGTTGTCTTTCTCCAATTGACTTATTTCGCTAAGCATGATACCCTCTAGTTCCATCCATGTCGTCGCAAATGGCAAGATTTCATTTCTTTTGATGGCTGCATAGTATTCCATTGTGTATATATACCACATCTTCTTTATCCATTCGTCTGTTGATGGACATCTAGGTTCTTTCCATAGTTTGGCTATTGTAGACATTGCTGCTATAAACATTCGGGTGCACGTGCCCCTTCGGATCACTACGTTTGTATCTTTAGGGTAAATACCCAGCAGTGCAATTGCTGGGTCATAGGGTAGTTCTATTTTCAACATTTTGAGGAACCTCCATGCTGTTTTCCAGAGTGGTTGCATATCTTAAGCTTTCTTACCACAAAAAAGAAATGATACTTATTGGAACTGATGGAGATATTAGCCAACACCAGGGTGGTGACTGCATTGCAATATACAAGTTATCAAGTCAACACATTATACACTTTACACTTACACAGTGTTTTATGTAAATTATTTCTCAATTTAAAATAGACAGTGGGAGGGGCACCTGGGTGACTTAGTCAGTGAAGCATCTGCCTTCAGCTCAGGTCATGATCGCAGTGTCCTGGGATCGAGACCCCCTTGGGCTTCCTGCTCTATGGGACGTATACTTCTCCCTCTCCCTCTGCCTCTGCCCCTTGCTTGTGTGCTCTCTCCCAAGTAAATAAATAAAATCTTTAAAAAAAAACAAAAAACAAACATACAATGGGAAGAATTTCCTCTTTCCTAAATTTCACCAAAGGATTTGTTTATTTAGGTATTGTTTATGTAGGTATTGAATCCCTCAGAAGACTCTTTGTCTGTATTTTGAGATAATAGCTAATCAATGGAAGTGAGGAGAAAATGTGTGCGTTTATTTTCCTTCTGGAGAAGTAGTTGACTTAGGAGTTGGCTGAGAATAGGAGCTCTGGAGTCAGATGAACCTGAGTTTAAATCTTTCAGCTGCGTGACATTGGGCAGATCCCTTCAGGTCTCAGTGCTTCTATTTCCTCATCTGTAAAATGGGTCTGGTAAGGGTACCTACATCACAGGATGGTTGAAAATGGAATGAAGCAATTCACAGGTAGCACCGGGCCTGGCCTTTTGTAGGTCCCTAAAACATATTAGGGCTTGTTATCCTAATACAAGTCATCACACAGGGCTCACTGAGTATCTTTATAGTGTTCGGGGTTTTTTCTGGTTAGTAATGCACAAATGAATATGTATTATAAAGAATTGAAAACATGGAAAAGTGTGAAGAACATAAAAATTATCCATAATCTCACTACCTGAAATACCTGTTAACATTTTGACTCATATTATCTCAATCTTTCTTAAATACGTGCTAAATTTGAGCATATAAATGCACATTTATTTCATTTCTTCAAAGTTTAATATATCATTTATGCTTCTTTGTGACCTGCTTAAACTCATCTTCATATCCTGATCATCGCCTTAGTCAATATTCATCTCTGGATTAAACATTTTTATTAAATATGTTTTTAAATCCTTGCTTCATCATGGACTAGGTATCTATACCAGCATAACAGGTGTAGCCACTTCTCTCTCCCTGACTGGAGAGACTGCCAGCCAATCGTTCTTCATTATGTAGAGAACGCACGTTGAAACCCTGAAACATGAGTCCTGACGGGACCCTCCAGTCCCTTCCACCTGTTCCACGTACTGGGGTAGACATGTGATGTCATCAAGATGGAGGGTTTTGGAAACTCCACCCACTGGGAAATTGTTCTTCAGAAAGCTTTTACCTCTGAGCTGACACGCCTCCTTCCTTGCACTCCCAACCAAAGCATCCTCTTTTCTTGGGGGAGAAACATTCCAGTTTAATGAAAAATAAACAAATGCACAGAAAGGAAGAAACTGCAAAAAAGAAGGAAAGAAAGAGTTGTGTCCCATTCTTGTTCTTACTGCATGTTGGATCACTACCAAGAATGAATACTCACATATGTTTACCAGCTCATTGCGTGGTTTCGTGAGCATAGTTTTCTCAGACCCACTGCCTGTATTTTTCTTGAGGTGTTCTTCTACTTTGTGGGATTTGTTTTCAAAATTACCTTTCTTTTGTCCCTCATCCTTTCTTTCCTTCCTTCTTCCTTCTCCTTTTTTTCTTCCTTCCTCCCTTCCTTCTTTTCTTCTAAAAGCAGCTCACTATAAAAAAAAAAATCAACAAATATATCACCCAAGAGAAATACCATTGTTTAACTGTGTTATAGATATCCTTCTTACGCGTGCACACACACACACACACACACTCACACAACTGCATTTTCCTTCAGGAAAATAGAATCAAAGGATACCTTATTTACATTCTACTTTCGCCAGTTAATAACATAATATAATTGGCTTTCCACAACAGCACAAACATTTCAGCAACATTATTTTTTAATAATCCTGTAGCATTCCATTTTAAGTTTGTATCATATTTTACTTAACTGGTACCTTATTGCTGGAAATTCATCTCACTTGCAAATTTTCATTATTAAACACAGCAATGCTACAAACATCCTTGTGACTAAATCTTTGCATGTGTCCTTAATGATTTCCTTAGGGTAAACTCTTAGAAGTGATTTGTGGCATATTAACACTTCATTTTCTGCAAGGAGTTCTCCATGATCTCTTACTTGCCTTTTCTTTTGGTTAGTAATAGGTTGTTTTATAGTCTTAATTTCAGGAAGCCCATATCTACCAGTTCTTGAATTTGGGGTGTGTTCCTCTTGGTTTTTGTTGAGAAAGTCATTATTTATCTTGTGCTCATGCCCCAAGGGGTGTGTTTTAGTTGTCGTCTCAGTATGTGTTGCACGAATCATGGCTCTGAGCTTGTCATTCTGTTTCCCTTCCTGGTGATCAATTCAGGAGTGGATCGGCTGATTCATTCCAGACAACAGAATGCGAAAGGCGAGCACTGAGTAACCGAAGGGAACAGGGAACCTGAAGCAAGATATCATTTCTCTTCTTAACTTAAAAAAAAGAAAAAAAAAGAAGAATGTGTTTCTTTGTTGTTGGAGACAGTGGTTACCCACCGAAGTGTTTTCAGCTGCAGATAACAGAAAATGCACTAAAAGTAGTTGAAACAAATAAGGATTTATATTTCCTACTAATCCGTAGTCGGGAGGCTATTCAATATTGGTTCAGAGGCTCACTGGGGGCTCTCAGGTGGCTCTTGCCACCATGGGCATCACATGTGTGGCTCAAGCAGAGCAACGTGAAATGAGCAGCGTCAGCCAGGCCTGTCCCTTTTACCAGAAAACACAAATGTCTTCCCAGCTGCTGTTGTTGGACCTGTAGTCTCATGGGCTGGAACTGTCACGTGGCTTCTGCTGACGGAGAGTGAAGCTGTGAAGGCAAACATTGGGTTTCTCCAACCTCGGTAGTAAAGACAGCCAAGTAGGAAGGGATTAGGAACTGGGTTGCATTAACCAACTAGCAGAGTTTGCTTCAGCCAGTCTGAGTTGAGGAACCTGTTGTTTGGAAAACATCTTCCATAGAAGACCTGATTTTTTTTTTCCTCTTTCCAGTTGTTTTAACAAGTTTCCCCTTTTTCTCCTAAACTCCTTAATCCATCTGAAATTTCACTTCATTAGATTCTAGAATTCTGAATCTCTCCTTGCAGGAGGGAATAGGAAACACACTAGTACCTTGGAATATGAAAACATACATAGACACAGCAAAACCTGCAAGGTAGTCTGGATGCCGATGTCCAGAAGTCTGTGCTGATAAAATGGTCCCTGGTCTCACCCACCAGGTCGGAAGAACTCAAGGAGATCTGTTGCCGAATTTTGTCCTGGACGGGGTGATTTAGCATCCTAGGTCAGAGTGCGATGCTCCTGAGTCTTAAATTATAAGGTCTAATCCCTCACACTCAAGTTAGCAAGTTCCAAGCATAGGGAAATTTCTGTTTTAAAGCTCAGCCCTCTACCCATGCACCAAGTCAGATACCTCTCTCCTGTGAGAGGGTTTTCCAAGAAGACACCAGGTCTGAGACTCTGAAAATGACTAGAAGAAAAAAATCAGCTACTATTTATCAAGCACCTAATTGCAATCAGCTACAGTATATATGTATATATGTCATGTGTGTATTTTCACAAAAAAAAACCCAAAAAACAAACAAACAAAAAACCCACCTCAATGCAGGATCCAGTGAAGCAGACATGGGCTTTGTGCCAGAGAGAGCAGTTGGAATCTGCAATGAACCTTCACCAGTTATGCAAGTTGGGATAGGTCTGAGGCTGTTTCCTCATCTGAAAAGTGAAATGAGTAAATTCACAGCATGTTTGTGGGAATATGATATATGATGAGATAAATTCTGGAAAGCAGGCTCTGTCCACCTCACATAATGTAACTGCCCAGCCTCTATGTAACAATTCAGATTTTTTCTAAAGATTTTATTTATTTATTTGAGAGAGAGTGTGAGAAAGCACAAGTTGGGGAGAGGGAGATGTGGGGCCTGATGTGGGGCTCAATCCCAGGATCTGGGATCATGAACCAAGGTAAAGAAAGGCAGCCGCTTAACTGACAGCCACCCAGGCACCCAAGCAATTTAATTTTCTTAATAACACTCAATATTCTTAATCAGAATATTTTCTTGATAGTACTACTTGAAATTTTCTTGTTTGTTTATTTGTGTCTATTGGCTATCCCCATTCCCCCTCACTGGAATGCGAACTCTGAGGGGAAACCCTGTCTGTCTTGTCCATCTCTGTATTCCCAGAATGTAGCACACAGCAGGTACTCAGTAAAACTTGCAGTATATTTGTAGAACAAAGACAGAACCTAAGGTAGTTTCTCACACATAGTAAATGCTTAATAATGCTCATTCCCTTTTATTCTTTCTCCAACACCCTAGGCAGTGGCACTGTTTTTAGAATAAACCCCATGCTCAGCATCCAAGGCAGGGATCCAGTTCCAGCTTTGATGGCATATAACTGTGTGACTTTAGTAAAATGACTTCCCCTCTCTGTTCTGTTTCCTCATCTCTATAATGGAAGGGTCCAAGGAGATGGTCACTTTAGCTGTCTCAGTTGGCAGTGTTGTGTTTCTGAATGAGTTGCAGCCTCTCTACATAAGGAAGGCCACACAGTCTATCTTTCTTTTCCTGACAAAGGAATGAGGACGCCTAATAGAAAGATCTGCCTCCATGGAACGTGGCCTCTATGAACAATGGCCAATGATCTGACTGCCATGGCTGAAGGAGAACTCAGAAACTGTCCAAAGCAACCCCCTGTTTGTGCGGGGGATCTGAGAGGTGAAACTGACCTGCCCAAGGTCATGTCACTAATTGTAGGAGGAGCCAGGAATAGAACCAGATTTCTTAACTCCCAAGGTCTCTTCTGTCTGCAGAATACTTCCTTTTTCTGGCTATGCCCCTGCCTTCCAACTGTCCACTGACCCTCAACCCATTTAAATGCAGAGATATCACTTCTCTGCGGAGAAATTTGCAGTTCTCCAATGTGTGCAGTTAACGGCAGTTAGAAGAATGGTCTCATGTGAACTCTTACTGCTTGATTCATGACTAAATTTTAACAAATCCCTTCTTGATACATGTTGTCACTTTCCACCAAGCTTTCTTGGCTCTCTGTCCAGCCCTGATTCATAGGGTCACTGTCTTCCTGCCTTTCTTGGCTCTTCCACACTTTATCCACCCTTAAGTTTAGACATGTGGTCTCTCAGGCCCAAAGAGTCCTACAGAAATGGAGTCTTTTCTTTATAGTGGCCTAGGTCTTTTGACTTGGGTCTCAGGTCAGAGAGGGTTATCTGGCACCCATGTCTTCCCAAACTTGCTGAGCATAAGAGATCAGTGCTGTGTGGCACATGATCACAAAAAAATTATCGACCACACAGCTCTTCAGCTTGCTGTATTTATTTCTTTATTTTCGAGGAAAGAGAATAATAACATCTATTACACAGAGTTATATGGTGGGCTGAATGAGGCTTCATGGGTATAGGTTGTGGTACAGTGACTGGCACATCATAAGCTCTTAATAAACATTTGTTGAGACTTATCCGTACTTGAACCCTTCACCTGTACATAGCTATATTAGTATTTCTTGGGTTTCATGTGCAAATTAATGGAATGGACCCAAGTGAGGGAAAAAACAGGATTCACTCCTTGACCAGACTCTAGCCAGGTTGCTGGGTGTCCCCTCCTCCACTTGCCCATAACCTTGGTTTATGAGGGCTTGAGCAAACACTAACAGGGTTTCTCACAGCCCAAGGATGCATCCTTAGGATGACCCTAGCTCTGCTTAAGGAGCCTGCCTGAGAAAAAATTCAAGGCTGCCCAGAGAAAGAACAGTTTCAGCCTGAAGATAGGGCCCCTGTCTCCCAAGCTCTGTGGGAGGGAGAAGCCTAATTTCAGTAAGTAACCGCTAGCAAACCCAGAGGGGTGTCACATCACCAGTGCCTTCCTGCTTTTTGTCATTTTTCCTTTCCCTGCCTGTGCTTGAGCCCTGCCCCCCTCCTTACTACTCCCTCATTCTCTTTTTAAAATGCCTGTTCGCCTGTGCACAAATCTGAAGGAAGTTTGGCTCTTCCCCTACTGTCAGCAGCTACTGAATAAAATCTATGTCACTGTGGTAACTAAAGCCTGGCTGGGGCTCATCTTTGGCACTAACAGTCCAAGGTGGCCACTCACACAGTCATTCAGAACTCTATGCTGACAGCAGCTCTGCCTCTTTAATATTAGCTTCTATGAGATCCTGGAGGTCACCATTCCAGTCAGCCTAAATGGGAAAGGAAAATGGGGAAGTGATCTTCAGCTGGACCTGGAGTGGCTTGCTTCACTTCCATCCACGTTCCTTCTGCCAGAGCTCAGTGACACACCATGGGCCAGAGAAAGAGCAAACAGGCTTGGTATACAGCTGGTGGTCTCTGGCCCACATTCCAGTCAACTCTATCCTACCCCTACCTGACTCCTCTTCAGTCTTTGTAAAGTATTTTCCAACACTTCAATATTGGAGCTTCAAGATCTTCATGGAGTTCACCGCAAATTCACCATTTTCAGTAAGTGTGAAGGAGAGAAGCAGTTATTGAGCGTGAAACCCATGTCAGTGTATTAGTCAGTTTTTGCTGCAGCAACAAATGACCCCAGATATCATGGCTGACAATTTCTTTTCTTGCTGCTGTGCACTTTACCTGTGGCTATGTCCACCTCGGTTCAGGGTGTCTGCTTGTTCCTGGATCTGAGCTCATAGACAAGCCCAAACAAAGGATACATTGTTCTCCCTGCAAAGTATGAGAGGAGGGAAGACATTTCCACCTTCATTCATGTGTTTAAGATTCTGCTGGATTTGACATACATCACACTCCCTTCACAGTCTGTCAAATTAACACGGCTAAGCCCAAAGTCAGTGGTCACAAAAGTATATTCTGCCTATAGAGAAGGAAGCAGGGCAAGAATGAGGAGAAAGTGACTAATGGTGAGCAAACAGTACAATCTATTAATCTCTCATAGTCAGATGCTCTGCACCCAAGATCTAATAAATATTATTTCACAATCCCAATTTTGCATTTGAGAAAATAGACCTCAGTGACGTTCCTATTTGTCCAAGTTCTCAATAGATGATAAATAACAGTAAAAATTCAACTTGAAGTCTCTTTCACTCCAAGACACATGTTCTTTTCCTGGTCCTCTCTTATTAGAGTCAGATCACAAGACGACTTGCTCAGTTTCTTGGCAAGACTGTTTCTCTTCTCAGGAACCAGAGCAAAAATATGTCTGAGCGTCATTATATTCTTGTTCCTATTTCTCCTACCTTCCCCGTGTGTGTCTACAGTTCTCTGGTCCTTAATGAATGTGCCAAGATACCACCCTGTGTTTAAGAGAAACACCTCCTCTGTGAAGCTGGGCGAGACACTCAAAGCCAGGCTTTGGTCCTCTGGGTTGTCCTGTGCCTCATACAGATCTCCAGCCTGGCAATTTTCACATTACATTAGGGGAATGTTCTGTTTGTTCCCATTTTTTTTTTAAAGATTATTTATTTATTTACTTGACACAGAGAGAAATCGCAAGCAAGCAGAGAGGCAGGCAGAGAGAGAGGGGAGGAAGCAGGCTCCCTGCGGAGCAGAGAGCCGGATGTGGGGCTAGATCCCAGGACCCTGGGACCATGACCTGAGCCGAAGGCAGAGGCTTTAACCCACTGAGCCACCCAGGTGCCCCTGTTTGTTCCCATTTTTAACAACAATAGTTCTTAACTATTTTTTTTTTAAATCTGTTTGAGGTTGGTAGTCATACACCTCTCTGAGCAAATAATGAAGACCTACATGTCCTCCACTTTGGAAAAATGCACCTGTGCACATATGCAGGGACAGGTGCTTACAATCTCATGGGTGTGTGGATTCTCAGTGAACCATATCCACCATGGGCTGTGGGCTGCACTCTTGTATCCCTGACACCTAGCACAGAGCTTAGAACCCTAAATAGGTCCTCAGTACATGTGAATATGTGGTTGAATAAATGGACAGGCACAGTAAGGGAGAAAGGATAGCAAAACTTACGCAGAGCTTATTATGTGCCACACACTGTTCTAAGGGATTTTTGTGGGTTACCACAATGAAGTCTAACAACTTCTAAGGTAAACACTGTTATTATTCTCATTCTATGGAAGAGGAAATTCAGGCACCAAAAACTTCAGTGGTTTGTACAGGATCACTCAGCTAGGTCTAGACTCCATAAATATAACCATCAGATTATAAGAAAAATGCAACAAAATATTTTAGAACGTTTTAGTTGTTTTTCTTTTTAAACTTGAATTCAGCTGATATCTTCTACGTGCCAAGCCTTATGCCAGGTGTCTCTAGCTCCAACTAGAGACTGATGTCCCCTTTCGTTTGGGGTCCCAGGTAATCCAAACTGGGTGGAATATCTTGTGAGCTTCTGTCCCATTGTAAGGTCCAGATTGAGCAATTCTTGGTCTAGAACCAGAAGCACGGGTTCTCTTAAACAGAAGCATTTCCTTATAAATGGCCAAGATTAATGGGGTTGGTTTATCATCCTTTTTAATAAATTGACATTAATCTTAAATATCATAGGCTGGTTGGACTGGCCCATCAAGGTATGGCACCTTTGATGTCTTGATCAGCTTGGTTTATCTAGAACAAACATAACCATGTGCCCATCTGTCATTAATCAAACACAAAGAAGCAATTGCTTTCAAATTATCATCATAGAATTTCCTGGCTACTGGGAAAATTGATATGATAAAGACAGCAGTTGTAGTTAGAAAGTGCCAGGAAAGGAGCCACCTGAATCTTGCTCCGATCGTGTTATTGGCATAGATGCTTGCTGCCTCTAGGCCTCAGTTTCTTTTTCTTTATTATTATTAAGTTTTTAATTTTAATTTCAAAATATTTACTATACAGAGTTATATTGGTTTTAGGCATACGATATAGTGATTCAACAATTTCATACATTACTCAGTGCTCATCATGGTAAGTGTTCTCTTAATCCCCCATCACCCATTTCACCCATCCTCCCACCCACCTGCCCTCTGGTAACCATCCATTTGTTCTCTATAGTTAAGAGTCTGTTTCTTGGTTTGTCTCTCTTTTTTTTCCTTTGCTTATTTCTAGGTTCACATTCTTTAAGTTGGTCATTTTTTTGTTCCTTTTCCAACATTCTTTTCATCAGAGGATCATTTGCTTTGTGAGAGATGACTGTGAACATGCATTTTGAGAGAATTCAGTGCACCAAGAAGGCTGTTATAATTATTATAAGCAGGAAAACTTCCAATGTTTGGAGGGTCCTTTGAAGCCTTGGTCTCCAACACCCAAACTAATGAGAATCAAATAAGCCAAAGAAAGGTCCCACTTGAAGGACCAACTGGCTTGTTCAGTGATATCATGTTGCTGGGTCTCAACTTCCCCAGAAATGTTAATCCAAGTGCAGCTGTTGGTGTTGGCCACAGCACAAATACCTCCTTGCTTAGCTGGTAAGGCTGCTGGGAACCCTTATAGGCCTCAGTTTCTTATCAGTGAAATGGGAGAGCCACACAAGGTGATCACCAGACATTATAAAAGATTTAATAGTCTGTGAGTCTGTGGATTTATTTAGTGCCAAGCTTCAGCAGTGTGTCAAAAGCTGCAATGAAAGAGTTGAGAGGGGCGCCTGTGTGGCTCAGTGGGTTAAGCCTCTGCCTTTGGCTTAGGTCATGATCTCAGGGTCCTGGGATCAAACCCCGCATCGAGCTTTCTGCTCAGCGGTTTCCCTGCTTCCCCCTTTCTCTCTGCCTGCCTCTCTGCCTACTCGTGATCTCTGTCAAATAAATAAATAATCTTAAAAAAAAAGAAGAAGAAGAAAGAAAGAAAGAGCTGAGAAACTGATCTTTCTTTCTTTCTTTTTTTAAATTCATTCAGCAAATCTGTATCGAGCATGGCTTTCAGTTCTCTGGATATAGCAGTGAAGAAAACAGATAAACATGCATGCCTTCATGGTGATTACATTCTATACAGGGAGGCAGACACTAAAGAAGGTGAATGAGTGTATCAGAAAGGGATGAATACCAGAGAGAAAAATAAAGCAGGGTAGAGGATACAGGTTGAATTATGCCCCCCCTCACATGTTGAATTCCTGATCTCTGGCACCTTAAAATGTGACCTTGTTTAGAAATAGAGCAATTGCAGGGGTCCCTAAGTGACTCAGCCAGTTAAGCGTCTACCTTCAGCTCAGGTCATGATTCCAGGCTCCTGGGACCGAGTCCTGCATCAGGCTCCCTACTCAGAGGGTGCAGGGACTCAGACTTCTCTGCTTCTCTCTCTCCCTGCGTCTCCCCTCTGCTTGCTCTCTCTCTCTCTCTCTCTCTCTCTCTCTGTCAAATAAGCAAATAAAATATTTTTTAAAAAGCAATAGAGTAATTGCAGATGTAATTATTAAGATGAATTCATGATGGAGTGGGATAGGCCCTAATCCAACATGACTGCCATTCTTATAAAAAGGGGAGGTTTGGCCACAGACACATACTGGCAGAGAAGGCCATGCAGACACAAAGACAGAGATCAGGGTGATGTATCTATAAGCCAAGGAACAAAAGGATTACCAGTTATACCAGAAGCCGAGATGCATTATCTTTCAGAGCCTTCCAAAGAATATGGCCCCACCAATACTTCAGATTCTAGCCTCAGACTTCTAGCCTCCAGAACTGTGAGACAATAAATTTCTGCCCCTTGGTTTATGTTACAGCAGCCCTAACAAGCTAATACAGAGGGCTGGCAAATTTAAATAGGATGCTAGAAGAAGACCTCACAGAGGAAGCAACATTACTGAAAGTCTTAAGGGTGGTGAGGGAGGGAGTCATGGGAATATCTGGGGTAAGAGTGTTTCAGGCAGAAGGAGGAGCAAGTGCAAAGGCCCTGAGATAAGAGCTTGTCCAGCATGTTTGCAGAACAGCAAAGGTGCTGGTGTGAGTAGTAGAGATAACCAAAAGAGAGAAGAGCCAGGTGCTGAAATCAGGGAAGTAAAGGAGCACCACATTGTACAGGGCCCAGCTAATGGTAAAGAAGATGCAAGACAATATTCTACAAAATGCAAGCCAGGACATGGTTGTGAGTGAGGAGTAATATGCTATGACTTAGCTTTAAAAAGGGTGCCTCTGGTTGCTGTACGGATGGGGGTCATAGGCCAAAGACCAATCGTGTGGGCATCTTAGCTTGGACCAGGAAGGTTGCAGATGGAAGTGGTAAGAAGTACCCAGATTATGGATAGAAAACAGAGATGCACAGACATGCACGCATGCACACACACACTAAAAGTGTCTTAGAAAGACATCCATATATGGACCTCTAGCCCTCTTCCTGGTCCCTTTCCTAATTCCATTTGAATAAAGACAGTCTTTTTTTTTTTTTTTAAGATTTTATTTATTTATTTGACAGAGAGAAATCACAAGTAAGCAGAGAGGCAGGCAGAGAGAGAGGAGGAAGCAGGCTCCCTGCTGAGCAGTAAGCCCGATGTGGGGCTCGAACCCAGGACCTGGGATCATGACCTGAGCCGAAGGCAGCGGCTTAACCCACTGAGCCACCCAGGCGCCCCAGTGAATAAAGACAGTCTTGTACTTTAGATAGAACTACACAAAACTGATAAAAGTTAAAAATATTAGCCATTTCAGATGGTTCAAACCCAAACCTTCTTCAAGAGTTAGCCACAGTTCCAGAGAAAAAGAAAATGCTCCAATGTCGCAGGTGGAATTCTGAACATCCCAGTGGAATGTGAGCCTAAAATGCAAGGTAAGTTTGAGAAAAAGTAGAGACAGTTTTATTTCTGCACAGTGGGTAGTTATTGGGCTGACACACCACCATCATGTAGGGTCTTATCTTGCATTTCTCAGCCTCTGCACAGCTGCTGCACCTCAACTTCTGATTACCAGTCCAAGAGTTAGACCCAATGAATCATGGCCGCCACCGTGAGAACTGATGCCCCAGGATACAGGACTCCTGGCCATCATTACTCACTCAGAGTATTTTCACTTTTGTGGGCAGATCTGGAGTCCTACCTTGCTCTTTGTAGCTGGTGTATGGTGTTCTACATTATCTAGAATGTCATAACTTGTTTGACTACTGTTTAGGGATGAACAGGAAGGTTGCTTCTTTTTTTCCCACAATTATACACAACATGGCAATGAACATCTTTGTGCACTTGGGTGAGTGTTTCTTTAGGAAACTTTTCAATCACTTTCCTTCCTTTTCACCTTTATACTCATTTATTTTCCCCATCATTTTAATTGAGAAAATTTTCTAATATACAGAAAAACAAAAAGGATTAATATAGATCATTTAAAGTCATCAATTATTAACATTTGACGTATTTATCTATTTTGATAGCTGACCCATGTCCCTTCCCCTAAACGTTTCAGCATGCATCCCCAAACAGGACATTTTCTTACTCACAATACTGTATCCACACAACTAAACAATAATTGCATATTCAGATTTTCCCAGTTGTCCCTAAAATGTATTTTTCAACTCTGCCTGTGTGTGTGTTTAACAGATCTAACGAAGGACAGAGTCATGAGTCTCTTCACCTGTAACAATCATCCTCACCTCTTTTCTTTCATGAACTTCATTTTTGAAGAGATCAGGCCACAGAGAATCCTATATCCTAGATTTGCCTTTGTTTGTGGGGAGGGAGGGATGTTCTTTCTATAGCAAAGCCCTTGTTAATCTACAAAGACTAATTCAAATGTCCTGAATTTAGTCTTTGTAAATCAAGTCAGCACCTGTCAAAATGATAATTTAGCTGGGCAGATTCACAGGGAACTGGAAGACCTGAATTCTAGGCCAGTGGTTCTCTACTGGGAGCACTTTTGCCCCCTAGGAGACATTTGGCAATGTCTAGAGAAAGAGTATCTTACTGGCATTTGGTGACTGGAGGTCAAGGATGCTTCTAAATTTACCACATTGAACAAGACAGCTTCCCACAACAAAGAATTGCTTGGCTCAAAATGTTAAATAGTGCTGAGGTTAAGAAACCCTGCCCTAATCTATCTATGACTCTGACATCAACTTGCTCTATGACCTTGGGCAAGCACCATCCTGTCTCTGGGCCCCTTTTGAGGGTTTTTTCTAGCCCCACCCAACCTGCTTAGAGAGAGGCAAGTTCTACTCTACTACGGGCATCGCCGCAACTGAGGCAGAATAGCTCAGGAATATTCCATGCCAAAGCCTCCTGTTTGACTGACAGTAGGTCAGGTTCACATCCTCTCTTATCTCTAACATCCTCTTTCACACATTGCAGACAAACTATTTTGGGGCCAAGCCATACAGGACAGTTTGGAAAAACCCAACCACAAGACAAATGGGCTGTGGCTAAACAATGCCACACAGTGTTGCTTGTTTCTATTGAGTCTTATGATTGACCAAATAAGTGGATTATGAACTTATAAAAGAGAAGAACAATGGGAAAGCAACATATCAAGACATACACACACTTCATTTATTCTTGCGAAAGGAGAAAAGGTGAGCCAGACAATCCGAAAATCACTCAACCCTGAATATCTGTTGAAGGTCTACCTGGAGATCACAACTGCCCTTGGTTTCATGTCAGCTAGCCACTATGAAGTGAAAACCTACTATGAGCATGTAGTCTACTGAGCATTTAAACATATAGTATTCATTTAATTTTTAAATATTACAACTCTATGGCAACATTTTCTTTCCAAAAAATGGCTTCAGCAAGATCTCCCATCTCATCAGCTTTTCTTACAGTACAACATGGCATTCCTTGTACCAGGAGGTTCCTTCTGCTTGAACCTAGGTGGGCTTGTCACTACAGTGGACATGACACTATATGACTCTGTGGCCAGGTCATAAAAGTCAGTACAGCTTTCACCTGGAGCTCCTGGGACACTCACTCTTAGAATCGAGCCACCATATTTTGGAGAAACCCAAGAAACCTATGACAAAATCCATGTGAAGGAGAGCCAAGAGTCTCAGACCACAGCCCCAGGTGAGTTCCCAGCTGGCACCAACCCACATACCAGCCCTGTGAGCGTGCCATCTTGAAATGGACGGATCCCCCATCCATCCAGATGGACGGATCTAAACTTTGGATCCCCTAAACTACTTCAATTCACATTGCCTAGAGGAAAAATGAACTGTCCCTGCTGAATGCTGATCAATTATAGATACATCAACCAAATAAATGATTGTTGCTATTTTAAGGTATTTTGCTTTAGGATGGTTTGTAATGCAGCAATGCATAACTGATACTAATGCCAAAGTGTAAGTTTCGATATCTTTATTTCACAGTTGAGAATGCTGAATTTCAGAGTGGCAAAACCAGAATTCAGACTCAGGGCAGTCTAGTTCCAAAACTTGTGCCTTTACCTACCACACCCTACTGTCCATTAAGAATGAGATATAGGGGCGCCTGGGTGGCTCAGTGGGTTAAAGCCTCTGCCTTCGGTTCGGGTCATGGTCCTAGGGTCCTGGGATCGAACCCCACATCCGGGTCTCTGCTCGGCGGGGAGCCTGCTTCCTCCTCTCTCTCTGCCTGTCTCTCTGCCTACTTGTGATCTCTCTCTGTCAAATAACTAAATAAAATATTAAAAAAAAAAAAGAATGAGATATAATCCCTGCTCCCAAGGAGTATAAACTCCAATTGGGGAAATGGGACCTAAATTGTATGCATTAATAAAAAATTCAAACTTACATTGCTTGTGGACAGATAATATCAATCTTGGTATGTTATCTTGTGGGAAAAAAAAATCCAAGAGGACATGTCGTGTGTAACCACAAAATTTTTGCAAGACCTTGAATGTCTCACAGTCAGAAATGATTGATAAAATATTATGCCAATAAAATCTGTCACTATGAACATGAGGTGACAACTTATAAAGACGATCACAAAATCATATTAAACAACAAAAGCAAAACACAAAGTGAGGTGTGCACCCCATGCTCATGTCAACATAAAGAGCAGAAAAGAAAATCAGATGCGTTTAACTTCTCCTAAGTTCCTGGCACTGTATCTATTGTTCTTTAACTTCAGCTTTCTAAGAACTCTGTGAGGAAGTATTATCCTTGTCTCACAGATCTGGGAACTGAGGTTCAGGAGAGATTAACTAACTTGCACAAAATCAAATAGCTACTACCTGACCGAGCCTGCAATTGGACAAAAGTGGAGGATGGGCAATTAAGCAAAGGTAGGGCAGAGAAGATGAGAGTAGATAGAGCGTTGGGAATGAGATTTGATGAGGTCAAATGATTATTTTTGCCATCGGTTGCATTCACTCTTTCAGTGGAAGCAGACTTACCTTTCAGATCCTAGTGTTAAGTCCATTAAAATCAGCAAGTAATTGGGGAGCCTACACGGCTCAGTTGATTAGGCGTCTGCCTTGGGCTCAGTTCATGATCTCTGGTCCTGGGATCGAGCCCCACGTCAGGCTCCCTGCTCAGCGGGGAGCCTGCTTCTCTCTCTGCCTCTGCTGCTCCCCCTGCTTGTGGTCTCTCTCTCTGATAAATAAATAAAATCTTTAAAAAATAAAATAAATTAAAATCAGCAAGTTAACTACTTAGCAGCTGCTGATCCAACACTGGACCAAGCCTTGGGGTACAGAGATGAATATAACAACAGTACTAACCTAAAGGAATTCCTGGCTAACTGAACCTGTTACAGGCTCCATTTGTTATTTCTGGGGACACTCTAGGACATCTATGAGCAGGTGGACAGGTTGGGAGAAGAGATCAGTGATTGTAAAAAATATTCTGACACCATTTGCAAAATGGGTGGTTCACGGGCAAAGAAATGGACAGTAAGTTCTTCAGACCCTTCTTCCTGTTTTGCCCTACAGGTGACTTAGACTTCCTCAGAGAAAGGGCTCTTCAAAGATCCAGGGCTGAAACAATGAGCAATCAAGTAAGTAAAAACATAAAAATTGTCAGGATGTTCCCTGGGGAGGAGAAAAGGCAAAATATAAGACTCGCTCTCATTTGGATAGCACTCTACAGTTTTTGGAACTCTTTATGTGTATAGTTAGGATAGCCAGGCTTCAGAATATGCCCCCACCCCGACCACTGTAGTGATCTTCCCCTTCTTGTAGTCATACCCTTATGTGGTCCCCTCCATGGTGAATAGAGTTGGCCTCTGTAACTCCTAGGATATTCAGAAAGGATGCGTGTGATTTCTGAGGCTAGGTTGGAAAAGACCTTGAGGCTTCTGCCTTGCCCCCTCTTGGAAAACTCGTTCTGGGGGACATTAGATGTCACATCATGGGGACACTCAAGCAGCCCTGTGGAGAAGTCTATGTGACCAGGAACTGAGACCATTGTCAATAGCCAGCAGTAGTTAAGCCTTCAGATGATTACAGCTGGGGCACAAAATGGTGACTTCTTGAAAAATCCTGAGCCCAAACTATTCAGCTAAGTTGTCCCTGAAATCTTGACTCATGGGCACTTTTTGAGGTAATAGGTATTTATTATTGTTTAAGCCACTAAGTTTGTGGGTAATTTGTTATACAGCAATAGCTAACTAATACAGGGCATGATCTCAGGGTCGTGGCATCCCGGCAGTGGGTTCAATACTCAGCGTGAGATTCTCTCTCCCCAGTCCCCCTGCCCCTCCATTTGATCCTGCAATCTCTAGCTCTCTAAAATAAATTAATAAATCTTTAAAAGAAGAAGGAGAAGATACTCAAAGAAGGGTAAATGACTCTCCCATTCTCTCAAGTTGGACCGCTTGTGTCCTTGCTCTCTGATCTGAGCTTGGGACTGGGAGGGACCTGGCATTTCTTCTCATCCCTTGAAAATCAAAGAGCAGGGGCGCCTGGGTGGCTCAGTGGGTTAAGCCGCTGCCTTCGGCTCAGGTCATGATCTCAGGGTCCTGGGATCGAGTCCCACATCGGGCTCTCTGCTCAGCGGGGAGCCTGCTTTCCTCTCTCTCTCTCTCTGCCTGCCTCTCTACCTACTTGTGATCTCTGTCTGTCAAATAAATAAATAAAATCTTAAAAAAAAAAGAAATTTAAAAAAAATAAAAATAAAAATAAAAAAAGAAAATCAAAGAGCAGAAGGGTGAAGAGCTATTACAGTTTCAAGAATTGGAGGATAGAGTGGAATCAATAGTCTCCTTGAAATAGTGGAAATGACTAGAATTCTAATATCAGGGAGTGGTGAAAGATGTCTTCTGAAATCATATACAGTCCAAATTATTAGTCTTTTGGATTTCTTATAACTCTGGATTACATCAGTCATGATGCTTACCAATTCTCTGGGGTTGAACAGGTAGAAAAAGATGGGATGTTTAGTACCAGCAAGATAGGAAGTTGAGTCTAGACTAAGACCTCGGTCATGACACAATCTTAAAATGTGCTTTTTTTTAATCGTCAAGGAAAAGAAATTAACTCTCTACTTCTCTTCCATCCCTTTTCACCCCCTATGAGTGTGGTTTCACAGAAAGAACACAGAGTTTAGAGTCCTAGGTTATAATCCTGATGTGGTGTCATAACTGAAGATGTCACTGAAACCCTGAGTTTAGTTTGCTCATCTGTAAAATAAGTATATTAGTTTCCATTTCTCAGATTCTTGTGAAGAATTCATGACTTCATGTTCAGGGAAGAGGCTGACATGTGGTGGATAGGTGCCTAGTAAAACAGATTTTCATTCCCTCTTTCTTCCACTACTGAAGGAGATCTTTATGACTAGGTTATATTCTATATTCCCTGAGAAAAAGGTAATTTCCAAGGGTTCTTGGATTACCAGCTTTCCCCAGGCTTAAAAGAGACAAAATAAATAATGATCCCTTTCATATTTGTATATGTGGACATCTTGTGAGAGGGTGTGTATGTGCATGAACACATACACGCGCGCACACACACACACTCACATGCACTCACACCCACTCATACCAAACACACAGTAGTCACCAGCCAGAATATCCCTCAATAACCTGTCCCAGGACCAATGCCCTTTAGATGGATCCTAGCAAACAACTTAGGTAATCACAACCGGAAGTAAACATCACATGGAAGTCTTAATTAAAGTTATCCCTGAAGAGAACCCATAAATGACCAATTTTAATAAAAACAGGATCCAAGAGCATTTATCCACATCTCGCACTGTGGGCCGATGACAAATTGCCCTGTTGGCCAGGCCCAGCATCGAGGAGGACTAGACTCAACTCAGAATGAACCTTGTTAAGGAGAAACAGTCCATCTTCCACACTCAGCCAGCAGGCCTCGGTCCAAACCTCCACACACTGCCGCTTTGTTTGGGGCTTGCTGAGGGTTTTCCGGAACCTTCTGCCAAGCTAGGCTGTGGGGAACCTGTGCTGAGCCACCTCGTCCTACAATAGTTCACCTCAACACCAGGTTTGGGAGAACACACTTGGACAGGCTCTGTCCTGCTCTTCTGGGAAAGCAGCTTTAGCTGTTAGAAAACCCGGTGTGACAACTGGACACAAATGGACAAATTTACCAGAACAACGTGGGGCCAGAGAGAGACGAGCTCTGCCTCTCATGCCCGGAGGGCTCAGGTTTGTTTCCCAGCATGTGATTCTTGGGCAAAGTGACGAGTGCATCCACACAGCGCCCAGCACACAGAGGAGCCCACATTTGGTTTAGTGCTCTACTAGCACTGTCCTGAAATGTGTAAGAACGTTTGAATGAGGGGCCCTGCATTTTCATTTTGTACTGGGCCTCCAAATTACATAGCCGGTTCTGTGGTCCCTTGGGCCTTTGCACATACTATTCCTTGCTTGGAATGCTTCCCCTCTACCCAACCACCACCTGCCTGGGGAATCCCTAGTGTTTCTCTCCTACTTTCTTTCCTTCTTCCTTTCCTTCCTTCCTAGTTTCCATCCTTCTGTGAATAGCCGTGAAGTCCCTTCAGGGCCCTCCATCTGGTGCCAGGGACTAGCAGTTTCAGCATAGACAAGATAGAAACATTCCTTGTGTTCATGGTGTTTACAGTCTGACGAAAGAGGTGGACAAACAAAATCACAAGGAAACAAAAAAAATGCAAATTATAGTCATTGCTTTGAAGGAAATATGCTGATGAAAAATCACAGTGGCAGAGGTGGGGGGCAGGAGGCCTCCTGGGGAGGTGATCCCTGGTTTCAGGTCAAGGTTCCACCCAAACATCCCCTTACACTCTACTCTCACAAGAACTGGTCATGCCCCCGCTTTGAGCCTAGTCCTTGTCCCTCATTAATTTCTTTCTTTTTGTGCTAGCCACACTTGATGGCAATGCTATGCGGACATGTCCATCGTTCCTCCTGGGACACAAGTTACAAGGTGCGTGGAGAATGACACCATGACATGAATATTTTTGTCTTTCTACACTCTTTGTGGGTACTTTACAGACACTGAACAATGTCAGATGTTTTGTTCCTCTACCAGCAGGCTGAGGGGGTAATTTTGCCCCTCAAGGGACATTTGGCATGTCTGGAGGCATTTTTGGATAGTGATAACATGTGCCATCTAATGGGTAGAACTCAGAGGCGCTGCATGACATCCTATAATACACAGGACAGAGATTATCTGGCCTAAAATGGGGCTCTACATTCTACAGACCATACAAAATTATGTACATAAGTGATATTTTTAAAGTATTTTCTGGCTTTTGGGACACCTGGATAGCTCTGTTGATTAAGTGACTGCCTTTGGTTCAGGTCATGATCCTGGGGTCCTGGGAATGAGCCCTACATTGGGCTCCCTGCTCAGTGGGGAACCTGCTTCTCCTTCTCCCTCTGCCTGCTGTTTCCCCTCCTTGTACTCTCTCTTTCTGTCAAAAAAATAAATAAAATCTTTTTTAAAAAATTCAGTGGTTTAACTCATTCTTGGCTTTCCAGACAAGCCAGACTAAAAAGGTTCTTCTTCCTTTGGGCGCCTGGGTGGCTCAGTGGGTTAAGCCGCTGCCTTCAACTCAGGTCGTGATCTCAGAGTCCTGGGATCGAGTCCCGCATCGGGCTCTCTGCTCAGCGGGGAGCCTGCTTCCCTCTCTCTCTCTCTCCTGCCTCTCTGTCTACTTGTGATCTCTCTCTGTTAAATAAACAAATAAAATCTTTAAAAAAAAAATAAAAAAAAATAAAAAGGTTCTTCTTCCAGAAACTTATCAGAGGGAACCCCACTGTTGTTCTCAGGACACACTGCAATGCCTCCCAGCCCTGAATGTCCACTCTCTCTTTCCCACTGTGATTCCGTGAGCTCACAAGCTAAGTTCCTTAGCAAGCACTGGACAGCCATGATTTCCTCTTGTCCAGCACTTTCTACCCAGCTTCCTGTGACCTAACATTCTCCTGATGCAGCTAAAATGCATTTCCTCAGCAGAAGATATTTCTGAGCGTACCAGGTCACCCAGGAACATGGTTGAGCAAGTCCAAGAGCACATAGCTGCTGAAGGAGTTTGGAATCGAGGAAGGAAGGAAGGAACTAAAATTTGGTAAGAGCACTTACTAGGGGTCAAGTACTTTTCTCAATATGATCCTCAACACAGAGTTTCAATGGAGATATAATTAGGCCTACCCCCACTCCCAACCTTCTAAAAAAAAAAAGAATAAACTGAGGCACAGTAAGTCTTGCAAGGTCACGTAGTTACCAAGTGGTCCAACTGGGCTGGCAACCCAGAGTCTTTGTTCTGATGCCAGGGCGTAAGCCTGTTCTGTCACTGACGTTCACAAATTACACTGTGTGTATTTTCGTTATTTTCCTCCTTCATTTCAAAGTGGGTGTGAAGTAGCTTCTGGATCTATATCACACCAAGGGAAAGAATAAGTAAAGAAATCAGGGTAAGAGAAAGAAGAAAGGAAGAAAAAAAATGGTGGTAAGACACATAAAATGAAGCCAAGGACGGGGTTAATACTGAAAATAAGTGCTTTAAATATTAGAGACTTGCTGTAGATGGACATTAATTTGGTTCTGTGCTTTAGCGGCCAAGGCAAGGCTAAAAATAGCACCAGTTAGTTTTTCCTAATGCTCCCAGAGCTGAACAGAAAATAAATATATTAAAATTAAGGTTATAATCTCTGTCTCCAAAAAGAAGAGCTCTCTTGGTACCGAGATAGAAGAGAAGCTTCTGTGGATTCCTACAAAGGCAACTATGGTAAATCCGTGATCTTACTGACATCCCTGCTTTGTGACATACCCTGGCCAAGGGCAGATTTTGGTTTAGATGAAAACACTGTCAAGAAGTCAAGTGGGCAAAATGGTAATGTGGTCTATTAATGAACAGAAGGTTAAGTTATAATTGGAGTTAAATTACATTTGTCAAAGACATAATGTGGGTTTTATCAGTCTAAGCAGAGTAGGTAACAAACAACTCCAAAATCTTAAGTTTACTGTGCACTTATTTGGTGTCTTTGGACATGCAATTCAACCTGCCCAAAGTTCCTCATGTATAAGAGGCCAATTGCAAGAGAATGTACTCCAATAGGTGGTTATAGTCTAATATTCCATCTTAGATGTGAACATATTTGGCTGGGCCTGTAGTATACACTCTCCAGGCTTCCATTTCTTTTTCTTTTTCTTTTTTTTTTATGATTTTATTTATTTTTTTGAGACAGGGAGAAAGAGAGAAAGTGTGTGTGGACAAGGAGAGGAGAGGCAAAGGGAGAGGAAGACCCAGATGCCCTGCTGAGTGGGGAGCCCAACCGCTTTGGGCTCCATCCCAAGACCCTGAGATCATGACCTGACTGAGCCACCCAGGTGACCCTAAGCTTCCAATTCTTGTTTGCTCTTCTCCTTCCCCTTCCTTTGACCTGTGAAGGTCCTATCATTCATCAGGAGGGGATGACTCTTTTTTCATGCCAAGATGTTGGCAAGCTATTAGATAAAGCTGTTAGGGGCACTCACCACTCTATAGAGAATCTCTGGGCTGGGGAGGACTTCACATATCATCACATCATCTGTATCAAATCTGATATCCAATCCCATATCATCAAACCCATCTGCTGATCTGATGTGTGACCATCAGCTCCTTTTCATTGTCCCACTGGTCTAGTTCTTTCACCGACCAACCTGGGTAGTCTCTGAAACCCTGCACTCCAAGCAAAAACAGGACCCTTGGTGCTTTCTTGAGTTTGTTTCTTCACGCTTTGCTCCCTACTCAGTAGGCAGCTTCTGCCTCTATCTTCGCTGTGTGCTTTGGGCTTGGCTGCTGCGTACCAAGGAAGGTTTAATTACCATTGACTTCCCGCCTGCCTGCCTGCCTGCCTCCCTGCCATTAGCTTGTGATACTCTTGTTGGCATCTCACCCTAAGCAGAACCGATATCCTGAATAATGAGATGGAGCTCCTGCCAACTGGTGAGGTCATTGCTCCAAGCCCAGAACTTGACAGCCAAGAGACTGTAGTTCAGGTACCTACTTGGGTTTCGTCTAGGGCTCGATACAGAATCTACTCCTTGGATCCTCATCGTCCCTTTCCTTTTACGTGACTAATTAATATTTTTTCAGCTTACCTAAAATGCTCTTCTCAGACAGCTTAAAGTCAGCCTTTCCAACCAAATTATCTCCCACGAACACATTTTATTTGAAACTATGAGAGCCACAGGGGGACTGCGGAAACAGGAAAATGTGTGGGTAAACCTGTTACATTTTTCTTATTAGATCATGTTCAAAAATTTCTCATTCATTCATTCATCCCATGCCTTTTATCGAGCATCTTCTATATGCCCGGCATTAAGCAGGGTCTGAAGGTATAGTGAGGAAAAACAAGGAGAAGGACATGATCTTTGGGGCACCTGGGTGGCTCAGTTGGTTGAGCATCTGACTCTTGGTTTTGGCTCAGGTTGTGATCTTGGAGTCATAAGATGGAACCCAACAGAGTCTGCTTGTCCCTCTCCCTCTGCTCTTCTCCCCCACTCTCTCAATAAAACAAAGAAATATAAAAAAAAAAAAAAAAAAAAGAAGGACATAATCTTTATTTGCAAGGAATTTACAACCTGAGAAAGACCACTGTCTCAGAGAAGCAGATTGTCTCTGGGGTATGAAGAATCAACCAGAAGTAGAGTTCAGGCCTCCTGACGCCCAGCAGCTCTGATACGCCGTTAGCGGTCAATACTCTGGGTGTCCCCAGCTTCTTTATTCATTGCCATGCATTTAATCTTATTGCTTCCTTCCAGATCTCCAAGCATTTTGCAAGGGTTTAGATTTCAACAGCTCTAAAATCAGTTCTCTGGCAAGAATGAGGAATGCAGTAGTTGACTCTTACCCCAGGCACAAAGATGCAAAGATGAATAAATCCAGTCCCTGTTTGCAGGAGTTCAAAATCTGGAAGTGAAAACTACAATTGACTGTGGTCAGTGCAAAGAGGAAGGTCTGCTCAGCCCAGGGCTTCCCTACCTGGGGGAGAGATACCAGCACCAAAATACGGTATGATTTCAGGCAGTGCACACTTTTAACAGGGATAATATGTTTATGGAGAAAGAAGGAGAAATAGAAACAACACCTCAACCCCTGTTTTCATTCATTCATTCAACAAACATGTGGTGACAGTGACTGTGCCCAGCACTCTAGCCTCGGAGCATCCAGAAATGAATAAATAGCAAAAAATCCCTGCTCTCCTCGATTGTACCTTAAATCCAAATAAAATATTTGAATCTAACAAGTGAGAAGATTTAAAGAAATCCACAGAGAATCCAGCTTGGCCAGTTCCTGGATGAGTAGCCCCACACCCGTTCCTTACCTTTCCTGTGCCTTAGTTTCCTTATCTGAAAAATAGGGATAATAATTATATCCTCCTCACTAACATTGTTCTGGCCCTGGTGTGGGCTGGCAGAATGAGAGGCACACAGTGCCTGGAACATGATAAGTAAGCCACGTGTATCCGTGTATCCATTTGTTTGTTTGAAGGACAGGGTAAAAATTTTGAAGATGAAGTAATGACTCAGTTCTGGAAAGCTCGGCCTAGGGCATCTTCCTAAGTGCCTGGAGAGATTGCTAAGAGGCATACATCCCAGTCTCCACTTTAGAGACCCAGCTTAGTAGATCTGAGGCAAAGCCCTGGTGTAAAGCCCCTCCCCCAGTGCCATGAGAGCGAACCATCCATGGGGACTGGTTGAGGGTTCAGGTAAGGATTCCTCCTTCTAGGGTGGGTGGGGCAGAGGGATGCCTTCCTGGGTGCTCCGGCGCCTCGAAGGACATATTCATTGGCAACCAGTTGTATTCAGGGGGACGTGTTCGGCAGGGCGAGCAGGCACAGAGGGGCAGGAGGAAGCAGGTTCAACTCATAAGGCTGCCAGAACTTGAGTGAGATGCGAGTGTCCAGGATGTGAGGCTGTTGGCTGACTCTGATTCGAAGATACACTGTGGCTTCTTGTCCCCAGCCCGGGGAGCATGCTGAATCAAGTTCAGTGGAATTCTGCCAACAAGGACCTTTTTGAAACTGAGAAGTTTGCATTTTAGGCCTTGTGATATGGCACTCAGAAGAAGCCCAAAGCAGCTGCTGTGAGAAAAACTGATTCCAAGAGAATCTTCGGTAATGATTTGCAGTCTGTCACTTTGTCTGCAGTGTTCCCTTTTCACAGCAACCCCACCTCCCTGGTGATTTCAGAGGAGCCAGAAACTGTGAAGAATCTGCTTAACTCCTTCAGGAAACAACAGATCATACTCAGCGGTCTCATACCTTTTCGGGAAGCTTGGCTGAGAGGCTCTGTGAAAGCATAAAATACGGAAAGATCAGTTTCATACCCTAGTGTGTGGAAGAGAAAGTGCTGTGGAACCAGACGAACATAGGTTCAAATTTGGACTCCCCTTGGAACTGGCTGTGGGACTCGGGGGAAACTACGTAGTTGCTCAAGACCTCAGTGTTCTCCTCTGTCCAATGGGTATCATGCCAAGAACGAGTGGCTTCATGAGTGTGCTGTGTGTGGCAGGCATACTCGTCTGGAGCCTAGTAACATCTCAGTAAGTGACAAGATGCTGTTAATTGTTAATAAGAAAAAGTGAACTAGCGTCCAGAAACTAAAGAAAGAGGAAGACACCAGCTGCGATTGCAACGGGGAAACTTTTCACTTGGGACTTCTGGAGAAAAAAAATCGGAAGGGTGTGTAGCCAAGACAGGCTATTTGACTAAGGGCTGAAAATGTAGTTTGGCTTTCAGGGGACTGCTGAAGGCGTTATATCCTAAACGCCAGGGTGAAGAAATGCCTGGGTGGGGTGAGGAAGCTTGAAGATCCTCACCTCTGGAAAAGGTGTGTGCACACACAAACATAAACACACACATCTCCCCCACAACCCCCACCAGCCCTTTGTGGCTGGCAGGAGGAAGGAAAGAGAAAGGAGAAAAGGAGGCTTGGGTGGGTGGAGAGCCAGAAAAGACAGCCACGAAAAAGGGAAGGAAGGCGGCTAGGGAGTGGTTTGCTGTTTAGATGGCTGGAGTAAAGAGAAAACCACCTCTCTTGGGCTGAGTTCATGGCTGCCCTGTGTCCAGCTGGGATTATGAGGGTCTACTGTGTGCATTCCCCAGTTTAGGCACTGAGAGGGATGTGGATCTATGCCCCAAACCCAGTTCTGGAGGAGCCTACTCATTTGCACTGGGCTCACGAGTGTCCCCCTGGAATTCAAGTCCTCTGGAAACCTCAGATGTGACCTTGGTTGGAAATAATGTCTTTGCAGATGTACCTACTTAGGATGAGGTCATACTGGTTTAGGGTGGACCCTAAATCTAATGACCGGTGTCTTTATAATAAGAGGAGAGGAGATGCAGAAACATCTACAAATACAGGGAAGAAGGCTGTGGGAAGACAGAGACAGAGACCAGAATGATGAACCTACCAGCCAAAGGATGCCAAGGATTGGCAGTGTGAACCGAGCTAGGGATAGGTGAAGAAGCATCCTCCACGGAGACTTTAGAGGGCGCATGGCCCTGTGGACATCTGCGAGAAAAAGTTCCTATTGTTGTAAGCCACCCTTTTGGGGCCATGGCAGCCCGAGGAAACTAGATACTGTGGACGAAAACATCAGAATGCAGGTACTCCCTGTTTTGCAAAGCACCGTATTGATAGAAAGTTGTGCACATCAGGGTTGCGTCCTCACATCGCATGTTCAGTGTTAACCGATGTCTAGTTTCAGTTCAGTGGTAACTGACCTCTAGTTACAGTTGACACGGAACCATGCAAAGCCTGTGCAGACCCCCTCCCGCTCCCCACACACACCCCTGAAAAAGCCCAAGCAGTTCACAATCAAGAGAAAATTAATAAAGCACAGCACCCCATGTATAACAAAACCTCGAGTTTGAAGAACCAACTTTGGTTAATCAGGAAGGGCTTCGGGGCGCCTGGGTGTCCCAGTCGGTTAAGTCCCTGTCTCTGGCTCAGGTCATGATTCTGGGGTCCTGGGATAAAGTCTCACATTGGAAGGAGCCTGCAGGCTCTCTCTCTGTGTCAAATAAATAAATAAAATCTTTTAAAAAAAAGTCATGAAAGGCTTCCCGGTATGAGCAAGTGTTGGCTGCAGTTTTGAATGATTGGAGGAACAAGGGCCCTCAGAAATGACATGGGGGGGGGGACGATGGGTGCCTCCAGTCTTTCTTCCAGGGTTCCAATGCCTACTGGACCACAGATTTGCTCTGGGGTCTGAGTCTACCTGGGCCTATGTTTTCTCATCTGTGATCCTACACTCCAGTGTGACTGCAAACTAGACTGGGTCACTCACAGCAGCAGCACCCCCCCCATCCCAAAGGTGTCCTGGTTTGTATTAAAAAAAAAGAAGAAGAGCATTGGAATAAGTTTTATTTTCTATTTTTCAAATATGAAATTGTATCATTACATATGCTTTTCAAGCAACAATTTCCCTGGAGATTCTGATAACTTTGCTACCTTGGGGGCGGGTTCCCTTGTTGAGAACCACTAGAGTGGAATGTCTCTGAGTTTTTTTCAGACAATTCAGCCTAGAGTTTTAGAGAAAGACCTCTGAAGCTGGGCTGACATGGGTTTATATCTAAGGCCTATGACCTGCCAGCTGTGTGACCTTGGCAATGCATTTACCACACCCCCATACCCCCATCTCTGAGGGCCAGTTTTTCCCTTAATGCAATGGAGCTAATTGTAGTATAATATTAAAAATATTAATAATATTTGGTTCTAATTAATGATTACACATTTTAATATAATGTGCACTAATAATAGTGCAATAAATCTCAATTCTCCATAGAATTGCTGGTTTGATTAAACAGTACATATAAAACCTTTAGCACAATACCTGTCACAAAAGGACGATTTCTTAAATGGGAAGATTTTTTTTTTCTTTTTCAGTGAGAGTTCAAAAAAAAAAAATCTAAGAATTGTGCTTAAATTGTGCAGGGTTTATTTGGGTTTGATAGGAGGAAGTCCTTCTAGACAGAGTGGAGACGCCACGATACCCAGACAGCCTGCTATCAGCTCTGTCAGTAGACCTGAAGCCCTGTACAAATTATCCCTAATTGCAGATAATCGAAGAACAAAATATGCAGCTGATGAGACAATGAGACACGACACAGAAGATGTTACTGCCCAGGATTTGATTGTATTTCTACCTTTTTATGGCTTTCAGCTTGCTGCCTCTTTGCCATTTTCTTTTTATCTTTTTTCTTTCCCGCTTTCTTTCTTTCCCTCTTTCTTTTCTTTGCTTGCTTTCTTTTCTTTCTTTCTTTCTTTCTTTCTTTCTTTCTTTCTTTCATTCTTTCTTTAGGGTCATTGTTGTCTTGCCCCAGATCAAAGCAGCATGATATTGTGGGGAAAATTTGAGGAATGCTCCATCACTCAGACCTTTTTAGTTACAAGAAACAAAAAAATTCTAATGACTAACTGAATTCTAAACAGAATTTTGCAGAAGGACATTGGAGAGTTCCCAGGACTGATGGGGACATGGAACAACAGGGTTGACCAAGTCTTGGCTGGGGGAATGCCAAGTGTCTAGAGAGCCAGACAATTTGTTCTCTCCAGGAACAGCAACCACAAAGAACGGGCTCCCACCTCTACGTTCTTTTTTTGGGTTCCTCCAGTCAAGACTCAAAGTCCTGCAGGGCCCAGAGAGAAAAATTCTTGCTGGTCTTCCCTGGGCACCTTCGTGGCTAGAAGAAGCCTGTCTGTCCCCTAGGACTCCCAAGACCACCCACACTGGGTAAAAGGAGATTCCCAAAGGAGATGGGGTGCATTACTCAAAGAAGAAGGAAAGATGCCTGGAGCCCCAATGCCACAGGGGATTTTTAAAAGCCGGCCTAAGAAACTCAGGCTACTACCGCAACCTGCTCCTGAATGACTGTGTGCTCTGTCCACAGCCCTTCTCCTGGCTAGACCTCAACTTTCTCATCTGCAAAATGAGATGGTCAGCTCATGCGATAGTTGGGGGCTTATCCTTCCAAAATGTTCTCTGACCCCCAGAAGCTCCCCCTGCTCTGATCACCCCTCTCCTCGTGTTTAAACGTCCCGCCCTGAGGGTCATGAGTGACTGACGCATCGGAAGAGTTGACTGCAGGTAGGAGGACTGTGGGCCAAATCCTAAAATGAGCACAGCGATTTTTCAAATTTATTTCAGAAGAGGGAGTAGTCTTGGTGCTTAGGAGGAAGATTGAGAAGTGGGTGGAGGGGGGTGTGCCAGGCTCCTGAACAGACAACCTCAGGATGCCTGTCTGGCTGTGTAAATCTGGTGATGGTCCGGGGCTGAGGCACAAAGATGTGGTTCATGTCCAACTGTGGTGCCATAGACTTTGGGGTTGCTCCCATATCTCATGGAAACCTCTAACAGTGCTCATCTGGGAGCCTTCCGGTGTCACATGGGGTCCTTTGTTAAAACTTCAAAGCACCTGGAACAGCCTTAAAAATAGACTGGCCCAGGACATTGTGGTTTCTGGGGCTTCAGGACTTTGTGAGGGATTGTGGCCCTGTGATACGGTGGATGAGGACCTGGGCTGGGGAGTGGAGCAGACTCCCACTGTAGGGTCTCAGAAAATTTGGCCTGACTAACCCATACCCATTCTCCATGTCTTGGCTGAACATGTTCCTTGAACCCCTAGGCTGTTAGACAGTCCCCTAAAAACTGTTCTCACTGCTTTGGGTGATTGAATTTATTTCTTTAATTATTTGCGTAAATATTCGCTCAACATCATGCTTCTTTACTACATTGTTCAGTTGATTTCTTCCACACTGGTGCCTACTCTGTATGTAGGAGATACCCAACAAGTATTTGTAGACTGGGGAAGTCTGCAGGTGGGATTACTGAGAACTGGGCTGGATGTAATTTGCCCCTACCTTAGGAAGTTATCCTGGATTCAGGTAACACAAGGAAACAAATCTTTTAGCTCAAAAGACCTGAAGACTTGAACCAAATCCTCCAGAAACTAGCTGAAGGAAGGCCCTTGGGAAGACTGTATCTTCTTTGGAGGCTTCATCCAGAAAGCAAAGCCCAAGATTGCCTCCAGCTCTTGACCTCATCCTGTCCCATATCCCAATCCTCAAACAGCATGGCAGGGACACATTCCTTTGGACGTAAACTTGTCAGCAGTCTCTGTCTGGCCACAGGTCTTGGCACATGAGTGCATTGGCTGCATTTATTTAGCAACATTAATTGAGTCTCTTTGATGTGCCTAGTCAGCACTAAGCACTGGTAATAGCAAGACACATAAGTAAGCAGGTCCAATTCCAATGCGCAAGCAAGAGGAGGACATAGGCGATTTCAGTGTAGTGTGGTAGACTTGAAGCAGTGGGAAGTGGAGGAACGTGGTGACACAGAATCAAATGACCTAGGGTTGACTTGTTGCACTGACACTGCTTTGCTATATGACCTTGAGAAAGTTACCTGATGATCCCGAATCTCAGTATGCTGATGAGGAAGTGAGTGCTTTCATCTCCTGAGGATGCTGTGAGATAACACAGAACCCAGAACGGGCCACGAAAGAGTCACAGTGCTTCACTGCTATTAGCTACTGGGAACAAGATACGCATGGAAAAGGGAACAAAGGGAGCAGAGATCACGGAGGGCTTCTCTGAAGAGGTGACGTTCAGAACAAGGCCCGGTGGAGATGAGTCTCATTCAGACCGAGGGCAGAACGAGAGCAGAGGTCCTGAGGAGAGCATGTGCTTGGCAGTTCAGAAGAAAGGCAATTGTCTCAGTGTAGCTGGAGCTTATACCTGAGGGAGTGATGTGGCTTGAGGCCAGACGGGTAAGCTGGGGGCAGGTCAGGAACAGATATGAAGGTACATGTACTTTACAGTCGGAGTAAGAAGAGCTGCTAAATCCTTGCAGGTCAGACAACGAATCCAGTCAGCCATCTTTTGAAGACCACTCCTGGGCCTTTGTGGAGACCAGACTAGAGGCGGTGAGAAGCTACTAGAGACCCAGACAAAAGATAACGGTGGGTGAAAAGAAGGTGGTAGCAGCGGCCAGGAGCCGAGAGGTATTTCGGAGGTAGAATCTAAAGGAGTTGGTGACACATTGAAATGGAGGGGTGGGAAGGGGCGAGAAGGAGAGGAAATTCTCTTTTACTGCATCTGAGCCACACCGTTTCTCATATGATACCTCATTTAATTCTCTCAAAAGCCCCGGCAGGAGGTATGTTTCCCATATACCCCTGGCTACCCCTTTCTTCTCTTTCTCCCCCATCAATTGGGAAAGTCAGGCTCAGAGTGGCAGAGTCATGTGGCCCAGGTCACAGAGCCAGCTGGCAGCATAGCCAGATCAGAACTCAGGTCTGGGAGACTTCAGAAGCGAGGTGCCTTCAGCTCTGACATTAGTCCCCAGACCTACTTGTTCTTTCCTGTCACTTGTGGAACTTTGAAAAGAAAACAGGCTTCTAGGCCCCACTTTCTGGACACTTTGGTTTTGTAGCTCTCAGGTGGATTTTGGGAATCATTATTTTATAAAAAAGATCCTTCGGGCAATTTTGAGAGTTAGTGGGGGTTTTTATTTATTTATTTTTATTTATTTATTTTTTTGAACTTTAATTTTTTTATTTTTTTTCAGCATAACAGTATTCATTATTTTTGCACCACACCCAGTGCTCCTTGCAATCCGTGCCCTCTACAATACCCACCACCTGGTGCCTAGTGGGGGTTTTTAAAACACCTGGGTTCTTCCGGGGAACTCTGAGGAGCTTAGCACCGAGATTATTCTGTGAGTCAGTCTGGGGAACACCTGCTCTTTTTGTGTACCCGTCTTTTCCTTTTAGGGATTGCCGTTCCTCCTGCTGGATGGGGCTGTCAGTCAAAGCTCTACCACAGGAAGGGGGCTGGGAGCCAAGGGATCCACCAGCGTCAGAGTGGGCATGTAATCCCAGGAGAGTAATCAGAATCCTTTCTGAAGGTGCAGGCAGCCATCTTTGCCCGGATGGGATAGGGAGCTCCTGACGGAGATGAAGGTGTGGAAAGAATCTTTAAGCTACCGTTAAAGCCCCTAGATCCAGTCACTCCTGGGCTTTTTTCAGTTGCATAAGCTAATGTGTACTTTTTTGTCTTCGCTTTGTTTTTGTTTTTTGCTTTTTTTTTTTTTTTTCATTTGCCAATTTAAGCTGAGTTTCTGCTGCTGGTAATATAGAGACCCTGACCCAAAGACTCAGAGAAGCTGTCCTTGAGTCTCCTGCCCTCCACAACGAATGAGGTCGACATCAGCGGGGGGATCGATTTCATATGAGCTGAGCACAAAGCAAAGGACTGAACAGAGTGAGATTGACGGCCCCAGGAAGTAGACACTTAGAATGTATGGCAAATGCATGCATTCATTCATTCGTGTGTTAAAACACTCACTCATTCACTCAACGCAATTTTATATATTAGACATGTGCCTACCCTGTGGGTACAGTGATGAGGGAGAACATCCGAGACCTTATTCTCCAGGATTTCAGAGTCTAGCAAGAGAGAAACAGAGTGCAACAGGTGATTTCTAACGCAAGTGAACATGGCCTGTGAGAGAGTGAGAGCAGAGCACCCTGGAAGCCTGGAGGAGGAGACCTGGGCTGGCCTTTGCCGTCACTGCTTGGAGGAATCGCTGTCTGCAGGAGTGGCCCTGTCTGGAATGCACCACCCTCCACAACCCGTCACCTTAGCTCACTCACATTCCACACTAGGCTGAAGGCCTTTGGAACTCCAGGAGATTGGTAGCGGGCAGATAAAGAGGGAAGCTGCCCTTTAAGTGGCTATGCCTGGCTTCATCCCCCTTTCCTCCTGTATCTTCCATTCTCCCCTTTTCGGCTCTGCCCCATCAGCATACAAATGAATTATCTCTTCTGTCTTCAGCAAGATAAAGTCAAAAGCCACTCCAACCCAGCAAACCAAATAAAAATTCTGTCTTTACTGGATGTATCCATCTTTCTTTATCCTCACAGCTACACATTTGAAAAGGTTAGTGAGAAATGTTTCCATGTTGCTTTAAAATGGCTCTTTGCAGGCACCTGGGTGGCTCAGTTGGTTTAGCATCTGCCTTCAGCTCAGGTCTTGATCTCAGGGTCCTGAGATGGAGCTCCCTGCTCAATAGGGAGTCTGCTTTTCCCTCTGCGCCTCCCCCCTGCTAGTGCTCTCCTGCTTACTCTCTCTCTCAAATAAATAAAATCTTAAAAAAAAAAAAATGACTCTTCGTTTGGCCATTCATGAAGGAATCGTCTGGTCCCTGTTTGATGCCAGGCATTTACATAGGTGCTGGGTGAGGATTTGTTGGTGAACAGGATCCATGTGGTTCCGTCTCTCAAAGCAGGACAAGTGACGTCTGTAAAGTGTGGAAAGTGTTTGGACACGTAATCCAAATCCTCTAAGGAACCCTGTCTCCGTGGTCAGTGAATACTAGAAGGTGAGCAATGAAACATGAGTGAGAACATGCCAGGCCTATAGGCTCAGTATTGGTGGATTGGGTGGGTGGTGGGTCACCAGAGGGGGCAAAGTGTCTGAAAAATCTCACAGGGCATAGGGAAACCGGAGTGACGGCAAGACCTGTGAGGGAGCAGAAGGCAGTGTGTGGAGGACCTTGTAGGTGTAGAACAACTGTGGACTTCAGCTGACTGTCACAGGAACCCTCCGAGGGGCTTTCAAGCATGGCAGGAGCCTATCCATATTTGTGATTTCAAAAAATCACTAGGATGGCAATGATGGGGAAGGCAGTGGTTCTCCAACATTCTCAAGCCCCAGAGGGCTTGGTAGAAGACACTTTCCTGGGGCCTACACCTGGATTAATTCAGGGGACTATGTGTTTCCATTTGCAACAAATTCACAGGTGATGCGGATGCCAATGGTTTAGGCATCACGCTTTGGGAACTCCTGGAGAAGGTATTGCAGGAGGGCAGGATGTGGGGGAAAGGAGCAGCAGTTTGAAGTGATGGATTGAATGAAGGGCGTGAAGAAGAGGGGGAGGATCCTGGGGAGGAGGCATGGCTAAGAAGATGCATCTGTGTTGGGAAGTCTAATGGACCATTCTCTGTGCGCTGATGCCCTTTCTGATTTTGTAGAAGACCTTCCTCCTGGCTTCACTGACACCATTTTTTTCCTACCTTCCTTCCATCCCTCTGATGATTCTTCGCTTTGTTCCTCTTCCAGCTTTCCTTGAGCTCCAGCCTTGATTCCATTTTCCCTCCAGGGGGAAGGGGTGGGGTTTTCAGCAGAGAGCTTCAACTCCAACCTGCTCTAAAAGTGTTTGTAAAATCTCTTAGTCTGATTATCAGTTTTCTTTGTTCTCTACTAGTGGGTAGGTGACTCAGGGCTGGGACCTTATCTATGCGTCTCTGCCCACCTGCAGCACAGTGTTGTGGGCACACAGTAGGTGCTTAATTAATATTATGAACAAATGAATAATTCCTGCTGTCACCATTTTGCCAGTTCTGTGAATGAAGTCAACTTAATCTCTCAAAATTTCCATCTCTTGATGTATAAAATGGGGATTAGAAATAGAATTCATCTAGTTCACGAGGATGAAATAAGATGTGTGTGAAGTGTTCGGCGTGCAGTAAACATTAACCACCACTGTTGTTGGATTTATTGTTGGTACTTGTGTGCCTTCGGGAGAGCTTTGGAACTTGTCTAAATTTCAGTATTGTCACATTCAACAATCACTCTCCAGCTGGGCTGTTGTGAGGATCTGTGAGATGGAGGGTTTAGCAGACAGTAGGTGTGTAAGAAAGGTTAATTCTCTTTCCCCAACTCCCTTTCTCCACCCCCAGAGACCCCTGACTGGCTTGTTTTATCTCTCGATCAGCTGATGGGGTGACAGTGGGAAGAAAGTTTGGGGGTTTGTGGCTGAGCTCCCAGGCATTGTTTAAAAACAAAGAACATTCCTTTTAACCTCTGCATCCCAGTAACACTGGCTCCCCTCAACTGTGACTTCTTAGCATAGACTAATATTGAAAGAAATAAAATTAAAAACAAAATGCGAAATCAACTCAAGAGTCATTTAGAGTCACCTCCAACCAATTAGAGAAAGCAAATATTCTTGGGGGATTCTTCTAAATTTGGAATTAGTCTAAACTCTCTCCTGAAGGATCTAGACTAAAGAAAGTTTATTGCTCCAGTCTTAGCGGTGGGTATAGTCTTTTTCCTTTTTTTTTTTTTTTTAATGTGTCTCTGTTCTCATCCTATTAGCTTGTTTTTACCCTCCTTCTCCTTTGAAATAGGTCTGTAATGGTCTATAACCTTAAAAGAGGAGCCTTCTGCGAAGCTACCAGTGCATTTATAGATCGTGTTGTGGGATACCCTTCAACGTTTTCTAGCCTAAGGATTATTTATTGTTGGGAAGAAATGCAGCAGGGGCCCCTAGCGTGTATGCTAAAAAAATTATTACTGACTGAGCCAATCATAAACGATTACAAACAAACCACAGAAAACCCCCTAACACTTGTTGTCCTCTTTCCCAAGCTTTGTGCCAGAATTTGTCTTAAACACCAGCAGAGAACTCTAGTTAGCTGCGATTTGGAAAATTTTGTTCATTTAAAAAGTTGATTGTTTTTATATTGTGGATCTCCTTTGTTGCTTCCAAATGGCGGCATTGAAAGAACACTTCCTTCCTCTTTATACATTCCATCCCTAAACAAAATCATCCCCAGAGTTCCCTAGTAGCTATTAATTCTTGGACATCATCCTGGGTAAGAGGCACAGTCAGTAGTAGCTAATTCCTTCCTGTATATTCTTGACCAAATTGCAAGCTCCTCTCCATCTCCGATTCTTGATTATGGTTATCTACAAAATAGATCGAACAATGGCACAGACCGTGGGGAATCCCCGGGCTGGCTCTGAGAGCCCATTTGTGTTGGGGTCAAAATCAGCCTGATTTTCTGGAAAGAAGTTGGCATCTGCTCTGTTTTCTGAACTTACTCTTGCTTCACAAACCTGAGAGGGGCAACTAATAGTTGGAATGGCTCCCTTCCATCCCCACAGCCAAGCTCTGCATCCCTAAGTTGTTTCCTGATTATTTGGAACAGGGACTTGTTTTCCCAGTGAGGAACACTCTCCTTTTCTGGTGGCTTGCCTGGACTTAGTGATCAAATTAACACCTTCCTTGTTCTCAAGTGAGTCACTCCAGAGCGGCACTCCAGCCACAAAGGGGCAAAGAGGGAATCTTTTAAGATCGCCCCCGCTTTTTAACACTTTGAACTGTTCAACTTCTGTAGATTGTATCTCCCTTTGAATTTAGGGTATAGGGTGTGACTACATGAAACTATTAGGGTGGGACTTGGGATCCAAAATAAAGAATCCAGAAACAGACATTAAGGGCTTAAGTAAATTGTTCTAGAGTTCAGAACCAAAGACAGTAATTATTTATTGATGTATGAGGTGGTGGTTGGTGCTGGTGGTGGTGGGTTTAAAGTTCTGAGAAGAGTACAGGATTGAGGATCAGTACTCTGAGGCTGGAACAATGAGATAATTAGAACAGCAATAGTAACCTCCATTTGCCTATGTAATAATGTTCTTGTTTCCGGTTCAGACCCTGGGTTTGCGAAGGCTTATAGTTAATAATGCCTACATTCAAAAATGCCTTTTCATGTTCTAATGATGACCATGTGTCATGAGTGTCCATGTGTCAAAGAAGCTGGAAGGAAGGGGAGTTTGTAGTTTCCAAAATAATGACTCATGTGACAAAGAGTAAGTATGTTTTATTTTATGATCGAGCAGTAGCATTCCAAACTGGCTGCTTCCCAGGAGAAAGGGGTGAATTGCATTTAACAAATGGCTAAGGTAGGAGTGAATGACTTGCGGGTTTCCCAGAGAAAGAAAAACATGAAACAATGAACAACAAAATAACAAAATGAAACAAACAAAAGGGGAACTGATGCCCCACAGGGCCCAAATGTTGAGATTTATGGCACGTGACCCACTAGATTGGTCTAACTCCTGTTCTTATGAGTGGCCCGTTTATTCCCACTGGCTTGTTGGCAGGGTGTTCAAACACGGGCTATGAGTCGACTGCCTGGGTTTGAATCCTGGCTCTACTGTTCATTATCAGTGGGCTTTGGGAACCTAGCGGAGTCATCTGTGCCTCAGTTTCCTCTTCTATTATAGGGAAATCAACATTGGGCTGATTTCCTTCATAGGTTTGTAGTGAAATTATTGCAAAGAAAATGCTTCTAAGAATGCCCGGTACAGGAGTAGGTTAGTACGGCTATTACTCGAGTTGGTCCATCAACCCCAAAGCAAAAGCATTCCTGGCCTTAGCACTTTAGACCCAGGATGAACTAAGGCATAATAGTGAAGTGGTAAGTATTTTTCAATGGAACAGGGACTTTGGAGGCAGCCTCTGACTGAGTGGCCCCAGAGAAGTTGCAAAAGCCCTCTGAGTCTCTCTAGTTCATTGTTTGTAAAACAAGGTTACTAACTTGCCTCCAGGAGCACTTTGGAGATAACCTGAGGAAAGGGCCTAGCACCTGGTAATAGTAGTTAGGCAGCAGTGGGGTGGCATGGGTTAACCCAGCTGGAGTTTCTTCATCTTCCTCCCACCCCCCTCGCGCTTACCCATTTGTATACTTAACTTCTCTTTAGCCACTGGCATGCCTTTGCCTTCTCACCAGTGTACCGCCTGTTCATTCTTTCATGTAGCATGGCCCTATCACAAGTCTCCAGGAAGCCTCTTATAACCCTGAGAAAATAAAGACCTTAAAGCCCCAGACCCATTTTAACAAAGAAAAGCCCTCGTCCTTTCTTAAATAACTTCTTTTCCCATCTTTGTAAATTCATTCCCTTGAGGGCGAAATGGTGGGACTCGGAATTGATGAATGGAAAGAATGGAAAGAAATGGAAAGAAAAAAAAAAGGCAAGAAAAGAAACAAAACACTCACAACTTCTAAGATTTGGCTCAATTATATATTTGCCAGGTATTTTATTTTTTCTAAAAACAATAGAAAAAATCAACTTTAAAAAGGATGATGTACTTAAATAAAAAAAATTATGGTTTATAATACATGGTTTGAATTCTTGTATAACTGCTATAAACGTTTTATTAAAGTTATTTACATTTAATGGCCATATTTACATGGGGAAATGGGGTAAACTTTACGATTTTTTAAAAACAATTCTTAAATACAAATCTGTTAAAGGAAAAAAAAAAAGATGGCAAGCATAAAAAAAGTTCTTTTATGTCCAAAGTTCCATTTGAGGCAGTTTACATTATGGCTAAACCTTTCAATCCTAAGACTTAGCCAAGGTTGTGAGGTTGCACTTGAACATGCATTTGAAAAAAGTTCAGATAGGAGAGGTTGCTACAGTTCTGTCAGAAGGAACCTTTTTCCTTACTTTCTCTTAGTAACAAATGAGAATTCATGAGCAATTCCAGTTCCTCCCTCCAATAGGTGAACTTAGGCACCAGAGTTCCTTAGCTGTTCAAGTTTGTGTTTTAACTGTTCTCGCCGCTTCCGCAACAAGTCCTTTTCTGAAATGAGCTTCTGCTCTTCTGTCTGGACAGACAGGATATATGCGGTGGCTTTTTTAAGGATGACTACCTTGGGGGCCTTTTCATTGTTTTCCAACTCTGGGATCTGGTCACGCAGGGCAAAGAAGCTCCGTTTCAGCTCGTTTCTCCTCTGGCGTTCTAAGACGTTGTGTGTCCGCCTCTTGTCATTCTCCTCTGTGTCTGAAGACCTGGGGCTGGCACATTTGCGGTTGTTGCTGATCTGTTTCAGGACTCTGCCACTGTCCAACTTAGCCCTCTTGGCAGCTGGATAGTCCTTCCTGGTGGAGGGGGGCGCTGCGTAATTGTGCTGATGGGTGGACACATGGCATCTCTTAAGAACCAGCGGGCTGTGAGGGGGTTTGCTGTGGCTTCCTGTGGAGGGTGACCCCGATTCTGACCTTTTGGCAGGGGGCTGCCTTTTTTCCACAGAAACGACATCAATTTCTTCTTCATCCTCTTGTTCTTCCTCTTTAAGAAAGGAAATAGAAACCACCCGGTTAGCCACTGTTTCCTTAAAGCTATCAATGACTAGATTAAATGAATGCTGTGTAAATAGAAGGCATTATTATGTGAGAAAGAGCCCTGGCACCAAGTCATCCCCAGAGAACCAACTAGCCTATCAATCCTGCTCTTGCCATGAAGGCCCAAGTCAGAATGGGAGAATGACAGCTAGGTTTATGGCACAGACAAGAAAATTACAATTTACCAGGATAAAACGTTGATGCCAATTCTTACCTAAGACTTAATGAGGCTTTGGACACACCCAAAGAAAAGCACATTTCCCAAGCACCTCCTATTTTTAAGTGATTTTACTAAGAACTCTTCAGGTGTTGCAAATAATAGCTCCAAATCTCTTGGTAGGACTTCAGCAACTCCCTATTTTACTGGAAGTGCAAAAAGAAAAAAAAAAAAATTCTTGCGCCTTTGCCAAAAAGTTCTAGTAGTGGAGGAAGGAAAAAAGTCCAATTTTGGCAAGGATTTGCTTTTAAGTGTTCCAAACAGGCTAAACAGATCCCAACTCCTCAGCCCATCAGTCTTTAAGGCACCTTCACTGGTTCACAGCACCCCGTGGAGAGGCTACTCTGCCTCTGTCCACTGCCCTGGTTTATTTTTTGGTGGATCTGTAGTCCTCGAAATCCCAACAGTTTCTTAGAACATAAGAGGGAGGCAATACATTCATTCTCAGGGATCAATCCTCACTTATCCCCCTTCACACACACCCTCACACCTCCCTACCCCAGGGCAATTAAAATGCTTAAGAAAAGTAAGAGGGAGTGGATTGAGTTGCAAGATAAGCTAGAAGATTTAAAAACCCAAATGAAATTCCTAAGGGGAGGGAGGGAGAGGAAGGGGCTGGTCAAGGGGGCAGTCTTAGAAGGGATGGGAGGGAACCCTAAAGCCCAGTGTTCCAGGATGATGAGCTCCCAGATCCTTCCAGATCTAACATTTCCCTTCCCAAATCTGAGTAAAGAAAAAAGGCTGGGTCAGCTAAAGTGGTCAGCTGAATGAGCCGCTGGAGAAAAATCTTTAATAAGAGACCCAGTCGCCCCCTTTGACAGGCCAGGAGGGGTTCAGCTTACCGGAGTCGCTGCTTGTGGTGGGTGGTGTTTCCTCATGGAGCGCCAGGGGCTCGGGACTGGCCCGCGGGGACGACTCGGCCGAGGAGAGCAGAGAGTCCGAGGACGGAGAGAAGGCGGCGGAGTCCGGGGAGGCGCAGGGCTTGGGCGAGCTGCTGTCGTTGAGCGGGTAGGGGAAGACCACGGAGGGGTCGATGCACTCGGAGGCGGCGGCGCTCAGGTCCTGCAGGTACAGGCTGGAGGTGGAGCAGCCTCCGGGCCCGCGGGCGGGGCTCGGGCTGCTGCTGTCCTTGCGCGCAGCCTGGTAGGAGGCTAGCTTCTCAGAGACCAGCTTGGCGGCGGCCGAGAAGCCGCTCCACATGCAGTCCTGGATGATGATGTTTTTGATGAAGGTCTCGTCGTCCGGGTCGCAGATGAAGCTCTGGTTCACCATGTCCCCTCCCAGCAGCTCGGTCACCATCTCCAACTGGTCAGCGGTGGAAAAGCTGCCGCCGCCGCCGTCGTCGTCCCCCCTGGGGGAGAAGGACGCGACTGCAACGTAGGAGGGCGAGCAGAGCCCCGAGCGGCGGCTCGGGGACAGCGGCGGGGTGGGCAGCAGCTCGAATTTCTTCCAGATATCCTCGCTGGGGGCCGGCGGCTGCAGCTCGCTCTGCTGCTGCTGCTGGTAGAAGTTCTCCTCTTCGTCGCAGTAGAAATAAGGCTGTACCGAATCGTAGTCGAGGTCATAGTTCCTGTTGGCGAAGCTGACGTTGAGGGGCATCGCGGCAGCCTGCTGAGGGGGGCACACAAAGGGGGGGGTCGGTCTTGAGTTAAGAGGGTCTGGGTGGGTGCAGCCCGGCGCAGCGCGCTCCCCGATGCCGAACCCCTCGCTCCCCTTGGAGCGCTAGTCAGAGGAGGCTGGTGGCGGGAAGAAGGGCACCCTTTTACCCCCCTCCCCCAGGTGGCCCCCTGCTATCTGGGACACACACTTGGCGAACCAGCTGCGGAGCGCCCGAGGAGATGGCGTCTCCCCTTGGAGCCGGGAGCGCGAAGGCCGGGAGTCCACCCCGCCGCCGCCGAGCAATCGAAATCGGCTTTAGCTTCCTTAAGCGGCCCAGGGAGGCGGCAGCGGGGAACACAATCCGCCAAACCCGAAGGCGCAAAGTTTGCGCCACCTGAAGGAGAAGGCGAGAGGCGCCGCGGCGGGAGCGGCAGCGCGCGGCCCCCTCCCTCGCCGGGCCCCTCAGCGCCGCGCCCGTTCCCACTCGCGCCCTCGCCGCGCTCCTTCCCCCGCGGGCGCCGCCGCCCTTCCCAGCCACCCCCCGAGCCGCCCCTCCATCCCCACCCCCAGTGCGCCCCCCTTCCTTCTCCGTGGCTCTCGCCGGCTGGTGGGGCGAGCCTATACGCCGGCCGTAACACCCCCCCCCGATAAATAAAAGGGGGTGTTAGATAATAACAAGGGCACCTCCCTTCAACACCCAATACGGCGACGCAACTGCGCCAGAGCCCCTGCTGCGATTCCGCGCCCGGAGCCGGGCGTCTTCCCCTCACCCGCAGAGGGTAGCAGCTGTTCTGGAAAAGCCCCGAGTCCCGCTCCTAGTCGTCCCTCCGCATCTCAGGGGCACGGGGGACACCAAGGGCGGCGGCGGGGGAGCCAAGGATGAGCGCGGAGATTTGCCCTCGCTTCCCCCAAGTCCTTGATTCCAGGAGAATCGGGACACAGCCCTGCCCAGCCTCCCTATCCCTGGTCCTCGCGGATTCCAGTACCTCGGAAGCCCAAGATTCCTATTTTTATTATTCGTTTAAGAGGCCAAATGCCAACTTCTTAAAAGGAGCAGGGGGTGAATGGGAAACGTCGCGGGGATCGGCGGGCGGGACGCGCCGCAGTGTCTGTCTCCGGCTGTCAGAAATGCGGTAAGACAAAATTTAAATGCCCTTTCCGTGACGCGGAAAAGTCAGCGGCTGCGGAGCTCTCTGGCTCCCACACGCAATTTGTAATTCTTAATCCCAGGAGCTCAGGATGCACAGGGCTCTGTCCACCGCTAAGTACAGCAGCCCTCCCCCCCCCCCCTCCCCCGCCAAGCAAAAGCAATTAGTGCAATAAAGCAGGAATGTCCAGCTGGTCGGGGGCAGCGTCCATACACATAAGCAAAATAAGCAAAAATCTCTAAAGACGAGTTTTAGGAACGCACCCGTTGTCCCTCTGCCTTCTCCCCTCCCATCTTGACAAGCCACTCTCCCCCATCCAGCTCTGGTTCGTCCTCACCCCACCCCGAGCTACCACAACTACTCTGAAAAAAAGTGTCAATAGCGCACGAATGGCTGAGACGACACCCCAATTCGGGCATTCGACTTCGACTCGTCGCGGCATTGCATTAAGGCGGTAGGGAAAATAATTGAAAAGACAAATAGATCCAGGTTCTTACCGGGTTTTCCACTATACGAAGGAAATCCAGCGTCCAAAAAGCAGCGAGGAGCGCCTTTCAGAGGAGCCGGTCGCGGGCAGCGGCGGGAGAAGTGTCTTCCCAAATAGGCAGAATAGCCCCTCCGCGTCCGGAGAGTCGCGCTCTCGCTCGGGTCTTGTAAGTTCCAGGGGAAGTGTCCGCCCGCAGCAATGGGCAAAGTTTCGTGGGTACGGCAGGGGGCTGTGCCCGGCCGGCACGGGTCGGCGGGCCGGGTGGGATGGGGGCGGCTGGGCCGGAGGCGAAGCCCCTTTTCGCTCCGGATCTCTCTTCCCCGGGCGCCCGAAGCGCCACTCGGCTCGCTCGGCTCGCTCTGCACTTCCACCCTAGCGGGCGCGCCCGCTCACTCCCTCTGTCTCTCGCTGGGATTACTACAGCGAGTCGGATAAAGCCTGAAAACCGGGTTTTATACTGCAACCAAGATCCCGCCCCCCCTCTGTTCTCTTTTTCCCGCCAAGCTCTGAATAGCCCTGCCCTTCCCAAGGCCGGCTGGAAGCCAGGCGGCGGCCAGGGCGCAGAGACGGCGGCGGCAGCTGAGGCAGCGGGGAGAAGCGCAGCTCGGGGGTCCTCGGCCGCCCAGACCCTCGCATATAAAGGGCGGGTGGGCGGGGATTCGCTAGAGAGGATCTTTTTTCTCTCTCCCCCGCCCTCCTCTTTGGGAACAGAGGAGGGCCGATTCTGCGGAGGGAGGGCCGGGGGTGGGGGAGCGGGGAGGAGACTCAGCCCTTTCGGCCTGGCACTCTAGGGCGCGGAGCTATCGGATGTAAACAGTCAGAGTGCAGCTTGAATTAACTGCGCCCCTACCATTTTCTTTCGCTCCCGCTCAAACCCTCTCCCTTTCTGCGCCGCTCCTCTGGAGCAGCGCTCGGTTTGACAAACCGCACACTTGTTCTGCGTGCTTAAATCATCGCAGGCGGAACATCTGAGCCTTCAACACAGCACACGCCATGTACCCGCCGCCCCGCCACGCACGTCCCGGGCGGACGGGCGCCTCCCGAAGGCTGGGGACAGAGCAGCGTTTGGAAAATCAGTCTTTTGAAGACGGGAAGGAAGCAGGGGTATTTATGGGCGCGCGCTCTGAGTGCGTAGGGTGTTAGTGTCGATGGGGATAAATGATAAGAGATATAAGGAGGAAAATGATGCCTGGAATATTAAAATAACTCAGCAACCCACTGCCACGTATACCTGGAGAGCGCATTATGAATAAACACCCACTGCATTTGCCTGCGGTGTTATGCCTTATATTACCGCTGCGATCTATCGCGATTGGGTACCTTCCACCGCGAATGAATCCCTCAATTTGCTGCCTAAGGAGCAGACGCCCTCGGCCCCGCCCCTCCCACGGAGACCTACAGTGGGGTCGGCGGGTGCAGGCTGTTCCCCGAGGACGCGCTAATCCCTGAGACCTTTCCTACGTACTCCCCAACTGGAGTTGAGGAGGAGCGCGATTGCGGGTGCGCGCGGCGGAGGACCCTCCCCCACTCGCTTTCTGCCGGTCTGCACCGGTGTCCCACCCCCACGCCTCTCACTCGGGAGTTCCCAATTCCGCTACCAGGTTTCAGAAAAAAGACAAATCCTCTTTGCGCCCCGTGGCGCCAGTTTGCACCAGTCTGGGGTTCCCAGGTTTGGGGGAAATCAAAGGCGCTAGACGCGAGAATTTTTTTTTAGGGGGGGACTCCCCCCGCAAACCTCGGGACTGGAGTTCCCAGAAGGCGAGGGAGGAGACGAGCTGGAGGACCCGGCCTTGGGAGTTTGCAGAGACCCTGGTGAAGACCGTTAACTCTTTCCTCCTCGGACATACCGGGCATTTACTTCCTTTCTGTGTCTTCTTTCCACTTTATTATTGGAATCGAGATCATGCAAAATAAAATAAAATAAAAACAAAAAATGCATCGATTCTTATCAAAGTAAGAGGAGGCAAATATTACTTCCATGTCTTTTTGATGGGTCTTGGGTCAATTAAACATTGGCCAAATTTCAAGCATCAATTTCCTAGTTCACTGACTCTAAATTTTTTTCTGAACACCACAGTGTTCAATCTATATACATTTCAACCCAGAATATTACCCAACACGGGACATGATTTATTCGCTCCCTAAGTGAATCTGCATTTAATATATAATCATATTCCCTCGGGATTTGCTATTTTGCATTACACTGGGACATTAAAAACAAAGGGAATCTTCCCACCGTGGTCCCACACCCAAAAGCATTTTCAGTAAACTTTTCCTTCCCCCCACCCCCATTCCAAACAGAAGAAAATTCGGGGAGGGGGGAGGAGAAGATCTTGCAGAGCGTGTTTGAGATAAATTATTACCCGTTGAGTTTGCAGCTCAGCGTTCAATTGTTGAGTAGCAACTTCCTCCAAATCAAGCGCACAGCGCAATTTGACTTTAAGGATTGCAAATTATTCCGGCCTCTGGGCCTTTGCCGCAAACGCCTGGGAAGGGACCAACCAATCCCTAGTCAAGGTTTTGCTGCAAAGCGCCTTTCCCGGTCCGTCCCCTCCCGGGGCTGCACCCGCGCAGGGGTTTGCGAAAGTAAAGTAAGTGTGCCCTCTACTGGCAGCCGAGATCACCGCGTCCGGATGCCAACTGAGGGAGGAAGGTTGGTGGGGGCAGGGGCATCTGGAGCCCAGGGTTACTTGTGGGGCGAAGGATGGGGCGGCTCCTTAAAAAGAGTTTCCAGCTCCCTCCCTACCGACTCCTTCAGGCCCGCTGCAAAGGAGAGGAAGGAAGAGGAATTACTGGAAGGAAAAAGGGCTCAGAGGCAGCTGTTCGACAGCAAAAGCAGTGGTGAAAATAAATCCATCACTAGTTATCGACAATGAATATCACCCCACGGAGAACTGATGCTATTTATGGAAAACACGTAATAATTAACAAGTACAGACACGAAAAAAAAATGTCCAATGAAACTCTAAAGCAGCAAAACAAGATTTAGCCCCTACGTCTTAGAAACCCATCGTGTCCTAACCATCGAGTTTTAAAGAAAGATCTTGGATTCTTTGGGGAAGGCGAGACACAGTGGAAGGGGATGACTATTTGTGTCTTGTTACTAAAAAAAACCAACCAACCAAACAAACAAACAAAAAAAACCTTACCCCCCCAAAAAACAGGTCTAGTGAACAACAGCCAGACATTTTGATACTGATGGGGGAGGGGCATTTGAGAGTCCCCTGGAAAAAAGAGTGTAACGGAATATTTTGTTAAAAAAGTTTCCCTACGGAAACAACTGGGCAGTAAAGGTTGCAGCAAATGTGAAGGGAATTGACATTGTATGTTTCGTGGGTGTGAGTATCTCAAGTCCTCTCTTTATGATAGGCAGGGTGCTTGACAGTGTCTGATCACCTAGGTATATCCTCAGGAAATTTGGCAACAAGAGATCCTTCCTGCAAGAGGCCTCTTGAGGCGGTTTCCCAGGAATCTGGCACTTTGGTCTTTGCTCTGCTGGAGGTTAACTGGCTACAATCCAAGGACACACAAAAACAAAAACAACGAAACCCCAAACCATCCAACCTAATCAAACAACAACAGCAAAAGTAGGTTTAGCTTGACCTCAGAGGGTAGTTTTTGAAAGCTGTTGAAGATGGCCTATATGTCCTATCTTAATGTCTGACTATTGAATTATACAGCCTGGTGTGGGACGGGTTGAAGATGTGTGAACCCCAGGCAGATATCCTGCTTGTGGCTTCAGGACTCAACCTCACTCTCCCCCAATTTGGTGACGTCACCTGGGGTGTTACTTTCAAGTAACAGCCTGGCGTGGTTTCGTTCCTCCAAAGGAAGTAGGGGCTATCCCATTTTATAGTCAAGGAAACAGAAAATCAGATCTCCACCAGGATCAGGGGCTCCATTGTCTTTTAGAAATTTTTAAGAATCACTTGATCTAGTATTGTGGAGGGCACGGATTGCGTGGAGCACTGGGTGTGGTGCAAAAATAATGAATACTGTTATGCTGAAAAAAAAAAATCACTTGATCTAGAGTAGACATTCGCTGGGTTGAACACGGCTGGGGAGATTAAAAGGAATATCTTTGCAGATGACCAAAGTGGTGCATGCTCATTGTGAAAGGAAAAATGTAAAATAGAAAAATAAAGGAATCAGAGAATGGAAAGAGTTTGTAATCCTAATCACCCAGAGATGCTGTGGGGGTTTATCTTTTAAGGATACCATTTAAGGGACAATTTGGTCTTTTTACCTCCTTTTGGAAGTCAGTAGTAAGTGTCTGTTGACCAAACATTCCTGGTTTGCTGGTCTAGGGACACTCTAAGGCTGTGTCTTTCCTTTTTTAGGGTGTTGTTGGGGTTCTAAGAGGAGGCAGGTCTCCAGAAGGATAGCTCTGTGATCACCCACAGGGTTGGGACTCCAAGTAAATAGTCCAGTGAGATTGTCCTGGAAGAGAACACTATGTCACCGCAGGGAACATTCTTCCCTCCAGGACGGTACAAATTAAGAATCAATTATTCTCACAAACGCATATTCTCACAATGACTTTGTGGATGCCACTTTTAGGCTGAGAAAAAAAAGAAGGGTGTGCAGAAAGAATGAGCAATTTGATCCAACGTTCTCTACTCTTTCCAGAGACGCAAAAGGTGAGATTCAGAATGTGTGACTTACATGATATAACACCAGTTCCTATCTCCCCTCTTCTTTGAATATCTCTTCCCCTGCCCCCCAAAAAGTTTCCTACGAGTAAGTTGATCTTTGACAGATAAGAGCAGTGACTAATATAGACAGAAACTGGACCCCAGCGATCCAACCAGTTTCAACATGGTGGTGAGAAAGAAAACCCTCAACCCCCTGCCAGGGAAGGCTGGCTGATAATTTCAAAACCCTCTGAAGTCATGTGGGGCCTGACAAGAGGGGAGGAGAGGGGGGAAAATGATAAATCTGTATCTCCAGAAGAAAAATCATTTTGAAAGAAGGGCCATGAGATCCAAACCCAAGCCGGCTAGGGAATGTTAAAGACAAGGAAGGTCTCACCAGCATTTTCACACCAGTATCCCAGTGAGAGGAACACTGGAAAGCTCTTCAGCAGAGGAACAGATGAAATCTGGCCAATCGTTCATTTGTAGGAATGATAACAAAAAAGGCAACGAAGAAAATCTTGGTGCATTTTAAAAAATGCATGTTTTTAAAATGTTGTCTCCCTCTTCCCACCCCTACTCTGCATCACTCAAAGCGAACACGAAGGAAAAAAAAAAATAGATGTTTTTAACTGAAAAACCTAGACTCTACATTCTTTGTGTCACATTGAGTATATTTGGTTTCTCTCTTACCCACTGACTTCAGGTCCTGGCGGAGGGTCTGGGCTCGACCCACTAAACGTTAGTCTCCTCTCCAGCTTGGCATTCTTTTATTCCTCAGTCCTCCAGAACCTACGTCCCTTTGTAGCCGCTGGAGTAGACAAATGGTTCCTTTGTTTAGCCTCTTCAAAGGCTCGGTTTATTGTTCCGTAAGTGCCAACCCTAAGCCAATCTCCGAAGTCTCCACACTTTGTCGCTCACTTGGCCCATCTTTGCTATGGTCCTTTTGGGCGACATCTGTCCCTAGGATGGACCCTAGGGAGGTCAGGAATTAGTCACCAAACATCAGGTAATCTCTTTGTGGGGGTGATAGTAAAGGACACTGGGTGGGGGGCAGATTTTAGCTTCTAAATCTCTGACCTTCCTTTGGAAGCCCATGGGGATAGGAGCCTGTTCTTACAGGGACTTGTAGAAGTCCCAAACCAAGGCTTCTGACTTTCTGCTGGTAGCTCACCCTTAGTCGTTCTCCTTTTCAGACTGTTCCTCTATAAGTCCATTTGAAAGGAGCTTTCTAGCAGGTACCTGTGAACTCCCATCACCAAAGCCAATGAACTCTTTCCCATTTTCCCTCTGGACTTTGCTGCTCTAAAGGGAAACGGATGGCTTTCAGAAATGATTGTCCTTTAGATTCTCATAAAATGATGGCTCTTCACTGGAGGAGATTCTGCCTCCCAGGGAATATTTGGCAAGGTCCGGAGATGTTTTGAGTTGTCATAGAAGGGTGGGGCTTACTTCTGAATGTCCTCACATGCCCAGCACGGCCAGACCGCAGAAAGGTGTCGGCTGGTGTGTCCGTTTCAGAGTCCCTGGCGTAACTCCACATTGTGCTGAGGTCATTCCCACCTCCCCAGCTTGTCCTTCCTTTCCCTGCATGTAGCTACACGTAGCTGCTGGAACCATCTTGCGCCAGACTCCTAATAGTACAAACTAGAAAGCTTAACACTTCATTTATCCATGTGCGTGGACTCATTCTCTTCCTCACTTGAAAGTCTCCAGGGGCTTCCAGTGGCCAGGAAAGGGTTCGAGGCTCTGCCTCCTGGGCCCTCCTGCGTCTGCTCTCTGCCTTCTCTTTCCCACCTGCCCTGCACTTCAGAGAAACAGGTGATTTAGAGTCACTCCGACCGACACGCAAGTCCCCACCTCAGAACTTTTGTTCAGGCCCTCCGTCATATCTCACTGCTTCTTCTTGATTTATCCAAGAACGGCCCTTCCTCCAGGGCCCAGAGTAAGCCCCATTTTCTCTGTGGCATCTCCGCTTACCACCCTCGCTGGTGACCACCAGACAGAATCATGAAAGTCTGGAGCTGGAAGCAGTTTTGGAGAACTTCTAGTTAAGTTGTTTGGAAACACAAACTTTGTTCTCAGAGTGTGATCAAGGGGACGCCTGGAGAAAATGGGCTCTATGTGGCCTTTTCAATATGTCAGATAAGGGCCCTCTTTTTTTTCTTCTCCAGGAAAGTACAAATGTCACATGTCGGAGGCATCAAATCTGGCTCCAAAGGGAGGCATCAGTTAATCCTTTTAGAGAGAAAGGATGAGCGCTCATGTACTGCTGGGTAATAAATCTAATGGGTAGACTTTTTCAATTACTCTTTGGCTCTACAAGAATCTGGAATATGGGGGCGCCTAGGTGGGTCAGTGGGTTAAGCCTCTGCCTTTGGCTCAGGTCATGATCTCAGGGTCCTGGGATTGAGCCCCACATCAGGCTCTCTGCTCGGCAGGGAGCCTGCTTCCCCCCTCTTTGCCTGCCTCTCTGCCTACTTGTGATCTCTCTCTCTCTCTCTGTCAAATAAATAAAATCTTAAAACAAACAAACTATTAAAAAAGAAGAATCTAGAATATGAGCAGAGGCTGGGGAATTGGCTTGTTAAGTCTGGCAAGTCCCATGACCTCTCTGAAGCTCACTTTTCTCATCTGTAAAATGGGACTACCATAACTGTAGCGCCCATCTTATTGAAGATGCTGTAAGAACTGAATGAGCTGATGCATTTCCTACAGAGCCTTGTGCCTCATGAATGTTAACAGTTGTTAGTGTGGATCCTGGATTTAGCAGAAAATTATTTATTGAGCTATTTTAAGTTTAATGCATCACCATTTCACGGTCCCCCATAGACAATTGCATAACATCTAGAGCCTATATCTCTTCACCAAGCATGAAAAATTGTGAACTGAGACAAGCTTGTCATGGGACAGAGGAGAAAGTGAGGTCTGGCATCACAAAGAGATTACCTGGTATTTGGTGACTAATTCCTGACCCACCCCTCTCCCGTCACCAACTGCTACAGGACTTACTATTCTGAGCGTGTGCCCTTTTATGGACCTGTTCATCCAGAAAGAGCAAAATTTTGAAAGCTCTGGAAGGCAGAATTATGCATTGTTCCTATTTAATACAAACCAAGGATTGTGTGAGACTTTCCCTCCTTTAACTGAATTCCTCTGCTGTCCAGGTGCTGACCACCAGGCAGTGGTCCTGGAAGATGCACAGAACAAGGGAGTAGTTTGGTCCCCAGTTCACTAAGGCCTGTGCTGAGATCTGCATCTGCTTTCATGCCCTGGTGAGTTGGCCTAAACGCTGGAAAAACTTTTCCTTCGAAGCATCGACCAACATCCAGATTTAGAAACTCTTGACTTCTAGCCCACATTTCTTCCTATCAAATTTTAGTTTAAGGGTTGCTAACTCAGATGCTTACGGGGCCTGGCAGGGAATGTAAATTAGGAAAGCAATAGGGAGCCGTGGGGACTGTACCAAGCTGGAGACCGTTTGCCTGTGGGAGGCTGACAGCTGCTTTGCAACCCCTTCAATAGGGGTCTTCCAGTTCCTCAGGGAAGGTGGGAGTTCAGGTTTTAAAATGTTGGCAAATAATTTTAAAACTTATGTGTAGACACAAAACATATCTGTGGGATAGATTCAGCCCTCTGGCTGCCGGTCTGGAATCTCTGCTTTTAGCTTTTAGGAATCTAGCTGATAATCCAGCTGATGTTTGCTTTTCTAGGTGCTTTTCCTGATGGTTTCCCCTTTTCCTGATGGTTTCCCTCTTCCTTTGAGGGCTTTAACTATCCTCTCATTCTTTCATGATAAGGAATCTAACAGTTTACTACTTAGGTGGGTTTTCATGTCCACCTTCTTGACTAGAAGGTTCTAGGGTCAAGGAAGATTGTGGTTTATTCACATTTGCATTGGCCAAGAAAGCCAACATGTTGCACTGCTGCCTGGCCTGCCATTTACAGACCACGTGGTCTACTGGGTCTAGCCAACCTGGTGCCTGGTACATGATGGGCCCTTGGCAAATAGAGGGAACTTCCAAGAGGAGGCATACCCAACGCAGCCCAGTTTTATTCAAAAGAGAGAGAAAAGCTTTGATAATTCCTCCTTGCTTCAGTTCCATGGACAGACAAGCTTTGTGTGCACATGTCCTGGATGACAGGTGAGACCCGAGATGGTTGGAGGCAGGGGGATGAAGACAGGAGCCAGCCCAGAGAAGTCGATTAGACTCGCTGATCAAAGAACAAAAGCAATAAAATCAAAACCAAACCAAAGTTCAGCACAGCTTTAAACACCACCCCCGTAGCTCTCTTTCCTCCCACTTTTATAAGCCCACCCGGAGGAAAATCCACCAAAATTGAAGAGAGGAGGGAGGTGTGGGAATATGGCGATAAGTACCAGTCTGGGAGAAGCTCACAGTGTCAGACTTTTCCCATGGAAAGTGAGGACCCTTTACAGGGTCATACAATCAATGGAATTAGCCGCGATCAACATTTTTCACAGAAATGGACTAGCTCAGAAAATAATAAAGCCCTTGAAGAATATTACTAAGTATGGCTTCATGAATCCTCTCTCTCTTTCTGTTACTCTGTGTATGAACTTGGTCATGAAGCGAACTGCATCATCTCTGTGAATGCACAATGTTAGCCACGGAAAGCTCTCCCTAAATCTGTACAGTAACACGACGAGGTGTGGATTGGTATTCCGTTTTATAGATGGGCAAAGGGAGGTGTTACAAAGACTTGCTCAGATTCACACAGAGAGTACAGGAGATGGGATGCCTCGCTAAGTCCTTCTGATCCTACAGCTCGCCTGGATCTGCTCTACTCTCAAGTTTGGAGACACTGGGACCAGGCACTTGTTATTTCTCTGCTGCTGATGCTCACACGGGGGGAGAGTTTCCCAAGGGAAATGCTGGAGGAATCAAATAGAGCACTTCACCTCTCACCGCTACTCCTTTCCGTGGTGCATAATGGCAAAGGCATTGGGGGGTGGGGGCAAAGAGAACGTGAGTGTCAAGACGAATTCATATATGAATTCATATAAATGGACGGGTCCTTGCCCTCCAAAGGGCTTGGTAAAGCACACATTCTCTCTCTCTCTCTCTCTGCCTGGGAAGTTCTATAAGGCAGGTTAGCAACATATTTGCTTTGTGCAGTAGACTTTGTGTTGGTGAGGGGACGAGGGCAGAGGAAGGGCAGCGATGGTGCACAGGGGAGAGGACACAGCCCCCCATTCCTATAAGCCCTGGCAGTGCTATGCATCCCTATGAGATTAGGGTCAAATGTTGGCACTGACTTCGGGTGTGGAGCCTTGGGAAAATTACTTCACTGAAACGAGCCTCAGTTTCTCCAGTTTCTGTAATGGTGATAACGCCTCTTAGAATCATCCTGAAGGTTACTTGGGAATGCGTGTCCTCAGAAGTGACAGCTGCTTTGTTGTTAAAATGAGCGATAGTCTTTGCTTCTGAGCTTCTGATTTCTTTATTTTCTCAGATGGGAACGCTATTGACTACCTCAGGGACTTCTTCAAGGGGCCTGTGAGGGAATGCAGGGTCAGTGCCAAGCTGTGTGCTCTAGCTGGCGTCTTGGTGGGTGTCCATGTGGGGTAGGTCTTATGACTTGGGGGTGAAGAACAGGCTGATGACTCTGCTCATCACTTTCTGCTTGCATCCAGCCTCTAGTTTATGAGGTAGAGTGGACTCCTTTCTGTGCCCTTCAGTCCAAACGGACTGGGAATATCCGTGCCTTTGGAAACCCTTGCCTGCTGTCTGTGGGCCATCTTGAAATTATCACCCTCACTCTGTCTCTGCAGGCAAGGAGAGGGGGAGGGAAGTAGAGGTTGGACATTGGCCAGGGAACTTCACAGGCCCAACAAAGAATTTCTTAAAAGGGTTGATTTGGTAATAGGCAGAGGGGAATTCCATGGATAAATAATAATTTATGCAAGGAATGCCATCTGCTTCCCTGTTGAAGCGTTAGTGCATAATTGTAGGTTCATTTCCCTTCCCATTCCATGCCCTTTACCTTTCAACCCCTTAAATAATTATATTGACACCTCCCCAGCTGACTGGGTGGGAGGAGAGGCATGGGGTGCCCAGCCTGGAGGCTGGCTGTAGACAGTTTGCCATAAAACTGAAATAATTAATTTTAATGCATTAGAGGATTAAACACTAAATAAGAACATATTGAAGTTCTGGCCAGTATATCTGAATGTTGTGCTGGAAATTAATAAAAACTGGCTTCACTGGAGACATTCAATTGCAAATTAAATTTGGTCTTTGAATAAAGACTCTGTTATAGGGTTCTCTAATTAGATTAGGAATCAAAACTGGGGCACCCCACGCTCTCTCCATGACACCCTAACCTTACCTTGGCATCTATGAGAATGTTTTGGGACTCTGCATTTATATGAATTCTTCTGTCTCTTTTTCCAGCTTGGGTGAATTCTGGTGGAGGCGGTGAGGGGGTCAACCTGGCTTTAGGGCTGGGGAGGTAAGGTGGAGGCTCGGTGATCATTTTGGGAATCAGGCTAAAGTGCTTGGAGCAGAGAGAGCAAGCCGGCTTGAGGACCGACACGTGCCTGCTGATACGTTGGCTCAGATGCAGATTTTGACCTTCTCAGCGTTTGTGACATTTAAAAATAGGTGCCCACACGTAAAAGTCAATAGATTTCACATAAGAGTCTGAGTTTCTGCTTCTCTTGAGAACCCAGCTTTGCTAATCCTGGGCTTGCCTTCCCACGTGGCTGGAGGCTGAGAGGCAGCCACTGCTTTCTTTAGAAGAGCCTTGAGCTTCACAGTTTCAGTCTCTCCCACTCCTTACGCTGAGCCCAGTCAGCTCACTCACGGCCCCTTCCTGGCTTCTGCCTGGTCCTCGCAGGCCTTTGAGTTTGACACCTATGATTTAGAAAATTTCCTGGTCTATCTACAGCTCTGATTACGAGGAAAGATTTCACTCTTAGGAAGGAGGTACGTAAGAGTTATTTATTGAATAACAATGATACTAGCTAATATGAAGTACATACTATGTTCCCAGGTGCTTGTCCCTAATTTCTTTTCTTAAGTTTTCTTTTTTTTTTTTGTTTATTTGAGAGTGAGCGGGCAAGCGAGCAAGCGAGAGAGAGAGAGAGAGAGAGCATGAGAGAGAGGCGTGAGCAGGGAGAGGGTCAGAGGGAGAAGCAGACTCCCTGTTGAGCAGGGAGCCTGACTCGGGGCTCGATCCCAGGATCCTGGGATCATGACCTGAGCTGAAGGCAGACACCTAACCAACTGAGCCACCCAGGTGCCCCACTATTTCTTATAACAGCTTTATTGAAATGAAATTCAAATACCATACTGTTTATTTATTTATTGAGTGTGTGTGCGTGTGAAAGTGTGGGTGGGTGGGGAGGCACAGAGGGAGAGAGAGAATCTTTTTTTCTTTTTTAAAAATTTTATTTATTTATTTGACAGACAAAGATCAAAGTAGGCAGAGAGTCAGGCGAGGCAGGGGTTGGGGGGAAGCAGGTTCACTGCTAAGCAGAGAACCTGATGCGGGACTCCATCTTAGGACCCTGAGATCATGACCTGAGCCGAAGGCAGAGGCTTTAACCCACTGAACCACCCAGGGGCCCCGAGAGAGAGAATCTTAAGCAGGTTCCAGGGCCAGCACAGAGCCCCACGCAGGGCTGGATCTTAGGACCCTCAGATCCTCTCCTGAGCTGAAACCAAGAGTTGGATACTTACCTGACTGAGCCACCCAGGCGCCCCAACGTTTAGGATGTTTTCATTGCCTCAGAAGAAACCCTGTACCTCTTGGCAGTTACTCGTTATCTCCCCTCAACACCCAGCCCTAGGCAACCACTACTCTGCTTTCCGCCTCTATGGATTTGTTTATTTTGGCCGCCTCATATCTGTGGAATCACGCAATATCTGGCCCTATGTGACAGCCTCTTTCACTTAGCATATTGTGTTCAAGGTTCATTCATGCAGCATCTAGCTGTACCCTATTTTTTTTTTATTGCTGAGTAACATGGCAGTGTATGGCTATATCACATTTTATTCATCTCTATTTGTTGAGGGACATTTGGGTTGTTTCCACATTTTACTATTATAGCTAATGCTGTTATGAACATTCTTGTGCAAATTTTGTGTGGATGTAGGCTTTAATTTCTTTTGGGTATATGTATATGTATGCATACATCTATGCATCTGAGAATGTATACATGAGAATGGAAACGTTGGATCTGGGGTCACTGGAACTTCCCACACCATTTCCTAAAGCGGTGGTGCCATGTTACAACCCCACCAGCCGTGCATGAGGGTTCTAGTTTCTCCACAGTCTGGTCAACACTTGCTCTTATCTATATTTTTATTATAGCCCTGCTAGTGGTGTGAAGTAGTATCTCATTGTGGTTTTGATGTGCATTTCCCTGGTGGCTAGTAATATTGAGCCTCTTTTCATGGCACGTGGCCCTTTGCCAGCCCTGTTGTAAGCAGTTAAGTGCACTAACTCTTTGTGCCACAACAACCTTGACTGATAAATACCATTATTACCATGCTTCCCTAATACATGCCAAGCTCAGACTTTCGGTTGCAAGCTTTCTTTCAGAGGATGAAATTAATCCTTATTATACATAAGGGAATTTTAGTTCTTGGTTCTGGATAGGAGAGTAAATCTCAGAAGAAGATTGTCTGTGCCTCAGTAACTCCTGTTTAGCATGCGTTTCCTCTATCAGGACTTCGCATGTGCTGTTCCTCTGCCTTGAGCCATCTTTCCCTGGCTAACTTTTGGTCATCTTCTAGATTCTCTGAGAGGCTTCCCTGACCCCCTCCAGTCCAGTTCTGGGCATTCGTTTGCCCTTGCAGTACTCTGGACTGACCATAATCATATCCATTCATTCGTGTCTTTCTATTTTCTTGTCTTTCTTTTAAACAACAGATTTTTGTGTTTTATACACTTCTAATTATGCTGTTTGTGTTCATTTGTATTCCACTTAAGAAAATTTAACACTGTATTGCCAAAATCAATGGTGTCATTGAAATCATAATTTTAAGCTGCTATAAAAATATTCTCTGAAGTGATTATAAAATAGCTCATTTGACCATTTCCTTTAAAAATGTTTCAATTTTTATCATTGCTTTACTATGGTAAAGAACACTGACATGAACATCTTGGGGCATAACGCTTTTATCTGTAGGACTGTTTTCTTGGGGTAGAGTCTCAGTGGCAGAATTATTGAGGGAGAAGCATTTGTAAGGCCCTTGATGTACCATTGCTAAAGCCCTTGGAGAGAGATGTTACAGTGACTTAGACTGCCCCAAATACGTGTGACAGCGTTAGCGCTGGGTTTGTTATCTTTCTAAAAAAACAGCTTTGCTTTAATCTGCATTTCTTTGATTAACAGTGGGGACAAATCTAATAATTACATAAACAGAAAGCACAATTAAGAAGCACATCTTAATTGATAGGCCAATTAAAAAAAAATAGATACTCCATTATTGGTGTAGCTTCCCGAAGAAGACCCGAAAAAGACTGGACGAGAGCATTTGTTGGTGAGGATAAGAGAACCAAGTGGCCCGAACAGCCTCCATAAAACTGCTGATAATGGGATTTGCAGATAAGGCGGAAGGACATATGGCTGGACTATTACTCCATAGCTCATTTTTTATGCCTTATCAGTGTAGAAGCCTGCTCCCCTGCAAATGAGCTACACCTGGTGGTGCAATAAAGAGATTTGCTCGCTGCAGGTGGGCAATAAGAGCTGCTAGAGACAGCTCCCGGCGTGGGGGACAGACCTAAAGATGCAGAAGGTTGGGATTGGAGGAGGCTTAGCCAACGCCGGGAGGCGAAGTGTTCTCAAGTGTTTTATTTTAGTTTAATTACCGGTGGAATAGTTCATTTCTGTGTGAAATCCCAACATGGAAGCCGGGTCAGGAAGAGTGGAAGGTAGAAGGAGGAGGGCTATTTGCTTCCCTCTTGTCATTCACAAATGGCCTTGAGATGTTGGCCCTTGTCTCCAGATGCAGTGCAAATACGATCCCAGGGCCACTCGACAGGACGGAGAGATTTCTGCCCTTGGACTTTCCTCTGAGCACTTAACATGTCCTCATCAGAGTCGTTGCCGCAAACCAATCAAACTGATACCATTCTTATATATGTCCTACAGAGGAGGTAACCACAGCACAAGGCAGTTAAATAATCTGTGTACAGCCAAACAGTGAGTAAACGGTAGAGCAGAGATTCAAATGCAAGCAGTCTGAAGAGGGCAGGAGAGAGACTCTGAATGTCACTGGGGAAATATGGTCTATTGAGGGAGATATCCTGACTTTTTAAAACTATTTATTTGTTTATTTGAGAGAGAGAGAGCCCTCACATGAGTGGGAGGGGCAGAGGGAGAGAATCTCAAGCAGACTCCCAGCTGAGTGCAGAGGCTGACGTGGGGCTTGATTCCAGGACCCTGAGATCATGATTTGAGCCAAAGATAGATGCTTAATTGACTGAACCTACCCAGGCACCCCAAGGGGTAATTATCCTGACTTTTTAAAAAAAAACCTGAATTTTCATTGAAAAGGGATCAGCCAATCTTAGCTTCCTGAAAGATGTTGATGAAATTGAGCAATTGAAGTAAGCAGAAGACACGGATCAGGGTGGGTCAGTAGAGCCCCACGTGGCCATTTGAGAGTCAGAACCTGAAGAAACAAATGGAACATTCCTAAGAACAGTCCGTCCACTTGTTTGTTCCCACACTCATAACTCATGAAGCAGGAAGTGGGTGGAGAACAGAGGTCCTTAGGTTCAAATCCTTTGGTCCGTGCTCTATAAATCCAGATGACTCTGTGAGCCCCAGTTCTCCCATTTCTGACATGGGGTTCATAAAGGTACCAGCCTCACTGGGTTCTTGGGGGGAATAAATGAGACCATGCACACAACCTGCTTCTTTTGTACAATGCACCACAAATGCTCAGTCAACGCTCACTGTTCACGTGCAGTGATTCTCTCTTTTAATTGTTTGCTTAGCCTCACCTGTTCTCCATTGGGTTAGTGGCAATGTCTTGGGTGATACAGGAAGGGGATAAAACAAAGTCCTGAGGCCCAAGTTTCCAGCTACGAATGTGTTGATGGGTAAGAATGTTTGAGCAAGAGGACTTCATAACTGATTCAAGCATAGAGACAGATCAGGACAAAGGGAATGGATGCATGGTTCTCCTAGAACACAGACTCAGAAGCACCTGGAGGTGAGGACTCCCTCCCCGCCCTTTTTTAAAAGATTTTATTTATTTACTTAAGAGAGAGAGTACAAGCAGGGGAGGAGCAGAGGGCAAGGGAGAAGCAGACTCCCCGCTTAGCAGGGAACCCAGTGTGGGGTTTGATCGCTGCCTAACAGACTGAGCCGCCCAGGTGCCCAGAATTGAGGCCTTTTTGACATGGGTGGGCTGTGCTCCTTTTAGCTTCCTATGATGAGCAAGAGAAAACAAAAGGGAAAAATTAGAGCCTCCCCATTACTTAGGGTCAAAATAGGGAAGTCTGGGGGACATGGTAGAGTGTGTGACTCTTGATCTCAGGGTTGTAAGTTCAAACCCCATGTTGGGGGTAGAGATTACTTAAAAAAAATATTAAAAAAAAATTATTTTTTTTATTTGACAGACAGAGATCACAAGTAGGCAGAGAGGCAGGCAGAGAGAGAGAGAGAGGGAAGCAGTCTCCCTGCTGAGCAGAGAGCTCAATGCAGGGCTTGATCCCAGGACCCTGAGATCATGACCCAAGCTGAACACAGAGGCCCAAACCACTGAGCAACCCAGGTGCCCATGCCCCACCCCCACAAAAAAATCTTAAAAAAAAAAAAAAACCCAAAATCGCAATCTCTGTCATAGAATGCAATGTTTAGACCTTCTCTCTACAAAATCAGCTAAAGCCGAGCTGAGTGAATTGGAAAGAGTTCAGGCCGTAAAACAAGGTGTCTGAATTTGTAGATCACCTGCTGTGAATAAATCATCTAAAAATTACATCAGAGCTCAAACAAAAGTTCTCTGTCTCTCAATCGACACCTTGAATCACTTTTTTCATTTAAAAAAAAAAGAAAAAAGAAAAAGAAAGGCAAAGAGTTGAATGGAGCCCAGGGAGGCAATCATAGTCCTTTGAAACTCCAAATAAAGCCCTGGATGAAGTAACATTTTTTAAAAACTGGGCTTTGGAACTGAAATCATCATATAAACAGCAATAATTCCTGCAGCACTGGCTGCATTCTAAATTCTACATCAGAAGCTTGATGCACCATGATTTCATTTTATTAACATTTTCTAATTAAAAAATATTTTTAAAGGCTTTTTTTTAGTTTATCCATTTTATGTTCACAGCATAATTGAGAGGATGGTATTTCACATATATTTCCCATCCCACACATGCACAGCTTCCCCCGTGATCTACAACACTTACCAGAATGGTCCGTTACCCACCAAGGGTGAACCCATATCAACACATCCTGATTCTCCAGAGTTCCCAGTTTACCTGAGAGCTCACTCTTGGCATTGTAGTTTCTAGAATTCGGACAAATATATAATGACATGTATCCATTATTATGGTATCATCCCGTTTTTCCAGAGCCCTAGAAATTCTGTATTATCTATTTATCCTTCCCTCACCCTCCAACCCCTATCTAGAAACACTGATAGTTTTACTGTCTTCCTGGTTTTGCTTTACCCAGAAAGTCATGTAGCTGGACTCATAAAGTGTGTAGCTTTTTCCGAGTGGGGTCCTTCACTCAGTGACATGCATGTAAGCTTCCTCCATGTCTTTTCATGGCTTGCTAGCCCATTTCTTTTTAGCCCTGAGTGATATTCCATTGTTTGGATGGACTGCGGTCTGTCTATCTATTTATCTACAGGACATTTTTGTCATTTCCCAGTTTTGGCAATTACGAAGAGAAACTACTAAAAACAATCTGTGTGTAGGTTTTTGTGTGGACATAAGCTTTCTGTTGTTTTGGATAAATATCAAGGAGCATGATTCCTGTGATTTCATTTTAAGTTTTTCAGCAGCTCTCTGGTATGGTCATCCCTATGCACATTTCACAGACGAGAAGGCTGAGGTTCAGAACGTCATGATTTACTTAAAGACACAAAGTTAGGAGTCAAAGCTGGACTAGACAAGACTGGGTCTTGGTCGCACTAGAAGTCAGAAGGCAGCCCCAGCCCTGGTTTTGTCCAGATGCTCTGGATGGCCTTGATCTGCTGCCTTAGCCGCTCTTCTGTAAAACAGTCATATGTCCTCCTGGTTCACAAAATCCTTGTCAAATGCAATCTTGGGCAGAACACAACTGTGGATTTTTCATGTTTCCAGCTAGCACTGTGGACAAGTCACTGTGTCTCTGGGCTTCACATGTCACATGTGTGCAGTTAAAAGCTTTGGACAACGTTCCAGTTCTGGAAGAGTAGGATTTTGTATCTTCACATCTCTCTGGGTTCCTCAGTGGTGACCTGGAGACACTGACTGTCAGGGGGAAGGATGGGAAGCTGTGAATGCTTCTATTGGAGCTTTGGGGTTGAATAATGTTGGCAATTTTGAAGTCTCATTATCTTACTCCCTAATGCTTTGCTTCTAAATAGCTGTAGTTCTTGGGGGAAGGGGGTTGGAATAACAGTGTTGGAAATAGTTCCACAGGGGAGGAGAAGGTTAGTCGGAGTTTTTAATTTAGAATCTTGGTGACCAAAGGCTGCTCAGAGTTTGTCCCTGGGGCACCTCAGTCTCAAGCAAGGACTATACAGTGTTTGGAATTGCGCCTGTTATTAAGTGGGGGCTGGATTGTGGAGGATAACACAGCTAGGGGCGGGGAAAATACACTGCAGCAGCCAGCATGGGCTTGGTCCTAATCTCTGTTCTCTCACGCCATGGCTATGTGACCCCAAGCTCTCCATGCCTGGCTCTCCATAAAGCAAGAATGGTAACACCCTCCAGACTGGGTGTTTTAAGAAAGAAAGAGGGACGCCTGGGTGGTACAGTCAGTTAAGCGTCCGACTCGATTTCGGCTCAGGTCATGATCTCAGGGTCATGAGATGGAGCCCCATGTGGGGGTCTGTGCTCAGCACCAGTCTGCTTATTCCTTTCCCTTCCCCCTGTTCCTCTCCTCACTGTCTCTCTCTCTCAAATCTTTAGGAAAAAAAAATGAGAAGAGAGGTGCAGCTTGATGTCTGGTGGTTAGTTAGCTATTGTCCAATTCTGACTCTACAGAGGATGGTCTTGTCCTTCAAGGGACTGGAAGCTGCTTGGTTTGCCCCTTCTAACAGAGCTGTGACATCTCCCTGATGTCACACCATAGTGTTTTTGTTCTCCTCCAGTGAGGTGTAGGCTGGGAAGTGGAAAGAAAGGAGAGCCTAGGCACTGTCTTGCTTACATCCTGTCCTTATAACAATGCTCTAACATTATTACTCTTCTCCCCATTTATAAAGGAAGACTTTGAGGTGCAGGGAGGTAAAATTGTGCAAAGACGACTGAGGTAATAAGTGGAAGAGCTGGGATTCAGACACAGAACTGTCTGTGACCTTCTTCAGATCGGGGGGGGGGTCCTAATGAGAATTACTGGGGCTTGACCTCCCCACCCCAAGCTCTCCCTGCCAGTGGCTGCCAATGGATGGCAAGAATCTGCTTCACTGAACTTCTCTGGGCCGTGCACAACTGTTGGGAGGTTCGCGAAGAATAGGATTAAGGACACTACATGAAGGACTGCAGAAATGACAGGAATTCATACAAGATGCCTGTGAATTGCTTCCATAGGCAATGATACCTGTTCTTCTCCCCTGGATCTGGGCTGGTCTGGTGACCTGCTTTGGCCATTAAAATGAGGTGGAGTTGATGGTGTCCTAGTTCCAAGTCTAGGTCTCAAGAAGCTTTGTGTGCTTTCTTAGAAACCCACCCAGCTGCCATGTAGACAAACAGGCTAGAATCCTGGAGGATGAGATATGAAGTGGAGTAGAGTCACGGTGCGCCAGCCCAAAGCTAAGCCATGTCCTAGAGACAGAACTACCTTATTGACCTACAGCAGACTGTGGCTTCATGAGTGAGCTCAGCTCAGACTAGATCCACCGAGCAGAATCCAGCCCAAACCTTTTGCCCCTAACGGTTGTGAGCTAAATGTATGGCATTCCGTATTTTGGGAATAAAGTTTGTGAAAGAGTTGGAAAGATAATATCTCTACCACAGTTTCAATTTCCTTCAACATTATCATCTTAGACTATTATGGTGTAAGTTTTCTTTGTCAAAACTAATAAACCAATATTGGCATATTACTCTGAACTAAACTGCTGGTAGTATTTGGACTAATGCCCTTTTCTATTCCAGAGTCCAATCCAAGATGCTGCAATGCATTTAGCTCTTGTCTTTTCCTTCATCTCCTTGGATCTGTGAGAGTTTCTCAGTCTTCCTTGTTTCCATAACTTTGACAGCTTTAGGATCACTGGCTAGGTATTTTGTAGCATGTCCTTCAACTTGGATTTGCCTGATATTTTTTGATGATTAGACTGGAGAGTTCACATTTGGGAAAGGAATACCACAGATGTGAAGTGAAATGTCCTTCTTATCACGTCATATTAGGGGGTATGTCAGACCCTCTTGACATTATTTGGTGATATTAACTTCCACACTTGGTTAGCCAGTGTTTTGGGGGCACCTGGGTGGTTCAGTTGTTAAGTGTCTGCCTTTGGCTCAGGTCATGATCCTGGGGTCCTTGGATTGAGCCCAGCATCAGGCTCCCTGCTGGGCGGGAGTCCTGCTTCTCCCTCTCCCATTCCCCCTGCTTTTGTTCCCTTTCTCGCTTTCTCGCTGTGTCCCTCTCTGTCAAATAACAAATAAAATCTTAAAAAAAAAAAAAAAAGAACAGAGTTTTCCAGGTTTCTTCATTGTAAAGTTACTCTTTTTTTATAAGACACTGCATTTTGGAGTGGTTTGCCCAGTAGATAGCTGTTACATACTACTTCCTCATTGCATTCACGCCTCTCTGGATTTGGCTTTTCCAAGTTATTTCCTGGACTGTTTTCCAACTTTAGTCGTTTGGTCAACAATCCATTGTAATATTGTGCTGGATATTGATCTGCCCAAGCAAAGTTCTAATTTCACTTTTGAAATTCTAAGAATTTGTCTAGGTTCTGGTCAAATGCTGTTGTCTTTGAAAACCTTCCTGGCTCACTCTGTAAACCCTTATAGTGTTAATTCACTCATTCATTCATTTTATGGAGCACCATCTGAGTGCCAGAGTTTCTTTCAGGCCCTGGGCCACAGCCACAAACCAAACACCTCTCCGGAAACGTGCCAGGAGGGAGATACACAATTAACCCATCAGTTAAATCATTTTTTAAAAAAGATTTTATTTATTTATTTGACAGACAGAGATCACAAGTAGGCAGAGAGGCAGGCAGAGAGAGAGAGGAAGGGAAGCAGGCTCCCTGCGGAGCAGAGAGCCCGATGCGGGGCTCGATCCCCGGACCCTGGGATCATGACCTGAGCCGAAGGCAGAGGCTTTAATCCACTGAGCCACCCAGACGCCCCAATTTTTATTTTATTTTATTAAAAATTTTTTTTTAAATTTTAAGCAAATTCTATACCACACATGGGGCTCAACCTCATGATACCAAGATCAAGAGCGGTATGCTCTACTCACTAAACTGGCCTAGCACTCCCAATTCATTCTATTCTTAAATTGTGAGATGAGGACAGTAGAGGGATGGCTTCCTGGGGCAGAGCTGGGGCTCCAATCCAGCCAGGCCCATGAGGATCTGGCATGGGGTTCTTCCCATTGTGTCCCACTGCTCTGTTGGCTAATGAAGAGGAATGGCTGGCATGTCTCAAAAATGAGAGCAAATTCACCATCTCAGAGCTGGGGATGGGAGATTGGAATGTCATTTACCCAGAAACCGATCTTCCTCCAGGGTCAGGATAAGAGACCAATTCATCTCCCCAGAATCGAGACTACCCTGGAATTCAAGCACTACTCATCAGACTTTGCCCTTTGACTGAAGATCAGTCATCTTATCCAGGTGTTTGTTATCTGTTTCCCTATTAGAATATAAACTTCGCAATTGCAGAGACTTGTCTTTTTTACTTCTATATTAAACACATAAATCAGAGCCTAGTATTTAGTAAGACATTCAGCAAATACCTATGAAACACCTGAGTGAATACTGATTCATGAACGATCATGAGATCAAGGTCAGTGATTTGTTTTATAGCAAAACCTGACTGTGTTCTTGTCTTGTCCAAAATCCTATCCTTCTATGGCTCCCCATGGTCTGTAAAATAAGCCCAACACTTCAACACTTATTGGCTGGAGCTCTTTCACTTGTAAACAATAGAAACTAATATTGGAGGAGCCTAATCAAACAGAACAATACACAACACATTTTAAAAGGCAACAACTTTTATGGCTTACCCAACTACATTTTTTTTTTTAAAGGTACAATTGGATCAAGGAGTTTGTGACATCTCTTATTATTATTTAAATGATTTATTCATTTATTGATTTGAGAGAGAGAGAGGGCATGAATGTGAGCAGGAGAAGGGCAGAGGGACAAGGAGAGAGAATCTCAAGCAGTCTCCCTGCTGAGTGCAGAGCCTGGTGTGGGGTTCCTCTCACAACCTCAAGATCACGACTTGAGCTGAAATCAGGAGAAGGACACTTAACCGACTGAGCCACCTAGGTACCCCAACATCTCCTTCTCTTAGATCAGCTTTCTTCCCTGTTGGCTTCCTTCTGAGGCAGACTCTCCCTGTATGGCAGTTTTGGGTTACATGAGCCAAAACATCCCCTCCTTTTCTTTAAGTCAGTTTGAGTTGGGTTTCTGTCACTTTCAAAAAAGAACAGGTGCTGACTACTCTTCTTCCACCTCTTTGGACATGGCAGGGTGTAGATATGGAGGATGAATAAAGAAATGAAGCCTGAAGATGAAGAATCAGAGTCTCCTAGTACCCCGGATCCCTCTTGCTGATTGCTTCCCAGGAAGATTGAGTGCAGTGATTTTTTAATTTTTTTTTTTTTGGACATACCGAGATCACAAGTAGGCGGAGAGGGAGGCAGAGAGAGGTGGGGGGAAAAGAGGCTCCCCACTGAGCAGAAAGTCTGACATGGGGCTCGATATCCCAGGACCCTGAGATCATGACCTGAGCCGAAGGCAGAGGCTTTAACCCACTGAGCCACCCAGGCACCCCGATTGTAGTGATTTTTGACAAGATCTCGCCTTCCCTAGGCAAATCTTGCCGAACAGTTTAAGCTCACTCGAGGGTTCTTCCTGTGGGAATCAAGATCCTATGGGAACCAAATGTCTCTTATGTTAAGTCAGTGAGATTTCAGAGTTTATTTATTACTGCATGTTATTTATTACTTACATGTTAAACATTCAGTTTGTTTTAAAGCTGCTAACTCTAGGCCATCTCTTTGGTCTCACAAGTTATAATGGGTTTGAAAAGGTAAGCGGTGTTAGCTCTTCTCAAAAGTAGGGGTGGCAGGGCCCTCTGCATTTTCTTGACTATATGCAGTGAGGGCTGTGATGTGATCTCCAAATTTCTCAGGATATCCAGAAATTCTAGAGATCACCATCATCACTCAGCTTATAGAAGCTGCTACTTTGTTGTGCAAAGCATTTTGCTATTCGGTTTTCAATAGACCTGTCAGGGAATTCAGTTGTGTTCATTTTTTTTTACAAAGATGCTCGACATTCCTGTATGACCCAAAGGAAAGGGGAGACATGTTGTAGAGATGTCTGGAGGCTTTCATTGTGTCCCAGCCTCCCTTCTTCCCTTGGAAGATTGGGGCCAGTGACTGATTCTGACCACTGGACTGTGAAAGGCAGTGATTTGTGTGACTCCCAAGCCCAGGCAATTAAGAGCATCGTGTGCCCTCCTTTTTCTCTCTTTCTTGTGTGGGTGATCGTGGAGTCTTTATCAAGATAGTGAAATCACAGGATGGAAGAAGCTTGGATGCTGGAGTCACCAAAGGGAGCTGTGAAAATTTGTTTGACATGCAGTGGTTGCTGAGTAAGAATCAAACGTTTCTTATGTTAAGCCACTGAGATGTCAGGGTTTGTCTATTACTGCAGCATAGTTGAGCCTATCCTGACTAATAAAAGCATGCATTTCTCCTCCAGTTGACTTGTAGGATGGTTGCTGCCTGATATGTATTTAAACAAGATCGATCTTGTCATATATATTGATCTACTTTCCAATTCCTGGTGTTTAGGCTTTGCCTTGAAATTACTTTGAAGCAGCAGACTTGGCTCAAATCCCAGCTCTGTTACCGATTTTCTGGTAACCCTAGACAAGTTGCTTTGCCTCTCTGAACCTCAGCTACTTCAGTGATAAGTTGAAAATGATTGGGCTTTTGGGAGACCCATCACTTACTTCCTGTATAACTTTCAGCCAGTGACTCCTCTTTCCCAGTTTCAATGCCCTTTCTGTAGGAAAGAGATAATTGTGTTCCATGTCAGCTAAATTTGCCCTAAGGAGGACAGAGGACAATATAAGAGCCCAGCAAAGGCACTTAGTGTATTTTAATCTCTCTCTGACTTTCTTATCCACTGAGATCCCTTAGTTTTTCCTTTCACTCTGCTTTATTCATTTATTTCTTTTTTCCTGCTTTCTCAATCCTTACTCAGATCAGAATATCACTTCTTTTTGAAGAGAACTTGGACCCTTTTGTGGTCACTCCAGTGTCGTTGAGAAGGAATCAACTTTCTAAAATAACGCAGAGCAGGATTGTGTCTGTGTATGTGTGTGTTCACACTATTTACACCCTAGTACGGAAAGGAAATGGTGCTGGAAGCCAAGGGCAAAGTTGAGTCCACACCTGAAGAACATACTTAAATACACTGATAAAGCCTTGAGGACCTATTCATTTGTCTTGAAGAAAACTGAAACAGTCACACTGATAAACAGACCAAATGAGAACAATTAACGTCTCAGTCACTTATGAGAAGCCAAACAAGGACAACTTCAGTGGGTTTGAAGGTGAGAAGTCACTCAAACAGAAACTCAGACCGCAGGATTCCTTGAGAACAGGACATTTATAACAAGGTCTTACCCCATGCTCCTCTAAAGCAGGAGTGGGGTATGTGCAGAACAGAGTTTTGGGTGGGGTCCCCCATGGGCAGGGTTGGTGGTGGGGGGGACGAGAATGACACAAATGACCCCATATGGCGATAAATTGAGTTTATGTTCAGATTCTTTCTTTTCTTTCCTTTTCATTACTTCTGCTTGAACTTTGTGGTTTTCCTCGGAGAGATTGGCGCCCAGAACGAAGGGTAGAAAGAACCAATTGACTGTTCTCAAAACAAAACAAAACTCAACAAAGCCTCTTTCTTCCTCAAGGACTATTCCCATGGAAAGTAAAAAGTTAGTCCACTTGGAATTACCTGACTGCAGAAACAATGCCACTTTTATTAAAGGGAGTTCGTTTTTTTTATTCACCCAATTTAAATATGGCTCCATAGAACTGCCCAAATCTTCAGAAGGGATATGGTCCTCAGACTAGAGACCACAGCTGAGAAATTTAAGGCTGAAAGAAATATTTTTTTTGAGGGAACCAAAAATAGTGGTTTAGAATGGAGCCACTCTTCTCAAATTATGTTCATAGGAAGATATGTCGTTCAGATACCACTGGTGAGAAATGAGACCTTGTCCATCAGCATTTTCTGTAGTGTCCTGGAATGGGGCAATTACTTTGGTTCTCAGAGTATTTTAAACCAGCCCAGCAAATTTTTAAAAGCACATTTGGGTTTGTTTTGGGGTTCTATGTAGTGTTTAATAGAACACATTTGTGGGGCGCCTGGATGACTCAGTTGTTGTGTTTGCCTTTGGCTCAGGTCATGATCCCAGGGTCTGGGAATGGAGCCCCACATTGGGCTCTCTATTCTGCAGGCAGGCTGTTCTCTCTCTCCCACTCTCTCTGCTTGTGTTTCCTCTCTTGCTGTGTCTCTCTCCATCAAAATAAATAAATAAATAAACAAACAAATAAATAAAATCTTAAAAAATACCCCACACATTTGTGTTGAAATGGGCATGTTTGCCAGCTTTCCCTGTTAAAAATGTGCATATCATCTTTGGACTCATGATGAGTAAGGAAATCACATTGTGGCACCATGGAAAAGAATTCTGTCCTGGGTAAGGAGAGCAAGGGATTTGTTTTTTTTTTTTTTTTCCTCTAATTCAAGGCAAGTATGAGGAACCTGTTATCACTTGTTCCTAGTTCCATATCATTCCATATCTCAGGAGTTCCCAGAACATGATCACTCAGGAGGAGCACTCTGGACTTACCCCACAGAGCTTCTGGAAAATACAAGGTTTGTATTTGCAGGGAACCTTGAAGTTAGGGTTAACAAAGCCTCAGGTGGGCTTGTCCCCTCCTTGAGAATTTACACCATCTCTGTTTTTTTACTCAGGTCTCTTTGGTGAGAAAGTAATGTGATAAGTCTTGGTGTGGATCTTGACTACAGTGTGTAGTAAATAGTATTCTTCTTTTTCTTTTTTTAAACGAAAGAAATAACTAGGATTTGAAGAAACCCAGATCATTGCTAAAAAGATTCAAATAGACAATATGTTCTTTGGGGACAAAAACTCTGTCTTGTTCACCATTTCATCTTCTGTACCAAGCACAATGGTGTTCAGTTAATGACCACTGAAGAAAGGGAGTTCGGATACCATCTATCCTACACGCCGTGTTAGACAGCTCCACTCAGTGTAAAGAGGAATGCCGACTGCGGGGTCGTTTTTCCTTCTCTGTTGCCTCAAGAGGAACACAAAAAGATATTTTTATGTTGAAAGAATTTTATCCATCATCCCCATGGGGACATGGGCAGGAGAACTAACCAGCACGGGTGTTGACACACTTTTGAGGTATTTTGCAGCCATGATCTCTGTACTATGTGTTCGGATTCCTTTACGCAGAGAATCGGTCCCACCTGGCTCCTTGCACCTCAGAGACCAGACGACCTGGTTGCTGCATGATCTGTGTTTCTCAAGAGCTCTGGGCTGACACCTGTTTGTTTGTCTCCTGCCCTGTACATTGCCTCCCATAGTGCAAGAGCCTTCATCTGGAAGGCTCCCATGGATGCAGAAACTGTCTGCTCCCAGGAGATACACTGAGGAAAATGTGTAGCTGTGTGAGACACACTATTTAGCCCTTGAGACACTTAGAAACAAAAAGGGAAAAAGACACATGTAGAAACTGTTCTAACACAAAATGCTAAGTGAGAGGAAGGGGGCCGAGAACCAGTGTGCAGGCGGCCAGAGGCCGATGGCGACCCGTCAGGACCCTGGCAATTCTTCCCTGGTTTTGGTGCTGTTGTCACAGGTGGAGGAACATCACAAAAATGCGAATCTTGCCCAGTGTGTGGACCCTGTGTGTCCTCTTGGGAATGCCCTCGGAACAAATGTTCATCTGGCTTCAGGACCAGGAATAAGTCTGCTTTTTCCTGAGAAGTGGCTCGTTTTCGCCTTGATTGGGATGGGATCCGCATCATTGGCTGCTGAATCTGGGACCAAAGCTGGGGCTCACCACAGCGCCCATCAGTAGCTTAACGTATGCAGAGCATGACAGCCAGATTCCAGAGTCTGTTGTAATTTCCTAGCCCTTGTAAAATTTTCATCTTTCCTCCTTAACACCCTTTATGTCATGTTTGCACTAATTTTTAAATTTCCATGGACACTTTTGGTATAAGGCTGTAAGGAAAAATGACATGATGATAATAATCAACTGACTCTGATCTGAGGAGGGGTCCCCTGAGCTGGCACATGACAGAGTGGGGTGAGTCTGATGGAGGAGGAGGGGGTTTCAGGGAAGATGAATTGCGCACGAGAAAGCAGAAAGCTGTAAAACAGCCGTGGGTTCCGGCTCCATTGCAATGGTATGAAGGGAATTCATATAACAACACATTGCTTCCCCCTTCACATGATCTTGTTCTCCCTGAGTGCAGTCTGGATATTTCTAATGCAGTCTGTTACGGTGGCCAAGCAAGACTCATGGGAGGTGACCATACAGGAGCTGAATTTGGCCCACCGTTCCTTCCCGTTAAGTCTGCTCCAGGGGCCTATTAATTCTCCTGGGGCTGGAAGAAAATGTAGGGGCCCCAGGATTGTTCTGGACCTTTTTCATTTTATCAGCAAATAGTGTCTAAATGGAGGAATTAAAATGTCTTATCCAATACTACTCTAACTTGATTAAGGTAGAGGCTTTTGTCTTTCTCTGGCTCAGGAGGGGAGTCTGCAGGTGGGGAAGGGGTAAGGTTGGCTCTTTCTGTCCTTTGCTGGTTCTCCCTGTCCCACCTTGCCCCACATCTCTGGGCTTCTGAGCCTCCAGTGTGGAGTTCAGGGAAGGGGGTGGAGTGGGAACACTGGCCTGGACACGGCACAGACGTGTGGGCCCAACTTCTCACTCCACCTCTTGCTTCAGCAATCAGTGCAAGCAGAAGCAACCTCGTAGTCTTTGCTTCCTGCTGCAGGGTTGCCTTGCTGTCACCCTGCTGGATGCCAGAGAACGTCCTGGTCTTTCTGATGTATGCCCAGGGGAAGATAACCCCACTGGACAGCAGTTGACTCTTGAGGGTGGCGGGTGGAAATCTAATGCTCCTTTTCCCCATGTCTCAGAAGATTAATACTAAGGAGGATACTACAAACTCCTAGAGGGTCCCCCGTGGAGAAAAACCAGCTCAGTAATGCAACAGGGGACAGCTTCCTCCCCATGCCCCCAGAATCCCCCTCCCGTGCCTAGTGGCCATGTCCCATAAGGGACTACCTTCACGGAAGCCCTTGTCTTAGCTATGCTTTTTGGAGGAACACAGGCTAAAACAGAAATCTAGCACTTAGATACCTTTTTCGGGTTTCTCAGAAGTTTCAAGCTGACCCTTTTGTAGGTGCTTCCCTGGGATTTTTAGGGAACGCTGTCACTGGGAATGTGTCATTTACACTTCCTGGATGGGACAATTGCATCTTTCTTCCCACGGATGGCTATCTTCTTCCTTTGCCCCGAGCCAGGACTAGCTACCTAACTCACGGGACCCAGTGCAAAATAAAAACGTCGGGCTCCTTGTGCAAAAATTAGTAAGAATTTCAAGATGACTGTAGCAGAGCATTAAACCCAAGTGTAGTGGGGAGCAAGGCCCTGCATGATTGCGTGAAGCTGACCCTGCCTCTGGCCTGTTACATTCACCGTGCTTCTAATCTGAGATGACTCCACAGCAGGCCTTTTTCACTGAGACGCTACGTCTGGTCCATGGGAAGCCCACATCCTTTGTCCTGCATTTGCTGATTCAGCTGCTTCAGTGAGCCTTTTCCCCCTTAGACTTAGCATAAGTCACGTGCAGTGTGCTGAACACTTACATTACTGGCCTTCAGGATGGTTCCTGATGATCCTAGCCTCTTGATTTTGACGCTCTCCCATACAGAAGGAGGGCTGAACTGTGTGACCCGTAGAATATAGCAGTTGGTGACTTCTGATGCTAGGTCATAAGGGACACGAGAGCTTTGGCTTTGGTCCCTTGATTTTCTCTCTCTGGTACTCAAGAAGCCCTTTGGAGATGATATCATAGAAAAGAATTGTCCAGAAACCAGCACCAACTTGCCGGCCATGTGAGGGAGCCACCTTGCAGGGGACCCTCCAGCCGCAGGCCAAAGCTTGGATGATGTGGCCCTGGATGACCTTTGACCACAGGATCTGAGATCCCAAGCCAGAGCTGGCTGGCTAGGCTGCTCCTGAGTTTCTCAAGAACAGAACCATGAGAAGTCACCAATCGTTATTGTTGTTTTGAGCTGCTAAACTTTGGGGTGACAGGACGTGCAGCAAAGGATAACTCTTTGTCACCTCTGGGAGAGAGATGGTGGGATATTTTAGGTCTGAATAAGTAGGATGACCCAGAAGAGAAAAGCTCTAGTTTCTGGTGGCACTGATCTCTTTTATATGCTCATTTAAAAAAAAAAAAGATTTTATTTACTTATTTGGGAGAGAGAGTGAGCGAGAGAGAGAGAGAGAGAGCGCGAGCGAGCGAGCATGGGTGGGGGGAGGGGCAGAGGGAGAGGAAAAAGCAGATTCCTAACTGAGTAGGGACCCTAATAGCAGGGCTTGATCCCAGGACTCGGGGATGATGACCTGAGCCGAAGGCAGGCTTACCTGACTGAGCCACCCAGGCGCTCCTCTATGCTCAATTTTGTATGAGGGATTTAAACAATTTATATGCAAGTCTTTGCCACTTATTCTGATTTTCTTTTGCATCTTGTTCAAATACCTTATTCTAGAATATGCCTCAATTTCTTTCTTTACTTCTTCTTCTTCTTTTTTTTAACCTCCAGTTATATTTTCTGTATCTGACTTGGAAATCAATGGGACCCATGTCTTGATTAGGACATTTTCCTCCTTCCTGTCCTCAAGGATACCATCTCTGTGAATTGGTTTTGGGAAAAGTTCTTCATTACAGAACTTAATTGATTTAGTGTAACGATATCCCTACCACAATCAGATTGGGTAGCCGTGGCCTTGGAAAACCGAGGAGTCCAAAACAGTAGGAATATTCATTGTACAACAGAAGTCTGGAAACCCGCCCACATTCTGGGAAAAAATCTCTTAGCCAAAGAACTGAAACTTCTGTTCAGATTTGCATGAGTAAAATTCCAAAAAAAGTCTCTTCTCAGAGAGAAAGAGAGTAAGAGCGAGAGTCACTTCTGCAATTCTGACCTAATTCTGCTAATAAGGAATTTATTACTAAGGACCAGATAATTTATTTAGCATCTAATCACAGATGTATTTCCCCACAATGAGGACCTAGATGGGGCGTTGGGGAACTGAAGTGCCAGTTATCATACTTCCTCTAATGATCTGTGTGACCCAGTGTAACACGCATGACCTCTCCGTAGTGCAGACTCTGTCTCTGCGTGAGTCTGAGAATATCTGTTGACCAGAGATAAACTATCACAGGGCTTTGAAGTGCTGTAAATGCTTCACCTCTTTGAGGTTTCATTATTATTTTGTCTCTCATATTTAGAACCGTTTTCTGGAAGAGGGGAGAAAAATGGCTTATATGACATTATAAAAACATTAAAAGTCAAATAAAAAACAAGTCAGGGCATAATGACTGTTAAGCCAGTTTCTGTTAATTGAATCATATTTCCCCATCGATTTGCATAAAGAATGATGATTGGTTTCCATGGGGGCAGGGGGCTTGCAGCAAAGCAGAATCACACTGAGAAGTGTCGAAAATCTCTAAGCAGTTATTTTAAGACACCAAATAGAGACCAGGAGTATGGATGTCTCATGACAGTAAACATACTGGGTTCTTTGCAGAAAGGTCCACCCGTGGGGAGATATACATTTAGGCTGGGGGCCTTTTGATCATCAGAAGATCCTCCCAACTCCGAAGGAAGCGAAATCCTGCTAGTTAGCACAAGAATACATTCCCCCCCCCCCAGGGAAGGGAGGTAAATAGATGTGTATAAGTGGAGGTCTGGTTGGTAGGACACAAATTCAGTAGTTTCCAGAGACAGCGTTTCCCTGAAAGAAATGAGGAGCATATAGGGTTGTTGGAATAGCTGGGTTGGGGAGGACATCAGGGGACTCCAGCACGGCCAGTCTCATCCCGGAGCACCCAAACAGGTTCTCATGAACTCCGCGGGGCAAGAATGTCTGGGAAGCTCCCCCACAAGTCCTCCGATCATGGCAGGAAAGCAGTGGTTCTCAGGAACCCTCTGGGAGGCTGCTGTGAATCTCTCAGGCCTGGCTGCTACCGCCTCCAAAGCAAAGGGCCTCTCCTCTCCTAGGCCCTTCAGACCTGTCGGCCCTCTCATTGGCCAGCTCTCTCTGGGAACCACTGGGGGAGGGGTATCCTGGGAGAGGAGCCCTGCTTCTTTTGTGCAAAGTGGACAGAACTTAGAAGGAAGGGAAATGATGTGGTTTCCACAAGAGACCGTCTGGTGCAGGGAGAAGCCAACTAACTGTAGGATACTCCCCAGTGTGCACTGTTCCCAGTGCCGGCCCTACCCACACGGTCTCTGTTAACCCAGCAGCCACTTCAGGAGCGAGCTAGCACTCATCCTTTACCCTTCTTCCCAACCCCCACCCCCACTTTATTATTCTTATTTTTTAAATAAGGGCTAAAACTTTGGGTTTAGAGGCCTAGGAACAACTGGGATGTAGCCATCAGTCTATATAAGGGAAAATCTCACGTTCTTTTGGCATCTGATACATCTAAACTAGTGGTTCAGACTTTGTTGTATCAGAAACACCTAGAGGCATCACTCCACCCCCAGAGTTTCTGAGTCAGCAGTTCTGGGGTGGGACCTGAGATTTACATTTCTCCCGAGTTCCCAGGTGATGCTGATGCTGCTGAATTAGGGACTCTACTTCGGGAACTCTAGAGCAGGCAGACAACACAGAGCAGACAACTCTGTGTCTTATCTCAGTTTGCTGGTGCTCGGAGTCAGGCAGATCCTGTAAAATACTAACTTTGCTTTAATTATTCTTACTGAGCTTGCGTATGGTCCCTATCAAGTAGCACAGATACCCACGCTTGGCTATGTGTGTGTGAGTTTGTGTGCTGTGTGTATTTTAGCCCCATAGCCTTAGCAGATCATCACACAGCTGAATGAAAATGGACGGGCTCGTATTTCCGAGTGCTGCCTTATTTGGAAACCAAGAAGGGTACCTGGTACTGTGTGTATTTTCCTGATTGAGCCAGAATACCAAATTAAACCTTCGAGTTGATGATTTATTTATTATTTCATTGTGAATTTTCAAAAATCAGCATTTGATAAGTAAATGGCCCAAATCGTACTTCAGCATTCATGGAAGTAACATCAGTCTTGATGAATTATTTGCTTATTCAGTGAATATGTAATTTAATTCTATAGAAATTGCATGGCAATTTAGCGTGCATTAATGAGTGGATACTGTCTCATAGCTTAATGAACCTGTCATCCTTTTAAAGTAGGGGAAACATTTAAGGAATTAACAATCAACTGAGAAGAAGTCCGTTCGGAAATTTAATGGGCTCACCCAAACTTTTAGGAAGGCTTTCAGGCAAGGATTGACAAGATTTCAAATACCCAGGTCAATCCCTGAGGGTAGCCGCTATCTTTCTTTGAAAAGAGTTAGAAGGACCCAAGTGAGCACCCAAGCAATGTCTCCCACTGGGTAGAGGGCCAGCTGTCACTCAACTTCTGGTGGTCTGCGTCTGTCAAATGGGATGTTTGAATTCTTATCTTACGGGATCATGGTAAAAATGAAATGAGATCATGAATGGATGTAAAAGTTTTGAAAGGTAACTATTTCACAATAGATTATTATGATTTTATATACATTCGAATGCTACTATTTATCTTAGCAACAATTTCCCCTCTTTTTCCTCCCTCTCTTTCTGTGATCTGTCCTCCCCACCCTCCCCCCTTTCCTTCCTTCCTTCTTTCTTCTATTCCTTTATTAAATGAACATTTTTTTTCTTTTTCCTCCTCTTCCTTCTTCTTGCACTGACTGATTTATTTTAAAGGGTACACCTTGGGAATAGCCAGATGGAAGAGAGGCATAGGGTGAAGTATGGGCTAGTGGCGTGGAGCTTCCTGTTCCCTCCAGGCATGCCATTTTCTGAGCAACCATGCATTCATCAACTTGGAAGCTCCTCAATGAATATTTCTTTCAGGAATCTGAGATGACCCATTTTCTGTGGCAGAAAATTCAGCCATTCTGAATCACTCTGCCCTCCCCATCCACGTTGCCCTTCTCTCATCTCTGTGCACATCGTTGTCCTGTGTCAAATTTCTCCTTGACCTTCGAGATGTAACTTGAGCATCACCTCCTCTGTGAAGCCCACCATGATCACTTCGAACTATGGCAGAGTTCAGGGCTATTGCCTGCATCCCCTTCCATCTTGGTGCCTACTCCCTTGTATTGAAATTGTCTGTATTCATATCTGTATTCTCCAAATGCAGAAGCTTCTTGAGAAAATGACTTTCTTGAGAAAGGTGACTTTGGCGCCTGATCCAGGGATAAGAAGTTGGTGAACAAGTGTTTTTTTAATGCTGCCCCTGGTGCTCACACCAGCTTATGATTTGGGGAGTTAAAGCTGGGACTAGGGTGTGGTGAGCAATGTGCATAGTGCACAAAATCTACCATGGCCAGTCTCAGCCTGAAGCAGGTGCTTACTCCCTGGGCACTCCTATTGGACACTTGGCGTTATTGAAAGCATCCATCTACATTTATTGCACAAGATAGATGTACTGGCTTCTTTTAGACTTTTGAACTTCAATTTTAATTCTTTCATTCACATATTTCCAAGGCTCGCGTTGGCATTATTACCATCCCAACCTGTCTGAGCTAACGCTCCAGGATGCTGAGTGCCTGCTATGTGCTAGCTCCCAGGGATACAGCAGTGGGTGCCGTGAACCCCCTTCATCTTCAGCCCCATTTTAACTCTCATTTTAACTCTGGTAGGGATGAAGATGGGGTGGGGGGGTATGTGTAAAGTACTGAACTTAAATGGCTGTAACGGGAGGCTACAGGGTGTTCAGTTTTATAAGACTGGGGAAGACAAGGTATAGGGGATTAGGAAATGAATGACAGACCTCGGGAGGACAGAGTACTGGGAGGACGGACAGACCTGGGGAAGGAAAGGACTGTGGATTACTCACATTAAAGCTGCAGATCTTTTTGGTGCCTCACTCCAATCCTCAGTTGCTGGGGTGGCTGGCTACTAAAACTGAGAGTTGTACCTTTTCTGGAACATTGCCTTCTGCCAATAAGCCCCTCACCCTGAGATGCCTGGGAGGTTGTTACCTCCTTGCAGGTGGCTACCCCCTTCCCTATGTGTCTCTCATGGCCAGCGACAGATCTGTGCCTTGTTTCGAGGTGAGGCAGGTCTGTGGTGCCATTCACTGTCCTGGGCTCCCCGTGGGATTGGGCTGAGACTGGATTTCAGTTGACGTCACCATTTTGTCCTTCCCTTGCCTCCTCTTCCTCTTCCTTCTCCCCGAAGTTCTGTCCCAAGAGCATTTCCCCAGGAAACCACTGACGCAAAGAGCTCCCATCTTAGACTCTGCTTCCAGGGATTCAGGCTTAAGACAAAAGAACAACAGCAACAATGACAGTACTGCTACGAATAACTTGACCTCCATGGTGTTGCATGGGATCACTTAGTGAATTCTGACAAAACCCTGTGGGTTGTCATCCCCATTTTGCAGACTAGGATGCTGAGGATCAGAGATGCTCAAGGTGTTTGCCTCCATTCACACAATTGCTAAACTGGGAGGAAGACCTGGCAAGTCTGTCTTTGGTTTCATCACGGAAGGCACGCCTTGGCTACTGTACCTGCACACCTCCAGCTCCAAGAGCTGTGTGCGGCAAGGAAAGTTCTGCAGGACTCTGGGGGCATTCCTGAGTTGTAAGTCCGTGACCTTGGTGGGAACAGTTGGGCTGGGAGTTAGGAAGCCTGATTTTAGGTCTGCTTCTATGCCTAGTGGCTGTGTGATGGCTTCTCCTTGGGTCTCAGATCTTTTACCTGCAAAATGTGACCAACGGCGGCTTTGTGGTGTTATCATGTGCATTTTATGAGAATGTGCATTCCTTACCCCTATGCCTGGAGTTCAGCAGGTGGTGAATTTATGTGGCCCCCGCCATGCACGAGGCCATCTGACAGCAGGTGCAGAGGCTGGTCCTAAGGGTCGGTGTGGCAGGAGCACTGTTGAGCAGAGACATGAGCTCTGGTCTTACGGCAGACACCACTTTGTGATCAAGCTTCTTTTGCTCTTTGGTTTAGTTTTTTCTCCTCAAAATGTAGCTGCCCAGGCTGGTTTGGGGGCTCTAGCATGATGCTCTGCAATCTTCAACATGTGATTTCTCCTGCAAGGTCCAAGAGACCTGCCTGGGAGCCAAGAGAAGGGAAAGAGAGATGGATCTCCCCTCTCCATAGGGACAGTTCCTGGAAAACATCCAATTTTTACTTCTATTCCTTTGAGAAAAACTTAGTTTAGGTATAGCTATACCTTTTTGCTGAGAGGCTGGAAACTGGGATTTTATATTGGGAGAAGAAGGGCAAGTAGCAGTTCCCAGCTCTGTGGAGAATCTGGGGTTTCAATGGGGGTCCCAGCTAGGCAGTCTTCATGTACCCTCACTATGCGTTGGCCACAGGTATTAATTATCTTTGTTTATTTTCACAGTCATGATAGGGACATGCCCATTGAACAGAGGAGTCGGTTCAAGGGCGGAACTCGGATGTGATCGCAGCCAGGGAAGCCCTTGGGAGCACACACAGACTGCTATGCTGTATTGCAGCATCCAGAGTGGAGAAACATGGTTTGAACTCATGGATTTGCTGTGGACTAACACATGGCCTTGGTCAAGCTATTTTGTTTTGAGAGGTTTCAATGTTCCCATCTGTAAAATGGAGCTGACATGCATACTTAGCTGAGTGGTTTTATGATCAAATGAAATAAATGACAACCCGGGAGAGCTCTTTATCAACAGGAAAGTGCTCAGAGTAAGACCAACTGATTTCTTCCTTCCTTCCTTCCTTCCTTTCTTTCTTTCTTTCTTTCTTTCTTCCATTTTTAAAGAATGATTTATTTATTTGAGAGAGAGAGAGAGCAGGGGGAGGGGCAGAGGAAGAGGGAGAGGGAGACTCCCAAGCACACTCCATGCTGAGCACGGAGCCTGATGTGGGGCTCTATCTCACGACCATGAACTCATGACCTGAGTCAAAACCCACAGTGGGATGTCAACTGACTGTACCACACAGGCGTCTCAAGACCAACGGATGGCTTTTAGTGACCATGGGACTCTGAGTTCCAATGGGAGTGGAGACAGAGGAGCTGGTATCACCTGACTGTCACCTTCCAAAAGATGGGGATGTCTGCATGAAATGTTATTTTTGGGATGATCCTTAAGCAGCAGGTCACATTCCCCAGTATTTCTGTCCCCTCCCCCTGTGGGGGAGAACCACGCCTGGCAGAAATGCTTTGCCATTCTGTCCTAGGCAGCAGGAAGAGCAGGGCAGACAGGGGCACCAGGCAGAAGAGGGGACAGATGCAGGCTGCAGAGGGAACATCTGCCGTGTCACTGGGAAGCCCCGCCTCCAGGAGCGGGCTCAGGAGGGTTTGCTCACTGAGTCTCGTCACATTACTGCGGGCCACTTCTAGGAACATCAGCAAAGGCTTTGTCATTCTTTGCTCTTTGCTTGTCATAGATGCAGGACAAGAGAGGACATCGGCACAGCTTCCAAGGGGTTTGGAGTCCAGGGCTCCGAGGTAGTAGAGGCTCAAGGACTAATTGCAGTGAGTCCGTGAGAGGCTTTTGGCTTGTGCGGCGAAAGGTTTCTCAGCAGCTGCTGCTAAAGTGGTTCTGCGTGGTGCCGTCTCTGTAAACTGGGCTAATGGGTCAGTCGGGCTTTAATATGCCAGCCAGGCTCCCCATATTTACGTGTAGGGCCAGATCTGGGGCAGGAAAAGATTTGGACAAAAAAACCTATTTAGACCTTTCTGTGCTGATGCTGAGGGCACGGACAGCTGTTCATTATTTATGGATCCCACAATTGTTTTTTGTGCAGTAACCTTATTTGGGCATACAGATAAGCGAAGGATAAGAGAGGAAAACAAAAATGCATTGACTTTTTTTTTTTTTCTTCTCCTCCGAATGAAAGGCAGGTGAAGCAGTTTTATATTTGCTGAGTCCTAGCTGGCATATTACCCAGACAGCAGGAATTAGAATAGATTTAATCCTCTAATCCATACTAATGGAGACATTAAAATGCTGTTTATTAAATTATCTTTTTGATGTTTTAAATATATCCTACTGCAGCCTTGCAGGGGAAGCGTTGAATAGCAGTAATATTTAGCATTTCATCCATGTTTCCTGTAATTGGGCCAGGCCCTGGGCTGAGTGACACACATGATCTCATTCGGTCCTCCCTGTGAGAGCATGAAAAAGCATCGATGTCAACTCCCATTTCATAGATGAGAAGCTGGAGGTAGGGGGAGGGTAAAAAATACTTTGCCAAAGCTCCTCCTGCTGAGAGGTAGGAAAGCTCAGTTGTTCTCCATGAGTTCATGCCCTTGGCCACCGCACTATATTGAATGGGGAAGAGGGGGAGGTCCCTGCAGCTGGGTGGTGGGAAGTCCCTGTTTCCGCTGCGACAGGAGCTAATCTTGGCTGGGTGCCCGCTGTGTGCTGAGCACAGAGCAAGGCCCTTTGCTTACATGACCTCATTTTGCATCCCGAAAAAATGCTCATGGGTGGATCCACTTCTGAGCGTCTCTAGAACCTTCCTTAGCAAAGAGAATCTTGAATTTTTAGAATTTACGATTTGAAATAACAGAACAACTTTCCTGACATCTGGACCAAGGAATGCCAGTAAATGAGTTGGCTCATTCATTTGTTTACGTCAACGTTTATTTTTTGAGTGCTGACTGTGCCCTAGGCATTAATACTTTATAAGAGAACAAGACAGGCAGACTTCTCCCCTCAGGAAGCTCATGGGAACTATTTGCCAGCATTGGGGAATATCAGAATTACAGAGACAATCCCATATTAAGTCCTAATTTTAAGGGGAGAGATATAGAAGGCAAGAACGTCACTACAGCATGGGAAGTGCCCTGACAGAGGCTGGAGGCCAACAGAAACTCCATGGTAGCTAGTCTCTATGATGGCCCCCAGTGGTCCTCACACCCTTGTGTTTCATGCCCGATGTAATCAGTTCTCTCTCCCACCAGTAGGGCTGACCTGTGTTTATTGCTGTTTTAAGACATTTGTTATGCAGCGGTACACAACTGAAACATTCAGGAACACAGTCTGGGAAGGGAGGGGGTAGTAATCATGAAAGGCTTCCTGGAAGAAGTGGTAATTGAGCTGAAGAACGTCTCGAAGGCATTTTCTTGAAGAATGAGGAGTCCACGTGGCAGAGAAAGGGTGCTGGGTGGTAAAAGCTTTCTAGGAAAAAGGAACAATAGGTTTTAGTTTCTGGTTTCAGCTCAGTTAGGGATGATAGGAATGCCTACCAGGCCTAGGCAGGGAATGCAAGTGAATGAAGCAGACCCTTTCTGTTGTGGGATACTGTGCATGGCGGGTGCAGGGGGATGGGCAGCAGACAGCCTACGCCTCTCAGCTTTAGCTCATTGCCGCCATACCAGAATACAGGCCCAAATTTGCTGAATCTTCCACTGTGTCAGGATAAGTCCGAAATTGTACTTTAGTATAAAATCTAATTTTCAAAAGCAGCCAACCCCGATCTATCAGTGGCCCAGTGTCCCCCATCTGCAGCCTCTTATTCCAGAACTCCTTACGAGTCTACGGGAAACTTAGCTTCTCTCTTCTCTCTCTTTTTAAAGACTTTATTTATTTATTTATTGACAGAGAGAGACCGCGAGAGAGGGAACACAAGCAGGGGAAGTGGGAGAAGGAGAAGCAGACTTCCCGCCGAGCAGGGAGCCCGATGCGGGGCTTGAAACCAGGACCCTGGGATCATGACCTGAGCCGAAGGCAGATGCCTAACAACTGAGCCACCCAAGGGTCCTGAAACTTCAGTTCTCTTGAGGGCTGATCATAAACCTTTGTCTTTTGCCTCCTGCTTAGCCTGAGTCCAAGGTGACTGGTGCAATGATGACCCGCGTGGATGGTTTTCTAACTGGTATAGAGCAGCACCTTAGCCGCACTGAGCTCCGGTGGGAAGAAAGGAAGCCAGTATTAATCCACATGCAGACTTCCAGAGCACCTCAGCAAAGCTGTCTCAGTGTAATATTCTTATGGCAAAAGTGTGGAAGCAAAATCACAGAACACAAGGTAGCTAAGTACTGTGAGCCCTGTGTGCGTTTCTGAAGCACAAAACCTAGAGGTACACTCCACGGCTGGCTTTTTAGTATGCCTTTTTGAGATGCTGGTGGGTAGCCTGGAAGGGTCTACACCCTAGAAAGAGGAGCCCTTGAGTTTATCCAGCCCTCACTGTGTCAGGCCTCGGGCTGTATAAGTGGGAGCTCACTTCATACTCACAGCAGCCCAAGCAGATTGGTGCCACCACTGTGCCCATTTTACAGATGAGTAAACTGAGTTCCAAGGAGTTTTTCTGGTTTGCCCAAGGTCTTACAGGCAATAAGTTGCAGGGCAGTAACCTCTTCTGGGTCTGTTCAAAGCCCACTTTACTATCTACTATCTACTTTACTATCTACTATGAATTTTCCTCGCTGGCATCAAAAAAGAGAGGTCTGTGAAGTTTTTATTTGAGGGGACGTTGGTAGTGACAATGCGACTGGAAGGGCTGGGCTGGCGGGGAGAGTATAGGTTTTTCTTTCTTAGAATGGAGTGCTTTCCCTTCCTCTTGCTGCAAGTCACCTACTTGGTGACACCATGGACAGAGACTTAGTGAGGAACGGAATTTCATGGACAATCCATATATGTGAGATTGAGTCACCTGGTATACTGAGCTTGTGAATGATACTTGGTGAGTCGGAACTCTTTCCCTGTCGGACCAGGTACCTTGGTTTGCTGTGGGAGGTGGGGCCAAGGAGAGGAAATGTTGGGGGTTCTGGAGCCTGGGAAATGTGGGTTTCCATACTGATTCTGTCCTGATTCAGCTGCTAACTTGCTATGTGACTTTGGGCGAGTTGTATGACCTATCTGAACCTTAGTCTCTTCTTCTGTTCCATAGGGACAAGGATATTCAACTCAGTGTCCTGGTGCTTGGCACAGAGCCTGGGATAGCTGCACTCCACAAAGCCTTGCTGAATGAATGAATGAATGAATGAATGAATAAACGACTAGGGAAGACTACAGATCAGGTGGGATCTGGAGAGCTTCTGGAGGATTTCAGTATGTAGACAAGAGGAGCAGGGGTGTTGCAGACCGGCCAGTGAACGAGGAGCAGTGTGGTACAAGAAGGTTGTATGTAGGGGACAAGGAAAGGTGATGTGGCTTCTGTGGAGGAAAGGGAGGCCCAAGAGAGGCAGGTCCTGGGTACAGACACAAATAGAACCTCTTCGGGTCCTTGCATCTTAAAATACTTTGCAAATGTTGATTCAATCTCCAAACCCCTCACGATGATAAGTATTATTCATCTGCTTTCTGTAGGTGAGGAGATTCAGGGAGGAGAGGCGACTTCCCCGGGGCAGTGCTCACCAGGTGCCCCCTCCCCAACTCCAGATTGCCCACGCTTCCTAGCCAGAACGCAGTTCTAGGAGGAAAGTGGGGAAACAAAATTAGGTTTCTCTGCATTCCCTCCTCCTACACCCTCATGTACACAGACACAAAACTAGGACAAAAAAAAAGTGAAAGTCGTCATAAATTATATTTCTTAGAATTTCATTAAGGCCCTCCAATACATTCTCAGATATACACCTCTCTTCATAGATTTCTGGGACTTGTGGGTGATGTGGTTGGTAAAACTGTCTAGTTAAGTGTTTCCCTGGTATAATTCAGATGTCAAAGCTGGGTTTCATATTTCTCATCTGTAAAATCGGAATCTTTCCTTGGCATATGTGGGAGGATTAAATGAGTAAATATACGTAAAGATATGTATATTTTATACATATATATATAATTATATATACATATACATATGTATATATGTACATATACATATATATATAAAAATAAATTTTATTTATTTTATTTATTTATTATATATATATAAAATTTATTTATTTATTAAAAATTTTGTGTATTTGTCAGAAAGAGAGAGAGTACATGACCAGGGAGTGGAGGGGCAGAGGGAGAGGGAGAAATGGGCTTCCCACTGAGTGGGGGGCCCAAGGTGGGCCTCAATCCTGGGACCCTGGGAACATGACCCGAGCCGAAGGCAGACGCTTAACCGACTGAGCCACCCAGGCTTCCCTTTACATATATATACATATATATATGTGTGTATGTGCACTAGCCTCAGGGCCAGACCCACTGGAGGTACTTGGTAAGATGTGGTCACGATCCTGATTTTAGTGGAGCCCGCAGAACTCCCACCCTGATCTTCCAAGTAGCTCTCAGACATTGCCACTTTCATGTCCTCCTGCTAGTTGAATGCATTTGTTTGGCCACTATTTACTGTCCCTTAGGCAGTCTCTGGGAATAGAGCAGTGCCCAAGGCACGCAACTGCTCTGGTTCTACTCTGGCTCACAGCCCAGTTTAGGAGCTGGACGTTTAGAAAAAAGAACCCCATGCTGCAACCTTCCTAAGAACAGGGGATCCGTGATGCTCTGAGAGGGCTTAAGAGAAGGGATCCTCCAAGCCAGAGTGGCAGAGAGTGCTCCTGGAGGGAGTGATGCTCTCACTGGGATCTAAAGGGTGATAGATCAGTGGATGAAGGAGAGAGGTGAGAGCATGCCCCGAGAGGGAACAGATGTGCAGAAACACACCCAACTGAAGAGATGAAAAGCCTTCATCCAAAAACCACTCCCAAGTTCCTTGTTTGGAGTATCAGGCACGTGGATGGGAGAGGCACAGGTGAGAATCCAGCCTTAGAGGAATGGGTTTCAGGAATGTTCAACGGTAGTACCCACCCTGGAGTCCAGCTTGACAAGGGACAGAGAGAAGGGGCTAGAATGGCTCGGAGGCAGGCTCCCAGAGGCGGCTTGGGAGCTGGGATTTCTGTTATTTATTTGTCAGCAGAAATCGGAGCATCTCTAATGTGTGAGGCAGTAGGCTTTGCCTGTGGTACAGGAAGGAGCAGGAACAGCTCCTTGTCCTGAAGGAGGTCACTGTGGGACTGGGCACAGGAAGGTTCAGATGTAGGCCGTGGAACGAGAAAGAATGTGACCGAGTTTCGTGTCTGCCATTGGAGCACATTGGCGGGGGGCATGTCAGCAGGGGTGAGTTGTGTTCCCCAAGGCTGCCACGATGGGAAGGTTAAGGGTCTATAACGACATCAAACTAACTAATACTAATCAATAGCGCCTTGCTTTGGCTCAGCACATCACACCTTGGAAAGCCTCTGCATGAGTTTGTTGGTAAGTTCCAGCAGTTCTTTAGGAAGTCAAACAGGTATCGTCACCCACATTTAAAAGACAATGACTTTGAAGCTCAAGAAAGGTGAGTCCTTTGATTTTTGCGGGATGGAGTGTCCATTGTTGATAACACATACTTGGAGGACTTGGGTTTTCTATCCATTCACTTTGAACACGCTTTTGCGCGTGTCTTGCCTGAATCTCCCCAGGATATCTGAAAGTTCACGGCTAAAGATCAGATTTTGGTGCTCACGTGAGACCCTCAACGTGAGATGCCGTGGGCAGACGTCTCTCTCCAGGTCACCTGTAGCAGACAGTGTTTGCCGGTATCCACGGTCACTAGATGAACAGCCGGGCGGCATTTCTGTAGCACATGAGTGGCCAGATACTAGAACATGTAACTGGAAATTTTTGAGAGTGAAAGGGGCTGTGATTCATAATTACCCAGGGCAGCAGGCATGCTCTGGGACTGTCCCCAGCAAACTGGACCACAGGGTCCCCCTACCGATGAGTCATCCTTTTCCCTAATTGGATTCAGATTCTTGCTTGTGTCTTCACTCTTTTCTGAATCACTTACTTATTCATTTATAGAACAGTCACCAGACTCCTGCTCCTCAAGCAGGGCTGCCAGGGATGAAGTATCCTGGCTTCTTCTCAGTAGAAGCCCTCGGTGAACATTGACTCACTCCCTTGGATAAGTGGATGCAGAGTAACCCGTCGCTTTCATTGGCCACCTTGACCCGTTTAATGAGTAATCAGAGGCAATGCTCCTGGAGGGCAGAGGCCATGTCTCCTGTGCCTTCCACAGCATGAGGGTCACGAGGAGTGGGGTTCAGGAAACTGCGTCCACAGATACCACCAGACAGGGCCTTTCAAAGTGGGAGGAAGCTAGACCCCTCCTGAATAGAGCCATGCTTAGCTGATGGTTCCCTGGGGGCCCTCCCACTGACCAGTGACTTTTCCCCTTTTCTCTTGCTTTGTTTCTTGTGTTGTGAAACATTCATCATGTGGTAATTAATTGCGGACATTGGTTTAATGCTTGTCACACCACAATGTAGGGCCTCGTTCCCACTGCCCGGCAGAGGTGGTGGCTCATGGAAGTGTCTACTGCGTATTTGCTTGCGGATTAATTGACTTGAGGTGTGAGGCACAGACTGCCTCTGATGAGAACCCTGGGGAACCGAACTTGTTGGGAGAAGAATGGAGTGAAGGTAGGCCTGGGGAGGGGCTCACAGATCTGGGGTGAGGGACAGAAGGTCCTTCCTTGAGTGGGATATCCACAGAGATGGTCTAGCTAAGGAGAAGGAATGAGATGTCATTTCCAGAAGTCTTCCTTCGTGCCTCGGGTAGGGTGGGGACTCTATGGTAGTCTGCCCCATCTGCCATCTGCCCTATCCAGAGGTAGGTTTGGCCTGTTACACAGCTGAGTGAGAGAAGGAGTAAGGAGTAGGATTTCCTGTCTGGACTGAATGGAGGCCCCGTTTCTAGGATCCCAGATGTCCCACTGGAAAATGCTAGGGACTGTTGGCAGGTGTTTAGAATTTGACCAAGCTAGCAGGAGAACCTCAAAGCTCGGAGACATCATCATCCCACCCTCTACAGATGAAATTGAAGCTTCCAACAGATACCTGGGTCAGGCGAGATTTCACAGCTAGTAAGTGAGGATGTGATCGTCACCTGTCTGGATCTAGAGTGTGTGCACCCCCGGACCCCACTGAGAAGACCCTGACCTCTTTATGCTGGGACTCGCCCTGCCAATGTCCTGGGATTCCTCATCCAGGGACAGCTGCCTTGCTGGCATACATCTGGCATGGTGCCTCGTGTGGACCATGTGTGCGTCAATCATCCTAACCGTAGCTGGTCCTCAATAAATATTTGTTAATTGAATAACAATGAGCAATGTTAATGGCATGCTCATCAGGTGTTTCTAAGAGCACCCCATGTGTGAGCCGTGTATCCCTCCCTACCACACCATGTCAGTACAGTGATCATCTCTATTCTGTTTTACAGATGAAGAAATCGAGGTGCAAGGAGGTTAACTACTTGCCAGAGATCATATGATGGGGAGCAGAGAAGTCCTTGATAGGAGGGACCCCGATTCTGTGATCTTACAGCTCTGCCTTCTAGGGTTTGATATCTTTATTTTGTCATGCCCCTTTCTGCAGAGGTGAGGGGAATTCAGACTGGGGTGGGGGGGGGTCTCAGCAGATGGCCATGGCAATCTCAAAACAGTGCCATGGTTATATCCCAGGGGTGGAGGTGGAGGCCTGGATGCCCTTTGCGGGAACTGAAATACACCGGGCTACCTGGTCCTTGAAAGGATTCAGAAAGTGTCAGCAGGTTGCTTGTTGCTGACTTAGGGAGTTAAGCGGGCAGACACTGGGGACTCCCAAAGCTTGCTTGTGTCTGCACGTCTCTATGGGAACAAGCCCAGGAAAATCTTCGAGAAGGACAAGCTTACTGTAAAACAGAAGACTCCAGGGTCATAGAAGACCCAAGTATGAAGATGTAGAGGACCCAAGACTCTCCCATGTCCCTTTCCTTTCCTTTCTGCGAGTGTCTGTCTGTCCCTCACCGCACCCCAGCCCGCCCAGAAGGCAGGACCCATTCCTTCATCTCAGCGTGCTTCTGCCACACCCCCCCAAGCGGTGGTGCTCGGCCCATAGAAGGTGTTGCCAACACATTAATCACATAAGAAATGCTGAACATAATGTGGCTCGTGTATACATTTCCTTGTGGTTTGTGGCCTGGATGTTCTGCTTCCTACTGGTGTGACCTTCACGATGTCTCCTGCCTCTCTGCGTCTGCATTTCCTGCTGTGGATTACATGAGATAATACAGAATTCAGAACACTGCTTCGCACAGGATGAGTATCCTTCCAGCATTAACTCTTCCCAATATCATGAACACACAGTGCATAACACCACCGTCTTCAAACCATTTCCTACATGTGATGGGAGTGCCGATGTGAGGAGACCTGAATTTGAATCCCTACTCCCCTGTGTCTTGGGTAAGAGATGACACTGCTGTGAGCCTTGATTTCTACATCTGTCAAGTGGGGACAAAGTCTCTTCCCTATGGGGTACTGGAGATTACAAGGGAATCCCCCCGTGCAGAGTGGACACGTTAGCAGGTGCCCCGGGGGCTTGCTGGGGCCTGGAAGTTGCCCACGTGGTGACAAGAAAGCTGTGAACACCTCTGGCACAGTCCCAACATCACATGGGAGAAACAGGCGACAAAGAGGCTTGTGGTTCATTTTAGGGCCACTGTGTTCCAGGAAAGCTCAACTTCCTTACCTAAAAAGAAATTATAGAAGAACCGCATTGGGCCGTCCACCTCACCCTCCCATCCTTTCCCACCAGAATCTTCTTGGCCCTTTGAAAAGGGGCTTCTCCTCCTCTTCCAGGCTTTTGTGCCCTCTGGACAATCTGATTCCCTAAGGGCAATTCTCTCTGAATTGTAGAGCATCACCTTCCTTCAGCCGCAGTGGAACTTCCAAGCTGCACCAGGCCACCATTGGTCAGTCTGCCATTTGAGGACAGGTCTCCATGGCCCTATGGGGGGGTCCTTGCAGACTTTCCCTGAGAGAAAGGGCAAAGCCTAGGGTGCTTCATTTTTATTATTTTTTTGGCTGCTATTTTTTTATTTTTAATTTTTAAAAAAAATTTTATTTTTTATTAACAGATAATGTATTATTAGCCCCAGGGGTACAGGCCTGTGATTCGCCAGGTTTACACACAACACTCATTTTTATTTTTGAGATGACAGTGCCTAATGCCATAAACCCCCAGTGAAGGGGAGAGAAAGCCTCTTTTCCCTTTTCCCCCCATGCCTCCCCCGAGCCCCAAACTGTAAAGCCCAGCCCTGCCGCATGGCTAAGCCTTGGTGCTTCAGGAGGGTGACAGCCCCGTGCAGTGAGCGGCCGGCCCTCCCTGGGCTTGAATAAAAAACCACAAGCCATAATACACATAAAATCCTAATGTGCCTTCAAAATTACCTCATCTTTTATTTAGAGGTTATTCTGCCCTTGTCCTCCTTTATCGCTCTTTATATGACTGAAGTGGGTGAGCGGCACCAAATGAGGCCATCCCGGCTGCCGAGCGCAGGGAGTGTTTACGGCCCGAGTTCGGGGAGGCAGCGAGGCCCCAGGAGCCCCCTCATTTCAGCCCCTCTCCCTTCCCCCACGCCAGCCTTTTCCACGGGGAGGCTGCCGCTGCTTCCCTACCAGGTCCGTCTTTGTGTCGTCCTTCCAAACGTGAATTTTATTGTATTTCCGAGTGACAGGGAGGCGCCTTTCCGAGAAGCCGTGATTTCTGAGTGGGTTGCAAATGCCACCCTGGCGAAGGCCGGGGCTCTGGTGCTCCCGGGGCCAAGGCTTCGGCTCAGCATTTTCAGCGGAGGTCCTTGTTCTCTGAGCTCAGGATCCTTGACATTTAAAGGCCAAGAAGAGCCATGATTTATTCTTAGGCCCAGTTTAGAGAAGGGGGTGGGGAGAATGGAGAGATGTCTTTTTGCAGGCTAACTTCGCAGCTCAGAGATTTTAGTGTCCGGAAAAATCACCCGTAGGGCTCCCTGACCCTCAGAGTCCTGGGCCCCACCCTCAGAGGTGCGGGTTCTCTGGGTCTGGGGGAGGGCTGGTTTTCTGCAGCTTGCAACAAATTCCTAGCCGGTGCTCAAACAGTGAGCCCACGGACCACACTTTGAGAATCACTTGTCTAGAAAAATGCATGAATTAAGGTGAGGGTGTGTGTGTGCGTGTGTGTGGGTGTGTGCATGTGTGTGCATATGTGTGTGTGTGTGTGAGAGAGAGAGACAGACAGACAGAGACAGTGAGGCAGACATAGCAGAAATACACACACACACACACACCTGTGTCCACACGCACATGCCGTGACTCTACTTTTGTTTTTTTGTTTTTTCTTTTTTTTTAACTTACTTTTGGAAGGAAATTTCCTACCAAGGGTGAAGATGGGCTTAAATTACAGCAAATTGGAGTCTAGATATTAAAACTGTGAGGACCTGGAACGTATGGTTCACGCAGCTCCGCAAGCCTCCCTCTGCAGCGATTTCAAAGGGTAGCTATTATCAGACTTTGGAAATGCCTTTAGCCTGGTCCTGCTGGGAGGCAAACCATGCCCTCTACATTTCCCAAGCATTTGAAATTAAAAATGTCTCAGAGGTGGGGCAGTTGGGTGGCTCAGTCATTAAGCGGCTGCCTTCGTCTCAGGTCGTGATCCCAGGGTCCTGGGATCGAGCTCCACCTCTAGGAAGCCTCCATCTCTCTCACCCACTCCCGCTGCTTCTGTTCCCTTTCTCGCTGTGTCTTTGTCAAATAAATAGATAAAACCTTAAAAAAAAAAATGTCTCTGAGGACATAACAGCCACCACTGTCCTTCAGTATGGCACAGCGCTTTCCCACACAGTCGGGGGTCAGACTGAGGGTGAGTTAAATTTTGTGATCTCGGGCAAGTCAGAAGACCTCTCTGAGCCTCAGTATCTTCAGCTGGGAAAAAGTTAGAATTTGAACCCACCTCTGAGGGTGTTGCAAGAATGATAAGTGAAGTAAGGCATGGGAAATCCTCCACCCAGACATGGTTGGTCTTAACACCGTGAGCACGGTCTCCTCTCTTGTAGTTCTCCCTTAGATGCACTGGGCAGCTATGAAATCTTTATGATGTGCTAAGCTTTCTTAGGCTCATTGTCTTGTGTAATCATCTAAATTTGTTGAAGTAGCTGTATCATACTATTTTACTGATGAAAAAACAGGTGTTTGGAAAAGGTTAAGCGATTCCCTGGAGTTCTTTAGAAGGGACAAAACTTCTAATGGATCTCCTAGCATGACTGGCTTCTCTACCCCCCACAGGCCAATTGGAGCTGGAAGTTTCTCCTGGCTCTGCTTTTGGGGAGCTGTGTGATATTAAGCAATGTGCTTACCCTTTCTGGCCTTCATTGTATTAGAAGTGAAAGGATTAGAATATTCATAATGAAGTCAGAAGGTCCACTAGCTAGGGGCCTAGCAAGCGTTCTGCAAGGATTTTTGTTGGACCTAATCTGGTTTCACTGATGTCATTTTAATTCAACGATTTAAACAATATCTTTTAAAAAAATATTTTATTTATTTATTTGTCAGAGAGAGAAAGTGCACAAGCAGGGGCAGTGGCAGGCAGAGGGAGAAGCAGGCTCCCTGCTGAGCAAGGAACCCAGTGTGGGACCTGATCCTAGGACCCTGGGATCATGGCCCAAGCTAAAGGCAGACGCTTAGCCAACTGAGTCATAATTTACAAAATATCTATTGAGCATCTACATGTGTCCAGAACCATTGTAATTAATGGAGATGGTAAGTGAATAAAATAGAGCAAAGTCACTTCCCTCCCTGAGTTTATGTCCTGCTTAAGGGGTGATATTGAAGGCAATGGCCCTAAACATATAAACACCAAACATATGAACTATAAACAAGTCGTCTAGGGAAAGGAAATAGCAGGAGCACAGGCCCTGAATTGAAAGCAAGCCTAGAATATTCCAGGATCAGCAAGGAAACTAACATGGCTTGCACTGCGAGAACAGGAAGGAGAATGGGGCCTCCTGGGTCATGGCACAGACCTTAGCCTTTACTCTCAGGTCAAAGCCATTTGTCTTGGCGTGAAGGTTCCCTAGATTCATCTCCAGAGACACGGATGTGAGTATTTCACATGGGAAGGGATCCCAGGAAACACCAGAAGAGGACGTGAGGCAGGAAAGAAAAAGATACCAGTGGAAGAGGAATTGTGGAGCTGGTTACCACTGGGAGCAACTAGAGCTCGGCCTGCTGCAGTTTCAGGCACTAGTGCAGAAGAGGCCTTCATGTTATCACAATCTTCCACCTCTGTAGCTATAGATGGTGGAGGGCTGTATCCAAGGGCTGTCACTATCTGGTACCTTCTGTAGGCCCAGCGCTCGGCTGTGTGAGTTTCCCAGCCAGAAAAAGGCTCTGAGGCAGGGAGCTGTAGGTAAATGGCCTTGGCTTGTCCAGGTGAATGCAGAAGGGACATGGCCAGGGCACCGATGTTCCATGACACTATTGAGGGGTTCTGAGCAAAGGAAGGATGTGATCTGAAATATCCAAATGTGTCACCCTGGGCTGGAGTGGGGGGTAGGTGTGGAATAGATTGGAGGCAAGAGGAGAAGCCAGAGGAACAGCTGGAAAATTAGTGCAATAAGTCACATATGATGACTCAGATTGGGCTGGTGGTAGTAGAGGTAGGACATTGGCTGACATTTTGAATGGACTCTGTACGCTCCTTTGAAACCCTCATAATGGGCATGACTGTGCCCATCATAGTGCTACATGGCTTCTTAATTTCTTTTCGTCTTCTTATGTGCTTGGAGTTGAATTCAGCACCTAAATATATTCAAACGGTATGCAAATTTAGCTCATTTGTGCATCGACTCCAGAAAAGTCTGTTAGTCTTCCTTTTTAGGAACAAACATCAAATACTTCTGACAGCAAGACTCAAATGACATGCTAAGATTGTAGAAGCTTAAGCATACAAAGAAAAGTCTTGAACCTAAAAACAGTCAATTTTTGGTTATTCAGGTAATGAGTTTAGGGATCTACTATAATTCAGTAGTTATTTGTAAGTGTGTTTGGCTTAAAGGACAGAATACCAAGCAGCAGGTATATAATAAATGATCATTGAACTGAATTGAATCTGCTTATAAAAAAAGCCATAGCATTTCAATCTTTATCAGTGGGAAAGTTACCAGGGGTGCCTGTTGTTGGTTGCCAATGAATACCTTGCTTTATCCTGTTCTGAGGTAGCTAATGTCTATTTTGTGCCTACTGCATGCCAGGAACTTTACAAGCAACATTTAAATTAGTTACTATAGTTACTAGCCTCCAAGATGGCCCCAGTGATCCCACTTCCTGGTATCCACACCCTTGGTCCATGTGGCAGAGTGATAGCTTGTCACTTCTGAGATGAAAAGATACTGCAGCTAGTTTGGGGGTAATTTGTTACACAGCAGAAATAACTAATACAATTCTTACAGTTCTTTGGGGACAGGCATTGTGTTCTCCCTTTTATAGATAAAGGACCCAAACCTCCCAGAGTTAAGTCTAGTGGGAACATGTAACATATTACTTACACTAGCACACTTTGACCATGAAGGGGGTGCTCTGATTACTTACACTGGGACAACAGGTGTAAATTGGGACAATCCCTGGAAAAGCATGAGGAATGGTCACGTTAATGTAAAGGAGTCTCTCGACACCAAGTATCAGAGCCAGAACTGGCCCGAGATGGGCATGTGTCCAAAAATTGCACCTTCCACTACCCTAAGCTTCCTCTCTGGCTGTTTCTTAAGTACCTACTCAGGAGTCATAGCACACACAGTATAACTATAATTTGATTTAAAAAATCCCAAGTGGGGGAGCACCTGGGGGTGTCGGTTGGGCATCTGACTCTTGATTTCAGCTCAGGTCATAATTTCAGGGTCATGAGATCAAGCCCCCACTGAGCTCTGAGCTGGGCATGAAACTTACTTAAGATGCTTTCTCTCCCTGCTTCCCTCCCCAGAAGCTCTGACTGTGTGTATGTGCTTTCTCTCTCTCTCTCTAAAAAAAAAAAAAAGTCCTACATAGGTACAGAAAAAGTCAGGAAGCAAACAAGGCTCAATGCTCTATTATTTTCTTTTGTGTCATTGCATGTATTACTTTTATAATTATAAAGCAATGCATTTTTCTTTTTTAAAACAAAAACCTTTGCAAAATACTGGGTGAAGGGCTCTGACCAAAGCTTGAGATGAGCCAAGAGTATGCAGACATCACACGTAGGCAGTCTGCCAGTAGAATTTGCCAAGGGTGAGCCCCAAAGTGATGGGCAAGCATCCTTGTAAAACACTCACGTTTTCTTTTCTGGTCAGGTCTGTGGTGGCAAAGAGAAGCTGAAGGCAGAGAAGTTTCCTGGAGAATCTCAGATGGTCAGCTCCAAACTGGAAACTTCTGCTACTTGAGCCCACAACACACACAGTTATGGAGGGTTTGGGGAACATTTGGCCTGCTTTTATCTCTGTCTCTGTTTCCTCCTTCCTCCTTCCTTCCCTCTCCTCCTTTCTGCTCTTCTTGTCATCTGTTCTTCTTTCTTCCCCCATCTGTCTTTTTCCTCTTTTCCTTTGTCTTCATTCATTAAACAAATATTCACTGGGAGTCTACCATGTACCAGGAAACAAGCTAGATGCTAAGGATATCATTCCTTCCTTCATTAGGAAAAAACTGAGTCCCTACTATGTATGTGCCAGGCACTGTTCAAGGCACTGAGTCTACAGTAATGGACAAAAAGGCAAACACTGTTGTCCTCTTGAAACTTATACTACATCGGGAAGAAGTGGGCAATAAACAACAAAGGTAAATAAAGCACATGGTACGTTACGTGGTGATAGCCTATGAAGAAAAATAAGGTAGAGAATGGGGTTAGGGAATGCCAGTGAGTGCATAGCGTGGGCTTTGTTTTTTTTTTTTTTAATTTTTTAATTTTTTGTTTCTTTTCAGTGTAACAGAATTCATTGTTTATGCACCACACCCAGTGCTCCATACAATAGGTGCCCTCCATAATACCTACCACCTGGTTCCCCCAACCTCCCACCCCCCGCCCCTTCAAAACCCTCAGATTGTTTTTCAGAGTCCATAGTCTCTCATGGTTCACCTTCCCTTCCAATTTCCCTCAACTCCCTTCTCCTCTCCATCTCCCCATGACCTCCGTGTTATTTGTTATTCTCCACAAATAAGTGAAACCATATGATAATTGACTCTCTCTGCTTGACTTATTTCACTTGGCATAATCTCTTCCAGTCCCGTCCATGTTGCTACAAAAGTTGGGTATTCATCCTTTCTGATGGAGGCATAATGCTCCATAGCGTATATGGACCACATCTTCCTTATCCATCCGTCCGTTGAAGGGCATCTTGGTTCTTTCCACAGTTTGGCGACTGTGGCCATTGCTGCTATAAACATTGGGGTACAGATGGCTCTTCTTTTCACTACATCTGTATCTTTGGGGTAAATACCCGGTAGTGCAATGGCAGGGTCATAGGGAAGCTCTTTTTTTAATTTCTTGAGGAATCTCCACACTGTTCTCCAAAGTGGCTGCACCAACTTGCATTCCCACCAACAGTGGAAGAGGGTTCCCCTTTCTCCACACCCTCTCCAACACATGTTGTTTCCTGTCTTGCTAATTTTGGCCATTCTAACTGGTGTAAGGTGGTATCTCAATGTGGTTTTAATTTGAATCTCCCTCATGGCTAGTGATGATGAACATTTTTTCATGTGTCTGATTGGGCTTTGGTTTTAAGTGCGCTGGTCAGGGAAGGTCTCCCTGGAGTAGTGGCAACATTTGAACAAAAAGCTAATGAGATGAGGGGGTAGTCATGAAAATTGTGGAGGGAGGAGAATGTTGAAGGAAGCAGGCACAGCAAGAGCAAAGGCCCTGTGGTGGGAATGTGCCTAATAAATTTAAATAATCACAAGGAGGATGATGTAGCTGGAGAAGAGCCAGTGAAGGGGACAAGTAATAGGAGCAGAGAGCTAATGGGTGGGCAGGGGGCTGTGCAGGTTTCATAGGACCTCACAGACCAACCTAAGGACTTTGCTGTTGACGCTGAGTGATGTGGGAGCTATCAAAAGCTTTTGAGCAAGGGAGTGGCATGATTTGATTTGTAGTTTACCAACTTTTCTCTGGCTATTGTGAGCCATAGTGAATAAGGCTTCAGCCTTCAAGGAGCTCCTGGTTTAGTGAGGGAGAAAGCCCTGCAAAGTCATGAAAGTGAAGTCAATGCTTTGGGCCTCTTGCGGACGGAAGGCACAAAGGAGAGCCTTTGTTCCTGGATTGGAGCAATCTCAGAAAATGTGCTGAGAAATACCTTGTAGAGGTGGTGACTTCTGGGCTGAGGCTTGAAAGATGAATGAACCATAACCAGCAGGGGACAGAGGAAAGGGTGGTCCAGGAAGAGGGATTGGAGTAAGCAAAGGTATGGAGGCTGGACAGAGCACGACACACACAGGAACCACACACAATCTTTAGTAGGACTGGAACCATGGGTATGGAGTACTGAATGACAAGAGTCAGGAGTGGAGAGCAAGTCAGGCGCCACATCCAGAAAGTCTTGTAAGCTGCAGAAAGCCCCAGAAAGGGACCAAAGGCAGCCCTTGAGGGAGGTCGAGCAGAGGAGCACCGTGACCAGATTGCTGCCACGGCTGCGGTGTAGACACTGCTTAATTTGTAGAGACCTTGCCTTTCCAGTTGCTCCATATTCCGCCAGCACACGGTTTGAGGAGTGTGATCTAGGGGAAGTATGATAGGATCTTGGTTGCACTCCACCCTCCCGAGCAGCCACTTAGCAATAGAGGACACACGAATGGACCTCTTGGCAGGCAGCCGGCAGTGGGCGGACTCCGCCAGCCCAGCTCTTGTGCCAGAAACTCCGCGGTCATGTCCTCGCACCCAGGACTGGGACAGAAAGGGAAGGTGATCTCTTCCTTCTCACTTGATCCCTCAACGTCTGCCCCTGAGGGTCGGACATTGGGGCTTCCAGAGCATCTGATGAGAGATTCTTGCTCTATGTGTGGCCTGGGACGAGGCCCTGGCAGCTCAGGTGCGGGCAACAGGCAGTAGCAAATGAGGGAGAGTATCTAAGCACGAGGAGTGCTGTGACACTGGCCATGGGGGAGGGGAGGGGATGCCAGAGCCAGAGGAGGATGCTGTTTCAGCAGAAGGCAGGGAAGCTTGCAGAGACCTGAACAAGGGGAAAAGCAGGGCGTGAAGGCATTGAAGGAAAGGCGCGTGGGCAGAGGGGATGGCGGGGCAAAGGCAGCGAGGTGGGTGTATGCTTGCTGGGTGTCAGAAGCAGGTCAGGTTGGCAGGAGATGCGGGACGTGGGGGGAAGGTGAGGGCAGGTATCTGCATTACCTGGGGCCCTGTGGGCCATGGGAGGGACTGGGGATATGAATGTAGGTGTGGAGGATTTTTGAACTGGGAACAATGTGACAGGCTTTATGCTGTAGCATTGATCCTGTTGGCCTCCGTTTGCATGGGGAATAGTGCAGGGAGCAAACCCGGAAGTGGGGAGAACTGGAGGGGGTTGCTGGGGGGCCTTGATGCCTGCAGGAGGGGTGAGAGTGTCACAGGTTATGTTGGAGCTCTATTTTGAAGGCAATACAAATGGCTCTGAGGTGGTGCTGTGTCAGCTCACTGATATTGATGGTGCTCACACCCTGATGACACAGAAGAGACAGTGAGATTCCTGCTCCCAAGTCCCCAAGTCCCCAAGGAGGTTAGAGTCTAATGGCAAGAGACACCCAGCCAAACAGACCAAGATGCGATGAGAACCCAGAGGGCCTATCACCAGAAGAGGCCAGGACTGACCTCACAGAGCAAATTGCGTTTGAGCAGGAGTTTGTTCCATAGGCAGGAAGTGGGGAAGGAAGTGTGTGCCTGGCAGAGGGAATAGCTTGTGCAAAGCCACAGAGGCTGGTTTCATTTCTTCTTCCTCTCTGGGGAATCTAAGATTGGATCTGACTGATGATTTTGCCAGTGTCTGGCTCCAGAAATACTGGTATTTGGTGGATAAACAACACCATGGTATACTTGGGAAACTCCAAATTGGCTCATAATCTGGAGCCTAAGATGCCATGAGTGTGTGGCATGGTGTCCCAAACTCTATTTCAAACTGAAGGGATTGTGAGGTTGTGTTGGTACAATTATCTGCACAAGATTATGTATGGCAGAGGGTCACTGTTCCCCACTTGCTCCTAGGCACTGCCTTTGAGGCTGGAGGCAAGTCTGGGGAGTTGGAGGGCAGGCGGGGCTGTGTTTGTCTTGCTAATGAGTTCCAACTAGGCCAACAAGGGGCTCTTGAAGGGATTCCTGAAGGTGAGTGAAAGGTTCCCATGGACCTTCTAGAGAGTTCACTCCGGAGCCTTGAGGAGGATGGAGTGAAGAGGATGGAAGACAGTAGTTGAAGAAAAGAGTGACTGTCCCTAATATCCACTACAACCTTCCCTTTGTAGAACCTTCTTTGGGTCACACTGCCGATTCTTGTCTCTACTGGCTCATCCTCGGCTTTTTGTGGAGGAGGCCCTAGAATATACAGGAAAACTCAGACAAGGGAGAACAGAGGAAGGATGGGAAGCAGGTCGCAGAACCTGCAGCGGCTTCCCAGCAAGCACCCATTCAAGTTGGCTCTTTTGGCAGCAGGCATAGGAATTGGCCCTGGGCAAGTTCCCCAGGTAAAAGGTGCAATCTGGGCGTGGGCCGGTTTCCTTGTGAAAGCTGGTGCTTTCGCCCCAGGCTCACCCTGGTTGCTGCTGAGTGATCTGCAGGCTGTAATCTGCCCGTCAAGGCACTCTGGAAACGGAGTGTGAAGGTGCCAGGTAAACAGCCCGTCTGCACACTGCGAGTGTGCAGCCAGAGCTGGGCTGACGTCTGTTTTGGGGAAGCCTCCCTTCCCGCTGGCCTTTGGGCTGGGCCTCCACCTCGCCGCTCTGTCTTGCTCTCCTAGGCTGCCCTGTCCTTCCCTGGGAACCAGGTCAGGGGCCCTGCTGGCAGGTGTCATGGGGCATGAATCAGGTCCCTGCAGGAGGAGGCGGGAGATTTGGGCTGAGGCCAATGAGGAGGGTTAATTGGATGATTTATCTGGTCAATAGCCAAGATATTACACTCCCTGGAGCGAATGAGGAACCTGCGTGTGTGATGGGTCCTCTCTTTGTGGGAGAAATTTAGGTAACTGGTAACCACTTTTTTGGTCAAGAACAACTTGGTTGATTTCTCCACAGCTTTGGTGGAGAATTGGGTTTCTTACATCTGGGTGACTTCCAAGTGGTAGAAGCTGGCTGTCATTTGACTGGTGGCTCACTAAGGCAATCTATCTCTTTAGCTGGCCTTTGATTTTCAGGGTGGATAGACATTCCAAGGCAAATTTATTTATGCTGAAGCCCAAGGTAAGCCTTCAAATGGTTCATACTGAGACTTGACAACCAGTGAATTGACTTTCTCTTCTCGACTCCTGTCAGTTTGACTCAACAGAGCATGACTAGGCCTTGTCACTATGCGCTGTTGGACAAATCTAGCTATTTGGAAAAGGTGGATACTCAGTCCTGCCCTTGAGAGGTTAGCTCACGGTCCAATGCTGGACTCACACACACACACACATATATGCTCCTAATGGTGTAGCATGAGGTGTGGAAAGCAAAGGGTGAAGAGAAGTTTATCCTGTTAGATAAAGGAGGAAATCAAGGAAAGCTTCCCAGAGAAAGTGAAATCTTAGATGAGTCTATAAGGATAAGTAGAAGTGAAGATTCTCCAACTGTGGTCTATTTGGTGATCTCGGGGTTGGCTTCTTGTCATACCGGTTTTGAGAAGAAATGAGTAATTCACTTGTAACATTAATAACAGGAAGAAATCATTTACTAGTACTGTGAGTGGATTTATCCCAGACTTTTCAGTAATTTCCCCTCCTATACCTCTGTTGCTGGGGCACACAATCTTTGCTCTTTGTAAAGTGGGCCACAGTATAAAAAATTCAGAAGTCCCTTTATGAATAAATCTCTAAGTGAGTGAGTTGGAAGAGTATGTTGGTCGTGGCGTTAGGATATTGAGGTATGAGCTATTCTTCTGACTTTTCTCTTTTAAAATATTACGATTCTTCTAAGGAAAGGGCAGTTTCTTACTCATCTCTCTATCTTCCAAAGCCAATCCAGTGCCTGTTGCCTTATAAATGGGGAAATATTTGTGGTGTCCTTGTGATTTTCTCCCCAGATAGACTCCTGAGCTCACAGTCCCATGTTTTGTATGTAGGCTTTTAGACATGATCTTCTCTGGCTCATTTCTTCTTGCCTATTGCAATAATTTAAAGATCAGAATTTTCATAGTCCTTCCAGACCAACCTTTCTTATTATTTGGTTAAGTCCCTTGGAAGAGCTCTCTAATTTGCTTCATTTTCCTTGTTTTTCACTGACATCATCCAGGGTTGTTCATGAGGGAAAGCCTGCAGGGGCCCTGGGACCAGAAGAACTCTAGGAAATGCCTGGGTAAACCAGTGCTCTTCTGAGACCCTCAGACTCAGCAGAAAGCCCCCAGTTAAGAAAGAAAAAAAAAAATTAGACCCATATCAGTCTCCATCAAATCCCTCACATACTCTAGGAATGGGCCATGATTCTCCCCTTTTCTACATCTCTGCAAGTTGAGCTTTTCAGAGGGCAGAACTCTCTAGAAGGGAGTCAGGCAAGGAAGAGAGGTCTGAAGCTTGCTGTTGATGGCATCTTTATGAGTAAATCTCTGCGGGGCATGGTGCCATTGAGAAGGAAGATGGGAAAGCAGAGGGCAGATGGGCCGCTAGAGTTCTGTGTACCCTGTGGTATCTACAAGACAGCGTTGACATGCCGGGCTCTGTGCTAGGCACTGGGACTTCATCAGTGAAAGGTGACCCCAGCCTCCAGAGTCTCACCACTAGTGCAGGAGAGAGATGTCACTACACAAGTCCAGCAGATGGCAAGCATTAGGAGGGAAGCCAACAGGTGTAAGCCACAGAGTCCTGAAAATTTCAAGTTGAGTCTGGAAGGATGCAGGGGAGTTGCTCAGAGTGAGCCATCAAAGGGAGGTTGGGAAGTCAGGGGATGCTCCAGGCAAAGTAATTGAAAGCCAAGGGGCTAGGAGAGATGATGAAGACACGCATCAGTCTCGGTGAAGAGGAGAACAACAAGGAGCAACATATCAGCAGGGGAAGGAAGATTGTTCAAGACCAAACTTGAGAGTAAGGTGTGTGTTTGAGGGCCCCCACTTTACCTACAGAGACAGTATTCTCTACTGTGACCTTTTGAGGAGGGCAAAAAAAGGGCAACCTTTTGGGGCAGCCATTTTCACTATTGAGAACCTCTGGCCATTACTGAGTTCTGAATATTAACAATTGGTGCTGTTTCTAAGGCATTCAACAAATATCGGAGTACTTTCTCACATATTCATCTTGGGAAGTCTGGGAGGACAAGAGGCAAGAGGTCATGGGGTAACCACTCACTAGCTAGGTGGAAAGCCACTTAACCTTGCTGAGCCTTAGTCTTTTTAAAAAAAAATTTATTATTATTATTATTATTTTATAAACATATAAAGTATTTTTAGCCCCAGGGGTACAGGTCTGTGAATTGCCAGGTTTACACACTTCACAGCACTCACCACAGCACACACCCTCTCAAATGTCCATAACCCCACGACCCTCTCCTGACCCTCCTCCCCACAGCAACCCTCAGTTTGTTCTGCAAGATTAAGAGTCTCTTATGGTTTGTCTCCCTCCCCATCCCATCTTGTTTCTTTTTTTCTTCTTGTTTCATTCTTTTCCTACCCCCAACCCCCCCACGTTGCATCTCCACTTCCTCATATCAGGGAGATCATACGATAGTTGTCTTTCTCCAATTGACTTATTTCGCTAAGCATAATACCCTCTAGTTCCATCTACCTCATTGCAAATGGCAAGTTTTCATTTCTTTTGATGGCTGCATAGTATTCCATTGTATAAGTGTGTGTGTGTGTGTGTGTGTGTGTGTGTGTGTGTATCACATCTTCTTTATCCATTCATCTGTTGATGGACATCTAGGTTCTTTCCATAGTTTGGCTATTGTGGACATTGCTGCTATAAACATTAGGGTGCACGTGCCCCTACGGATCACTACGTTTGTATCTTTAGGGTACCCAGTAGTGCAATTGCTGGGTCATAGGGTAGCTCTATTTTCAACTTTTTGAGGAACCTCTATACTGTTTTCCAGAGCGAGCCTTAGTCTTTTGAGCTATGAAATGGGGACACTGACCCCTACCTCATCTCATGGATGTGAGGTCTAGATAAAATAATTGTAGGGAAGTCCATAGTAGGCCTGATACCTACCACTATTCCCTTATTGGTCATTGTTATCCATCTGGGCTGAAGGATTCAGAACCACTTCCCCCCATTGTACTAGAAGGTCCACCCTTCCAAAGCTTTCTGGATGAGAATCAACTGGTGTTCCAATTTGAGTGTGTTGGGGTGTGGCGAACGAATCCTCGCTCCTGCTTGTCAGATAGGAGACACTGTCTTTAAGATGTGCCCAAAGCTGAAACTGGGAGGTAAGTGTCCCAGAACAGTGATACATGTTCCTGCAGGATTCTGAGTCCAAGTGTCTTGTATCAGCCCCTCTATATACCCTGATGACTCATGTTCACCAGCTTTAATTGGCCTTCCTAGCTGCTTTTGCATTTTATTTTATTTTTAAGGTTTTATTTGTTTGAGAGAGGCAAGCACAAGCAGGGGAGTTGCAGAGAGAGAGGGAGAAGCAAGCCCTGATGTGGGGCTTGATCCTGGGACCCTGGGATCATGACCTGAGCTGAAGGCAGATGCTTAACCGATTGAGCGACCCAAGTGCCCCTGATTTTGCATTCTAATTTGGACTTCCCTCCATCACGTTTCCTCTGATTCCCAGACTCCACTTGCTTCTATTGCTGTCTCCAATGCATATACATTTTGTTCACTAAATGATAACCTCAGTTATCTGTACCCTGATTTTAAAGCCACATCCCTTGCTTGAATCTTTTCACATTTGACCTCAGACATGACCCACCTCCTTCCTCTGACTGTTTCCTTATTTTCATTCTCTTCTCTCATTTATTGAATGTCTGCTAAGCAATGTGCTGTGTGGAGAGCATTCCAAGAGGATGAAGACGTAGTCTTGTGGGCACAAAGGGGCCATCAGGATGCACCCTCTGTTAGGTTGGGGAGGCAGAGGTTAGAGGAGACTAGGGGCACCATTCCAGGACCTGGGACAGGTTTGGGAGGTGATGGGGGACTCTTTTAGGCAGAGGGAATATCCTATACAAGAGAAAGGAGGCAGAAGGGAGGCTTTATTGGTGTCCTAGGGCTGCCAAAATGAAGTATCACATGCTGGGTGGCTTAAAATACCAGAAATTTGTTTTCTTACACTCTTAGAGACTAGAAATTGGAAACGAAGGCTTTCTCCAAAAGCTGTAGGGAAGAATCTGAATCTGTTCAATGGCTTCCTCCTAGCTTCCAGTGTCGCCGGCAGTCTTTGGCCCTTCTTGGTGGAGGTGCATTGCTTCGATCTTTTCTTCTGTAGCTATATGGCATTCTCCCTGTGTGTCCATTTCAGGGTCTCTCCTCTTCTTATGAGGACACCAGTCCTGTGGATTAGAGCCCACCACAACCGTACCCCAGTGTGTTCTCATCTTAACTTGGTTGCATCTGTAAAGACTCTGTTTCCAAATAACGTTACATTTGCAGGTCCTGGGGGTTAGGATTTCAACCTGTCATTTTAGGGGATGCAATTTGAACCATAAGAGAAGACTTACAGATAGTCGTTTTTTAGAATCTTAACTTTGTGACTGGTCTTTGGGAATCAACATACACAGAGGCAGGTTAGAAGTGACAAATACTAGAGATGGCCCTTCTTGGACACACCCCACACTCCCTAGGACACTTTCTCTCTTTCTGGAGAGATTCCAGGCTGGTGTTCAGAGAAGGCCAGGGTGCTGTCAGCCTCCCTTCCCATCTCCTCTCCTCAACTCCTGGATATGAACTCTTGAGCAATTAGATGTCTGGTCTAATCTGAAAGTTGCTTCTCATTATGAATCTGTTGGGCTGATGTGTTGATGGTATCTGGGAAAGGCTGTAGCAACTGTCCAATAAGGGAGGTAGAAGAGAGAAATGGAGTTCATCTTGATCAAATGTGTACAATCTAAAGACATTACTGAGGCTTGATGATGCCACTCTGAATTTTTTCCCTTGAAGTGCTTTGAAAGACAGAGGCTTAAAAGAATAAACAAGATGAGATTGGTGAGACAGCATTTCAGAATGGAACATAGATACAGCTAAGCTGATTTACAGAAGGAGAAAGTACATGTCAAAAAAAAAAAAAAAGGCAGGCAGGCAGGCAGGCAGGCATGAAGGAACAATGAAAGAAAGAAGGAAAGAAAGAAAAATGCCTCTGCCCTGTGTAACTTGTGGGCAGCAAACTTCTTCTCTCTCTTTTTTAATTTTTTTTTTTACAAAGTGCCTGTTTGTGTTTTGAGTGACTGAGAGTCCAGAGACAAGTTTAAACACACATAAGTTCAATTTAAAAGTAAATAAGATAACACTGGAGGAAATTAATGATGCGATGTCCCTTTTTATGTAACACTTTTTCCTTGGAAGTCAAAATATATATTACTTAAAAGTGACGCAGCAGGGGCGCCTGGATGGCTCAGTGGGTTAAGCCTCTGCCTTCAGCTCAGGTCATGATCTCAGGGTCCTGGGAAACGAGTCCTGCATCGGGTTCTCTGCTCACAGGAAGCCTGCTTCCCTCCCCCACTCTCTGCGTGCTTCTCTGCCTACTTATGATCTCTCTCAGTCAAATAAATAAATAAAATCTTTTTAAAAAATGACACAGCAACTTGGAGCATCTGGGTGGTTCAGTTGGTGAAGCGTCGGACTCTTGATTTCAACTGCTGCACATCAGGCTCTGTGCTCAGCATGGACTGGGCTTGAGATTTTCTCTCTCCCTCTCCCTCTGCCCCTCCCCCTGCTTGCTCTCTCTCTTCATCTCTCTCTCTCTCTCTCTTTCTCTCTCTGTCTCTTTCTCCCTCACACACACACACACACATACACACACACACACACGCACACACTCTTTCTCTCCCTAAAACAAATAAAATCCATAGGGCACGTGGGTGGCTCAATCAGTTAAGCACCCCGCTTCTGCTCAGGTCATGATCACGGTGTGCTGGGATCAAGCCCCACATCAGACTCTGCTCAGTGGGGAATCTGCTTCTCCCTCTCCCTCTGCTGCTGCTTCCCCTGCGTGTGCTCTCTGTCAAATAAATAAATAAAATCCTTAAATTTAAAATAATTAATTTTAAAAAATCTTAAAAAAAAAAAGACATATTGACTACCATATAGTTAACTGAATCCCTCCTTCATAGCACCCTAGCAGTGGAAGTGGCTTCAGAGGGAGTCACTCAGCTGCATTCATGTGGCCAGGAAAGGGAAAGGAGATGGTATTTATTTTGGGGGGAGGTAGAGATGACACCCAGCTAAGTTCCTAGAAGTCCGTATCAGCATGAGGATAAACATTCATTTATTCAGTAAATACTTATTGAACTCCTACTATGTGCTGGCATTATGTGGCAAGATGCATCCTAAGTTGGAGAGGGAAAAGAGGCTCAGATTTTGAAGGGCCTTGTATGTCATGAGAAGGAGCTTGGATTTTTTTTTTTTTTTTTTAATAGCAGGTGAGAGGTAGGTGATGGAGAGGAAATGAAAACTTTAAACCCACATGGCTTGGCTTTCCGCTGTGAACGAGGTGTTCAGGGGGGTCAGGATGCCAACATGGAGACAAAGAAACCATGGTACGAGTTAATGTATATCAAATGCTTAGAATGGTGCTTGGCACAGTCCCATTGCGATGTGAGTATCTGCTCTCGTTGTCATCAGTGAGGATGGTCTAAGTCAGGGGTCAGCAAATTTTTCTATTCAGAGCTGGATTGTACATGTTAGGCTTTTCATTAGGCCCGTCTGCAGTCACTCAGCTCTGTTATAGCATGAAGGAGACCACAGACAATACACAAATGAGTGAGCATGACTGCATTCCAATGAACTTTATTTAAAAAGCCACAGCCCAGGGGCACCTGGGTGGCTCAGTCAGTCGAGGGTCTGACTCTTGATAACTGCCTGAGTTATGATTCTGGGTCTTGGGGTCATGGGATCAAGCTCTACTTTAGGCTCCAAGCTCAGTGCAGAGTCTGCTCAAGGATTCTCTGCCTCTTCCTCCGCCCCTGCCTGCTTGTGCTCTCTGTCTCTCTAAAGAAAAATTGACAGCCCCTAGACTCTATTTTGCCAACCCTTGCCCTAGGTCATGCTGTAGTTACAATCCCTAAACTTCAGGGGTTTAGAAGGGTTTACTCTTATTCTATAATTATCCATCAGAATGGGTTAGGTGAGGCTGCATTAACAAACAGCTCCACACATCTTAGTGGTTTATAAAAACAAGGATTTCGTTCTTGCTCACATTCCATGTCTACTTTGAGTGGGCTTGGAGCTCCATCCACTCCATGCTTCCTTACACCAAAACCCAGGCTGGTAAAGCTGCCAGATGTTTTTGGTCTCTGAGGGTGAGGGACGGAGAATTTTCAAGGTCCTACAGCAGCAAAGAAGTGATTGTTCCTAAAAGTGTACATAGCTTGTCCACTTACAACTAATTGGCAGGCTCTATACACGTGGACCCACCCAATCACAAGGGGCCCAGAAAGTGCAATCACTGTGTGCAATCCTACCATGTGTCCAGGAAGCAGGCAGCTGGAAATATCTGGCAAGCATTGCTGATGATTTCCACATTATTACCACTTCTCAGCTTCCAAGCCGACTTGTTACAGCTCTGGCCACATGGGGAAAGAGACATCGTCTCAGTATAATTCCAAATTCTTGAGGAAGGGAATCTTGAGGAAGAGACCCATTGGTGGTCTCATTCTCTGAGGTAGCTGTAGGGTGTCATGCACAAATATGGTTGGTGGGAACCCATTGTTTGGATGGAGGGGTGGAGAAAGTTAAAGGAGTTATTTTAAGTGGGGCAAGGTATTGTAATAAAAACGTATATATGTTTATATACATATTTAAGTAAGTTCCATGCCCAGCGTGGGGCCTAATGTAGGGCTTGAACTCACAACCCTGAGATCAAGACCTGAGCTGGGATCAAGAGTAAGATACTCAACCGATTGAGCCATTCAGGCACCCCAAGTTATTGTAATATTTGTATATCTTAGTAAAATGGCAGAGAGCATTTCAGCTTTCTGAGAGGGCCAGAAATGGGATGACAGTGCTGTATGGGATGACAGCTCTCAGGGGAGAGCTGGCCCATGGAAATGAAGGCTCGAATCCTGGTTCTGTGGCTTACTGGGTATGTGACTGGCGTAAAATATCTCAAAAACTCTTGATGCTCTAGTTTCCTTACCTGTGAAATACATACCTTTGTAAAATGGTAGACAAAAGGAAGTATAGTTTTCTGAGAGAAATGAGAGGTGATGTTTTGAAGATCCAGTGAGACAACGGGTTTGGAAATGCTTTGGAAATCATACTCTGGTCTTCTGAATTGTATGGTGCTGGCCATGTTGCTTATCGTTCCTGAGCTCCAGTCTGCCCATCTTTTACATGGGGTTTAAAAGATCGACTTACAGTGGTGAGGATTTGAAGAATTGAAAGCTGGATGCTACGGCATTGGTTTCGTTATGATGGTCCTTATTTCTACTGGTCTATACCAGTGGCATCTGAATTCATGTGTCTCGTTGTCCTCCTGAGTTGATTAGGCTGATCTGCCTCATTGAATTTGTTCATTTCTCTTTTCTTGCTGCCACTGACACCGTGGCTATGAGCGTATGTCTTCCAGGAGCTGTGGAATGAGCAAGGCCGACCCTCCAAGCAGGTGGCATGTTACAAAAGGCCATGGGAGATGCACAGCACCCCAGACTGACTCCCCTACTGGTCTGTCTGGGATTCTCATCCTCTGTCTCGTGAATCATGTACCCATCAAGGCACTGTTTCCAGAGGAATGATAGGCAAGCAAACTTTGAATCCATCAGCAGTTTGGAGGAGACGAGATTTCTGACCTCCCACTCTGGGTTGGATCTCAAGGAATGGAATCCAGGGTAAGATAGATGAGGCTGTGCACTGGGGATTGGAATTACCTGAGGAGTTAAAAAAAAAAAAAAAAAGACTGGTGCTCGGGATCTGCCTGCAGAAATTCTGATTTAATTTGTTTGTAGTGTGGCCTAGTTTGGGGGATATTTAAAAACTCCCCAGATGATTCTCACATGCGGCCACCGGTTGAGAGCCCAGGGAATTGTGAGAGAGGGCAGATCTGCATGGGAAACTGTGGTAGGAGCTCAGGCAGACAGGACAGGGCCGATGAGGTGCCAGATGTTTTGAAAGAGGGAGTATGAGCGAAAAGTAGACTGAGAAGATGGGGAGGCCAATTTTTACTAAGCTTAATCTAAGCTTAAGAGCTGTTTGGCAGTTTGGCAGGAAGAAGGGGTGGTGGGGAGGGGGTGAGGTTTATTGTCCTAAGACCTCTGTGATGGTTAATTTTATGTGCCAGCTCGGGTAGGCTGCAAAACCCAGATATTTCGTCAAACGTGAGTCTAGATGTTTCCTCGAAGGTATTTTTCGATGAGATTAACTCCATAAAGTGGGTGATCTCAACCAATCCGTGGAAGACCTAGATAGAAAAAGACAGACCTTCCCGAAGGAAGAAGGACTTCTGCCAGCAGACTGCCTTTGGACTTGACCTGCCTGTCTTCCCTGCGTTCCCAGCCCACTGACCTAATCTGCAGACTTCTCACTTGCCACTTCCCACAAGCACATGAGACAAATTTTTAAAATCTCCTTCTCTCAGTTTCTCTCTGTCCATATACACAAAACATTGGTTTTGTTTCTCGGAAGGCCCCAGACCGATACAACCCCAAGGAGGTGGTATTATTGGCTTACTCCCTTTTACAGGTGAGAAAGCAGGCTTCGTAGTATGTCAGCCTCCAGGCAAGCGGGGGAGACTCAGGCTATAAAGCCAGACAGCTGGCTCTAGCGTCTGCCCATTCCATTCTGCCTCAGATTCTTTTCTCTCTTTTTTCCTTTCCTTTTTTTTTTCTTCTTTTAAGGGAAGAGAGAGAGTACAAGCAGGACAGGGAGCAGCACAGGGAGAGGGAGAAGCAGACTCCCTCCCACACCCCTGAGCAGAGATCCTGATGCGGGGCTTGATCCCAAGACCCTGGGATCATCACCTAGGCCAAAGGCAGACCCTTCACCAATGGAGCTACCCAGACTCCCCTCAGATTCTTTCTGAGAGGTGGTCAGTGTGGTGTCCAGTCACAAAAACTAGATTGTTCTGTGGAAATTACTTCTTCCCTCTGAGCCCCAGTTGCTTTATCCCCCAAATGAGGGGTAGACTCAGGTAGACTCTTTCAACCCTTCTTAACTTACACCCACAAGTGGCAAACGCTGGCAGCTGATGCTGGTCCCAGCAGTTGTCCGGATGCTCTGTGCAGCGATATAAGCACCCAAGTCTGCTCTGCCTTATCCCTTGCGGCGCCTCTGCTCCATCTCTCCTCCCCGTCTTTGGGGGCTGACCCTTTGACTCACTGAGACCTCCTTGGTTTCTCAACGCCTATTCATCCCTTGCTCGATGGAGCTCTTTCAGCCGCCACTGTCTGACACATTAGCAATAACCAAAGCCCAGAGTGATTGCTTCCAGCAAACACTTGCTTGGTTTCGAACGTATTCTCATCTTGCCACCCTGGTTGCTGGCACTCTTTTTAAGCTTCTCTGTGTACGTGTGCATGTGTGCGTATGTGTGTGCACACTCTTTTTTTTTTTTTTTTTAAAGATTGTGTTCATTTATTTGAGAAAGAGAGAGAGAACCCAAGCAGGGAGGAGGGGTAGAGGGAGACTCCTTGCTGAGCAGGAAGTCTGATGTGGGGCTGGATCCCAGGACCCCAAGGTCATGATCTGAGCCAAAGGCAGACACTTAACCAACTGAGCCACCCAGGCACCCGTGTGCTCCTTTCTAAATAAGTCACCCCAAATTTTAACCCTGTACATATCTGAGTAGACCGGCTCTACCCACATACTTGCAGTATTTTACCCAAGACTAGAGTCTATTGGTCTATTGTCAGAATTTTTCTTTCTCCACTTGCTATCTGCCTAAACTCTGGTAGGTCAAAGTCCAGTCCTGGCAATAAAGAGATTGGGGAGCATGGCTCTGCTTGAGAAGGGCATCAGAGATTCAGGTCCACACCTCCTCCTTATCTCTCATTGCTCTGTTTCCCTTCTCACCTGACACTTGTTTGGTTTATCAGGCATCTTTTAGTTTTAATCAGCTTTATTGAGGTATAATTAACACAAAACAAGTAGACATATTTAAAGTGTACCCTGTTAAGGTTTTACACATGTGCATATCTGTGCAAACAGCACCACAATCAAGTTAATGAATATCCATCACCCTCAAAGCATCCTGTCCCCCTTGCCATCTCTCCTTCTTTCCTTGCCCCCATCTCTACTAAATATTAGTTTGCATTTTCTAGAGTTTTACACAAATGGAATCATATAGGATGTACTCTTTTTTTGGCAGGGGGAGGGTCTGGTTCTTTTCCATTAGTGTAATTATTTTGAGATTCATCTGTGTTTATGAAGGATTATTCATTATTATTGATGAGTAGTATACTGTTGTAGGGATAGACCACAATTTGTTCATCTAGTCACTGTGGAAGGACACACAGTCACTCTTAGTTTTTGGTTTTTACCAATAAACCGACACTCATTTATGTGAAAGTTGTATGGACATATATTTTCATTTTTCTTACAGATCTAGAAGAAAAGCATCTGGGCCATGTGGTAGGTATATATTTAACTTTTAAAAAAACTTCCAAATGATTTTCCAAAGCGATTGTACCGTATTTCATGCAGGGTGTGCAAGAGGTCTCACGGCCCTACAGCCTCACCTCCACTTGGTATGGGAGTTCAGATCCTACTCCTTTACCAAGTAATTGCTACTATTACCCCCATTTTCCAGGTAAGAAAACTGAGGCACAGAGAGACTGGGTCACAACCATCACTCTCATGATGGGACACACCCAGAAAACATGTATCCTCTTGCTCTGGCTCTTACAGCCAGTGGATGGCATTTGAACTTACATGTTCTGGGTCCAAAGCTGGCAGTATTCTCTCTCTCTCTCTCTCTCTCTTTAAGATTTATTTATTTATTTGAGAGAGAGAGAGAGAGATACAAGAAAGTGAGAATCCTCAAGCGGGATTCCTCCACTGAGCATGGAGCCCAATGTGGGGCTTGATCCCAGGACCCTGGGATCATGACCTGAGCTGAAATCAAGTGTCGGACGTGTAACCCACTGTGCCACCCGGGTGCCCCTGAAGCTGGCACTCTTAGCCTCTGTGCCGCATGCATTTGTCCTCTCACTTACCAAATCACATCGGATCACAGACCTCCAGGGAGGGAAGACATCTTTGCGATTGTAAAGACTAGCCTCCTGCCCCTCTACACCCCCAGCCAGGTGTTCGGCTCCCTCCTGTGCCGTCTGCTTAAACACTTCTCGAGATGAAGGCCTCCTGCCCCTGCCCAGCCATTGGGGACACATTTGGCACTAGCTTCGTGAGAATATTATCCTGTACGTCGAGGCAAGTGTGGCCCACTGCTGCTGGGGCTTTCTGTGAGCCTCGGCTGGCCCCCAAGGCAGCACCTGTGAGGGTGTGAGCTGTGGCTGCTGGGATAACCCCGGACAAAGTCCGTTAGGGACTCCACCGCTGTGTTCTTTGCATGGAAATCATCACGAGGTGGCCGGGCCCATGCTAATTGGCTGCATTTGAACTATAACAACATTCAAACCCAGCAAGACAATTAAAACTGAAAATGATCAGCTGAGATTAAAAGGATTCAAAGGGTAATTGCTTCATAACAAGCTACACTGCTCCACGTAGCAGGAAGGGTTGACGGGACTGGAATTAATTATATTGGAATACTTGTTTATTTTTATAGAGTCTTTTAAAATCATTTGGATTTGGCCAAGTTGTGCTTTTCCCCAATACTCTGGGCTTTGGGTAACTGCCGTGGATGTATCTGCCAAGTGCGGTTACTGCTGTTCTTGGAAACCGCGAAGGCACGAAAACACACTGGCCATTTATCAGCAAGATCAATCCCTTTATTGCCTCTGTGATAATGATGCCCACATTTGTATAGCGCTTGTAACGTTTTCAAGATGCTTTTACATACGTATCTCACTCTGTGTTCACAACGACCCCGTGAGGTGGCTCAGGTTGGCATTCCCGTTCAGAGGTCATAAAACCAAAGCAGAGAGAAATAGCCGCGCGGCAGACCAACAGGACAGCTCCGCCCGGCGTCCAGACAGCCTGCCTCTCCTCTGTGCTGTTCTAGCGGACTAGAAAAGACGCATCTTGTGTGCTGGGTGGGCAAGGCTTACCCTGCTGTCAAGAAGAAGGGAGAAAGTCATTGTGGAGGTTTAAGCAGAAGTTGAAACTGATTCATGAATTAGCCATTTAAGCTGAGAAACATTCAAAGAGGTTATCGAGGGGCACCTGGTGCCTCAGTGGGTTAAAGCCTCCGCCTTTGGCTCAGGTCACGATCCCAGGGTCCTGGGATCAAGCCCTGCATCAGGCTCTCTGCTCAGCGGGGAACCTGCTTCCCTCTCTCTGCCTGCCTCTCTGCCTACTTGTGATCTCTGTCTGTCAAATAAATAAATAAAATCTTTTAAAAAAAAGAAAGAGGTAATCAATCAGATAGGAGAGGTGCTTTTGGCAATGAGGTAGCTGTAGGAAGGCCAAAGTGAGGAACTTTGGTTTGGAGTTAGCTTCCTTCGGTTTGTGTTTCTTCCCTTGCGTGGGGGTGGCGTGTGTGTGTGCGTGTGTATCTTGTCACATGACTATTCCTCTGTAATCTCAGTTTTTTCTTCAGTAGAGTGGATCTAACGATGACCCTTGCCAGTGTTATGGTGAAGGTCAAATGACAAATGGCATGTGCCAGAGCTTACAGGCAACTGTAAGCTCCTTTTGTCGCTGGCGTTTTTCTCTCTGATGCCCCTATTTTAACTGACTGTGACATAATAAACGACAACAAACATGACTGGGCACCTTCTGCAGGCTGTTTCTCAAAATACTTCACTCCCTATATCTTAAAAGTGTTTTTTTTTTTTTTTAATTTTCCAATTACAATAGGATGTGTAACTAGCATTTCAACATTTCAGGTAAACAGACAGGGAAACTCTTCTGGATAAGCACGAGGTTGACCCACTACCGTAAACCAAGCAACACCTAGGAGATGTGCCTTCTATTTCTGGTGCTCATACTACTTCCAGCTTTTGGTGGCAATCCTGCCCAGGCTGGCCAGCCCTGATGTTTATTCTGGGGCTGGAGTTTTTCAGAACTCATGAATGTAAAGCCACAGGATATAGTAAGGCCACTTCCAGATTTTGCAGTCCAGTTAAAGACTGGTTTCATGCACTGCACTGCAGATTAACCCCCACCAGACAGAAAGCCTGGTTCTAGGCCTTGTGCAGCGCATGAAAAATAAATAGGACGCAGCGCATCTCCCAGGAGGTACTTACAATCTACTTGGGGAAGGAATATGGACACATGTGAAATGCTTAGAATATTTGACTCTCATGGAGCTCTTGCCTTGTGTCAGGAATCAGGCTGGGCCTGCTCTTTTTTTTTTTTTTAAGATTTTATTCATTTATTTGACAGACAGAGATCACAAGTAGGCAGAGAGGCAGGCAGAGAGAGAGGAGGAAGCAGGCTCCCCGCTGAGCAGAGAGCCCGATGCGGGGCTCAATCCCAGGACTGTGGGATCATGACCCGAGCCGAAGACAGAGGCTTTAACCCACTGAGCCACCCAGGCGCCCCTGGGCCTGCTCTTAAGTGTTACCTCTTTTCATCCGATGGAATAAGTACTATTGCTCTTGCCCCCATTTTATAGCATAGGAAACTGAAGGTTAAGAGGGTTTTAGGACCTTTCCAGGGACAACTCAATCCATTTGCCTCCAAAGACCCTACTCATACCCCCACCGATGCTACCAAACTCAATGAATGCGTGCCCCAGCCAGTACTGAATCTGGGTTAATGGTACAGGGTATAATTAACCAAAATGCAAATGAATAGATTGCTTGCAAAAGACTTCACCTTAAGGAAAGGCAATGAGGTGACAAGGGATGAATGACAGTGACTTCTGGGGTGTGACTGGCCTGGCTTTGAACCCTGGACCCATCACTCCCAGCTACGACTTGATGAGGTGCCGTGGAACTCCATCTTGACATCTCCGTGAAGGAGGGAGAAAGTTCACACGTTAAACAAGACAAACTTTGGAAAGCACCTGGCACAGAGGGACCAATAAGTGGTTCCTTCATCCTTCCATTTAATAGCTGCTCACCAGCAGCCCCTGACCTCAAGCTTCCTCCTCTGCCCCAGGCTGCCTTATCCACCTTCTCTTTGTAGATTTTATACACAAGGTGTCCTGCTCACCTGTTTTGAAGCTTGCCAGCTTCTGTCTTCCCTCCTCCTAACCCTGGTGTGTTCTTGGTCTAGGGAAGATTCCACATGCCCACCTTCTTACAGTCATGGCCAGAGTCCAGCTCCCAAACTTGACCATGGCCCTTAGAACAGGGAAGTATGTTTACAGTTCACAAATGTGTTTGAATTCCCTGGACCTGATGTCAGAAAAGCCAGAACTTCAGCATGACCTCCAGCAGCCCATACTGCACCCATGAGATGCTGCTGCTGGCAGGAAGTTTGTCCTTCAGCCGAGCTGAACCCCAAGAGAATGGAACCCAGCTGAAGAAGTCGGAACTGCCTGTGAATCGATGCTGAGCTTGTTTCCAAATGCTTTACTGTCTTAAATGAAGCTCCATGCACACGCTTGTGTGCCCGTGGGAGTGTCTCTGGGGGGATCCTCTTGGAGAGGCATTGTCAACGCACAGACGGGCACACCTTCAGGTCGACCTAGTGCTGCCGAATGGCTCCTGGACTGGTTGCAAAAATTCACACTCCCTCAGAATCTATGACAATTTTGTTTCTTTGTGACCTCCCTGCTCTTGGTATTGTCTGACTTTTAAATTTTCATAAATCTGATGATGTGAAATGACATATCCTTGTTGGTTGAATTTATGTTTCCCACACTACGAGTGAAGGTGAACATCTTGACATGTGCTTTTTTTTTTTTTTTAAAGATTTACTTCTTTATTGTTTCAGAGAGAGAGAGAGAATGCATAAGCAAGGGGGAGGGCAAAGGGAGAGAGAGGATCTCAAGCAGACTCTGTGCTGAGTGGGGAGCCTGACACGGGACTTTATCTCACAACCCTGTCATCAGGACCTGAACCAAAATCAAGAGTCCAACTCTTAACCCACTGAGCAACCCAGGAGCCCCTACATGTGCTTATTGACCACTTATGTTCCCATTGCCTTTTCTGATTTTTTTGCCCTCCCCCCTTTTTATTGGGTTGTGTATTGTTTTCCAACTGATTGCGTAGGAGTCCTTCCTGGCTTGTGGACTGCTGACTTCTCACTGTGTAGTCACATCATGCTGCTGTGTCTCCTCCTAGCTTTACGAGGGCACTGATCCCATCATGGGGGCCCTGACCTCATGACCTCATCGAAACATAATCACCTCCCAAAGGCTCTACCTCCAAGTACCATCCCACTGGGGCTCAGGGTTTCGATAGATGAATTTGGAGTGAGACACAAACTTTCAGTCTGTTGCAAATAAATGTACAGGGAGGTTCTGTGTGCCTAACACCTGGCTCCCCGCATGAGAAGGTATTGCCCAGCTACAGCACAGCACCACAAGTGGAAAGATGATGTTGGTTCAATCACAGAGTTTATTCAGAGTTTATGAGCTTTCTTTGCCCATCTGTGTGTGTGTGTGTGGTTTTATGTAGCTGTATCCTATATATATTTGACTAACTGCCACCACAGTCTATATGCAGGGCTGTCTCAGGACACCCACTCCTGCCTAATACCCATTTCTAGCCTGTGATTTTTGTTTTGAAGCATCTTAAAGACGGTGCTGGCTAAACCCATTCTCTGTTTCTCTGGAGGACTTCGAAAGAGTGAATTAAAATCCACAAAGTTTCGGGATCCTGAGTGGCTCAGTGGGTTAAGCGTCTGACTTCGGCTCTGGTCATGATCCCAGGGTCCTGGGATGGAGCCCTGCATTGGGCTCCTTGCTCAGCAGGGAGCCTGCTTCTCCCTTCGCCCTGCCCCTGCTTGTGCTCTCTCCCTCACTCTCGCTCTCTCACTCAAATAAATAAAATCTTAAAAAAAGAAAAGAAAAGAAAAGAAAAAGAAAAAGCCACAAGTTTCATCTGCATGCCGGGTACAAGACAGAGCCAGCACATGCTCGCGGATGTAGCCACCTGGCTCTGCGGCACGCCCCAGCTCCTCCCTGGCTGGGCAACCTTGACTCACCTCTTCAGTCCCTGCAGAGAAGGGGGCTACAGGGCTCAGGAGGAGGGGCCCCGTGGTTGCAGGGCGGCCAATCAGAGCCTCGTGAGTGATAGTTACTATAATGGAGGTTTTCTCCTTCAGCATCCACCTCATTACCTGGATTGCCTTCCACATGAATGGAAGTCACGGCTGCTCTGGCCCCCCTCGTGCCAGGCCAGCTGACGAGCAATCCTATCGAGGAGGCTCTTGATTTCCTTTAGGGCTTCCTCCTCCACTTTGCTCCCCAGCAGGAGCCCTGGCTGTGGCGGAGGCCCTAAGCTCATTAGCTGGGGTCTCCCACCTTCCTCCCCCTCGTGTTTCACACGTCCCCCTTTCATCCGCAGCTTGCCAGGGCAGCCGCCAGGCCAGCCGTGCCTGTGCCAGCCCTGACGTGCTGGGTGCCCTTTCCAGAGGAGCACCGCGGCGCCGCGGCCCCCGATCTCGGCAGGGAGGGCTGCGCTGGGGAGAGCCAAGAGCATCCTTCCTGGGGGAGCCCCTATTCCGGGAAACCAGCGCTCCGGGCATCTCATTAGCATAATCTCAGGAATTAATGGCTTGATTGATGTTCCACGTTTCCCCACAGTTTTCTATAAATGATAATGTATTAAAACGAGATGGAGGAAAGAAAACATGACACGACATATATTATTTAGGTGTTTGCAGAGAGGCCGACACACAAACACACACGATTTATCAACAGTCATTTTTTTGCACGGTGTTCTGAGCCCCAAGCCTCCAAGATGTGGAATTAATTTCATAGCAGGTGATTCTAGGCTATTTCACATGAGCCATCTGTCGCTTCTTCATCTACCTTTCTGCTGTTACAATAATTAATCATTTCGGGGACTGCCTTGGCCCCAGAAAGTCCATTCTGGCTGAGAGCTGTACAAGAGTGGATAGCACTGGAGTATTTGTTTCAAAGCCATTTTCCATGAAGCAGGTATGTTCGAATATTTTTCTCACTCACTTTTATCTGTCCACACCAGTGGCTCAACAGCTGAGGACTACTTCAGAGAATATTACATTGTTGTTGCTGAAACTGTTCCTATTCTCCCTTTGCAGTTGCCGAAACTGAGTTCAGAGAGGCTACTTGAATTGTCCAGGGTCACACAGCGAGTCTGAGAGAGCTGGGACCAGAACTCAGACCTGTCGGCTTTTCATGCCTTGGTCCTTCTGGTTCTTGGTCTGCAGTGGTTCTTCCATAGGTAGAGAGGAATGTCACCAGAAATAACAAGATAGCCCTAGGAACCCAAGGGGTAGCTCTGTGTGGGACATTTGGGGCCCAATCAAATTAAGTGCTACAAGTCAATGACTTATTCATCCCAGAGATCCAATATCATCATGCTATAAGGTAAGATATATTTAGAAAAAGATCAGTTCTTTGAAGGAATGTGAGTCATTGGTCTACTGTGTTTGGTGTTTAACAGTGGAAGAGATAAAATATCAGGCCATTTCATTGTCCAAGATGCATTTGCCTACTGATGTGTATTGATTTATTAGTATTATTGATTGACTTAATGCCAGGCACTGGGCTAGGTGCTGGAGACACAAAGATGAAACACACATGGAGTGATATTTGAGTGGAGGGACTTACAATGAAGAATTCAACACAAATTGGGATGGTGCTTCAAAAGAAGTTAATAAGGGGCAGAGACAAGGTAGAAGTGGTGGCATTCCTCCCTACGTGTGAGAGTGCCTTTAGCTGGGATGGTCACGGAGGTCCCCTGGGAGAAAATCGCATTTGTGATTAGATTGGGAAGGTTGGGCAAGGTGCACAATGCATGGGAGAGAGAGGGTTTCAGGTGGCGGGGGCTGCATCACAGAGGTGATGAAAGGAAGATCAGCATGGCAGAGATGGAGTCAGGGTTGGGGAGGCTGCTAACGGAGAGGTTAAGAGAGCTAAGTGGGAAGGAGGTTGTTCAAGTCCTTCCTCATGGGTCATGGTGATGAGTCTGCATTTGTCTCAAGGGAAGCTGCTGGAGGGGTTTTAGCAGGGGAATGCCAGAATCTGCTGAACATTTTATTACGCCCATCTTACAGATGAGGAAATTGAGGTGTAGAGAAATAGTGTAACTTGCTGAAGCCCACCCAGTTTTCTAACTCCAGAGTCCAGGCTCTAAGCAAAATATGTTCGAGGGGCTGAATCCAGCCTCCTCCCTGTTTTTGTAAGTAGATTTTCAATGGAATACCGCCATGTCCATTTGCTTACATTTTGTCAAGGGTCACTTTCCCACTACAAGGGCAGAATCAGGTAGTTGTGACAGACACTATATGATCTGCAGAGCTTAAAATATGCACTCTGTGGCCCTTTAGAGAGGACATTTGCCAATTCCTGCACTAGCCTGTAGCCTCAGTGGGGAGAGATCATGACTACCTTGTTCCCAGTGTTTCCTCAATATCACTAGTGACTGGGATCAGCCAGGGTCCAATAAACATCTGCTGAATAAATGAAGAATGCGGGGTGGTGCACAGAGTTAAGAAATCAAAGGGCCAAAGATTGGGTAGACAGGATCAGCATGAGATAAGAAGCGCTGGTGGGTGAGCACAGGTTTTCCTTGGTTAGAGCAGGTGGACCAGCTTGGCTGGAAGGGCGGAGCAGGGTGTCAGGCTGGAGACATCCCTGGGGGTCGATTGAGAAGAGCCTTGAATGCCACCATCATTAACTGCTGAGACCTTTCAGTGGCTGAGTTAGCAGTCACAGAGGCTGGGGAGAGACCCGCTTTTCCACGACGAAGATTATAATTGGTTATTGATGTCCTATTTGTATGCTAATGCTGCTCAATAAAGTAGCTAAACTATAATTAACGCTCTGGTTTCCTCTAAAAAAAGCCCACTGAAAGGTCAATGGATTTCATATAATAAATTATTAAATAATGGGAAACACAGGAAGTTAGGTTTCTTGGCTCTAATCTTTTCAGGCTTTATTAACCATCCTTTATTAAAAGCACTGACAATGTTTATATTTTGCTGCCGCCAGCTCCAGAAATTTTTGGAGTTGGACTCAGTGTTGAGTGGAAAAATATATTGTTTGCCAGACTTCATCTGTTTGGAAATCAAGACAGCATTACCTCTGTGATCTGACTTCTCATCGCTGTGTGTCAGCGTGAGGTCAAATAGTGCAGCAGCGTCTTGGCAGACCTTCTGCTGTATGGAAACCGTGATGAATAACTCTGCGATGCTAGTTAGATTTATTTGGTAATCACAAAAATACACCAGGACCCTTTGTGGATGAAATTCTTACTCCTGTTCTGCAAATTTTGCCAGAGGGAAGATCTCACTTGTAAGGAAAGAGCAGGACAAAAAGATGCCAATGAGATTGGGCTCTAGGGTCAGACTCTCTGGGTTCAAACCCCTGCTTCACCTCTCAGTAGCTGTGAACTTTAGATTTAGCTCCTCTGGGCCTCATATTTTCCTGAGCTGGACTAGAGGGATGTGAGTGATATTTAGAGCACAGAGGTGTGGTGACTAAGAAAAGGCACATAAAATACTCTGGACTGTGCCTGGTGCACAGTAGATATCCAGTGAGCAATAAGCATCAGTATTTTATAAAAAAAATATATATATATACACACACACACTCACACATATATATTACATATATTCCTATATATATATTACATGTATTCCTATATATATATATATATATATAAAACATGTATTCTTATATATATATATATATTCCTTTTGAGAGAGAGTGAGTGAGAGCGTGCATGCTTGTGCCCATGAGTGGGTGTGGGGGCACAGTGGATGGAGGGAGAATCTCAAGCACTGACCCTGGAGCCTGATGCGGGGCTTGATCTCATAACCCTGAGATCATGACCTGAGCTGAAATCAAGAGTCAGATGCTCAACTGATGGAGACCCTTGGACACCCCAGGCATTATTATAACTGTAAGATTTAAAGTGCTCAAGTTCAATGACCACAATGAGACCAAATGGATTGGTAAGTTCATTAAGTTTAGATTTTCCCTCCATTCGTCCATCAGTTCATTGGTCGTTTACCTACCAGCCCTGTATTGTGTTTTGGGAAGATGCTAAAGAAGTATAAGCTGAGATCATCCTGGTTGTCAAAGAATTTACAATTCTTGGTGACGAATTAATTCAAGGGCAACCCAGGGTACTAGTAATCAAACTCACTTGTTCATTCATTGGGCAGCTACAGTATGTCAGGGACAAGATCGTGTACTGGTGACATAGGGATGAATCAGAAGAACATTGTTCACAGTCTAATGAGACCAAGACAAGAATTTCAATATAAGGTGGTAAAATCAATATTAGAAATATTTCTCCAAGAAGAATATGAGGACCTTTGGATTTTAGCCCTCATTTTAAATGAGGGGATTTTGGTAAATTTCCAGCCTTAATTTCTCCATTTCATATTTGAGCCTGAGACATAAAAGATGTTCATCATACCCAAGGACTCACTCCCTGAGAATGTAGAGTACTTTACATAGAGTCATGGTTCAATAATCAGATGATTGATGATCAGCTTCCAAAAAATACATTGCGATGATGAAAGTCATAAGCTTTGTTAGAATCATACATAATCTCAGCATCTTAACATAGCAACTCTTACGCTGTATGAACTTTTCTTCTGGTCTTTTTTTTGTTTGTTTGTTTTTCTCCTGTCATGTTTTCAAGTGCAGTTTTAGCTGTAATTCCCATCAAAGGACACACAGAGTGATTTTTTTAGTACCATAGAATCTAATATCAAACATAATCTCAGTTCAGAACACACCTCATTTTTTCAAGCCCATAGAATTTTATGTCCTCTTGTTCCCTGTTTGAATTCAACACAACACAAGTGTTTTGACATTGCTGCTCGGTTTTGACACACCTGAGTATCATGATTGTTGCTGTTGAATGTAAGCATTGTCTGCCTTTGCATCTGTCAAACACTGTATGTTCTGACTTATTTCTAATTATGTAAATTTCCCAAGAGTAAAGGAATGGGGGAGCAGGGAGAGTCCGTGCTGGCAAGGTCTCAGATGTCATTGAGCCTTTCTCTTGGCTTTGGTGATGAGAAGAATGTCAGAGGAGCATTGCTCATTGCTCTGATAGTCATGGCTGGCTGACTCGACCCATGTCTTCACTGCTTTAGACGCCCCTTATGTATAGTTGGTGGCAGAAGTGATATTGCAGGCATTGTGTGAGAATGATCATTTTTTTAAAAAAAATTAATAGACTATTTTTAAGGGCAGTTTGAGGTCTCTAGAACAGTTGAGCAGAAAGTAGAGTGTTTCTGTACCTCCCGAATCCCACCCACAGTTTTTCCTATTGTTAACATCTTGCGTTAATTTGGTATATTTGTAGTAGTTCAAGAACCAATATCGATACATTATTATTAGCTTAAGTCCCATAGAATACATTAGGGTTCCCTCTTCATGTTGTACCTTCTGCAGTTTGGACAAATGTATAATGAATGACATATATCAGCTTTACAGGATTATACAGAATTGTTTTACTGCCCTAAAAATCCTCTGGGCTCCCTCTAAGTTCCCCTTCCTCCATCTCCTCAGGTCCATGGCCACCACTGGCCTTTTGTTGTCTCCACAGCTTTGCCTTTCACAGAATGTCACATAGCTGGAACCACACAGTATGTATCCTCTTCAGATTGGCTCTTTTTTTGTCTTTCAGAACGCATTTAAGTTTCCTCCATATCTTTTCACGATTTGATAGCTCATTTGTTTTTATCACCAAATACTGTCTCACTGAATGGATATACCACAGTTTATTCATGTGTTGACAATGATGAACAAAGCTGCTGTAAATATGTGTGTAGATTTTTTGTGTGGACTGTTTTCAGCTCATTTGGGCAAATAACAAGGAGCACAACTGCTGGATTATATGTTAATTTTTTTTTTTTAATTTAAAAAAGCCTAGGTACACTTTGAGAGTTCTCTACAAAGTTACACAGAACAATTGTACTTGAAACATTTCAGCGTGTGGGGGGAGGGTCTGATGGAAATGCGTTTGTTCCTACCTCCTTGCAACAGTAAATAAGGGGACGGTCTGGCATGTACATTCCATAAAAACTTTCTAGAACTCAATATTTCAGTACACAATGTTTTGAACTCTATTACGTTAATAAACTTTGGCCATTCTGCCATCCAACGAGCTACAAAACTTACTCTGTAGGGAAGGAGCACCCTTTATTACTACATGTGAAAAATGAATAAGAATCCATATAGAACAGGGGTGCTTGGGTGCCACAGTCTGTTAAGCATCTGACTCTTGTTTAGGCTCAGGTGGTGACCTTGCAAGGGTAGTGAGATTGAGCTCCGCGTCAGACTCTGGACTCAGCATGGAGTCTTGCTTAAAACTTTCTCTCATTCTGCGTCTCTCCCCTGAAATAAATAATCTTAAAAAATATCTATATAGGGGTGCCTGGGTTAAGCCTCTGCCTTTGGCTCAGGTCATGATCTCAGGGTCCTGGGATTGAGCCCCGCATCGGGCTCTGTGCTCAGCAGAGAGCGTGCTTCTCCCTCTCTCTCTGCCTGTTGCTCTGCTTATTTGTGATCTCTCTCTCTCTCTCTCTGTGTCAAATAAATAAATAAAATCTTAAAAAAAATCCATATAAAATAAATAGTCAAAGAGAATTTAGGCAAGTGTGACCCACACTCATTTTACCTCATTTGATTATCTTCAGAGAGAAATCAGTGTGATGAACACTAACATTTGCATGACTTGGTTTTAGCAAATAGTGAGGTTTTGCTCACGCTGTTTTATCCATCCCTCAGTTTTTGGCTTCATTATTTTAAAATAACTTCTGCACATCCTACTTACATTATTTGTAATGGCTGCTTACTATTGAGCATTACAGTGAGTGAATCATGTTCCAAAAATTTTTCCATTGTTGGATAGTAAATAATACCACAGTGGATATATGGGATTCTAAAGCTTGTTGGTTATTTCATGAAGGTTAATATGTGAAATCTTTCTCTTCTACCCACAAGATCTAGTACAATGAAAGAGAAGTGTTAGAGTCAGATGGATGGAGAATAAGGTTTTGGGCATATGGATTTCCACATGTTACCCCCACCCCCACCCTGAATCAACTTTATATCTTTTCTTGTTCAATGTAGAACAAAATGAGCCTCCTGAAAGCAGCATGGAAAAAGGGAGTCCAACATACGTCTGAAGGCTCTTGTTGGGCTTCATGTCCCAAATGTACCCATTTGCTGAGGCTTTCTCTCTGAGTTGAGGCAGCATGAAAGACGGGAGGATTCTGACTCTTCTAGGGTATGGAATTCCCCCCTATAAAAAGAACTCTGAGGACTGGAAGATAAATAGTCCCTCTTACAAAAGATTTTGGATTAATCTCCAGTTGGGGGATTCCTGAATCAAAGAATGAATGCAATCTCATGGCACAGTGCCAAATTGCTTTCCAAAAGAGCCATACCTTTGTATGTTCCTACACACCATGAATGAAGCTGCCCACATTTTAAATGGGCCAAATTGCATAAATACCTTTAGCATTATTGCATTCCAATAATAAGACTGCTGAGCAGAAATCGTTGACTGTTCCCTGGTAGAGATTGCCAAAACCCAACTAATCAAATTGGGTGTTAGCATCCTTATGCAGACAGTGGGGGCTGTCTGACCTGAATAAGGCACCAGTTGGAAAGCATGAAATTACTGACTTTGTTTAAATCTAACTGCAATTTATCTGAAAGAACAGCACTGAAAGGTGACATTTGTCTTCGTGAGTTTCCCATTCATTTCTGGAGCCGGAGTTCATCAGTCATGCAGCTCAAGTGCATGATACACACAGATGAATATTTATTATAGATGATGGAGTATCCTTCTTGCAACATAATACACTTCTTTCACTTGAAAAGGGAATTCAAACAGATCCATGATGGACTGCTTGTGTGACTGTGTGGGCCTTTCCCCTCCTTTCCAGAGAAATCTGTAGAGAATCCGCCATTTTGGTCAAGGGAGAATCCACTTGGTTAGTGTCCATGTGTAAAATGGTTTTAAAACATCATGGTTAGTTGGGATGCCTGGGCGGCTCAGTCATTAAGCATCTGCCTTTGGCTCAGGTCATGATCTCAGGGTCCTGGGATCGAGCCCCACATCGGGTCCCCTGCTTGGTGGGAAGCCTGCTTCTCCCTCTCCCACTCTACCTGCTTGTGTCCCTTCTCTCATTGCGTCTCTCTGTTAAATAAATAAATAAAAATAAAATCTTAAAAAAATCATGACTAGTTAAATCTAGTTAAGTAAATTTGGAAATTAAGGAAATATAAAAAAAATAGTGGCTATCTCAAAAATTATTCATTCCTGGTTGATGAAAAACCAGTTACATATCTGAATTCAGCCAATAGTTTTAGAGCATATTGGTTGTTTGAATGTAACCCCCATTGTTCGAATCTTTGTAAATTTATATGCGAAGATACAGATTTGGCCTGATTCACAGAGTTTCTGTGTACTCAGAAAGGGTTTTAAAATAAAGCATGCATTTCCAACATTGATCTGACACTGGAGGTTAAGTGCTTCTTTCTTAGGAAATGCAAGATCAAAGACAATGAAATGACAGGAAAAAATACACTCAGAGCATCATTTTTTCTTTTTAATTTAGAAGCCACTCCTCTTCCCAGGAGAGCTGAGCAGAAAAATCACTAGAAAAATCGCTTCCTTGTGCCCATTAAGCTACCTTTTGTTTTCTTTTGATGACCGATGGGAATCTTGTTCATTAAAATTGTATGGATGCCTTCTCCTTTCCTCCCACTGTTTATTTACACATAAAAAATAGATGATTTCAAGAATTCAAACATCATGCTTTGCAAAGCTGCTGAAAGCATCCATGAACAGTCATCTGTGTTTGCAGAACCATTGGGGACTGGCCTAAAATATACAACGATGTATTCAAGTGGGTGTATTTGTGGAGGTGTGGACAAGGCTGGGGATCTGAGGAAAAGGAGCATTACAACAAACCTTCCTTGTCTTGTTTTAACAAAGAAGAATCACCCTCCCTCCCTAGTCTCCAGACACATGCCTTTCCCATTATGTGCTCGATGGAAGTTACAGGATGCACAGTGAGTATGGGGAGACTGAAACCAAAAGTACAGCCATTGAGGAAGATTAAACTCAACTTGACCCCCAAGGCTGATGGACAAATGATGATTAGAAAGAGGATATGCATATCTAAATTACATTTTATCTCTATTACAGTCTAACGACATTACTAACATTGCTGTTTGATAATTCGTCAATGTGAAAATGTGTCCACTTATCTCTGGCTATAAAAGCAATCATTGATTCAGCCCCTCAACGTGGGTCTTGCCAAATTATCATGGGCAGATGGTCAGACCACTGAATCAGGGTTGGATCCAAATCACCTCTGTCTTTCCTTTCTCCCCACTTCTCCTCCTCTTTTCCTACGTCCTGAACAAGCATTACTGTATTCCTGCTCCATGTTTACTGTGGTCTGGACTCTGTCTGTACAGACTACTCACTGGTGATTGTGGCCAAGTCACTAGAAATCTCGCAACTTTGGTATTTTCCTCCTTAAAAGGGGAATGGATTCTGCCTTGAGTAACTCAAAGAGCTGTTGAGAATCATGAAAGTGTCAGCATTTGTAGGCAGTAAAGTGCTGTAAAAAACATGAAAATCCAGGTCCAGTTGGGCTACAGTATTCATTTATGTGTTCATGGAGCCCTTACTATGTACTAGGCAATGTATGTGAAAATTCATAAAACATACTCCTTGGGCTTTCTACATTTTCAGTCCAGCAGGGGAGACAGAGGTATAAAGAACGTAGAAAGGGGAGCTAGTGTTGGGAGGAACATCCCATACAAACAAAAGACCATGCATTAAGGTATAGAGGTAGGGGCAGTGCATGGCAGCAAACGGTCATCTTTTGCCTCGTGAACATTGCTGTTTGTTAGTCTAGACCCCGCCCCTGCATCGCTATATTCCTTGGGACTGGGACCAGCCCAGGTGGGGCCTGTCTCAATGATCCTGATGGATGCTGTTGCTGTTAGGGAATCATCATGTGGCTGCTGGTGAGGGACATAGGTGAAACAGAGAAGCTGATGCAGAGGGTAGACATGAGATTGACTTGGGAGGATGCCCATTCCCTTGCATTCCGTCCATTTGCTGGTGATTTGGTGCACTTTGGAGATGAAAGATGTGACCTGACAGGCTCCGTTCAGATCATGGACTTACCTGGTCCCTGGGAAAAAGGAGCAACAGCTTCTCAGGTGGCATAGCTGGCACTCTCCTCAGCCCTAGGACACAGACACCATAGCAGCACACTCAGAACAGAGTCAACTTGACTGGCTCTGAATTGCAGTTTCCACATATATTATCTGTACCATCTACAGATCTACAGATTGAGTTCTATAAGCCTCGATTTATTATTTGAAAAATGAGAGTAATGATGACAGCAGCCCTGTTATGTAGCTGCTGGGGTACCACCTTGCTTCACACAGGTCTTCGTACATAACAAGCACTTAGTCAATGCTTTTGTTGCAGGGATTACTTGTTTCCTAATTTTGAGAGAATTAGCAGGAGAGGGGTGGGGAAAGAAAAATGGTATCAGCTCTTCCATGGGTGGGTACCACTTGCTTCTTTCAGAGGGAGGTGTCCCCCGCCGCTAGCAAGACAGCAGTCAAGAAGGAAGTGTTGCAGCTCTTAAGCCAGCTGCTGCAAAGGAAATTTTCCTGCAGGTGCTTCTGTATAGTTTTCCCAGTGGGTGTTTCCAGGGTGTACTTTCTAGCCTGTGTGGTCTGGAAGGTCCTCTTTCCAGCTGGGCAGCCTGTGCTGTGTTGTAGGAATGCAGAGCCCCCAAACCTTAGTGGTTTATGACAGCAAAAGTTGGGTTCTTCCCCATGTTACTCATCCACTGGGGATTGGGAGGGGATGCTTGGATCCTTTTGGTCCCTCAGGGATCCAGCTGAGAGATGTTCCATGAAATTGGTTCCATGAATTTCAAGGCAGGAAAAGGGAATGTGGTAGATCTTCTATTGGTTCTTAAAGCTTTTCCTGGAAGCGCACACATTACTCTTGCTCACGCTTCACTGGACAGAGATGAGAAGGGCGATCCCACCCTGAACTGGAAGGGGTGGAGAACTAGAAATATTTGGTGAATAGCACTGACAATTCCCAGGGACTCCAGTGGCCCCTTCCCTTTCTTCCTCGATTGTGGAAACCTAACTTTATTAGGGTTGTAGTGTGATGAGCCACGGGGGACAAATCATTATTGCCCTAATGACGTCATTGAGATTCCATTCATCTTTGCCAAGGCTGGTCTAGATTACAAGTGAGCATGTGACCAGCTCTGACCAGTACCCTGCTTGAGGAACTTCTGGAAAAAGTCTCTCCCTGATAAAGGGAGGAAATGGCACAAAGAAAGGTTTTTTGTTGTTGTTGTCCCCTCTCTTTTTCTCTCTTCTATAGGATATTGTAACATACTGTTACTGTGTGAGACAATTAAGTTAGTTTATTGTTTAAGCCCCTCTATGTCAAAATTCTGTATTTTTAGCCAACACAACTGAATCTCATTCTAACGAGTAGACTATGTCAGTGTTTCCCAAACTTGCCTACTCAGGAGAGGCATTTATTAAAAAGATATTCCCAGGCCCCTCCCTAAAAGATTCCTAGTAAGTAGGTTAAGGGTGGGACCCAGGAACCTGCATTTTTTTTTTTTTTTAGGAACCTGCATTTTAACAAGTGATTCTTGGATTAAAGTTTGAAAGACACTGTGCCAGATATTTGTAAACACTTTAAGCAGGAGGCTGACTGTGGTTTATGAACGAAAATTCGCAAGTGTGGTTTGCTTATTTTTAAAGACCCACAGCAATAGTGTGGAGGGTGTTCTAGAGGAACCAGAGAGGGGGAGCAGAGAAATCCGAAGTCCAGGGGAGAGGATGTGAGACCTGGAGGTCATCTCAGGAGAGCCAGGGAGGTGTAGAGAAATCCCACATATCAGCTGGACTTGGTGACTGAGCAGATTTGGAAAGTAAGTGAAGAGTCCAGAAGGACCCCCAGGTCTCTGGGTTGGGTGCCTGGGCAGCATGGTGCCCTGACCAAGGCAGCAGATGCAGATGAAGGGGCAGGTCTGATGAAGAAGAATAGAGGTGAGTCTGCATGTGCTCCATGTGAGGTGCCAACAGGCAGAACTATAGACACCCCTTCCCCAGGCAGGACCTGAGCCATGGTGGTGGCAGTGGGAGAGGAAGTGAATAATCTGGGCAATAAGCATGCTGCCCATCCAAATCTCCTGGTTCTGGCCAGGTCACTGGCTGCAATGTCTGTTCTTAGTCTAAAACATTTCCACTTCTTTGTGAGGCCATTTTGTATCTCCAGCATGGTCAGGAATCAAGGCAATGAATAGGCTGATGTATCCATTCATTCAATCATTCATTCATTCATCCAGATGAGGTGTCTAACCTATACTAAGAGCTAAAGATGAATTGATGAAACAGATAGATGTGGTTCTAGCTATCAGTGGGGAAATCAGACAAAAAAGAAGAAAAAAAAATAATTTCTGAACTATGAGAAGTTCTGTGATGGAACCAAACTTTGTTCAGGAAGGAGACAGTATAGTGGGATGACCATAAAGTTTGGAGAAAAGAGACATGGATTTCCCTAGTTCCCTTATGTGTGAAATGAGATTCCCTCCATGCCTCACAGCTGTTGTATGATTTTGGCTAAGTGATGCTGTGATAACAGAGCATGCCCACATCTTGGTGACTCGTAAGAACCAAATGGGTTTCTTGATCACATTTCATGTTGGTTGCAGGTCAGCTACAGCTCTGTACCTTGTCCCCTTGTCTCTGAAAGGGACAGCTGGTATCTGGAACATTGGTATTTCTGTGGCAGGGGTGAAGGGTAATGTTGGAACCACATGCCTCTTACTGCTTCTGCTTGGACATGGCACAGAGCTTCACTTGTATTCTACTGTCCAAAAAAATTCTTGTTGTTTGGTCTGCGGTGTGAGGGTCTCTTCCACTAGGAGAACAGTGGGAGAAACATGGTAGGAAATGCCGACTCACTTTTCTTTTTATTTGTTTATTTGTTTGTTTGTTTTAAATTTTATTTTACTATCTTATATTAGTCATCATATAGTACATCATTAGTTTCTGATGTAGTGTTCCATGATTCATTGTTTGCATATAACATCCAGTGCTCCATGCAATCCATACCCTCCTTAATACCCAACACCAGGGCCAACCCAAACCCTACCCACCTCCCCTCTGAAACCCTCAGTTTGATTTCCAGAGTCCATAGTGTCTCATGGTTCATCTCCCCCTCTGATTTCCTCTTTCATTTAAAAAAAAAACACAAAAACATTTTGCTAATTCTTAAATACTTTTCCATTTTATTTAAAGAATTCTTATAAAGTGTTAATCTCAAAGGTCACAAAAAAGTGTTATTGACTTATTTTGAAGATATTTTCATGACTTTTCTTTGAACTCTGAAAGATCCACTTTTTCAATGTCACATTAAAAAAATGAACTATTCAAAAAAAAATTTTGCTGAAATTTTACATATGTTGTGTGCCAATAATAAACTTATGAAGGGTGTACTTATTAAGGTAACAAATATTTTAAAACAAATAATAGAAGTCACAGATGTGAAAATCAGTTTAGGTAGCTAGGTTAAATTTCTAGTCCAATGTAAGTTCAATTGCAAGCATTAAGAAATAATCCCCCGTGTTCCTTGCAGCATTCTTTACAATAGTCAAGACATGGAAACAACCCAAGTGTCTATCAGTGGATGAATGGATAAAGAAAAGGCAACACACACACATTCACACACTCTCTCTCACGCACACACATGGGAATATTCTTTTATTCAGGCATAAAAAATAAGGAAATCCTGCCATTTGCAATCACATGGATTGACTTGAAGGCATTATGCTAAGTGAAATAAATCAGACAGAGAAAGACAAATAATGTTTGTTCTTACTTATATGTGAAATCCAAAAATGCTGAACTCATAGAAACAAAGAGTAGAGTAGTGATTGCCTGGATGGGGGTGGGAGAAGATGTTGGTCAAGGGCACAAACTTCCAACTTTAAGATGAGTAAGTTCTGGGGATCTAATGTACAACATGGTGACTATAATTATCAATACCATATTATAGACTTGAAAGGTGTTAAGAGAGTGGGTCTTAAATGTAATCACACACAAAAAAGGTGGTACTTATGTGAGGGGATGGAGCTGCTAACTAACCTTATTGTTGTTATCAAATCATCACATTGTATACCTTAAACTTACATATGCTGTATGTTAATAATATCTTAATAAAACTGGAGGAAAACAAAAAGAAAAAGAAAATTCTGACTTCCTTCAGTTGTATTTAGTAAACCATCTGAAGTTATGGATTAATTCAGGGAGTGATATGTGAGTCACCTGTGTGACGGTATGACAAGAGTATTGATGGTGACTGAGGATGAAGAATAACAAGCCTATGAACATCCCCGGTTTTACGATGGGGACACCAGAATCCACACGTTATCTAATTTGGACCAGGTCTCATAGTTGGCATTTGATCCAGTTGGCTGATGCAAGGCTCTGTGTTCCCAGCCACCAGGATCTGTAGTGGCTGTGGGCTGGTGTGAGGCGGGCAGGTGTTCCACTCTCCACGCAGAAGTGGGAGGAGATTCTCTGAGACCCACACTCTCTCTGACAGGACAGGGGAGGATTCCTTGGGCTCCCCGAGACTCTGCTGCACTACCTTCTGGGAGTATCACCTCAAAGATTGGATAGATAATCACTGAAGATGGCAAGGAAACTTCTCCATTGCTAATGCCCTTCACTTAGTTTGCCAGGGCACAAGTTCATGTTGCTGAAACCAGTCTCCCTTATCAAAGAGGCAAGCAACACCCATGGCCGGGGCCCTTTTGAGTCAGAACTCGTGGGAACAGGGCTGCTTTTCCTCCTTGAGAAGAGAAGGTAAGGACGGTCTGTCTTCTCAGTACCCAGGCTGGTAGCTGAGAGTCTGGAATATTCTACACTGATCCAATTCCTATAAGTCGTCACTTACTCATTTTTGACTTCTGGGTGAATTTTCTTCCCCTTCGAAAGCCAGATTCAGATATCAAGAGGCCAAGGTATATTTACTTGTCCCAGGCATGTCATTTGCATATGTCACTAGGGTTGACTTGTCTATGATTAAGCGGCTGCTAAAGGAACAACTTGTCGAATGAGTTATCTTTTTCTTTGTTTTTCTTCCTCACTTCACTGTCGACCCAGTGGCCTTTTCTAGAAAGGCTGAGAGACATAGACCTGCTAAGGGGAGGTCAGAATGGCGTGAGAAGGGATGAGAATCACAGACATTTTTAGGTCTAGTTTGAGAACACTGTTTTAGATGTCAAGAAAACTCTGGCATGATAATATTTGCCACTCCCTGAGTATTTTACTACATCAGGCACTGGGTGAAGGGCTTGAGATGATGACATAGCTTTTATTAAATCGTCACCAGAACCTTACGAGGTAAACACCCTTATTTCCATTTTATAATTGGAGGGACTGAGGATTAGGGTTTATCTGACAACACAAACCCACTCACCTAATAACTGGCAGGGCTGAATTCAAACTGAGGTTGATCTGGCTACAGAGCCCATTCTTCTCACTGTTCTTCTCTTCCCCATGTGGTGACATTGTCCATAACTATTCACTGCTGGTCTCTTTCCTATGAGAGGATTGCACATATCCCTCCTCCTCATACCTCTTGACTGGCAGTGTCCCGTGTAGAAGGGAGGGAGTTACCTCCCAGCCACCTTGCCTGACATTGGGTTTGGCTGTATGACTTGGTTCAGTCAGTAGATTGCAAGTAGATGTGACATGTGCCACTTTATGAATCATTAGAGTTTCTGTCAGCTCTCTTGCTTTTCCCATGAAAGTGGCACACTCCACACAGAGGCTATTCCTTCAGTTTGGATCCCAGCATGAGAAGACATGTGGAGCCAAGTGTCTCAGTCTGTTCAGGCTGCTATAAGAGAAATATCATACACTGGATGGCTTATGAACAACTGAAATTTATTCTCACCATTCTGGGGGCTGGGAAGCCCAAGATGAAGGCTCTGGAAGATCTGTTGTCTTGTAATAGCCTGCTTCCTGGTACATAGGTGACCATCTGTTTGCTGTGTCCTCACAGTGTGGATGAGATGGGAGAGTTCTCTGGAGTCTCTTCCCTTCATGAAGGCTCCACCCTCATGACCTAGTCACCTCCCAAAGTTCCTACCCCCAAATATACTCATATTGGTCCTTAGGTTTCAATATATGAATCATGAGGGGATACAAATATTTAATCCATAGCACGGAGCCACCACTGCTGACCTGCAGGCATTAACATGCAACATGAGCTAGAAATAAGTTTTTGTTCTTGTGCTAAGCTACCAAGGTTTTGGTACTTTTCGTGACTGCACCTAAATCTGACCAATATGTCCAAGGGTATTCTGAGACCCATGGATCATTAAGATAATAATAATCTCAGGGAGATGGTCCTGGATTTGATTCTCATCTGTGCCACCTGGGATGGGCTAATAATAATATCTTTGGGAATCAATGTAAAGTAATTAGTTATAAAAACACTTGTGAAATCATGAAGTTTCATAATCGTATTCATTATCCCAGTAAGCACTGTTCTTTGTGGCATGGGACTTTGTTCCATTTACTTTATAAAGTTCATGAAGTCAGGAGCCATGTCTATTTTGTTCAAAAATATGTAGTGCTTGTCACAAGGAAGATGTTCAGTAACTATGTAATGATGAATGAATGACGTAGGAGGTCTTATGCAATAAGAAAGTGTCCTGTGAGCAAATACAATTTTGACCTGCTGAACTGAACCAGCTAATTTCTTGTGGAACTTCTCAGAGTTTTCAGTGCATTAAAGTGAATTGTGAGTGACTCTTATGGGGGAGGTAGGGCTAGAAGACAGCATTTCATAAAAATGTTTGACCATGAAACCCTTTTCTTCTCAGGAACATCTCATGGGATGAGATGCTTTTTTCCTCTTAGCCTGTGGACTAGACCTCAGACGAGGTCATTGTCTGTAAGCTGACTAGAATTAGAAGAAGCCCTGTAATTGGCTGGTTGCATTTCTGATCATTTCTGTCCAAAAAGAGCTTCCGTATTGTCAGGAATATTGCATCGCTAATTTGTATCTGGATTTCCTAATCTGTGCAAAGGGGATATCTTCCCTGCCCGTCTCATATTTTGGAGGAAAAAACAAATGATCCTGGGAAGTAGAATGAGCTACTTGAGAACAGAGTCTGTGGCTTACTTCTGACCCCAGAGCCTATGAGCTGTCACATGATGGAACTTAACACATTCTGCTGAGAGAGTGAATAAATTCATTGTGCCAACCAAGAGCAAGTGGTAGGACTGAGATGGAGTTGGGTATGCATAACGAAAAACCAGCCAGAGGTAACCTGGTCACATCCTCCAATAAAGCAACCAATTTTCACCTAGGTTTACCATAACAAGAGTTTCACTGTGGGCAATGAGCCTATGCCATTTAGGAGAACAGCGAGTTTCTGTAGTAAGAAATCACAAGGGGTGTGGTGGATGCCACTGCTGTGTCTATTAATCTATTCCCAACCTTTCTTTTGTGTTTCCCTTCACCTTCGTTTGAGACTGTGTCTTTCAGAAGGAGAGAATTAGTTTCAGCCATGAAGTGGTCTCATTCTCCTTGCCAGGGATTGGTTTAGGTGTGGACATGTGAGACATTTCTGGTCCATAGGATATGGGTGGGAAATTTGGACAACTAAGAAAGGTTTTTCAATCTCTACAAGAGACACCAGAGAAGGGATGCTTCCTTATTTTTCCCGTTTCCCCTTTGCTGACCCTGCTGTGTCCACGTATCATGCCTGAAACTCTGGCCACCATCTTATCATCATGTTAGAGATATTGCCAACAGAGATGGCTGAGTGGGACTGTGGAAAATGCTGGTTTCGTGAAGGGCTCCCTGACATTTTGAACTACTTGTATCTGCACCCAGCTTTATTATTTAGTGAGACAATGGATGTGTTTATTGTTTGACTATGTTGAGTTGGCTATCCCTTGCAGTTTGAAGCTTCCTAACAGGTGCAAGATGATGGAACAAGGAGCAACCTGTGGAGTTTATCTATCCTCCATTATCTCACAGCCTGGCTTGAAAGGCCGCAAGGCAATAATTAATAATTAATGCCATAATACAGGTACAAAGAGGGTGCCTCAGGATGGCACAGGGGAATGAGCTTGGTCTTCCATGGAAGGTTGTGGAAGGCTTCAGAGAGGAGGTGGCTTTCAGTGGAGGCTTGAGCCAGATGGGCCTTGTAATCCAGGTGGAGGGAATGGTGCATTCAGGGCAGGGAGATCTGAGAGAATATTTGATTAAGGCTTGTTTGTTTTGGCGCTACTGGGTTGGAAAGGGAGCAAATGAGGCTGTGATCATGAAGGAGCTGGTGAGGACACACAAAGAGGCATGGTAGCCGAGGCATGGGCACATCAAGACTCAGGAACAGGGAGCTTGAGTCTCAGGCATTCATGTAGTCAGTGGTATTTATTGAATGTCTGCTGTGTGCCAGGCTCTGCCTGAGCTGGGAGCTGGGGCTGCAGTACTGAGTGCCTTACTGTAGTGTCCGAGGGCCTACTGCCATCATGGTCATCACTGAGTCTCCGATGGTTGGACTTTGGCATTCAGGGAACTTCCATCATTGTTGCCCAAATGAACAAAGCAAACAGCATCTCTTACCTGTGGGAACTCTGCTGACCAGGGAGAAAATAGGCACTTAACAAAAAATGAAACAGACCATTGAACATAACTTTGATGAGTATAATTATATGATCATACTTCGGTGCTCTGAACCCAAATTCTGTGGGGACCTAAGAAACTCAAGAATGGCCATCCAGGGAAAGAGGCCAGTAAGCACTTTTTTGGTCTTAATAAGGGCCTCACTTTCCTTATTTGTAAGCTGAGAATGATAATTCTTATTCCCAAAGGTTGCCAAGAGCTTAGAGATAATATATTTAAAGTTTCTAGCACATAGTACATGCAATATTTTTTTAAATGCAGTTCTGGTAAGTCTTCAGGAAGAATCACCCATAGGGAAGATACTGCACCTTGGAATTCTCTTGCACATCATGCCTAGATCCAAAGCTAGAGCCACAGCTTTCAAGTAACTTGTGGGGATTCCTCAAAACTCATTTCCTGACAATGCTGGAAAAATAAGGCATTCTTACACTTCTTAATGAAAAAAAAAAAAAAAAAAAAACTTTCCTGAGCTTGACTGATATCAGAATTATTCCCTCCTTAGCTCCTGGCAAAAAATTAGCCAGCAACTAAATGTTCATGTTGCACACAGTCAAAAGTGGTTTAATGGGTTAAGACAATGTTTTAAAGGAGATGAAGTTTCAGAGGAGCAATTTGGGGAAGGCTGGTGGCTTGTGTTGCTTCTTTTTCCACTAAAATGGACTGGTTGAGGGGCATCTGGGTGGCTCAGTCAGTTAAGTGTCCAACTCTTGGTTTTGGCTCAGGTCATGATCTTGGGGTCCTGGGATCAAGCCCCATACTCAGTGAGGAGTCTGCTGGCGATTATCTCCCTTTCTCTCTGCTCCCTCTCCCACCCCGCTCTCTCTCTCTCTCAAATAAGTAAATAAAATCTTAAAAAAAATAATAAAGTGACTGGATGGTTTTCATCATACCTGGAACTCTGGAAGCTTCTCCAGGGCCCAAGCTGGGGGACCTGCAGCGTGGTGAGGCTCTCTACCAGGACCTTTGGGTAAATTGTCTCCTTCAGACTCAACCCAAGGCTACTTCCTTGTCTTCTGAATCCCGAACCATGAGTATCTGTGCCTGAGTGAGGCTCCCGAGTGCTCCTTAATGGATGAACCTTCAGAATGCTCTGGCTCACAGTTCCCTGTGCCAAGTGCTTGCTATCCTGGAGACTGCGGGCTAACTGAATTGAGAGGTGGAGGCAATGAACAGGTTTTTAACATCATGTGACACTGGGCTGGATGCCTCACATGCCATAAACTTTGTAATCTGCATAGCAACCCTTCAACATGGGCAAGGTCCCCATGTACAGATGAGAAGACTGATCCTCAGAGAAGATAAGAAGATACACGGTGATAAATCCAAAAGGCCACAGAGCTGGGATTTTTTACTTGCCACATTTTGACCTAGAAATCTGAGTGAAGGGAAGAACTGTGGGTATTTTTCCCACAATTTATTTTGGAAATGTGTCTAAAATGTGTAAACTTGTATTCTATTATTTCTATGAACTCACTAGATGGTATGCTCAGTGAGGGTGTTTGGTGTCGGCTGTGGGGCCTTCAGCTTTCTCTCTACCACCTGCACCAAGCTCCCCACAACTGCAGGTGTGGACACGTGAATAAATAAGCTTCTCAGCTTTTAGTTTCATGAGGTCACTTATTCCAAAAAAACTCTCCAGAAGAGAAGCCTGTAGAAACAGATAATCACAGGTACTAGGGAGGGCTTCTGGATCAAATTCTGGTCCACTGCGTGAATCTTATAATGAGTCACTTGTGGTCCCCATTCCACAGAGAACACAGGACAGGAAGTGACCTACACTGTAGACATCTGGGCCATAAGTAATCATGTGGATTTTGTGGAAAGTATTTGACTGAACTGTGATCATCTTCTCCAGCAAATTGATAAGTTGATCTTTCAGGGAAGGTACTGAGTCACTGAGGAAGGGGAGATTAAAAAAAAAAAATCTCGCAGAATGAACAGGAGGGAAAGGCCAGGCCATGGGCTTCCCTGGCCTGTCTGATGGGTGAAAGACAACTGGGAGCTCACGTGCTGAGGATCCTGATTGGGTCTCTTTAGTCAAAGGGCTGCAGAATTGCAGACTCTGAGAAACGGAAGGACCTACACCACCCAAACAAAAACTTGCCACCAGTCATTCATCAATGAAGGGAAGTGTCACAGCAGCTGATGAGGGGACTTTTTCCAATCCTGGACTGATTTAATTGTTATTATTAGTCACAGAAGCAGCTGTCATTTACTGAGCACCTAGAACATGAGGACAAAAATTGCCTCCTTGTCATTGAGTTACTGAAAATTGAAAGCATGTAAATTGCTTAGTACAGCCAGATTTTCTCTAAGGCGACATATGCACTCCTAAAAATCACTGTGCTCTGCAGAATTGCACAATAAAACCACAGGGCTTAGGGGAAAAATGAGGTTAGGGGAAAAACACAAACTTCACCAGCAACCTGTATGCATGTATGAATATGATATGGGCCTAATAAAAGGGCAGTACCGTTTTACATACTAAGTGGTTAAGAACTGCATAAATACTGCAATAAATAAGGCCCTTTGTCATCAGAGAGACCTGAGTTTGGGTTGTGTGTGTGGGTTTCAGAAGGGCTCTAGCTTGTGAGACATTGTGAAGCAGTGAGGGCAGTGAATTTGAGATCAGATGAAAAGCTGTTACACCAGATGTGCATGGGTGTGGCTCTGAACACACACCCTGTCTTTCCACCTGAGGTGGCTGTGGATATTTGAAGTGTGTTTTGAGTGCTCCTACCTATCGAGGTTCAGCTGGTGCATCTACTGTTTCTCACAGGGGAAATCCCAGGTAAGCAAACACGAAATCGGCATTCTGCTCCCATTGTTCCTCAATACATCGGTTGTGCTGGAACATAGTGTTTTCAAAATAATCCTTATAGCAGAGCTGACGATGTGCAATCAATGATAATTGTAATTGTTAACATGGAGTTTCTCTTATCCATGCATTAAACTCAGGAAGGTAGTGTAAGCAATCCCATTTTACAGATGAGTCACTGAGTCACAGATGTTGACACCCTTACTCAAGGAATAGAGGTAGGAAGCAGCAGGGGCTCTAGCTGCCCCTCTGTAGGTCTCAACATGATGGGAGTCTGCTTTTACACCCTTTTACTGGATACTGTGCTGGTGGAAGAGGGACCCCAGGATGAGTATATGCTTTTGATCGTCGTCTTTGACAGCTCAAGGTATTTTTGCACTGAACACAAATTCACATGACTTTTAAAGACCAGACAAATATCTGAGACATTTCTAGTCTGTGCTGCTACCTTAGGGGATATATTTATTCCCCTCTGTTCTTGGGGTTGATAGAGTGAAAAACATTGAAAAGCTCTTTGATGTCCCACGCTACTTGCCGATGTGGAGAAAATCCCCATATTTAGCCAAATGCTGCCTCCCTGGAATCTCCAGCCCTGTGTCCTTACATGTTCTTAACAGAGGCTTCTTTCCTCCTGGCTGAAATTGGCAGTAAGTAGCTTACAGTTTGACAGGGTCCCCTCTAAGTTCTGGGGTCCAGAAAGGAGCCCAATACTCCAGAGCTTCTTTAGCAAACCTAGACAGAGAAGATCCAGTGGGAATCTTGGCGAGAGCAGGATTGACTGTGAGAGCTGATGCCTCACCTTGCTGGCTCATACTGATTGGGACCCACTAAATCCCTAGGCCATTCTTGCATGAATTTTTGACACCTGCTCTCCCTTACCCAGCTAAAAAATACAGGATTTACATTTATGCCCGTTAAAATATCCTTTTGTTGGTATTATCCCATCAAAGGTCCATTTTCCACCAACTTTTTATTATGGATGACTTCCAACTTATTCAAAAGTAGAGAGACTTATAGCATAGGGAACCTATGTGAAACCATCACAACCATTAACTTTACCAATTATAACTCATGGACAGCCCTGTTTTGTGAACATCCCATTCACTCACAACGTTGCATCTCCCTTTCCCTCTCCCCAGTTGTGTTAAAACAAATCCTAGACATCATGCCAGTTCACTTGTATTCCAGTATGTATCTCTAAAAGATAAAGACTTTTAAAAAATTTACTTGCAAGATCATTATCATGTCAAAATAAACTAACAGTACTTCCTTAATATCAAATATCCAGTCAGTGTTCAAATTATCTCAATTGCTTTGTTCAAATTAGGATTCCATGTGGATATGTCTTTCAAGACTCTTTTAGTTAATAGGTTTCCCCTTTATTTCTCCCTTCCTGCCTCAATTTTTGTTGTTCTTTGAGAAACCAGGCTTCTTATTATTTGTTGAGTTTCTTAAATTGGGAATTTTGTATTGCACTCTGGTGGTGTCATCTAACACATTATTTTGCCTCTTGGTTTTCCTATAACTTGGGCATAGAATCCAATGCCATGATCAGATTTGGTTTTGATTATCTTATTTTAATTTTTAAAAAAGATTTATTTATTTATTTGATAGAGGGAGGGAGAGAGAGCAAGCAGAGGGGAGGGGTAGATGGAGAAGAAGAGAGTCTTAAGCATGGAGCCCAATTGGGAGCCCAACACAGGGCTTGATCTCATGACCCTGAGATCATGACCTGAGCTGAAACTAAGAGTCAGACACTTAGCCGACTGTGTCACCCAGGCACCTTGGTTTTGATTATTTTAAATGTTTTGTTCATTGTGGTAAAATACATATAACATAATATTTACCATTTTAATCTTTAAAATATACAGCTCAGTAGCTTTAAGTCCATCTGCAATGCTGTGCAGTCATCACTTCCATCCATTTCTTGAACGTCTTCATCATTCTAAACAGAAACTCTGCATCCGTTAAACAATAACTCTCCATTTCCCCATATCCATTCCCCACCTGGTAGCCTCCGGATTATTCTCTGTCTCTATAAATTTGCCCATTCTAGGCATATAAGTGGACCTCATGGGAGTGGAATATATAGTATTTATCATTTTGTACCTGGCTCATTTCACTTAGCATAATGTTTTCAAGGGTCATCCACATTGTAGCATGGGGCAAGAACTTCACTGTATGGATATACTATGCTGTGTTTATCCATTCATTTTCTCATGGGCATCTGGGTTGGGCTTCTGATGCTTTGACAAGAATACTCCATTGGTAGTACTTGATAAGAAACACAAGACAGTAAATAACATGTGTTGGAGAGGATGTGGAGAAAGGAGAACCCTCTTATACTGTTGGTAGGAATGCAAGTTGGTGGGGTACTTTGGAAAACAGTGTGGAGATTCCTTAAGAAATTAAAAATAGAGCTTCCCTATGACCCTGCAATTGCACTACTGGGTATTTACCCCAAAGGTACAGATGTAGTGAAAAGAAGGGCCATGTGTACCCCAATGTTCATAGTAGCAATGGCCACAGTCGCCAAACTGTGGAAAGAACCAAGATGCCCTTCAATGGATGAATGGATATAGAAGATATGATCCATATATACTATGGAGTATTATACCTTCTTCAGAAAGGATGAATACCCAACTTTTGTATCAACATGGACGGGACTGGAAGAGATTATGCTGAGTGAAATAAGTCAAGCAGAGAGAGTCAATTGTCATATGGTTTCACTTACTTGTGGAGCATAAGGAATAACATGGAGGACATGGGGAGATGGAGAGGAGAAGGAAGTTGGGGGAAATTGGAGGGGGAGATGAATCATGAGAGACTGTTGACTCTAAGAAACAAACTGGGGGTTTCAGAGGGGAGGGGCTGTGAGGTTGGGTGAGCCTGGTGGTGGGTATTATGGAGGGCACAGATTGCATGGAGCATTGGGTGTGGTGCATAAACAATGAATCTTGAAACACTGAAAAGAAATAAAAGAAAAAAAAGGGTTAAAAAAAAAGAAACACATCATATCTGTACATCTCTCATTAAGAATTCCCAAGTATGAGTTTACTGCCCATCTGTGTCTTCTGCACATTCTAAATCCACCTCCTTTCTCACAAATATTTCACCTCTGCTTACTCTTCCTTACCTCAGCCTGCTCAGCAAATGATCCTCCTGTCTTAGAGAAGACCTGGCTTTCTCACAAGGACCTGATCCTGCAAGGTGAGGTGGATTCACACTAGAGATCTGGCTCCCTCCTGGTCCCCGCCACCATGTTAGATTTTTGTTGCTCATTTCTCCTATCCCTTTGCCTTTGCCTTGGAGGCTCACCCCATCCTTTAACTGCTGGTGTCCCTTCCCCACCATTTGCTGGAGATGTTGGTCCTAACTCAGTGCTTTTCCCTTCCCCTCATTTTTTTTTTTTCATCACGATTGACCTCACGGCCCCTGGGAACCCTGCATCGCTGCTTCTTCCTTTCCTGACTTTGTCAACTCCAGTGACCTTCCCCTCAGCTCCACCTTAGCCACCTTCCCAGACCCAGAGTCACACCCCGTCTATTGCTAACACTGACAGCTTCATCTTTGGAAGCTTCAGCTCAGCATGTCCCATTTTGACCCTGGCTTCTACACTTGATCTTAGCCAAAAGGCTGAGAAGCGATGACCCTGGCTTCTAGATATCTGTTTCCTTCATGCTTTCCCCTCCATCTTCTCCTGATCAGTCTGTGGCTCCCAGCTTTACCCCTTCCCTACCTGGCCTTGACAACTTGGTGGATCATCAGAAGGATCCTCTGACCATGATGGCTTTGTTTCCTCCCTGTCTGCCACAACCACTCATCCAAACACCAGATGTTCTCAGTCCTACTCTCTTCCCTCCTGGACCCTGGTTTTTGGACACAGTTGTGGCAAGTCACACTGCTGTGCTAATTGGTGCCCCCACAGTTTCCCAGCATCACCCCTGAGCTGGGTCCCAGTGTCACCTGACATTCCTGCTGTAGGCCTTTGGCCAGCTGTCTTGCTTATTCTACCCTGTAACTTTTCCTCAGTTTCCGTGTCCTCCTCAATTTTACTGTTATTTTGGGAGAACATCAAATCAATGCCCCTGGTAGGATTTCCCTCTGCTTCTTCCACCTTTTATATAAACTTTATCTTCATTTATACCCACCTTTACTTCCCTCTTTTATGTTCTGGGGGCCATATGACTCTTGTCATGTCAGAAACCATCACACTCCTAGCCTCTGGGATTAAACAGAGTGACGAGAGGACATGGGAAGGTAGGCCTATAAGAACAGAGGGCAGGAAGGAGAATGGAGGGAATGGAAAAAAGGGAAAGCCAGTAGGGAGGTGAGTAGAGTGGTGAGAGAAAGAAAAGTGAAAGAGGTACTTAGCCCTTCCCTTAAATGTTTGGTTTACCGCCGAGTGTTCTTTCAATGGCCTTATCTTTCTCTGCTCCCTCTAAGTGTTGGGGGGCAGGTTGCCTCACCCACCTGTCTCATAGGGAAGTTATGAAGATAATGTTTACAAAAGGTTTTGTGCTCTGTCCTGCAAATGCCTGCATAGAGGCCCTGTCCCATGAATCCTGGTGGTGAGGATAGACCTCTGACCCCAGGGATCCTAGGGTCTGGCATTCACATCGTGGGTTCGTGCAACAATGGAGAGGCGAATCATCCATCTACTTTTAAATTGTGTGCAGACACTGAGGTTTCCCCCAAAGAGTGGGGAGACCAGACAGAGGCCTGTTAATATGTTTGGTTGCTTTCCTGGCATCATCACAGAGCATGAGCAAGAAATTTCTGCTATGTGTGCTTTCAGTAATGTGCTTTTTGTCCAAATATCCTATTGTTCTTTGACATGGTCACTTACTTGCATTTACGGATCTTGATGTTTTCATTCGTGTGACAATGAAAGGCATGGCCAGAATCCTGAAATACTCAGTGTTGTGGCTGTACCTGAGTCCTTAGAGCTGAAATAAATCTCCTATACCACCATCCGTACCTCCAGCCTCACCTACATCCCCACCAGACACAGGACTGCCCTCTAGCATCAAGCTTCTCTTCACATCTGTCCATGGGAGGGAATCCACTACCCGAGGAGAGAGACTAGGTCACTACCGGGCAATAGTTCTCATTGTTAGAAAGTTCTTCTGAGGTTATCTGGTTGTGTGATCTTGGGCAAGCCACTTCCCTTATCTGAGCTGCAGATTCCCATATGAAAACAAGACAGTTAAATGAGTTCATCTGTCCTTGTAATTCTAGACTTCTGTGCACTTCAAGTCCATGCCAGTTTTGGCTCTTGGTTTCCGAAACATCCCAAATCCTCCTGGTTTTCATCCTTGGTCGTTAATTGTATTTTCTTGTCCTCTTCCTTCTCTTCCTCCTCCTCCAGCTTCTAAATACTCCTCAGGGTTTGGTGTACTTTTCATGCCATATTTAACTTTCCCATTCTCCTCTCCAAGGCAATGTGATTTCCTACATCCCCACAATACTGTTCCTATGTGAAAGACTTTCTAAGGCAGGTCTCTAGCCAGCTCGTATGTCTCCACCCAAATGCAGGATGTCTCATTGTCCTTCCACCTCACAGTGCCCCATCTAGATGCTTGGTCTACTCCTACCTGCTTTTCATCTGGCCTTTGAAGTCTCAGAAATGGCTTCAGGCAGAAGGCTGAATTTCATTTTTGAGTTTTACTTAATCCCTCATACCAGGTTATGGTCTACTTGGTCTACTAACCAAAGACTTCCCCAGTGTGTTCCTTTTCTTCCATCTCTACTGTCCTCAACATGGCAGCAGTGCATCAGGTCTTATCTAGGCTTCTGCTATGAAAGCTTCCGTGGATCTATTCCTGTCCCCTCTTCCTGGCCATTCTCTAAACCACACCAAGATGAAACTGGAGTCATGTCTCTCCTCTGCTGAAAATATTTTAAAGTCTTACCCTTGTGCCTAGAATAAAATTCAAGGCCTTGACCGAAGACCATGAAGTCGTTCTTGCTCTGACCCCTCCTTTACTCCCTGAATTCATCTTGGACCATGGTCCATGTGCTTGGGCCATGCTGGCTTTCTCTGCTCCTCCAACATGCCAGTCCCTGCCCCATTCTATGGCCTTCACATGGGCACTTCCTCTACCTGGAATTGTCTCCCCTGTGCTCTTACCTTAGCTGCAGCCTCATCTTTTGAGTTTTAGTTGAAATCACTTTGCAAAAGAGGCCTTATGTGGTTGCCTGATCCCTCTACTTATTAACTGTAAGACTTTGGGGAAGTGATTTCTGTGCTCAAGGCTTTCCTGCATTTAATTTGCAAGGTGCAAATGATAGTATTTATTTGGTGGTTCTGTAAGGATTAAATGCATTTGCTTGTTTGTTCATTCATTCATTTGTTCATACATTGAATTCATAAAATAAGTAACCAAATTTGTTGTACTATTTCTAGGCTCTGTGCATGGGTGAAGGATACAGAGGTGAGAGCATGCCTGCAGAGTGCTGGCCCATAATTGGCACATGGCAGATTGCTCAATGAAGATTTATTTCTTACAGGTACCACTCCCTTACACTCAAGCCAGCCTTTTCAAACACTTTCTGCCTCCTTCTGGAGAGTTTACATTTCTGGTTGCCCAAACAGCTCCAATCATAGCAATGGTAGCTATTTATAGAGTGCCTAGCATGTGTCAAGTGTTCCAGCACATTTCTAAGATCCTAAAGATAACCCCATCAGGGAAGTATTACCACTGTCCCCATCTTGCTGCTGAGATTGGAGCTTTAGGAGCCTGGGGTCTATATGTGAGTCCTCCTATCTAATGACAGGCAGGGTGGGGGTCTCTGCATTGGGTCATCAGATTCCAAATCCTCCGTCCATCCCATGAGGCCATGCTGCCTCCCCAGATGCTTCACTACCTGTCCTCATTATGAGGCTTTTCTGGAATTAAAGAAAACAAGTGTTCACCATGAACAGGGTTCAATAAGAACAGCAACAGAATATGAACATGACCTCCTTGCTCTACTTCCCATAAGCGCATGTTCATTTCCCACAGGAACAGTCTTTGTGACACAAATAACTTCCTGGTCTTGAGGTTGTTGACTGACAGCATAGAGGAGGTTTTGGGTGCGTAACATATTGCTGGTCATACTGCCCTGTGGCTCAGTTTCCTCATCTAGAAATCGGGGCTCTGGGTATTTGCCTCATGCCTGTTTCTCAAGGAACTTGTGTGAGGATGGGGTTCGCAACGTGTTTTGTTTGTTTTGGGTTTAGTCACATAGACAGAGTCCTCTGGTTTCCACCCCCAGTCACAGTGCTGTTGTCCTGTTGTGGTTAAAATGAAGTTGGACCAAATTATCCTGGAGGTTCTTCCTGAGTCTGGGCTTCTGTGATTCACACAGCTAATCACGGACTTGTCTTTATCACAGAAGTGGATGTTTGGAGAGCAAACTAAGGAGGTCACCTGACTTGTATTTCTAGAGTTCTCTGAAAAATGACAACAGTGGCAAAGAGTTTTAGTTGCTTCCTATGTTCCAGACACCGTGTTTGACACTTAATAAGAACCACGTCTTTTAAGATTTATAAGGACTCAGGTTGTATAGACAAGGGAATGGAAGCCCAGAAAGATCAGATCACATAGCTAGTGAGTTACATTCCTAGAATTTTAACACAGGTAGTTTGGTGGCCTTACCTGGGACCCCAGGTTCCATGCTATGTAGGGCATGTACTGGAGGAGGGTGGCACAGAGAATGGGATGAATGGGGCAGCTGTAGGGATAATTGGGGTGAGACAAAGGAATCAGGGAAGTCTTCACAGAGGAGATGATGGTGTGCAAAGTGAGATGAGAGAGGTGAGCTGAAGGACGTGATGTGGGCTGTGTATACCATGCTGAGACAAATGACTTTAAGCAGAGGACTAACAAAATCAGTAATTTTTTTTCTCCTTTAAGGAGAAAATATATCATAGTCTTTTGATAGTCTGAGAAGGCCTAAATAAAGAGAGAGATGAGTCACCATGACATATTTCTTCCTTCTCAGAGAAGGTGATATAGATTCCCTTAATTAAACATGGTCAGATTAGAATTTTGCAGTGAGTCCCTCCCCATGGAGAATGGTGGATTAGAACTGGGAGACCACCCAGGAGGCTTGTGTGGTACTGACCTTGGGGAACTGAAGCACTTAGTGGGGCAGGTTCGTCATCCCCACCTCCATCATGTTCTCAATGCCCAGGATTTATTAAGCCACTGCTCTAGAAGATTTGCATGCATGATCCCATGTAAACCCTTTTCTGCCACAACCTTTGTTGGACCTTCCTTATTATCCCCACTTTACAGAGGAGGAAATAGTCCTGTAGAACTTCAGCTTTAATGGATAGTGAGAAGTGGGGCTGGAATTGGCCCCAGGCTGCCTGATTCAGGGCTACCATAGCTCCTTCCCTCACTTCTAGGGAGCAGACCAGACACCTGAGGAGCTTGCTGAAGATACTGGTTCTTAGTCCTCTCAGTCTTTTTTTTTTTTTTTTCTTTTTTAAAATTTATGTTATGTTAGTCACCATACCCTCTCAGTCTTTCTTACCCTGGTCACTTCTGGCAGCTGACTCTCTAAGTCTAGGACAAGGCCAGGTTTATTAGGACCTGTTCCAGGTGGTTCTGATGAGGCTGGTTTGGGGACCAGCCTTCCAGGACAACTGCTATGTGTAATGGCTCACCACCTGCATGCATGAGTTTATCACCAGGATGAAATGAGAAGGTTGAACAACTTGAGATTTGAGTAATTCCTTCCGCAATGGATATGATTTCACAAGTCATTGCTCATTAATGGCCAGATGGGTGACTTCAGCAAGGAGTCCCTTTGAGCTGGAGTGGCCAGCCTTCATGGCCAACATGGTGCACTGCTCAAAGGAATAGATAGTGAGGCCATGATAATTCTGCTTATGCACTGGCTTAGTTTCACAGGGATGATATAACAAATTACCATGAACCCAGAGGCTCAAAACAACAGCAATGTATTCTCTCATAGCTTTGGAACCCAGAGGTCTGAAATCAAGGTGCTGGGAGGGCCTTGATTCCTCAACAGGCCCCAACAGGAGCTTGTCTCTTCCAGCTTTTAGGGGCTCCCGTCATTCCTTGGCCTGTGGCTGCGTCACTGTAACTTCTACCTTCAGCTTCACATGATCTTTTCCTCTGTGTGCATCTGTTTCCCTCTATGTGTCTTTCTTTTTCTTTTTTTTTATACATTTAATTTTATTTTTTCAGTATTCCAAGATTCATTGTTAATGCACCACACCCGGTGCTCCATGCAAGACGTGCCCTCCTTAATACTCACTACCAGGCTTTCAAAAGGACACTTGTCATTAGATCTCCTCTACAAAGATCCTTTAACTGAGTAAGGTCACATTCACTGGTTCCGGGGATTAGGACATGGACATTTCTTTTGGAAGAGCTGCTGTGTAGCCCATTACTTGTACCTACCTTGCTGTCTTTCAGATTCCTTCTTTATGTACACATTTGTTGGAATCCAGCCTCGCTGCTGCCCATGGAGCAGCTAAGGGAGTTGCTGGTGCCCCCGTTTGGCACTTAACGGAAGTGCCATGAAACCTGGATTGGGCAGCTAGTTATCTGTAACCTGCTGACCTAGCCAGTACTGGAAGATCAGATTCCTCGCTCCGGGTCTCATCTTTATGCTGTAAAAGTGTGAGGGACACAGAGATAAACAAGTGAGCTCACAGAGCTTTGCGGAACAAAAGACAGTACTTAATTACAGTTTAAGAGTTTGCAAATGGGTAACTTGTGGCCCATTCAGGAAGTAAAGATGGGAGTTGTTTAGCTGCTGCTAAACTTAAAAAAAAATTCTGAACTTTAGAAAAATTTATGAATTAATTACTAAAATCTAAAAATCAGAAGAAAAATCTGGGTCTTCTAGTCCTTTTGAAAAATCAGAATATTTGGCACATCTAGGCACCATTTCACTGGGGAAAGAGTGGGAGTGAGATAGTTGTTGGCCTTTAGATAAGGCATGTTTTGGTTGTTGATGGCTGGGCAACCGGTTACCCCCAATCTGAGAGCCCTAGAGCAACCATATTATTATGCTCACAGATCTTGTAGGTTAGGAATTGCAATAGGTCACAGAGGGATGGCTTTTCTTCACTCCATGATGTCTGGGGTCTGAGCTGGGAGGACTTTCTGGATGTGACCCCCACAGCTGGGCGTGGGTAGAGCTGCAGTTTGGGAGTTCACTTCCAACATGGCTTCCTACTCCGTGTCGTGCCCTTGAAGTTGGGGCTCAGCTGGGACCATCATCGGTCCAGCATCTCCACTCAGCTCCTTCAGGTGGCTGCACTTCTGATCTTACCTCCTGGTGACTGGGTTCTCAGGGGAGTGTTCTGGGAAGGGAAATCCCTTTTAGGGCCTAGCCCCTGAAGTCCCATCATTTCTGTTGTATCAATGGAAGGAGTCAAAGACTTGGAGGTCTTTCTCTCCCCAGATCACCGAAGAGTAGGTACAATTTTTTCGTTTCACCCGATCCTCAGATGCAGATGGCTGAGTTAATTAAAATCCTCAGGTAACTGCATGTAACCATCCTCCCTCCCCATGAGTCCCTGCGAAACCCCGCTCATTTATGCTTACATCTATTTATCTTTTTATTTATTTTTCCCTTCAGTGCCATCCTCCTCTCCTCATAAGCAACATTCTCATGTATCGGACATTTATCTTTCTGTGTGTAGGTGTTCTGGTGTGATATTTAGTGCTTTGTGTGCACACAGTTTAATTTACATAAATGATGCTATTTCAGAGATCTCATTCTGTGTCTTCTGTGTCTTACTTTTGGATTCAGCCTGGGGTTTTCAGATCTAGAGCACTGGTGTGTGTGTGTGTGTGTGTGTGTGTGCGTGTGTCAGAGAGAAAGAGACAGCTTCTGACTGCTGCTGGCTATGCTGGGGTGAGTGTCCACTGTGCAGTTTCATTTCCACCTCCAATGATGGCCACACAGATGCATCCATTCTCTGCCATCTGCTGTGATGATCGAAGCAAGCCATATTCCCCTGATGGATCTGTGGGAGCAGTCCTTTGGGGAAATACATTCAGGTGCAGGAGGGCTGGGTCTTATGGTTGCATGTGTATCTGCTTCCACCTTCCAGAAGAGCTGCAGGATTTCGCTGTCACTAGTCTGGTGTGGATGTTTCCAAACCCCCTGAGCCCTACCAACTTGTGTTTCACAGCTATATGACATCTTATTTTATTTTATTTTATTTTATTTTATTTTCTGATTAGGAATGTGTTTGCCTCTTTATACGCCTACTGGTCAGTTGCATCTCCTCATTAGTAAGTTATCTTGTGTATTCTCTGCTCCTCTTTCTATTGTGGTTCCTAACTTTTTTGGCTTTGCAGGGACAAGTGCCCTTCGGTTTGTACCATGTCCACCAAGACATGTCACACATCGATGTTACTTATTGTCCTCTCGAGGCAAGTGGGTTGTCATCCCCTCGTGGGGACTTCTGCTGGAAGGGAGCACACATTGCAGCTGGGACCACCTGGCTATGGCTTGGAGGAAAGGGAGGGTGGGTTAGGGCAGCCTTTCTTGTTAGTTTCCTTCTGTGGCTCTAGCAAATTGGCACACACTTGGCTTAAAACAACAGAAATGTATTCTCTCCCAGTTCTGGAGGCCGGAAGTTGGAAATCAGTTGCATGGAACTGAAATCAATGTGTTGTGAGGATTGAACTGCTTCTGGAGTCTCTAGGAGTGGATCCTTCCTTGTCTCTTCTGGCTTCTGGGGGTGGCCAGCAGGTGGTTTTTGTTTGTCTGTTTTTGCTTTTGTTTTTGTTTTTACTTGTGGTTGTACCACTCCAGTTCCTGGTCACATGGCCTCCCCTCCTCCCTGTGCCTCTTCTCCCTGCCTCTCTCTTAGAAGAAGACTTTGTCATAGCATTTGGAGTCCACACAGATAATTCAGGATAACATCTTCATCTCCAGATCCCTAATTTTTTTTCACATCTGCAAGTATTTTACCATATAAGGGAACAATTTCAAATTCCAGGAATGGATATTTTGAAGGGGCACCTTCCAGCCCACTACAGAAGGTATTTGAGTCAGAAAAACAAGAGTGGAGGGAGGCACATTTCTGAAAAAGTGACAGAGGCACACAGAGACACAATATTCTGGGGTGGGGGGTAGGATGTGGAGGAGATGGGGATGGCTAAGGCCAGGGCCTGAGCAGTGGAGAGGGGTTTCATGCTGGAAGCAGAGGAAGGATGAGAGATGAGAGGACCTCAGCAAATGACCTGAGCAGGTAGAGACAGAACTGCAGGCTCTCACAAAGTGGATTTTGGAAAAATGATGTTTTGTTCTCGTTTTTGTTTTGTGGCTTTCATTTCTTTATATTGCCAAAAATCACATCCCCAAATACGCAGCCAAACAAACAATGTTGTAAGAACAAAATCTACCTAATGCCTCCTTGAGATAAACCCAAGAACCTGTGTAAAGGAGTGGAGAGTATTCGAAGGGCTCCTAATTCCGTCTTGAAGGCTTATGGTTGAGCAGAGCTTAATTTTAAAAAAGTCTGACTTTCTGAATTTTAGAGTTTCTTTAAATATTTGGTATTGAGCAAATAAACAGAATTTTGTTTCTGTTGACCATGTTTTGGAGCTGTTGCATGCTTGGCACTGTCGTAGGGGATGGGATTGTGGAAGTGAACAAGACAGGGTCCCCGTGTCTGGTGGCCCTGTCAGGGGTGACTGGTGTTCCAGAGACAGTGAAGATGTGCAGGTGGGATGAGTCTTGGGGAGCACAGAGAGGTGGAGAGGTGGCTACTTGATAGAGGGTGCTTGGGGAGGAGTGCTTGTGAAGAAGCCAAGTGAAACTTTCACCACCCAGCTGTATGACTGTGGGTAGTGACTTAACCAACCTGTGGTAATTTTCCTCCCACTGCAAAATAGGTTGTGGTGGTTTCAAAAAGTGGCTGCAAGTTCTTTGAGATGTCTGTGTCCCATGTCTTTGAACTGGGGTAGCATTGTGACTGCTTGGCCAACACAAGACACAGAAGTGACTCTGACTTCAGAGGTAGGGTCCTAAAAGACCACATAGCTTCTGCCTCCTTTGCTGGAATATTTGTTCATGAGACTCTGAGATGTGTCTAAGAAGGCCAGCTACCATGTGGGAGGACATTATGGTGGGGCCTCCGGTCAACAGCCTTCGAGGTGTCCCAGCCCAGGAGCCAGACAGGTGAGTAAGTCAGCCTGCAAATGATTGCAGCCTGCCTACCCCCGCAAGTCCTTCCAGTTGTCTCTAGCCATTCACATCTTCCCAAGTGAGGCTCCAGACATCAGGGAGCAGAGAAGAGCCTTCCCATGCTGTGCCCCATGTCTGTCCTGACCCACAGATTTTGTTTGCGTGATAAAAGAGTTGTTGCCTTGTCCCTACATTTGGGGTTGTTTGTTACATGGCAGGACGTAAGGGGCAGTGGTTATCTACATCATTGGGCTGTTTTGTGGTTTAAATGAGTTAAAGGTGATAAACTGAAAGGAAGCTTTTAAATTCAGAGACTCCAACTTTTGTCTAATTTAGGACTGGAGATGACTGAGGAGATTGTTTTTTTTTTTAAGATTTGTAAGATTTCCAGATTTTTAATTTTGATATTTTCCTTGTCCTACATATTTGCTCCATTAAAAACAAAATTAGGTCCTTACCTTCCTCTTTGGGAATATTGCAGATAATTGGTGTTGTGCCTACCTCAGCATGGGGTACTTTTAACATGGCCTCTTTGGTCTTTGTAACCATGGGCAGTCCAGTGTGTCACCTCCAGGGAAGTGTCTCATTACTCCAGACCCGTAGATAATTAAATAGTCAGCATGGATCAATCAATAGATTATTTCTAGCTCTCAGAAATTAACATTTCTTTTCCACAAGTGTTGTCTTTGGAAAATAGTATTAAAAGACTTTGGAATTTGTCCTTGACTTTTGACACCCACTAGCAACCACCCCATTTCCCTACAGTTATAGAAAAATTCTCAAAAGTGTTGTCTGGACCTGTTGTCAGCATTTTCTCTCTTCCCACTTCCTCTCAACGCATTCCAAGCAGGCCTTGGCCACCAGACTCCACTAAACCCAGCTTCTATCAACATCACCAATGGCCTCTCTGTTGCTAATTGTAGTCATTGGTTCAGCATCCTTAGCCTCAGCCTCAGCCTTACTCGGCCATCTGTGCATCATCTGGCACAATTAATTTTCCCCTCCTTGAAGAAGCATTCCCACACTCAATGGCAAGAGCCTCCATCTCCTTTTGTCCTCCTCCACTTCATGGGCTGCTTCTGGTCTTGCTCAGTAAGTCCTCCTGACCTCAACCTTCTAAGATCCTTGAATGTTTGAGGGCCCCAGCAAAACTCTCTCTGCCTTTGTTCTCTTCCCTGTTTCCAAAGAGTAGCACATTTTACAATGTTATCTGGCCAAAGATTCCAGAGTGTTATCTCAAACCTGGATCTCCCCTCTGGACCCCTGACTTTTATATCTAACTACCTGCCCAGTTGGCATCTCAAATGTAATGTGATCAACACTGAAATCCCGGTCTCTCCCAAGACCAAGACCGTGCCTGCTTCAGTCTCCCTTTCTTAGTAATCACTATTCCCATCTTCCAAGTGATCAGTTAGGAAATCAAGAGTCATCCTTGATGTCTCTCCTCTCCACACTGGATCCATCAGCAAATTCTGGTGGTTCCACCTTTAAAATACAGGACGAATGAGATACTTCTCCCATCTCTACTGTTGCTACTGGCTCTGAGCTGTCTTCCTTTTTCACCTCATCCACTGTGGTGGTCTCCTATTTGTTGCCCTGCTTCCATTTGTGTTTCTTGTTGGCCTGTCCTCTGGGTGATAGTGTGAAAATACACATCAGATTATTGCATTCCTTAGCTCAAAACCCTCCTAGCTTCTCATCACACTCAGAGCAAAATCCAAAGCTCTTTCAGTGGTTGGCAAGGTTAATGACTTCACTGCCCCTGACTTTCTGCTGCACCTCTGAGCTCATCACACAAGCTCTTTCCAGCTCTTACTGTCCCAGCGCATGCTGCCCTGATGTTTCCTCCAGCGGTGTAGACCCTGCTCCCTCTGCCTGGGATGCTCTTCCCTCTTACTTCTTCTTTTTTCTTTTTTTTAAATTTTCAGCATAACAGTATTCATTGTTTTTGCACCACACCCAGTGCTCCATGCAATCCGTGCCCTCTCTAATACCCACCACCTGGTTCCCCCAACCTCCCACCCCCCACTGCTTCAAACCCCTTAGATTGTTTTTCAGAGTCTGTAGTCTCTCATGGCTCACCTCCCCTTCCAATTTCCCCCAACTCCCTTCTCCTCTCTAACTCCCCTTGTCCTCCAGGCTATTTGTTATGCTCCACAAATAAGTGAAACCATATGATAATTGGCTCTCTCTGCTTGACTTATTTCACTCAGCATAATCTCTTCTAGTCCCATCCATGTTGCTACAAAAGTTGGGTATTCATCCTTTCTGATGGAGGCATAATACTCCATAGTGTATATGGACCACATCTTCCTTATCCATTTGTCCGTTGAAGGGCATCTTGGTTCTTTCCACAGTTTGGTGACCGTGGCCATTGCTGCTATAAACATTGGGGTACAGATGGCCCTTCTTTTCACTACATCTGTATCTTTGGGGTAAATATCCAATAGTGCAATGGCAGGGTCATAGGGAAGCTCTATTTTCAATTTCTTGAGGAATCTCCACACTGTTCTCCAAAGTGGCTGCACCAACTTGCATTCCCACCAACAGTGTAAGATTCCCTCTTACTTCTGTGTGGGTGGCTTATCTCTAACATTATTCATATCTCTGTTCAAAAGTCCCACTGTCAGGGAGGCCTCCATGATCACCCACCCGAAAGAGCTTTCTGTCATGCTCTGTCTCCTTTTCCTGCCCAATCGATTGATCGATCAATTGATCCATCTATCATATCTATCTATCTATCTATCCATCCATCCATCATCTATGTATCATTTCAGAGCAGTTTTAGATTCAGGGCAAAATTAAGAGGAAGATACAGAGATTTCCTATCCACACATGGCCTCCTCCATTATCAACACTCCCCAAAGGTATATTTATTATCATTGGCAAATCACATTAACATATCATTATCACTTAAAGTCCAAGTTTGCATTAGGGTTTTCTCTTCATGTTCTGTATTTCTTGGGTTTTCACAAACGTGTGAGGACACTCCTCCACCATCAGAGTAGCATACGGAGTAGTGTCAGTACCCTAAAAATCCTCAGTGCTCTGCCTGTTCATCCATGCCCCACCCTCAACCCCAGGAAACCCCTGATCTTTTTACTGTCTACACAGTTTTGTCTTTTCCAGAATGTCATATATTTGGAATCATACGGCACATAGCCTTTCAGACTGGCTTGTTTTTCTTAGTGACATGCATTTAAGTTTCTTCTATGTCCTTTCATGGCTTTTGTTTTATTTACAGAGGTTAACAGAACCTGATGCATGTATTTATTACTTGTCTCCAGGCACTGTATTTTAACCCCCCTGAGAGAGTAATCACTTTCGTCTTAAACAACTGTATCATCTGCAGCTGGAACAGTGACTGGAATGTAGCAGGTGAGCAAAAGCAATCTTTTGAATGAGTAAGTTAATCACTCAATGAAAAGAGTCCTCTTTGCAATGGTCTGAGTGCACTGAGTGTTCGTTTAGATAATGTATATGAAAGACACCCGTCAACTGCAAAGAGCTTTACAAATGTCAGTAGTTATTGTTGCTGCCTGTTGGGAAGAGCCCTCATCACTGTGTCAAAGGATGGTGAAATTTCAGACTTGAAAGCAACCTGAGAGGTGACCTATGTAACTCTCTCTGATGGTCCTGCAGATCCTGAAACATCTCCAAATTTTTCCCCACCACCAAGAAGCCCACCACCATCCATTCCTTTTAACAGCTCAGTTTCTTCATTGATATATTTGGGGTTGAAGTCTTCCACCCCATCAATTCTAATTTTTGATCCTAACTCTGCATTGGGAGCCACAGAGCACTAGGTGAATTTCTGTCTTTATGACATCCAGTTAAATTTTGAAGGTGGTTGGTCTGGTCCTGTTTAGCCACCCCTGACGTGGAAAAGCAAACAGAGAAAGCCTCAGTGGGCTGACCGGAGGAAAATACCTCTCCTTCCTTCAGCTGCTCCAGCAGTGACATGATTTTGAGATCCTGTCCCCTCTCCTAAATGCAGCTGAGTATGTTACTAGTTTGATCCCTGTGAACCCTGCCCAGAAGTGAACAGGGCCCTTTGGTCCCGAGCTGATTGCTTCAGGGCTCAGGTCTCTCTTTGCCTCCTTCTTAAGGGCTTGTATGCTTGACAAATATCATCAGGATTTGTTTAGCTACAGAGCTTCTGTTTCTCAGGGTTGACAATGCCCTTGAACTCCAGTGCTCCTTCTCATTCCCCTCTTCCCCTCTCTTTCTCCTTCTTCTCCCTCATTCCTCTTCTTCAGTGAAAATTGCTAAGTCCTCTCCTCTAGACCTCTCTCAGCCTAAACTTTTAAAATATGCGGGCAGGACTTCACATGGATCCCTCAATATGCAAGTTTGTCCCTCCTTCCCGCCTTGACAACTGAGGTTGATTTGTCAATTATCCCACATGTTTGCTTTGTTTCCTAGTTCTGAGTTGCCTGCCTGGACAAGCATGCCTTTTTTGGTCTTATTCCAAATTAATAAGAAAACTGATGGCTAGTTTGAAGCCCTGGCCAGGCCAGTAATTAATGACCACCTGGATCCATTGATGGCTCTTTGAAGGTATAATCTTCAACCTTCTGTGAATCCACCATGTGCAGCATTTGTCCAGATCACAATACTTCCTATTGCTACCAGAATATCATAGGAGGCCTCAAAATCTTTGTTTCTTATGCTTAGAACATTTCTGGTTTGAAACCCTATTAAGAGAGGGAAATCCATGCATTTGCCAAGCCTTACTGTAGGTAAACCAATATTAACTTCTTCCAGCTCACTGTGACTCCTTGAAGCTCCCAGTGAGACCATCTGGTCTTGGCACTCAGGAAAGGAGTCTCAAACACACAGCTTGGCCCACACACCTTAACAGCCATAGTAGCTAAAATAGCACTTCCCAAGTGCCAGTTACAGTTCTAAGTGTTTTGTGCATTGTTGACTCACAGATTCCGTACCACAACCCTAGAGAGTAGTTGCTATTATTATACCCATTTTATGGATGAACAAACTAAGAGACAGGAACATGAAGTAACTTGCTGAAGATCACTTAACTAGCAAAGATTAGAGTTGGAGCACTCTATTTCTAGAGCCCAAATTCTTCTCTGTTTTTGTTTGCTGCTCATGTGACCCTAAAGTCATATCTTTATCTTGGCCTCTGGTTTAGCTTCTAACTGTCTAATTTGTGTAATATGGCAGAATGATTGTGAACATGGACTTAGGAATTCAGGTTCTATCACTGCCAGCTATGTAACCTTGGGCAAGTCATTTAATACCTCTGTGACTTGTTTTCTGTATTTTTATTAAGCTGATGATTGAAATAGCCACTGTGAGACTGTGATAAGGATTAAGTTGACTCATCTATGAAAAGTGCTCTGTATAGTGCCTGACACACTCTCAGCACACCACACAGTAGATATTGTTGATATCATATTATCTTTGTTGTTATTAGTTAATCATGCGATGGGTCTGTTTAAAGCTCTGAGGTGCCCCTGGGGAGACTTGAGGTTATCACTCTGCCCAGTGGCTCCACCAGACCTTTTTTTTTTTTTTTTTAAAGATTTTATTTATTTATTTGACAGACAGAGATTACAAGTAGACAGAGAGGTAGGCAGAGAGAGAGGAAGGGAAGCAGGCTCCCTGCTGAGCAGAGATCCCAATGCGGGGCTCGATCCCAGGACCCTGGGATCATGACCTGAGCTGAAGGGAGAGGCTTTAACCCACTGAGCCACCCAGGCGCCCCTCCACCAGACCTTTGTGAGCTACTCTTCCTGCCTGAGTTAAAGGTCCCCAGCCTTTGTGTCTGCCCATCTATCCTGGCCTCATGAATCAGATCTGGATGGCCTGAAGCTTGCCACCTGTATCCTTAAGCGTCAGCAACTGATTTTTTAAAATAATTTATTTATTTATTTGAGAGAGAGATTGAGAGGGAGCATGCGTGTGAGTGGGGAGGTCAATGGGAGAGGGAGAGAGAATCTCAAGTACACTCCTCGCTGAATGTAGATCCTGGGCTCCATCCCAGGACCCTGAGATCATGACCTGAGGCCAAATTAAGAGGCAGATACTCAACAGACTGAGCCACCCAGGGGCCCCAGCAGTTTTTAATAATATATTCTGCAAGTTTTTTAGAGTTTAATATCCAGGTGACTCTTGCTTTTGGTTCTAGTGTCAGATGAAATGTGCCTTGGGTCAGCCCGCTGAGGGTTTCTCTGTTTGCTTTTCCAGGTCAATGTAGCTATCGCTTTGGGATTTGGGTTTAGTGAAGTTAGTGGGATGTCCTTTCATAATATCTTCCTCTCTCTTGCACTTACCTTCTCTCCTTAGCATTCTGTTCTATTTTTGGCAGGAAGAACAATTCAATGGGAGAGGTGGCGAGACTGTGGGAAAATAACTCAGCTCTCCCCAAACCTTTGGAAACCTTATTACCTCCTCTTTTCCCAAAGCACTCCACAGGCTTTCCAGAATTGTCACACATTCTCTATGGGCTACTGACAACAGGGTGAGGCCCACTCATACTAACATTTTCCCATTTCCTTAGAGAGTTTCAACAAACACTTTGGTCCCAATATAGCCAATTTGTTTTTAATCAAGAAAAGAGAATTCATAATTTCTCTTAGCATGGCTTGCTCCTTGAGATCTGGCATACTTTCTCATTTGTTTCCTAGAGTTTCCAAATGGGAGATATACAGTGATCCTTCACTAAAGACTCATGCAGGTATCAGGCTAACAGATAGCAGACTTTGTTGGAAGAGAGATGCAGGTCCAAATCCCTTCTGTTTTTCACTAGCTTTTGTGACTTTGAGCAAATTCCTAAGCACAATTCCTTGTGTTAGAACCAGGTGAACTTTCTCCCTGTCTTGCAAGTTTTGTATAAGGATTATACGAAATAATGCCTATACAGCATTTGACACAATCTCTGTGTCAATTCATGAGACCAGCATGCACTCAAATATGTTTTTAAAATTAGGATTAGGATCATATGTCAATTATCTCTCGTGCGATAAGCCCTGTTGCAGATGTTTGTATCTATGTTTCATGAAACTTCATATCAATCTTACCAGATAGGAATGATGATGGTATGTATTTAAATGAGAATGCTGAGAGCCAGAGAGGTTACATAACTTGCTTCTGACCGGCAGTTAACCTTAGGGGCAGAACGAGATGTCCGCCTGGATCCATATGCTCCTGATTCACATGCTTTTTCAATCTCTTCCCCAGGCTCTAATTTATAGTTTTCTCTGCTCCAAGTCTTTCTGAGCTTTCTTCTAAGCTTAGCTCCTGATCCTCCCCTAAGCCAACTGTCTTCAGCCAGACTGATGTCTTAATGTCTGAGAAACATACTTTCTACATGTCCCCAACACCCATCAGTTCATTTGTTCCTTCATTCAGCCAGTGACTCTTGACCATTGTGTCTGGGCCCAGGTTACCAAGATGAAAAGACTGGGACTTTGCTAGTGGGGAAGTTACAGAACAGTAAAGGGTTATATAAAAGGATGTTAACGTGAAACTTTTGGTTGAGACCCTAAGGAAACAGATTATCACATACCATAGTGTACTGTGAGATGGACCGCCCAGAAGAACTTGTGCAAAGTAGGTGGTCAAGTGTCAGTTGGCTATGTTGTAAGCCCCTCAGCCCCATCAGGATATGAAGGTGCTGGGGACTTGATGGCACAAGCAGCTTGTGGGCTGGGCTCTATGACACTCTGAAGGGGCTGAGGTGAGGTGCTTTCCCTCTCCTGGGTCTGTTGAGAGAGGACAAGCAGGACAACTTGGATGAGAGAGGACAACTTGTTGAAAGAAGACAAGCAGGACCACTTGGATGGCTTCCCACTGAATCTTCACACAGAATTGTTACAGGGGAGAACAAAAACAAGCTTCTTGGGACGCCTGGGTGGCTCAGTTGGTTGGACGACTGCCTTCGGCTCAGGTCATGATCCTGGAGTCCCGGGATCGAGTCCCGCATCGGGCTCCCGGCTCCGCGGGGAGTCTGCTTCTCTCTCTGACCTTCTACTCGCTCATGCTCTCTCTCACTGTCTCTCTCTCAAATAAATAAATAAAATCGTAAAAAAAAAAAATTTTAAAAACAAGCTTCTCTTGCATTAAAGTGCTGAGATTTAGGGGGTGTTTTTAAGCTGCTAGGTGTAATGACCCAGCCAGAGTAGTCTTTGAGGAAGAAAAGAACATTGCTATTTTTTTAACTTCAAGTTTTTATTTAAATTCTAGTTAGTTAACATATGGGGTAAAATCAGGTTTAGGTGTAGAATTTAGGGATTCATCACTTCCGTATAACCCCAGTGCTCATCCTAACAGGTGTCTCTCTTAGTCCCATCACCCATCTAGCCCATCCCCCACCCACTTCCCTCCCTCAACCTTCAGTTTCTTCTCTACAGTTAAGAGTTATTCTTATGGCTTTCTTCCCTCCCTCTCTTTTTCCCCCTTCCCCTATGTTCATCTGTTATGTTTCTTAAATATTACATAATGAGTAAAATCATATGGTATTTTCTTTCTCTTATTTTACTTAGCACAATATACTCTAGCTTCAACCACATCACTGCAAATGGCAAGATTTCATTCTTTTTGATGACAGAGGAATAGTCCATTGCATATATACACAACATCTTTTTTTATCCATTCATCAGTCAATGGACATTTGGGCTTTCTCCACAGTTTGAATATTGTTGACAATGCTGCTATAAAAATAGGGGTGGATGTACCCCTTCAAATCTATATCTTTTTAAAAATATTTTATTTATTTACTTGTGTGGGGAGAGCACAGGCAGGGGGAGCAGAAGAGGGAGATGGAGAATCAGGCTCTCTGCTGAGCAGGGAGACTGATGCAGGGCTTGATTCCAGGACCCTGGGATCATGACTTGAGCCAAAGGCAGAGGCTTAACCAACTGAGCCACGCAGGTGCCCCACCAAATCTGTGTTTTTGTATCTTTTAGGCAAATACCTAGTAGTACAGTTGCTGCGTCACAGGGAGGCTTTATTTTTTAACTTTCTGAGGAACTTCCATATTGTTTTCCAGAGTGGCTGTACCCATTTGCATGCCCACCAACAGTATAAGAGGGTTCCCCTTTCTTCACATCCTTGCCAAAATCTGTTGTTTCCTGGGTTGTTAATTTTAGCCATTCCGACTGCTGTGAGGTGGACTCTTATTGTGGTTTTGATTTGTATTTTCCCGATGATGAGTGATGATGAGCATCTTTTCATGTGTCTGTTGGCCATCTGGATGTCTTCTTTGGAAAAAACGTCTGTTCATGTCTTTTGCCCATTGCTTAACTGAATTATTTGTTTTTTTTTTTTTGGGTGTTGAGTTTGATAAGCTCTTTTTAGATTTTGGATACTAGCCTTTTACCTGCTATGTCATTTGCAAATATCTTCTCTCATTCCATAGGCTGTTTTCTTTTCTTTCTTTTTTTTTTTTAAGATTTTATTTATTTATTGGACAGACAGAGATCACAAGTAGGCAGAGAGGCAGGCAGAGAGAGGGGGAAGCAGGCCTCCTGCTGGGCAGAGAGCCCTATGCAGGCCTCAATCCCAGGACCCCGGGATCACAACCTGAGCTGAAGGCAGAGGCTTTAACCCCCTGAGTCACCCAGGTGCCCCCCATAGGTTGTTTTTTAGTTTTGTCAATTGTTGCCTTTGCTGTGTAGAAGCTTTTTATCTTGATGATGTCCCAACAGTTCATTTTTGCTTTTGTTTCCCTTGCCTCAAGAGACATGTCTAGTAAGAAGTTGCTATAGCCGAGGTGAGAGAGGTTGCTGCCTGTCTTCAAAAAGAACATCTGAGTTTGTTTCCCTCATTGCTGTGCTTTCCCCTCATTCATTCACAAATCTCTACCTTGCATCTCTAAGTCTCTGACTTGCTCATTTTGAAGAACAGAGAAAGAATTACTTCCCATTTTTCCTCTTCTATTGACTAAACTCTCAAGGGTTCTCTTCTTGTGTGTTGAGGTCTCCCTTCAAATTAGGGACTTCAGGGCTATGTTGAAAGTTTATTTTTTTGATTATGTATACATTCTGACTTTAGTCCTTTGTGTGTGTATATAAATCATATATACAAATATGTGATATATTTATAATATAACTATTATAATGCATATTTAATATAATTGACAATATACTATGTTGTATTACATATACATTATAATATTTATATTATAATTTTTTACCATGTCTAGCCAATAGATAATTACTTGATGAAAATTTCCAGCTTCTATAAGTTGAGGTTGGGTTTGTGGTCAGGGAGGAGGAAAAAAAGTGAAATGGAAAGAATAAGTAAACAAATGCACAACTTTTATAAGGAAAATCATTTTTTAAATAAAAATATTTTATTTTTATTTAGAAATAAAAATATTTTATTTAGAAATAAAAATATTCTATTTATTTATTTGACAGAGAGAGACGCAGCGAGAGAGGGAACACAAACAAGCAGAGACAATGAGAGAGGGAGAAACAAGCTTCCCGCCAAGCAGGGAACCCAATGCAGGGCTGGATCCTGGGACTCTGGAATCAACACCTGAGCCAAAGGCAGACACTTAATAATGACTGAGCCACTCAGGCGCCTCTAAGGAAAATCACTCTGCAGTGTCTCTCCAAAGGGTATTTAATGAGTAAAATATGGACAGTGGATGGATTCCAAGAGAGAAGCAACATCTAAGCACAGAGTATGGAAAGCTGGAGATGTTAATCAGTGGAAAATTTCAGAAGTGCAAAAGCTACAAAAGGACCTCTCAGAGTCTTCCCTCTGGAAGGCATAGGTGTGGCATAGGAAAAGGAGCACAGGGTTCAGAAAGCAGACTCCTGTTCTGGGTCCCTGGGTGCCCTTGAGTCACCTAAAGTCTTCTAATTACCCTGGGCCACTATACCCTTTTCTCTCCCATAAGTTAAGACCCACCTCATGGGGCTGAAGCCCAAGACTTGCCTGAGCTCTCAGAGCTGTGGAATACCGGGGCTAGGCCTCGGATGTGGCTCCAGGGATTGTAACGTTTTGTCCTCACTTTTGCCATCACGATGGGTTCCTTAGATTTGGATCAACCTCTGAAGGGTTTCGACAGCCAGGTTGAGGAATTTAAATAGGACCTGGAGGTAAAGAGGGCACTTCAAAGACAATGAAAGCTGCTTCAAGGCCTTGAAGATTTGAGTGTGTTTATCACGGTGCCTGGGGCACTTTCTGGATTTGTGGCTATCTTTGCTTTCATAGTGTTAAGATGCAGAGAACTTCTGGAATTCTGTACTTATTCCCCAAAGGCTCACTTCATGTCCCCTTAAACATTCCTTTGGGGATATGCTGACTGTCCCTCTACCTGGACACAAGGAGTGTGGCTCCTGCTCATTTTGCCCTGAGCCATAAATGGTTCATAGCCATCAAGGATGCCCACACCCTGAGGACTTGGTAGGGACACCCCCCCCCCCATTACTTTCCAAGGTCCATTGATCAGGTGTTGGCTGTGCCTCAAAACTTTGGCCAGCCTAGTGACTAGAATCTTTAGGTGAAAGTCAAGACCATCATGTCAAGGGTCTAACTGACAAGACAGAGGCAGCCCACAGGTTTATGAGGGCCCCATTGATTCTTTACGACCTTCATAGTTATTTAGAACACACAAAGGATAAAAGAATCTCAAGCAGAAAAATGGGTAGACTTTATCTCATGGAGAAGCTTCTGAGTCCTCCATTAGCCTAGGCCTTAGAAGACCCACTGCTGAATCAAAAGAAGGAGGGCTTTTTTCTTTACTTAAGCTCTTGAAAAATATTGTGAATTTAAAACAGAAACAATTATAAATGTCAAAGGTATAGAAGCTTCCTGTTAAATCTTAGTCCCTTTGTAGGCGTGCCTATAAATGCTGAAGCCGAGAGCTTGGTTTTGGAGGGTCCTGGAGGACTCTGAGATGCAGTTAACAGGGGCTCAAGTGTGTTGACCACTGTAATCATCCCAGAGATAAGTGGAATTCTGGACAGGAGGCCCACTCACTTGTGATAACTATTCAGTAAGCAAAGGAAAGGCGAAGTCAGCCTCTGGGGAAAAGGATGTTTTTTCTTTTTGAAGTCATTGCATGGAGGTTAGGAGAAGGGAGGTCTGGGCCAGTGCACAAACACTCACACTTTAAAAAAGCACCTGCTTTTACTCTTGGTGTCATTTAAGGGGGCTTATAATCCACTTGTCTCAGACTTGTAACATAAACCTTCACCTGGATGGTCCTGGTTCCTTCTGTTCTCTTAATGTTAGTAGCTGACTTGTATTGTGTGCTCACTCTTTTTTTTTTTTTTTTTAAAGATTTTATTTATTTATTTGACAGACGAGATCACAGTAGGCGGAGAGGCAGGCAGAGAGAGAGAGAGGAGGAAGCAGGCTCCCCGCTGAGCAGAGAGCCTGATGCGGGGCTCGATCCCAGGACCCTGGGATCATGACCTGAGCCGAAGGCAGAGGCTTTAACCCACTGAGCCGCCCAGGCGCCCCTGTGTGCTCACTCTTTGCCAGCATTGGCAAAGAAATGTCCAGAAGTTATCTCAGCCCGTCTATGAGGCAGACACTTAGCAAAAATCCCATTTCACAGATGAAGAAGCTGAGACTCAGAGAATGGTACTTCAAGGTCACCCAGCTGGTCAGTGGCAGCCAGGAACTCGGGTGTTGTGAGCTACCCTGCTCTCCATCACAGGTGGTTCTTAGAAAGGTGTCTGACGTGGATAGATCTTTCAAAGTATTTGCTAAGTGAAGGATAGAATCTGATTTCAGGGCCTTTATCATAATGCTCCACTGCCTCAGAGCTGGCAGGGTCCTTCTAGATACTTATCTGTCAGAGAAGGAATGTGACCCTTCCTTAACTACACTCAGTAGTGTGACTGGATTCAGCCACACTGCTGGGTTGCTCTGACTGGCTGAGGCATGCCCCTCATTCAGGGAGTGACTTCTAGACCAGGGTATCTGGAAGGAAATGTGGAGGGTAGAGTAAGCTGGTAGGCAGGAGCCCAGGGCTATCCTTTGGAGCCTGTCATTAAAAAAACTCTGTATGTCTAGATGTCACATTCCCTCTGAATCTGAATCATGATTTTTTTTTTAACCTACTATTTATTAACAGCCAAGACTCTGGGAGGGGAGTGGGTCTGTTGAGAAAACCCAGCCATCATTTCCTCCTTTGAACTTTGCCCAGAGATCACAGCACAAGGTGCCTCATACATATGTGATCATTCCTCAAAAGCACATGGGTGGAAACTTATGTCCACATAAAACTGCACACTTTGTTTATAATAGTTTTATTCATGATTGCCCAAACTGGAAACAACCAAGATGTGCTTCAGTAAGTAGGTGAATAGAATATTATAGATATTAATATTATAGATAATAGAGTGGACTATTACTCAGTGCTAAAAATAAATGCACTTTCATGCCACGAAGAGACATGCAGGCAGCTTAAGTGCATATTGCTAAGAGAGAGAAGACAGTTTGAAAGACTACATGCTGTACAATTCCAACTATATGTCATTCTTGAATAAGCCAAACCATGGAGACAGTAAATGACCAGGGGTTACCAGGGGTTGAAGAGAGGGAGGGATGGATAGGTGAAGCACAGAGGGTTTTTAGGGCAGTGGAACTACTCTATATGGGAGCACATCATTATATATTTGTCAAAATCCAGAGAATGCACAGCCCCAAGAGTGAGCCCTGATGTGAACTATGGAGTCTTGGTGATAATGATGTGTCCATGTGGCTCCATTGATTTTAACAGAGGTAGCACTTGGGTGTGGGACATTGATCATGGGAGACTCTGTGCATATGTGGGTGCAGGGAGGATATGGGAACTCTTTGTACCTTCCTCCCAATTTTGCTGCAAACCTTAAACTTTTGTAAAAAGAAAAAGTAGTCTAGTAGAAGAAAGAATGAAAAAAACAACACCTGGACACTATGATGACAAAAACATACATGCATTTACACTTCAGAGGATTTAGAAAAATTTTTGCTCTGATGAACCAATAAATTGATGATAGAAAGAAGAATAAAATGATGAGGAAATTATGTTGAAAAGGTTCTCATCCCTGGAAATGTGGTGGATCCCTGAAGGAGACGGTCTTGGAGCTCACCCACAGCTTTCCCATTCTGAGGGGTTCCCAAGGGCTGTGAGGTGCTGTCTGTGATTATGGTATCAGTCAGCTGACCTGGCTGAGGTCCCTGTCTATTTGGCTTTGTCCACTCACCTCATTTTCTGAGGGCAAAAGAGGTAGTATTTGTGAGCATCAGCAGCATGCCAGGCAGATCTTTCATCTCTGTTCCAAATCTTTGCTTCTGTGGTTCCACCTTAAGGAGACCTCCTTCCCTTCTCAATGGGTTAAATCAGGCCCACCATTTCCTGTCCTGGGTCTGGCTCATGTGCCTCTTCTCCTTATGGCCTTGTATACTCTCAGGCCTGCACGTCTGACCCCCACCATGAGGTCCCCCAGTTCTTGCTGCCAGCAACACCCACTCTGCCCTGAAACTAGAGAACTCAGTATATACTAGGGGGCCCTGGGTCCCTCACCTTCCTTATGCAGAAAGGCCAACTGAGGTGACATGCCCAAATGTGATCGGTTACCAGGGACAGAGCCAAGATGGAATAAGGTCTCTGGGAACCATGAACATGTGTTCTTTCTTGTGTAGATGAGCTCTCGTGAAACAGGAAATACACAGATCCCACTTTCCTATACTCTTTTCTGAAGCAGAATGGATCTGAGATCTCTTAGTAGCATATATACTTGAAAACTAAAAAGAAGCAAAACAAAATGCTACTGTACCTTGCCCTTCACCTTAGCAGAACGATATTTCTCTTTCCCTCTCCTTTTCCTTCATTCTCTAAACCATGTTTCTGAACCTCAGTGCTGTTGGCCATATAGTTTTTGTTACGGGCAGCTTTAGTGTGTATCATGGGATGTTCAGGAGAATCTTCTGGCTTCTACCAATCAGATAGTAGTAGCACATATTCCCCCCATGTTGTAACAATCAGAAATGTCTCCAGACTTTGCCAAATGTTCCCTGGAGGGCAAGATCACTCCTGGTTGAGAACCACTGCTCTAAACTTGAATCAAGTTTAGAGGCACCTGCTAAATGCCTCTCTCATCCATTCTGTAAACCCACATGTAAACCCACATTCTCCACTCTGTGCAGAATGGCTGTGAAACTCCTGGGCATCCTTCCCTCCTAATTCCCTAACTTACTTTTGTTCCTCTTATAAGAAATCATGACTTTGGGGAGAACAGCTTACGGGAAACCATAAAGTCATTCTCCGCTCTCTCACCTTGGCTGTGAAGATAACACAATCAGGCCATAGAGGCAGGGTTTTAGGAACTTCAAAGCTGAGCAGGAGGGAGTGGAGGGACAGGAGCTGGGAGCTGAGGTCTTATCTGCAGTGTGAATGTTCTCACCCTTATCAATCCAGAAGGAGGAGTCCTAGGGGAGAGCAAGTAGGAGTCAAAGGCCATGTTCCTTTCTTTTCCTACTTGTCTTGAGACTGAAAGGGACCAAGGAATAAGGAAGGGCTGAGGGCAGGAAAGTAAAGTAGGAAGAATGCCAATAGGGGAGGAACTTTGCTGGGAGGGTGAACGTGGAGGGGGAAACCTTTCCTGACCTCACACTAACCCGTACTGACCTAGTATATACAGAGCCAGAATCTGAGGATTAGAAGGTCTTGGCATTAGCTTCATGAGCACCACCTAGATGATACCTGGGCCTCTAGATGATAGCCTGGAGCCCTTCCCCAGGCAGGTGCAGAATGAGGGGCAGCTTCTTTGAGACCTTTTGTCATAGATAATGAAGGCCCATGCATAGAGGGCGGCACCTGGAGTGGAGAAATGAGAATTTAAGCAGCAGAAATTTGCTGGAGTTGAGGGCAAATCATTTGCAGAGGTTTGAGGGAGGAGGAGGGATCTGAGGTAATAGTAATAAATGCAAACCTTTACCTATGTATTGCTCACAATGCGCTGTACATGATTTGATGCACTTGATCTAAGTAGTCAATCATTTCACCCTCCCAGCACCTCTCTAAGATAGGTACCTCTCAAGTACCCCTTTTATAGGTGAGAAAATTGAAGCACAGAAGTGTTCAGTAATTTGCATGCCATGGAGTAAATCAGGAGGAGAACTAGAACCTGAACTCAGATAGCCCAGTTCTAGCGTGTGGGATTTAAACCACTGTGCTATCTATCCCTTGGATAACAGAATTTGGGTAGTTAAGTGGATGTTAAAAACATAAATTTGGGTATGGCCTGAAGGAGGAGCAGGTTTGAAGGCAAAACAGTGGATTCAGCCTTGAGGATGTTAGGTCTGGAATGCACATGGGAAACCCAGGTGTTATGCCTGGAAGGTAGGACGGCAGGCAGCTCAGCCATAGCTCAGTATGGAAATCTGTTTAGCTATGGCTTCCTTGGAGCTATGACTCGGGACCTGTGAGCAGTGAGAAAACAAGAGGACCCAAGAGTCTCAGGAAGCACTTACAGTTAAATGTAGATGGAAGGATCAAGAAAAGAGAATGGGGAAAAAAAATCATCAGTGTAGAGAGCAGTGCCATGGGATTTGAGGGTGAAGTGAGTTTCAGGAAGGAAGGCAAGGTCACTAGGGACAAAAGCTGTAAAGAAGTCTTCTAAGATAAGAAATGAAAAGAGGTATTGTTCTTTAAGGATCTCCTGGGTTTCTAATTTATTTCCCAAACCAGAGGGGAAATGTATTGAGGCAAGTATTACATCCAATACTTTGCTGGGTTCTTTTTTTGGGTCTCTGTGGTTTCTAGTGCAGGACTAGGCATGCAGAAAACAGCCTTTGAATACCTGTAGATTGATGGCTGTTCATGTTCCTGTTGCCTTTTCTCCTTACTAAGACAGTGTGACATGTTTAATAAGTTGTCCATACCTGTTGAGGAGGAAATATAATGCTTCAAGTTTCATATAATTCATCCTTCCTCAGTAATAGCTATTGCTCTTTGAAGACCTACTGGGAGCCTGGCTCTGCACTGGACAGGTGGTTGACATTTGTAGTTCAAATCCTCACAATCTGGCAAGCTGGGCATTGCGATCTTCTTTTTCCAGACAAAGTGACTGGGTTGAAAGCTTGTTGCCTTGCCTGGGCCACATGAGTAGGCAGAGTGCTGCCCAGATAAAGACCAACGTCCATATGGACCAACGTCCATATGACTCCAAAGCCCTTGGACTCCACATGCTCCCAACTGAGCTTCTTCCCATACCCTTTGGGTGGGTTTTGCCATAGCTTTTATTTGATCTCCATTCTTCTGTTAAGCCCCCTTCCCCAGGATCTATCTTCCAAATTACAGCTGTAGTGATTTATCTGAATACAACTCTGATCATTTAAACATCCTTCAGTGGCTTAAAGGGATATGACATTCCATGAGATAAACCCATTCTCCTTAGCACACCTTGTGGGGCTTTCATTATCTGACCTCACTTGCTGTTCCAGGCCCTTTTTGGCTACTGCCTCATACTATCTTCTCTCTAGCCAAATCAACCTCCTACATTTTCCTGAAGATGTCCTTCTCTTATTTTGCATATTGTGTTCCCTGAAGTTACGGTGTTCTTCTTCCCTTCCATCCTGGGCTAATTCACACTTACTCTTTAAGTTTCGATTTACCCCCCTCCTCTCACAAGTATCCCAACCCTTCTGAGACCTTATTAAATGGCACCCTTCTACATTCCTCCTCTGAGTACCCCATAGTCCTGGAATTGTCACTCTGCATCCTGCTTGCCCCTTTCTTCTGGTGCCCTCACTTGATTCTGAGGTCTTAGAGGACAGAGATCATGTATGACCCTAGCTTGGAGCAGGAGGTAAGGTCCTGCCTATTGAATAAGTGATTGGATTCTGAGGGAGAGCCAGCACCAAGGTTGGAATGCAGGTGCAGAAGGGAGGCCATTGGGAAGGGCAGGCAGTTGGGTTGGCTAAAGTGTAGGTATCACCGTGGGGATTTGGCAAAAGGTTTCTCCCAAGTTGGCTTCTTCCTGCCACTCCAGAAGACACAGGGGGATCCCCTCGGCTCCCAGACAGTGAAAATCCTGCCGGACCTATCTGGGGCAAAGCCATGCCTAGAGTCTCATCTTTGGAGTTCAGTTTTTTTTTTTTTTTTTTTTTTTTTGGCAAGACAGACAGGAAACACTTGACGGTGAGGTTCTCCTATGGAATGTGAGTTGCGACAGAACTGAGGTCCAGATGGAAAATGCCTCCGAAGTCCTAAGCCAAGCTGGAAAGATAGGCCGTTGATAGTGAAGTTTATCCTTCCATTTTAAAAATAGTTGGCAGTGAAAGTAATCCAGGCTCATGCATCTGAAGTGTTGTAAAAATTAGCAAGACTAGGGGGCTGAAAGGAAAAAAGCTTCAGGGAAGAGAAAGGATGCTATTCTTCTCCCCACCTTATCACTACCCTCCCATTTCCAGATTCAGATGCCTTTACTGAAAGGAATGTCTAATGGTAGAATTTTCAGTCAGTAAAGCAATAAGGGAGATTTGGGGCAAGCAGACCCTTCAAATCACAATCAAGGGGTAGCCACTGACTTTTGCTGCTGATAAATGCAGCCCCATCTGGGTGTATGACACCATAACCCTGAACATCTGATGGAGTCACAGCTGGTGACATACTTCCACAGACACTGTCTGAACTGGTTTTTATAATTATCTGATAAAGAGGGGCTTACTGTCTCCCCATTCTATAGAAGAGGAAACTGAGGATCTGATGTGTCTAACATCTCACATTCAGTCACTCATCTTTTTATTCATTCTCTCACTGGCTATCAAGCACTGACATGGCCCCAGCCACCATGTTAGCCCCTGTGACACCATGTTTCCTAAGGCAGGTGAGGACCCTGTCTTCTTATATCTTACATTCTAGTTGGAAGAACAAAAAAACAATTGACTAACTAAGTAAATAGGATGATGTGTTGCAAAGAAAACAAAGCAGTGGAACTGGATAGAGGGTGCTGGTGGGTGGGTAGGGGTCGTCGTGGGGGTGTATGTGCTGACTTTGGAAAGGACAATGAGGGAAGCATAGTGGAAAAGATAGGGTAGAATTTGAAGAAAGACAAACTCTTTGCTTACACCCTCACAGCAGAGGGCTCCTGTAGGGCCGTCCTTTCCCATATTTAAGAAGACCCTAAAAACCTCAGTGGAAACGGAGAATGGCCAAGAGCATAATTCTCAGGGACCTCTAAAGAGGACCCTCGGGCCTTACCAGTGACAGCTCACAGATGGGGAAAATGCAAATACAGGCAGGCCCCACCCTGGCAGTATGTAGGCAGCTGTTCTGGAAAATAAAAACATAGGCCATTTACAGATTCAGGAAGCTGAAGTGTTTTATGGGCACAGTCATCGAAGGCAAACATAGTCGTGTTTCTTGATGACGTCTCCCAGAAGCCGTTCACCTGGATGATAGAAGGCTGCGAGAAAATATAACAGTCTCCAAATATTTGGAGGCCTGTCATGGGGCAGGAGGACTGGCCTTGTTCGAGGGAGATGCAGGGAGGGACAGCAAGGAGGTAAGAGCGGTACAGGCACCAGCATGGGTTTGGAAACAATTTTCTAACAATCTCAACTGGCCAACAGTGGAATGAGGCTGCCTTGGGAGGGAGAAAGATTTTCCCCTCTGTCACTAGAAAAGTGTAGGTAAGGGTTCCTGCTGAATGAATGATTGGTTGATTGATTCAACTAGCACTTACTGAGCATCTTCTAAGCAGCAGGCCCATGGATACTGTGATGAACAAAACACACAGGGTCCCTGCTTTCCTGAACTTTCCTTTCTAGTGGCAGAGATAGTCAGGAGAGAAGTGAAGACAGAGATACAAAAATAGTTGTAGCTAGTAATGAGTGTCCTAGCACAACAAAAGAAAGGGATGTACCAGAATGACTTGTGTGTGTATGTGTGTGTGTGTGTGTGTGTGTGTGTGTGTAGTGGGTTGTACCTCATATTGCATGCTCAGAGAAGCCATCACTGATGGGATGAGTTTTGAGGAAGTCCTACATGAACAGAAGGACCAGCAAGAGCAAAGGTCTAGGCTGGTGTTCTCAGGAATGGAAAAAGGACCATGTGGCTAGGCATAGTGAGCAAAGGGATGAGATCAGGCAGGGACCAGATTAGGTAGGGCATTGTAGACCATGGCAAAACAGTTGGGTATTTTATAAAAAGGGCAATGGGGAGTCATAGAAGGGACATGTTTTTTTTGGGTGGGGGGTGAGAGGTTGAACTAGATGAGTGTTTTTCAACTCTGATTGTGCATTGGAATCACCTGGGGACCCAGAGATGGGATCCAGGGTTCTACATGAGCTCTAAGATTGCTTTCATGATGTAGATTTAAAGTACTGATAGTGACTTCCCTATGGAATCACATATTTTGCTCAGGACATAGGAGAACATCATGGCCCATACAATTGGGCTAATATACTACCTGCAAACCAGTTTGCTGGTATGGGTGGATTCTAAATAAATTTAATTCATCTCAACAGTTACTTGGTGGATTGTCTTCCGTGTGGCGATCTCTAAGCATGCCTGGGGTAAAGCACTGTGTCTCACACATATCAGGTGCTCCATAAATATTTATTGAATAAACGATTAGATAAATGTATCCGATAGTGCACTGGGCAATGCAGAAAAGTAGAAGGGGGAAAAAAAAAGATGGGAAAAGATAACAAAGATATCTCTGTATTTTCTGTATCATAGGAGAAAGACTACAACAGGATATTTGCACATGAGGAGATGGGAAGTGCAAGGGAAGGGCTTTTGGTTTGAGTTTTCATTTGTGCAGCAGGATATCATGGGCTCTGAATGGGAAGGCAAAAGTCAGAGTCTGAATTGTTCACTCCCCAGCCCAGTGAATTCCGGCTTTCAGTTTCTCAGAGGAATTTGCCTTCCATTTTGTAGGGACAACCGAGGAAACACTGGGTGGTCAGGGGTAGGGACTCTGAGGTTATCTGGGAAATTCAAACTGCTTGGAACCAGAGCCTCCAGGTTCTCTGCTTTGCCAGGAAGATGAAGGTTTTGGCCAAGAACCTTCACAGTGTGTCCGTAGCTACCGGGTTTTACAGCTTGGCTTGGGGCTGGATCTCTGTGTACTGCCTGTGTTAACCTAGGAAATGACTGCCATGGGTCTGAAAGCCAGGACAAAATCAGCTCTACCGTTTCTCCCCAACTTATTCTAACAATCCAGGACTGGACATCTGGAATTGCCCCTCATCTAATGAACACATGTTAAGGAGTCTAGCCGGCACAATCAATTCCTTTCCAGGGCTAAGGAGCCAATTGTAGAAGGTACAGTCTCAGGGTCTGCAATTGGATTTAAACGTTTTGCAGATTCCAGGAAGAAGGGAAGGGAAAGGGCTTTTGATTGCTCCTATTATGGTCCAGACACTCTGCTAGATGTGAATATCCATCACCATGTGCCCCAGTTCTGAGGCCAATATGACTATGGACACAGAGAGGTGAAATCACTTTCCCAAGATCATGTTTGTAAGGAGCAGGCATGCAAGCACAAAGCTTGTACTCTTGGTTGCAATGTCCCTTTGTCTTCTGTGCTGATTCCAGTGAGATGGAAGCACTTCAGAGAAAGAACAGGGCTGAAGGCTGCCCTTGTGTTTTTTGCATTGCCCAGCACAAGTTTGGATATTGAATAGGTTCCCAGTAAACACCTGCTAAAGAGAGCGAAGATCTATTTGATATGTAAAATAGTATCTATGGATGCTACTTTTTACTTCTTTGTTTGGTACTTTGATACACTTGTGGCAATCTTAGCATACAACAGCACTTAGCTAAACTGTCCTGTAGAACTAGAAATCTGGTCTTCTAGAAAGGCTTTATAATGTCGGCCAATAACATTCTGGTAATTTAGCAGAACTGTGGGGATCTGCCTACCATTTATAAGACCCTGTTGGAGATTTGGGGCCAGGGTTCATCCTCAAGGCACTTAATGTTGAAGCTTCAGATACAGAAGAGATCCCTAAGATATAAAGTAGAAAGAAAATGAATACAGTTGGCTTTTGGCCAAAATGTGGGAGATATCCATGTTTGGTAAGTTTGAGGGAGGTGGGGGGGTCCTTTTTTTTTTTTTTTTTTAGATTTTATTTCTTAATCAGAGAGAGAGAGATTGAGAACACAAGGAACTGTAGTCAGAGGGAGAAGCAGACTCCCTGTTGAGCAAGGAGCCCAGTGGGGGACTCCCAGGATCCTGGGATTCTGACTCAAGCCACAGGCAGACACTCAACTGACTGAGCCACCCAGCTGTCTCGAGAGAGAGGGTCTTACTGAAGAAGCAGGGAAGGCACAGTCAGAAAGGCAGGAAAAGAGCCATGCTTGTGCTTAGTTATGGAGTATAGAAAAGGGACAAATGTTGCTGAGAGGAAGAAAGAGAGAGTACACCCTTGTTTGAATTGGTTCATGCATGGATCAGAAATGTGCACCCTATTCCTAAAACACTGATTATATTATGGCCCTGCTTTGAATTCTTCCATGGTCTACAATGTCTTCTTGAGGAAGCAGACTGCCCCTGAGGCAGGCTCAACCTGGTTCCTGCTGCCTTCTCCTGGCTCATTGCTCTGGGCCCTTTTCTTCGATGCCTGCCATCCACACAGGTTTGGGGATCTTGGGCAAATCTCCTTTAAAACCCACATCAATTTCCACCAGGATTGCTTGTGTACAAACTCATATCTGTTGGTAGACTGTGAGCTTCTAGATGGCAGAGCCTGGGTCTCCTTACTTTTTCCTTCCTCTGTGTCAAGATTTGCAATCTGTCCTTAATGTATGAATGAATGAGTGAAAGAATGGATAGATATACCACCAGCCTAGAAATTCCAAAAGGTTAGGGCTGGTAAACCAGGATACCTCTGTATGCTGACAGAGTACTGGGGACATCTACCTGGATCTGTTCTGTAATGTGAACAAACTTAGCTCTCTTTGCCCCTCAGACAAATGCCCGTGATGACCTTACCTATCTTTCCACAGCATTTCTGTAAATGAGGCAGCTGAGGATAGCCATGGCTTAGTGAAGAGAAGGGCTGGAAGCAGACAAATAGGATTGTCTTATCCCTTAGAGCCAGACTGTCATAATCTATGAAGTAGGGATGACACCATCTACCTTTTTATCTTCAGCCAGCAGTGAGTGAGTGTTATGAAGCTAGATGCTGGGGTGGCAAAGACATAAGAAACTCATTTTACCCTTTAGCTGCTCCCAAATCTTGGAGGGAGTTCATAGGATTGTTGTGCAGATGAATGTCAAACTGAAAATAATAGGGATGCCTGGGTGGCTCAGTAGGTTAAGTGTCTGACTCTTGATTTCAGCTCGAGCTGTGATCTTGGGGTCGTGAGATCGAGCCCGGCATTGGGCTTCACACTTAGCATGGAATCTGCTTGAGAGTCCCTCTCTCCCTCTGCCCCTCCCCCTGCTTGTGCTCTCCACTCCCCTGGCCCCGCCATCTCTTTAAAATAAATAAATAAATCTTTAAAAACCAACTGAAAAAAGTAGTAACAACTCTTTACTGAGTACTGATGGTGAGCGGGGCTGTGCTCAGGGAGAAGCACCTTCATAAATGATCTCAACCAAGGCCTACAGGTACTTGGAGAGAAGGCCTCATTGGCAACCTCATTTTGCAGATGAGGAAAGTAAGGCTCAGAGAGAGGTTGAGTAATGGGACCGAGGTTTGGCCTGCACCCCAGGGCTGGGGCTTGTTCTCACATGCTTTGGGGAGCAGTGCTGGTTGGCTGTTGTAGTTTGGGTTCAACGATGCCAGAGCCCAGCAATCCTGATTTTAACTGGGGCCGTTAGACTCTGGGGATTGAAGCAATGTATTAGACTTAACCCCTAGTTTCTTTGCAAATTTTTATCTTTAAAGTCTTAAGCCTTCTCTCTTGTGTGATGTGTCCCTTTGTCAGTTTTCCCTGGTCCTGCTGAACTGCCCAGTATGGTTCCACTGCCCCATTCACTCCACTACCTCTGTATTTAGAGAGGGGAGCTTCTCCCTGCTGATTTACAGGGAAATGGAAACAATTGTTCCTGGTGGTGACCCCAAAACAGGAACAGAAAGGGTTTGGGGAGTGCAGAAGTGGACACAAGTTCCCAAACAAAAGCTTGATCTGTTCGACTGGCTGTCTGGAGTTGCAAATATTTAGGTAGAAGGGACTCAGAGTTCGAATCTTGTTTGTATCTGGGGATGTCCCTTTTCCTATTAAAAGGCCTGACACCCAAGGACCTTGGGCAAGCTGTGCAGGAGGCTGGGACCACTAGAAATGAGGCAGGCCATCAGAGGATTGGCACCCACTCTGTATCTGACACACAAACTTTCCCAAACTTCTGCTGATGAATGGGGCAGGCAGGTAGGGGAGGAAAAGGGGAGGAATGGCTTAGGTGTGAGCAGGGACTGGTTGGGGAGCAAAGGGGGCTGCTGATGTAGAATGCCTGGCCCAGAGCAGGTAGTTCAGGCTCTGGTTTTGGGTAGCAAATGTATAGTTTAAGGAGGTGGGAGGTCTTGTGTGACTAAGAGGCTCCTAAGGCAGGTAGAATGTGGGAAGCCATGGGGGTGGGGGTGGGGAGGGATAGAAGGTAGGAGGAGGGGCTAACATTAAATTAATCTTACATCTACTCTGGCCAGGCATTGTGCTGCCCAGTCCTGGAATCAAACCCCAGCCTCAGAGGCAGGTGCCATCATTCCCCCATGACAACGGCAGCCCCTGAGTCTCAAGAGGTTTCATGACTTATCCCAGATCATACAGCCAAGTGGTAAGTGGGACTTCAAAGTTTGGAAGTCACCAGTACAACAGGTTACACCAATACATGTGTAAATACATACAGGGAGTTCTGAAGCTCAGAAAAGAGGTGCCCAGCATCACTATAAATGCATGGTCCCTCCTCTGAGAGTGTTTTCTTCCCTTTGTCTGCCCAAGAGCACCTGCTTATCTTTATCCTTGAAAAATCAGTTGAAGCTTTACTTCTGCCTTGAAACTTTTTATTCCATCCCTAAGTAGATTCAGGTGGGAGCTCTCAGTCCATAATTCAGACATGACCCTTACTTACCGTATTTGTGTATTAATCATCTGTTTCTGTGTGTCTTTGGCTCCCAAGACCGTGAGGCTCACCAGAGCAGGACAGAGTGGGTATCTCTGCATCTTCAGTACGTGCCACAGAGAAATCATCGCTAATGGTGGCTAACAGCCCTTGAGCACACACCATGTGCTAAGAAATTTGAGCGTGGCATCTCATTTTTGTGGGAGGTGGCCAAATACTTTATTTTTCTTGAAAGGCAGATTTATTAGAACACATTACTATCTTGGCTGCTTTGGGCCTATTTTCCCAGACACATGGTATCCCTTTCAATATGCATTTTATTTAAGTATTTTATTTAAATGAAAGCTTTGTTGAATTATAATTTTTTTCTGCTCATTTTCTATCCAGAAAAAAATTTTAAAGCTTTATTGGAAGCGTAATTGAGATCCAAAAAAGCTGCATATATTTAGTGCATATAATTTGATGAATTTAGACATAATGTATCACCAGCAGTACTAATCACCACAATCAGATAGCATCTCATTTAATCATCCACAGCTTAATGAGATAGATATTTCTAATGTTTGCTGTGGTGGTGCATAGAAACAGAGAGATTGTAGTGGCTTAAGAAAGAACAAGCTCCTTTGTTGCTCACATGAAGTCCACAAGACATTTCTGAGTGGGAGGTTGGGGGGCATTGTCGTGGATGTTACAGGCACCCTACTTCATGTCCCTTCCCCAAGAGCTGACTCCCTTTTCCTGAAAACTGACTTCTGCTGAATAGTGTGAGGAGGGAAGAAGGGGCATCTTTGCCTGGGAGGGAGATGACATCCCCCACCTCTTGGGGTGCTGGGAGTGGTCTCCTGTCGATGACAGGTACAGAGGACACCATCCTTCTCCTTTCTGCTTGGGGTGGAACCAGCTGGGGGGTGTCCTTCATGCCTCAGAGCTCCCTGGGGGCACGTCAGGCCAAGGCTAGTCCCCTGCTGAAACCGTATTCTTGCTTAACTCCCCTCCCTGGCCTGGCCTATGCTTCCGCACTCCCTTTCCTGAGACCCTTCTTCCAAAGCTCACATTCACTCCTGGCCCCATCTCAGGCCCTGCTCAAGACATCTCAGCTCCCTGCTGCACACAGTTAATCAGGGATTCAGCTGGCAAGGCTCTATGTTCAACTCAAAGCTTCCCAGGTCCCCCTGGGCTCATCCTCCTGCCAACAGCCTGGGCCAGAGAGAGCAAGGAGGATGGCAAAGGAAGGTGTTTGAGTCAGGTCTGGAAGTGGTACCCATGTCTCCTTCCCACACTCGGTTGGCCAATACTTAGTCACACTAATGGTGAGGGGGCTGTGACTGCTGTCCAGCTGTGTGCCAGGAGAAGAGGAGAATGAGTTTGTGACCAGCTAAGCCAGGTCGGTCATGAGACCTCTTCTTGAAGGTGAGACACTGGGGTTTCGAGGTTGTAGGGAACACCTAGGGGTCACAACGTCAAGATTGCAAACACAGTCTGATGCCAGATTCAGTGCCCCCTGACTGCACAGTGCTCCGAAAGTCTCAGTGATGGAAGATGCCGTGGTGCCTGAGTGTGGCAGGTGCCTTGGCCCTGGGCTGCCAGGCAGGGCGCTCTATCACCAGTGCACTGAGCCCACTCTGGCTTGGCTGAGGATCCCTCATTTGAATTAAAGTAAACCATATATATATATATTTATGTATTTTTAAACATTTTATTTATTTATTTGACAGAGAGAGAGAGATCACAAGTAGGCAGAGAGGCAGGCAGAGAGAGAGAGGGAGAAGCAGGCTTCCTGCTGAGCAGAGAGCCTGATGCAGGACTCGATCCCAGGACCCTGAGATCATGACCTGAGCTGAAGGCAGAAGCTTTAACCCACTGAGCCACCCAGGCGCCCCTAAAGTAAATTATACTGACATGCCCCTCTTCTACTTCTTTCCAGGGACCACTTGAGCCAAGCGTTTTCAGATTTCAAAGATGAAGGCACAAGACCCCTGTAAAGATGACAGTGAGAGCTTTCACATGGCACCATGTACTTGCCCTTCAAGACTCTGTGATCCCTGTGGGGACTTTCCTGAAGCTCAAACGTCAGGCCCTGTATCTCTCTCCTCTCATGCTATACTCCTGGTGGCTCACTCCACTGCAGCCAAAGTAACTTTTTTCTGAGTGACAAAGCAGAGGGTTTCCAGAATACCTGGGTTCTCATCCTGTTTCTATCACTTCATGGCTGTGTGATTTTGAACAAGTGGCTTACCCCGTGTGCCAGTTTTAAGCTTCAGGATGGGGTAATACTGCCTGCCTGTGCATATATTAGCCTTATATATGTTTGCCTTTATTATTCATATGCTTTGCTAAGACTCATCCTAGCTCAGGCTGAACTGTAGGCAGGACTCTCTCCAATCCTCTCAGCCTTATGCTCCCTATAGGCTTCAAGCTCACTGTTGCATTGGAGGCGGAGCTTTCCTGAACCCCCAGGTTAGCATAGGCTCCTCTAATCTCTGGCAAGACAGGGATTAGGGTAAAATGGGAGAGGTATTCGCTTTGGGTGCAAAATATAAGGGATGCCCCCCAACCCCAAGATAAATAATATTCTAATTCAATATTTTAAAATACCAAAATTAATGCAAAAATATTTGAGATAAATAATCAAGATAAATAATGATATTCTAATTCAATATTTTAAAATATCAAAATTAATGCAAAAAAATCCATGATGAACAAAATAACAAATCTTAACTCAAGACTTATTCCGTGCTGAGGCAAGTTATTGCCTGAGGCCAGAGGGAAAATGTGTGCTCCTGGCTTTAGTGGAAGCAAACTCTCTATCATATTTTCAGCGTCTCTGTCTTTGCTTATCTTGCTGTCATTAGAGAGATTGCCACATTTGGCAATTTCTCATGACCAAGTGGCAAACTTAAATGATTTCTGAATTAACTTAAGCTGAAGTAAAATGACAATAAATTCTGTTTTGAAATTAAAAAAAAAAATAGGGGCACCTGCGTGGCTCAGTCCATTAAGGTCTGACTTTTGATTTCGGCTCAGATCATGATTTCAGGGTCCTCGCGTTGAGCTTTGTGCCTGGGGTGGAGCCTGCTTGAGATTCTCTCTCTTCTCCCTCTGCCTCCCCTTGATCCCCTCCCTGCTCGTGCATAAGTGCTCTCTCTCTCTAAAAAAGAAAGGAAAAAAAATACTTAAACATAAAATGATGTGAGTTTTAATACACTTACTTATAAATTTTTCAATGTTTTCAAGTACTTAAGTGCTCTGGGGGGAAAATAACTATGAAAATATATGAAAACATGTATATGATGCATATCGAGGTACGTATTTCCTTCCTTAGGCTCCCACAAAGTTTGACACGGCACTGATATATGTTTAAATTTTGGATATTTTGTTAATCATGCATGTTTATGCCCTAATTTTGATTTGAAAAATGTTCCCTTAAGGTCTCTTTTTGCTTTTTTTTTTTTTTTTTTTTTTTTTTTTTTTGGCACTCTGGGTGAGTGCCTCACTCGCCCCCCTTAATCCTGGCCCTCTTCTTTGCTGGCCCTGGTCACAACTGCAATGAGAGTTGTGCCACTGCCTTTCGGATTTACCTGCACATAAACTCCGCGAGGGCAGGGAGAAGGGCCACTTTGCTCTCCACCATGGTCCCCAAGCTTTCACTCTGCCTGCCCCCCCTCAGGTATGCAAAACACATTTGCTGGACAGATAAGGGAAGAGATTTCTTAAAGGGGCGGCTCTCCATTTGGTTTGTAGTTTCAGCTCATTTTTGCGTTCTGCCTAATGAGGTAAGCATTTATGGAACACCTCTTGTGGTCCAGTGGCTTCTGTGCAGCTACAGAGATGTTGAAGATAAGGTCTTTGCTCTCAGAGAGGTTGGCTGGGAATGAAGACTGTCCTGCAAGCCAGTTGGGTTTCCCAGGATAAGTGCTGATAGAGGTCATGGTGGGGAGCTGTGAGAGTACAAAAAAGGGCTCCAAGCTCACTCTGGAGGCTCAGGGAAAGGTCAGCTCAGAGATGATATCTGAGCCATGTAATGGATGAGGAGGAAGGGGTAGTCAGGGGGACAAGGAGAGAAGCAGAGTGTTGGGCAGAGAGCACAGCATGTGCAAAGGCCCGGGGACAGGAAATAGCATCCTATATCTCTTTGTGGGAACGCCTAGATGTTCGGTCCTCTTGGAGCATGGAACAAAGTGCTAGAGATCAGCTAGGACAACCTTATAGAAATAGGCGAGGTAGATTTCCACAGTCCAAGGTACCAGCATCTTTAGCATTTCTCTGGGTGATTGGCCGATGTCATTGCTTCCCCTGAAGGGAATAAAACAGGATTCCACAGATTGTTCTAGCGAATGCATGCCCACTTGTTTTCTCAGTGGTTAAACATATGACCAGATATCTGGGAGTAGCAGGGAGTCATCTGTTATGCAGAATTGAAAGTCTGGAGCTGAAGCTCGGTGGAAGCCTGGTTATAATACCCTTCCCCAGACCCAAAGTCAACTACAGCCTATTCAGCACGTGTCCCCTCATCTCTTTGATATGTATCCAGGGTTGTCACCTGCCACTGGACTGTTACTCGCACCAAGTAGGGGTTTAATAGCATGTATTTCCCTCTTAAAGTAATCTCAGCCAGGCCCTAACACCAGATATGGTGCTGTTACTGGCCAGGGGCACATCTGTTAGAATTCTCTGGTCCAAAGTCACAGTTGAAGGAGTGGATACCACCCCTTTGCCAAACAATTGTCTGTCCCTGGCCATGGGCTTGGAGAGCTTATCTCAAGGGCCTGGTGGAGCTTCCTGTCATAACTTTGCACAGGGTGTGGGCTTATCTTTCGGGAGCCTTTAGAGTTTTGAGTTGACTTGCAAACCCTTCTTTCGCGGCCCATTTCATCCTGAGATGAGCATCGTCACTCACAGGGAGATGAAAAGTGCCCTGCCCAGGTTGTTAATGTTTGCACTATCAGCTCCTCAAGTCTGTATGAGAAAGAATTTGTGGTGGCATTTGACCCCAAGGGGGAATATAGGCCATCTAATGGCAATTCTGGCACTTTCCTCTGCATCTGCTGAACACCAGTTTCTTAAGGCAGGAGCTCCCCCACCAATAATCTGGTTTCAGCCATCAGAACTAGACAGAAGACATCCTAAGCACATCCTACCAGGGAGGTGAGATTTGGCCATTGCAGCCAGGCAAAGACAATTCCAGTTGGTAGAGGAGAAATAAGTCTCTTTCTCTTTTTATCCAGGGTCACCCTCCTCTAAATGCTGAGGTATCTGGCTCTGGTTTTATTCTGTTGACACTTGGTGGTTACTTCATCGCCCTGAGACTTAGTTTCTTCATGAGTGGAATGGGAATCATGCACGGACCATTTGGGCTCAGCAATTGTAGTGCATGCAGACAGCCCCATATGCAACAGGTGCTTGGACTGGGGCTGGCATTTTCTGTGCATGCTCCTCTGGTCTGTGCACCAGTCTCAGAGTCTCGTGTAGAGACCAGGGGAGGTGTGCAGCCAGCACAGAGGAAGTTAGGTGCTCGTATTCTAATTGCAAATATCAGGCTCCAATATTGGGTCCGTCTCATGACATTTTCTTTCTTTTTCCAACAGATCACACTTTCACATGTGTGATTTATTTCACATCTATTGTTAAATTGTTCAAATACTCATTTCTTTTGTTTTCTGGAACTTTGGGGTAAGGAAGGGTAAATGTATTCAGTCTCAGGTTAGCCTCTGGACTCAGACTATATCCAGCCTTGTGTGAGGCCACCTTGGCACTGGAATCTACCAGCCAGAGTTCTTGACTGCTAGTGAGTTGCCCTCTGACTCCATCTCTTATGGCAGGCACCCATCCCTCCCCTCTTAGGGTTGACAATGAGGTGTTCTCTACATCCTGTTCTGAGTGCCTGGATAAGCTTGGGCAAATTCTTTCATGCCTTCCATTTTGCCTTCTGTAAAATGAAGAGCTTATAGCATTTTTTCAAAGTCCCTTTTACTTCTATTTGTATACACTGCTCTAGCCAGCCATTGTTCACAGATGAATGCTAGATGAGTCTCAGGCCTGTATTCATATTGTTCATCTAAATTTCTCCCCATTCCCCACTAACCCAGCATCCTACTTCTTTGCCTCTTTCAAGATGATTACTTGTAGGAGTTAAGATGTTTTCATTGGGCTCAAAATTAGCGTTGGCTTTTACAAATGGTGTTATGTTGGGATAATTTATTTATTTTACCTCTCTGGACCTCAGTTTCTTCATCTACAAAATGGAAAGCATCTATAGACAAAACAAAAACAAATGAATTTGGCCCCTTCCAGTAACACTTTAATGATGGACTTTGAATTTCATATGATTTTTGCATGTCACAAAATAGTATTATCCTTTTAATTTTTTGTTTTTTACCCATTGTAAAAACAATGGGTATGTGGGTGGCTCTGTCAATGGGGTGTCCAGTTCTTGATTTTGGCTCAGGTCATGATTTCAGGGTTATGGGATGGAGCCCTGCGTTAGGATCCACCCTGGGTGGGAGTCTGCTTGAGATTCTGTCTCTCCTTCTGCTCCTCCCCCTGCACACACATCTGCTCTCTCTTGAGCCCTGCCTCTCTCGCTAACATAAATAAATAAGTAAATAAATAAATAAATAAATAAATAAATCTTTTCTTTTTTTCTTTAAGTGTAAAAACCATTTTTAGCTTGTGGGCTGTGCCAAAACAGGTATGGGCCAGATTTGGCCTGTGGACCATAGTTTGCTACTCCTGTTCTAGTCTTTTCCTCCTTCTATCAGCTCCGCCCTTGGTGCTACAGAAGCTGAGCCTGTCCTTGGAGAATCCCTTGAAAGGAAGGCCAGAAGCACTGTTCTAGGCTTTCACATGGCTCTGGTCACTCCTGGGTAACTGTATGGGGAGAGATGTGTTTGGGGATTGCTTCCCTTCAAGTCTTAGCTCATACCTGGCTATTCAGTGTCACATCTGGTAATTATATGAGCATTTGGCCTGTCCGTACAGCCTCATGTATGTTGGTCCCCTGCACATTGAGAAGCAAATTTATAAGGTGAGAGGACTCTTAGGATGACTGCTAGATCTATAAAAGTTCATGTTTCTGAAGAAAAGCTTGCATGGATGGTGTATATACACATCACCCAAAGTCATATCTATCCCTTTCCTGTCCTACACACCCCTAAAGCATGGAACTTAATGGTTTGAGAAATTAAAAAAAAAAAAAGATGGAGAGGAGAAGGGAGTTGGGGGAAATTGGAGGGGAAGACGAACCATAAGAGACTGTGGACTCTGAAATACAATCTGAAGTTTTGGGAGGGATGGGCAGGTGGTGTGGGAGGTTGGGTGAGCCTGGTTGTGGGTATTATGGAGGGCACGTATTGCATGGAGCACTGGGTGTGATGCATTAAATAATGAATTCTGTATCACTGAAAATAAAATAAAAAAAATAAAGAAATTTTAAAAAAGACCAAATCTTATTTCAGTATTAAAATCCAACCTCCCAAGAAGATTCCATCATTGATATTATCTCCTTACTGTCCTGGGATGTGTGAGGGCAAGACACTGCCTATGCCTTTCCAGGGCAGGAGGTGGACACAAAGGGCTCAGGCCCAGACAAGGTGTCATTATCATTTCCTCCAGGAATTTTTCTTGGCACTTGAAGACAGGGGATTGACAGGGACAAAGAACTCATGGCCCAGCTGGCAAAATCCAATTAAGGTCATTAGTGGGATAACCTTGCTTTGGGTCAGCTCTGCAGCAGGACCTGGGGAGAAAAGTAAGTGCCTTCCTGTGCTCAGGGCATCTGATTCCTCCCTGGCATCTATGGCATTACACTTAGGGCATTTCCAGGTGGGGCAGGGTTGTCCCCTTTCCCAGTCTGCATTGCATTATCTAGAACCAGCATGACCAACTGTCCTGGTTTGCCCAGGACTGGGCAGAAAGTTCCCTGAAAAAACTCAGGAAGTTCAGGGAAAACTGGGACAAGTTGGTCACCCTATATCATGCCTTGGGTATAACAAGGCTGATAATACCCTTGAGAGGCTGTCAATAATCCTTTATGCTGGGCCTCTAGAACACGTATTCACAACTTTTTGTAAAGACCAGTTAGTAAGGACTTCAGGTTTTGTGAGCATAGGGTCTCTGTTGCAATCACTTAACTCAGCCATGGTGTGTGGAAAATAGTCACAGTCAATATATTCATAGATGAGCATGACCACATCTCAATAAAATGCTGCCCATAAATACAAGTTGGATTTGGTCCCCGGGGCTATACTTTGCCAACCCTTGCTATAGAAGGTATTTATTTTTTTTGACTCCACCCTCAATGTCACATGTATGCATCCTCTGTAAACTTGTGTAGAAAACAAGATACCCCAGCGGTTATGGAGGGCTCGGACTTTGGAGTTACACTCAGCTCTAATCTTGGCTTTGCTACCTGCTGGTTGAGTGACCTTGAATGGGGCTTCCCATCTCCAATCCTTGGTTTTCTCTCTATAAACAGGATATAATAAAAATGGCATCTGCCTTCCCAGACTGAAGGGGAGGGGACACAGATCTCAGTTTTCTGTGGGAGGAGAGTCAGAGAAGACATGGACCTGGAGACATGACAGAGACATCCAGCACACAGGCACTTCACACCCAGCTCTGAGCTAGTTGCTGGAGATATAGCACTCAGTAACACGACACATGGCTCTTATCCTCATGGGATTTACAATCTGGTGGAATATATAGACAGGTAAATAGGCAACTGCAATGATAGGTTTAAATTCTAGATAATGGGGGGGCAAGAGAGGAGGCAGTGGCTTCAAACTCTTCTGTGGGATGAAAATTTCATTGAGAAAAATACATCTCTTAAAATACCTTGAGAGATGTGAGAAGAGCCATTGGTGGGTGGCTGCTGGGGTCTGATGGGCACAGGTGTTTTCTTCTTGGCTGTGAGCCTGGGTGGGGCTGTTTGCTGCAGGGGTGTGGGCTCAGGATGTGTGTGGAGGTGTGTTTGTATGTCTCTCAGTGGGTAATTTGTGGGTGTGTGGCTGTCTGATGACAGATGAAGGGCGGCTCTGATGTAACAAGAGACATGTTTGCATCTGGGGGTTGAAGAAACACAGAACTTTGGGGCTGGAAGGGTCTTTGAAATGGTCTGGTCTGGTTACTCATCCTCTTTTCCTTCGGTTGCAGGCAGCTAAGTGGAGGACTGATCCCAAGCCTTTTAGCTGGTCGATCTCTTGACTTGTCACCCAAACATGTTGCCCAGCTAAGACCAACTAGATTCTTTATTATCATTATTATTTTTAAAAGATTTATTTATGGGGTGCGTGGGTGGCTCAGTCACTAAGCCTCTGCCTTTGGCCCAGGTCATGATCCCAGAGTCCTGGGATCGAGCCCCACATCGGGTTCCCTGCTCAGCGGGAAGCCTGCTTCTCCCTCTCCCACTCTCCCTGCTTGTGTTCCCTCTTCTGTCTCTCTCTGTCAGATAAATAAATAAAATCTTAAAAAAAAAGATTTTATTTATTTGTCAGAGAGAGAGAGTGAGAGAGCACAAGCAGGGGGAGCAGCAGAGGAAGAGGGAGAAGCAGGCTCCCTACAGAGCAGGGATCCTGATGAGAGACTCAATCCCAGAACCCTGGGTTCATGACCTGAGCTGAAGGCCCATGCTTAACTGACTGAGCCTCCCAGCTGCCCCAGGCCAACTAGATTCTGAGTGAACTTGGCAGTTGCATTCAGAGAACATTTGCTGGCCTCTCTCAGTCCTGGGTGACAGAGGAGGCAGGGTGACCAGGGAGAAGGTAGGAGCACACAGGCATGGCTATGAACAAGGCACAGGGCCAGGGCCTGCTCTCAGAAAGGGCTAGCTGAATTTGAACCTGCATTATATTTCATGGAAAGCTATTTCAATACCTGCCATTTAAAAACTTCATTTCACATACAATTCTTCCATTTTCATTTCAATGAATGAAAACCCGATTTTTTAAAATTTTATTATGTTATGTTAGTCACCATACAATATATCGTTATGAAAGCCCGAATTTAAAACTGCATCAGCTAGGGACGTGATTTAACAGGAGATGCTATTGTGTATCAAGATGCCCTAACGTGCTTAGAGTACAAGTTGGTCTGGGGAAATCTTGGAGGAATTTCAGAAGGTGGAAAGGACCTTTGCCCAGGGTCAAGTCTGTTGTGTCAAAAAAGGCATGCAGGTTTTCGGTCACTGTCCTTGTATGTCCACTGACAAGGCATGATGATCCCAACCTCTTCATGCCCCACCCGTTGTGCAGCATTCGCAGGATGTTCTGAGCCCGAAGTCGTTTTCTCTGCCCGGCATGATGTCTGATTCTGTCCCACAGTGTGGGAACCTCACCTCTCAGACAAGGTGGTGCCAGGAATGAAGCCCTTGATACGTGCCTGGCAGAGGCTGGTTTGTGTTTCCATCCAGGCGATGTCACCCAGGGTGAGTTCTGAAGTCAGCCAAGTCCAAGAGGTGGTTAAGCTGCTTTGAAAATGTTTTATTAAAAATATTTTTAATAGATGAGTAATGCATAACTGTTGCTGAAAAATGAAAACAAAACACCCATACAATGTACTGGAAGATAAAAATCACCATTCAAAGACAACCACTTCTAAGATTTTAGAGTGTGTACTTCCAGACTCTTTGCCTATCTGTAGTGTGAATGTACTTTTGAAATGAAATAGACATCATGATGTAAAGCTCTGGGAAACTGAGCCAATGGCCTAGCCTTCCTGAACTTTAGTTGTTCATTTGGTTTTGGTTTTTGGTTTTCGGTTTCAACAAAACAGGAGTGATGACACCCAGAGGATTCTTATCCCCTCTCAGGACCCTGCCGCCGTGCCGTGGAAGGCCAAGGAACATGACAATATAATGTGCCTTTTGGTGGAGCCCAGCCTTCAAACCATCCCAACCCAGGCACTAGCCATGTGCTTGAAAAAGCCCCCAAGTGATTCTTGTCCCTACTCCTTGGAATCACCCTCAGCTATGGGAATCCTCCCAGATGAGGCTCCATGCCCAGTGGGGCAGAGAAAAGCTGTCCCTGCCATGGCCTGTCCCAGTTCCTGCCCCACAGAAGCAGGGAGCCTAATAAAAATGGTTGCTCAGTACATTTTACATTCGGAGGTGTCTATTTTGCGGCAAGAGAGTCAATAGCTAGAATATTATACGATGCCACTTGAGAAGCACTTCAGAGAAATCCCTCACCTGTATAGAGGATTCACCCCTCTCCACTTTGTCAGGGGAATCATTTCTGGCTTCCCCCTCCTCTCTTTTCTGACTCTTCTGTCTTGCTTGCTCAGCCTTACAAGCCCTGTCAAGCCTTCTCTAACGAGAAAAAGCCCTTCTCTTATCACCACCATTTTGGTGACCTAGCAATCTTTTCTTGACCTAAGCTTGATCAGTTCCATTCTTGAGAGGACTTCCCATACTTCCCACTTTGACAAGGCAGAGTCTGGCTTAGACTGTTGGTTGTTCTCTGTGAGCCTCATCACAAAACTCTACCCAAAGACCACTTCATTCCACGGGCTTCTACTCAGCTCACTGACATTCTCCTCTCTCTGCTTGCAGGTTGCTCCTATCTCCCCTGCTATCTCCTTCCCCACTGGGTCGTCTTTGGCAATTTCCTTTTCTTCTCAGGCTATGCATGGATGGTCTCCTTTCCCCATCATTGTGGGGATGAGACCTGCATCTAACTCTCCAGTGAGGGATTTCCTGCTAAGATCCAGGCCTAAAATTTAACCTGCCCATCAAATATCTCCATGCAGGGGAGCCTGGGTGGCTCAGTGGGTTAAAGCCTCTTCCTTTGGCTCAGGTCATGATCCCAGGGTCCTGGGATTGAGCCCCGCATCGAGCCCTGCATCGGGCTTTCTGCTCAGCAGGGTGCCTGCTTCTCCCTCTCACTCTGCCTGCCTCTCTGCCTGCTTGCAATCTCTGTCTGTCATGTAAATAAATAAAATCTTTAAAAAAAAAAAAAAAAAACCTCCATGCATCTTGATGCTTCAAACTTCCCTGAGCAACTTTTGTGATCCTTTTATGGAAGTATTGGTACTCAGTCAAACCTCAGCTCGTGAGATCAGACAGATCCAGTCTCAAACAATGACCGGCCACTTAAAAGAGGTGTGTCATTGAGAAGGTAACTTCACTTCCCCAAACATCAATTTTTCCTTCTGTAAAATGGGGATAATGATGTCTTTACCTCATAAATCATGAAAATGTTGTAGTTGTTTAGAATGTAACTTGTTATGAATAGTAATTTTAAAATGTTATCATCATCATACAGGCTTATTTTATAACATTTGGAAAATTCGGATAAGTGTCAAGGCTAAGTAATGCTAATGTGCAAGTATGTTCCCATTTGTCTTGTATTTTTGTATGTGTGTGTGTGTGTGTTGAAGATGCAGGGGTCTCAATGGCTCTGCCGTTTCCCCAGCCTCTTAAGATAGAAGGTTTGGTGTCATCCTTTGCCTTCTTTCTCATAAATTCACACAATAAGTCATTTAGTTCTGCTGATTATAGCCTCAGATTTCCCTCAGAGGCAATGTCCCTCCTTCTGCACTGTCACCTTCACCATTTTCCTGAGTTTTCACTTTTCAGGCTTTTCCCCCACTTTTAATTCTAAATTCACATGGTCCATTTCCTCAAATTACAAAGGTAAATGTGCCAGCTCCTCCTGAAAATACCTCTACAGCTTTCCTTTGCTTCTGGGGTGTACCAGCTACTTCGTTTCCAGCCTCCTCTCATGTCTCACCCATACCAACCCCGGCCACATTTCCTGGAATATCTGTGCCCGTGTTCCTTCTGCTTCAAATATTTGTCCAGCTTGTTTGGATGGGAAAATTCCTGCTCATCCCTTAAAGAACACATTAAAGGGCTCATTTACTTTAGCCAAATGCCAGCTCCTTAGGGAGCCCTCCCTTTCCATTTCCCTAAACCCTGTCCCTCAGCCTTTGTTGCTTCTCCCCCTAAGGACCCCAACTTTCATTGCTTTGCTCCCACCACGGTTAGAGCCCTGACCCTGTGGTTCAGTAATGTATCGGGTTGTTTGCTCTCTGTCAATGCCTCATGAGAATGTCATCTCCAGTACCTGGAAGGCACATTGGGACTGTTCAGTAAATATTTGTTGAATGGATGGATGGAGGGATGGCATGGTGTGGTGTATGAAAGAGAGCAAAGGATTCTATGGAAGAACACCCGAGTTCATGATTTGGTTTCTCCATTGTTTTACCTGCACAGCTTTGAGCACATGATGTCTTGGAGACTTGTGTGTGTGTGTTTTGTAGGTTTTTGTTGTTGTTTGATTTTTTTATTTCTTTTTTTTTTTCCTTTTTTTTTTATTTTTTTATTTTTTTTAGCAGGTTGGTTGAGATGCTCCAATGAGATCATGGAAGGCAAAATGCTTTGGGAAATAAAAATGAAATTCTAAGTAGGCATACTTACTAAGTAGGCATTCTAAGTACAGCATACTTACTTACAGTTATTATTAACTGAAAACTAAGTAGCAGGTGAGTTTCCATCTGGTCTTGCTCAATAACTATGGTCTATGGATAGGATCTTGACTGAGGATGGGTAGTCTCCTGTCTCATCCCAGGAGCTGGGTGCATTCAGGCAAACCCTCGCCCAGTTCCCTTCTGGGTTATGTTTGCATATTTCTGGCCACTCCCACCTCTCTGTGTTTGTTGGGAGGCCCAGATGAGATAATGCATGTTAAACATCCGTTGCGGTTAGTGTCTGGAAAAGGCACTGGAGCTTCCCAAATGCATGGTGCTTCTTCCAGGGAGCCTGACAGCCTCCTGGGAGGCCCATGCTCTTGGCTCTTGCCTGAGATTTCTACTCCCAACCCTAGAGTCTCATTTGATTGATGATATGTCTTCTGTTTGCTAATGAAAGTGCAGGCTAGTTCCTGCTTTTTATTCCATCCCAGTGCTGGGGTGACTTGAGACCTAGACTTACCTGCCTGAGGAGTTTGCTGTTGAATTAACATTTACCCCATATCCAGGAGGGGAAAACTCTACTTTCCTACTTACTAATGTGCTCATAGATTCCATTTCCGAGAAGGTTTTTCTAAGCTCCCACAGAGGGTGAGACCATAGCATCTCTTCTGATCTCGTTCGTATCTTTGTTCATTAACTTTGTAATCCTATCACAGTTATCATGATATTGATGTATTTATTATCAGTCTCTCTCCTGGGTGATATCTGGTTCATGGATATTTTCCTTCTGCCAGCACATTTCCAGGCACATAGAAAATGTCATTAATATTTGTTAAGCAAGGAAGCAAAAGAATGTTCTAAACTGTTCAGTCCCCTGCACGTGCATTGTCCATTTCTCTGTTTTTTAAAATTTTGTTTATTTATTTGTCAGAGAGAGATAGAGAGAAAGACAGAGAGACAGAGCAAAAGCAGGGGGAGCAGCAGGCAGAGGGAGAAGCAGCATCCCTGCTGAGCAAGGAGCCCAACATGGTACTTGATCCCCGGACCCCAGGATTGTGACCTGAGCCGAAGGCAGACACTTAACTGACTAAGCCACCCAGTCTTTGCCCATTTCTACATTGATATGTTCATTTCTGTGTTTAGCCAGCCAGGAATGTTTTCTCTCTCTCTCCCACATATACACATGCACAAGCACACCTATTAAGTTATACCTATTAAGTGAAGTAATGCACTTAATAGGCCAGAAGCCCAGTAGCAGGCCCAGGAAAAGCACTTAGCAGGGTAGCAGCACTGCTGCATGTCTATGGTACTGAACCTCTAATCTGCAGTCCTGTATCACTTGTGCGCCACGCACGGCCCAGCACACACAGCATGTTCCCCTTCAGTACACCTGAAGTAAGTGCCCACACAGCCCCTGTCTTCTTTCATGGAGATAGAATGGAATTTATGGAGTCATGTGATGGGTGTTTTTATCACCATTGTCCAGAAGAAAAGCTAGTGATTCAGAGAGAAGAAGAAGCTCTGGCCCTTGTGCCTTATCCTGTGCTTGTCTGGTGAACAGGTGCAGAGTTGGTCAGATAAATGACAAGCAAGACAGGACAGAACACCTGGGCTTATGGATCTTTAAGTCTGACTCTGTAAGAACCAATGCACTGTGGTAAGTACCCACATCAGTCCTGGAGTCAGACAGAGGTGGCTTACGCCTTGAACTGTGTCACTGCCCCTCATCATCCTAAGGAGCCTAGAGACTTTACCTAAACTAGTTAAGTCTTCATTTCCACATGCCTAAAAATGGGAGAAAAGTTACCCAATGTCCCTGGGTGGGTGTGGCCTGGAGTACCATGGGGTAAGGCCTGGAACAATGCTGGTGGCCTATTATTAGTAGCCTTCTCCTCCTACCTAAAGAAAGATGTGCTCCATTTCCTCTCCCATCTCAGTGCAGGAAGAGGAAAGATTTCCCTAACAATCCCCCAAGCCTCCTTCCTCTCTCCAGCACTCTGCGGGGGTTCATGTCTTCCCTGACATCCCGCGCGCGTCAGTGAGCACAGCAGGGAGAAATCAGTGTGCGTGAGCCTAATTGAGACGAGTCTGTTGGCGCTGGCCCTGCATGCAGGTGCCATAATAGAACTGCCAAATGGCTTCTGAGGTTTAACGATCCTCCCTGGGGTAATCTAGGCCAGCATCGATTGGCATCTTTGGGAGTTGTCCCTCGCTGCCTAACCAGCCACCTGTCGCTCAGAACCCCAATAAAGTCTCCGCCACACACCCAGCATGGAGATGGGAAGGTGTCGATATTGGTGTTTGATGAGGAGAGTTATTACTTTAGAAGGGCTCCAGCTAGGGGACCGGAGGTGCAACAGAGAAGGGAACCCTGCCGTGATTAAATATTCATTGAACAGTCATGCCATTAGTGTCAGAAAGTGGCAGCAATGCCACATAAGATAAAATGGGCACAGAGGCTCCAGCAGGTACCCAGGGGATCATGGTTTCCTCCTGCCCCCTGTCCCCACCCCTTTCATCAGATGAATATATTTCTCCCTGAGCTAAAATATTCTTGCTGTCTGAAGCAACTTTTCCAAAGGCTAACTCCTGACTTTTCAAATTATATCCAAGTGACAGCTGCAGGCTCTTTGTGTTCCAATAAGCTGAGTTCACAGTAGGCAGGGGGCTGGCCAAGGGAAGAGGCAGTGCTGAGGTTTCCTGGGAGCAGAAGGCCTGGGCTGGGCCCAACCTTGCAGTGTGGCTTCCATTCTGCTACCGCCCCCTTGTCCAAACCTCCCCCTCGCTAAGGTCCCTGTGATCTTCCACATGGCATGGCATCCTTCTGCCTTCTCCCAAGCTCTGAGCATTTGGCTCCGTGGTCTCAGAGTCTAGAAATCCCCTCGTGTAAGGCTTCTGGGATAGGAACCCCACCTGCTTCTGCTTCTACCTCTCTGCTACATATTTCCCTTCTTTCTCTGACTTGCCATTCTGATGCTCCCTGTAAATTCTGTAATTGCCTTAATTCTCTGACTTGGTTCCAAGCATTCTCCCTGGATTTAATTGCTAGGTTGTAATCAGTAATTATAGTACATAGAGCAATGGCCCCACAAAGATGTGCCCATTTTTATCCCTACAACCTGTGCATGTGTGAGCTCACGTGGAAAAAGGGAACTTGTGGATATGGTTACTGTAAGGTTCTTGAGATGGGGAGATTATCCTGGATTACTGTTTGGGCCTCCACGAATCATAGGGTCCTCATAAGAAGGAGGCAGGAGTGTTAGGGTCTGACAAAAATCCACGTGACAGTAGAGAGAGAGGGACATACAGAGATTGGAAAATGCTTCACTGCAGGATTTGAAGACAGAGGATGTGACCATGAGCCAAAGAATGCAAGGCAGCCTCTACGAAGTGGGAAGGTGAAGAAGCAGAGGGCATTCTTCCCTAGAGTCTAGAAGGAGCCCAGTCCCACGGAAGCTTTGCTTTAAACTCAGTGAATCCCATTTTGGGTTTCTAATCTTCAGAAATTTAAGATAATAAGTTTTGGTGGTTTTAAGCCAGTACATGTGTGGTAATTTGTTCTATCAGCAATAGGTACCTAATACCATGATCTCCATAAGGAAAAAGAGCATGGTTTGGGGGTGATTAGAAAACTAACTGACTCCTGGTTCAATCATATTTACTCCTTCTTCCTCATAAATTGGACTCAAAGCATTAAGTGATCATTCATTTACTCAATTTATACAGTCTACTCATTAACATTTATCAAAGGTGCACTGTGTGCCAGGCCCGGTGGTATCTGCTGATACACTACAGCCTGTCCTCAAAGACACAGTCTCTAGAAGGGGTGTAAGTGTATGAGAAAAACTATTGTGGTCCTTATGGAGAGCTCAGAGCTCAACAGGATTACAATACATAGTTTATGAGTATAGACCAAGAGAAATCTACACAGGGGACTGTGGAGGCTCAAGGGAAAGCGGACCTTTCTCCAGGGTTGTGAGAACACTTCACAGAGGGTAAGTCTTGAGCCATGTTTTGAAGGAGCAAGGGTGTAGGCCCAAGGGGTAATGGCAGACGGGTCTTTGCATGCAGAAGAAGCCCTTTGAGAAGAGGCACAGGGGCATCCTGCAGCCTGAGGTTGGTGGTGGACTTTGAGTAGTTGCGTGTGGGTGGAAGATTCAAGCCCATGGCAGGAAAATAAACCTGAGGGGAAGAGAGTGGACAAATTATGGAAGAGCAGACCATGGGTTTCCAAGTGAAGGAATTCAGACTTAAAAAAAAAAGGCACTTTCTCAAGAGAATGAGAAGACAAGCCATAGAGTGGGAAGAAAATATTTGAAAAAGACATATCTGATAAATGGTGGTATCCAAAATATATAAAAAGCTCTTAAAATGTAACAATAAGAAAGCAAACAACCTGATTAAAAATGTGCTAAAGATTTGTGCCCAAAGAAGATGTATAGATGACAAATTAGCATATGAAAAGATGCTTCACATCGTATGTCTTCAGGGAGTTGCTCATTAGAACAACAATGAGGTACTACTACTACCTATTAGAACGGTCAAAATCCACAACACTGAGCACACCAAATGCTAGGGAGGATGGTGAGGAGGTGAGGTAACAGGAACTCTCATTCACTGCTGGTGGGAATGCAAAATGATACAGCTACTTTGGAAGACAGTTTGGCAGCTCCTTACAAATCTAAATATACTCTTGCTATATGATCCAGCAACTGTGCTCCTTAGTATTTATGCAGGGGAGTTGAAAATTTATGTCCACACAAAAAACCTGGACAGGGATGTGTTTAGTAGCTTTATTCATTATTACCAAAACTTGGAAGCAACCAAGATGTCCTTCAATAGGTGGATGAATAAAAAGGCTGTGGTCCATCCAGACAATGGAACATTATTCAGTACTAAAAAGAAATGAGCCATCAAGTTCATCAAAAAGACATGGAAATTTACATTATCAAGTAAAAGAAACCAATCTCAAAAGGCCACATTCTGTATGATTCCAACTATATGACCTTCTGAGAGGCAAAGCTATGGAGAAAATAAGAAAATCAGTGGTTTCAAGGAGTTATGGGGTAAGAGGAGAGAAGAACAGATGGAGCACAGAGGAGTTTTAGGGCAGTGAATCTGTGAATTATAATGGGGGTATGTGTCATAATAGATTTTTCAAAATCCATAGAATGAACAACACCAAGAGTGAACCCTGATGTAAACTATGGGCTTTTGGTGATAATGTTGTGTCAATGCATGTTCATCTGTTGTGACTAATATCCCCTCTGGTGTGGAACATTAACCATGGGGAGGCTATGCGTGACTGGGACAGGGGTATATGAAAACTGTACCTGCCTCTCAACCATGCTGTGAACCTTAATGTGCTTTGAAAAATATAAGTCTATTTTTTTTATTACATTCTAAGTGCCAGGACGTGTACCAAGTTGTCACATCATCTCATAGACTATTGGGTGAGAGAATGCGTTATTAACCTCATTTGACAGATTAAGAAATTGAGTTTAGCATATGTAAGCAGCTTGTCCAAAGTTTAACAGGTAGCATATATTTTCCCCATGGTCTGGAAAAGGAAACAAGGCCCAGAGACGTTAAATCAGTTGTCCTCGGTCACACAGGTATCAAGTGGTGGAGCCAAGATTCACATCTAGTTTCTGAACCCACAAAACGTCAAAGTGTTTGTCCCTAAATTTGGCCCGAGATTATTCTAACATGTTTTTCCCTCCATTCCATGAGGGGAGGATTTCAGATGATGGAGTGGCTGAACAATGGGAAACACCCACCCACTCAGTATTTCTGATGATTTTAGGATCCCAGATTCATCCCATTGCATTTCAAGTGTGCAATTGTTCCTCTCCTCCAGTAAAGTGAATAAGGTCATGCCTAATGTGCCGGTTTCAAGCTTAGGCCCCAAGAGGCCAGGTATGCTTCCATTCATTCTTTGTGCACAGTTAGGCTTCCTTGTGTTCACAAGTTGGTTTTGCTCTATTAACTTGCTTGGCCTAGCCTGCTGAAGGAAAGGGGACCATATAGAGCAGGAGACACATGGATGAGAATCAAGACACGGTGAAGCACCAGCCATCCTGATCTGATGGTCACCCGCAGCCGACTGTAAACCCACGAGGAAGCTTGGTGGAGGTGAGAAGAACCACCACACTGAGCCCAGTCAAAGTCACTGACCTCATGGTCAGAGTTTTAGGTCACAATGTTTTGGGAGGCTTGTTTTACAGCATAGTTAATGTATGCATAAGGTCTTAATAAATATTCATTGAATGAATGAAGGAAAAAAGACCCCATCCATCCTGAATTTGACAGCTAAGTATTCTCCTTGCCTCTTCATGGCAGGGAGGACATGGTGCTAGCCAGCAGAGTACGCTGGTTGGGAAATTTCTAGAAGAGGACATGGAGGCTTTGAGAGGCACCTTGCCCAGGGTGACAGTTGATGATGGAGCTAGGACCCAGACCTCAGAGCTGGCTCCAAAGCCCATGCTTGCACCCATAATTGCTGATTTTGTATATTTGCAGCTCTGAGAGAGGGAAAGGATAAGCACAAGGTGGAGGTCCAGGCCTAATCCACAAACCTCCTACAAGAGTGAGGGCTTCACCTTCATTTCACAAACACTGACACTGAAATGTTTTATGGCAAGTCTGTGATGAGCGGTGGTGATGCTGGTGATTCATGGAAGAAATCCCTGTTTGACCATCAGACATTAATCATGCAGAAGAGGCAGAAGCATACTTGGAGGTAACAATCAAGAGAGTGGTGCTTTTGGGGGCTGCTTCTATCTTTCTCACAAGTGCTTGAAACAAGTGGGATGTCATAGACAGTTACTGGATAAGAGAATCGCTGTTCAAGGCAGACATTGCATGCTATATACCGGCAGCTCGTGGTCCAAACACCGCCAGTCAGAAATTTGTTGTCCGGCTCCGCATTGTCCTGAGCCTTCTGACTAATCAAGGAAAGAGAAATAGCTCCAGATATGGTGGTTCCTGATGCTCTATTTCAGGCTAGTGTTGGTGACGGATTTAACCAGCTTCAGGATTCTTAAAGAACCCGGGGAGCATTTGGGATGGTTGAGACTACCCACCACCCTCCAGAGTAGAATTCTGTCAGCTCAGGATAACTTGGCACTTTCAATGTTTCCAAGAGGTCTGTTGGGCACTCAGCCCCATCTTTACATATGCACGCTATTAGCGCTTCGTAATTATTACTTAATAGAACCTTACTGGATACAGCATTTCAAAGCAAGGTGTCTAGGGTAGGAAATAATCAAGAGTTACAGAGATGGGGAAATCGCATGGTCTTGCTTACATGGATGACGCAGGAGCTCATCCTATGTAAAGTTTGCGTCCTTATTTACTTTTTTCCCTTTCATTCCTACCGTTTTATGCCTTCTGTTGGTATCTGCCTCTCTACCGACATTTTCTACTTCTTTCCCTGCTAAGTGTCAACATAAGAAGTAAACCTCACCACTCCCATGCATCCGTGGGAAGAGAATGCCCTTTTGGCTAGGGTTACCTAGTTTTACCCTATTATTGAAGAGGCTGGTGGGGGGGAGTTACCTCTGGGACAGCCCACCCAATGGCACTATCATAATTGTAGTTGCCACTTACATTGTTGAAAGCATGTTATATATTTGACTTGAGTTCAATCTCATAATGTTTTCATGAGGAAAGGACCATCATTGCCCTCATTTGATAGATGTGGGAATGAGGTAGAGGGAGCTTGATGTATTCAAAGTCACGCGGCTTGTAAGTGGCAAAGCTGGGATTTGAACCCCGGCAACCCATATCCCACATTACCTTCTAAAGTTGGAGTTAATTATGCTAATAAGGCCACCAATGAGCCAGCCCATATTCGGTTACTCAGTCTAAGTCACTGCTGCTCCTTTTTTTTGTCACCCAGTATATGTGAAGGCCAAGAGTAAGCCAGCCCATATTCAGTTACCCAGTCTGAGCCTCCTTCACTGTTTTTTTGCCACCTAGTATACGTTGTCAAGTACACAGTGTAAAATGTTTCCAAATTAGAGTCCTTCTCTGTTCTCTCTCTGACAGCCTGGTGTCAACACTCCCTAGCTCCAGGAATAGCTCTTTAGTAATTGCGAAAATATTCTTTCCCTCTCTCCTCCGCTGGCTGGTTTCCAAGTGTTAGGTTATGGGTCTGGGTGTCTACACGCTCTGAACCTGTGGGATAAGACACAATTTGGAGCCTCAAAGGAAGCTGCTCTTGGCAGTTGGACCCAGAAGGGAGCAAAGTCATGTGGCCTGTGTCTCTGTCTCTGTGGATTTTCCTCCTTCAGAGAGACATAAGTATTTACTTAGGGTCTTTCCCCAGGTGCTCAGAAAAGTTGCTTGTACAAAAGTCAGTGATGTTATCCAAAGCTGAAGCTGAAATCCTTGTGTGAGTTTGCCCCATAAAGGGAAATCTCTGAGCTTCGAAGACAGGCAGACGTGATCTCTTCTCCCAGTGCTGCCTCCTTACTAACTGCACTAACCTAAGGCAGTTACATAGCTGTAGAGCCTCAGTTTCCTCATCTGTAAAGTAGGAGAAGTGGGCTTTTTTTTTTTTAAAGATTTTATTTATTTATTTGATAGAGAGAGATCACAAGTAGGCAGAGAGGCAGGGAGAGAGAGAGGAGGAAGCAGGCTCTCCACCAAGCAGAGAGCCCAATGCGGGGCTCGATCCCAGGACACCGGGATCATAACCTGAGCTGAAGGCAGAGGCTTTAACCCACTGAGCCACCCAGGTGCCCCAAAGTGGGCTTTTTTTTAATACAGAGTTCCCCGAAGTGGATGTCAGGTATCACACACTTCTAGAGGACTGAGAGCTCACTGCAGAGTAGCAATACTTTCTCCATCCTCTCTTTGAGGGTCTCCAGATATCTATTGTTTCTGCACTCAAATCAAGAGGCTGTCTCTACCATTTGGATAGTTGTCCCCATAGAAATGGCTCATGTGAAATTGGGTCTAGGTAAACATGTGTTGGATTCATCTCCTGCTACAGGTGTTTCTTATGTGCCTAGAATTTTAATAACTTCTGGGGGTGGTGCTGGGTGGCCATAAAGTGGGAGACAATGTCGTGTGTACCAAGTTTGTCCTCTGATGGAGACACACATAAGGGAAATAGTAAGAAAAGTGGAAAAAAATTGGTAGAAAATGAATGTTTTGGAAATGATGTGAATTGTGTAAAGAAGTGATAGCTGTGATTCTCCCACTTGGAAGGGTGCCCATCCCACAATAGGGAACTGGGTCTAGTTAAACACGTGTCATAATTTGATGTGTCTTGTATGTCCTCTCTGTGTTTGTCTTGCTGAATTGACCAGTCTTATTTAGCAGAAATATGATGAAGGCCACACATGCAACTTTAGATTTTCTAGCAGCCTCATGTAAAAAAGGTGAAAAGAAACACGTGAAATTATTATTATTTTTTTTAGATTTTTTTTTAATTTTATTTTTTATAAACATATATTTTTATCCCCAGGGGTACAGGTCTGTGAATCACCAGGTTTACACACTTCACAGCACTCACCATAGCACATACCCTCCCCAATATCCATAACCCCACCCCCCCTCTCCCAACCCCCCTCCCCCCATCAACCCTCAGTTTGTTTTGTGAAATTATTTTTTAAAAAGATTTTATTTATTTACCTGAGAGAGAGAGACAGAGAGAGAACAAGTGCACAGTGGGGGGAGGGGCAGAAGGAGAGGGAGAAGCAGACTCCCCTCTGAGTAGGGAGCCCAACGCAGGGCTAGATCCCAGGACCCAGAATCTTGACCTGAGCCGAAGGCAGATGCTTGACTGACTAAGCCACCCAGGTGCCCCTCATGAAATTACTTACAGTTTACTTCATTGAAGCCAGTATATTAACAATATTATCAGTTCAACTCGTTATCAATGTAGAAAATTACTAGTGTGATATTTTACATATTTTTTTCCATATGAAGTCTTCAAAACATGTTGTGTATTGACAGAGCACATCTCAGTTTCAACTAGTCTCATTTCAAGTACTTGTAACCGCCCATGGCAAGTGACTCCATGTTGGATAGTGGAGTGCTGGATGCTGAGTCCTTTGCGGCAAGAGACCTGTCTTTTCTTCTTCTTTGAGATTTATTTATTTATTTGGGGGGAGAGGCAGAGGAAGAGGGAGAGAGACAATCTCAAGCAGACTCCCCACTCAGCACAAAGCCTGATGTGGGGCTTGATACCACCACTCTGATATCACAGCCCTAGCTGAAACCAAGGGTCAGACTGAGCCATCTGGCTGCCCCTTGTCTTCTTTGTATCTCCACTCTACTCATCCTTGTGCCTAGGACATGCCCTATGCTGACTCAGCATCTGGCCTTCTATTGCATGGATTTGAGTTCCATTTCACACTTTTACTCAAGCAGCTTACTTCCACCTTCTCCTGCCATAGTGAAGTAAGTGACACTCTCTTCCTTTGCCCATTGGCCCTCACTTGTCCCCCTGAGCCTCTTGTTGGCACCTTCCTGTTGCTGGAATCAGTAAGAAACTCTTTTCACGATGCACCAGCTGATTACCCAATCCAATGCTGATGTGCCTTCAGGGTGTCCCAACAGACGGCCTTTGGTCCTGGACATCCCACTAATGAGCAGACACTGAGGGATTGGAACCAGTTAAAAGGAGGCAGCAGAGAGTGAGAAAAGGTTGACAGGGCTGGATTTATGTGAAGAGGTTGGGAAAGATGGACTTGGAGATGCACAGAGAAGACTGAGCCACGTGAGGTGTTCATACTGTAGCAGACACATGAAAGGATGTGCTGAGAAGGACAGGGACCAATTATTCTCATTAGCCGTGAAGCAGGGGCTTGATCTCTGGCAGGACAACTGAAATTATGGAGACAAAATTCAGCTATTAAATTGAAGAGAAGAAAGAAGAGGACTATGGCATCAAACACACTTCTGTTCAAACCCTGTCCACTTACAAACCCTATGACCTTGAGTATATTACTCAATTTCTCTGGGCCTTGGTTTTGCCATCTCTTAAATGGGAATAAAGTTTCAACATTAAAGGTGATCTCGACTATTCAATCCTGTAGAATATATATCCCCCGGGGCTGTGCTTGGCATTAAAGATGGCATTCTCTTTCAGCCCCTTAACATTCTATGAGGGGGTCACTGTGTGTTGGTTAGCAGGGGCTAGGGACTCTCACCCTCTAACTATAGCACTCAGTTCTGTATTTGGGCAACTTGTAGAACTTAGAGGAGAGAGAAGATCTCTGGCTGTCCTTGCTTGTCTCGGAAAATGGTTGACTCATTTCCAAAATTAGAACATAATTCATTTGGTAAGTGCTCTAAGACCAGGTAAGAAAAGTTCAAAAGCAGGAAGTCCAAAACAGGAGAAATAAATTCTGGCTGGGAAGGCACAGGGTGACAGCAGACACTTTTTCATATGCTAGTTATTGAATTCTTCAGGTAGCTACTGTTAATTCCCCCTGCCACTTCTTTTAACTAGATGAGAAAATGAGCTCAGAGAGGGTATTATATAACCCACCCAAAGACATGAAGTCAAATTATGGTAATCAGGATCCAAATTCAGATCGGACTCTGCTATCCAAGCTCTGGTTTACCGTGCTGTTTCCACCAGGGTTACCAAACATTGATCAGGTTCTGCTGTACACGAGACTCCAACCAAGAAACTGGAGGGATGTAATCCATTTTGGGAAGAGAATCTTTCCTTCTGATGTTCTACTCCCTCTCCCCAAGTCTTTGGCTGGATTTGTAATTCTCACGAAATCAGACTGTCTGGTTTCAGTGTTTTCCAAATGTCTGGGGAGAATACTGCTAATGGTATGAGGCTGTGAGAAAGTTGTTCTCTTTTTGATTCTCTTCCGTTTCTTCTGGGGAGATGCTCAGTTTGGTGCTATTCCTTTTGACTTTTCTAACATTTGCTCCATTCTTTCTGAAGGAAGAGAGAGGAGGGCTCCAGAGCAGAGCTTGGGTGAGCAATGGGGTCTACCTGGAATTTAACACCATTGTGATATTTACATAGTATTTTCTATTTAGGGAAACTGATACTGGTTTTCTATTTATGTAACAGTATAGTTTCCATGTACGGTAAATTAAAAGTGATTGAATTAAATATCTACGGTAAATTAAAAGTGATTGAATTAAATATCTGAAGTCAATGGTGGTGTGTGCCGTTCACAGACCTGTCAAAATTGCTCCAGAAATACATAAAGCTTGGGAAACACTGATGCATGCCCATATTGTCCTTTTATGGCAGAGATCAGAGCACAAGTGAGAAGTCCCTCATTTGCCTACAAACGTCCCTGTTCAGATTTACTTTGGAGTAAGGCCTGCACAGGACTTTGGGGCTTGAGCAATAATTCTGCCCTCAGGGAAGTCACTTACCTTCTCAGAACTTTTTCTGCTGAATTACACTGATCTCTGGGGTTCTGCAGTAGTTCCCAAATTTCTGTGGGGATATCTGCAACCCCCACCTTGCTTTTGCTCTTTGAACTCAATAATTTTTAATGGGAAGCTTCATGATCTGGGTTTGGGAGCTGGTTGCAGGAATTAAAAATGGTGGGGACCATGGCAAAGGTCACCACTCATTCAGGCTCATTAGCATTCTCTCTTATCTGAGTGACGGCTCCAACTGCCCCCACAGAATTGGGTAAAGGGATGGCTCTTTTGAACAAATATATTGCTGAGCCCTTTGGAGAATGGTGTGGGATTTAACCTCTCAGACAACCCACTTTATGCAGCATGGCTCTGCACTTAAGGTCTGGTTTTATTTTACCAATGGCTTTAGCTCTCTTAGTGACTTTCAGAATACAAGGACAATGTTGGTCCAATTTGTCCTGTAAATGGACATTAAATAGTGAATAATATTTGGTCAATTTTCCAACTCTTTTCAGTATTTAAGCAAAGATAATTAGAAATTTTAATTATAACTTTCTAGCCTGGGACCCACAGGCTAAATATATTATATTTAAGACCTTATATTATAGGGACTGATCAACTTTACTTATTTATTTATTTATTTATTTATTTATTTATTTATTTAAAATTTATTTTCAGCATAACAGTATTCATTGTTTTTGCACCACACCCAGTGCTCCATGCAATCCATGCCCTCTCTAATACCCACCACATGGATCCCCCAACCTCCCACCCCCCACCCCTTCAAAACCCTCAGGTTGTTTTTCAGAGTCCATAGTCTCTCATGGTTCATCTCCCCTTCCAATTTCCTTCAACTCCCTTCTCTTCTCCATCTCCCCATGTCTTCCATGTTGTTTTTTATGCTCCACAAATAAGTGAAACCATATGATAATTGACTGTCTCTGCTTGACTTATTGCACTCAGCATGATCTCTTCCAGTCTCGTCCATGTTGATACAAAAGTTTGGTATTCATCCTTTCTGAGTCAACAAAACAAAGAGGCAACCCACGGAATGGGAGAAGATATTTGCAAATGACAGTACAGACAAAAGGTTGATATCCAGGATCTTTAAAGAACTTCTCAAACTCAACACACACAAAACAGATAATCATGTCAAAAAATGGGCAGAAGACATGAACAGACACTTCTCCAATGAAGACATACAAATGGCTATCAGACACATGAAAAAATGTTCATCATCACTAGCCATCAGGGAGATTCAAATTAAAACCACATTGAGATACCACCTTACACCAGTTAGAACGGCCAAAATTCACAAGACAGGAAACAACGTGTGTTGGAGAGGATGTGGAGAAAGGGGAACCCTCTTCCACTGTTGGTGGGAATGCAAGTTGGTGCAGCCACTTTGGAGAACAGTGTGGAGATTCCTCAAGAAATTAATAATAGAGCTTCCCTATGACCCTACAATAGCACTACTGGGTATTTACCCCAAAGGTAAGATGTAGTGAAAAGAAGGGCCATCTATACCCCAATGTATAGCAGCAATGACCACGGTCGCCAAACTGTGGAAAGAACCAAGATCCCCTTCAATGGACAAATGGATAAGGGACTGATCAATTTTTACCCTAAAGGAAAGATGGTAAACATTTTAGGCTTTGCAGACCATACCTACAACTTGAGTATGGTCATATGGAGGCAACCACTGGCAATGGAATGAATGAGCTTGCCACTGCTCCTATAGGACTTTATTTATGAAATCAGGTGATGGGTTTGATTTGGCCACCAGGCCAGTATGCCAAACCCTGCTTGAAAATGTATTTATTTTTTTACCCTTTCTTCTATACCACATGCCCACACACACCCTCAGTTACTTTGTTTGGGAAGCAAGATAGCCTGGTGGTTAAGGAAATCTCGGATGGGGATAAGACTCTTCTGTGCAGTCCTATCCATTGTTTTGTGAATCATACAGTGGATAAAAAATATGCATACCTGGGGCGCCTGGGTGGCTCAGTTGGTTAAAGCCTCTGCCTTCGGCTCAGGTCATGATCTCAGGGTCCTGGGATCGAGTCCCACATCGGGCTCTCTGCTGAGCAGGGAGCCTGTTTCCTCCTCTCTCTCTCTCTGCCTGCCTCTCTGCCTGCTTGTGATTTCTCTCTCTGTGTGTCAAATAAATAAAATCTTTTAAAAAAATATGCATACCTTTCAGGACTCATAGGAATTAAAGGAGACACACATGTCACATGGTTGACACATGTTAAGTGCTCATTACATATTTATTTGCAACTCTCATCTCCATTGTACTCCCTAACGTGCCATAGAACCAGAATGACAGTCTCCTTCTTTGCTCATACTCACAAAGTCCTCACAGAACAGCTTTTTCCACTCCCCCCACAAGCCTGGGCTGAGCCGACATAATTTCCTCAGGTGCAATGTGTGGCTGTTCTTGGCTTTCTGGCCTGCTGGGCTCCTCTGAGTCTTGGGTGTGGAGAAAATCAAGCAGCCTCTTCCAGGAATTCAGTGAAAAAGAATTTCTAGGCAGAATGCCTAAAAGCTACACTATGTTCTTAGAAAGCAGCTGTTGTATCTGTTAAGAGTTGACTATGTGAGACCATTGGCAGGAGGTTTTTTTTTTGAGGACTGACTCTGAGACACTTGGCTCCAAAGGCTTTAGGTGACAATACCACCACCACCTCCACGGCCAACGACCAATACCACTCCAAGACAATCCTGGAAGGGTGGTGTGCTCCAGAGATTTGACAGCTATCCTGACAGTGCCTTCACCTGCTCCCTGCAGATTGGGGCCCCATTAACTCTGCCCAGTCCAAGACAAAACACAGCAGAAGAGGGACGGAAGACAACAGAACATCAGCAGGTGACTTGGGTTTCCTTCCAGGGCTGTATCACAAAAAGACCCTGTGCTAGCCAGGCTGACTTCTATTTCCTCTGTTGGTACAAGACTTCTACCAAGCTTACTATCTTGGAGTCTTTGAAAGTTAGAGCTGACATGGCTTTTGAAAATACCTTAGTCTAACTTTTGTTTTCCACCATAGCAGGCTGAGCAAGGTCCAGAGAGAATATGGCAGTTGCCTCAAACTATGCCTATCTCCTGCTAAAGTCAGGTCTTCTGAATTTCCCATTTTGGGGCCATTGTCACAGTGAGGTATATGAATTTCTGCTTGAGAGTTTTCCAAGGATTTAAGTAGTGAATAACTTAGAAGGAATATTTCTCCTCTCTTACCTCATAACACAAATTATCAGCCAGTTCTCACAATATATAAATACACACACATACACATAGGTATTTATGTATATATATGCATACCTATTTATAATTTAAATATTCATTCATTGTGTATCCATTTCATAAATGTTGAGTGCTTTTTTTTGTTTCTAGTACTGTAATTAGAATCTATGTTGTATATATGTGTGTGTGTGTGTGTGATTTTGTGTGTGCATGGATGCATGAGTGTGTTTTGGGGAGGGTATGGTATAATAGCAAGCAATTCAGTTTTGGCCCTTATGAATTTATAGTTTCATGTGGGTCAGAAACTGGAGAAGGGCTCAGCTGGATAGATATTTGTGGCCTCCCACTGGATTGCAGGCTGATGTTGGCTGAAGCTTCATTCTTCTGAAGGCTTAACTGGGCTGAACATCTACCCAGGGGCTGAAAAATCCAGGTCCAAGTTGATACTCTCAAAGCACCGGCAAGTTGGTGCTGGCTGTTGGCCAGGGGCCTAGTGCTTCTCCATGAGGATGTTTGAGTGCCCTCATGGCCATTGGTGGTTGGCTCTCCCCAGAGTGAGCAATTCGTGAACCCAAGCCAGAAGCTACAGTGACTTTTATGACCTAACCTTGGGTGTCACACATCTTCACTTCTGCCATATTTAATTGGCTAGCCATGAATCAATGTGGGAGATAATTCACAAAAGCATAAATACTAGTACATGAGGATCTTTGGCAGCCATATTGTAGAGTGGCTTCCATGTAATCTAAGTGGGAAACATATGGATAATTTTTATTCTGTGTGATAAATCACATGAAATAGGAAATATAGAGCTTAAGAGGGCAAAAGATAAGTATATAAATAACCCACTCTGGAGTTGGGGGAGCATGACATTAGTGACATTCTGTTAAAGACTTTTTGGAGAAAATGGAATTTAAGCTGAGGCATGACTGTAGAGTAGGAAATGGACAGGCTTGGGAGTGAACATGTGGGAAGAGTGTTCCAGGCAGAAGGAAGAACGTTCCTTAGGTTGCAGCTTGAATGCCACTCCCTCCAAAACTCTAGTCCTAGGAGACATAAGATGAAAAATAAAAAGGCTCATACTTAAATAAGTTGGCAAAATACAGTATACTTCAGATCTTAAGAAAGATTTATAGTTCTCTCTGACACACTCAAGGTTTGAGAAATTTTTCACCAAAGATAACTTTTAATAGTTCCACTCTCAACTTATTTGAACATGGGAAAAAGTAATGTTCTGTGGAGCATATTTTGAGAAAAGTTGCACTAGACATTCAGATCAGTGCTTTCAGTGGTCACCAAAACCTTCTTAGTAATTTAGAGGACAAGAGAAGAAGCTATGTGGTTTCCCTACTTGAAGAGTATGGAACAGAGAATTCATTCATTTACCCACTTTATTAGTGAACACCCTTTTGACCATAAGAGATGAAATCTGATTCAAAGAAGCTTCAGCCAAAAATTGGAAATTATTATTTCATGTAATGAAAAGATCAAGAGTAGATATTTAGGCTTACCTGGATCCAGGTATTCAAACCAGATCATCAGAAATCTGCATAGACCTTATTCTCAGCCAGAGTCTTTCTAGATGATGGCTAATGAGCCCACCAGCAACTTCGATTTATCATATGCCAGCTGAGTAACCATGAAAAAAGATGATGTCTAGTTATTTCAGCAAAAGCAAAAGCAAAAGCCAAAAAACAGATTGAGTTGGTGAGGTCATAGGCAAAGAGTATACAATGTTACACATTGGCTTGATATGGGGCAGGTGATCCTTTGGAGCCAAGGGATTGAGGGTAGTCCAATCGGAAACTGCATGGATTTAGAGAGAGAGAAGAATGAGTCATTCTTCAAAAGGTAGAGGACAATTCTTGGACAAAAGTATCCAGGTAAATAAAAACAAAAGGTGTCTATTTCCACCTTCATATATTAATTGACCATTTATTAAGTTCAGTTTCTTGTTTACTCACAGAGAATACAGAGATTGTTGATCCCTCCCTTCAAAGGGCATGGAATCATGGATACCAAAGGGTCACCCAGGCTGAGTCACTAGATGTTGGCTTTATTTCTGTACTTCCAATTCAAGAGTTCCAGGGTATGCCTCAGAGAAGCTACAAATGACCACCTGTCATATAGACAGAAATGACAAGGGCATTTCTTACAGGTGCCAAAGGTCTGTAATTATAATGGTGTTCTAACAAAGGCCATGCCAAGGGCAGAGAAGGTAAGTCATTCATTCTACACTGATGGTTTTCAACTATCTCTAACTATCATAATCATTTAGCAAGATTAAAAAAAACAAATGCCAGAGGCCTAACTTACAGATTTTTATTTAATTGGCCTGGAGTAGGGCTACTGGACATGGGTCTTTTTAAAAAGTCTTCTGGCCTGTTGTGATATGCAACCAGGACAGAGAACCATTGCTCTAAATAGATCATCAGCTGCTTGAGAGCTGCTTCAAGGCGTGCTCTCCTCATCATTGACTCCTTAGCACCTAGCACAGGGCCTAGCATAAAGTAAGGGCTCAAGAAATGCTTTTTGAATGAATGAATGAGAGATTTCTGCAAGCAAGAATCAAAACCTTGGTTTTTCCCTTTCCTCCTACATCCCGGGCATCTTGAAAATCAAAGGGCACATTTTCTTTGAAGGGTATACAATATCTTCAAAGTGCACTATGCACCATAAGTGACTCTTAATCTCACAAAACAAACTGAGGGTTGATGGCGGGGAGGGGGGTTGGGAGAGGGGGTTGGGGTTATGGACATTGGGGAGGGTATGTGCTATGGTGAGTGCTGTGAAGTGTGTAAACCTGGTGATTCACATGCCTGTACCCCTGGGGATAAAAATATATGTTTATTAAAAATAAAATTAAAAAAAATAAAAAAGAAGAAAAGAAAAAAAAGTGCACTGTGCAGGAATCTTGTGAATTTACACAGCACTGTGGTGAATAAGGTTTTTTTTCCTTTTCCCCACTTAACTAACAGGGCACTCAATCAGAGAGCACACAAATGATTTGCCTCAGGGCCTCAGAGAGGAATAATGATAGGTTTGTGGGGTCTCTGATGCAATTACAAGTAAGCTGATGGAAAGAGATTAAGGCTGCAATTTGGAAACATAAAAGGTTAATATAGGGTAGATGTTTTGGACCTGAATTTGATTTCTGGGACAGCTGACCAGCGCTAGATTCACATTACTTCCAATTCAGAAGTATTATTTGTGTCGATGCTGCCGGAGGCTCCTGTCAGGCCGTCAGCTGTCCCTGCGCAAGCTGTTTCCCAGAAGCATCCAGTGAGATGTAGGTTATTCCAGTTCTTTCTAGATTAGCAGAAGCCACTGTATTAACGGTCCTGGTTTCATGAACTACTGGGTTTAGAAATAGGTTTTGTTGGATTACTCTTGAGAGAATGGCTGTGAACCCCAAGAGCAATCACCATGGCAAAAGCAGCTGGTCTCCCAACACTGGGGGGAAGGATGCTTCTGTTAGCCCGTCTCTGCTGCCTCACTTTGGTCCTTGGTGATTGTTCTCCAACCCCAGGCACCTGTTCTCATGAGCTCTGGAGCCAGACTTCCTGGTTTGTGTCCCAGCCCTGTTTCTAGCTCTGTGACCTTTATCAGCTCATGTTTCCTCTGAGTCTCAATTTTCTCATCTGCCAAATGGGGGCAAAAATAGTACCTATCTTAAAAAATTGCTATGAAGATTAAATAAATATTTTTATACACATAAACACACAAATGAATATTCTCTTCTAAGGTATATGCCTGTCTTAGAAGAGCACTAAGCACATTGTAGGTGGCCAGGAAACCTTAGATATACTACACTGTGGATTTTTGTACATGACTACACACCATTCTTGACAACGTGTCCTGATGGATCTCCATCTTGTTCTCCCCTCCCTGTCATATCCTAGAAAAGTCCCCTTGGCTAACTTGGCACACATCCACTGCCCTTGTTATCTTGGCTGTAAGGCCAAGGAGTCTTTGTGAAGGGAGGCCTCTGGAGCTGTGCATGGCACACAAGATATGGCCACTGGGGCAGCTCTGCCGTGCTCCACACTTTAAAAATTAAATATATCTATATATCTATATATATCTATATCTGATTCTCCATCTCCCTCTGAGCAGGCAGCCTGATGTTGGCTGGGCTCAAATGCCAGGACCCTGGGATCCTGACCTGAGTAGAAGGCAGATGCTTAACCAATTGAGCCAATAGGCACCCCAGTGCTCTATACTTTATACACTGAGGTTACATGCTCTTCCTTAGAGGAAACATTTCTTGGGTGTGATGACTGGATTGGACCCTGATCACACATTCCATGCCCCACACCCGAGCCCAGAGATGTGGTCTTTAACCAAGCTCTTCCTCCTGTTGCCATATCTGTCCATCAACCTCATTTCACCTGATTATCTCCCCTTTGTATATGCTTCCCTTTTATTTCTGGTGCTTTACCTACAGCAGTGCTTGAAAAATTGCTTTTAAGTGCCTATTTTCATGGTCAGACCATAAGTTCCATGAGGACAGGACCATGCCTGTTCTTTTCAGCTTCATATTTCCCTTGCCATGCTCAGTGTGTGGTACATGAACTATCTATCATATTTATTAACCTTTGGTTGGAGGCTGTGCTCAACCCTGACTATGCATTGGGTGCTGATAATGTAGTCAAAAGGAAAGAAGAGCAAGGAAACTTAAAATTAGAGACTTGAAGTCATATGTTATTAAAAGTTCATGCAACCATTGCAATTGGGTATCATGGATCCTGGCTAAGTTAGGGATCTATCAGAAGTAGTAAGGACCCTTAGAAGTTGTTCTTATTCTGCCAAAGGCCCTCAATATTCAAACATAGGTTCCAAAGCTCGAGTACATCTTGGAGACTTTCCTGTTCAATCTAGATCCATAGTCTCATGGCAGCTAGGGATCCTTGTTTCTTCTGAACCATGTCCAGCTCCTGGTCCTCACCCTCATAATCTACATGGAGCGTATATTCATTCTTACATCTTGATCTGATTCCTGTCATTGGCTTGTGTGTGTTCCCATCTCTGACCTTCATTCATGCCTGCAGGTATCTTCTTGTCCAAGACTCTGAGGTTGGCTTCCATTCCCAGTCATAGCATTGCTGGCTACATGTTCAAATCCATTCCTCCATAGAGACTTGACATCTGGTTTACAGAGGAAACCATGAGAAGATGGCTACTTAACTCTCAAGAATGTATCTGGTACTTGGGAGTATTTAAGATCCTTTCCATTGAGGTTCTATACCAGAATAGTAAAAAAAAAAAAAAAAAGATAATCTATGTCATCTCAGTGTATCACTCATACCAAACACTCAATGAAAATCCACTTTAAGGGGCACCTGGGTGGCTCAGTGGGTTAAGCCACTGCCTTCGGCTGAGGTCATGATCTCAGGGTCCTGGGATCGAGTCCCACATCGGGCTCTCTGCTCGGCAGGGAGCCTGCTTCCCTCTCTCTCTCTGCCTTCCTCTCTGTCTGCTTGTGATCTCTCTCTGTCAAATAAATAAAAATAAAAAAAAATCTTTAAAAAAAAAAAAAAGAAAATCCACTTTAAAATCCAAATCAAAACCACAATGAGATACCACATTACACGAGTCAGAAACAAGACAGGAAACAACAAATGTTGGTGAAGATGCAGAGAAAGGGGAACCCTCTTATACTGTTGGTGGGAATGCAAGCTGGTACAGCCATTCTGGAAAATAGTATGGAGGTTCCTCAAGAAGTTAAAAATAGAGCTATCCTAGGACCCAGCAATTGCACTACTAGGCATTTACCCCAAATCCAAAAGGACATCTGCACACCAATGTTTATAGCAGCAGCATCTATAATAGCAGAACTATAGAAAGAGCCCAAATGTCCATCAACAGATGAATGGAAAATAAGATATGGTGTGTGTGTGTGTGTGTGTATATATGTATATACACCCTATATGTGTGTGTATATATATGATATATATACACACACACACATACACAATAGGATATTATGCCTCCAAAATTTGAAATCTTGCCATTTGCAATGATGTGGGTGGAACTGGAGGGTATTATGCTGAGCAAAATAAGTCAATTAGAGAAAGACAATTAAAGAAACTGAGGGTTGCTGGACAGGAGATAGAGGGGGGATGGGATAACTGGATTATGGGCATTAAGGAGGGCACGTGATGTGATAAACACTGATTGTTATACGCAATTAATGAATTACTGAACTCTACATCTGAAACTAATGATGTTCTATATGTTGACTAATTGAATTTAAATAAATAAAACATATTTTACAGTTGTAGAGGGCTTACACATTTTTTGTGTAATGTATTTTTTGTGTAATGTACACATGGACTTTGGTCCATGCATGTAGTGGGCATTTACAGTCCCATGTCATGGATGAGGAAGACTGAGTCCCAGAGATATTAATGGATATACTTATGGTCAACAGAAATAGGAAGTGATGACATGTCAGCAGATAAACATAGATCTTCCATTTCCAAAGTTCATTCTCCTAACATGGTCTACACAGAAGCGTTTGAAGAGAAGGAGGGAGAGAGATTTAGGGAGGGGAAAGAATGACCTACTCTATGATTTCCCAAAAGTGTAAGAGACTCTTTAAAATATGGTATAGTTTTCCAAAAATTGATAACCACATAAATACCACATTTAAAAGTAGAACAAAGTCTGTAATAGCCTGAGGCCAAGAAGGTTGGCTCACAGGGAAAAAAAAAAAAATTCTCACTCTTCTTTAATTATGCCATTACAAAAAAAAAAAAGGCATAAGCATATATTATTACACTTTTACCTATACTGGCAATTAAGATTGTAATCTGGATGACTACTAGAGCTTGTAATGAGATTATACTCTCCTATTAAAAGCATGATCCAGTGGTGTAATAAAGAACGTTTCAGTTCTACTTAGTATGCTGTTGGTCTTAGGGGGAGGCCCTCAAAGGCACTGAAAGGCATCTGCAGAGAGGAAGAGCCATACCAGAATGTTATGGTATTTGGAAGGCCCAGAGTATTTAGAATTAAAATGTTGCTTTTTGTATTTTTTTCTCCCAATTCCATTGTTCCGGGTTTGGAAATTTTTACTCCCTCTTTTTCCTTTCCTTTTTTGGGAGTGTATTCCTAAAAGGAATGGCTGTAACTTCTACAAAGAACCACCAGAATCGGGAGACAAATGTCCTCTCCTCTGATGTATTAGAAGGAGCTCGGTAAATTCTCTAAGTACCATTAAAGGAAAGATATCTTCATTATTGCTATTTGCTGGGGAATGTCATCAAAAAGACTGACCCTGAACTGAACTCCTCACCCCTCCCCTGTCCTTGGAATGTGGGTTCTGCTTGCCTTTCCCACTCCCAGCTCCCAGAGGCTGCTCCAAGGATGCAGTCTTGAGACAGTGGTGTGGCGTTGAGACCATCTGCATGGTGTACATGGCTGTGCCCAGTTAGGGCCTTTGTTATTATCAAAACTGTCACCAACCTGGAGTGGCCTGTTGCTTTCTTCAGTCTCTTTCTGCCCTCCAACGAGTTCAGATTACATTGGGGAAGCTCCCAGGAGGGTTAGGGACCAATGTTTTTGTCCAGGTTTATTTTAGTCCATAGAATGTCAAATATCATTTTTTTATTATTCTTTAACCTAAAGGCATCCAATTTTTGTCTAAATATGCTGGTTTCAAAGCTTCATTGACATTGATCTTTTGTCTGAGAGACACTTCTCACTTTATACTTGGATTTTCTATACAATGTCTGCAGAAAGGATTCTTCGGGGGACAAGTGACAATAAGCCTATCTCAAACAGGCTGGCTAAAGAAAGAAAAAAAAGGTTTTTTTTTTTTTTTTTTTTTTTTTTTTTTTTTTTTTTTTTTTTTTTTTTAAATCTCTAAAAAGACACAACCAGTGTGAGGAAAACTATGTACAGGGCTCTCTTGGAAAGTTCTTTGAGTTTTTTTCTTCTGTTCCCTTTCTTTCTTCCTTTCCCTCTCTCTCAGCCTCTGTTCCTCTCTCTGAATCTCTGACTCTCTTTTTTCCTTCTTCCTTCCCTTTCTCTTTCCCTGTGAATCCCTCTCTTTCCTTCTGTCTCAGTGTCTCCTTTCTCTCTCCTGAATCTGTATCTCACTTTGCCTGTCTCTCTCTGTTTCTGTTTCTCCACTGGCTTTCCTTGGTGTTGTCTTCATTCCTAGGGCTCTTTCTCTAGGTTGCAGCTGGCTGGCTTACCTTTCTGTCTACCACCCTAAGTGTTCCACACAGAAAGCCAAACTTCCCTGTGATTCCTTGGATGGGGGTCCTTATTTGCCAGGCATGGGTTCCATGCTCTCTTCATAGCCATTCTCTGAGACTCTTCACCCGCAGACCTGGGCCATGAGACCACCCAGGAGTGGCAGAGAGGATCCTACCTTACCTGATTCCCATGGACGGAGAAGGGAAGGGGTGGTTCTTTGAAGACTGTCAGGATGTTACCAGAAGATGTGAGATGAGAGGTGGGCAGTCTGAGTCTAGAGATGTCCTCTAGAGTAAGTCTATCTAACATCTGCTTGGTCATGGTCTTGATGAGAAGCTCTCCACCTCTTGCTGTCACTGGTGTTCATTTTGGGATAGCTGCGGATCTCTGAAAATTCTTCATGTCATTCAAGCAGAATATTTCTGTACTTCCAACCCTGTTTCTGGTTTTAACCTTTGGTATCATGTCCAATAAACCCAACATTTATTTTCATGGAATGAAGTCCTTGATCCATGGAAACAACAGGTTTGTCTACATGAACGCTTCTTTCCAAGCTATACTTCCCTTGTTTTCTTAATGCTTTCTCAAATTTTAAACTACTTTCCCTGATGTCTTTCTTTCCACATGTTCTGTCATATTTATTCAGTTACCAAATTCTCATGACCCTGCCTTCTAACTCACTCTCCATGCCTATCTTTCTTTTCCCTTTAGGCATTGTTTTCTATTTACATGGTCCTCAATCAGCTGTCTGCAAACATTCCTAATCCTAGGATGTACCTTAGACAGTGTGGGGGGAGGGTGTGTGGATATAAATCTGTGACTCTTATTTTAAAATTAGTTGACTGTTATGAAAAACATCCATTAATTCCATTTCCTCCTAAATACCTTATTTGTTTAAGTCTGTTAGTTATTTTGATTCTGGAAGTTTACTGTGATAATAATTAGCTACTCCCTTAATGTAATTTTAGGAGGTAACCAAAAATCTTCAACTTCCTAAAGAGGACAGATCTGACTTTTGCACTTATTTATTTATTTATTTTTAAATTTGAGCATAGGTGACATACAACATCAAAGCATATTTTTTGGTTTTGTTTCTCCCATTCTTTTCTTTCTATCCAAGTTTGTGTACATACAGAGTTTACACATGATTTCTGTCTTTTCCAAACTTGTCATTGTCTACTCTGGAATGCTGGTTTCTCAATGAATTTTAATCTTCAATACATTTAGTTGGGAGAACAGGATTTTGCTAAGCACGCGATATGTGCCAGGTCCTGACCGTGAGCAGTCAGCGAGTCAGGGGAGAGAATTTTATCCATTTTATTCCCAAGTTGGACATAAAACTTTATATCACTATTTTGCCAACAATTCCCTGTAACGTTCATCAAATGTCCATTTGAACTCCCTGGATGAGAATAAGAGGTTCGATAAGGGATTTGGTCAGTTTTGGTAATACAAAGATGTATGAGGCTTTGTTTTGTCCCTCAAGGATGTCACAGCTCAGTGATAGAGAGAGATTATTAGATAGAGAGGTAGATATCAGCAAGTAAATCTAAATACAATTATTTCTATGAGAGCAGTATACACCAACTTATGATAATTCAGCAAAAAGTGCACCTAACCCAGCCTAGGGTGTTCGGAAGGCTTCTCGAAAGAAGTGCTGTTTGGACTGAGTCTTGGCAAGGTGGCGATGGAGCAAGAGAAGATTCTGCAGAGCGAAAACTGTGATCAAAGACCAGGAGGATTGAGATGCATAAGACAATTAACACTTCTTGGTCCCTTGAAGACTTGAACAGAAGCTTGGGTCAAAGACAGGGCATTCCCTGGTTCATTAGTGCCCTTGGGGAATTCAGATCACTTTGTCTATGCATGTTTTAAGGGAGCACCCTCCCATACTCTTTAGAGGGTTCAAGATTCTCAGAAACTTTATTTTCTCTTTTGTTCCTCAAGTTCAACCAGCAATTACTGAACACCTTCTATAAACCAGACACCTTGCTAACTATTCCACACCCATTATCTTATTAGGCTCTCATAATGATCCTTTGAGCTATATCTTGGGTTTGAGACAGCTAGGTATACACCAATTTCCACTCCCCACTATTTATATAGTGGTAAAATTCCCCATCCTAGACACATAACTGTCCAGAAAAACACTAAATTTTCCAGCCTTCCTTGTGGATCTATGTGGCCGTATGACTAAATTCTGGTCCATGAGATGGAAGCTGGGGTGTTACCTGGAAGCTTCCAGAAATTTTCCTTAATAGAGATATGGTATAGATGTTTTGCTCCCCTTATGCATTGATTTCTGTTGGTTTGAACGTATGAAGGCTGGTGTTGGAGCAGCTTACTTAGACTACGAGGTGATCTTGGAAATAGAGGCCCCTTGCATGGAGGGAAAGCAAGATAGGAGGAAACTAGGCTGTGAAATCTCTGTAGAGCGGAGCTGCCAAAGTCCTTGACTGTCAACCTCTGGATCTTTTACAAGTTAAAGAAATAAACTTCTACCTTGTTTAGACCACTGTTATTTCTGCGTCTCTGTTACTTTCAGTTGAACGAATTATCTCCATTTTACAGATGAGAAAAGTGAGATGCAGAAAAATTGAAGTTATCTGTCCAGAGTGTCCACAATAGCAAATGTTAGGGACATAGGTATTCGGATTTTAAGGCCAAGATTCCTAACACTATTCCAGACTGTTTCACTTGCTGTGATTTTTTTTCTTTCTATTCTGCTTTAATTAAATTATGATTGCCTGGGGCTGGCCCTCCATACAGTTTGACCCAGGAGTCTTTTAATGTTGATGTGATTTAATTTTAATTTTCAGGAAATAGCTCTTGGGTTTCTTTACTTCAGAAATCCAGGAACGGAAAGATTAGTAGGACAATAGGGTAAAGAATGTTCATTAGGCACCATGACAGCAAATTTTGTTATCTTCGTATTGTCTTATAACCTATTGTTTATCCAATAATCTTTTAATTAATTAGCAATTAAAGTTGGTAAGGATGTGAAGATGCCCATTAATAAAGCTGGGCAAATTACTCTCAGGGTCTGAGGAAAGACAAATTTCAGTCATCATTCCCTCTATATTTTCTATTAAGTCAAAATCAGTTACCTTTCTTTTTTTTTTTTTAAAGATTTTATTTATTTATTTGACAGAGAGATCACAAGTAGGCAGAGAGGCAGGCAGAGAGAGAGGAGGAAGCAGGCTCCCTGCCGAGCAGAGAGCCCGATGCGGGGCTTGATCCCAGGACTCTGAGATCATGACCTGAGCCGAAGGCAGCGGCTTAACCCACTGAGCCACCCAGGCGCCCCTCAGTTACCTTTCTTATTATAACTTTTTTTTTTTTTTGTCAGCATCACTGAATGAAGCAAATAAATTGGACAAAGAGCACGAAACCCATGTCCTCATCTGAGCTATCCACTTCCTTTGTGACCTTGAGTAGTATGCTAATCTTAACTGCTAGTTAAGCTGACCCTCAAAATAACTGGGTAGTCAGCAGAGGTAAATCAATTTATCCTATCTTTTTTTTTTTTAATTTTATTTATCTGACAGAGAGAGATCACAAGTGGGCAGACAGGCAAGCAGAGAGAGAGAGAGGAGGAAGCAGGCTCCCTGCAGAGCAGAGAGCCCGATGTGGGACTCGATCCCAGGACCCTGAGATCATGACCTGAGCTGAAGGCAGAGGCTTAACCACTGAGCCACCCAGGTGCCCCTCAATTTATCCTATCGTAAGACAAAATCATATATGTGTAGAATAGCAAGGATCTATGAGGTTGTTCTCTCTTATGTCCTCATTTTGGAGAAAAAAAAAGCACAAAGAAAGAAAACTGGAATGTCAAATATTTCAACTGGTTGGCCACCCAAATTATCCTATATTTTAGTTAAACTGCACAGACACAACTCTGTTTTCTGCCTTATTTAAATAAATTCTGAAATGTATTCTCCACAAGCTAATGAAAGCAATGCACCATAACAAATGTATTAAAGTGTGTTTCATGAAATGTCAGCAGGTGTCCTTATGCAAAGTGTGTTGACTACAGCACACGTCTTTCCTCTCAACTCTGTTTGATCAGCAAGGTGGACTGTAATCCAATTAGAGTGTACCAGTCATGAGTCAAGGTCTAGACAAGCTAGAGCCTTGGCCATTCTCCTTCTTTGTCTTATTGCTCCAAGAGCAAACTTTTCTCACTACCCTGGCTTATGTAACTTCTCCAAATGGAAGAGTTTCAATCCTTGCCTAATCCCAATCTGACCTTTACTTTGAGGATCCCTGGTCCCATTTCTCTGCAAAAACATTTGCTCTTTTTGTCAAAGTCTTTTGAGAATCTCATAGGCACTGGATAAATACTTACAAGTGGAATAAATGGAAAGTAGGGGACTGTGTAGATCTAAATTTTGTTCACTTTTTTGGCTCTGGGCATGCTGAGAGTGTGCCTATGGATTCTGGACATGGATTCTGTGGCTAGAATTGATTCATGATGCCATCAAGACAGACTAGATAGATGGTGTGATAAATACCAGTTGGTTATGTATTGAACAATGGAGAGAAATACCCTGTAAAATGTAGAGGTTGGGGGGTTATCATTATTATATTTATATTATATTTATATATTATTAACATTTGGGGGTACTACTGCTCGCTAGGTCTTGGACCAATGCCTGTCTGTTGGAAATATTTATAATTCCAAAAGAGAGAACATACACATCTATTAGAATGATGAAAATCCTAAACACTGACAACATCAAATGCTGATGAGTATGTGGAGGAACAGGAACACTCATTGTCAGTGAGAGCCAAAATGGTTTAGCCACATTGGAAGACATTTTGGCAGTTTCTTATAAAACTAAGCATGCTCTCATCACATGATCCAGCCATTGTGCTCCTTGGTATTTATCCAAAGGAGTTGAAAACTTATGTTTACACGAAAGCTGCACATAGATATTGACAGCAGATCTGTTAATCTTTGTCAAAACTTGGAAGCCACTAAGATGTCATTCAGTAGGAGAATGGATAATTAGACTGCAGTACCTTTAGGTAATAGAGTATTATTCAATGCTGTAAAGAAATGAGCTATCAAGCCATAAGAAAATACAGGGAAAACTTAAATGCATATTACCAAGTGAAAGAAGCCAATCTGAAAAGGCTAAATATTGTGTTATTTCATTCTGGAAAAGGTATGACTATGAAGAAAGTGAAAGATCAGTGGTTGCCAATGGTTGGGAAGAAGGGATAACAGTGGAATTTTTGGACAGTGAAACTATTCTGTATTATACTATAATGATGGATATATGTCAGTATACATTTTTCAAAACTATAGAATGTACAATACTAAGGGTGAACTTTAGTGTGAACTATGTGCTTTGGGTGATAATGATGTGTCAATATGTACATTCATCAGTTGCAACAAATGTATCACTCTTGTTGGGAAATTGACAGCCGGGGAGACCCTGGGTGTGTGGAGGCAAGGAGTACAGGAGAACTCTCTATACTTTATACTCAACTTTTATGTGACCCTAAAACCATTCAAACAGTGAAGTCTATTTAAAAAAAGGAATGAATATTTTTGTGCCTACAATGCTCCAGGTATCGTGGTGGGCACTTTACATACATGGCTCATTGATTCATTTAACAGGTGAGTCGTAAATTAAAGAATCTGGGCTCAGAAAGTTTAAGTAACTTGTCTAAGGTGCTGGAAAAAGATAAGGAACAGAAAAAAGGTAGCGTGCACACATGTCAAGCTCTGAAGTCTGTGTTTGTCTTCATTCCAACGCAGTACCCCTGAAACCTGTCAAGTTTGGAACAACGTCCCTCCAGCCTCACTCTGTTTCCTACCTCTGGAGTGGGCTTCTCTCGGAGAGCAAGTGGGTCTCTTGATCAACCTGTCTCCTGAGGAGCAGCCGGAAACTGGCACCTGAGAAATCTTATAAAAATCTGTCTGGCTTTTTGCCTTCCTTATTACTGCACCCGGGATAATTATAACAGCTCTTTGTCTGTGGAAACTGACATCAAAGTCCTCACAAAGAGTAGTTCTGGTGGGAACTATGATTATCCCCATTTTATGGCTGGAGAAACTGAGGAATGGATTTGTTAAGTGGCTTGCTCAAGGTCAGCTGGTGAGTCAGGGAATGGAGTCTCTATCTGTTAGACTCCCATGCTGGATATGAGCCCTTACTCCATAATCCTGCTCTTGGCCTGAGACATCTATCACATTCATTAGACTAATATTGCTGTTCCCCAGGTAAAAATTAAGGGATTCAATGTAGCCAAATGACAGCATCTGTATCATTGTAAAATCCACAGGAAAGAAGGCTCTCTCAGTCTCTCTGGGAAATAGGTCACCAGACCTAGGGTTTTGCTCAAGATTTTGGTGTAGGGATCTTGGGAATGAAATCACACCAGCTCAAGAAACTCACAGCCACGTAAGCAGTGGCCCTTTCTATCTTTTAGAGGCAGTCAGTTTGCTGGTCATATTGGAGGCTTCCAGGACCTTGCCTTTGACTAACGATTTGTGCTTGAAGCACACTGATTTGAATGCTACTGTGTAGAGAGGAAGAAGCAGGTGGGAAGAAACAGTGCTGTGTTGGAAGACAACTGGCTTTGCAAGTCTTGATTCACTGCCTGGAGTTGTGTTTGAGATGGGGAGGGGGCAGTATCACTTGCCTTGTGTGGAATTTGCATATCTGAACAGTAATGGGGCATGCATGTACTATGTGGTATAATGTGTTAATGAAGGCAGAATTCTCCAGTTTTGGTCTAAGACAGGTTATATGACAAAAGTTTGTCTTTAAGTCTTAAAGTTATATGAAATTCATTTGCTGGGGTTTTGTTCCCAGCTGGGGAGAAGCTGCCAGGCAAATGAGTCTCTCTGTGAAGACAAATCAGCCTCATGCAGCCCTGGGCCAAGGGGTGAGAACAGGGCTGTCACTGTCAGCCCCTGAGGTCTGTTGACTTCAATGCACCTTTGGGAGAGGCTTGGAAAAGATGAGTCTGTATCTACCTACATATGAGATTCCAGGTGCCAGTCAACTTTTGTAGCTACCTACAAGTTAGAGGACTTTTCAGTCTCTCTGCCTGCAAAACTCTACTTATCTATCCAATGTCACCTCCTCTTTGAAGACTTTCTTTCAGGGCAGAATTAGATACTCCCTTTCCCATGCCCACTCTTTGTTCTTACCACTGTTGTACCAATCAGAGTCTTTCAAAGTCTGTCTATGACAGTTCTGTGTCTGCCATTAGACTGTGAGCTCCTTATGTGACATACCCCATCTGAACCAAAGCATATGGGGGTCAGTAAATCTGTGTAGCATTGACTTGGCTGCTCAAGAACCATATGGGAGATCCCTTGTAGCATCTTAGGACCTCACCAGCTCTGGCTCTATCTCTGCCATCTTCTGTTTGGATTTTACTGTCACTTGTATCATTCAATGTCTGTATAAGTACCCAAGTGGCACACTAAGTCTGAGGAGAGTTCCATAAAGGGACTATTTATAGAAATGTGTGAATGGATGTAGGGAACCCACAGGGATGGTGCAGCATCTTGACCTAGTACAGTGGGGTAGCGTTATTCCCTGGCCCAAAGTAGTGAATTGTGGGAATGGTTTCAGAACATGGAGAGAGTATTTCCAGACAGAAATGTGACTTTGACATGAGGGTCACAGCCAGCCTTTAACCCAATACCCAGACTTCACTGTTTCCCCTCTTCTGATCTCTTGCCACACGGCAGCCGGAGGGATGGGGAGAATCCACAGATGCGGCCCACACAGGTCAGCCTCCTGGGCTGAGAGCAGGTAAAGAGGGTGGGAGAGTGGAGGTGGCTGGGGACACAGAAGATGACCAGCACATCACCTGACCACAGGGGTCCCAACCCGGACCTCTCCCAGAGTCTGGGGAATACCAGCAAGAATTCATCATGGAGTGAGTTGGTTAGAGCTAGTCCAGGCATACATCCCGAGACAAGTTATTTGAGAGTCTCTCTCAGAGCTTCCATTTTCTCCTCTGTAAAATGGGGGTGAACATAAGTGTCTCATAGGGTAAGTGTGAACACTCCATGAGAAAATGTAAAATGCCCAGGACAGTGGCTAGCACACAACAGGTGCTTGCAATTCATTGATTATTCCACATATGACTTATTTCTTCCCTTTCTTGCATTATAAGACATTCAGCAGTGAGTATCTCTGGACACAGATTTAACCTCCTTCTCTATCGTATTTTGGATTTTATTGTGTAGTGGATTGTGTTCCAGAGAGAGAGTTGTAGAACTGGACTCACTAGGAATATGGTGAGCTTCTTCCTCTCTGCATCCTCCCTGCATTTTCCTCCTGTTTCATAAGATAAGGATATGACCTCATCGAAATTAGACATGTTGGTCGGTCAGTCTAAGTGCAAACCTGATCTTGCTTTGGTAGGGGGCAGGTCACAAAAATCTTAGTCCTTACTCCTTGGTTATCATCTGTTGGTTTTTCCAAAGGGGCAAAGAACCCATGTTAAAATTTTGTTTTGAGATTCCAGAATTGAAGTGTAAATGATTGCCCATTTAAATTGGTCTAAACTTTTTCGCTACGTGCTCACTTTTCCATATAATAAGCCATTTGACACACGCACAAACCCACAGGTCAGTGGGGCAGGCATTTTATATAATTATACACAGGGAGTTAAGGTTGATGATTTGCCCAAAGTCACACAGTTGCTGAATTACAGTGTTTAGGCTAGTACCCGCTTCTATTTTCCCTGCACTACGCTATAGCCAACAGGTAAAACTGTTGGAAATTATTATCCTATGCTTAATAAATACAGAAATAAGTGAATTTACCCAACACGGAAAAATCTGGCATAAGCCTAACTTCAAGAAACATATAAATAATCCAGCAAAATGGTGATTCTTTCCTCTGAGGCTGTTGTATATGAAAAGTACATTTCATTAGGCCCCCAGAAGCCCTGTTTATTTAACAGCTTTCTCCCAATCTAGTATTTCCTATCTAATGGCCCCTGTGCTCTGATAGACATCATGGAAACGAGGAGTGATAAGAAGAGGTAGATAAGAACACCGGTTTATGTGAAGAAAATTATACATTAGAATTGCCCTTTCTGTTTGCTTGGAAGTTCATTTCTTCACCTGATTCATCTTTTCAGTGCTGTTCCTCCCATTTTAAAGCAGCTTTCCCAAGGCAGTGTTTGGATGGCTTGGTGCAGAACGGATTTTGGTAACAGGCTTATTCTTCTAGAATAGCATTTTCCCTTTAGAGCAGGGTGCTTTGGGGAGTCATTACCAACATGTAAATTGAAATTCCCAGAACCTAGGGCAAAGGTGATTAGAGCTTATGTGGAACTCAGGAAAGAAGGCATTAGGGGATTTACTCTGAGGTAATGGACTTAGATGTGTTCATGCACTTAAGTGTTTTCCTCCCTCTTTTTTGCTTCCTTGCCAGCCATCCCTCCCCCACCTCCTTCTGTCCTCTGCTCCGTTTAGATTTGACCAAATGGCAGGCAAATATAAGTGCCCCTATTTTTTCGTTGTTTATTTGATTATGTAATTCATTACACACACTTTTAAATCAGAAAGAACATTTCACTAGAGCACTGGCCACCGAGGTTAGGCAACACGTGGAGTTTTCTTTAAAGGACTGCTCCAACTCCTATCACATGCCCCCCCGTTCTGCTCATGCTTATCATTTCATTGCTTTTCTTTTTAACTTTGCCACCTCCGGAAAATTCCCTATTGAGTTGATGTTTCGTTGTGATTTTGAGATCCATCCATATTATCACCTGTGGTTTAAGTACATCCCTTGTTACTGCTGCAGAGTGTGACAAAGAGTGGACATCCACCATTTATCCTCCTGGTGATGGGGAGCTGGGAGAGTTCCCATGTCTGGGCCAATGAACAGGACTGTTAAGAATCCTCTTGAATGCGTGTTCTGAAACATATGTGCAATGCAATCGTTCCTCTCCTGCATGGATTCTCAATTTTTATCATGTCATGAGACTCTTAGAAAATGACAGCTATTTTGGAAAGCAGTGGGGAGATTCCTTAAGAAATTAAAAATAGAGCTACCTTATGACCCTGCAATTGCACTACTGGGTATTTACTCCAAAGATATAGATGTAGTGAAAAGAAGGGCCATATGTACCCCAATGTGCATAGCAGCAATGACCACAGTCACCAAACTGTGGAAAGAGCCACGAGAGCCTTCAACAGACGAATGGATAAAGAAGATATGGTCCATATATACAATGGAGTATTATGCCTCCATCAGAAAGGATGAATACCCAACTTTTGTATCAATATGGACAGGACAGGAGGAGATTATGCTGAGTGAAATAAGTCAAGCAGAGAGTCATTTATTGTATAGTTTCACTTACTCCTTGTGGAGCATAAGGAATAAGATGGAGAACATCAGGAGAAGGAAAGGAAAAGTGAACTGGGGGAAATTGGAGGGGGTGATGAACCATGAGAAACTGCAGACTCTGAGAAACAAACTGAGGGTTTTGGAAGGGAGGGAGGTGGGAGGTTAGTTGAGCCTGGTGGTGGGTATTAAGGAGGACACATTTGAATGGAGCACTGGATGTGGTGCATAAACAGTGAATCTTGGAACACTGAAAAAAGTAAAATTAAATTAAAAAAAAGAAAATGATGATAATATTAGTAAAGCACATGGGGTAAACCATTACCTCTTATGTTACAATAAATTTAAGTATATAAAATACTTTCAAATTTTTAATGATAAGTATGAATTTGTTTCCATAAATATAATTTTTATATGTAACTTTCTGCCTAAACTGGTTATGTATAATCTCTAATGAAATTTTTTCATCGTGATATTTTGAGAAATTCTTGATGGTCACTATATACGAGACTTTGTACTGGTAGGTGATGTAAAATGAGCATTATAGTTTTCAACTCTAAGGTTTTGCAACAGTGACAGGATCTAGTAACTTTTATTGACAAATGCTATATTAAAATTATTTGTCCCAATGCAAACAAGTTTAAATCCTAATAAGCAGTTTCTTTTTAGGCACTTCAAAATATTGATGCAGCTTTAGTTCTGATGTGGATGGAGGTTCAGGATCAATGCTTGATTAGAATGCAGGGGCAGCTCATCTGAGCTGGTTTGGGGACCACTGAGAGGCCACACAAGTGCAAATAGACACAAGCATGTGACACCTGTGAAGAATGGTTAGAGATGTGTAACCACCATTAGGATGGTATCAGTAGGAAGGTGTTGGGAGATATCAGTAGGTAGCTAGTTCCATTGGTTCTACCCATTAGGACTTCATACCTATCCTCCCTTACTTCAGGCTCCGGTAGCCACTGGTCACATGCTGGACCCTGCACAGGATCTCTGTCTATGGCGGCATCTTTGCTGGTGTTGAGCATGGTCTAGTGACGCAGTGGTCACTAGGTATGGCTCATCTGCTTTTGTGCTGTGTCTGTAGAGCCCTCTTTGATGGAACTGGGAGAATCTGATTGTAGGGCTGGGGTGGGGGTGGTGTATGTGTGAGGGGGCTTGGGGTCAGGAAGTTGATGGTTGGCCCAGGGCTCTTCATGTCAGAATCTTGTAGTACAAAATCAAAGGGTGGATGATAGAGTTGCTGAGATATAAGTACATGTTCACTTTTACTCTTTAGTGCCAAAATATTTCCCAAACAGCCATACCAACATGTTCTCTCAGCAGCAGTGGATTTGGGTCCCATTGCTCAACAATCTCACCAACACTTGGTGTTACACACCATTTAAATTTTCACCACTCTTTTACCTGTCAAATGGTAACCCATTGTGGGTTTAATTCTCCTTTCCTTGTTGTAAATGTCTCTCAACCAAAGAGATTAAGCATGTTACATTTTTGGATCATTTGTATGTACTCTTTTGTTCACTTTCAACACTGTCTCATTTTTGACCTGGTTGTTTGTCTTTTTAAAATAATTTGGTATGTAGGAAGTGTCTATATATACTAAATGCAAAGCCTTTATTGGTTAGTTTCAAAAATCTTCCCCCAGCCAGAAACTTTTCACTTCATTATTATGTCTTTGGATGAAAATTCTGGAATTTGACATAGTGAAATTTGTATTTTCTTTTAAGGTTTGTAATATTCGTGTGTTGTTAAAAGGGGTGGGAGGTTGGGTGAGCCTGGTGGTGGGTGTTAAGGAGGGCACGTATTGCATGGAGCACTGGGTATGATGCACAAACAATGAATCATCAAATACCGAAAAAAATAAAATAAAGTTTTAGTAAAATTCATAGGAAATTCACAAGCACACAAATAGGGTTATCTCAGAAAAAAAAAAATGCTCCACTAACCCCAAATATTAAATATAGTTTTTCATATTACTGCTTTCCAAAGCATTATACTTCGGTTCTTTGCATCCAAATCTTTTTTCAACTAGGTAGATTTACAGCTGGGGGTCAAAATTCATTTTAGCACTTATAAATAACTGTTAGCACAGTACAATTTATTCCGTGGTTTAACCTTTTCCCAATGATCAACAATGGTTATTCTGTGATAATGAAGTTTCCATTTTCTGTGTGTGTGTGTGTGTTCACAGGCTCCCTACTTTCTTCCTTTTTGTTAGTTTCTGCACTAGTACTGTGCTGGTTAATTCCTGTACCTTCGTAGTATTTCTTTTTTTTTTTTTTTAATTTAATTTAATTTTTTCAGTGTTCCAAGATTCATTGATTATGCACCACATGTAGTGCTCCATGTAATACGTGCCCTTCTTAATACCCACTACCAGGCTCACCGAAACCCCCCCCCCAAACCCTCATAATATTTCTTGATATTCAACAGGGGAAGCCCCGTAATCTTGTACTACACCCTCAGGAGCATCTGGGCTATTACTGGACTTTTGCTTTTTCTTTTTTTTTTTTTTTTTTTTTTTTCACATAATATTGCTTTTATTGTATAAAATTCCTTATTATAATTATGATTGTGATTTTTTCACTTTATTTTTTTTTTATTTTTTTTTATTTTTTTTAATTTTTTTTATTTTTTCAGCATAACAGTATTCATTATTTTTGCACCACACCCAGTGCTCCATGCAATCTGTGCCCTCCACAATACCCACCACCTGGTGCCCCAACCTCCCACCCCCCACCCCTTCAAAATTCCCAGATCGTTTTTCAGAGTCCATAGTCTCTCATGGTTCACCTCCCCTTCCAATTTCCCTCAACTCCCCTCTCCATCTCCCCTTGTCCTCCATGCTATTTGTTATGCTCCACAAATAAGTGAAACCATATGATAATTGACTCTCTCTGCTTGACTTATTTCACTCAGCATAATCTCTTCCAGTCCCGTCCATGTTGCTACAAAATTTGGGTATTCATCCTTTCTTTCTTTCTTTCTTTTTTTTTTTTTTTTTTTACAGCTTTATAAACATATATTTTTATCCCCAGGGGTACAGGTATGCGAATCGCCAGGTTTACACACTTCACAACCATAGCACATACCCTCCCCAATATCCATAACCCCACGCCCTCTCCCAACCCCCTCCCCCCATCAACCCTCAGTTTGTTTTGTGAGATTAAGAGTCACTTATGGTTTGTCTCCCTCCCAATCCCATCTTGTTTCATTTACTCTTCTCCTACCCCCTCAACCCCCCATGTTGCATCTCCTCTCCCTCATATCAGGGAGATCATATGATAGTTGTCTTTCTCCGATTGACTTATTTCGCTAAGCATGATACCCTCTAGTTCCATCCACGTCGTCGCAAATGGCAAGATTTCATTTCTTTTGATGGCTGCATAGTATTCCATTGTGTATATATACCACATCTTCTTTATCCATTCGTCTGTAGATGGACATCTAGGTTCTTTCCATAGTTTGGCTATTGTAGACATTGCTGCTATAAACATTCGGGTGCATGTGCCCCTTCGGATCACTATGTTTGTATCTTTAGGGTAAATACCCAGCAGTGCAATTGCAGGGTCATAGGGTAGTTCTATTTTCAACATTTTGAGGAACCTCCATGCTGTTTTCCAGAGTGGTTGCACCAGCTTGCATTCCCACCAACAGTGTAGGAGGGTTCCCCTTTCTCCGCATCCTCGCCAGCATCTGTCATTTCCTGACTTGTTAATTTTAGCCATTCTGACTGGTGTGAGGTGATATCTCATGGTGGTTTTGATTTGTATTTCCCTGATGCCGAGTGATATGGAGCACTTTTTCATGTGTCTGTTGGCCATCTGGATGTCTTCTTTGCAGAAATGTCCAATCAAGAAATGGGCAGAGGACATGACTTTTGCTTTTTCATACAAATTTTAAAATTAGTTTATCAGCTTTATGAAAAAATACTGTTAGGAATTTTTTGTGAAATAATATTAAATCTAGGGCGCCTGGGTGGCTCAGTGGGTTAAGCCGCTGCCTTCGGCTCAGGTCATGATCTCAGGGTCCTGGGATCGAGTCCCGCATCGGGCTCTCTGCTCAGCAGGGAGCCTGCTTCCCTCTCTCTCTCTCTCTCTCTCTCTGCCTGCCTCTCCATCTACTTGTGATCTCTCTCTGTCAAATAAATAAATAAAATCTTTAAAAAAAAAAATATTAATCTATAGATCAATTTGGGGAGGATAAATATATTTAAGATATTAATTCTTACTTAGAATATTATATGGCTCATCATTTGTTTACATTTTCTTTAATATCTTTCCATTAATTTTTATAATATCCATAAATGGTATACATATTTTTGTTAATTATTGCATGCATTAAATTTTATGGTGCCATTGTAAATATATGTCTTAGAACATTTTCTATCTCATTTTTACTGGAAAAATTTTTATTTCTCTCTATTTTTTTTTTGGCTTTTAGATTTTTTGTTTATGAATGCTGAGCAAAATTTTAACCTTTCCTTCCCTCATGAGGAGTGACTTGATTTTAATATATGTAAATAACAAGTTTTCTTTGATAAGCACCTGAATCATGTCCCTGACAAATTAATATGTCCAAGTCCTAATCACCTCCTCCACGTGACTGTATGGGAGATAGGGTCTTTAAGGAGGTAATTAGGGTTAAATGCTCTCTTTCTTTATTTCAGTGAGCATGCACCGAGGAAAGGCCATGTGAACAAATAGCAAGAAGGTGGCTGTCTGTAAGCCAGGAAGACAGTTCTTACGAGAACTGTCCATGCCAGCACCCTGATATTAGACTTCCAGCCTCCAGAATTGTAAGAAATAAACTCCCATTGTTTAAGCTATCTAGCCTGTGGTATTTTATTGTGGCACTTGGAACGGACTAACATACTGACCACATTTGGATTGATGTTCACAATTGGATCACGTGCTTTCTGATTGTCCTGTCTTTTATGTTTCTTTTCACTGTTTTTCTTTCCTGTGTTCATTTGTGATTGTTTCAGTTTTTTTTTTCTTTTTTCACTTTTTTCTTGACTCATTGACAACTATAAGCTCTATGACTGTAGTCTTACAAGCTACCTACTTCTTTCTTTTTTTTTTTTTTTAAGATTTTACTTATTTATTTGAGAGAGAAAGAGAAAGATATTGAAAGAGAGAGCATGAGCGGGGGTGGGGAGAGGGGGAAGCATGCTCCCTGCTGAGCCGGGAGCCAGATGCAGAACTTAATCCAGGACCCTGGGGTCATGACCTGAGCCAAGGGCAGATGCTTAACGGACTGAGCCACCCAGGTGCCCCTACCTAGCTAGCTCTTTCAACACAACTATTATGTTAAAATCTAAATTTAGTATTTTTTTTAACTAGACCCTAGAACAACACCAAAAAAAAGTGTATAACTCTTTAGCTCTACTTATTTCTCATCTAGCTGTCTTGCCAAAGAGCCGTTTGTATCTTCCTTCTATTGGGTTCACCGCGACCCCAGATATTTACTTTGTTTTCCTCCTCCTCCTCTCCTTCTCCTTCTTTCTCCTCTTCTTCTTCTTTGGCTATTATATAAATAATACTTTTTTTTAATTTTTTTTATTTTTTCAGCATAACAGTATTCATTATTTTTGCACCACACCCAGTGCTCCATGCAATCCGTGCCCTCTACAATACCCACCACCTGGTGCCCCCAACCTCCCACCCCCCACCCCTTCAAAATTCTCAGATCGTTTTTCAGAGTCCATAGTCTCTCATGGTTCACCTCCCCTTCCAATTTCCCTCAACTCCCTTCTCCTCTCCATCTCCCCTTGTCCTCCGTGCTATTTGTTATGCTCCACAAATAAGTGAAACCATATGATAATTGACTCTCTCTGCTTGACTTATTTCACTCAGCATAATCTCTTCCAGTCCCGTCCATGTTGCTACAAAACTTGGGTATTCATCCTCTCTTTTTTCTTTTTTTTTTTTTTTTTTACAGCTTTATAAACATATATTTTTATCCCCAGGGGTACAGGTCTGCAAATCGCCAGGTTTACACACTTCACAGCACTCACCATAGCACATACCCTCCCCAATATCCATAACCCCACCCCCCGTCTCCCAACCCCCCTCCCCCCATCAACCCTCAGTTTGTTTTGTGAGATTAAGAGTCACTTATGGTTTGTCTCCCTACCAATCCCATCTTGTTTCATTTACTCTTCTCCTACCCCCTCAACCCCCCATGTTGCATCTCCTCTCCCTCATATCAGGGAGATCATATGATAGTTGTCTTTCTCCGATTGACTTATTTCGCTAAGCATGATACCCTCTAGTTCCATCCACGTCGTTGCAAATGGCAAGATTTCATTTCTTTTGATGGCTGCATAGTATTCCATTGTGTATATATACCACATCTTCTTTATCCATTCGTCTGTAGATGGACATCTAGGTTCTTTTCATAGTTTGGCTATTGTAGACATTGCTGCTATAAACATTCGGGTGCACGTGCCCCTTCGGATCACTACATTTGTATCTTTAGGGTAAATACCCAGCAGTGCAATTGCAGGGTCATAGGGTAGTTCTGTTTTCAACATTTTGAGGAACCTCCATGCTGTTTTCCAGAGTGGTTGCACCAGCTTGCATTCCCACCAACAGTGTAGGAGGGTTCCCCTTTCTCCGCATCCTCGCCAGCATCTGTCATTTCCTGACTTGTTCATTTTAGCCATTCTGACTGGTGTGAGGTGATATCTCATGGTGGTTTTGATTTGTATTTCCCTGATGCCGAGTGATATGGAGCACTTTTTCATGTGCCTGTTGGCCATCTGAATGTCTTCTTTGCAGAAATGTCTGTTCATGTCCTCTGCCCATTTCTTGATTGGATTATTTGTTCTTTGGGTGTTGAGTTTGCTAAGTTCTTTATAGATTTTGGACACTAGCCCTTTATCTGATATGTCATTTGCAAACATCTTCTCCCATTCTGTCAGTTGTCTTTTGGTTTTGTTCACTGTTTCCTTTGCTGTGCAAAAGCTTTTGATCTTGATAAAATCCCAAAAGTTCATTTTTGCCCTTGCTTCCCTTGCCTTTGGTGATGTTCCTAGGAAGATGTTGCTGCGGCTGAGGTCGAAGAGGTTGCTGCCTGTGTTCTCCTCGAGGATTTTGATGGATTCCTTTCTCACATTGAGATCCTTCATCCATTTTGAGTCTATTTTCGTGTGTGGTGTAAGGAAATGATCCAATTTCATTTTTCTGCATGTGGCTGTCCAATTTTCCCAACACCATTTATTGAAGAGGCTGTCTTTTTTCCATTGGACATTCTTTCCTGCTTTGTCGAAGATGAGTTGACCATAGAGTTGAGGGTCCATTTCTGGGCTCTCTATTCTGTTCCATTGATCTATGTGTCTGTTTTTGTGCCAGTACCATGCTGTCTTGATGATGACAGCTTTGTAATAGAGCTTGAAGTCTGGAATTGTGATGCCACCAACTTTGGCTTTCTTTTTCAATATTCCTTTGGCTATTCGAGGTCTTTTCTGGTTCCATATAAATTTTAGGATTATTTGTTCCATTTCTTTGAAAAAAAAATGGATGGTACTATGATAGGAATTGCATTAAATGTGTAGATTGCTTTAGGTAACATAGACATTTTCATAATATTTATTCTTCCAATCCAGGAGCATGGAACATTTTTCCATTTCTTTGTGTCTTCCTCAATTTCTTTCATGAGTACTTTATAGTTTTCTGAGTATAGATTCTTAGTCTCTTTGGTTAGGTTTATTCCTAGGTATCTTATAGTTTTGGGTGCAATTGTAAATGGGATGGACTCCTTAATTTCTCTTTCTTCTGTCTTGTTGTTGGTGTAGAGAAATGCAACTGATTTCTGTGCATTGATTTTATATCCTGACACTTTACTGAATTCCTGGACAAGTTGTAGCAGTTTTGGAGTGGAGTCTTTTGGGTTTTCCACATATAGTATCATATCATCTGCAAAGAGTGATAGTTTGACTTCTTCTTTGCCGATTTGGATGCCTTTAATTTCCTTTTGTTGTCTGATTGCTGAGGCTAGGACTTCTAGTACTATGTTGAATAGCAGTGGTGATAACGGACATCCCTGCCGTGTTCCTGACCTTAGCGGAAAAGCTTTCAGTTTTTCTCCATTGAGAATGATATTTGCGGTGGGTTTGTCATAGATGGCTTTGATAATATTGAGGTATGTGCCGTCTATCCCTACACTTTGAAGAGTTTTGATCAGGAAGGGATGCTGTACTTTGTCAAATGCTTTTTCAGCATCTATGGAGAGAATCATATGGTTCTTGTTCTTTCTTTTATTAATGTGTTGTATCACATTGATTGATTTGCGGATGTTGAACCAACCTTGCAGCCCTGGAATAAATCCCACTTGGTCGTGGTGAATAATCCTTTTAATGTACTGTTGAATCCTATTGGCTAGTATTTTGGCGAGAATTTTTGCATCTGTGTTCATCACAGATGGTCTGTAGTTCTCTTTTTTGTTGGGATCCTTGTCTGGTTTGGGGATCAAGGTGATGCTGGCCTCATAAAATGAGTTTGGAAGTTTTCCTTCTATTGCTATTTTTTGGAACAGTTTCAGGAGAATAGGAATTAGTTCTTCTTTAAATGTTTGGTAGAATTCCCCCGGGAAGCCGTCTGGCCCTGGGCTTTTGTTTGTTTGGAGATTTTTGATGACTGTTTCAATCTCCTTACTGGTTATGGGTCTGCTCAGGCTTTCTATTTCTTCCTGGTTCAGTTGTGGTAGTTTATATGTCTCTAGGAATGCATCCATTTCTTCCAGATTGTCAAATATGTTGGCGTAGAGTTGCTCATAGTATGTTCTTTTAATTGTCTGTATTTCTTTGGTGTTCGTTGTGATCTCTCCTCTTTCATTCATGATTTTATTTATTTGGGTCCTTTCTCTTTTCTTTTTGATAAGTCTGGCCAGGGGTTTATCAATCTTGTTAATTCTTTCAAAGAACCAGCTCCTAGTTTCGTTGATTTGTTCTATTGTTTTTTTGGTTTCTATTTCATTGATTTCTGCTCTAATCTTTATGATTTCTCTTCTCCTGCTGGGTTTAGGGTTTCTTTCTTGTTCTTTCTCCAGCTCCTTTAGGGGTAGGGTTAGGTTGTGTACCTGAGCCCTTTCTTGTTTCTTGAGAAAGGCTTGTACCGCTATATATTTTCCTCTCAGGACTGCCTTTGTTGTGTCCCACAGATTCTGAACTGTTGTGTTTTCATTATCATTTGTTTCCATAAATTTTTTCAATTCTTCTTTAATTTCCTGGTTGACCCATTCATTCTTTAGAAGGATGCTGTTTAGTCTCCATGTATTTGGGTTCTTTCCAAATTTCCTCTTGTGATGGAGTTCTAGCTTTAGAGCATTGTGGTCTGAAAATATGCAGGGAATGATCCCAATCTTTTGATACAGGTTGAGACTTGATTTAGGACCAAGAATGTGATCTCTTCTGGAGAATGTTCCATGTGCACTAGAGAAGAATGTGTATTCTGTTGCTTTGGGATGAAATGTTCTGAATATATCTGTGATGTCCATCTGGTCCAGTGTGTCATTTAAGGCCTTGATTTCCTTGTTGATCTTTTGCTTGGATGATCTGTCCATTTCAGTGAGGGGAGTGTTAAAATCCCCTACTATTATTGTATTCTTGTCGATGTGTTTCTTTGATTTTGTTATTAATTGGTTTATATAGTTGGCTGCTCCCACGTTAGGGGCATAGATATTTAAAATTGTTAGATCTTCTTGTTGGACAGTTCCTTTGAGTATGATATAGTGTCCTTCCTCATCTCTTATTATAGTCTTTGGCTTAAAATCTAATTGATCTGATATAAGGATTGCCACTCCTGCTTTCTTCTGATGTCCATTAGCATGTTAAATTCTTTTCCACCCCCTCACTTTAAGCCTGGAGGTGTCTTCAGGTTTAAGATGAGTTTCTTGTAGGCAACATATAGATGGGTTTTGTTTTTTGATCCATTCTGATACCCTGTGTCTTTTGATTGGGGCATTTAGCCCATTAACATTCAGGGTAAGTATTGAGAGATATGAATTTAGTGCCATTGTATTGCCTGTAAGGTGACTGTTATTGTATATTGTCTCTGTTTCTTTCTGATCTACTTCTTTTAGGGTCTCTCTTTGCTTAGAGGACCCCTTACAATATTTCCTGTAGTGCTGGTTTGTTATTTGCAAATTCTTTCAGTTTTTGTTTGTCCTGGAAGCTTTTAATCTCTCCTTCTATTTTCAATGATAGCCTAGCTGGATATAGTATTCTTGGCTGCATGTTTTTCTCGTTTAGTACTCTGAATATATCCTGCCAGCTCTTTCTGGCCTGCCAGGTCTCTGTGGATAAGTCTGCTGCAAATCTAATATTTTTACCATTGTACGTTACAGACTTCTTTTCCCGGGCTGCTTTCAGGATCTTCTCTTTGTCACTAAGACTTGTAAATTTTACTATTAGGTGACGGGGTGTGGACCTATTCTTATTGATTTTGAGGGGGGTTCTCTGAACCTCTTGAATTTTGATGCTTGTTCCCTTTGCCATATTGGGGAAATTCTCTCCAATAATTCTCTCCAATATACCTTCTGCTCCCCTCTCTGTTTCCTCTTCTTCTGGAATCCCAATTATTCTAATGTTGTTTCGTCTTATGGTGTCACTTATCTCTCGAATTCTCCCCTCGTGGTCCAGTAGCTGTTTGTCCCTCTTTTGCTCAGCTTCTTTATTCTCTGTCATTTGGTCTTCTATATCGCTAATTCTTTCTTCTGCCTCATTTATCCTAGCAGTGAGAGCCTCCATTTTTGATTGCACCTCATTAATAGCTTTTTTGATTTCAACTTGGTTAGATTTTAGTTCTTTTATTTCTCCAGAGAGGGCTTTTATATCTCCCGAGAGGGTTGCTTTAATATCTTCCATGCCTTTTTCAAGCCCGGCTAGAACCTTGAGAATCGTCATTCTGAACTCTATATCTAACATATTACCAATGTCTGTATTGATTAGGTCCCTAGTCTTTGGTACTGCCTCTTGTTCTTTTTTTTGTTGTGAATTTTTCAGCCTTGTCATTTTGTCCAGATAAGAGTTTATGAAGGAGCAAGTAAAATACTAAAAGGGTGGCAACAACCCCAGGAAAATATGCTTTAGCCAAATCAGAAGAGATCCCAAATTGTGAGGGGGGAGAAAGGGGATAAAAAGGGGTTCAAAAAGAAAAAAAAAAGAAACTATTTAAAAAAAGAAAGCCGATAAAGAAAAAATATAAAAAGAGGAAAAAAATATATATATTAGATAAACTATTTAAAAAACGTTAAAAAAGAAAACAGTAAAAGTTAAAAAAATTTAGCAGAAGAAGAGAAAAAGAAAAAAAAATTGAAAAAGAAAAAAAAATTAAATTAACTGCAAGGCTAAAGAATCATGGGGAGAAAGCCATGAGTTCCGTGCTTTGCTTTCTCCTCCTCTGGAATTCCGCCGCTCTCCTTGGTATTGAAACTGCACTCCTCGGTAGGTGAACTGGGTCCTGTTTGGGTTTCCTGTTGATCTTCTGGGGGAGGGGCCTGTTGTAGTGATTCTCAAGCGTCTTTGCCCCAGGCGGAGTTGCACCACCCTTACCCGGGGCCGGGCTGAGTTATCCGCTCGGGTTTGCTTTCGGGAGCTTTTGTTCCCTGAGCGCTTTCCGTAGAGTCCAGAGGATCGGAATGAAAATGGCGGCCTCCCAGCTCTGGCCCGGAGGAGCTGAGAGCCCGGGGCCCCACTCCTCAGTGCGCCCTCAGAGAACAGCGCCCAACAACTCCCATCACCCTGGCCTCCGGCCGTGCTCCGAGCTGACCGAGCCTGCGACCGGTTCAAGGGAACCCCGAATTTAGAGCTCACACCTCGGCTCTGTCTCTGTAGCCGGCTTCCCCGTTCTAATACCGGTAAGCTCTGAGACACTCAGACACCCGATCCTTCTGCGACCCTGCGGGACCTGAGGCCGCGCTGACCCCGCGTGGGCTTCACCCCCGTTAAGCCTCTGGAGCGATGTCCCTCAGCGGAACAGACTTTTAAAAGTCCTGATTTTGCTCCGTTGCTCCGCTGCTCGCCGGGTGCCGGCCCCTCCCCCCGCGGTCTATCTTCCCGTCGCTTTGGATTCACTTCTCTGCCAGTCCTACCTCTCAGATAGTGTTTGATTTTCTGTTTCTAGAATTGCTGTTCTTCTTCTCTTCAATCTCCCGTTGGATTTGTAGGTGTTTGCAATCTTTAGATAAGCTATTTAGCTGATCTCCCGCTACCCGAAGTAGTCTCAGCCTGCTACTTCTCTGCCATCTTGTCTCCTCCCTCTATATAAATAATACTTTGATGAACATTCCTATAAAGAAATCTTCGTCTGTGGCTCTGATGTTTCTATATTATAGATTTCTAAGAGTAGAATTGCAACAAAATGTTCAGATACTTTAAAGTCTTTTAGTAGTACTGGATAAGCAGCTTTCCAGAAAAGTTAATACATGTGCATTCTGACCTACTGTGCATGAATTGTCTCATTTTACCAGACCCAGGTTATCATAGAATGCTACAGTTTAAAAATTTTTTCCAATTTGATAGACAATAGTGCTTCAGTTTGTATATATGTTTATCTGGGTTAGTTGAGCAATTGTTTCATTTATGTATCTATCTGTGACTTCATAATTATGTTTCTATTTTAATTATTATAACTTTAATTCCAAGTTTTTGTTTAAATTCCAGTTAGTAAACAGTTTAATATTGCTTTCAGGAGTAGAATTTAGTAATTCATCACTTATATACAATACCCAGTGCTCATCACAAGGGCTGTCCTTAATCCCCATCCCCCATTTAACCCATCCCCCCACCTCCTCTCTAGCAAACCTCACTTTGTTGTCTATAGTTAAGGGTCTGTTTTATGGTTTGCCTCTCTCTCTCTTTTTTATATGTTCATCTGTTTTGTTTCTTAAATTTCACCTATGAGTGAAATCTGTGATTTCAAATTCCCCTTCTCTGAGTTGCTCTTTGAATCTTTTGGCAATTTACTTTTGCAGTCTTTCTCTATATATAAACTTTCTATATATTAAAAGTCGTTTTATGCAGGTTTATATTCTTAAAGTCTGCTTATCTCATGTATTGATTAACTAAATCCCCTAAATTCATTCTAAATTCATTTAACTAACCAGTCAATAAAATTTACTGAGCATCTACTATATGCCAATCAAGGAATCTGTGAAAAATCTCGAACTATAATAATATAATCATCTCTTCAAGCACTCCTTTCAGTATATCAAATTTTTCACATGCAGGGTTTTTATTTTTATTTTTAAAATTATATCAGACCTGGTTAAATTATGAACCTGGGAATTTATCTTATTCATGAAGCTCTCAGGTGGACGTTTACTTTTTTATTTTATTATTATTTTTTTTAAGATTATTTATCTTAGACAGAGAGGAAGACTCAGGCATGAGTGAGGGAGGGGCAGAGGGAGAGGGAGTTGAGCAGACTCCTGCTGAGCCGGGAACTCCAGGCAGGGCTCCATCCTAGGTCCCAATGATCACATCCTGAGCCAAAATCAAGAGCTGGACACTTAACCAACTGAGTCACCCAGATGCCCCTGTAATTTTAATAATAGATACAGTATGCTGGGCACATGCTAAATACTATGCTTAGCATATAGAATATATTACTTAATTTCACTTCATAACATTGCTGGAGAGTAAGAATTATTATCCTCATTGTAAAGATGACAAAAGTGAAACTTAGAAAGTTTTAGCAGGTGTCTTAAAGTCCCACAGGAAGTGGGGCTAAGGATCTAGTTTTAGACTATGATGCATACCTTCCTATTAGGTGAGACTCCCTTTCAGCGACAGTGAGTCCTTTTCAGACTTCTGTTCATGTCAGACTGCAGCCTGGTCCTGTTCCCCCTTCCATGACACCCTGAGGTTTCAGGAACAAAAATAGGAAACCGTTCCCCTTGATTAAGTGGTCCCACCAGCAGAGAGGTCAATCAGGAGGAGACAGTTTTGGCACCAGCTCATGTAGGCATCCTTCCCACAGCAATTCCTTCTGTATTAATCACTTCCTAATCCCTTTTCTTTCCAAGGTGGAGAAGATACCACTGAGATTTGGGAAAGTGAAAGGACAGCAAAACCCCAGCCCACTATGTAAGACCAAATCAGGAAATTATCTTTCTCTTTCTGCCCACTCCTGAATAACTTGATTATCTTTTCTCCTGCTTGGTCTATATTGGCTGCTCAGATTGTACTTGGAGAGGATCCCAGCTTGGGGAATGTGAAACATGGCACAGATGTTGGCACGGGATCTCTATAGGCAGGTGTCCCAGAGCCAGGGAGCACATTAGGGGGATTAGTCCAGTGTCTTTTCATGTGCTATCATTGTTATCTCTGGTCCTGTGGCTTTTGTCCAATGGCTGCAAGGACAATGACCATGAGTGGTAATCTTGGCCACAGCTATAGTGCAGTCCCTTTGTTCATGCATGGGAGGAAAGGTTGGACACCCAACTCATTCCCTGATCAATTGAGCCACTCATACCCCAACTCTGACCAATTCTTCCTCGGTGCCAAACCGTTCAACAGTTCCCCACTCCCCACAGAGCAAGTCCAAGTTCTTTATCATAACACATAAAAAACCTTTTGTGTCCTACCTTACTCTTCTGTCTCATTTCTGTTTGCATCCACATTTGTCTCCTAGCCACTCCTGTGGAGTCATGCTGGGCCTTTGCACATGCTGTTTACCTCCTTCCTCCGCATGGTGAAATTTTTCTCCTTGTTAGAGATGCCTTCTATGACCCTTTCTTAATAGCCCCACTTCCTCACAAACAGAATTTCTCCCTACTTTGCGTTATATGTGAACTCGTGGAGTGCTTTGATGGAGTTGTTTCCCTACCTTTCCTTCTAGATTGGGGATCCTAACTTCATTCATTTCTGAATCTCCTTTTGTACAATAGACACTCAATACCTTTTTGCTGGAGTGAATAAATGAATAATCTCTGATATTTACAAAGCATTTTATTCATTAACAAATCATTTTTGTTCTATTATCTGACTTGGTGCCTTACAATAAGCCTGTGGGTGGGACTATTTCCTGCATTTTGGACATGAGAACAATGAAGACCAGAGAGGTGATGTGATGCTCAAAGATGGCAGACTGGTGACCAGCGTATCATTTCTAAGTCCTTGTGAGTTGAGTTGGAATGGAATGCTGACAATTACTATGTGGTTACTGTTCAGATGAGGGCCATACTGGTTGAAACAGTTGAGCTCTTTAACTGCCTTTGGCTTTGAATTATGCTTATGGAGATATAAGTTTTATACTTGAGGCTACTGAGATGGATTCCCATTGCTTATAGAAAAAGGTTCAGACTCCTTGGCAAGGTATTGAGGGTTCTGACTCCAATCACAAATTTCAGTTTTATCTTTAGCCACTCTTGGGGCAAAGGTCATACTCCCTTACTATCACAGAGGTTGGCAAACCTTTTTTGTGAAAGGCTAGATTGTTACTATTTTATGCTTTTTGGGGGCTAGATGGTCTTTGCGGCAATAATTTTGCTACTGTTCAACTCTACTCGGAACATCACTTACATGAGTGGGTGTGCTGTGTTTTAATAAAATTTTTTGAAAACAGTCAGTGGGCTGGATTTGGCTTCAGGGCCACAGTTTGCTGAACTCTGTTACAAACCCTTCCTGAACATGCCATACGTTATTTTCTTTTCTCCTTCTTGTTGGTTTCTTTCCCTCCTCTATATTCTCACTCCTATCTCCATTCCTTTCTATCTTTCTTTCATCTTTTTTTTTTTAATGTGTGTTTAATGGGGATCCATCCTGTGGGTTGTCCTTATCACCACATTTGCTCTGTTACTGGTTCTAGGCAACACATAAAGCAGAACTCCTACAAGGAATCTCATTGTTCATGGTCTTAGTTTCAGATCCCTTGGCCCAACTCACACTTCACACTATATTCTGTTTTGTTCTTGACTCTCCTTCCAACCCATGGCTCATTTTCCTATTTCAGTTTTGCCCCATTCACACCTAGAATTGACTGTTTGCCCTCTAGCCCCTTTCACAGGGATGATCCTAATGCCCTTTTTTAGTAACTTTGGTTTTAACTCTCTGGCCATGCTGCCTCAGGTCACCTTGGGTGAATCTCCTCCAGGTTGGATCTGTCCCTGGGGCTCTCCACCTTGGTGCCATTTTTTTTCATCATCCGCTAGGCAGCTTGTCTGCCTGATTGTAATGAGCCTTGCCAGGCAGAATTGGACACTCTGTGCCTGGCCCTGTGCCCAAATGCCAAGAGGATGGCGAAGCCAGAATAACATATCTGTGTTGTTGAGTAGCCCAGTGAGCAGAGAGAAGGTATAATTAACTCTAAGGTAATGTGAGAAAAGAACATCTTTGGGGAGCCAGACTTAAGAGTGATGACTTCAAGGATAGAGAGAAGAGTCAGAGAGAGCTTTAAGTTTCATCTTTGAATTTCATCTCTTGCTGAAAAACCTGCTGTACACCCTATTGTCTCCTATGCCAATTCCAACTTTCACTGCATCCCCTCAACTATTCTCTGCAATCTCTCACTGGTTCACTAACCTATTGAGTTACAGTTCTCAGTAATCCCCAGTGTGGACTTCTGCCTCAGGCACCCCACTTTCTTAGTCTTCCTTGCACATAGAACTACAATTCCTCCCTACATGCTTAATGGCCAGTGTTATCACTCACCAACTGTGTGACCTTGGAAGGTCACTTAATTATCCTGAATCTCAGTTTCTTTATCTGTAGGATGACTAAATATTTGCTTTTTCATTTGTTTATTTAAAAAAAAAATTAGTACTTACTGAACTGAGAGATCTAAAATGTTTTGTCTGGTGCCTGAAACTCAATAAGTTCTCAATGAATATCCATTTCTTCCTGCTCACCTCCTCTTTCTTTTCCCCCTCCTTTCCCCCTCCTTTCTTTTCCCCCTCCTTTCTCCCCTCTTCTCTTCTCCATCCTCACCTACCTCAAGACCAGCTTCAGTTTTTCCTCCCTCATGAAGATTTCTGCACTCATTCCAACCCTGCTCTGTCAGTGTGTGGCTGTATGACCTCAGACAAGTTGTTTATCTCCTCTGAGTCTCTGTTTCCCCATTGGTAAAATTAGACTAACAATAACATCCCTACTATCTAACATAAAGTCACTTTCAGTTCCTCTGTCACATCCACTCCTTAGAAAACTCGTTATTTCATGTGATTGTTTTTTTTTGTTGTTTGTTTTTTGACTATTGTCTTTCCTTTCTCACTAGCAGGTAACAAATGATAGGAGATCAGACATTTTGCCTAGTATGTTCCCTGTTATATTCTCAGTGCCTAGAAGATCTTATTGCATATGTTGAATAAAAGAGAGTAAGTCACTTGCAGGTGGGATTGGAAGGCATACTGAGGTGTGAGTTGAATGACTGCCTGGTTCATGGCTGTCAACAAGCTTTCAATAAATGGAATATCCTTAGCACAACATTTGCTACTTATGTTTTCCACCACCATTGGTACTACTATTAAATAAGGCAGATACAGTACTCTGTACTCGAAGGCCAAAATACTGGTGAGGAGGAGAAAAATCCATCTACAGTGGAACAAACCTCTTCAGAGTTGCCAAACTCTGAGAGCGAGCCATGTGGGTCTTTGTGTGAACACAAACGTTGATAAACAAATGCAAGCACCAAGAAACATCCAGAGGCATAATGGCATCTAGAGGCATAATGAGAGTCATGATTTCAATCGGTGGGGTCTCTGCCTTCTTGTTTCTCTGATCTCCATCATTCTGGCCAAATGACCATTTGGATATAAATCTGAATTTTTGCCCAGCTCGTTGACTGGAAGACCCCCTCTTATCCTATTGATTGAGACCATCTTCTGTTTTTCCTGACTAGCAATGGATCTGTACAGCTATAAATATGTATTGAAGATTTCTTTCATGTTCTTATTGATTCACTTTGATATGATTAACTGATGACTTTCCCCCAAATTTCTATTGTTTAGTCCTGACTTTAGTTCTAGGAGGTAGACAAAAATGCTCCCACTTTCTAAATGCTTGTTGATAGGTCCAATGTCCCATGGGTGGATAGCAGTGGGTCCAGGATACTTTGAACTTGAGTGCTAGGATTTTTCCACTTTTTCATAGATTCCTGTCTGGCCAGATTTTTGTCCAAGATTTACCCATTCAAGAAACATTTATTGAGTGTCTATAGGGACCAGGACACAACTAATGACAGTGCTGACAAAAGCTTATATGTCATGCTGGGGGTATAGACTTTATCCACTAATGCCAAAGCAAATTGGACTTCATTTTGTTTCCCATTTCCATGGGTAGCTTCCCTAAAGAGAGATCCTCTGGTTAAACTGGTCTTTGTGACTGCTGCTGTTCACTCTATGGAAATGTTGGTTCAAATGAGTCATAATAGGCCTATACGGCATGGCATTTCTCTGCTCCACTGACTTGGGAGAACCTTGTGCGGATGTAGGTGGAATTCTGTGTATACATACATGTTACATACTCAGATTTCTTCTGGTATCCAGGATCTTACTACCCTAGTTGCCTGTGAGTCAAGATGACAAACAGAAGGAGTTTGGGGGGCGGTTAGGGAACATGACCCTAAGTAGGAGCCAGAATTCCTTGAAACCATCTTGGTCAACTAGTCTGTGTCTAATTCTCTGATTGAACTTGATAGCACTGATATCCACCACAGGTCCACTTCCTTTACCTGTTGGGACGCTGCATTTTAACTTCAAAGCTGCCTTCAACCTGAGAACTGGATGGAGCAATCTTTGGAGAAAGCTTGCCACCTGTGGCTTTGTTTCCCTCACCCCTGGCTGGGTCGTCTTCGAAGCCAATAGAAATCTCACTGTCTGTGCAGAAAGGTTTTTCTTGGCCTCTGTTTGCTTTGGAACACGTCATGAGCTCTCTGCAGTTGTCGCAATATAAGTCTGTCAAAGAACACTATTTTATTTTTAATGGCAATGTGGTAGAGTTGAAAGAGCCCTGGATTAGAAATCAGGTGAAAGAAAAAAAGAGAAAAGGAAAAAGAAAAATTTAACCCTGTTTTGGGCCTACCATCCTCTCACCAGCTGTGTGTCCCAGGGCAAGTCACAACTGAGGACTGGTTCTCAGTGGCAATGAGTTAGTCCTGATGATGCCAATTTCATAAGGTTTTGCTGAATATTAAAGGATATTACCTAGTGAGAATACCCTCTAAGTAATAAAGCACTTTTCAGATTTTGTCAACCTTCACTCTTATTTTAATTTTTATTGAAAGCAGGTATAAGTCACAATGGGTTTTATTCTTTCTCTCCAGGAAGTAAATCTCAGCTACCCTAGTCCTCATGGTCTATTCTTTCTTTGAGCTGATGAAAAGATAAACCTCCACCTTTTTTGAACTTAGCCATAATACTTCCTTTGTTATTTCTATATTTATGCATTTCACGCATAGGATGAGGTCCCCAGCAGGTATCCGGGATGTCTTTATTTTTCTTTCTGCTTGGCACAACACCGAGCATAAAGTAGACACTTTGTATTATTGAGTTAAACTGAATTTCCATGGAGATCCCTACTTGAGCTAATAAAGACTATACAACTCTGAGAAAATTCTGAGAAAATTCATTAAGTGGGGTCATGTTTATTCTACTATTATCAACCAATGTAATGCATTTGCTCAAACTCAGGACTCAGAGGTTTATGTTGGTCATTAACGCGTTTCAGTGAAATATGGTTGTTTAGAGCACTTTCCAAGATGATGTGGATCTTCCATTCTAAGGAAACTACAGGATGAGAGTCAAGCCAAGAGAAGTTTGTCCAGAGCCATGGCTATGTGGCAGTGAGCCTGGAAAATGTGGAGCAGTCCATGGTGGGGCACGCTTAGCCATAGGCTCACTTGCAGTGGGGGCAGACACTTGACTGAGTTCTGGCCCACAGGAGGATTATGGCCCCAGAAATGGTCTGCACAGCACCCAGGGTTGGCTGTAAAACCTCCCGTGTGATCCCTCTTACTTCCTTTATTTAGCCATTGGTTGATTGAAGGGGATTCAGTAGGAGAATTCCAGAGAAACTTTTTTTCTAAAAAGGGACAGTTAGCAAATATTTTAGGCTTTGCTGGCCATATGGTCTCTGCTGTAATTATTTAATATGACCAGCATGGTGTGAAATCAGCCATAGACAACATAAACAAAGAGGCAGTACTATATTCTAATAAACCTTTATTTACAAAACAGGCAGTGGTTGGATTTGGCCCATGGGCTGTAGTTTGCTGAACTTTGACCTAGCAGATGGCGGCACCAGAGGACGCAAGGCCTCTGAATCACCACATCAAATTCTTCCAGCCATACACGCAAAGGGACTATGATGTGTGTGAGAAACAACCTTTACTTTGTCAAGCAGCTGAGATATTTGCATTGTTTATTAAAGCAGCTGGTATTAATTATCATCACTAATGCTGAATCATTCTAGAATTTGCCATTGTTTCTTTTTTTTAATCTTAGTGCAATTAATCACCAATCCTGCTCATCTTGTCTTCCAAATATTTTTCATATTTTCTTCTATATCCCTATTCCCACTGCTCAAGCGCACAGCCTTGTCATTTATCATCAATATGGCCACAGCCTCCCCCGAACTGTGGTGGCCTCTCTCCAGCTCATCTTCCATACTGTGGATAGAGAAATGGCTGAGACATATTCCAAACACAGAAGTTAAGGCCAGCTTTCTCTGACTGTCAGCATAGATGTCCCATCCTTTGAAATATCCCCTACTGAGGCAGTCAGTCTGCTGAAAAATGCAGCTTTGCGTCTGAAGGGCTTGATTTGAGTAGTACCTCTGCCACATCCAAATGAAACTTGGCTTTGCTTCTGTTCTTTCATCTCTTCGTCTAGGGTAATGATTCCTTCCTCACCAGACTGCTGTGGGGATGAAACGTGATGGTTTATAAAGCTGTTTCCAGCATGGGGCTGTCCTCTTGAACTGCCCTTTGCTGTGGTGATATTCTACACTTTCTTCTCAAGTGGTGAGAGGAGGCAACAATTTTGTTCCCCAGGGTACGTCTGGTGATGTTTGGGGACATTTTTTTAAAAAGATTTTATTTATTTTTTTGACAGACAGAGATCACAAGTAGGCAGAGAGCAGGCAGAGAGAAGAGGGGGAAGCAGGCTCCCCGCCAAGCAGAGAGCCTGATGTGGGGCTCAATCCCAGGACCCTGATATCATGACCTGAGCCGAAGGCAGAGGCTTTAACCCACTGAACCTCCCAGGTGCCCCTGGGGACATTTTTGATCACACAACTCTGGGAGTGCCTTTGGCATCTAGTGTGTAGAGTCTAGTCAGCCTACACTAAGCAGAGCACCCCCCCACAACAAAGAATTATCTGGATGCAAATGTCAGTAATAGGGAATCTGCTCTGAGACCTGTGTGAGGACATGAAGAGCCACTGCTCAAAGGGTCTTTATTTGTCAGTCATGGAATTGAAAGTGTTTCTGAAATTGAGGACCTTTGAAAGGGGGCTGCATTTTCTGGTTTTCATCCCCTAAACTCCCTGGTCATGTTATATATTGTTGGATCTGCTAGCCCCTAAAGGCATCTGAATTTGTTCCCCTGGGTCGACTTGCATTCCCCAAATGAACAGTAACTTACTCAAGGGAAGGAACCTCTCCTTTGCCAAAATAACATTTGACTTTCAGTCAAACCTTTGACTCTCTGAAAGGTGATTTCCCAATGTGTATGTCCAGATGTAGGCTCAGGGTCCGCCTCCCTCCTGAAGTTCTCTGTGGAACTCATCTTTCTTTGACTTTCTTTGGGTTTAACTTCAGAAGAGCTCAATTCAGTCCAGTTACTCACAGAAGACCTCAGGGTTACAAACACTTGACTTCAGAACATCCTCATATGGAAATAGTGTTGAAGTCCCTTGGGAATCTAGAGAGGAAAATTCAGCTTTTAAGGTATCTGGTTCACTTCTTGTTGCATCTTAGGCTTTAACCAATCTTTAAGGATCCATGCTTGTCATTCCCTGTGTTTCTAGGGTATGTTTTTTTCTCATTAATTGCCTGACAATTGGTGGGCCTATGGGAAGGTGAAGAGGGGGACAGATTGTCCTCTAGGTTATCTCCTTTTCTTTATAACATTAGAAGGGAACACTTTTTTTTTTTTGAGATAAAGAATGTTGAACACTGTTACTTAATATATCCCAAATATTATAGAAAAAGGAAGAATTTCTGGGTCCAGGGAAGCATACAGGGTCTGTCTGGATGACTGGTCAGAGGGCAAGCTGTGTGAGATGATGGGCACCATCTCAGAGCAGCCACCTCAGAGCAGGAGCTAGTGAAGTGTTAGTGGTATTTCATTAGAAGTGAGGGATTGGAAAGCCATGGGGAGAATGAGGGAATGGAAAGAGAAAGTGCTAACCTTATGTTAGGTGTGTGTCTTCCTCACCACCATCCTTTCTGCTGCTTGTCTTTGAACACATTCAGAATAAAAGCCCATAAAGGAAAGAGGTTGGTTCCTTGTCTTAGTCCATTCAGGCTCCTGTAACAGAATACCCAACATGGGCAGCTTATTAACAGAAGAAATTTATTTCACATAGTTCCAAGGCCAGAGGTCCAAGACTAGGTTTCTATCATGTCTGGGTTCTGGTAAAGGCCTTTTTTTTTTTCTCCCTAGTTGCAGATGGTCAATTTCAAGCTGTGGCTTCAAAGTCTAACTCCACATCTGCATTGCCATGTTCATCCGTTAAATCAAGTCTATTTGCATGTCCCTCCCTTGGCCCAGCCTCACAACCACTCAGCTTTGGGAGTGACTAGTCTCTTTGCTGTCCACCTGCATCTGAACCTGCATCTGTAGCACAGACTACTCTCTATTTTCAGTGACAGAACTAAGGGCTCTTTCTCTCTTACACAATGCAGCCAACGTGGCTACAATAGAATTGTGGTGGAGGTAACATGAGCCAGCTGTTCAGGACTTCCATGTGCCAAGTGCTGTACAAAGCACTTGATCCATGTCTACTCATTTAATCAGCACCATGGCCCTATGACGTGGGTGCCTCTATTTCTCTGCTTTTCCTATTTTGGAAGAGAAGACTGAGGGAAATAGAACTTGAGAGAACTTGTCCAGGATCATATAGTCAGTAGTAAAACTAGGATTCAGAATCACTTACTCTCTTCAAGAGGTTTTTCTTCATCTTTGAAAATTTGGGGTGAGAGGGGCATTTGCGCACAGTCACCGGTTAAAGAACAGCAGTTCTGGGGTTTGTGATTACATTTAAGCTTGAGTCTTGTCCATTCATTCATTCACTCAGGAATGCATTAAAAATTTTTTGATTGACATTGCCAGGCATTATCCTAGGTTCTGGAGGCACAGTTTTAAATTCAGTTGTCAAGGTCCTTGGACTTTCATGGGCTTTGCTTTTTTATGGAAGGAGATACACAATAGAAGACAATACATTTAAAAGCTGGTAATAAACATACAGACAATTGAACTGTGTGATGAGATAGAGAGTGATTGGCTGGTCCAGAGAACCCTATTTGTGGCAAAGCATTGAAAGCTTACTAGGAGCCAACTAAGAGAAGATGGAGGGGTGGGAGGTAGGGTGCGGAGGCTTTTTGGCAGAAGGAGTCATCAGTGCAAAGGTCCTGAGGTAGGAAGCAGCTGAGTACATTTGTAAACAACATGGTTGAAACACAGCCAAGAAGGCAAGTCCAGAGGATGTCAGGGAGGAATATCAAGTCATGTATTCCTTTGCAGGCCAATATAGAGAGTTTTGGTTTTGTTCTTAGCCTGATGGGAAGCCATTGGGATATTTTAAGCAAGGAAGTAATGAGATTATCTCACTCGTGTTTCTGATAACTCACTCCAGCTGCAGGTGGAGGATGGACCATAGTGGGCAAGGGTCGAAGCACGTGGTGCAGGATAGATGAGGAATGCTGGCAGCTCTCACTTGAATGGTAAGGACGGAGAAGGAGAGAGCAGGACTATATCTTAAAGGCTTAGGGGCCAGAGCTCACTGAAAGGAAGCATTGTCATTACAAGACTTAAAGCTCTCCGTCAGGGCAAGGTGGTGAAAGGGATCATAGAGAGAAGTCATGTTTCTTTCCTGTACATTGTCACTCCTGTGTGTAGCCACCCAGCCTAAAGAGTGGCTGTTTTCTGTTGCAAAGGTTCTGACTATACTGGCATTAACTCATGTTAATAGACAATCAGAGACAGAGCCATAAACCAGAGCAGGTTCATGGAAGGGATGGAAGTGGCAGGTTCTAGACCACTTCCAGACTTCAAAAATGAGCATCACCTCAGGCACTGGTGGGCCCCACAATATTCCATCACTCTGTAAAATTGCTGCAAGTTGTCATGAATTAGCTTCCCCAGGTATATCTACAGTTTTCCATCTCCCTTCTCATTCATCGGCACTGGACCCTGTCTCCTTATCCTCTCTGGCCCTATTGGAGATGTGTAGGGGATTTCAGAAATATGTTTATTATTAGGTTGAAAAATAATGAGGAAGCTGGAAAAGGAGACACAGACAAAGTGACTGCATGAGGTGCTACTAGGTCTGGTCCCGATATTCTGGCTTCACCTGGTGAGTAGTCATGGATGTGAGTTTGTGTGGGGACACATCTACAGGTCTCTGTCTGTCTTGAGATATCCTGACAATGCCCTCCCCCTAGCTTGCACCAAAGAGGGGCACGGGGCTTTCACCAAGTGTGTTGTGCAGCTTTTTTGGTTTGTAGAAGGCAAGCACATGTTCCTAACATGGCTGGGGAATAGGTCCCAGGGCTAAGCAACTATTCAGATGTAAAGTGTTGTAGTTCACAGCTGAGACTCAGAGTTTCCTCCTCATTATGCCAGAAGCTGGGCACTGGGTACAGTTTTATTTTTTATTTATTTACTGATTATCAGTTAGCAGTTGATCATTGCAGAAAAATTGGAGAATTCAGAAAAAATTCAGTGAGGGCAAAAAAATGATTTCCCATTAGCTTGTTACCAAGAGCCAAACCACTTCGTGTTTTGCATGTTTTCTTCTGGGTTTAAAATTTTTCCCATGCACTTTAAAAAAAAATGAAGTTGAGTTTATGTTGTATGTGCAGTTCTTTTCATCCCTCATTTTCCCACCTACCTTTATTTCAGAAATCTCTTTCCGTCATATTAAACATTCTTGGTGACACATTCCTTTAGTCTCCAAATGTATATACTTCATCAAGCCCATTGCAGCATTGAAGATGTGCTGGTGATTAAGGCAAATGTGGTCTCAATCCTCAGGGAACCTTCAGCTCATGAATATGAACATGTTCATTTATTCTTTCTTCATTGTTTTTCTTTTATCTTTATGAAGGTTTTCTTTTCCCATCCATTGGAAAACTCAGATCTATATAAAAATACATTATTGGAACCCATCTTAGCCCATTTATTCAACCAGTTTTGTCATCTTATGGCTGATCAACAACCCCCCCCCCCAAAAAAAAAATCACTGTGCTCCTTTTACAGACAAAGAAATGGCCATAGTGAAGCATGGATATAGATTTAGACCTTCTCAGTCTAAGGTAAGGTGCCATTCTTTCTTTAGGTTAGTATTACTTGAGTGACTACCATGTGCCAAATGGATTACTAGCCTATGCTCTTAGCTATTGGAACTGCAGAAAATGTGGGTAAATTCATTCCTGTCAAGATGCTGGCTGACAACAGCTGAAGCTTCAAGGAGCTTCCAATTTTGAAAACTTCCCCATCCCTGTGCGAAGTCAAGGCAATTGGAAGCAGAAACTCCTCAAGCTTTTTTAAACCTGGCCTATTCTCTGATATATACACCCACCAATTTTCTTCTTACCCCAACCTAGATTAAGAATTTGGGCTTTGAAATCAGGCCACTTGGATTCAAATAGCCTGCATCATTCTTCTCCATAATTAGCCATGGGGATTTGGGCACATCACTCAATCTCTTTGAGCCTGTGTCCCTCTCTCTAAAACAGAGATTATGATGAAAGCTCCTTCATAGCTTTGTCGTGAAAATTAAGTGTAATAATACATGTAAGTACTTAGCATACTTCCCAGCACATGATTAAACACTCAAAAATACACGGGGTAGCCCTTATTATTCTTATCATGGGCAAGTTTAACAATCTCCATTTAGTGACTGACACCATTGAGATATCATGTGTTCAAACAGAGCTGCCATTTTTTGTTATGGCCTTGGAAGGAGGTGGGTATTCTTCTTCTTTAATATAGGGGAAAAGTGAGAAACAGAGAAATCAAGCAATTAGCTGCAATTGAAACCAGGTCTGTTTTAGACATAATATCATTTAGGGGAGGATTTCCCAGATTGTCAAGTAGAAATAATGCTCTTCCACAATACATGCAATTCTGGCTGATTTTGCAAAGGAGAGAAAGATCCCGTGGTTTGCCAGATGTTCCCTCCAGGAATCAGTGGCTCCAGCAGAGTAAGGAGTTACTGCTAGAAAGGTTGGTGCAGCCATATGTGCTCTCCTAAAGCCAGATTTTAGTGAGAGGGACAGACGGATGATGGCCTGCTTTGGCGGAGCTGACCCCACAGTCACACTGAGAGTTCGGCAATGCACTTACAATATATTTTACATGAATAACTTGAGGATGTGTCAACAGCTTAATAGCTGCTGGGGTTGTACCCCTTGGTGGTTATTGAGGGACGTGGATGGGGGCAAATTATAGGGATCCATGGCAAAATCTGCCTTTTGTCCCCCAGACCAAACTTTGCCATCACAACAGAGCAGCCTGGGCACAGCACTCTCTACTGATGATGATTCTTACCATAGTGCTATCCCAAGCAGCAAGTGGTGCTACCTTGAATTGGCCTCTGCCATCCCTGGCAGGAAACCAGAAGGAGGAAGAGTCAACGGAATGTCTCCCTGGGATAAACAGAATAGCATTTGTGCATTATTACTATAGTGGTCATTGGCTATCCTGTGTTTCCTATCACCGAACCCATGTCAGTTGGCTCCTGGAGAATGCACAAGATTCTTATGCATACAGTCAGACCATAAATGTGTGTATGCATACATATATATCCACACACACACACATATATATATTTGTAAGAAAAAGAATGTGCATGTGTGAGCAAGTCAGGGGGAGGGGAAGGAGCAAAGGGAGAAGGAAGGAAGGAATCTACTTTTTTATTGTTTGTCTTTACTTTTTATGCATTTTATTTATTTTTCTATTTATTTATTGATTATTTATTTATTTCAATTAGCCATCACATAGTACATCATTAGTTTTTGATGTAGTGTTCAACGATTTATCAGTTGCATATAACAGCCAGTGCTCCAAGAGAGAGAATCTTAAGCAGGTTCCATGCTTGGTGTGGAGCCTGACACACAGCTTGATCTCACAACTCTGAGATCATGACCTTAGCCAAAATCAAGGATTGGATGCTTAACCATCTGAGTCACCCTGGTGTCCCCATACTTTTTAGTTTTAATGGCAACCAACAATAACACTTTCATAATTCATTCTTTTCCCCATGAACACAGCTATGACTGGGCTCTTGGCCCCTGACAGTTATTGCAACATACTTCCCAATTTCTGCCCTCCTGATGCTTTTTTTCTTTAAGAATCTCTTCAGTGCCAGGGAAGTTTTCAGGTGGTAGAGTGAGTCCTTGGGAACTGCTCCAGGGCCAGTCTGTAATAAGCTACCTAGGAGTTGAAGGTTTCCACTGAGTTTAACCATCATTTACCATCTGAGCACATCCTTGGGCTTGTCTCTCAGCTGGAGCCAGGGAATTACAGATGAAACACTCATGTCCTTTCTTCTAGTGGGGCTCACAGCCCAACAGTGGAGACAGAAACAAATAGAGAAAGAGAATATGTCTTGCTGGACTTGGCAGAGTGGCTGTGGGAGCAGCCAGGAGAGGAAGATCTATACTGCACTTCTCAAACTCAATGCCCCCCAAACAAATAATTGAGTCAAAAAAATGAGGAGAAGGGCACCTGGGTGGCTTAGTGGATTTGGCTGCTGCCTTTGGCTCAGGTCGTGGTCTCGGGGTCCTGGGATCAAGCCCCGCATTGGGCTTTCTGCAAGGTGGGGAGCCTTCTCCCCCCCCCCCCCCCGCCGCCTGCTTCTCTGCCTACTTGTGATCTCTGTGTGTCTAATAAATAAATAAAATCTTTAAAAAAAATGGGGAGAAGACATGAACAACAGTTCTCCAAAGAAGACATACAAATGGTTAACAGACATGAAAAGATGTTCAACATCACCAGCCATCAGGGAAATTAAAATCAAAACCACACTGAGATACCACCTTACACCAGTTAGAATGGCAAAGATTAACAAGGTGGGAAACAAAAAGTGTTGGTGAGGATGTGGGGAAAGGGGAACTCTCTTACACTGTTGGTGGGAATGCAAGCTGGTACAGCCACTTTGAAAAACAGTGTGGAGGTTCCTCAAAATGTTAACAATAGAGCTACCTTATGACCAAGCAATTGTACTACTAGGTGTTTACCCCAAAGATACAGATGTAGTAGAAAGAAGGGGCACTTGCACCCCAAAGTTCATAGTAGCAATATTGACAATAAGCAAACCGTAGAAGGAGCTTAGATGTCCTTCAACAGATGAATGGATAAAGAAGATGCGGACCATATATACAATGGGACGTTACTCAGCCATCAGAAAGAATGAATACTTACAATTACTTTGACATGGATGGAACTGGAGGCTATTATGTAGAGTGCAATAAGTAAAGCAGAGAAAGACAATTATTATCTGGTTTCACTCATACATGGAATATAAGGAATAGCATGGAGGACCATAGGGGAAGCGAGGGAAAACTGAATAGGAAAAAATCAGAGACGGAGACAAACCATGAGGGACTCTGGACTCTGGGAAACAAACTGAGGGTTTCAGAAGGGAGGGGTTGGGGGCTGAGGTAGCTGGGTGATGGGGATTAAGAAGGGCATGTGTTGTGATGAGTACTGGATTGTGTATGCAACTGAGGAATCACTGAACACTACATCAAAAACTAATGATGTACTGTATGTTGGCTAATTGACCATAATAAAAAAAAAAAATAAACCCAGCATTGGAATCAGAGAAGGCTTCTTGGAGGAAGAGATGCCTTCATCTTATCATCCATCATGCCATATAGTCAGTCAGCAAATATTTATTGAACCCTCACATCATGTCTGGGCTGGGGCTAGGTGCTGGAGAAGCAGAACAGCAAAGAAAGCAGACAAGGTTCTTTGTTTTAATGGAGTTTCTGTTATAATCTCAAGGAAACACAGAGGGGTCTCAAGAAAGAAAGATACAATTTGAGGGAGAAGAGAGAGTGGCATTAAGGTAGAGAGAGCAGAAAGGACAACAGAAATGGTCTGCTTTGTGTGTGCGGGGAACTACAAGGACTTTGAGTAAATACTGGGACTGACAAACTGGGATTTCTGCAACATGTGGACAGTTAAAGAGAGGACTATCATCCTCGTTGAACTATTAAATGAAATAACGCTGGGCCGAGCTGAACACTGGTTTTTGAGTAGATGATGCCAGTTCCAACTCTCGCAGAGGGCAAAGCAAAATCATTCTTTAATAATGAATGAGTTTCTGGGCTGAACATTGAATTAGATCTGATCTCAGCCACATGGCTGGCACTCTCCATTTGAATCTAAAATGTTAAATGCCAGTATAGATTTTCAGAGTTCCAAGTTGATTTTTATTACTAGAACAACTGAATGGGACTGGGAGTAACTTTCTAAGATGTCCCTGAGGTCCAGAATATTCAGAGAATAGAAAAAACTGGGTGTTGATATCAGTTATTCATTCTGCAAGCGTGCTGGGGGAGCCGTTGTGTGAGACGCTGTAGTAGATCCTAGTCCTTGAGGTGTCCTTTCTTGGGAGGCCTCCCTGCGCCTCTCACCCCTTCCCAAAAGAGCTTACCCCTCCATCTCTGTGCTACTTCTGTCCTTTATATCTGTTCTGATCTCTTTGGTCATTTTATTTTCCCTCTGTATCTGACCTTAGACTGTGAGCTTCTCCAGTGCAGTTCTCCATCTCATTCAGCTTCCATCCTTCAGTGACTTGGGAAAAGTCTGTGCAACGTTCAGCTGAAGACTCCCATTCTGGCATTGAAAGCAGCCATGCACCAGGATTTTTCAGGGGCTTGTGGACTTTCAGAGCAGTATGGGACTGGAAGGAAAGGATGCCTAGGGTTGCTTGGGTAATGAATGCTGTGAAGACATCACAAAAGAGACAACATGCAAGTTGAGAGATGAAGAGGATTTTGCTGGTGAAAAGAAAAAAAGATCCCATGAAACAGGAGGAGTTTTGGAAGGAGTACTGGGGTGTTTATGGTACTCCTGCTAGTTTCACACTCCTATAGTTGTGGGGTCTGGGACAGATGCTTACGGGACTGTGCTGGAAGCAGCGAACCTGGAGTTGACATTCGTTCTCACTCCCCATTATTTCTAACAGCCCATTTTACAGATGGGTACCCTAGGGCTGGGGAAGGGGAAATATGCACTAAGAACAGAGCTGGCTACGAATTGCTGATTTATAGTCCTGCCCTCAAATGTAGCTGCCTCTTGTTGCTGTGTTCTTTTGCCAGATGTAGTCTTAGAGTTTCCTGCAGGTGGGGAGAGGATTTCCTTTTGGATGATGTTCAAATAGGTCAGACATGTTACTTCCTTATCTACTGCTGTTGTTGTGAAGGAGCCAGTTGGGTCCTTGAACTTCCCAGATAAATCTGAACAGCAAGAGAAGACCTGGTCTCCTCTCTAATAATAAAGACCTTCCCCTTTCTTTCTTCTTCTTCCTTTTTTTTTTCCTGTCTCTCTCTCCTTTCTCAGGTTTACATTAAAATTAGGCAATTTTACACTGAGTGGGACCAGGGCCTTAGTATATGGTCAAAGAGATTGGAAATGAGGAGGTTCGGGATGGCTGTAACTGGGGAAATTGTGTTTCTAGCTGGCTGTTCATCAGACTCCTGACTGTCTGCTCCATAAATGCATACTTTATATCACACACACACACACACACACACACACACACACACACACACACGATATTGCATATTGGTCCAGGGTTGTTCTTGGAAAAGAAATTAATATGCAAATGAGAATGCAAATTGAATTATGCAAACATATGAAAATAAGACAGTAAGAAATAATTTAGCAGAGCATGCCCCACCCCCACCCTTTGCAGAGGTGATGTATCACACAAAGTAGCAGGAGAGAAGGGCTTTGAGTCTTATCAAACTCCAAACAAGAATCTTATTTTCAAGTCTTTCCTTATATCTTGCTGGTCTAGTCCTCTTCTTAAGGGCAGGGCCATGAAAGAAAGCCTTCATTGGCTGAGCACTTAATATTTTCCAGGTCTGTTCTGGGACCTGGTGATTGTCATATAATGCAACACTCACACAACACCATGAGGAGTGTACAATTATCACTGTTACACAAATGAGGAAACAAGAGCCCAGAGAAGTTAATAGACAGTTTCTGAGGTCACTCAGCCATTAACAGGAAGACCTGGAATTTGCATGTGATAAATGAATGTGACCAATGTCCTCTTTCTCTCTCCATTCTTTTGTTTCTGCTTCCACAGTAGTTACGCTCTGCTTTTCTGTCCCACGGATACCTCTGTAGCTGGAGGCTATGGCTGTCTTTGTTCATATCCAGTGGGGAAGAGAGAAAATTTTCAGGAAAGATGAAGGGAACTTCTGTTTCCCAGAATCTCTAGCAGATGTCTTACTGACTGGTGGAATCATGTACTCATTGGTGAAAGTCCATGATTCAAAATGGGGAAGAGTGGTGGTCCCACTTGGAAATCAGGATCCTGTTAGGAAAAGGAAATAAAGCTTGCTGTATAGGCAATCACAGGTGTCTGCTAAGGATATCTGGAAAATTCCAGAGGTGAAGTGCATTTTTAGAAATAAAAAATAGTGGCTGAGAGAGTATTTATTTATTTTCTAAAGATGTATAATTAACATACCATGTTACATTAGTTTCAGGTGTTCAATGTAACAACTCCACAATTCTATACATTTCTCAGTGCTCACATGATAAGTCTTATTTTAATTCCCTTCACCTATTTCCTTCATCCCCCTCCCTACCTCTCCTCTGGCAACCGGTTTGTTCTCTGTATTTAAGAGTCTGTTTTGTTTGTTTGTTTGTGTCTCTCTTTTTTTTTTTTTAAAGATTTTATTTATTTATTTGACAGAGAGAAATCACAAGTAGGCAGAGAGGCAGGCAGAGAGAGAGAGGAGGAAGCAGGCTCCCTGCTGAGCAGAAAGCCCAATGCGGGGCTTGAACCCAGGACCTGGGATCATGACCTGAGCCGAAGGCAGCGGCTTAACCCACTGAGCCACCCAGGCGCCCCTGTGTCTCTCTTTTTAAAAAAGATTTTACTTATTTATCTTAGAGAGAGAGAGAGAAAGAGAACACAAGCAGGGGGAGGGGCAAAGGGAGAGGGAGACAGAGTATCTCAAGCAGACTCCCCAGTAAGCATGGAGCCCATGCAGGGCTTGATCTCATGACCCTGAGATCATGACCTGAGCTGAATTCAGGAGTTGGATGCTCAACCGACTGAGCCACCCAGGTGCCGCGTTTGTCTTTTTTCTTTGTTGTTTTGTGTTGTTTAGTTGGCAAGAGTGTTCACCATGTAAGTCCTCAGTGACATATTTAAACTACTATGAATAAATTAACCCCCTTTTTACTAATGTGTTAGCTTTTCACATTACACAATGTTCCCATAATGCTTACATTACTACAGTCTTATGGTGTTATTCAGATGCAGGTCTTACTCTCTATCGATTTCACATGATAAGAGGTAAAGTCGGGGAGCAGGGTGGTAGAAACTCAAATGGAGATCTCTAAGTTCCTCCACTGATCTTTTCACTAAAACACTGACGTTGAAACACTAAAAGTGCTTTCCAGTCAGTCCAAAACTGATATGATGGTTGATCATAAAATAAGGCGGTGTAAAATCCACCTGCCCCTCCTCTTCCAGGGAACATTCAGGGTGTGTTGAGAGCCAGTGTCTGTTGCTAGAAAGAACACAGACTCTGGCTTTAGAGCGCCCTGAGCCAGGGGGGCTCCAGCTCCAACATATGTGGGCTGGTGTGCCCTGGAGCAAGTTACTGGATCCCTGAAACTGGGGTTCCTCATCTTGTGAAGTGGAAGTGACCACGCCCACCGCACAGCCTAGGCGGAAGGAACACGTAGAATAGTGAGAACGCAGGGAAGTGTCTGCACAAGGTAGACATCAGTGAAATGTAGAAACTGAGGGTGATCTGAGGGTGATTGTCTCTGTTTGCCTGGTGCTGAGGAGGTCCCTGGGATGGGGGCACTTTCAGTGCTGACGATCGGCAATCTTGGACAAGCTGAAACTACCTCCGTCACAGGGGTGGTATCGGTGATTATTCTGAGGATGGGATGGCTGGGGAAAAGAGATGCCTTGACTCTTTGGTTAGGTAATTGGGTTTAAGATCAGAAATGGTAAGCCTGTGTGCTCCAAGTTTCCTCCTCTTAATGTTGACTATTAGGTTAGTGAGTAGAGAGGCTGCCCAGGCTTGAATGGGACACCATGGATGATGAGCCTAATCCAGCTGGAGGGAGTCTGAATAATTGGGAGATCCTCCGTGGGTGTGAAACTTCCATGACCTCTAGAGAGTAGTCAGGCTGCTGACCTTGAAAAGTCCTTTCCCTCTCTGGGTCTCAGTTTCCTTTTTGGGAAAAAAGGGGCAAAACTGGGGAGCAAAGTAAGATATATCTTTCTAGTTCTTTATAGTTCAGAGATTTTGATATCACTAGACCATGTGATCTTTACTACAGTTCAGCAAGGAAGATATCATTACCTTCAACATTTGTTGTTCCCAGTTCACAGATGTGGAGAATGAAGATCAAAAGAGACAGGACATCTTACCCAAAGCCATGCATCCAAGAAGTGATCCTGATGGAACAAACCTGGAATTTCTGACTCCGGAGCCCATTTTTTTTTCCCATCATGCCTCTCTGCCTAGCTGGGCACAAAGACCCCTTTCTGCTTCACAGTCTCATGACACTGAAACCTAAATGTTCTACTGTTAATCTGAGGAATAAAGAACCACGAAGTCAATGTCTTGAGTTAAGTGCCTTGGCTAAATATATTTTGGTGGGGGGCACTCTCTACCTTCTGTCTGTTGTTTTCAAGCAGAGGGAAAATTTGACAAGGGTTCCTTTCCCCATCAGGAAAACACAACAGCTCTAACCTCTATGGAACAAGAAAGCTAGAAGGTTTTAGGGTCAGTGGCTACTTTGAGTAGAAGTTAGAAGAATGGACACAGCTTGGTTAAGTAAGGCTGTCACTCTGGCAAAGTTTTAATTTAGGAGAAAAGTAACTACTCATGTACACATATACTTTCTCTCTCTTCTCCAGCAAATGTATGTATGTGTGCATGGCGAGCAAACACACATACACACACACACACACACGGAAAGAATCCAAAGATCCAAAGAATCCTCTGGAAAGGAAAGTTAATTGGTTCTAAAAACACCACCAACAAAAGCAGCAACACATGTGACCAGGCTTCTGAAGTGTCAGCAGGAAGTCTTGCCCATGAATTCTTAGTTGCAAGGTAAACTTTTATTTCAGTACAACATGTTTTATAGTGCCATAAAAGAGGAGAGTCAATAGCTCTATCTAGTATCAACGGAACCAAGAAAATACTGATTCTGTGTTGTTTGAAGGGCAAGGGAATATGAATACTTAGCCTTAATAAAATAGTTGAAAATCTTAAAAGTATGACTTCTGGTTTTGCCCAGGAAAACTGAGGTGGCCAAAGTGATGTCTACAATGCCTGATTACTTCTGTGATACGTAAACCCTGGGAATGGAAATGATATTTTTATAAGAGAATTTTTTTTTTTAAAGATTTTATTTATTCATTCGACACAGAGAGAGAGATCACAAGTAGGCAGATAGACAGGGAGAGAGAGAGGAGGAAGCAGGCTCCCCGCTGTGCAGAGAGCCTGATGCGGGGCTCGATCCCAGGACCCTGAGATCATGACCTGAGCTGAAGGCAGAGGCTTAACCCACTGAGCCACCCAGGCGCCCCTTTATAAGAGAATTTTGAAGTGCCTTATTTTCTCCAATTCTTCTGAACTTTGAGGTTCACTAATTGAGTAAATACAGATTTGTGCAAGGCTGGATTTCAGACCCTAGTGATTTGGTCTGAATAGGGAAAGGGGACCAGGCCCAAAGAGGACTCCAAGCTTGACATGTGGGAGCTACCTAGATATATCTCCAATATATCCATTTCTTCCATCACCACTATCCAGGCCCCAATTTAAGATATCATTGCTTCCTGGGTCAGCTTCCTGTTTTACATTCTTCCTTTGTGTGCAGAGTGCTTCTTGCGAAATGAAAAAGTGATAACCCAGGACTCTCTGTCTGGACTGAAAGCTTTGCCAGTTTCTCGTTGACCTAGAACAGAGCCCAAGCTCCCATAAAAAACTGTGGGCCAGCCCCCTGCTTCTTCTCCCTCGCTTCCCACTTCTCTTTCCACTTTGGCCTTGCTGATATCCCTTTTGTTCTTGAAACACACTGTTCCTTCTCTTGTGTCTAGGTTTTGTATGTACCTCTCCTAAGGAAATGTTCAAGTCTATGCAAGTTATACAGGATGGGCTTTAAATGGTCAACTGGACTTTTTTTTTTTTTTTTTGAAGATTTTTTGGGAAAGATTTTATTTATCTATTTGACAGAGAGAGAGCAGGAACACAAGCAGGGGGAGGGAGAGAAGGAAAACAGGCTTCCTGACAAGCAGGGAGCCTGATGTGGGTCTCGATCCCAGGGCCCTGGCATTATGACCTGAGCCAAAGCCAGATGCTTAATGACTGAGCCACCCAGGTGCCCCTCATCTAGACTTTTTGGTTTCAGTCATGGCTGTGTGGTGAGGTACAGGGCAAGTGGCACTCTGTTTATCAAATGATTTTAAGGCAGTCTTTTTTCTCTCCTTCCTAAAACTATTTCTTGGTTCATGTAACTAGGGAGGCAGCTGACTTCATGAATAGATAAATCCAGGCCTCTCATTAGGTTGACTGTATTATTCACTACTTTTGAGGGTGAAAGAATATTTTCTTTAATTATTATAGCAGAACCACAGGTAAAAACTGAGATAGTCCCAGTGATTGGAGAAGTATGTCTTTGGATTACTCTTTTGCCCTCTCTCTCCCTCTCTTTTTGCTTTTCTCTTAGACCATATTTTCAGTTAGCCTGCTCCCACAAAGTGGCTATAATCTGCCCAAACAGTGCCTTGGTTGTTGTGGCCACAGTGAGGGGTGTCTGCTTAGCCAGGCCTGGTCACCTGTCCACCCCTAGAATCATCCCACCTGAATGACAGAAGCTGTGAGTGGGGGTGTGGTGGTTCCTCATAATGGAGATCAGGTGTTTGTTCCTTTGTAGATGGAAATGGTGCTGGGCAATCAGAGCAATAAATGTGAACACACCTCTGGTTGCTGTGATGAGGCATACAAAAAGGCAAAATAACATAACAAAAAGTGTTGCACATTTTGATGACTTCTTTAAAGTGGGAGAGTCTTTGGTTCCAAATAAAATGTTTCAAGTTTCCATAAAAAGCCAGCAATGGTTAATGAGGGGAAAGCTTGTGTGGGGTATATGAGAGCTCTGGGCTACCTTTGTGATTTTTCTGTAAATATAAAACTATCCTAAAATGAAAATTTACTTTAAAAATAGTGACTAGTTGGAAAATGTGTCTTATTACAGCAAGTCAGAGGCACATCCCACAGCTGTCACAGAAAGATGATAAAGTTACTTACTTCATAAGGGAGAGGAAGAGAGAGACTCCATCCTTAATGGTGGCAATAAATATACAGAACATATATTTGTACAGGGTGTTGGAGATGGAAAGAACTGAAAGAAATTCAGTTTAGTTTACTATAGTTTAAGAAATGGTCTCTTCTTATTCTGTACCTCTCTACTTGTAAGAGAAGGCAAAGTGGAGACCCAGGACTGATTCAGCACTTGAGTTGAGTTTATGCATAACCTTGTTTATATCAGTTGGGTGAGCCTGGTGGTGGGTATTATGGAAGGCACGTTCTGCATGGAGTACTGGATGTGGTGCATGAACAATGAATGCTGGAACATTGAAAATAAAATAAAATAAAATAAAATGGAAAAAATTGCTTATATCAGCTAAACTACTTGTAATTATGTCACTTCATTATTATATAAACTGATGATATATGAGTACAAAATAAGAATTGATATGTCTTTGAAATTGAAACTAAGTACTCTGGAGAGACTTGAAAAAGGCAACATTTTCACAAAATTGTTGCTGAGTTAGGCATGATTGAAGCAACTATAAAGCATGGCAGAAAACATTCATAGGAATCTACAAGGGATCTGTACTATTTCTCCCCAAGTGTTTTTTTTTATTTTTTTTTAAGATTTTATTTATTTATTTGACAGACAGAGATCACAAGAGCAGTAGGCAGAGAGAGAGAGAGGAGGAAGCAGGCTCCCTGCTGAGCAGAGAGCCCAATGTGGGGCTCAATCCCAGGACCCTGGGATCATGACCTGAGCCGAAGGCAGAGGCCCCAACCCACTGAGCCACCCAGACGCCCTCTCCCCAAGTGTTTGATGTCTCTCGACTCCAAGGAAAGATTAGGGCTTGTAGACCATGTGTAATGGGTATGTTTACAGAAGACACATGATTTGGTCTCCAATCCCTAACCCATAAATAAAAAACCCTTGACTTTACATTAAAAAGTTGGTGACTAAATAAATACTTACATATTTTCAATGAAAATAAAACATGCAAAAGATGTGTACCCATTTTAACAATTTTTTCAATTAACTAGCCAACTTTGGGACCCATTCATATTGAATAAAATGTTCTACTGTGTTGGTAAATTGCAATAAATAAGAAAAACTTAGTTGTTGAGTTCTTTCTGACTTACGAAAACTCTTCTAGATGTGGTGCATTTTCTCTGACTGCAATTAACCTCAGGATCAGTGTATTGTTCTTGATGGCATGAAGCAGAAGTTTAGTGACATATGGGAATTATCGGTTTGTAAGAAATAAATTTCTGTGTTTTAAAACAAATCCTCTACCCTTGTTACTTAGAAAGTGTATTGTTTCTCCCAAATGGGTCTGTTGAAGTGAGAAAAACAGATTATTTGAGCTGATGTGTATGTCCTAGAAGTGTAGAAGTCACAAAACTCTCATGGCTTTTGTACTTTTAGGAACTTGCTGTCATAGGCTTGATTCTGGATTGGTCCTAGTATGTCCAATTTTTTTTTTTCTTTTTTTGTATGGATCACTCACTCTGTTGATCACCCGTTATGGAATTCTGTTATGCTACCCCTTATCCTCCTGACTAATAATTGTGCTGACCCTCTCCCCCTCTCTCTCTTGCTACCAGTGAGGGGTCCTTAGATAGTATATACTTCTTTGAAGGAAGGTCTGTATTTGCTGCTCTTGAAATAGTAGCACCTTAGCAAGACTATTTCCTATGCATATACTTTTTGTTTGGTTTACAAGTGTTTGCACATACATTATCTCATTTGAGCCACGTAACAAATCTCTTAACTTCCCTTTTTATAGTTGAGAAAACTGAAATTCAAAGGCTGGAAGTCATTTGTTTTAAATTCCTTAATTAGGTATCAGAAGACCTGGTGTTTGGTTTAAGAAATTTTGATTTCAAACCTAAGGCTTCTTTCTGAATCCCCAACACAAACATGAGGTATTCTGGTTTATTTGTTCCTTTCGGATTGCTCATGTCACACAAATTTTTTATTACCTTTTATTAACTTACTTAACAAAGAGTTTATGAGCATTAATTGTATGTGAAGAAATTGCCTAAAAATAGACTTATGCATTATTAAAAAAAAAAAAAAAAAAAAAAAAACAAAACCAGAATCCCCTTCTGGGGAGGGATGAGACTAAGATGTGACTACAAAAAATGCTCACACGCTTGAGGTTCACCCTTGAAACTCCCCATCTGTGCTTTTCACATGTGTCCCACATAGCATGCGAAGCTCAGAGAAGCATAAATATCCATTTTAGCATGCTGCCATGGGTTAATCGTACAATTATCAGTAAGCAATATGATGGTGTGAACATGTGCTCCTGATAATTGCCACCATTTCCCATGGAGAGAGCGTGTATTTATTTACCACATTATTACTGCAAAAAATGTGTGTGATTTTGCTGGTTACTATGTAATTAACTTGTACTTCACTGGGTTATTTTAGCTAGAGCTGCATCTGGTGACTTCTAAAGAGCTGTTAGGAACAATGCAGAGCATGCCTTGTGGTTCTGTCCACGAGAATGCTTGCTTATATGTGGAGCATATTTGTAGTTGATTAATTTTGAGCCAACTGTTGGTGTGGATTTCAATTTATTGTGGGCTTGTGCCAGAGAATACGTGTTTGATAGAAAACATCACTTCTTTCTCTGTTGATTCCATAAAACTGCTTTCCACCGATCACATTACTCTCCTCATTCAAATATCTGCTGGATTTGCTGAACATAAAGCAACAACCCTACCTCTCCTTTATATATTTCATAAGCGGTGAGGTTTGCAATGCAGCTTTATGGATGTGTAACTTAGCCACCCTGGAATGGGGTTCTTTGCAGGTCCCATTTCTCACAGTCTTTTCTTTACATATCTGAGTGACTGAACCAACCATTCCTTTGATGTGTATGTCTAATGTAATATTTCAAAAAAATATTTAATTGACTTATTTGAAAGAGAGAGAGAAAGAGCATGAGTAAGAGGTAGGAGCCGACTCCTCGCCGAGCAGGGAGCCTGATGCAGGACTCGATCTCAGGACCCTGGGATCATGACCTGAGTTGAAGGCAGAAGCTTGACTGACTGAGCCACCCAGGTGCCTCTGTTTAATGTAAGATTATTATCATACAGAACAATGGAAAGTAGAAGAGAAAAGCTTTGCCCTTTTTTCTGTTTTATTAACTCAGTGGCCATTAACATTTGGCATATTTCCTTCCAGTCTTTTTTCTTACACACTTGTTATCTTAAAAAAGTAGAAGAGAAAAGCTTTGCCCTTTTTTCTGTTTTATTAACTCAGTGGCCATTAACATTTGGCATATTTCCTTCCAGTCTTTTTTCTTACACACTTGTTATCTTAAAAAAAACTATCAGTAACCACATTAGGCAGAAAATTTGATAATCTTTTGTTTTTACTTATTGCTATATCTTTATTTTTGTACTCCAATATAGTCTTATAATAATAAAACTTTCAGAAAAGAAATGGATAGGTACTTTTTCCTTTATCTCTAGATAAGTATGGCTTAAAACTCTGGACTTACACATCAACCAAATGTAAGGGGGTTCTGGGAGGTAGAGAAAAGTAGGCAGAGTGGGTTAGGGACTTCAAGACTCAGGGAATGACATGGCAATCAGTTCTCTGGATTTTCTTTTTTGCCTTGTGTCTCCTAGACTGAGTGCTGGAGAACCTCATACTGAAATACCAGTGCAATCAGATAAAAAGTCCCCAAGCACAGATTGCTTGCTCTAAGAAAGGACAGCCTAGAAAGAAAGAAAACTTTTAAACACTGGTTACCAATTACCACAAGAAAAAAGTAGCCTCATGCCATCTTATTAACCGAGGTTGTGTGGGAGGTTTTGACTACCACCCTCACCTAGGTGGGGTGGTGTCAGAGAAGGCTAAGTAGGGATCTGGCACTTCTACCGTTGCTGGGCAATGTTGAGCAACCCCGCACACCTTGTACTGCTCATTGCCTGCCAGAGTGGTCAGAGGCCAAGGTGCCATGTCCACCCAGAAGGAAGGAAGTCTCCTTCCCTCTACTTGGGTGTCAATAGAGGACAAGGGGGTACACCTGGACTTCTATTTCCATCCAGCAGATGAAGTGGTGTCTCCCTTTTCCCTCTGGCTTGGTATCAGAAGAAGTCTGCTAAAGCAGAAGATTTAAATAAGACAAGGAGTCTTATAACCCAAAATATCAAGGATTCAGTAAGAAAAAAAAAATCACTTCAAAGAACCAGGAAATTCTTGAATGAGGAAAAACAATCATGAGATATCAGTACCTAGATGACTAAGATGTTAGAATTATCTGGCAAGAATTTTAAAGCAGTCATGAAAGTGCTTTCATGAACAATGAAAAACATGATTAAAAAAGTAAAATAAAAACTGGAAAGTGTTGGTGTAGAAATTACATATATAAAGAATAATCAAATGGAAATGTTAGAACAGAAAAATAAAGTATCTCAAAAACAAAAAACAAAAAGTCACAACCAAACCAAACAAAAACAAAAAACCAAAGAACTCAACAGTAAAATGAAGGGATAGGCAAACTAAATAGTAAAACCTTAAGATAGAACAACAGAAATTACCTAGTCTAAACAGAAAGAAAATAGAATTAAAAGAAAAAAGAAAAGAAAAGCTGAGACTCAGGGATGTGTGGGACTAAAGTAAAAGATCTGACATCCATAACACTGGCATCTCAGAAAGAGAGGAGAGAGGAGGGGGAACTGAGAAAGTATCTGAAGAAATGACGGCTAAATTTCCCAGATTAGATAAAAGATAAAATTATGGATTCAAGATGCCAAGTCAACTTGAACAGGATGAGCACAAAGACACCTATCCCAAGATGTATCATAAGAAAACTTCTGGAAGCTGGGGTTCCTGGGTGGCTCAGTCTTTTGGGGGTCTGGTTTTGGCTTGGGTCATGATCTCAAGTTCTGGGATAGAGTCCTATGTCAGGTTTCCTGCTCACTGGGGAGTCTGCTTCTTCTTCTCCCGCTCCCTCTGCCCCCACCTTGTGTTCTCTCTCTCTCTCAAATAAATACATAAATAAATAAATAAATAAATAAATAAATAAAATCTTTAAAAAAGTATTTATTTAAAAAAAAACACTTCTGGAAACATAGAATCTTAAAGTCAGTGAGAGATATCTGACAGTTACTTCTAGGGGGAAATGATATGAATGACAACACATTTCTCATCAGAAACCATCTCCCTGGACAGAAGGAAGTGGCGTCTTGTGTCTAAGCACTGAAGGACAGGAATTCTTAACCCAGGATTCTATACCCTGAGTACATATTCCTGCAGACCAGAAGGGAAATAAAGATATGCTAAGGTGAAAGACAACTGAGAGAGTTTGTCACTAGCAAAGCAAATTCTCTAAAGGAATGCTGCTCCACAGAAAGTAAATGGAAAAGAAAAGAATGTGTGTTAACACGATGGGCTTTCTTTCTCCTCCTGAGAGATCTCAGTTATGTTTAATGGTTGAAGCCAAAATGAGAACACTGTCTGATGTGGTTCTTGAAGGCTGTCAAAGTAGAGAGTGTTTAAAGCCACTGTTTTATTGACAGCAGAGGGTGAAAAGGAGTAAAAGGGGCTCCTGGGTGGCTCAGTGAGTTAAAACTTCTGCCTTCGGCTCAGGTTATGATCTCAGGGTCCTGGGATTGAGCCCCGTGTCGGGCTCTCTGCTCATCAGGGAGCCTGCTTCCCTTCCTCTCTCTTTGCCTGCCTCTCTGCCTACTTGTGATCTCTGTCTGTCAAATGAATAAATAAAATCTTAAAAAAAAAATAAAAATAGGGGCACGTGAGTAGGAGGGGGAAATATAAGGGAGATCTCCATAGTGAGTAAAGAGTTCTGTGACTGCAACGGTGCTTAAGGGATTCTAGGCATGTGATAACAAAGAGTAGAGCTGCAGACACATAATGTACTTCTGGCCATTTCCTGGCTTTGCTAAAGTTTGACATAGTTATATAATATGAGATGTAGCCATTAGGGAAATCTGGATGAATGGTGCACAATACCTCTTTGCCCTGTCTCAAATCTCTAATTTAGAGAGTTAATAATTACAGATCGTGAGTCTGTAATTATTTCAAAATAGAAAGTTTTAAAAAGTGAAGGGCATAGCGAATGAATAAACAAATATCGATGTGTCCATATTAAGAATTCCAGCCGGCAGCAGCTTGGATGACTCTCTAAAGGGTTATGAAGGAAGGTGTGCAAAAGTTTATGTACTCTGTGACTCCATTCATGTAATGATCTGGAGAAAGCCAAACCATAGGGAAAAAAATCTTAGCAGTGGATTTCCTGGGGTGGAGCTGGCTACTCGAGGGAAATTTTAGGGGTGATGGGAGTGTTCTATATCTGGATAGTGGTGTTGATTACACAACTGTATACATTTTTCAGAACCCATAAAACTACCTCCATAAACTCAGGGTAATAAAAGCAAAAACATCATAATGTACTTAACCATACATAGAATAATTGAATGTTTGTGTTCTTTTTCATTTCTTACTATCCAAAACAGTGTGGTCACAAACACCTGTGAGCAAATCACTTCATTTCTCTGGGGACTTTGTATTATTTCTGTGGACTATATTCCCAGATGTTGTTGCAAGGGTGGATAGAGAGGAGTAGGGGATAAATATTATGAACATTTTTATAGCCTTTGGAAAATGATTACAAAATTAGTTCCCAGATATGTACTTTCTTGAAACCGGTTTATAATCCCTTAAGAGGGTCTGGGAGTACTTCTTTCTCCACACCCTTGTGGGCAACAGGAGTTTGACTGCTACTGTCAGTTGGTCCTCTTTGGTTCAGATATCTCTTCTTGATAATTGAAGGGTTTGTATTTACTTGAAGCTTTATAATTACGGTATATAGGATTAACTGGGCAGAACTGAACCCACGCTATTTACAGTTCACTAAACATCTCCTTAAACATTCCCGCACATGTATGACAAGCTATAAATACTATTCATTTGTAACTAAAGTGTGTGGTTTTGGTAATTACCACCAATTTTCTTTGCCAGAATATTGGTGACATCCGTAGACAGGAGAATTAGGGAGGTGTCTCTATCCTGGTTCTAGGATGAACCCCGCCTTTTTATCTTCATTCTTTGTCTTCTGTTTCTCTGTTACTCTCGCATTGTCTTCTTGTCCCATTCAACTGCATATCCCTTTCTAGTTTACATTTTAATGATCCCTTGATTTTGGCTTGGGCTGGTATACTAGATGAATTCTATATCATAAATGTGGTTGAATCTGTCACAAACCACACAAAAAAATACACACTGTAGGATCTAGTATCTTTGTCCCCTCTTTCTCTCTAGTTGCAGGGATACCTTTCCATATTTGCTGCTTTGGGGTATGTGCAATACTTCAGCCCAGGGAGGTGTGACCTCCCCTAATACATTGATTGCAAAATGGATCTGCTGCAGTGGCTACATTTTGGAGTGTTTTGTGTCTGCACTGCAGTGATGAGCTGTGTCTTATAGCCTCCCCTGGCATTTGGCTGAATGAAACCAGTTTTTGGGTAAGCATTACCCTAAGAAAATAATCCCCTACTTAATGAGAAGCCTACTTCCTTTTTACTTCCTTTCCTTCCCTTGTAGATAGGTATGTTTTTACTTACCCTATGCCATTGAATTTTCAGATTTCTCTCTGAAGGTGATGCTGACATCCCTGTTTTGCATGCATGTAGTAGGACTATGAAGCCTTTCCATATGGGTGCTACCCCAAAGGTGATCCTCTAAACAACGTGTGACCCAACTCTGTGGAGATTTGACAAGTTAAGCTTCACCTGTACCCAGGAGAGATCCCTGCGGTTCCTCTGCTCTGGCCTTGCTTCATTCCCGTGCTGGATTTGAATCCAAAACTCTTGGTTTCCATTTTTTCCTTCTCCACTGTAGTTTCCTGAAGTGCCAGCTCCATTCTGGAATTTGGGAGGTCCTTCAGTGCATAAAAGAGATTTCTTCTCTTATGCTGTTTACATTCTAGTGAGGGGAGAGAGAGACAGAACATTAATCTTAAACATTGCACATTAGTAAATGATGTTTGATGTGAGAGGTGAGTACAATAGAGGAAAAAATCAAGGAACAGAAGGAGCCTGTTGGGTCCTGCTATTTTAAAGGAGTTGGTCATGATAAACTTCGGTGAGCCCCTGACAGTCTTGATGTCTGTGTGGACAGCATTATGGGCATAGGACACGGCTGGCGTAGGGGACTTAAGGTGGAACATGAGTTGTTTGTGGGTGAGTGATGAGGGACAGAGTGGAAAGAGCTGTAAAGGTGTGGTGGGGAGGCCAAATGATGAAGGGCTCTGTAGGCTACTATAGGATGTAAATGTAGTGCCATACCTCTCAGCTACAACCAAGTCGATTTTCATGAGCAGCTTTATTCAATATTCTTTACAAGAAAACCATCACTTACCCAGTCATTGTGGCCTCTGTTGGCCAAATCCTGCTGCACAAATACGCTAGAGACATTCAATCTCATTTCTAGCAAGACTTGGCATAATTTTGAAACTGTTCAATCAACCCAGTAAATATGAATTAAACATTTATGGTTGTATTAAATATTCGAAAGATAGGAACCAAAACAGTCTATCAAGTAATTGTACATATTTGTGCATTTACAAAATGCATATTCATGAGAGCTATGTAAATATATATTTAGTCATTTCCTCTTCCATGTGAAGAGCCACGGCTGAGCTACAGATGGTAACTTTCTTGCATATAATTATGAGAATGACACAGTAAACCATTCTGGAGTTGTTCTTAGAAAAAGATCATCGTCTATTTGGCCATTCCATGAGTTCAGTGCTCTTAGAATTGGGGAGAAGAAAGTTCTAGAACATGCCTGTCCTCGTGGCAGTCATTTGAGAAAGAAATGGCAGTTGTCCCACAGATAAGTACCCTTCTATACCAGTCTTCCTCCCCATGGAAGTTGTTGTCATAAAATTTTTCCATCAAGAGTCACGAAAGGGAAGATGTTTGTGTGGGGGGCATGTCTAGGGTTATGTGTGGCTCTGGTAATCCATCTATAGCTCCATTCTTTCTCTCTGGCTCAGAAGTCACATTGGTTGCTAGCAGTGAGAATGATGATACTTTGAGGTTAATATTTAATTCATTCTAATTTATTCAAAAACATGTCCAACTTGAGTATGGTATCTATTAATAGTAACATGACTGGCACCCCCTCACAAATGCTCATGACAACTCTTGTGGATCTTTCTGCCACATTTGAGGACTCTTTGGATTAGGAAATTGCTGAGACTGTACTTATTCTAATTTTGTCTTTGTTGAAGATCTGATGTGAAAATCTTTCTGGGAATCAGAATTTTTAAAAAGGATCTCTATTTCCTAAGGTGCTGATATTCTTATTAACACTTGCCAACTCAATCACTCAGCCAAGATTCTGTGAGACCCTCCAATGTTCCTCATGTATTTTGAGGAGATTGAGAAGAGGGAGAAGGGAGAGAGAAAGATTGAGTAGGAAATATAACTGGGTCTCCATATCCCTGAAGTTGACTAGCTGGCCCCACTGCTCTGCATTCTTGAGAGAAATAGGCAGAAATAGAAATGGCACCCACATATACAGACACTGGCTGTCACTGGTTATCCCTAGGTGGGGCTTTAGCCTAGGTAGCTGGACTGATATGTGGGTAAACCCTGAGAACTCAGGATGAATGTAAAAGCAGACTTGGCATGGATCTATGTCCCTTCGAATCTCTTTTTTGGAGATAAAGAGATTTCGATTCAATAATAAGTTAACAGCAAGAAACAACCACTGGAATAGGTAGTCAATGTGGTTACTCAGCTTGAGGTAGGCTTTCTGGATCTTCCCATCTCACTCAGAGCAAAAGCTAAAGCCCCCATCTGTGATTTGCCTCCCTAGAATACAGACTTCATTTCTCAGTAGTCCTTTACTCCCCACCCCACTGGCCTCTTGTCACTCCTTGAAGCACCATGGGTCCTTTGTACCTGTTGTACCATCTGCCCAGCGTGCTCTGTTTGTCATTGTAGGGCTATTTCTCTTTCTTTCTTAAGGTCCTTATTTAAAAACAGCTTTCCCAGTGGGGAGTTTCATGACCATCCTAGGCAAGATTTTAACTGCTGTCCCAACATTTCATTTCCTGTCCTGATTGTTTCTACTGTCTAACACATTGTACTTATTTACATCAGTTAGAGTCTGGCTCCCCACCGCAGTGCATATTTCACAAGGGTATGGGTTTTTGTCTATTTTGTTCATTGCTATATCCCTAGAATCCTGAACAATGCCAGCCACATGGTAGGATTCAATATTTACTGAATGAATCAATTACTGCATGCTTAAAAGCAAGGATACTTCATAGAGAAGCAGGAGAAAGAATCATTGCACAGACAAGGGACCAGGTGTATATATATGTATATATATGCATATATATATATATATATATATATATAGAGAGAGAGAGAGAGAGAGAGAGAGAGAGAGAGGAGAGAGAGAGATGAAATGCTGACAGGTTTTCAGAGAAGTTGTCAGTTCCTACTTCCAATTTCTAATGAACCTAGGTTTTATTTTCTGTCCATAGTCTATTCCAATAAAATTATCCTTTTCTTAAGCTGCCTTAAGTGGACTGGTCTTTACTGCAACTAAAAGAACTCTAAGCAAAAGGAATAGAATCAAAGTAGGAAGCTCTAATTGTTTTCTTAGCACACAGGGTGCACTGGAGGTTGGGGTTCCCGTGTAGTGAACAGTTTTGTGGGTATCTCTCCCAGATAACTAGGTCACAGACAACTGGTGTTTCCCCATGTGGCAAAGTGGAGCATGCATAGAAATACCTGCCTCCTCTCTCTCTGCTTTTCAGGCATTGCTGAATGCCTCCTAATGATTTCATCTGCTGGGAGGTCTGCTGGGTTTTCCACTTTCATAGAAGGTGGTGGTGCCAGGGGCTGATGCATTCTCTGACTGCTGACTTGAAACACACTTTGATGAATTAGTGCAACCCGGCCAGCCATTTACTTTAAATTTTACCCTTGATTCTTCCTCTAGCAAACAATTAAGGAGCAGCAGTGGCTTCCTGCAGGGAAGACCAATGCCTTCTGTCCTCTGCAGAAACAGCTTTGGCGTTCTTCCAAAAGATGAATGGCATGGACCAGGAGCTCCAGTTTCCCTCAGCTTTCAGGCATCCAAATAAGCAAATACTTAAATGCATACAATAAAATAAAATAAATTTAAATCACAAATAAGGAAACCAGTCTAGGTTACCAGCAAGTCCTATGACTTGACTTGGGGGCTGGGAAATACATCCTTGAACTTAGCAATGCAGTAAGCCAAAGAGCACGGAGAGCTTCATCTGAACAACTGGGCCCAGTGACAAGGCACCATGTCTTCCTTCTCACTGGGTGAGTTGCACATACCAACCTCAAAAGCTCCTGAGTAAGAGGAAAATGTCTCTTTAACAGTATTAAGGGACAATTTATTATGTGTATCCTTCCAGGGAAGCACAATGTCAGTGCAGGCCCATTGCATTTGCATTATTTCCAGACAACAGCAGCAGCAGAAAAGGACACTGATTTATTTCAGAGCAAGCACAGGTGAATTTAATGTCTGTTGGGACTGAGCCAGGGAAGACTTAACCCACTCTGGGCTCTCAAGTGCTTGAGGGGGGACAGCAGGTTTTTGGAAGTGTCCCATAGGCCTCTGGCTAAATTCAGCTTCCTTAAGTCCATGTTCCTCAATCACCTGGTCAGAAAAGCTCTTGCAGAGAAAAGGGGATGGAAAAAGTCTTGTTTAGGAATAGAAAATCTGGTGCTGGCTTCTCTGGCAGCACATATACTAAAAATTGAAATGATACAGAGTAAATTAGCATGGCCTCTGCTCAAGGATGACACAAAATTTGTGAAGCATTACATATTTCTTATCTGGAATTAAAACAAAAACAAAATGAAGGAAAGCAAGCAAGCAAGCAAGCAAGAAAGAAATAGAAAATCTGGTTTTATGCCCTAACCCAACTAATTTCTTTCTCAGTGACCTGGGCAAATAATTCAGTCCTTTTATTTTTATTTTTATTTTTATTCTTTAATTTTTTAAAAATAATCTAGTCCTTTTAAGACCCAGGTATTTCTTTGTAAAGGAGTCTAAGAATAATCCACTTCAGGGTTGGAGTGAGGATCCAGCAAGCAAATGTATTAGAGAGGGCTTTGTGAAATACATGCAAGCCATTGTTTGGAGCTGACATCAATTTGGGATTCCTAGCAAATAGCTTTATCCCAGAAGAATCAAGAAGATGATAATTACAATTACTCTTTAAACCTGGCATTCACGCATTATAGAATTACAAAAGGTCATGGTAGAAAGTCTGAAATAGCTCTTCCTAACCTCTTGTTGGGCACATGGAGAAGCCAGTTGTAGGGAAGAAAGTAGGCTGAATATCATGGGAGATGAAGTGAATCTTCATGACCTTTGCTCTCTGTCCCTGTCAGTAAGTTTCAGAATGCCATGTATACAGTAAGAGTTCAATAAATGCTGGTAGAAGTGAAAGAATTCACTCACTGTCAAACAACCCGTGTTGCTGTTGGCAATGGCAAGTTGGAATCTTTTCTCTTGAATTCACACTCCAAGTATCTCTTCTTCCAATATCAAAACTTACAGAAAATGTGTTTGCTGGTCACCCTAGTCATATAGAAAAGGAACATGGCCCCCATAAGCTAGCAACATCCTGGTAAAAACCACTAGCTTCAACTTCCAATGGCAGTTCATTGAAATCTTAAAGAGCATTTAATTCTTGTCAAACTGTCTTTCAATAACGATTTTAACATATATATCTGGACAAATTTACAAAGTGTTGCCCAGTGCATTACCTTATTTAATTTCCTGAACAATCTGCTGATGATGCTATTGGTTCCATTTCCCAGAGTAAGAAGTTGAAGGTCTGAGAGTCTGCATGACTTGCTCATTGATGTACAGACACTGTCAGCACCAGAGTTTGAACACAGAACTCTTGCTTGCAAGTGCATTCCATTAATACTATTTTATAAACTATCGAATAAACACATCCTTTGCTGCTTCTGTTTCTCCTTCCTTCCTTTTCCTCTCTCCCTCTCTCCCTCTCCCATTTCCTATAAGCTCTTATTAGCATGGTGCTAGGTGCCACATGGGGCACAGAAGCAGGGAACAATGAATAATAGAACAGCCCCGTCTTTGATGAGCTGGCAATCTACTGAAGAAGAGGACCTATAGGTAAAAAGGTAATTCCAAATACAGGTGATCATTGCTAAGCACCAACCCTGATTGAGTAGAGCCTGAAAGGGTAAACCGACAAGCATCTCACTGCCTGGAAGATGGGAGAGAGATGAATATCTGTCCAGGGCACTGCGGTTGCCTTCTTGCTGCAAAAATCATTCACGGAATCCCAGGCTGTCCCTTTCAAAATACACAGGCTTTCAAAGTCCGTACCTTCCCCTTCCCTGCTCTCTTTGGTGTGATGAATGAAAGATGGGTGTGACGCATCCAAGTGGAATCTGCAAATCGCTGATCCTTTAAAACCTACTTTTGTAAATACCAATAAAACAAGTCTCAACGTTTGTTCCTCATTCAGGGAGTTCATTCAACCAGGAGCCCTGGAGGAGGGAAGCTCTTCTTTCAGGGCTCTCAACTGAAACTGAAACTCATCTCCATGCTCTCCCCCTTTGCCTACCTTGCTTAATTTTAAGTCAGTTAGTCTATAGTTCTTTCTGGCTTCCCTCCTTTGTCTCCCTTAACTCCCTTCAGCAGAACTGGTTATATTTGCCACTCCAGGTGTGTCCGGGTCTGGAAATAATACCCCCACAGGCACTCAGTAGCTATCTGTTCAATGAAGAAATGAATGGATGAATGAAGGAATGGATAATGGCCAGGTTTAAATGCCCTGTCATTTATCAGTTGCCTGACTCTCAGGAAGGTATTTAACTTAGTTGTGCCTCAGTTTCTCATCTTCATGAGTGGTGTGTGGAAGATTACAGAAATATCGATATTTATGTACTATATAGAGCACCTGTGATTCACTCTGATACTCAAAAAAAAAAAAAATGGTAGCCATGATGATTATCATTATCATTATTAAAGAGAACTGAAAGTGACCTGAGAGTCACAAGAGGAATGTTCCTGTAGGGTGAGGAGGGTCAGGGGGATAGTGTCTGTTAGTTGTGAGGAATAGAGGATTTACGCAAGCAGAGGAAAATGTTCAGGGGAAGGCATGTCATCCAGTAATACTGGGGTAAAGGGAGGAGGTCTGAAATCTTCTGAAGACAAGAAGGATAAAGTGAAAAATGGGAAGTCCAGCAAGGCTGTAGAAAGAGGTGAGGGTATGAGGAAAATATATGATCAAAAGAGTCCCTAAAATTAAGTTGTTAGTGATTATTATTCAGTTATGTGCCACTGAAATATGGCAAAAACTGTTCCCAACAGGGGAAGCTGGTGCCCAGTGCCATATGAGTGGTAAGGGTAACACAGTGGTAAGGGTGACATGTTCTAGGGGCACAGAGAAAAGGCAGTGACACTGTCCTTGGGCATCTGAGAGAGGCTTCATCATGAGCACTAGCTCATCAAAGATTTCTTCCTCTTCTCTTGCTCTCTCACTTGTTCACTCACTTATTTCAGATATATTCTTGAATACCTGCTAATTTTCTAGATGTAGAGTTGGATGATATAGACATAGCTAGAATAAGACAGACTCAGTCATGGAGCCCTGGGTTCCATGGTATTGATGGGGAACATGCCACTGGAAGCAGAGACAATGGCATGACAAACAGCACAGAGAACTTTCAAACAAACATGGTCTTTCACAGGCAACCCAAAGGGAATGGCAGGGATGTGCACAGCCCAAAAGTCCTTTGGATTTGAGGCTGACATAACATGCCAGGAAAAGGAGCAGATGGAAGATGGTAAACAGGGAGATTCATGTTTCAGAAGGATGCCTCTGGTGGCCGGAGGGCTGGAAGGGAATGAGATAACCCTTTTAGAGAAATAATAGTGGAGATGGTGGAGGGTTTCTGGGAGGAGGCAAGGTTAACTATAGATTCAAATGGTGATGTGAAAGGATGTTTCTGGATGCAGAGTTATCACTATAGGCAAGAGTGAAGGAGAGTGCACCAGCCACTTAGCTGGAGGCTGGGAAGAGGCAATGAGCTCCTGAATGGGAGAAGAAGGAGCCTGAGAGTGGAGAGGAGACAAACTTCAATGTGATAGTCGTTCGGGTCCTAACTGTGACCAACAGGACTGATGGTCCAGTTCCATGAGGTGTCAACTCTAACATTTCCCCTCCTCAGGAATTCACCCTAGATCTCTGAGAAGAAGGGGTAGGTTTATTGGTGTCAGCTCCATTCTTTGTGGTGGGATAACTATGACGTCGGAGGAAGAGTCAACCAGTTTACCTAAGGCTGAATTTGAGATTCAAAATGACTTTGGATGGAAAAGGGAAGAGGTGAACAGCAAATCACTCAAAATTCCATGTGTAAAAATAGAACAAATGTGTCTTGATTTATTATCACCTTTGTGAAATCTCTTCTATCCAGTTAGTGCCAGGGGAAGTGGCATGAAGAAAAGTCAATGCAAAGAATTTTGTAAAATCTCTGTCCTTTGCTTGAGTTTCTTTCCCTCTCAGGTTCTCTTTCTCTGCTGCATGCCACATTCTGAAGAACACAGACAGAAATTCCCCAAAGTTTTCTTTCTGCCAAGGCCCCTCTTCTCCCACAGCACTTTTTACATTTCCCCAGTTATGGTTCCTTAACTATAGACATCATCATTATTTTTCCTACATGGAGGGAGCACTGAATACTTTTCTCTAGTGACCCCATCATTTATTTTATTTTTTTTTTAAAGATTTTATTTATTTATTTGACAGAGAGAGATCACAAGTAGACAGAGAGGCAGGCAGAGAGAGAGAGAGAGAGGGAAGCAGGCTCCCTGCCGAGCAGAGAGCCCAATGCGGGACTTGATCCCAGGACCCTGAGATCATGACCTGAGCCGAAGGCAGCGGCTTAACCCACTGAGCCACCCAGGCGCCCATGACCCCATTATTTAAACCAGGGTCCAGCATACCCCTGAATAAATGAATGTTTGCTGAATAAACTGTATGATTAGCAGTGGCTAACATGTGTTCCGGCATTCTCTGCAGTGACTGCTTTTGCAAGGGATACTTATGGAGATGAGGGGAAGAGAAAGTGTTAGGAAAAGACACTCCTGTGCACTCTTCTTGTTACTGCCCATTCTGTGTACTTAAAAGGAAGAATTTGCTCCAGAGGAAACTGCATGTGGTGTCCTGCAGTGGCTCATAAATTCCAGTGGAAGAAACAGCTGGGCTAGTTGCCTAAGAATCTCTAGACATTCTGAATCAGTAGTTTCAGGGTGGACCCTGGAATGAAAAAAAAATGTATCTCTGTATCTCTGTATTTCTGTATCTCTGTATCTATCTGTCTATCATCTATCTATCTATCTATCTATCTATCATCTATCTATCATCTACCTGTCCATCCATCTATCCATCCATCCATCCATCCATCTTCCCAGTCATCCCAAAGTTTGGGCAGTGTTATTGAGAGACAAGAACACCACCAGTGCAATTTGGAGACATTAGTTGGAATTTGGGGTCCACCACTGATTAGTAACTGGGACAGTAGCTTATTTTCTTAAAGCCTTCGGGACCCCATCTGTAAACTGACAACAATAATCTATCTCTCAGGGCTCTCAGGAGATTTAAATGAGTAGCACTTGTAAACAGAAGAGGCCCATAGTAGGTTTTCAGTTAATGATAGTTGAATTTGAACATACATGAGAGAAGAAACAGTAGGGAGACCAAGGTTTCTGGGATAGCTTATAACCAAGCATGAAAACTAAAGCATTTATATATAAGTAGAACTTGATGATTCATCTGCTGTGTTTTAAATTGCTCAGGCTGTGGCAACAAAGAAAAATCCATCTTCTGGGGGGCATGAGGAAATACTTCTTGGTCAGTTGTAAGTCCAACCCAGAAAGTAATAGGATTAACCCCCAGAAAAGTCAAGAGCTGAAAAACTCATACTGTGATCAGTGTGAGAATCTCTCTTTGCTTGGGGAATGGGATAGTGGCCACTCCTGTAGGTGCTACCAAAGGGCAGGTCCAGGATGTGGGGCTAGGGAGAAGGATGCATGGCAGAGAAATGATTAGTCAGACACCAGGGTCCAGAGAACAGATCTCCATGTCTGTGTCCTCACATGGAGCTGCCAATGTCAGCTGTAATTATGTACTTTCAAGGAATAAATATTGTGCAAGCTTATGGCAAAACTGATGTGACTCCATCAGCCGAAAACATCTATTGTGTGCTTATAGTGTACAAATATGAAGGGAACCTGGAGCTTATCAATGTGGGCTGGGTGTTATTCTTTTTCTCCCCTTTGCCCCCAGTGGAGACTTTGGGTACATCTCTTACCTCACTGGATAGAAGTCATTTGAGTTTGTCTTATCTACTAACCATCTTTTTTTCCTCTTGCACTTAGAACAGTGCTTAGCATGTAACAGACACTGAAGATATTCAAGGAGATATTTTGAGGAAATTGAAGATATTTTGAGGAAACTGAAGTATGGGCCAGGCACTTTTAAATCAGCTTATGCATCCAGTGGTATAGTTTATGTCCTAAGAGATATTTTTTTATGCTCCAGGGTCAACATGAACAACATCCTGAAGTCTCAACTCTTCTGAAAACATCAGTGAAAGAAAGGCAGCGAACTTACCTATTGGATTTATAACAAGATACATAGTAACCTTAAAATGAACCTTGATAGGTTATAAATTAGGACATTAAATCTGCATGGCTTTGAGATTAAAACAAACATTGAATCAAAGTCTTCCTCTCTCTCTTGTGACCTCCCAAATACACAGGGTTCCTTGGATTATTCTGGCAGTCATTTGTGGCCAGCTATGTGAAGGCAAGAGCTGTGTTTTTCTCATGATGAATCCCTAGCATCAAGCACAATGCCTGGCTCACAGGAGGCACTTGAGGCAACCCATGAAATGGCAGAAGATACTCGCAAATGACACTACAGATAAAGGGCTGATATCCAATATCTACAAAGAGCTCCTCAAACTCAATACACACAAAACATAATCATGTCAAAAAATGGCAGAAGACATGAGCAGACACTTCTCCAAAGAAGACATACAAGTGGCTAACAGCCACATGGAAAAATGTTCATCATCACTAGCCATCAGGGAGATGCAAATTAAAACCACATTGAGATACCACCTTATACCATTTAGAATGGCCTAAATCAACAAGACAGTAAACAACATGTGTTGGAGAGGTTGTGGAGAAAGGGGAACCCTTTTACACTGTTGGCGGGAATGCAAGTTGGTACAGCCACTTTGGAGAACAGTGTGGAGATTCCTTAAGCAATTAAAAATAGAGCTACCTTATGACCCTGCAATTGCACTACTGGGTCTATACCCCAAAGATACAGATGTAGTTAAAAGAAGGGTCATCTGTACCCCAATGTTCATAGCAGCAATGGCCACAGTTGCCAAACTGTGGAAAGAACCAAGATGCGCTTCAATGGATGAATGGATAAAGAAGATATGGTCAATATATACAATGGAGTATTATGCTTCCATCAGAAAGGATTAATACCCAACTTTTGTATCAACATGGATGGGACTGGAAGAGATGATGCTGAGTGAAATAAGTCAAGCAGAGAGAGTCAGTTATCATATGGTTTCACTTACTTGTGGAGCATAAGGAATAACATGGAGGATATTGAGAAATGGAGAGGAGAAGTGAATTGGAAATTGGAGGGGGAGACAACCCATGAGAGACTGTGGGCTCTGAGAAACAAACTGAGGGTTTTGGGGGGGAGTAGGGTGGAGGGCTAGGTGAGACTGGGTATTGTGGAGGGCACATATTGCATGGGGCACTGGGTGTGGTGCACAAACAATGGATTTTAGAACACTGAAAAAATAAAATTAAATTTAAAATTAAAAAAAAAAAAAGAAAGAAAAGTTTGCTGAATAAGTGAAAGAGTGTTTTCTGAATTATTCTTTGCATGCTTCTCTTCTCTCTTCATAGAGTGTAAAGTCCTGGATAGTGTGTCCTAGTAAGTTTGGGTCTCTAATGCCTGACATGTAATAAATCCTTGCTAGATGTCCATCTCATGATTCATTGTATATCCACTGAGCCTAGCATGACACTTTACAAATACCAGAAAAATGGATAAAGAAGATATGGTCCATACATACAATGGAATATTATGCTTCCATCAGTAAGGATGAATACTCAACTTTTGTATCAACATGGATGGGACTGGAGGAGATTATGCTGAGTGAAATAAGTCAAGCAGAGAAAGTCAATTATCATATGATTTTACTTACTTGTGGAGTGTAAGGAATAACGTGGAGGACATTAGGAGAAAGAAGGAAAAGTGAATTGGGGGAAATTGGGCGGGGAGATGAACCACGAGAGACTGTGGACTCTGAGAAACAAACTGAGTGTTTTGGAAGGGAGGGGGTGGGGGGATGGTTGAGACTGGTGGTGGGTATTAAGGAGAGCATGCATTGCATGGAGCACTGGGTGTGGTGCATAAACAATGAATCTTGGAACTCTGAAAAAAATAAAATTAAATTAAAAAAAGAAGAAGTGATGCTGACTTTGGGGTCATGGAGAGCTATGATCAGATTGCTAAATTCCATGTTGAACACCCTCTTACTTAAACTTTCTTAGACTCAGTTTCCATGTATGTAGAATGAGAATAACATTTCCTATTCCCCAGATTGGATACCAAGTATCAATGACATGTTTTGCATGAGATACTTCTCATATAGCAAGTCTTTAGCAAATGTTCATCCTCTGTCTTATTTCTAGACACTTGTTTCTGTGCCTTGAATGAGATTCAAAAGGACTAAGTTTTGGTTCTGATTCTGAGCTTTAGCTCTGGTTCTACAGAATGAGATTCTTACTTGGTCTAGCTCTGAGAAAATCTCTTACAGCATTTGAGGTTTAATTTTTCTGTCAGCAAAATGGGTAGGATACTTGCAACCATTTTCTGCTGGTGTTCTGGGAAGAAGGAATGAGATAATGTCTGGAAGGAGATGTGAGCTTTAGAGATGAAAAGTGCTATATAAATTCAAAGCCCAGGTGCTTTATGATATTACTATCCAATGACTTCTTGGATTTTTTTTTCTTTTTAAACAGGAGACTGCTTGACCTGAAGACACAGTTCTTAGCCCTGTCCTTTCCTAACAGCCCTTTGAAATAATTTGAAAGCATCCTTGAGTGATGTTGCCTGACTTTGCCTCTGCTTCTGCTCCTCCCTTACTTCAGTGCTCTCTGACATTGGAGGTAATTGTTTTTGGGGTGGGAGGAAAAGTGAAGCAATCCCAGAGATAATTGCCCCATGGTCAGGATATCAAGGTTCAAGTCCTGACTCTGACTCTCACTAGCACAGGGCAAATCAGTGATCATCTCTGGATCTGATCCAAAAACAATGAGGCTGGACTGGTTAATCTTCCATTTCCTTACCAGCCTTAAGCAAGTGGACCAGATGCCGGTCAGAAGAGCATGGTAAGGTAGGTGTGGAAGTAGAACTAAAAATGGTGGCAGAGCACAGGCAGGAAAGATTCCTCATTGGAAAGGAGGCTGTCAGGGAGTATTGGAGGAATAGAGGGTAGGAGGGGCCATGAGCAATCCGATTGTGCAGGGCCTTGAAATACAGGCAGAGAGATTGAAATCTGGTATCACATAGGCTTCCCCTCTTCTGGGAGGCAATATGGTGATCCAGCAAGAGCAACAGCATGGCTCGGAATGAGGTTGACCCCATGGCATTACCACTAATTAGTTATGTCTTTGGGCAGGTTATTTTACTTTTCAAATCTCAATTTTTATTTTCTATAAAATGGCAATAAAATACTCACCTTTTGGGATTGTTATAAGAATTAGGCAATGTAGTACATGACAGTATAGTGGATCTTTGTTATTGTGGATTCTGTTTTTATAAACTTGCCTACTTGCTAAGATTGACTTGTGACCCCCCCAATCGAGACTGGCTGTGCTCTCGCAGTCATTGATGCACATGCATAAGGTGGCAAAACTTTGAGTCACTCAACACATATATTCCCAGCTGAGGCTGAACAAAGAGACTGTCTACCTTCTTGTTTTAGCTCTCACACTGTAAGCAAGTGTCCTTTCTGCAGTCTATTTAGTGTTAAGTTTTTCACATTTTTATGCTCATTGTTGGTGAGTTTGTAGTTTAAAATGGTCCCCAAGTATAGTGCTGAAGGGCTGTCTAGAGTTCCTGAGTACAAGAGGGCTGTGATGTGTCTTCTGGAGAAAATACATGTGTAGATAAGCTTTATTCAGGCACGAGTTATCCTGCTCTTGGCTGTGAATGCAATATTAATGAATCGACTACATATATATATATATATGGTTTTAATAAGATGATGAGTAGTTGTCTACAGACAGAATATTGGTACCAATTCTCCACAAGGAGATTTTATAGAATGAGCTAATGGTTAAAATCATTAGGTAAAGCTTACATGTAGTCACATGTATGTTTCTTTGAGTGTGTGTTTGGGGAGTTTATCAACAACATTAGCAAAATCATTTTATCAGGCAAATAAACCTTAAATAAACTATTTAAAATGGTCCTTCAAGACTTTTTTCCAATACACTTGTGTTATAACTATATATATATGTATATATATATGTATACTATATACACTGTGTGTATATAGTGTATATATATACACTGTGTGTGTGTGTGTGTGTGTGTGTGTTTGTATTTGAGCATATGAAGACCTAAGAGGGTGAAGTGAGTTTGCAAAATACACATTCACTTGGTTTTCCATTCGGTGCCAAGGACAGGACAAGAAAACTGATCTTAGTTGACAAGCAAGCCCTTACTAGTCTTCCACTGTATTTAAAGCATTATAGTTGCTGCTGGGATGATTGAGAGATGTAGGCTGTCTAAATCCTTCTATCGGAAAGTTGGTGTTATTATTCCACATTGCAGTGGACAAGGAAATGGTTTGGAGGGTGAAGTTAGAGAGGAGTACAAATGAATCCTGACATGATAAAAAGAACTGGCTTTGAGTTCAGACAGATTCTACTATGACTTTGCTCTGGGATCTTAGGCAAATCCTATATCCTCCCTGAGCCCCTGCTTCCTCCCCTATCAAATGGTGCTACTCTACTTTATAGGATTGCCATGGAGATTAGAGATAATGTAAGGCAGGTACTAGAAACATGGGAGACATAAGAAATACTTACCATCGTTTTGAGCATGAGCTTGACTTTAGATCTTATTTCCTGGGAAATTGCATTGTTGCTCTGACTAACTGCAGGTCCACAGCCTCTGTGATTTTCCTAGTTCTTCACGGACAGTGAGCAGAATTCTACTCCCACTCTCTCCTGGCAAAAGGTGAACTGGTGAGCAGAGGAAGTTGATGTGTCTGCGCTTCCCCAACATAGCAAAGACAAGATGAAAGTGGTGCATCTTCCATGGGTTGGCTCTCCCCTTTTCCTGTGGTAGGGCAGAGCTGCTGCAAGCTGGATGTTACAACCCACTTGCACTAACCTTCAAGGAAGCGCAAAGGCAGTCTGGCCTTGAAATCTTTATGGATTTTTTTTTCTTTTTTCCCCCACTCACTCTCTCATTCTCTTCCCCTCCCTTCCTTTTAATTTGATATGAAAGGTTGCATAGATGGCTTATGATTCCTTTTTGTGTGTGTGTGCTTGCAAAATGGAGACATAAGCATGTAGGTTGTATTTATAGCCAGGAAAATTTCCTGGTGGATGGAGACATCAGCTACTTTATAGGTCTGAGAAGAAGGTTTCTTCTTTTGCTGTTGATGAAGTTATTAAATTTCTGTGGTATTTCCCCAAATACAATGCACAATAAGGTGTTTTACTATGTTAGCAGCCAAGGTGCTCTTCACCTCAAAATAAAATGATTGGTATGAACCAGGAGAGGTCCAAGTGAATATAAATACATCCCTTTCATATCACAGATTGGCCATGGACATTTTCCTGCTCATTATTATCAGATGGTGCAAACAGACAACAGAACCATTTTAGTGGGCTTGGGTGGGAGGAGAACTTATTAAAGTATATGAGTTAGTTCTTTGGATCTCTGAGACACTAAAGAGTCAAACTTGGCAGCTCAGTGGACAAGGACCACATCCAAACTATTATCATAAGAATGCACCATCAGTGCATCATCACTGCCACTGAGGACAGACACCACAGCTCATACCCTGGACCCAGGATGTCAGATATCTCACTTCTGCTATTTCTCAAAGCCAGCCATGACTGCCTTCTCTAGCTAAAAAACAATTTCCACCCAGCATCTCCTTTTTCATCTTGATGACTTCTCAGTGAAATTCTCATAGTGATTGATGGGGCTAAATTTGAGCATTGCAAGGGACAGTGGGAAGAACATGGAAAACTTCTCAATTATGGGAAACTCCAAATGTCGACTATAGTTTTCTTTTTTTTTCTTTTTTTTTAAGATTTTATTTATTTATTTGTCAGAGAGAGAGAGAGAGAGCGAGCGAGCACAGGCAGACAGAGTGGCAGGCAGAGGCAGAGGGAGAAGCAGGCTCCCCATAGAACAAGGAGCCCGATGTGGGACTCGATCCCAGGACGCTGGGATCATGACCTGAGCCGAAGGCAGCGGCTTAACCAACTGAGCCACCCAGGCGTCCCGACTATAGTTTTCAATGCTGGATAATATTAAGGAAAATCTGGGAAAGGTGTAACTGCTGTTTGGTTCTGCTATTAGACCTAGAATATGGACCAGGGTTTCTCAATGTCAATAGTCTTGAAATCTGGGACCAGATGATCCATCATTGTGAAGAGCTGTCCTGTTCACTGCAGACTGTTTAACAGCATTCCTGGCTTCTACCCACTAGATGCCAGTAGCACTGCCCCTTGTTGTGACAACAAAAATGTCTCTGGACACTATCAAGTGTCCCCTGGGCAGCAAAATCTCACCTGGTTGAGAACCATTGCTGTAGATCGTGGTATGTTTGGTGCATTGTGTGTGTATGAGTATGTATGTGTGTGTTACCTTATGCTGAAAGTATTTGGGGAAAGTTGAGTAAATGAGATATGAGAGGCTATAGTGAATGGAACTGAGGGAGGAGGAGTTCTCAGAAACCCATTACTTGAATATAAACATTACAAGTGTAAGGTTTTGTTTGTTTTGTTCACAACTCAATTCCCAGTGCCTAGTGCATAGTAGTGCTCAATACATATTTGTTGAATGAATGAGAAATTAAAATCCAAGTTTTTGTGGGTTTTGTTGTTGTTGTTTTGGAAAAGAACAAGCTCAATTTAGATATTCTGTCTTTTTATTAGACTAGAGTTTGGTTCAAAAAGTATAGTCACTCTATCACTAAGGTGTGTACTGGCCCAAATATAGCAGCAGCCAGATGTAGGAAGCCCAGGTGTCAAAACATCCTGGATGTTACACACTTGGTACTCACAAGTGGTTGAACAATGGGCATACCCTCACTCTTCCTGTTTCCCTGCAAAATATGCATCATATGCATCTTGATGCATGCTTCAGCTGAATTTAGGCAACCTTGGTCAAGGAGGATGCTTGGCAGCCCTAGTACAATCAAGAACCTCCCTATTTGCTTTTTAATATTTATGTTCAAGCTCAATTGAAATGTTCTGAGGACCCCTGTGTCTCTTTATTTGTTGACTATGTATTTATTGAATAAATGTTGAGGATTCAGCCATGAGCAAGATAGACCAAATCCCTATCCTCGTAGAACCTGCATTCAGGTGGTATACAGAGAGAATTAGCAAGTATATACATAAATAGAATACATTCAGGTAAGTCTGAAATGAGCACTAGAATAAATCTACAGGGGTAAAGTGATGATGAGTGGAAATTGAGGAAGGAAGGCTGGTTGGAGAAATCCTCTCTGAGGAGGTACCCTGAGAGCAGTAACCTCAGGATGTAGCTTTCAACTTTTGCCTCTTTCTCCTTTTCTGAATTCTTAAGAGTAGGAATAGGATGTGTGTGTGGAGGGTGAGGAGGACAGAGCAGAACCAGATGAGGTGTTCCTGTGGTGCTTCGGGAACCCTTGGGTTGCACATGTCTTTTTATTGAGAGACATCAGGAACTTGCCACATTTGGTATTGCTTTGAGCTCTCTTTCATAATATTTTTGAGTCCCAGATCCTTTAGAGAATCTGAAATAAGTTAAGGAAACTCTCCAAAAAATGCACCTGAAGTTCAAAATTGGCATACAAATTTGGATGTCCATGAACTTGTTGAAGCCAACTGTAGGGACCTTCCTTTGTTCCAACATTAAAAAATTCTGGGGTAATCATAATAATACTAATTTAACCACTTATTGTAGCACGAGTGAGGTGAGGTCCTAGCTATACATGTATTATCCCTGTCAAACCCCATGATGACCCTATGGGATTGGTAGTATCACCAGACCATTGAGCAGAGGAAGAAAAGGAGGTATGGAGTCAAGTGAAAATTTCCCCAGAGTTACACAGGGATTAAGTGTCTGTCTTACTCTCTTTAGTGGCCTTTATAATCTAACAGGAAATATTTTTGTTGAGGACTTGGGCCATCTAAAGTCTTGGATAGCTCTTGATGCAGCACTCCAGGAAACCATGATAGCAAATCTTCAGGGTGAAGATGGTGTCTCCTACCCTTATATTTACCTCAGCAACTGTCTCAGTTGTTGGTGCCATGTGAGCACCCAGGGCATTCATGGCCCTGCCTGGGGGACTGTACCTGTGCACATCATAACACGCATTACCCCACATGTGTTGCTTAGTACCTAGTGCAATGGTGGAAGTGTTTGATGACAGTGGTGTCCTTATAGTAAATGATCTCATTACGGTGAGTTACAGACTGTGTTTGCGACTACATGTGAAGACTTCGACATTAGAGAGGAACTATTTCACAATGGCTAAGACACTGTAGAGCAGGGAAGTCAAATTCTTTCTAACAAGGGCCAAGTAATACACATTTTAGGTTTTGAGGGCCAAGAGGCAATGCTGAGAGCTGTACATAAAGATTTATATCACTATTTAACATATATTCATTTAAATCTGTTAAAAAATATTTTTAACTTGTGAGCCATACAAAATCTGGAAGGTTTGATTTGGCTCACAGACCTATTTGTAGTTGGCTGACTCTGCTCTACACGGAGGTTATCCAAGCTAATATCTACCCTGATAGTGGATGGATGGATAACCTTCACTGGGTTATTCAGCCTTTCTGTGCCTCAATTTTCACCTATGCAAAATGAGGATGGCCATGATACCTTCTTTATAGAATCACGGGGAGTCACTATACTTAAAAGCAAGTAAGGGCTCTTACTCCCTCATTAAGATCCTATCAGTCTGCTTATTATTATTCCGTGATTGTTTGACAGAAGTTTTATACTAAAACATACCAGTGCTTTCGAATTCTTCCTGGGATGAGGAGCTGTTGTTGTGAGAACCAGCATAATATGACACTGGACAACTTACTTTAAAAAATCTCTAAATTCAGAAAATGATAAATATATTAATAGAGTTCATTTGCAGGAGTCTTCCTTTTTCTTTTATTTCTCTATGTATAGAAGGAAAGATAAATCCAGAGCTAAGTAAGGAACTTGGAGGGTAAGTTCCTCCATGAGAAAGTGATTATTTCAGTCAGTCTCTCTCCCTGACCTCCCCCCATTCCTAGTGCTTTGGGAGCATTGGGGTCGGTACAGGAGAGATGTGGGGGACAGGCACTATCATAGGGATGGCAAGCAGATAACATTATCTAGCACTTCTTACTTCTCAGAGTTCTGCTGGGTGTTTTAAGAAATAATCTCATTTCTCCATTACTGTGTGTATCAGCTGGGTAGGATGGGTTTAATTAACCCTAGATTATTGATGGAGAAGTAAATAAACAAAAAGGAGTTTAAGGTTACACAGTCAATAAGCAGTGGAACTGAGATTTGAATCCAGGTTTACCTCATTCCCAAGCTGTTCTATGCTGTTCTCAGGGTGCTATGCGCCTCCCTGGGCAGGGGCCACAGGAACATACCTTCCCAGGAAATTGTCTCTGGGCATCTGGGTTCCCAACTCCAACCATGACCATTTAACCAAATGAGAGCAGAGTCAAATCCTTCTGTGCCTTCTACTATATGGAGGCTCCAGGGACTGGGGATAGAAAGGAGAGAAGCGGAGAAGACAAACTTCATCTTAGAACAAGTCTGTGCATAACAATGAGCTTCAGTTTATATGCTCTACTTTGAATGAATCCCATTCACAAAGGTATCAGGATCACTTTCCTTAAGTTTTTGAGAATAACGTTTTTAATTGGATTCATCATAATCTATCATGTAAGTGTACTGTAATGTGCTTAAACAAAAGATTTTTGGGGGTGCCTGGGTGGCTCAGTTGTTTAAGCGACTGCCTTCGGCTCAGGTCATGATCCTGGAGTCCTGGGCTCGAGTCCCGCATCGGGCTCCCTGCTTGGCAGGGAGTCTGCTTCTCCCTCTGACCCTCCCCCTTCTCATACTCTCTCTCTCAAATAAATAAATAAAATAAAAAAAAAAAAAGTTTTTTTTGGGGGGGCATTTTGACCAGATCCAATTTTATGTTAACATAAATACTACATGATAAATATTCTTGACTGTATTATGTGTATTTTGTTATAGGCATGAATCTTAAGAACGGCAGAGGGAAGATTTTGCTTTGTCGACCCCTATTGATGGTCTTTGTGATTCGCTAGAGATGTTACAGATATTTTGCTATTTAACTGGTATATGTCTTCATTTATAATTGACATTCAAGAATGAACACAAATTCCTCAAGTTTCCCCCAACCCCTTGGAGGTGCCCTTAAAAAAGGGATTAAAAAATTTAAAAAGGGATAAAAACAAGGATAATCTTTTAAAATAATTTTTAGTGGGAATACGGAGATATAGTTCACTCCATTGCTTCAAGCTACAGACTAAATGATAGTAGCAAGGAAGAAAACAGAGCTTTGCAAAAGGTGTGTAACAAGATTTTATAACTTGGCAATATACTCTGAGCCTAGAACTTTCTCCCTAATTTGTAAAACCACATGAATTTCAGCAGAGACTAATTTGTTTTTGAGTCACAGGCACTTAACAAATATAAACATGGTGTTGTAAGAGTTCAATAAACTTTACAATCTTTTAAGTACTCTTTGCTTAAAATAGGATATGTGTTGAAACTGGTTGGTAGGTTTTGAAGGGGGAAAAGAGAGAGGGGAAACCAGAAGGAAGAGGATGTGGGTTTTTGCCACCCTGAAATTCAGCTGAAATCTGCAGGAAGCTCAAGTAGGGAAATAAAGTTAAGGGGTGATCTGTGAAGGAAACAAACAACCTTGGGAGCCTTCAAAATGTAGATGTCTCAAGCAGGCAGATGGGATGAATCATGAGAACAGGGCTTGCCCATTGATCAAGAGCTTAAATAAATCACATTTTGGAGCTTTTTTGTTCTTCATTCATTCATTCATTCATTCATTTATTGAAAGGGTACTATGTGCCAGGCCCTGTTCAAGGAACTGGGAGTCAGCTGTGGACATATCAGAGAAGGTAGGTCCCTCTTCTCATGGGGTCCTCCTTATGATGGGGAGAGAGACACACAGTAAATAAATGAGGTCACAACTTTGGGAATTGACAGATTTCAGACTTGAATTTAAGTTTGTTTGATCCCAGAGCAGCTCTAGAGATGTGTGTGCTGGGTTACCTGACATGGTGCTTGGAATATAAGCCTCAATTTCTTTATTCGTAGATAGGGGATAGGGGCACCTAAGTGGCTCAGTCAGGTAAGCAGCCAACTCTTGGTTTTGGCTCAGGTCATGATCTTGGAGTCACAGGATCAAGCCCCACATCAGGCTCCTCATTCAGCAGAGTCTGTTTCAGAGTCTCTCTTTTCCTCTGCCCCTCTACCCTGCTTTGTCTCTTTGTCTCTCTCAAATAAATAAATAAAATCTTAAAGAAAAAAAATGGGGGGGGGGGTGAATATTTACCCCCATAGGTTTGCTGAAAGAATCAAATGGGAAAGTAAGAATGGAAGTGTGTGTCTGGTATGAAACGGTCTCCACTTATAGAAAATATTGTTCTTATTATGGATACAAATGGACTACAGGGGACTTTGAACTTGGAATGCTTCCAATCAGAAAGCAGGACTTCATTATTGAAAGAGAATTAGACAAGCCTGGATGGAAAAAATAAGACAACGTGGCTCTCATCAGTTCTGATACTGGTGTCTGGGTCTGGTCACTTAACCTGTTTTCTCAACTCTAAAGAGGCTGCTACCTTCACCCTGGTGGGTAGTTGGGAGACTCACATAGGGTAATCTGTGGGAGGTTTGCAGAAGCTTTTTGTCTCTGTCATTACTGCCCTGTCCTGAGGCACATTCAGAAGTAATTTCCTGTTTCTCCTCCATCTTCATTGAGAATCTCCTGTGTCCTAATGAGCAGCCAGGCTGGTGACCTCGGGGCAGTCTGCTACGCACCTGTGTCCCTATTCCTAGATCCCAACCTGAAAGACCAGGGTGAAATTGTTTCCTGCATCTTCCTTCTGGGTCAGTTTGCTCATTTATGATCTTTTCTCCATCAAGTCTTTCTGAAATACATTGTATTCATTCTAGAATCTAAGCTCATCTTGAAATAGATTCCTTTCACTCTTTAAGAATCTTTGAAATTTTGTTTCTTGTGTAATTATCTACCCACCTTTTTAAGCCAGAAATATCTCTCAATTCAAGCTGCATACATTAAGTTTTTTTTAACTAACTAAAATGCAATACAATAAATAATTAGTACCAATAATAAAAAACAATGCTTGACAAAGTCTCAGGTGTAAAGCAGAGTTGCTTCTCTTGAAAATGGAAAAGAGATTTTCCTGAATGCCAGAAGACAAGAAAAACTCATGGTAATGAGAGAAACAGAAAGCTAGTAATGGGATTTGGGTCACTGACACTCAGCCTGGCCCTGGGAATAAGGATATCGGTTCAAGGCACGCTGCCTTGGGCCAACTAAGATGCATGATGTCCAACTGAAGCCTGGGGGACACTTGAGGTTACTTCCCAGTTTGCCTTGAGCAGTGTAGGCAGAAACAGACTAGGACGCAGATCCTCTCCATGGGATCCCAGCACTAGATGATGCTTAGATCAGCCAGGAAAAGAGTATCAGCAGGCTCCTGACCCTGTCCTGCTGGAGAGGGTCTGCCAGCCTTTTCAAAGATGCTCAGAGGAATGGGAATCTGGAGGGATGGGGAAGGGAGATGTCGCTCTGGGTCAAGGAACAACCTGTGGGCTTACATCTGGTATTCCTTCATTTGGCCAATTTCTAAAGCCTCATCAATTAGTATTTATTGTGAGGAGGAGTTTTTATCTAGCCCTCATATATACGTTACTGCAGCTGCTTCCCCTCTTGCCTCTTCCTCTTTCTCTTCTGCATCCTCCTTTTCCTCCTCCTCCTTCTTCTCTTCCTTGTCTTTTTATTCCACCAAACCTTAGACTACAATTAGAAGATGTTACATTGGAAGGGGCACTAAAGATGATCATGCAGAATCTTTCACTTTTCACAGGTGAAACAGATCAAGAGAGAGAAGAAGTGACAGGAATATCCTAATGTTTGTCTGATTCAAGCTTCGGCAATGGGCTCAGCCAGGAGGAAATTTTATTCCGATAGAAAGGACCGGGAACCCCCAGAGGGTGAGGACATGTTATTCCTTAGAGATAACCAAGAGGATATTTATTGCTAAGGTGTAAAGGCTATCTGACAATGGCGGGGGTATTTTGGCAGAGCTCGAATGAATCAAGGCGTGAAAGGACAAAGAAAAACAAATGATTCTTATATATTTCACACCAAATATAATAATGTCCCACCATCTCATCTTCCACCACCCTGGATTTTGTGGTCACTATTATTATTATTTTTTTTTTTCTTCCTGGACCACTATAATAATCTAACTAATCTGGTTGATTCCTCTCTGAAATGCTGAAGCTCATTCCCATACAGCAACCAAGTTGTGCTTACAGCTCTACTGATAACCTCCCTGGATGCCTAAAATAAAACCCCAAGGCCACTGTGTTAGTTTTCTAGGGCTTCATTAACAAAGTATCATAAACTGGGCAGCTTCAAGCAACAAAAATTCATTCTCAATTCTAGAGGGTAGAATTCTGAAATCAAGTGTCATGCTCTCTTTGAGAGCTCTAACGGAAGCTTTTCCTAGCTTTGGGTGGCTTCTGGCAATCCTTATTATTCCTTGGCTTGTAGGTGTATCACTCCAATCTCATCTTGGCTTCATATGACCTTCCCCCCTGCATCTCTGTGTTCATATTTCTCTTTTCTTATAATGACACCAGTCATATTAGATTTAGCAGCCCTCCCCAGCCCAGTATGACTTCATCTGAACTTGATTATATCTGAAAATATCCTATTTCAAATAATGCCACTTTCATAGGTTCTTAAGTGGACATGAATTGAGGGGGAGACTATGCAGCCTACTATGACCACCAAGACCCCACATGGTCTGGCTTCTGCTACTACTTGGACCTCACTGTCTAGTCGCCTTTCCCCTTTTGTTCCAGCCATACTGGCTTTCTTCTGAATCCTTGAATACACCAAACATGTGCCTACCTCAGGACCTTTGCACTAACTGCTTCCTCTGCCTGGGAAGCCTTCTCCCTTGATATTTTTGAGACTGATTTTTTCATTCCATTCAAATCTCCACTGAAATTGAAATTTAGATTAATGTCTCTATCATTCTCTATTTCTATACCTTGCTGTATTACTCTTCTTCACTGCACCTATTTAGATCTACATATATAATATATTTAGTGTGTAATTATTTTTGCTTGTCTCCCCAGTTAGAATGTGAGCTTCAGTAAGACATCAATTTTCTCTTTTTCAATGATAGAACCCAGTGGCTAGTAATAGGCATGACACTTTTTAGAAACTCAGTAGACATTGGCTGGAGGAGTAAATGAATGGATGACTCTCCCAGTTTTAATGGCACAGGATTATGATGCATATCTCAGGAAAAAGGCTTTTCAGCTCACCAGATCCACATCTACAACCTAGCAGTCACAATGGCCCAAAGTCCAATTTCATTATATCTACTCATCACCTCCTCCATTACCCTTGGTTTGCAGATGGCAGACAAAGAGGTCTGAGCTAGAGGATTAAGGAAATAGAACACCTGGTGAGTTAGAAAGTCAGGGAAATAGTGGGGTAAGAAGAGAGTGGGCATGAAATCAGCAGTCAGATATCATCACATGTTGGAGCAAACTAGGGTTTCTAAAGTCAGCCAAGAGCAGCTACTGGTATTCGGCTTATGGAAGGGTGGACCAACTTTACAAGCAGGAATGCTAACAGTAACAAAGATAGCAAATGCTTTTATGTTGTCTTAAAGTCTTACAAGTTACAAAGCCTTTCACAGTCTGATACATAACTGAACTGCATATGAACTCATGCAATTCCATAGTTAGAATACAAGAGCAGTTACAACAGTTACAGTTATAATTCTTATGCCTCTGCTAGGTATTACCACATAGGAATAGACTTCCCCTCACAGTCTCAAATGCAGGAGGAAAGTAAGCACAGTAAGAAATTATTATTCTAAGATAGGTAATTGCAACGACAAAGGCATGCCCAGTTGGTGTGGAATCACAGAAGAGGTGAGCCTAACTCAGCTCTTGAGGAAAGGAAGGATCAGGAGAGGCTTTCTGGAGGAGGCAACAACAGAAATGAAGGAAAGAAAGCTTCTAGAGCTGTGCTGTTCCTTATGATAGCTACTAGTCCCATGTGGCTATTTAAATGTAAATTAATTAAAATGAATAAAATTTAAAATCCAGCTCCTCAGTCACATTAGCCATATTTCAAGAGTTCAGTGGTCATTTAGTTGAGACCAATATAGAACATTTCTTTTCTATCATTACAGAAAGTTCTTTTGGACAGCGCTGCTATAGAATTTGGTTTTTCCAAGGTATTGTCCATTTAGAAAACTCTTGAAATTAACAGAATATTCTAACTCAAAGTGGATTAAATGCCAATCAGAATTCATTTGTGCACATAACAGAGCAGTCCAGAGGTAGTTGATCCTTCAGGTAAGATTTGATAAAGATGCTGGCTTCTTTCTATAATTCTCTCACCATTCTCTTCCCTACATGACAGCTTTATTCTCATGCTGGTTTTCCTCATGGTAATAAAGTGGCTGCAATAGTTCCAGCCTTTTCATTTATATTCCATACCATCAAGAAAGATAAATCTTTTTCTCTATCCATGGGTGGCATGGGTTTCACTCGGCCCCATGCATGCATGCTGGAGCTGGCACTAACCGATGTGACTGAAGACACACCATCTGTTGATTGGCTTAGGCCCAAGTTAAGTGCCTGATCACTGAGGCCAGACATATGGAATTACGCTGATTTGCTGAATTCAGTCAGGATGGGGCTTGTTCCTGAAGCTAGAAGTGAGGTACAGATGGGGTACCTGGGTGGCTCAGTTTTTAAGCATCTGCCTTTGGCTCAAGTCATGATCCCAGTGTCCTGGGATAAAGTCCCACTTTGGGCTCCTGGCTCAATGGGGAGTCTGGTTCTCCCTCTCCCACTCCCCCTGCTTGTGTTCCCTCTCTTGGTCTCTCTCTCTCTCTCTCCCTCTTTCTCTCTCTGTGAAATAAGTAAGTAAAATCTTTGGGAAAAAATGTGAGGTACAGATTTCACCTTCTAGCTGTAGACCAGTAAGGGACAGGTGCAGAAAATCCAGGGGTAGCAAGGCCCACTGCAGTCACTCAGCTTAGTGGATCTTGGATTATCTACATCTTTCTGGGCCTCAGTTTCCCATAGGCCATGTGAAGAAGTCAGACCAGTTCTGGCTTCTATTGATGCCTCCAGGAGTGATGTCTTAGTAGGGACAGGGTAGAGAGAGGGAGGGGAGGCTCTTAGGATGCCATATTTTAAAAAGCACTTATTCTCAAGGTTGTGCAAGTGCAGGATTGTCATCTACAAGTAAGGGCCTCCTTAAACTTGTGCCCAAGGCACCATATTTGCCTTATCCTAGTTCTTATTCTGTTTCTTAGGAAATCAATTTGTCAGAAAAGATGGATTCTATCTTTCCCTTTAAATTCAAAGGAGAATTTTCTTTTATCTAAAATAGCCATGATTTTCAGGTTCAAAAATGCATGCAGATTGTTAAAAAAAAAAAAAAAAGGCACTGCTGTTTTCACCAGGCCAATCCATCTCCCCAATGGTTGTTCTGATGAGTTGGATGATATTACAACACAATAAGAAAACATATTACCCATTACAAATGGCACTGCATTATAAACTATAAATAATTGATAGGCAATGATATAGAATAATAACTTTGCCTCAGAGCTATTTGTCTGAGGTCTTAATAATTTTACTCTGTTGAGTCATAGACTAACCCTGGAGTGGCAGTTATAACAATATTATGGTGACTGAGCAGATGGGTAAGAAGGAAGATAGTGGGGACTCAGAGATCAGGTGGGAGGGAGGATCAGAGTGGATCAGAGTTCCCAGATTTAGCAAATAAAAGTACAGGACAAACAAATACTGCATAGGACATGTTTATACTAAATAAATAACTTGCTATTTTTCTAAAATTCAAAATTAACTGGGTGATGGTATTCACGTGGCATCCCTAGTCTATTTCTCTCCTCTTGCTGCCATAACAAATTACCACAAACTTGTTAGCTTAAAACAACACGAATTTACTATCTCTACAGTCTAGAGGTCTGATGTCAGAAATCAGTTTCACTGTGCTAAAATCAAAGTGTCTGCAAGATTGCATTCTCCATGGAGGATCTAAGACAGAATTTGTTTCCTCATCTTTGAGAGCTTCTAGAGGCCACCTGCATCCCTTAGCTCCTGACCAACATGCCTATGACCTCTGAATCTGTCATCACATCTCTAACTCTGACCCTCCTGGTTCCTTCTTATAAGGACACTTATAATTGATATAGTGATTATATTGAGCATTCCTTGGTTAATCGAGGCTACATCTCTCCAAGGTCCTTAATCACACCTGTGAAGTCTCCTTTGCCATCTAAGGTAACAGATTCAGAAGTTTGGGAATTAAGACATCAATGTCTCCTCCACCTTGGAGGAGACATTATTCTACCTACCACACCTAGCCTAGCCTAGGTAGAAATGTTTAGGTCCTGAAATGTGACCTAAGGACTCATAGTCTTCACAAATAGCATTGGGTGGCACTTGTACTATTGCTCTGCCCCTGAATATTTCTTTAAAATTTCCAACTCTTGGAGCCAGCGCTCTTGTCTACAGTGTGAAGTAGGGGATAGAACTTGGTTTCTGGAGTTGGGGCAGATCTGGGTGGGAATTCTGACTCAACCTCTTTCTCTCTGAATGATCTTGCTGGATTACTTTCCTCTCTGGTTTCCTGGTCTGTGGAATATGAGTAATAATAGTGCCTCCACCCCAGGATTATCTTGAGGATGAGAGATATTTGATGAAAGCATGTAGCTTTCACAGTAGGCACTGTGCAAATGCGAGAGGCTGCCATACTAATGGTGCAGATGAGTTTTGTAGGCAGGGGGTTGTATGCTTCCTTTCTGGAGACAGGCTGAGAGGCAAAGTTATGGAGATGGCAGATTACTGTCAGTTGCTCACCTGATGATTTATGCTGGGAGTTTATGGAATTTGCCAAAATCCAGAGAGGGAGTTGCTCAACCTCAGCACTACTGATAGTTTGGGTTGGATAATTGTTTGTGGGGAGGGATGTTCTTTATCTCTGACTCCATGTCTCTCTCTGGCCTTGTTGTCCTCAGTGTGATAGGTCAATATTCACAGCTTTAGAAGAACCGATCTTATTAAATGTCCATACTACCCAAAACCACCTACAGATTTCATGTAATCCCTATCAAAATATCAACAACCTTTTTTTTCACAGAACTCAAACAAATAATCCTCAAATTCGTATGGAACTACAGAAGACCCTGAGCAGCCAAGGCAATTTTGAAAAAGAAGAACAAAGTTGGAGGTATTGCCATCCCAGATTTCAAGATATGCTGCAAAGCTGTAGTAATCAAAACAGTATGGTACTGGCACAAAAATAGACACATAAATCAATGGGACAGAATAGAGAGTCTAGGAATAAACCCATACTTATATGGTCAATTAGTTTACAACACAAGACGCAAGAATATACAATGGGCTAAGACAGTTTCTTTAACAAATCATGCCAGGAAAACTGGACAGCTACATGCAAAAAATGAAACTAGACCACTTACACCATTCACACAAACTCAAAATGGACCAAAATGGATTCATGGATTAGTGGTTTAATATCCAAAATATATGAAGAATTTATACAACTCAACACCCCAAAACTGAATATTCCAATTAAACAATGGGCAGGGGAGGGGGGCACCTGGGTGGCTCAGTTGGTTAAACATCTGCCTTAAGCTCAGATCATGATCCCAGGGTCCTGGGATGGAGTTCTGCAGGGAGCCTGCTTCTCTGTCTTCCTCTGCTGCTCTTCCTGCTGTGCTTGCACTCTCTCTCTCTCTCCCTCTCTCTCTCTTTCTCAAATAATTAAATAAATAAATAAAATCTTAAAAAGTGGGCAGGGGACATGAAAAGATATTTTTCCAAAGAAGACATGCAGAGGCCCCTCAGACACATGAAAAGATGTTCAACATTACTAATTATCTGGGAAATTAAAACCACAATGAGCTACCACTTTACACCTGGTAGATGGCTAAAATAAAGAACAAGAGAGATAAAAAGTGTTGGCGAAAATGTAGAGAAGAGGGAACACTTGTGTGTTGTTGGTGGGAATGCATATTGGTGCAGCTCACTAGAAAACAATATACAGGCTCCTCAGAAAATGGAATTGCTGTTTGACCCAGTAATTCCATTTACCCCCCAAAAATGAGCACACCAGTTTGGAAAGATATATGCACCCCATGTTTATTTCAGCATTATGTACAATAACCAAGATATAGAAGAAACCCAATTTTCCATCCATAGATGAATGGATAAAAAAAGATGTGAGGGGCACCTGGGTGGGTCAGTGGGTTAAAGCCTCTGCCTTTGGCTCGGGTCATGATCTCAGGGTCCTGGGATTGAGCCCTGCATCGGGCTCTCTGCTCAGCAGGAAGCCTGCTTCCTCCTCTCTCTCTCTGCCTGCCTCTTTGTCTACTTGTGATCTCTATCTGTCAAATAAATAAATAAAATCTTAAAAAAATATGTGAGATATGCATGCATACATGTGCAGCAAACACACACACACACACACACACACATACACAGGAATATTACTCAGCCATAAAAAAGATGAAATCTTGCCATTTAAAACAACGTGGGTGGACTAGAGACTATTATGCTAAGTGAAGTACATCATTCAGAGAAAGACAAATGCCATGATTTCTCTCATATGTAGAAACAAAGCCAATGAACAAAGAGACAAAAAACAAACAAACAAACAGACTCTTAAATATAAGGGGAAAAACTTGGGGCACCTGGGTGGCTCAGTGGGTTAAGCCTTTGCCTTCAGCTCAGGTCAAGATCTCAGGGTCCTGGGATCAAGCCCCACATCAGGTTCTCTGCTCAGCAGGGAGCCTGCTTCTCCCTCTCTCTCTCTGCCTGCCTCTCTGCCTACTTGTGATCTCTCTCTCTCTGTCAAATAAAAAAAAAAAAAAATATATATATATATAAGGGGAAAAACTGGTGGTTGCCAGAGGAAAGTTGGATTGATGAATGGGTGAAATAGATAAAAGGAAATAAGAGTACAGTTATCTTGATGAGCACGGAGAAATGTATAGAATTGTTGAATCACCTGAAATTAATATAACACAGTATCTTACCTATACTTCAATAAAAAAATCACAATTTTGTCTCTTTGACCCTGAATGCCTCTCTAAGTGGCCACTTTGCTGTCGATCACTTATACTTTAGTATGAATGAGGAGTCGGAGACCAGGATCTGATCAAGACAGAGCCAGGAGAGATAAATAGGGGCAGGTAGATAAAAGGCGATCCTGATTTGGGACACCAGAGATGTCTCATTCTAACTTTACAGTTTTCCTGATACTTGATTCTGCCTTACATCTATTCACAGAATTGTGTTTTGGTCCAAATTATGTTTCCAATGCCCATATTAGGGAGGTAATTGCTCACAGTGCAGCCACAATGAAGGAATTTCTCTGGATCAAATGTTAACATCACATAAGTCTACATTTTCCATTTTATGAGCATTTGCTTCTCCTCCACTAAGCTAATTCATCATCAAGTTGCCCAGATATTTGCCCTCTTTTTAAGGACAACTTTGAGGGTGGTTATGAGGCTCTCAGGCAGGAAAGACCTGGATATCCCACTGCCTTGATGGTTGAGAGATATGAGGCCTATCTCTGATGCTGTTTACTAGATACATGGCCTTGGGCCCATTTCTTTAGCATGCTGAGCCTTATCTCCCATATCCCCACAATGAAGGACCTTGGTTAGATTATGCCTGATGCTCCCTTTGAACCTAAAGTTCTGAGTCCATAACTCATCCATGATGGTGTTGGGGTTCAGATCTGGCTGGAAATGAAATTGTTCTTAAGCTCTCCCCCAACGGTGTGGTTTGGTTAGAGACTGCCTGTCTTGGTTGAAGTGAGAATCAGTATTTTCCTCTTTTCTTTGGGAGTGCCTTACCAATCCCAGCCACTGACCGGCCATTGGCATTTTTGTTCAAGGACGTGAAGTATGGAGCAGCAATGCTACCTCCCACCTGGAGACTCTTGAAAGGACATACATGGTAAGCAGGCCCTGCAGAACTCATCAAGGTGACAGGTGTTGGGATTCCCTTGGAGTTTAATTTCTTCCTTTGGCAAAGCATTTAGATGTTGTGCAATTCTGGTGTTTTATACTTTTCAAAGGAGTAAAACTATTTGTTATATGCTATTATATAGCTTGAAGGGCTCATTAGCTTTCTGTTACAAAGAAGTCAATGATCATGGAACAGTAAACTGTCCTTATTTCTTCATTTGCTCTTGACTTTCTTTTCATGTTCATCAATGCACAAGCGTTAAACAGAATCCATCATTTTCTTGGGAGGCTTTCTGAATCCCTTGATTTCCACAGGGCATCTGGACTGTCATGTTGACATGGTGGCTATTATCTGGCAAACTATTTAATTATTCACTAATGTTCATTAGGTCCCTACTCTGGGCTAGGCACTAAGGAAATAGGAGAAAACAAAACAGATAAAGCCTCTCCTTTAAAAAAAAAAAGCCTCATTCTATCAGATTTATGAAATTATTATAATTCAATTCAGCTCAATTCAATTCAATCCCAATTATCTTTATGCAGTCTAATCTAGTTTAATTTGACTTATGCTTACAGAGTACTTACTGCATGCAGGATGATATGTTCATTGTGATATCTCTTCATTTGTATTTCTAATTTCACCAGTCATAATCACAGCTTTGGTTATTAAGCATTGCACATTGAACCCTTTTATAAATAGGTAAATGACTATAGTAGGGAATAAATACCTCATGAGTCATGCCTGAAGAGTGTAAATCTTATTTATTCATTCCATTGTAGTCTTGGAAAAATCAAGGGTATCTAGGACAAATACATTTATTTTTCCTCCAAGTCTCATATCATTCATTTATCTATTCATTTAACATCACAGCCTAGAAACTGAGAACACAGATAAGTAAGGCCAGCTCCATGCCCTCAGGCACCTCTCATCTAGCAACAAAAGAGTGAAATCTCTAAACAGATAATTATCATGTTAACAGTGTTATTAATCCCTATCGTTCATTGATTGTCTCCCCTGTTCCAGGTGATACACATGTCACACATCATACACATTATCTTGTTTGACCTAGGTGAATAGCTATAAGAGGTAGGTATAATTTCCTCTTTTGTAGATAAGGGAGCAAAAGCCTGAAGTGGCAGAACAAGGATTTGAACACAGGCTCTTTTGACTCCAAAGCCCATGGTCTTCTTTTCCAGAAGCAAAATTTATAAATAAAATGAAGACCAGGAGTAGGGGATGCTTTTCTTAAGGTCAGCCACCATTCTTTTCTTGTTCTGAAATCATAGTGAAACCATTATTATTGCATATATTTTACATATGCATGAATGTGTGTGTGTTAGAGCTTCTGATAAGCATTAATTAAGAAGTATTATCATGGTGACTTGACAGAAGTAGTTAGAGAATGAATTCAACAAGTAGTATGGACATAGTTATATATGAATGTTTGAATATAGGTACCTCTTATCATACTAGATCCTGGGGATCAAATGGTGTATGAGGTATAGCCTCTTCTGTAGGAGTTCGTAGCATTCTGGGGGCTGTGGATAAATGAACAAACAATCTTGTTAAAGTGATAATGTGCTAACTCTTATACTGGGGTGCTTTGGGAACTATGGGAAATAGCTTATTAGTACTAGATAAAACCAGGACATGAGGTGGCCAGTCAAGTCTTCTCCCACAGAGTAACCATAAAGTGAAAATCTAAAGGATGACTGGAATTAGCCAGGTACATGGGAATGGTAGAGGGAGCACCTAGGCTGTGCTGCATAATAAATAACTTCTAGATCCTAGAAAATTTAAAGTATATTAACTATAGATTAAGATTTATTTCTTTCACATGCTGTGTCTGTCCTTGGTCAGTTGAGGCTTCACTTCGTGTCTCTGTACTCCAGAACCCAGGCTGATGGAGTTTGACCTTCTAGAAAGTGGCAAGAGGAAGAGAGAGAGAGCAAGATAGGAGTAAGCACTGGTTTTCCTAGCTGCTTCTTAAAGGGACAAGCATTGCACTCACTTATATTTCATTGACCAAATCAAGTTCCATGTTTGCAATTCCATGGTCAAGGGGATGAAGAGGTCCAATGTTACCTTATGCCTACAAGGAAAGGAATCCAAAAACTGGTAAAGAGCTCTCATGATCATCCCCCTGGTAGGAAGAGAGGGAGGGCATTTCAGACCAGAGATGCATATGTGTGTGGGATGTCTGAGGGCCTGGAACACTTCTCCCTTGGGACTGCATTGTTTCAGATGGGTTGAAGCCCAAGTAGATTTCATGTTTTAATGATTCTCAGCATCCAGATATGCAGGCCATCGTCTTCATCTCACCAAGACCTAGCACTACGTTTGGCAAAAAATTGTACAAAAAGAACCTAGTGTGTAAGTCAGAGTTGATTATGTCTGGGTCCGAGAATCAAGGTCCTGCCTTTGCAGTGAGGTCCCCATTTGTCACACAGACCTCTTTCCTATCCCCACACTTACCTAACTCCGTGCAAAAGACATTTACTTTTTTTTTGGCCAGACAGGATGGTGGAACATAATTATTATTTATTTAAAACTCATTACCTGCAAGCCTTTTGCGTGGAACCAATTAAGAAAGCTCTTAAAGAAATATAAAATATTATGCTTGGTGTAACACAGTCTTTGGGGACCCTCCTAATGTGTTAGAAATCCCCATAGGTCTTGACAATTTTTTCATCTCCCCTTTTTAAAAGCATGGTTGCTGCCAGGGAATTTGGCTCCTGGTGTTAAGTGCTGGTTGTGGTTTTCCCCCAAATAAAATTATGGCTACCCTGAAGGTGGGAGTGAAGCAGGGAGTGGGAATTGGGAGGGATCATGGGCACTCATGTCGGTTCAGGTGTCAAATTTTACATGTCTGGGTTTTGTTTCCACCAGGCCCCACTCTCTGCAATCACTGCTCTGTTAATATACGTTTACTGGAAGGGCTGGGTTTGTTTCCAGGAAATCTCTCTGAACTGGCGACATCAGAATCTAAAAAGTAGACGGTGGGAGGGCCGGTTTTAGATGGAGCCAACAAAGGTGCTATGGTTGGAAAAAGCGGCATGAGAAACAACCCTCCCTGAGATTCTGCAGCCTGAAAACATAAGGCCAAAGACAAGTATGAGTGTTTGGCCAACCGGGGGACCATCTTGAGATCTCCCGGAGGTCTGCTTTCCTGGCAGCACAGTAGACTCTAAAAAAACTGAGGGTTCCCTCCTGCATAGAACATGTTTCATGCCTATGAAAACCCTCACAGATGTACCAATTTGTCACCATTCCGGCGCTGGAGACCCACTCATGTGGATTAAGATCTTGCTGTCAGAGACAGTAGCGTTTATTACTAGGCGTTAGCAGCAGGGTGTAAACCACAGCAAAATACTGCTTACCAGAGCTCTGTGGAAGCATAGTTAAGCTCTGACTGCAGAAGAAAAGTGTAGTCAAGGAAATGCGCATAGGCAGCCCCAGGACTGCTCAAGCGCTCTTTTAGGTTTCCAAAAATTCAAAAATGTCTGCCCAAATGCAGGAGCTATTTCTCTTCCCTATCTTTCTAGCTCTTTCTGGATTCTGCCCAAATGGCAGGGGGTACAATGTGACTTGATTCCTCCCTTTCAGAAGCCTACAGCCGAGAGGAGAGGTAGGACTGTGAGTGAGTTAAGAGTTACTATCACAACAAGAGTTGGGCTGTCTTGGGAGGCAAGCTTGCATAGCTTTTCCAAGGTCTGGATCGAGGTACTAGGATTCAGTTTTGTCATCTGTAAAATGGGGAGACTAACAGTAACTATCTCAAAAGGGTTGGCAAATATTAAGTGAGAAAGTATATGCCCTGCATACCTACCAGTTAACATTTATTAAGTCCTTATTGATATTAAACTAGGGTCTGAATTAAACATCATATAGGTTAATTCATTTGGTTCTCCCAAAGCCTCTGTGTTGGTGCTAGTGATATTATTTCCTATTTTATAGATAATGACAGTAAGGCACAGAGATGTAAGTATCTCCCTTTCATTGACAGCCAGTGAGAGGGTGTTTTGGGATGAATCTGGTGTGTCTGGCTATAGACAAGTCTGTGTTCCAGACCTTGAGCTCTGATGAATGTCGGCTATTAATATTAATATATGTAATGTTTCATTCAAATCTCATCATACCCCTAGAGGGTGGTTACTCTAAGTCCTACTTTTACTGGTGCAGACAGTGAATCTCAGAGAGGTGAGGTCCCTAGGTCCATGCCGGGTGCATGAAGAATCAATGAGCTTTCCATGGCTCTACCTCACCACCAACTTCATGGATTACTTATCAAATGGGGCAGGCTTATGCTAAACACCCAAAGTGCTACTGTCTTGAATTGGACCAAATTTGCAATGAATAGAACCAAGAAGGAGAGTACTTCATACCTGTCATCTCAGGGTACTTTGTATGAATGCGCACACCTGGAATATCCGCAGCAGTCTGACTCGCTCTGGGGCTGGCCTAAGCTAGATGCAAAATACATACCTTTGCGGCCAGAGCCACACCCATGCAATCAGAGCCTCTGAGGTGAGGCTTGGAAATCTGTGTCTGACAGGTTGTCAGGTGATTTTAACGCACAGCCAGTTTGGAAACCACACCAGCTTAGCTAGACCCAGATCTCCGAGCGGCATTTTTTACCGAGTGATGCAGAACAGTGCTGAGGGGGTCGTGGAGGCTCCAACTTTGATGGTTCTGTCCTTTAGATCTTGCTGACAGTAGGCAACTCACCCAACCTCACTGAACGTTGGTTTTTTCATCCGTTGCTTGAAGCGCATAGTGCATGGGGTCATGGCAAGAGCACAAGTGTTAACACATTAAAAACGTGAGCCAAATCAACAGTGATCCACTCTGAACAGCCTAGGTGCTCAATACATACTTTTCAAGTTGAATCTTTGCTTTCTTGTGGCCATATTTGAAAGCATCATGGTTTCTAAATGCTTCTAATGTTTCTTGATGATGTTGATAATAAGGTATTTCCACTAGTTTCTGAAACTGTCTGAAACATAGTTATCTCTAGACAAAGATGGTTTCTAGAATACGCAGGTCCTCGATTTTTTTCCTTTTAGAGTCAGAAATCAACACCATGGTAGATTTTCTCCTAAAATATACCTAGAAGAAAAGAGAAACCTAAATTAGCCCCCTTGGGCTATGCCCAGGGCGATGGGAGCCCCACTGTCTGCTGGGCATCATTTCCTGAGCATCTTTCAGCCTAAAGAGGCTAATCTGATAAGCTCTAGTGGATGGTATAACAATTCCAGCTAGGCAGAGATCTGGGCTCAATTAAACACATGGAAAACGTCAAAGGGTTACACAGGTTGGAGAAATAACTCCATTAGTTATAAATGGTAATTTATTGTGCCATGGTTCCTCTTACAGAAATTATACTGTGTTGTAAGGAGCTCAGTTATTTTCTGGTTGCTACAGAAATGACTTCTTATAGAAATAAAATAAGATAAAATAATTTCCAATCATGACTTTGCTCTCCTGTGACTTAGCTTCAGGGAAGGAATCACACCAACTCAGACTGGGTCAACATGAATATTTTGGTCTATTTCTTTTTCCCTTTGGATATTAATAATCTGATTTTCTGGTAAGCTTCTAGATCTCATGGACACATTGTTTAGCCCGGATCAGGCTGAACTCTGAGAATTCATAAGATGACTTTCTTTCTAAACATCCTCCTGTCAATATCAAGGTGTTCCGTTCACAGTCTCTCGAATGACCTCAACTCTGAGCGGCTTGCATTGTGATGTGTCTTGTTGGAGGCCAGAACAAGGCACTGTCCTTCTCTTCAAGGAGTTTTGCTGGAAAATCTGTGCTAATAAGCATTAACTCAGCAACAAGCACTAATAACATACATTTCAGAATTATACAACGCATGATTGGATGCTGAGCAGAATACAATAAAATGCAATTGGAGAAGTAAACAGCCCATACTGGGAATAATGTTCTTACAGAGGTGTGGTAGTCAGAGGGAGAGTTTATTACTGTCTGGCATCAAGATGTTTCCTGTTAGATTGGTTCCAATGGGATAGGGAAGCAGAGAGGAGAAAGGATGGTCTATCCTCTGGGAAAATGGCCCAAACAAGTGTGTGAGAATGGGACTGGGCAGGTAATGCCTGGGCTCAGGGAGAGGAGGTCCTCTGCTCTCCCAGGGTAAGTAGGTAGTTAATGAGTCTGCAGAATAATGGGTGGTCTCAAATCTGAGTATGACAGGAAGTTTTTCCATGATGGCCAGACCCTCGAAAATATCTCCCCTCTACTTTCATCCACTATAACTGTTCCTAAGAAAACTGGGGAGAAGTTCTTCCAGATTATATCCAGGGAGATGCCCCATAATTTTCCACTCATAATTAAATAAATAGTGCAGTAATTATTTATTTAATGGCCATCTCCCCCACCAGACAGTAAGGGTCATTAAATGAAGAATACTTAGCATGATAACTAACTCCTGGTGAGGACTCAGTAAATGTCTCCTTTTGCAACCTGAGTTTCATGTGTTCAAAACCTGTTTTGTCCCATCATTCTGGCGTTCCAGGCTTAGCATGATCCCTAGCACAGAGAGAATTTCCATTACAGACAGACTGGCTGAATGAACTCTTGATTTCTCCCCAGACTCCTCCTGTCATCTTCCTAATCTCAAGGAAGGAGAACTTCATTGTAGGAGTCACCCTTGGCTTCTCTCTTGCATAGAGTCACACCTGTTCCAACAGCAAGTCTGTCAGCTCTGACTTAAGCAGTTATCATTAATTGATGCCTCCCTCTCAAGACTTCTTTTACTGCTGCTCTAGTGCAAGCAACCATGATTCCTCAGCTGCCATTGTTACTTACTTTGTCCCTTGGCTTCTGCCCTTGGTTTCCCAATCTCTTCCTCAAAAACCTAATTCAGAGCATGACAAGCCTCTGCCCACACATCACCCGTGGCTTCCCATCTTCCTAAGAAGAAAACTCAAATCCTTTGAACTGGCCTAAAAAGTCCAATGTGAGCTACCCTCAGGGAGCTCTCTGAGCATCTGTCAGATGCATTGGCCTGAGGACAGGAAGGCGGCCAGGTAGCTCCCTTCCCTCAGCATCAGCTATCAGCCTCCCCTCTTTCTGGAAGGCTCCTCCCCATACATCTGGGTGGTTTCCTCCCTCCTTTCCTTGAGGTGCATTCAAATGCCCCCTTCTTAAAAAGACTTACTGTGATCAGTCTCTCTAAATTAGCACTGTAGCCCCTCTAGCATGCCTATCCCTCACCACCTATTTTCCTTTATAGCTCATATGGACCCCTGTCATCAAATACATTTATTTGTTCATCATCTATCCCCACTCTACAACATAAGAGATGGAACTTGATCAGTTTTGTTCAGTGTTTATATATCTGGCACCTACACGAAGTCTGGGTATTTAGAAAGCAGGAGATACTTGACAATGGACATGTGAATGAATGAGTGAACAGGCATGTGTGTGCACAGACATGCACACATGCGTGCCCCACACACATTTCTATGTGAGCGGTCTTTGAAAATGCCTTACTGTGTTCCAGGGATCATTAGAGGTGTTAGTCCTTTACCTGTTTTTTTTTTTTTTTAATCCTCTGAACAATTTGCTAAATGAGGCATTGTTATGCCCATTTCACAGAGAATGGAGAGCTCCTTGAAGAGCTTGGCCAACACCCAAGCTGGAAAAGGGGAAGGTCTAATGAGATTTGAATGACTCCAGGGTCACCAACTTTCGCTGCCCCAGAATGTTCTGTCCAAGCTGATAGGAACACCAAAACATGCTCTACTGCCTTGAGGTTTCTGGAGGAAAGCTTCAGAGGGGAATGTTGAAACAACACGTTTGTATGTCAGTCGTGCAGTGAGGGAGCAGTATTTACTGCCAACAAGTCAAAGCGGCTCACCCTGGGTGACTAAACTGAATAACTACCCTCAGATTTTCCCTTTAGGAGGAAAAGGGAAGAGAGGGGGCGAGCAAGAGGAAAATAGTGAGAGGATCCTCTGGCAGGAAGCCAGGATCTCCTGTCAGGACATCTCCGACGCGCCCCTTGCAGGAGTTATTACTCATTTAGAGAAAGAAAAGCTGCCCAGCACAGCACAGACTCAGAATATTCCCCAAGGGAGGAGGGGACATAGTCACTGATGGGTGGACCCAAAGTTGGCTTTGAGAATTTAGTTTTTTAATTATAGCCATCCTGAGAGGATGTTTGGCAACTGACAATTTACTCGGAATTCACTAGATTGATGTGTCAAGTTGGCCATTCTTAATTTGGGGTTTGAAATTCTCTTCCTACTCTCAAGTTCTCAGAAATAAAGTGCTGTGGACTGCAGTGCTGGGGATGCCAAGATTCTGAGGGCCTGGCTGATGGCCGAAAGGGAGATCTCCTTGAAGTAGAATTTCAGCATCAGTGGGTGGTAGACTTCTGAGCCCTCATAAATGGCAGAATTCCATGGCTTAGTGAATCACAGAGTTCCATTATTATCGCCCACTGAGGCCCCAGGTATGGAGGTGGAGGTCTGAAAGAGGGTGATGTGTGGTAGAATGGCAGGTGTCCCTGAAATCTGACCAACCTCTTGCTTCCCCCTTTTAACTTGGTTTTGGGAAGTGTCCTTGTGCCGGAGGAGCCGAGATTTGCAAACTCCTGGATGTTGACTAGGCAAGTAGAGCTATTTAGCATTCCCAGGGAAGATAAGTTGCCCATTGAATAAATTAAACACTTTGGGCGTAGCAGATGTTTTTTGACTAGCTACCAATACCCACCCCAAGGATGGTTTCCCCATACCTGCCTCTAGCTATATGGGCTGCAAGAACAGAGTCCAATTCATGGCCTCTCAGCTTATTTGCAACTGGGCAGCCACGTGCCCCAGTTCTTTGCAATGAAATATTAAGGGCAAGTGTTCTGAATAGCCAGGACATATTTCTCCTCCTTTATAAAAGGAGAGATGCATGGAGGCACTCTCTCTCTCTCTCTCTTTCTCTCTCTCCCTCTCACCTCCCATGCCTTGGCTGCCTCCTGCTACTTGCCTTTGAATGTAGTTATGTGAAACTATAACACCTAAAGACAGGATAGTCACTTTGAGACCATGAAAGGAAAATGGAGAGAGAAGGTGGGAGACATTTGTTGAATGGTTTGAAGTCACAAAGCTATTGAACCAGCCTTGGAGCCCCCAGCTCCAAACCTCTTGCTAAATACATAATCTCTTTCCTTTAGGCTTAAATTATTGGTCTGATCTCTCTTACTGTGAGAATTTTCCTCCTCAGTAGCATCTTCATCTTCCACGTGAGGCTTACATAGAGCAGCTTTGAACATGCATGTTTCTGCTGTGAACTGGCACAGGTTAAGGCTTAGAAGCTCTCCAGGTTGTGAATACTGAGTGGCCAGGAATCAACTCCCCAAAAGCCCAAGATAGGAAGGCACCATGCATTTCCCTGCCCTCTCAGACTCAAGCTCAAAAAGGTTAGGAAACATTGCAATTGGCCACCTGTGGGGGTTTAATAAAATCTGTTAGACTGTGAAATATTGGTGGGCAGGGACTGTGCTTCAATCATCTCTATACCCACAGGGCCCCAAGCATTATTTTGCACTCAGTACGTAACTGGGATGGGTACTGGAAGCTTTGAGTTCTTATCTTAACTTTATCATTAACCTATTCTGTGACCTTGGGCAAGACACTTGACTCTTCTGGGCTTTATTTATCTTCATGGTAAAAGGAGAGCTTTGGGTCAGCTCATCCCTATAATTCCATGTCTAATGGGGAATGGAGGTGGGATTCAGAGCCTCTGCTCTAGAGGCAGATGGCCATCTACTTAGACAAGGAACCATGCTTTATTCTCTAAACCATGCAGAACAGGTGATTAGACATCAAATTCAACAAAAGATGAGCCAATACATTATAAGGTATAAAATAAAGAACTCAGAGTACAGTAAATCTTCTTGAGAGTGTGGCTCTCACTCAAGAGTCCTACAGGGTCAAGTGAGACTAATGACAAATTTAGCAAATGAGGAAATTGAGGCATGATGAATTAACTTGCCCAGAGTCACACAACTAGCAAGTAAAAGTGCCAAGATTCAACTGCAGGCAATTTGACTCCAGTGCCCACACACTTCGCTGCAATTAAAATGGCATGGCCTGGATTATTCCTATTTTTTTTGGTTCAGAGATTGCTGGAAATTTCTTCTACTATTTGTCTTGGCCAAAGTTGTGTGTGTCCTTGTGTGCATGTATGTGTGCATATGTGGTGTGCGTGTATAATATGTGTGTGCTGGGTATGCATATATGTGGATGGTAGTTACTTTGAGTGGACTACTTAAACTTCATATAAGCAGCAAAAGAAAAGAGTCCTAGCTCTTTTAAAGTACTAACAATGAAAACAAAGTTGTTACCAATTTTTTGATAAGTTCTAGCTTTTATGACAAGAAGCACAGTAGAATTACCCAAATATATGGTATGGAATGCATAGGGCACTGGAGGTCAGTTTGGGAATGCCTTGTGTTAGGCAGAAAGGACTTGTGGAACTCGTGGGATTTGGGAGAGAAGCTTTGTTTAAGAATACTTCAGATGTGTATAATCATTGACGAAAGGTACAGACTGTCTCCCCAGAAGAGAAGAATACATACATATGTACAATTTGTATGTAATTTCATGGGACTCATAGACTTCTTTTGAGAAGGATCTTTAAGTAAAAGTTCAGGTGGGAATATGCAAATATGTGTCCAACAGTAAATGAAGATGTTCTTGAATGAGATAGTAAATGGCCACAGGGGTGCAGAAGTGCGGTGGGTTTGGGGTAGATCTTTTTTTTTTTTTTTTTTTTTAATTTATTCCTGAGATTCCAAAGGGTTTGTTGAATACCTTGCTGAAATCCTAGCCAGGTAATGTATCAGGGAATATTATGGATTTTTCACTCCATGCTAGGTCCCTTCTGGGACAAGGCAGGATTCAATAAAGGATAAGATGTCACACCTTCCAGACCAGGAGATGACAGACATGCAATAGGGGAAAATAAAGAAATCAAAGTCAAGGACAGAATGAGTGGCAGAAACTGTGAATGACAAAAACACCTTTCCACCTCACGTCCATCTCTCCACTGCAGACTATACGCTCGGGCAATTCTCCCAGTTCCCCCAAACTGTCCTGATCTCAAGGCCATTACCATGGTTGATCTTTGTGCTTGGAATACTGTTCTTCCACACCTCACCTGGTGATCCTTCTTATCATCAGGGGCCTTCTCTGACCACATACCTAGGTTCCTCAAGAACTAAAAAACAGAGCTACCCTATGACCCAGCAATTGTGCTACTAGGGATTTACCCCAAAGATATGAGTGTAATGGTCCAAAGGGGCACTGGCACCCCAGTGTTCATAGTAGCAATGTCCACAATAGCGAAATTGTGGAAAGAGCCTAGATACCTATTGACAGATGAGTGGAAAAAGAGATGCGGTCCATATATACAATGGAATATTACTCAGCCATCAAAAAGTATGAATACTTACTACTTACATCATTGTAGATGGAAGTGGAGGGCATTATGCTGAGCAAAATAATCCAATCAGTGAAACATAATTACTGTATTGTTTTGCTCATATATGGAAGAAAAGAAACAGTAGAAAGGATCATAAGGGAAGGGAGGGAAAATGGAATGGGAAGTCATCAGAGAAGGAGAAAAACCATGACTCTTTACTCTAGGAAACAAGCTGAAGGTTGCTGGAAGGGAGATGGGTGGTGGGATGGGGTAACTGGGTGATGGGTATTAAGGAGGGCACTTGATGTGATGGCTGTTATATACAACTGACGAATTACTGAACTCTACATCTGGAAATAATGATGTACTATATGTTGGCTAACTGAATTTAAATAAAGAGAAATAAAGGACACTTTCCAACATACCCCCTGAATTTGATTTCCTTCTCACCAGTTACTGCCATCAGTGATTATCTTGTTTCTGTTTGATAATGTGTGCATTGTCTGTCTACTCTGGGTACAGTCTTGGAGGGCAGGGAAAGGGACTTCTTTACTGTTCTGGCAGAGTGGATCACATTTTGTGAATGATGAGATCAATAGATTTTTAACTGTGATAATCTGAAAGTGCTTGAAATTCTGTTTCCCATCATATACTTCTTTCATCTGGGCAATACAGAGGTACCACGGAGATGAGCAGCAAGCTGAGAGTCTGTGATTTTTTTACTTGCTCAGGCAGGACTCAAATCCATTATTTTTAAATCTCTAAATAACTTTGTAAGTCCATTTTCAAATGAGCTCTCCAAATTATTCATTTAGGGAGAAGTTACCTTCATGAGACATCTTTCTCCAAATTCCTGGATCACTGGAAATGCCTACAAGGTAGAAAAAAGGTGAAGTCAACAGGTCAATGCTTACTGAGTAGTGAATCTGCAGATTTACATAGCAATGTGAAAAGTTCCACTGTCTGTATTCCCAGAGGGTGTGTACTAACACTATAAAACTCACATACAGCAGAGAGAAATTCACAGAGGTGTGAGTGGAGAGAGAGAGATCTACAGTTTGGGTAGAGTGGAGATTCAGGATTCATGGAGACAGGTTCTAAATTCAGTGGATAAGGCAAACAGAGTATATAATCAAATTTACCCTTGAGATTTCTAAAAGGGACTGTAAGTCATAGAATGCATATTTTTGTTTATATAATCCTGTTACAATAGTATTTATGATGAAATGTACATATATGTGTGTGCATGCCTTTGCTAAATAGGAGCTGAGGGGTTGGAAAATATGTGTCCTTAAGTGCCAGAATCACAGACTCATGTGCAATGAGGTGTTTATATTAGAGAAAAGTAGTCATTAAGGTAAACTGAGTCAGCAGCAGCTCATATTTCCCATCTTACATTCTTTCCAGAGCAGATACACCATTTGTGAGATCATGGGCTAACCCTACCACATTACTCAAATTGTTCTTGCCTTCTCTATTTTGTCCCTGAACTCACATAGTTAAATCATGCACACATTAAATACACGGTGTAGACCATGAACTAGAGGTCTTGGGTACTGAATGGGACAGCTTTGAATTTGAATGTGCTTCCATACTCACTCCCTGAGGTAGCCAACACTTTCCTTTATCCTTCTAAACACATCTCTCTGGGTCTCTCACAATTAGAGAGCCACGTACTGCGTTTGGGCCAATGAAAAACGAGTGGTAGAGATGCTTGGCACCTCCAGGCCTGACACACAAGGTTCTGTGTTTGAACCCCCATACTCTTTCTGTCTTCCATTTTGATGCCGATGATCAGGAGGGAACTTGGAAATCACTTGTGAGGATAGTGGAACCAGTGAGGTTGAAGGAGCCATGTTCCTGAATCACCACTTGGAGGACAGCCACCTGCCACTCAGGAACCTCTATGCTCGACCTGAGTGAGTGAAAAATTTATGTATCTTGATTGAAATCACTGAGATTTAAGATTTGATATCTTATAGCAACTGACATGGCTTTAACTAACACCCCATTTGTGTGACTTTGTGACAACCACTTAACCCCTGTGTTGGATTCCGTATCAGTCAGCATCCCTCCCAAAGTAATCAGCTTAAAATCTTAAAATCTACAATTGAGGAAGTTCAAAGACAAAGCTGTTTACAAAGATGCAGACAGAGCTAAGAGACACTCATAAGGGATAGTGAAGCATCTCAGAGCTGGTGACAGCAGAGAGTCATTTACACTCTGAGCCAGGGATTGAGGGGGAGGAGAGGAAGCATTTACCAGGGTCTGGCAAGTAGTTATAGCTGTAGGAAAGAACTCCCTGGAGAGAGCTATAACTTCCAATGGAAGATTGCTGCCAATCCAAGTTCCAGCAGGAAAGGAGTTGGAGCAATGAAGAGCCAGATGTCATTCTTCTACCTTCCAATCTTCCCACTGATGGCTCCCATTGACTAAACCCAACTGGAAGCCAGATGGCAAGGAGCTCATTGATGTAGTCAATAAGTGTCAGTCTCCTAGAGTATGGGCCAGGTGTAGAAGGGTGGAGAAAAGATTTGGAGGTGCAAACGAAGGATTTCCAGCACAGTTTCCCTATTCACAAGTTGGGGATCCTAATCACCTATCTTATAGAGTCTGCCCTGCAGTTAAAGGGCAGTTAAAATATTATATATAATAAGCCCCAAATAAAATATCGCTCTTATTTCTCTGTGCCATCTGCTGCTGAACCATTGTCCACTGATCATTCTTTTCTTAAGTTTTTTCACTGATATTTTTCATCATTATTGTTGTTTTTTTCCTTTTTTAAAAATTTTATTTTAATTCTAATGTAATTAATATACAGTGTAATAGTTTCACATGTACAGTACAGTGATTCAACAATTCCATAAATGACCCAATGGTCATCATAACAAGTGTACTCCTTAATCCCTACCACCCATTTCCCCCATCTTCCTACCCATCTGTCCTCTGATAACCATCAGTTTGTTGTCTGTAGTAGAGAGTCTGTTTCTTGGCTTCCTACTCTCTCTCTTTTCTGTTTGCTCATATTTGTTTCTTGAATTCCAGATATGAGTGAAATCACATGGTATTGTCTTTGACTGATTTATTTCACTTAGCACTATACTCTCTAGCTCCATTCATGTCATCGCAAATGGCAAGATTTCATTCTTTTTATGGCTGAATAATATTCCATTGTGTATATGTATCCCAACTTCTTTATCCATTCATCTACCGGTGGACACAAGGGGTGCTTCCATAGTCTGGCTATTTAAAATAATGTTGCTATAAACATAGGGGTTCATGCAGCTCTTTGCATTATGTGGTTGTTTTACTCTCCCAGAAAAGTTGATAGTCTTCCTAAAGCCAGGAGATTTTTCAGCATGAATTTAACTCTGGCATTACCTGGAATTGGGTGTCTTCACTTCTTTGTGATTTGTTTTTGATCCTAGGTGGGACTTGAGAAAATACCCAGCTTTGGGGAAGATTCTTCCTTCCCAGTTCCAGCTACTCATTGTTATTGTCAGGCTCACATTATCGGGAACTTGTCCTGTTCCCCACTCCAGACAACAGCCATGTCTAAAATACTCTGCTCATTTCCTGCCCAGGTTTCATCACTTCTGTTTTATGTCTGCTTCTGTGTTTGTTGGATAGAGCTGCCTGTTCATGAATGAGAGAGGAGGAGGCCTTTCCAAGTAAGCTATGGGAGATCAGCATGCTCCTGAGGCAGGCTTGGTGTGATGAGGAAATCTAGGAGTCTCGGGTTCATTCCTTAACTGCCTTTTCCTTGAAGTATGACCTTGAGAAATCTCTTTCTTTTTTCTGAGACTTATTTTCTTCAGCAGCAAAATGGGGTTCATTGTACCTAACTCACTGGTTAGATGTGGAGAGATAATAAAATATGCATGCACAGAGGCACAAATACTCCTGGACACATAACGGGCATTCAGCAATTTCTGTAGAAAAAGTAAAATCTCTAAGGTTCAGTGGGGATCCTCACCTTGGCATTATACTGGAGCTAGTCAAGGAGTTAACAAGGTGCTCTGGACCCCAAAGTATGCATGATATTTTTAGGCTAAATATGTCCTGTTTATTCTAATTGGCACACATTTAATTTGAAGAATTACTAAAATTTTCAAATGGAGTCCGTAGATATCAACGCTCTTCCTTGGGATTCCTCAGTGATAAATGAGAGGTGAAAAAAATCACAACAAAATATGCCTTTGACTGAATATTGTTACCTTTTCTGTTTTTCCTCATGTGATATATGACACCAGCCTTTTCTTTGAGCATTTCTAGAATAACTTGTCCTTTGGTCAGTCTGCAATCCAGAATCACTTAGGTTAGAGCAGAACAGAGCCGAGTCCAAACTCCAGACCAGCCTTTTACTTTAGAGAGGTTACTCAATAAACCTTTTGCATCTATAAAGTGAGCATCATAAAGCCACTTATCTCTGGGTTTGTTTAAAGATTAGGAAAACAATGTTAAAAGAGGTCCAAAGCAGTGCATAAGGAAGAATGCTCGAAGTGGTAGCAATCATTGTTGAAAAGGGGCAATTATCATATTACTTTAGATCCAGGAAAAAGGCTTGTGGAATCCATTGCCTTTACTTTGTGTCTGGGAAAACTGAAACTCCACAAGAGGAGACATGACTCACCAAAGCCTGTCCCATTAGTTCATTGATTGCAGGTTTCCTGACATCCACTGTGATCTCCTGGCCATGGCACCACTGTTTCCTATGAAAGTGTCACTGACGGACAAACAACAGAAAGCCAAGCCATTTGGAGATTATGATGGTCATTTGACTTACAGAGCATCTGTAGAGCCCTGAAGTTTTGAGCATGTCCCCTGGTGGTCGCCAGTATTCCTACTCACTAATCCCACTGGACTTTGAATAGCTTGAGGATTTTATTGCCATTTGAGTCATCTATAGGAAAATGAGGGTCAGTTTTTGGTGATGTGATTTCAGAGCAAATTTGGAAAGAAGTATTTTTTAGCCTCCCTTCCATGTCCTTCTCGGAAGGTCTAGAGTGACTATGGGTACCTCCTTGGATCAAGGATGGTGGGTAGGCCCATTATTATGGGAAGAACCTAATTCCTAATTATTCTTCCTAATTCCTAATAGTCTTTAGCAATGATGACTCTAATGTCAAATCTCATTAGTGAATTGGAAGATAAATATTACGTTCTTTTAAAAATAAAGTATATGGTGGGTATTAGAGAGGGCACGGATTGCATGGAGCACTGGGTGTGGTGCAAAAACAATGAATACTGTTACACTGAAAAGAAATAAAAAAATAAAGTATATGGATCATAGAGAATAGTTAATTCTCTAATTTTTGTAGAATCTACTAGGAAATGTAGGGAGACTGTGGCTATGCTTTTAGTGTTCAAAGAGGTATTGTCTCATAATAAATGAGATGTCTTGAAGAAAACCTATCACCACTACCAACACTACCACTAAGTGGGACTTCAGTAGAAGATCAAAGGGAGGAGAAAACAAATATTTTTTGAGTACCAAACATGTGCCATACAACTTGCCATGCTTTAGAAATGTAACTATTTGATTATGTTTATTTTCCTCTGAAAGCTCTGTGAGGGTATGGCTCTATGTGTCTTATCGACATCAGTAATGAACATAGTGCCCAAAACATCTTTCAGTGTTTGTTGAAGAATAAAGTTCTCAATAAATGATCTTTTAAAATCATTATGGTCACCTTGTAAATTGGGAGTTATTATCCCCACTTTGTAGATGAGAATGCCAATATTTAGAGGAGTTAAATCATGTGTCCATTGTGCTGGTGGTAGATGGAACTCCATGATTTCTGAGTCCACTCTGTTTCCACTGTGACACATGGCCAGATTCTTCATGGAAGACATCTCTACTTGTATTTTATGCTATAGAATGGTGGGCGTTTCTCTCCAATTATGATTTCCTATAGATTGAGGGGAAATGGTTTTATCATGGATAATTACAAAGCAGAGTAGTTTAAGATAAAAGAAACCTCCTGGCTTGACTCTTGATTCTTGATAGCTCATTCACATAACAATTGGGAAAGGCCACAGTTCCTTGCCAGCTGTTGGTAGGAAGTCTCAATTTTTTACCACATGGACATCTCCATAAGGCTGCTTAAGTGCGATCACACCATGTTAGCTGTCTTCCCCTAGTGTGAACTGAGTTACTGATATAGCCCACGCTCAAGGTGGTGAATTAGCCTTCACCATTTGAAGGGAGGAATATCAATGAATTGGTGGACATGTTTTAAAACCACCAAAATGGGTTAGGTAGGCCATGTTTTGTAATCTGCCACTCAAATATTTTATTTCAATTCCCCATAGATATTGTCAAAAAAGGAGGAGGGGCTTTGGTGTTAACAAACCAGTCTTTGAACCCTGGATATATGTTCAGTGTCTCTAAGCCTTGTTTCTCAACCATAAAATGAAGATCATATAAAGTCAACTTCACAGGTTTGCTGGTAGGTTTGCAGGTTATAGAGATAAAGATGTTAGTACCATGTCTGGCACAAAGTAAGTGTTCAAAAAATGGACTCACTTCTGTTCTATTACAAGACAACTCTCCCTTTCCCCACTTCTCAAATATAAGTTTAAGTCAGGATATGAAAATCACACACACACACGCACACACACACACACACACACACACAGTGGTTCCCAAGCCCATTCTGCTTCTACCATGTCATACTGCTAGCATCTGCATGGGAGCCATTAACCTCTATACTATGGAATATAGTTTCTTTTTTTTTTCCCTCAAGTTTCAGATATTTATTATTCAGTGTAAACCCCAACACAATACACCACCATGATTTTGTGCATTTAGGGGGAAATATTTCCTGCATAAGTGATAAATTGTGCAGATGGCTTCTGGAAGACCTTCATTCTAAGCAGCTTTAGAGTGAAACATTTCATTTAGGAGTCTGGACCTTCTTTCTTCAGTTTGCTGTAATCTACATTCACTGAGTAGAACTTGTATTGGTGATTGAGCCTCCTTTTGTTCCAGGTTTCTGGGTTATTCTTTCTATCCCAACTGACATCTGGATTGAACAACACCAGGTGCAAGAACCAGTCTGCTCCAGTACTACCTGCCCCAATAAATATGAAGAGGGGAACCAAGCACAGATGCTTCTTGGCCGGCCAATGATCTGGCATAACATAGTTGCAGCAGAGGAGGCCTGTCTAGGAGAAGAAAGAACTCAATGAGAAGGCCCGGCACTAAGTAATCCTTACCTGGAATACAGTTTCTTGTGACAAAAATTAGATTCCAGAATTGGGATACAAGTTGGAAAGGGAACTTAAATGTTCCCCAGTCTTGCCTAAATTCTCAAACTTATTGGCCACTCTCGAATGTTTCTAGTAAGAGAAACACAGGGTTAGTTCTAGATGCTTCCACTTGTGACCTCGACAACCTGAGCTCCCTTTTCTAAAAGAGTGATATGCTCTCTTTCAACTTTGTTGTGAAGTTTAAGTCTGATGATGTGTGTAACTTAACTCAATAAACAGTAGTTATTACTCTCATCATGTTATGGTTAGCTTCATTTAAGGTCTAAAATATTTTAAATACCATCCGGAAAAATTATGTGTATTTGGGGGCAAGGGTAGGTGTACTACCTTTTCCTAAGAATTGTAAAATGTGCTTGCCAATTTACATAGATTATTTCAATTTATTCCCCCCAAAAAAAAATTAGAGACCTATATTCTTATTCCCATTTAGCAGATAAAGAAATAGGAGGTAAGTTGGTTGGCCTAAGCCTCATGGTACCTAGACTTGACCCTGGGAAGCTGACACAATGCTCTCTGCTTTATTGACTATATTAGAACAAGGGCAGTGTGGACTCAGAGATGAGCTGAATTCTTGACCTGCTGACTGATCATTTGACTACATAATACAAATAAGAATTAATAATCCATGGAATCAAGGGTTGTGTTTAGTTTAGTACAATAATAATATTAGGAGATACTACAGGCCAGGCACAGGCAGGACTAGATAGGGGGGCAAAAAGGTTAAAGAGGGTTCTATGGGAATGTAGAGGTAGAGGAGAAGCACAAAACTCACTATAACGTTTCATTTTTTGTCTCCAGATAATGACAGAGAGACAACCCTTTTGAACTAGATGATGGATGGAAAGCCAGCTCATGTTACTAAGACACACACTTGTAGTAAACTCTGAAGACTGTCAGCTTAGGGGCGTTGACACTGATGAAATTCCTGATGAAACTATGTTGGATGATTACAGAGTCAAGCTGTTAGAAATCACGATATCACAGCTGAACAATTTCCTTGGTTTGCTCTATGTCATTTATCACCATTGTTTGTCTTGGTTGTTGGTATTAACATCAATTATTTAACATAATGCACATTTTCCTCCCTAGCCCTCTTTCCTGTCTGGCATGTGGAATCTCTTGCTATTAAACTGAGGGGCAGGTAGAAACATTAGTCCTTCTTACATCATTGTTTCCTCTGAACTAAGCTTTTTGGGGGGGTGGGGGTGAAGGTAAATTGGAAAAAGCCAGTCTAACTTGGATAAAGATTGTTTTTCTTGCTCTCTGTGAATTTTTCCAGTTGTCATTTAAGTTTCTGTTCCTCTGGGGTTGGGCCTCAACTAGAACAATGGTGGTGTGAGGTAGAGAAGCAGGCGGGTATGTTAAATCTAAAATGATTAGAAGCTGCGATACTTGGAATGGCAGAAACAGCTATTTGTGTCCCCAGATCTGTTCCCCCTCTCTGACTTAGTATCATAACCTCATTGTTATGGGACAGCAGGCATCCAGCTAAAAGACTGTATTTACTAGTCTCTCAGAACTCTAAGATATGGGTAAGGAATATCAACAGGAGTGTAATGTAAAATTTGGAGGAAGACTGATTAAAGGTAATTAAATTTGTTAGAAATTCCCCTTCTCACTCTACCCTATGGCCCTTTCCTTCTGCTACCCTATACCATGGGCATGATAATTGTGCTCTAGGAGCCCTCTTGAGCTGTGAGGTGACATTAGGTTGGAAGTTGCAACTAATATGGTGAGCAGAATGAGGGGTCTTGGATCCCTGATGACTATAATGCCTGCTTATGGGGCTCAGAGGTGCTACCTCTTTTATGGAAGTGGTAAACAGCTGAGTTATTTAAATAATCATTTTTATTTATTTGTTGTTTAGGTTTTCTCTTACAGGCAGCTGATCTGAATCCTAACAGATAAATTTAGGGGTGACTAGGTAAATGGGAGGGAGGGTCAGAGCTGGTTACTCCCAGGTTCTTGCCTTAGGTGACCATGTTGGTGGTGGTCCTATTCAGTGAGAAAGGACACACGAAGAGGAAAAACAAGAAGGTGAGAAGAGGAAATATGTATGGTCTTGGGCACAGTAAATTCAAAGGGACCATGGGACAGTGAGGCAAAAGAATCCCACAGGTAGCTGTATGTAAGTATTAGGTGCTATGAAGTGTTAAAAAGGAAACAGAAAGAGACTTGGCCATAACTACCATGTGTGTGATAGGTAAAGCCACTGGGTGATATACAGATATGCATACATAATTGTGATTCTAGGCAGGATGTTGTAGATGTACCACCAAGGATCCATTTTTATTACTCTGCTCCCAGGTAGTTGTATTTTGATAAGATGCCAAATAAATGAAAATTTTAAAGCAGTTAGTTTCAGTTTCTAATGAATCTAAGGCAGATACTGTTGCCAAGCAAAGTTTCTAATCAGTGTGAGATACTAGTGTTGCCACAGTAAGTTGATAGAATTTTAGCCACATCAAAGCCCTGTGATGTTTGAATGTATGTGTCCTAATCACAAGCAAGTAAGTGATTTCCAGTAGGGTTGTAAAATATTGAAACTGACTCATGGAATCCCCTTAACACTGATAGGGAGTAATCAAGTAGTGGACAGAGCATGGATCTAAGACTTAGACCAGATTGGGTGACTATATTGGCTCTAACAGATTCTACCTACACTATCTTAATGTCTCAGCTCCATTTCCTAAGAGGAAAAATGCAGGAATGCTTTCTTTCACACTGCTGTTGCTAGAAACAGCACTGCTGTTAGAAATACAAGATGTCACATTTAAAGCCTCCGAACAGTACCTGGCATGTGAGAGACCTGTAATTCTTCATCCCATTTGGTGATTGGGAAATTGAAGCTATAGGGATTAGGGCTCATTGTTTAGATGTCTCCTGTCTGAAGTTCCCATTCTCAGGGGATTTTCTTGACCAGAAGCCAAAACACTTTAATAGAAAAAAAAAATGAAATGGGGGAGAATATGTACATCATACAACTCCAGGGGATGTCACTTACATTTAATTATGCTAACAGCTGTTCCTAGAGTTGAGCAGTGTGCAACCTCCATAACTGTATCCAGCAGTCCTGTTTGGAGCCACTCTTCAAACAAAACAAAACAAAACAACCCAAAAAGCAAAACAGAAAAAAAAAAAAAAAACCCACAATTTTTTTTCAATAATAATACGTGTTATCCTTTGAAATAAGAGGATGCAGAGTCACCATTGCATTTTGTCTTTACTGCCCTGTATTGAGGTTATGCATCCCTAGGCTTCTTAAAGTCTCACTTTCCTTGTTCTCTGCCACACACTTAGTGCTCTTCACCTTCTCATTTTTGCCTTTTTCTTTGGCACATGCCAAATGTTACCTCCTCTAGTTTCCTTCCCTGCAAGATCTGGGCGATATCAAGTATTCCATCTTTTGGATTGCCATGAAAGCTTGGTCATACTTTTGTTTTTGTCCTTGAGCTAAAGCCCAAACTCCTCAGTCTGTTTTAGGAGGCCCAGTACAGTGATCACCTCTTCAGCTTTATCTCCTGACACATCCATTCCATGATATACCCAGAATCAACACATTCTACTCATATCAATTTAGACTTTGTGTTTAATTTGAGCCAGGAGAAGAGCATTTTGCCATCAATTGGGATCTATTCCTGAATGGGAGTACATGTGATCCTACCCATGGGTATATGGTACAAACATCCTTTCTTAACCCTGTCATATGTTTCATGCTTTAAAACCTCTAGTCTCATGGCACCAGCTAGATATATGTGGCTATTTAAATTTAATTAAAATTAAATGAAACTAAAAATTGAGTTCCTCAGTTGCACTAGCCACATTTCAAGGGCTCAATAGTTACATGTGGCTACTATTACCACAGGACATCACAGATGGAGGCATTTAATTCATTGCAGAGAGTTCTACGGGATAATGCTACTATAGACTTTTCAAATGTTTGCAAGAAAAAGTACCTTAGAGTCTTATTACTCAAAATATTGTCCCAAGACTAGCTACAACTGTATCACCTGGTTGCTCATTAAAAATGCAGAGCCTTAGATGTACTAAGTCACAGCAACTGAATCAGAATCTGTGTTGGAACAAGATTCCAGGTGACCTGCATGGGTGTGCAAGGTTGGAAATCACTGCCTTAAGGATCACTGATGTCAGCCATCTTACTTTGAATGTCCTCAGAGTTTTCACCTGCACAGTAAAAGCCCAGAGAGCCTTAAAGATTGATGGTATCTGGGTCTCTTCCCTGGAGTGTATGATATACTTGTTCTGGAGCAGTCTTGGTACTAGGAGTTTTAAAAGCTCACCGGGTAACTCCCATATGCAGCCAGGATTGAGAACCAAGGCAAGAAGACTCAGAGAAGGACATTGATGGGCAGTGGTTTCTAGTTATAGACTCACTAATTTTCCTGACTTCAAGTCCAGTGCTCATTCTGCTGTAGCATCTAGCCTCACCCTCATCAAAAAGAATTCTAGAGGAGCAATGTGTACTGATCAGGCTTTTTATTTCCTTGTTTTTGTTTTTGTTTTTGTTTTTTTTCCCTTTTTTTCTCCTCTTAAAACAATCATCCTGATATCCCCAAGTGGAGGTAAAACAGGGACTGCATTGTAATTGCTTGCTAATGTCAAATTGATGGCTGATGGATTTGCCATCTACAGAGGCCTTGCCTTTAACATCCAATGCCTGGTGTGGAGCTTGCCACCCTCCTGGTGGAGATCAATATTCTATTATGGAAGCAGCTGGCTGGTAGACATATCAGGCCTCACCTCTTGCCTGTAGGCACACTGGCTCTGTGAAGAATTCAGGTCAGACTTGTGAGAGCTATGGGTGAGGGAGCCACTAATCAGCCCACTAGAGCCCCACACTTCCTCTGGGTTAGGTTTATGCGGGGGCACAGTGGTACAGCCATAGCCCTGCATATTATGAGGGCCTGCAGGCCAGACAGACAGCCTGGCCATCATCCCATCATGTCCAGTCAGCTAAGTGTTCTGCAGCAATCAGCCTCAGACTTGCCTACCAGAGACTGCTAGGAGGGAAAAAAGAGAAAGAGACTTCATAGACATTACTCATTCCCTCTGTCCACCCTCCTCTCTTCTAGTCTGTCTCTCTCTACAGGTGAAGTAGAGTGGAGAGCAGTTGAGCAACAATAGTGGCAGTCATAGTGACCTATATTATTGAACGTTAACAATGTGCTAGGAAATCTAAGTTCTTTTGTTAATTTTCTTGTTGAATTCCTATAATAATACTGTACAATAGGGCTTGGTTTTACAGATAGGAAAGTTCAGGATCAGAAAGCTTATGTGACTTGGTCAAAGTCACACATCAAGAAGTGTAGAGCTGGCAGGTAAACCTAGATCTGCCATTCAGCAGGGCTCATGCTCTTTGCGACAATGTAGTTTGGTTTTCCAAAACCTGTGTGTGAAGGTCCTCCGGTATGCATGAGGAAAAGAAAACTGCTGGACGGGCAGCATCATAATGACTACCCACATTGCACTGTAACAGTTACTATTTGATTTTTTAAATGTGGGTATAATTTATAAACATACTTTTTGCCAATCTTAGGGTACCATCTGATTTTTTTTTTTCTTTTTTGCACTTGTATAGACCTGTGTAACCACAACTTAGGTCAAGAAATAAGAATGTGTCCATCTTCCCAGATATTTCTTCACAACTCCTTCCTAGTTTCCACACAAGAGAGAACTGATATTGTGATTTTGGTCAGTATAGATTAGTTTGCCTCATCTTGAACTTCATATAAATTGGAGCACACCATATGTCCTCTTTGTGTCTGGTTTCTTTCACTTAATTTATTTTTGAGACTCACCCACATTGTAGCAAGGATCAACAATTCCCTTTTGTTGCTGTAGAGTAACCCATTGTATGGATACATCACAATCTGTTTTCCATTATCCTGTTGATGAACATCAGAGGTGGGTCCCCCTAGACTATAAATGCCCACAGGACAAAACAAGATTTTCCCTGATAACTGCGTTCACTTCAACCAAAACTCTACCACTCTTATCACCACCTTACTTCATGGGGTTGCTAGCATAGTTATCTCACACAGGGAAGGGTTTTGAAAATGCTTGTTCATGGATGGGCTTGGTGAGTGAGAGTCTAGAGTCTTACTGAAGTATCTTTAGCCTCAGATAAAGCTGAGGAGCTTTCTATAAGCAGTTTTTCAGAGAGATTATCTTAGCCCTTGGGGCTACTATATCAGATTATGGATAGGGTGACCTATAAACAATAGAAATTTATCTCTCAGAGTTCTAGAGGCAGGGAAGTCCAAGATCAAGGTGGGGACAGATTCAGTGTCTGGTGAGGATCACTTCCTGGTTCATAGAGGGTTGTCTTCTCACTGTGTCCTCAAAAGACACAAGGGGCAAAGTAGCTCCCTGGGCTCTCCTTTATAAAGGTACTAATTCCATTGATAAGGGCTCTGCTCTCATGACTCATCACCTCCCAAAAGCCCCATCTCCTAATATCATCACATTGGGGGTTAGGTTTCAACATATGAATTTTGTAGGGGGAGATGCAGGCATTCACTCTGTAGCAAAGATCATCCTATTTTCAAATCAATTCCTTCCAAGGAAAATTAAGAGGGGGACCTCGACCACTGGCATTCTTGGCGTGGCAGTGCAGGGATACTAATGGAATCCAGAGACAAGTATTTCACGGAGCTATGTAACCAGAATGAGCAGAGAGATTTCTTTGTTTCCTCAACTGGAAAATGAGAATAATATAACCAGCTCTGCCTCAAACTACAGATATTTATAAGAAGAGGTATTACTGCAAAATTCTTCATAAGTCACAGTGGACTTTGCCAGTCATTAGTATGATAAACCAAATATCCAAATCCACCGTTCCCTCTAGTGTTTCTTCAAAGCCCTTTCTTTGGCATGCTCAATAAATGCACCTGCTGTCTATCAGTTTGGGAACTGCGACAGCAGAGGTAGCTCGGGGAGCAACCCAATGTCCTATCATATTAAAGAACGTGAGGCCACTTAGAAAACAGGTGAGCCTTGCATCTTCCATTTACCTTTCCAGATGACATCTCCACCTCACCCCCAACCCTGAGTTCCTTCCCATGAGACTGACTTAAGTAGACTAAACTAATAGGTTCCCATGTTTCTGGTGGCTGGAGGGTGGTTGGAGAGTGGAATTGGCATGGTTATTCCTCTGTTCCCTCCCTGCAGGCTTATCTTTACCAAAGCCCTCAGCTCCTGATTCCATCCAGCCCTCTCTGGCTCTAGGTTCCAATGAATATTATTTGCCCTTGATCCTTCTGACCTTGGGGTATTAAGTCGATAACTAATTGGAGTACTGTGATATTCCTTAGGGTTTCTTGATACCCTGTTCACATCTTTGCAAATAGTGTCTTTTATTTTATTTTTTTCATACATTTAAAAAAATTATTTTGTTTTTTCAATGTTCCAAGATTCATTGTTTATGCACTACACCCAGTGTTCCATGCAATACGTGCCCTCCTTAGTACCCACCACCAGGCTCACCTAACTCCCCACCCACTCCTCTCCAAAACCCTCAGTTTGTTTCTTAGAGTCCACAGTCTCTCATGGTTTGTCTTCCCCTCCAATTTCTTCTAATTCACTTTTCTTTACTTCTCCTAATGTCCCCCTTGTTATTCCTTATGTTCCACAAGTAAGTGAAACCATATGATAATTGACTCTCTCTGCTTGACTTTTAAAATTTTTCTTCAAATAATCCTAATTTGAGTGTGTCTTCTGTTTCTGGCTGGGGCTCTGACTGATACATTAACCTGAACAACTTTACAAAGATTTGTTTCCCCAAAACACCTGACGATGACTTTCTTCTCCTTATTTTTCTTTATTACCTAAAAGAATTCTGGGGAATATATTCTCTCTCTCTCTCTTTTTTTTTTTCTATCCACTAAGGCTTCCAAAGCCAGTTTTCATAGAATTCTTGAACTTTTTGAACATAGCACAACTCTTTCCATTATACTAAAAAGTAGAATAGTGGCTTATCAAGGACATGCCATAAGCCTACATATTTGGAGATGGCCTACTTGGGTCAGGGATGGAAACTCCATAAAGTATCTATCCTTGATGGGTCAGAATTTTGAAACTTGGCCTCAGGATAAAACTTTGGTGAGCCAGGATAGACCAGACGTCTATGCAGTGGAGTGCTACCATTTTCAACCATATAAGGTGGCCAAAGCTCTTACATCATGAATCATAGAAATGAGTCTGAAGGCCTGGTGTGGTCAATCTAATCCTTGTATTTAGAAACTGAATCACCTTCACTACTTAATTCAGTTTTGGGGAGGTGATTTAAGTGATAAAACCAATTACCTTAAGAGGGAAATCTTACTAATAAAATATTATTTCTAAAGCTCTTGTCACAGATGGCTAAGTTTATCCTGGGTTTTTACGAAATGAGGCTTTAAAGATATTTAATCATGTTAATATAAATATTTTTTTTCTTTCTCTTTCTCCTCTATCTTCATTTGTAAAATTGGGTCCCCCCTCACCATGTGGCTTTTACCTTCGAAGTGTACTTTATTCAGTGTCCTTTGTCTTCCTACTGTCAATGGACTAAATAAGGACTCTACAATCTCTCATTCATTTCAGTACAAAAGACTTTTAATGACTCTGCCACTGGTGTCCTTTTCTGTAATTCATCCTCTGTAATGTCACCAAGTATGCTTCTAATCAGAACCAATCATACCACACAGTCTTTCAATCATTGGTGTTCTAAAGCTTGTAACAATTTCCTGTATTTCACGCCATGACCTTCAAGTCTCTTTTCCCTGGAATGCTACTTGTCCTAGAAATAATGCCAAAAGTCAGTCACCAAAATGTGGGTTCATCTTTATTCTGTGACATCCTTAATTCAGGATAGTGAACAGAACATAAGTGGTATCATCATCGGTTAGGAAATGTTAGAACAGATACACCCACTAACCACCATCCTGTTCATGGGGCTCTACAGGGGTCAATGTTGACCTGTTTGCCTAATGTTACTCATGAAATGTTCTCAGAGTTTTTCTGCAAGTAAAGCAGATGTAACTCAAGGTGAGGTCTGCACAGGGGAAAACAGATTTAAGTAGAGATTTTGTAGTGTGAGGATATTTCCAAAAAATACCCTTATTTTGTGGAAGCATTATTCTCTCATTTAATTGATGAGAAAACTAATGTGAAGAGAGGTTAAATAGTCTGTGACTTAGCAGTCACTCAACTTCAAAGTACCTCAAGTAAATGTAGATTTTCACAAAATAAAGACAAAAGAAAGGGGGAGGCCAAGAATAGGATCTTTGTTTCTTGCTTCCCTTAGACCTGTGGCTTGATTTCTGCTCCATCTGACTCATGCCTCTTTTCAGGTCAGTTTTGTGATGTGTGGATTCCTGGCCCAACTGAAGAACTGTTTAGCCATACATGTGCTGGGTTTCCAGGTGCAGGAGGGATGGAGTCTATCAGATGTTTACCTTTTAACTTTGTGCGCAAGCACAGGTGTGTGTGGAATGCAGAAGGGGAATTCTTGGTGGAGAGGTCCATGCTAGCTTGAACCATCCGGTTCAGAACTAGCATTTTAAGTCATCTGAAGTTCAGAAAATTCAGACAAGGCTGGTTTAAGGAGGTGGGGACATCAAAGATAATGTACTTTTCTCTTAGGCAAAGAAAGAAAAACATTTTCTTTACAATTTCCTGCTCTTACAGCGCTCCTATCTTCACTGTATATCGAATGCCTGATGCATGCCAGCCTGAGTGCTAGGGAACAGAGATCAATGTGACCATCCATGTCCCTGAAGAACTTACCAGTTGTGAGTGAGAAAGACACCAATTATTGCAATACTGTGCACTACAGTTGATGGGCACGTATAATTCTCTGCAATACAGGGGAAGCGGGAAGGAAGGGAAAGGAGTAGTATTTCTGGAGTGTCTACTGGGTAGCAAATACCGTGTTTTTTTTTGCATTATATTTGTCTTGTGTAATCGTCACAACATTGCTGGAAGAACAATACAATTTCCCCCTGATTCTCAGAGAAGGAAAGCAGAGACATACAGCTAGGATTAAGAGTTCTTATTAAAGTTGCATTTGTCTGGTTCAAAAGCTTTGGCTTCCTCCACCGCCTCCCCACCCCAGATTTGCCAAAGGGTCTGGGACTGTCCCCATTCCCTTGGACACACCGTATGCTGATGGCTAAGGTGGGAGGGGTGATAGGCATTATAGGATGAGTAGGTTCAGGCTGTGAGAAGTCAAAGGAGCCAAGGAGCATGGAATCTTTGGGAAATGACCAGTCCTTCTCTGTGGTCAGAGAGTGAATTCCATTGGAGGAAGACAGGCGATAGGGGAGAGTGGGAAAGAAGAAGTGAGAGAGAGACTAACAATGCAGATGGTGTCTATTTGCAAAGGGCTTTATATCTGTAATGGCATCCTTCTTGTGCTAGGTAGACTGTAGTCTCAAAATTTTTGTTTATTTGCTTTATGTTAACAGCTAACATTCTATGCATTCCCCTTAACTTTTAGTAATGAAAGGGCATCATGAATGCCCATAGGCCAATGAGGTAAGAGCTGCAGTGGCAAAGATGTGAAAGAAGCCTGGATTCGTATCCATATGAGGTGCCCTTGTCTCTTGACCCACCATGTAGACCTATGTGAACCTTGGACTATTATTTAACCCCTTTGAGTTTCAGTTTCAGTTTGGGGACGCTCTTCAGTCCCACTAATAATAGAGCCAGTATTTCAAATAACATCATAGATCTGAATATGCCTTGACAATGAGACATTGTTGGGCAAATATTTGCTTCCCAGATTTTCGCATTAACGGTAGTTTATGGAGTCAAAGTCAATGCTCTTCTCCTTGACTAAATTTCTACTAGAAATAGAGTGAAAATGGTTTTTGAATTTCTTTTTTCTTTCTTTCTTTCTTTTCTTTTCTTTTCTTTTTTTTTTTTTGCAATTGTTCCGTAGAAGTTTTCTTTCGCTCCGTCAGTTAGTTGTAGACAGCTTTTGAAAGAAGGCTAGCCTAGGAGCCACTCCAGTCCTTGTGTGGCTGAGTCACTTGAGATGGAGAGAAAGTGTGACTTGCAGGAGCGGGAGGTGTAAGAAAGCTCACCCAGTAGCTTGGGTCACGGGTAAGGAGACTGAGACTCAGATGAAGAAATGTATTAGAGGTTATCCCCTAAGACAATCCCAGATGCAGATGCCAGTCCAGCTCTGTGGCTTTGAATACCTGTTCTTTCACTACGTTATGTCCCCTGCAGTAAAAGCACTTCTGAGTAAGTGGGTAGGGCTGTCAGTTAGGTTCAAGCCAGAGTTGAAGTGGAACTATGCACACGGGACATGAATGCCCTGTCGGGAACTTTGCTGTGGCTTTTACCAGCCAGCCCTCAGAATAAAACCCACCCAGAGCCAGTTAAAATCCGCCTTGGCCATAATGAGCCAACAGCTTCCAAAGAGAGAACACCTCTGTTGTTGGCTCCAGTCAACAGCAGGAGAGCAAGTCAGGAATGAGGAACCAGGAAGCCACTGGGAAAAGATTTTGCTACTTGGACTGTTTCCTGGAATACTATAGTTAAATAGAGAAAACCCTGATAACTTTTTCAGGGATGTGTGTGTGTGTGTGTGTGTGTGTGTGTGTGTGTGTGTAGTGTTAAAGGAAACTTATTCAGAGACATGAGATTCAAGACTTGTGCATGAAATGCCCTCAGTTTGGCGAAACCTTCGTTGTGGACATTGGCTGCTTTCTCTGTTGGAGGCGTCGGCAGGTAGCACACCTGTCCGGCAGGAATGGTCTGTCAAGATGCATTAGTGTCATCTGGGCTGAAGCTGCCCACAGCTCCCTTCCCAGATTAGAAAGAAGGAAGCTGAACACCCCTAGGATATCTTGGGAATGACATTTAAAAAGCCATAGCTGTCCCAGCTGAGCCTGGAGCCTGGCAAGGGCTGGGAGCCCACATTATTTATGTCAGCAATCTCTGTCAGAGCCACATCTGGGGACAAAGCTTCAAACCCCAACAAATTTAATTGAGACTCATCATGTAGACGAAATTGAGACACTGACAAGGCAATTTGTAATGGTTAGAAAATGCTTTTCTAAGTACCATTGAATGCACTGGCTTCTTGGCATTCCCAGAGAATACTCTCACCAGATACGGTCCAGAGAGATGACACCTTTTAGGGGTTCAGGGACTACATAAAGGCCAGCGATAGATGTTTTCCTTGGGGGCGATTATGGCTCTTTCCTCTAATAGCTCCCCTATTCATACCATATTAAAGGCTCAATAAGACCTGAAAAGGAGCTGGTAGCTTTAAAAGCTGACGCAAACTCCAGAGCTCTGTACAAAACATAATATCCCTGGGAAAATAGACAGCATAAAACCATAAACAAAACACACCTCACCAATGCATTGATAAAAGCCAAACTGGTATTACAGCCTGCTGGGAAAGAAGGCTCATTCCTGGTAGTGACACTTGTACATTCTGGGGGTAGGTCGGAAAGCAGGAAAGAGAGAACACCTTCTTGTTGAGACTTGCTGCTAGAACCTATGTAGGGCATGCCAAACCCTTCCCTCATTAACTGTTTGACTCTTCCTACAGGCTCAAACATATTACCTGGGCAGTTGCGAAATGAGAACAGTTGTGGGACAAAGAACACATTGTTAAACTGCAGAGTTGCACAGTTATTGCCTGGAGCAGCAGGTTAAAGGAAACTGAGCTGGAGGATTGGCTGGGACGGTGAGTGTACGCAGCTCAGTCTAAGGCCCTGATCCTGAGAAACTTGCTGGGTTCCTGCCCTTTGATTCAGAGAAAGCAGCTTTCCAGCTGGGTCAGACTCCCTCCCCCACAGAAAATAAAATAAAGTCAATAGCACATAAAAATTCTTTGTACTTTTTTCAGTGCCTTTCATCTGCTCAGCTCAAAGGACGATGAGGGTATTAACTCTGGCTACACCCCTTAGTGGTAGGTGGAGAGTTTGCTCGTCCCTCTGTTTTATGGATGGGGACCTGAGATAGGGAGAAGTTAAGCAATGTGACTGGGGTCACATAATTGGTCAGGGGTGGAGCTGGGAAGAGAAATTAGGTGTTCCGATTCCTAGTCCAGTGCCCTCTGCAGGCTATATTGAGAGATGCAGTTGGTTAAAACTTGAAGGACCAATGCCGAAGTGGAATCACGTGTTAAGATCAAGAAAGGAAATCTGCAATCATCTTGCCAATGTCTTCATTTCCCAAACGAGGAGATGAGGCTTGGGAAATTGATGCTCTTCCAAGGTCAAATATGTAGTTCATTAGAGAACCTTGTCTCTTAACTTCCAGTTCAAGATGGCTTCCACTTCATTGTGTTATAGTATCTCTTGTCCACACCAGCTTTGCAAACTTTAGAGTACCTAATAATTTCACTGGTGTTCAAGAAATGTTTGATGATGATTTGATAGTCTCATACCAGCTTTCCTTCTCTATGTCTTTGTATTCATTTCTCGGCATTCAGTTCAAGACCCAGAGCACCTAGGAAACCGTACTTGATTACCTCTAAACAGCTTTAACCTCTACCATTTGAATCTCACATTTGCCCTGGGATCAGGTATCATTTCCCACTCTAAGATGTCCTTGTCCCTCCCCTTGACTCACCAACCTCCACAGGCTAGGTTTCCACTACACTTTGTATCTCACTCTGCCATACCGTGTGAAAGACTTGGTCATAATCCATGATATACTTGTGTCTCTGCCCTACAAGACCTTTTATATACATTGATTCACATAACCTTATAGCAATTTTGAGTTGCAAATTTAAACATTTTGTAACAAATGAAGAAAAGCAAAGGTGAAATAATTTTGCCAATGTCTTACTCCTAGTGAGTCACTTGCAAGCCATGTCTTTCATACCACAATTCTGAGATCTTTCACTGAGCTGTGCTGTTCAAGGGCACCAACCATGTGTTTTACATCTCTCTTTCCTCCATAGGGACTGGTTTGATAATGATTGCTGATGAAATTTTGATTGCTTTGAAAAGAAATGGATCATAACACATCATCTGATACTACTGATGATGAGCCATGATTTTTGTTGAGTCTGCCTCCTATGTTCATATACTGGGTGAATGTGTGTGTTCTTTACATCTGCAATGGCTCTCATCTAGTCAAGTACATCTTTAAATTCCAGATTTCATGGAAAGCCATGGAAAGTATGTAGGACAAAGATTATAATGGGGGTACATGGAGGTGAGAGTATCTTAGTTGCTTGGGGAGATTTTTCCAACTATCCCATCTTCCACAAAATTGTAATATGGGCTCCAAAATTTTCCCTAGTGGAGAATCACTGGGAAGAGGTGTGTTAGTTCAAGTAACACTAACAGTCATAACAAATAGACTCCATGAATATGATGGCTTACACTTATTAGAAGTTTATTTAGTGTTTGATACAATAGTTCTGGAAATACATGAATGTGTTGTCAGGCTGGCTCTGCTTCATGTAGTTATTGGGAGAGAGTCTCACAGAGCTCTGTTATCCTCACCACTTGCTTCCAAGGTTGCTATGATGAGCTCCATCCAAGCTAGCCATAAGGGGAAGATCTTAGGGATTTTTGTAGGTTAGACCTAGAAGGCATGTTTCACTGGCCCAAAAGTCACATGACCACACCTTAATTGCAAGGGAGCCTGGGAAATGCAATTCAATAATGTGTCCAGGAACAGAAGAATACATTCATTTTGAGCTCAGATTACTGATACCATCTCATTATAATACCTTTGTTGCAGGCACCTTTTTCACTCACTCATTCATTCATTCATTCATTCACTCATAAACTTAACAACTATTCATTGAAGGTCAATTATATGTTAGGCATGATAGTCAGTGACTGGACAGAGGCAAAAGCAGACAGCAGGGGTGTATTTACAGAATAATAAAAATAGACATAATTCAAATAGTCACACAAATCAATGTACATTTACACTTCTAATAAGTGCTGATTTTGAAAGAAAGCAATACAGTGTTAATAAGAACTTAAAACAGAGACTTATGACTTAGATTGGTTGGTCAAGGATGACATCCCTGAAGACTTCTTTTCAGAATTGAGAATAGGAATTAACCAATGAGCTGATGGATAAGAGCCAGGAAAGTTTTCCTAGCCAGTCCCAAATAAAACTGTATCTAATACATAAGACAGTTTACATCCTGGGGTACGGGGAGAGAGATGTTGTAAACACATGGTATGATTTAGTCAAGCAACTAGTAAGCCTTGAATTAAGCCAACTGCCTGTCTTTCAACTAGTGGCTTTGGCAGTGACCAGTGGTGAGGCTTTCCAAGTATGAACAATCAACTTGAGCCACAAGTGAATGAATCATCTACCTAACACTCTACCTGAGTATGTTGTCAAGGGACCCCTTTGGGTACCCACTAGCTCCTGTTCCCTCTTCAGGTATAATGCTCAGCTTCATTCCTAGAGATGGTCAGGAGTCTTTAGTGTGCTGATAGTTAGTTAAATACATCACTGCCTGGCCTCAGGCTGCTCTGTTACCTGAATCAATATTGGAAGTCTTCAGTTTGCTCTTCTTATGCATATGTTTTTGCCATGATTATGGCACTTGGGTTGTGTCAATATCGCTGAACTATACTATGTTGTGTTATTGCATGTCAAGACAATATCCTACAATAACAGGGTACAGAAAATCTGGCACAATACAAGGGAAAATAAGCCTGAGAAAAAGAGGGAGAACAAAGTCATTTATTTGTAAGATAACAAGCAGGTTGAACATTTTTCTGCTTGGAAGCTGCTGGCTTCCCAGGGCAAACACCCTACAGGTAGCAAAGTCTCAGGTATTGTATAAAATGAGGTGTGATTCCAACATAACTATAACTTGGTACATATATTTTAAATGTATGCCTTGCCAAGAAAGATATTAATGAGGTATTGCACCATTTCTCCTCCTATTTCTTATATGGAAATTCTGGGTCCAAATGAAATTCTTTGGGGGCTTGAAATTTAGAATGGGGAAGAATTACCCATATAAGTTATTTTCTTTTTTTTTAAATATTTATTTACTTTTTAAATTTCTTTTCAGTGTTCCAGAATTCATTCTTTATGCACCACACCCAGTGCTCTATGCAATATGTGCCCTCCATAATACCCACCACCAGGATCACCCATCTCCCCTTCCCTTCCAAAACCCTCAGTTAGTTCCTCAGAGTCCACAGTCTCTCATGGAGATGAACAGAAGCTATTTTCTGACATGAGTTCTGTGGTGGGATGACAGAGTTTATTTAACAAGTGCCATTGGTCTGGCTGCCTTTTCTGCAGTTATGTTTAGTTTTAACCAGTGAAATATTAATGACTCATTTCACTCCTCTGGGCCTCAATCTGTTCATCTAGGATTTATAGATGAGATTTTATAGGTAAGATTTTAAAAATATGTAAAGCAAAAGCGATGAACAGGCCCTTTCCCCTGCTGAGTGTGGGGTAGATGTATTGGATAGTACTGGTCAGTTAGGCTGAGGGCCAGTTCTGCCTTTGGGTTTCGCAATCTTCTATTTTAGTTACTTCCTTGGTAGTGTCACGAAACATTCTTTCCTTAGAATCTCCTTCAGGTAAGCCCTGAAATCCGAGTCCCTCAATTTCACTCACTTGTAATTTGTTTGCACTCCACTCACTCTAAGCAGAACGATGAATTTGTGAAAAGATGGGTTTGACAGGCTTGAAATTTAGTACTAACACATGCTAAAGTTGCAGTTATTTGAGTATAATAGTCCTCTACATGCTGTGGAAAATTGCCTCCCATGGCATGCTGGCCATTCTTTGGGAAATGCTCTGTTGAAAGCATCAGCAATAATGTTCCTTCAATAAAGTTTATTTTCTCCTCTTTGCTTTCTTGACCAATTTCTTAATAGCTGCTAAGAACTCTTCTAGGGGCAGGATCTCCTTCAAAGTGACCATATATGGCACCTGGGTGGCTTAGTAGGTTAGAGCTTCTGCCTTCGGCTCAGGTCACGGTCCCAGGGTCCTGGGATAGAGCCCCACATTGGGCTCTCTGCTTGGCGGGGAGCCTGCTTCCCCCTTTCTCTCTTCCTGCCTCTCTGCCTACTTGTGATCTCTGTCTGTCAAAATCAATCAATCAATCAATCAATCTGTAAAAAAAGTGACAATATATGACTGCATTTATTCCTTCCATAGATTTTAAGATTATTATCATTTTTTGGTCTGTGTCCTGAAGGCAGGGATTATGTTTGAGCTACATGGAACCCTAAGAGTTGCTACAATGCCTGACATAGGGAAGTGCTTCAGTGAGGCTGTGCTAGATGCATAGACTGTCTTTGGGGTCGTGGTGCTCTGGATTTAATAGGTAGGATAGGTAGTAAATCAAAACTGTTAAACCTGCCATCAAAACATGAAAATGCTTCAATGTGAGCCAAATGGGAAGGGATCAAGTTTATTTGGATGAGGGGTGGTCAATGTGTCTTCATGGACAAGACTGGAACTCCATCTTAAAGAATGAATAGACAAAAGAGAAGGGAATTCAGGGCAGAAGAATGGTAAGAAGACTTGGATGGGGAAGATGAGCTTGAGGGCTATGAAAATATTGTTATGGAAAGTAACCTTATGGGTGAATTGAAGGCAATAATAACCACCTAGCTAGCCTTTCTTGTGAGCCAGTAATTTTTCCAAAAACTCCTCATATACTACCTTCCTTAATCCTTTGCCTGCCTGGTGAGGTAGGATTATTAGAATCCCTGTTTTATGAAGGAAGAATGGGAACAGTGCTATGTTATCCAAGTACAGCAGTGAAACTGGTGAGTAAAGACAGCTACCATGGCTCAGAGTCTGTGCTCATAAGGATGACATCATATCAGATGAGAAAAGAAATGGGGCTGGAGGAGATTAAAAAGATGATGTATGCTAACAATTAAACATGGAATGGGGCTACCCTAGATCCCAGGGCAGAGTGTGCTGGTTGTTGTAAAGTTTTGTCATGGGAAAGACCACCCGAATATTGTTGTGTTGGTAGCCACTCACCTTGCCCACTTCTCAAGACAACTGGGAGTGGCAAAGTGGCTTTTTTGGGGGGAGATAATGGAGTTAGTGTCAGTAAACAAACATTCATAGGTACTTCCCATGTATCCAGAATGATGCCCGGTTTTAAATGAATGAGTGAAGAGATTAATGAGTGACATCAATGGTAGAGGAGGTCTGTGAAGATTTGGGTATATATGACCAATGATAATGGTTTTTATCTTGTTGGTAATGGGGAATCCACTGTACATTTTAGACAAGGATAAAATATAATCAGATATATGGATTAGAAACCATTAGAAACATTCTTGTAGCTGTATGGAGAGTAGAGTAGAGGTGGTCAGTGGTCTAGGCAGTGGATATTATGAGGAGGAGAAAAATTTGTGAGGTACTTATAGGGAAGAAGTCAAAGGAGATGAGTGAATACAGAGGATAAAGGGGAGGTGAAGTCATAAGTAGTGTTTGATCTCATTAAACAGTGGTTTATAAAATATGACCCAAAGCACTTGACCTTTGACCTAGTGTCTTACATATGGACCCATGGGAAACAAAGATTTAGACCAACTTATCCCTGTCATGTGTCACTCATTACCTATCAAACAGGACGCCTTATAAGGAGTTCTAGAAAAGGGGCAAACTCAGTATTTTAAAAAGACCTAGAGACAGTGTGTGTGTTGTGTGTGTGTGTGTGTGTGTGTGTGTTTAAGGTTAAAACACTTAAGAAATATATTTTGGCATAAGTGGAAGTACAAGGAGTCTAGGGAAATAAAGCTCTTTTTACCGGAACATGCTCAGTGTTGGAATTCATTCATAGGAAAGCAGAGTTCCTATGAAGATAAACAGGGGCCTCTTCCTCACAGTCTTACTTCCTCCAACTTGCTTGGGTTTGGCAGTGGTTGGGGAAGGGCTGACATGGGGGTAAGGGCCCTGTGTGGGATAAGAGACATCACCATCTATCAATCATGGTCCATTGATCTTATATTTTCACTATCCCCATGATTTCTTCTTTTCAAATTGGCAGCTACAAGCAGCAGAAGGAAATTGGAGCCTGCGTGATTTTTGCCTCAGTGGTTTAAGCTTTGACTTTATTTATGCCTTTAATTTTCTATTTAGCAAATAATTGTTGCCTTACACTCTGTTTCATGAAATGTCCTGGAATTGAAATTAGATTCTTCCCTTGGATATGCATCTCTGATTCTTGTTGACAGTCCTCATGATACCATACTTTGAGCTGAGCCCCTTCCAGAACAGGTCAGGTTTCCAGGCATGGAGTTTCTCTCCCTTCTGCTGCTGCAATGCTTTCTCAGAACTCTCTGTTATGGCTCACCAGCCCTCCCCATCATTGGTCCTTTGACACCTGGCCTCAATCCTCAAGCAGTCAGGGACCAGGAAGGCCATACTGTAGCAGAAAAAATCTGGGCTTTGGGTAACATCCTTGTTCTGTCACTTGGGAGCAAGGTTTTTGAGAAATTATTTAACCATGATGGCCCCAGTAAAATGGGAATAAAAATCAACTTCCTCAAAAGCTTGTCCTGGGGGCGCCTGGGTGGCTCAGTGGATTAAAGCCTCTGGGTCCTGGGATTGAGCCCTGCATTGGGCTCTCTGCTCAGCAGGGAGCCTGCTTCCTCCTCTCTCTTCCTGCCTACCTCTCTGCCTACTTGTGACCTCTGTCTGTCAAATAAATAAAATCTTAAAAAAAAAAGCATTTCCTAGATTATTCTATTTCCTCTCTCCTTTCCTCCCCTCTCTCACATTCTATTTCCCTTCCTTCCTTTCCCTCTTTCATCCTTCCTAGTATAGTGAACTTTCAAATATAGGGAGCCACACTGGATTCCAGTTCTGCCACTTATAAGACATTATGTGAGCTTTTATGTCTCTAAACATTTAGTTTCATCCTCTAAAATGAGAAAAGTAATTATACTTACATTCTAGAAATCTCAGGAAGATTAAATGTACTAATATATTTTAGGGCATCCATCAGCATTTCTGACCTTGAATAAAACTCGTTAAATATCTTCTCTAGTTATTACTTGAAAGATAACTTGTTTGTTTAAAAAATGCATGCATGTGTGTGTGTGTGTGTGTGCATGCTCAGATGCCTACACATTTGTATAAAAATGTAATAGAAGGACATAAAGGAGATGTATGTTCTAAGACCATTTAGACCCTCAAAAAAGAAGTGCATGGAATAGAAACTTCATATTTACTATTTCTGTACCTTCCCATGGAATGCCATATTTACTGATGCTGCTTCTTTTCAAAACACTATTCTTGTATGGTTGCAATTGGCCTTGAAACATTACTTGGACCTCCCTCCCATGCTTCCCTCCCAGCACAGTGCCCCACATAGTGTCTGTGTAAAGATACCTAAAACAGATTTCCACAACTGCATGGACTGAAACAAAAATAAGTAGGTGTCGAAATTACAATACTTTGTTTGGCAACTTCAGTTAAAATGCCAAGATCAGACCACTGTCTTCAAATCCTCTTGCATGTACTAGTAGAACTCAATCAAAGCTACCACAGCCAGCACAAGGACTATGGTGGTCCAGTTGTGAGAATAATCAAAGATATTTTAGCTGTGTAAATAGTAAGATCAAACCAAAATCAACAATGGACTATGACTAGGCTTGGTGTGAATTAATTTATAATAAGAAATAAGATACATTCCATATGTAGGAAATGATCTTGTCTGTTTTGTTCACTGCTGTATCCTTTCTGGACAGCAGTCTTTGACACTTAATTGGCCATTGATAAATACTTGTGAACCAAAAAATGATTCAATGGTGACTATAGGAGAAGGAGCTGGCTTTACAAGTACTGCTAAAGTTTAGAGTATTCAATTGTGTGCCACCAACTTTAACGTGCATCATATTATTTAATCCAAACAAGGCAATATGGTAGCCTCTATTATTATTTCAATTTTTGAGATGAGGAAACTAAATCTTAGAGAAATTAAATCCCTAGGCCAACACTATACAACTGGTTGGTTTAATGCTTTTCACCATCTTAACACACAGTCTTAAATGCCTTTGTTTTGTTCTCACCAAATGGTAACAGAAAACAAAACAAAACAAAAACAAAAAACAACAAAAAACTCAGTTTAACATTTTTTTTTATTCTTTTTTTTAAGATTTTATTTATTTATTTGACAGAGAGAGATCAAAAGCAGGCAGAGAGACAGGCAGAGAGAGAGAGAGAGAATGGAAGCAGGCTCCCTGCTGAGCAGAGAGCCTGATGCGGGACTCCATCCCTGGACCCTGAGATCATGACCTGAGCTGAAGGCAGAGGCTTAACCCACTTAGCCACCCAGGTGCCCCTAACATTTTTTTTAAAGATTTTATTTATTTATTTGTCAGAGAGAAAGAGAGAGAGAGAGAGTACAAGCAGGCAGAGTGGCAGGCAGAGGCAGAGAGAGAAGCAGGCTCCCTGCTGAGCAAGGAGCCCGATGCAGGACGCAATCCCAGGACCCTAGGATCATGACCTGAGCTAAAGGCAGCTACCCAACTGACTGAGCCACTCAGGTGTCCCTCAGTTCAACATTTTAATTTAGCATAAAACTCATTAAGTAACCCCAGCAGTTCTACTATCAGGAAGACCATGGTTTGTATTCCATAGGGCTCTGCCTCAGTTTCTCCATTTGTAGGGTGGAAATGACGAAGCTTGCCTCTTCTTTGAGAGGTTGTGAGATTTAATTAGAGCAATGGTTATTAAAATGCTTTGAAGTCAGAAAGTGCTTATTAATATCAGGATTCATGATTATGTTTCCAAATAGGATATCCTTCCCTTTAAAGCCAATTGCCTGGGATGAGCCCCAAGGCCCCCCCAGAGGGAATGGTAGGGAGCACTTGTGTTGGATGCCTAATTCAGCCCATATGGTTTTGCAGTGATTCCATAAGTGAGGAGGAGAGTGAATAATCCCATCTCTTTAACTTTCAAGTGTGGGAACATTAGAGTTTGCTTCTTAATGATTATAACATTCAGGAATGTTGGCACCTTTTCTTCCTGACTTCACGTTATGAAACCCAGAGAGTGTTGAGTAACAGGATGTACATTCATGCCATTTTCGGTTTCTTTGGGGGTTCATTTGGGAAACCTTCCTTCAAGCAAAAGCTACAGTGGTTAGACATGGAGCAGCCCTTTAACCTCAGGGCTGTTGCCTCCAATCTGGTGTAAAGGTCCCAGTGTGTGGAGTAAGAGTTGGATCCTGTTCCTCATCAGTTAGGAGCCATTGTTTGCAAATGTGTTCCCCGATGGAAAAGGATTAGGTCCTGGACAGTAGAGAACATTATGTTCATATTGCAAAATCTTGGTATGATCTAGTCTTGGGCTGATGGGGATTTGATAAAACATTCTTCTTGGCTAAAAATGTCATCATAGGGCTCAGTATATTGCTGAATCCCATCCCGCCAGCCCCCCCTCCTTCACAGTGCAAGGCCAGATTTAGAAAAGTCCCTTTGGCTCTGTTGGAGTTGCCTCAAGGCTATGGGAGGACCACAGGACTCCAGTCAGAAAGCTGACTTTGCTTCCCTAATGTGGGAGCAGGTTGTTTTAACTCCACAACTTAAATGTTCTCCTTGAGAACTGGGGACCATGATACTTGATTCTGTTTATCACCCAGGATTTTGTGATTATCAGGTGAACCTCTCTCTACTTCTACCTCTACTAACCTACCTATCAACAGTGGAGCGACAGATTCACAGAGACAAAGGAACATATGGATGTGGGAGGCAGTCTATCATTTTGACTGAGATGTGGATTCAAATTCTGTGTGGTTCTGAGAAAGGTACTTAACTTTTTAAGTCTCAGTTTCTTCCTTTGGTAGAGAGGGATGAAAATGACAATATTCACCTCAGAAGGTTACGAAAATTAAATTAGATGATGTATGTGGAAGCACTTAGCAGAAAACCCAGCACATTGTAAGCTCTTAACAAATACTAGCTATGGTCATCATCCTCATTGTTGGGAGAATAATTAGAAAATTATAGGAAGTTATATAGATGCAGAGAGTATTACTATCTTTTAAATTTGCTGTTTATTTTGGCAAAAGCAATTCTGAGGCTTACAAATCGTTCTTCAGGAAAATGAATTATTCACCAGGTTATTGGCCTCAGCACATTTTATACTCAGCAGGAACAAGAGAAGTGCAAAATCTGCTGGCTGCAGCTGTGGCCCACTTACAGGATGCACTTGAGGAAATTCAGCACAGTGAGAACCTGGCTGTAACTGTTTCTTGTGAGGTCAATGACTTTTGCAGAATAGGATCAATGTTGAAAAGATGCCTGAAAAGTGAATCTTTGCATATTGAAAGCTATCTTCTTATTAAGTTTCCTTACAAATGTACAAACAGGTTCAGCCAGAAATTGGGACATAAAATCATACTGGGAAACTTAGCTGATATTTCCTGTCCCTTCTTTAATAGGAAAATAATAAGTGTGTGTTAATAAGATAAACTATAATTATAAAAGAGTTAGGTTTTACTTTCAATGTTGTATCTTGAAACCCAAGAGAGTTAATTCATGCTGACAGAATATTGAAGTCACCTGTGGGTTTTTTTATAATATAGTTGTTCAGCCTTACCCCTTGTGCTTCTGATTCATAAGTCTGGGTAAAGCGCGGGATTTTTATTTTCTTTTTGGTTTGTTTTAGCTGCACATTTGATTCTTATATATAGCTAGCAAGAAACAATGGAAACAAAGATGGTGGCCTCCTAACTGAATAGAACCCAATTGTTGAATTAGTAATTCAACTCTTAATTCTCTGCTTTGATCTATATCTGCATTTCATTGTTCAGATCCTGTTTTATAGCTTTTATTTTAGAAATGACTTTTTTTTTCTTCCTGTACAAGCTTATCTGAGCTCATGAAGAGATGTGTTGGTGGGGAAAGGGAACAGGTGACAGGAACATAGAGATGGAAAAAACAGAGAATGCTGGCTAGAATTCACAGAAAAATTTAAAGAAAGTGAAACAAGATTGTATTTTTGGAACAATATATAAAAATTTTTGGAACAAAGAAAAGGCAATGAATTCTGAAGAGTTTTCAGATAATGAATAAGCAACCAATGAGTTATGAAGTCATGGCTTATAAGTTTTTTTTTCTTTGCTCATTTATGACTGGAATATAATATCCACCTAAAATAACACACATAGGTGCAAATACTAGAAGTAGTTTTCATAAAGAGCAGAGAGGGATCAGGATTTAGTAACTGTGATTTCCCTGCAGAATCCTGCTGCCTCTTTATGGGTATAGTAGATAATCTCCAAGATGGCTGCCCTCAATTCTGCTCCTCACTTCAGAGGTTGAAGCTTAAATCTAGGCTGACATTAGTGATTATTTAACTAATAGAATATGGCAGAAATTATATTCTGGGACTTACAAGTCTAGGTCAGAAAAAGCCTTAGAGCTTCTGCCTGAATCTCTTGTAACACTTACTCCTGGGATGTCTCCAAACCCAGCTGCCATGCTAGGAGAAACCCAAGTGACATAGAGATGACAAATGTAAGTGCTCTGGCTGAACTCTCAGCCAACAGGCAGCATTAACCACTAGCCAGATAAATGGGTCATCTTGGATGTTTCTTACCCTAGCATCCTAGCCAATACCAGGTGGACCAGAAGAGCCACCCAATCAACTTTCCAAATTGTGAGAGATAATCAACTATTGTTTTAAGCCACTGAGTGTTGGGCTAGTTTGTTATACAGCAAAAGATAACTGAAAAAAGAAAAATTAAAAAAAAAGAACTTAGTTGCTAGTCTATATTTGCCAGTAATAGGGATATATTGAATTTGTTGATTTTATACATTCATCTGTTCCTCCATCCATCCATCCATCCCTTCATCCAACCATTCTTCCCCCCATCACTCGATCTATCCAACCATTCATCTGACACTTATTGAACACTACTGTGAAAAGGACAGTGGAAGACACATATTTATTTTTCTCATTCAACAAGTATTTATTTAGAATTTATTACTGCCAGATATTGATCGAGGAGTTGATAAAAGCAAATAAATGAGTTGTAATCAAGGAAATATGACAGAAATGGTATTGGCTTACACTCCAGTGGGAGAAGATGGAAAAGAAAGAGATAACTAAATAAATAAATGGTGTAATTTAGAAGAGTACTATAAAGGAAATAAAATATTACTATGAGATAAAGATTTTCTGAGGTACTAGGTAAGTGTGATTATTGTATGCTGCTGGTTAGAGAAGATGTTCCCTAAGAAAGTGACATTTGAATGGAGATTTAAATGACAAGGAGACAGATGTGTGAAGAACTGGGGTTAGGCGATAACTTTTTTTAAAAAAAAAGAAAACAGTGTAGGAGGGTTCCCCTTTCTCCGCATCCTCGCCAGCATCTGTCATTTCCTGACTTGTTCATTTTAGCCATTCTGACTGGTGTGAGGTGATATCTCATGGTGGTTTTGATTTGTATTTCCCTGATGCCAAGTGATATGCAGCACTTTTTCATGTGTCTGTTGGCCATCTGCATGTCTTCTTTGCAGAAATGTCTGTTCATGTCCTCTGCCCATTTCTTGATTGGATTATTGGTTCTTTGGGTGTTGAGTTTGCTAAGTTCTTTATAGATTTTGGACACTAGCCCTTTATCTGATATGTCATTTGCAAATATCTTCTCCCATTCTGTCAGTTGTCTTTTGGTTTTGTTAACTGTTTCCTTTGCTGTGCAAAAGCTTTTGATCTTGATAAAATCCCAAAAGTTCATTTTTGCCCTTGCTTCCCTTGCCTTTGGTGATGTTCCTAGGAAGATGTTGCTGCGGCTGACGTGGAAGAGGTTGCTGCCTGTGTTCTCCTCGAGGATTTTGATGGATTCCTTTCTCACATTGAGATCCTTCATCCATTTTGAGTCTATTTTCGTGTGTGGTGTAAGGAAATGATCCAATTTCATTTTTCTGAGGGGAACCCTCCTACACTGTTGGTGGGAATGCAAGCTGGTGCAACCACTCTGGAAAACAGCATGGAGGTTCCTCAAAATGTTGAAAATAGAACTACCCTATGACCCAGCAATTGCACTGCTGGGTATTTACCCTAAAGATACAAACGTAGTGATCCGAAGGGGCACGTGCACTCGAATGTTTATAGCAGCAATGTCTATAATAGCCAAACTATGGAAAGAACCTAGATGTCCATCTACAGACGAATGGATAAAGAAGATGTGGTATATATACACAATGGAATACTATGCAGCCATCAAAAGAAATGAAATCTTGCCATTTGCGACGACGTGGACGGAACTAGAGGGTATCATGCTTAGCGAAATAAGTCAATCGGAGAAAGACAACTATCATATGATCTCCCTGATATGAGGGAGAGGAGATGCAACATGGGGGGTTGAGGGGGTAGGAGGAGAGTAAATGAAACAAGATGGGATTGGGAGGGAGACAAACCATAAGTGACTCTTAATCTCACAAAACAAACTGATGGTTGATGGGGGGAGGGGGTTGGGAGAGGGGGGTGGGGTTATGGATATTGGGGAGGGTATGTGCTATGGTGAGTGCTGTGAAGTGTGTAAACCTGGCGATTCGCAGACCTGTACCCCTGGGGATAAAAATATATGTTTTATAAAGCTTGAAAAAAAAAAAAAGAAAAAGAAAAGAGAAAGGATGAATACCCAAGTTTTGTAGCAACATGGACGGGACTGGAAGAGATTATGCTGAGTGAAATAAGCAGAGAGAGTCAATTATCATATGGTTTCACTTATTTGTGGAGCATAACAAATAGCACGGAGGACAAGGGGAGATGGAGAGGAGAAGGGAGTTGAGGGAAATTGGAAGGGGAGGTGAACCATGAGAGACTATGGACTCTGAAAAACGATCTGAGAATTTTGAAGGGGTGGGGGGTGGGAGGTTGGGGGCACCAGGTGGTGGGTATTGTAGAGGGCACGGATTGCATGGAGCACTGGGTGTGGTGCAAAAATAATGAATACTGTTATGCTGAAAAAATAAAAAATTAATTAAAAAAAAAAAGAAAACATGGTAAAGGCCCTGAAAAGTGAATTGGATTGTTATAGAGCAGGGACAGCAAAAAGACCAGTGTGATTGGAACACTGGAATAGGACGAGAAGAAAAGATGGAGAAGGAAGCAAGATCACATGGGCCATGCTGGGGATTTTGAATTGAATTTAAAATATACTGGGGAGCTCTTGCAGGATTTTAAGCAGGGAAGAAGTATAATATGAATGTATTTTCCATAGATCACTCTTGCTGCTATGTGGACAAAGAGCTGTTGAGGGGGAAGAGTGAAGAGTAGAACTAGGGAGACCATTAGGAGGCTCTTGCAGTGGTCCAAGTGGGATGCGATGGTAACTACTAGCTTGGTGGTAGTGAGGATAGTGAGAGAAGATCCTATTCAGAATGTATCTTGGAGGTAGAATCAACAGAACTTGCTGATGGGTTAGATGTAAAGTGTTAGGAAAAGAGAAGAATAAAAGATAGTTCCTCTAATTAGAGAATGAGCAACTGGGTGAATTGTGACATCATTAAACAAGATGGGTAGACTGGATAGGAGTGTGAAGTGGGGGTGGGCAAGTTCTATTTTGGCCCTAGTTAGTCCAAAATCATTAGGCATGCTAATGAAGACATTGAACAGGCCATTGAAAACACAAGGGATTTCTGAACTAGAGTAGTCAGCGTATGGATTTTATTTAAAGCCATAGTTGTGGTTCCCCAGAGAGTGTAGAGTGACAACAGAGTCAAGAATATTGATTTATTTAAAAGTTGTGAGCAAGAGGAAAAATCAGCAAAGGAGATTCAGAAGGAAAAGCCAGGTAGGTAAGAACAAACCCAGTAGAATGTGTTTTCACAAAGTCAAGTGAAAAAAGCATTTAGGAAAGGAGGTGTACACAAGTAAATGTCAAATGATGCTCAGAAGTTAGTAACATGAAGACAGAATTATCTTATTGGATTGGGCAAATGGAGGATGTTGCAAACTTGACAAGAGTGGTTTCAGTGGGGTAGTGGAGCCAAAATCCTGATAAAAGTAAGTTAAAGAGAGAAGGGAAGGTGAAGAATTAAGAGATAGGAGAGTTTACTCTTAATAAGTTTATGTATAAGGAGAAAAAATGGGGCAGTTGTTGGAGGGGGACAGGGGATGAAGGGAGTTTTTTTTCAAGATGGAAGAAAGTATGGTATATTTTTATGTTGATTGGAATGATCCAAGAAGAGGGAGAAATGCTTGATATAAGAGATAGGTGAGATCATTTCAAATGCAAAATCTTTGAGTAGATTCAGGGGAGATGGGATCCAAAGCATAAGTCTTGGGGCTGGCTTAGATAAGAGCAGTACCTGTTTATATATGTTAATAGGCAGGAACACAAAGTACTCAGGAACAGGAACAAGCAAGGTAAAATTTTGTTGATGAACAGAATTAGCTGTTCTTATCTGATCTGATCTCTATGCACTCATGGCTTTGTAGGGAAGCTTAAATAAGTTACCAAGGAGATAAAGAGTATAACGGGGTTACAGATGAAATGATATAGAAATCAAAAGGAAAGAACAGAAGTTGCTTTCAAAAGGGGGTTTAGAAAATAGATTCTTATTTTTCAAGTTCCAAAATTTTCTCTTAGATCCAAAGGACTTTAAGTTGAGTGTATCTATTGTGGAAGATGTTGATTTTTTTTTTCCCCTTTGCCTTCCAAACACTTACACATACACGTGTGTGTCCTGGTGCAAATATGTGCCTATACACACACAAATAAACTTTCTGGCACTCAAGGTGGGCACATAATCAAACCTGGGCCAGTTATAATGCCCCTTACTCGGGACCTCTGTGACTGGACCAGGAATGAGCACATAAACTAGCCAGGCCAATCAGCTTCTTTCCCTGTGGTTATTTTAAATAGGAAGTGGATGAGGGAAATCTGTTCTTTCATTACCCAAGAATGTAGTTCTGAGTCAGCTTCTGGCCCTGCTCTCCACTGCTTAAAAAAAGCCTGTCTCAGTGGAAGGGGATGAGGTCAGCACATTGATAGAAGCAGCAGTGTGGAGAGGTGAGATGAGAGAGAGAATTTTGGTGCTGGCTGAAACTCATTGTATGGTTGAAACCTATCTCCCTACATTCTGTGTTTTGTAGGAACCAATAACTTCTCGTCTTTGTACTTAAATGAATTCAAGTTCGGTGTCTGTTGCTTGGAACTAGAAGAATCTCGACTAACAACCCATTCCTGGGCACATACAGGGACAGTCACCCCTCCTGTTCCTGTGGCAGTCATCACTGCTCTTCTGGCTTCCTTTCCGGGGAGACTTTACCCTGTCCTAGCTTTCTTATCAACACCATGCCCTGGCCAACTTTGGGTAAAGAGAGCTGGAACATGGATGAAAGGTAACTGGCCTTCCTGGCCTCACATCTGGGTGTAAATTTAAACACACCTCTTAGATTTTAAAGACTTTCTGCTTTTACAATCTCTCCCTGGCTCAGGTACCTGAGTTGGTATTTGTTCACACATACATGAGGGAATAAGCCTGTGGGGTAGCACTTATTCCCAGTCTTCCTTCTGGGCTGGTTTGCTTTCATCAGGCATGCATTGTGGTATAAACCTTGAATATGTGAGAGTCACTGATCTTCCTCAGGAGCCTATTGGGATAACCTTTATTTTGGGCTCTCTTTAAGGCTGTTACTAGCATCTGACATTTGGATTGGGGTTAGGAGATTTGCCTGAAAGTCCCCACCCACCAGAAGGCTGCAGCTAAGAGAAGACATAGCGCTGACACCTGACAACTGTCAGAGGGGATGATCAGAGCTCTCCCCTTGATTCCATCCTCAAGTTCAGGCCTGGAAAGAGAGGGTGGGAGCTGACAGTCCAAACTTGTCTGGGAGAGCAGACATTCCCTGACTTGATCTATGTGTTTATGTGTGTGGGTCTGTGTCTCCAGGCCAGGATCAGCATAGGTCTTGCAACCACACCCAAGGTCCTTTAAGAGGAGATCCAAGGGAACAAACTTTCTGAGGCCCAGGGAAGTGCTGGCCAGCCCTCTACCTTGTTTCTATAGTAAGCTCTCATTTACTCTAGCCTAACATATGCAAGGAAAAAAGTTTTTCCTCCTCTTCCACCTTATGGTTGGGAAAATGACGGGTACCTTTGTAATAGGAAACTAAAGTTGGCGCCCCTCTTTGAAGGGGACTGTGGCTGGTATTGATGAATTTTAGAATCTAGGTGAGGTTCAGTGGGGGTGGGGTCCAGAGCTGAAGACCAAGAAAGAATTCTGAAGACATCTTTGTTGCAAAATGATAGTTTATTAAAGCACAGGGACAGAACCCATGGGCACAAAGATCTGTTGTCCCAGGGTTGTGAGGGGTGGCAGGTTAAGTACCATGGGGTTGGGGAGTTAAGGAAAGAGAGGTTTCAGTAAAACTTTCATATGCTAAAGAAGACCTACAGGATACAGGATACCAGAGGCCTTGCCATTGTCAAGGTTTTTCCCTCTAGCCAGGTATTATTAAGATAGTTGGCAGATTCCTAAAGAATGCCACATTTGTCCCACCCATCAGTGGGGGTGAGGGAAGGTTGCAGTGTGTCAGCTTTTGCTTTGTCCTCAGCCAGCCTTCTGTTCCCTCACCAGTATGTCTGAGGAGTTGCCAGCTACTGAGAGGCCACAGTAGAGCGGCCCAGTCCTGAGCCATGGGACTGTCTTCGAGAACCCAGTCATCAGATCTAGTTTCCTTCTCTTCTTACATCAGAATCTGACCTGGTCCTACTCTGCCGTGTCACCACTATCTGCCTTGTTCCATACCCCCTTGAAAATCTGTATTGTCTCCTTCTTAATACATGGGGCTGCTCCCCACGATGGTGTACTTTTGCTTTGGAAATCAGTTCCTGCTTCTCCTTGGGCCCCATCCCCCATCAACTTTATCTGGTTAACGTCCTGTTACCTTTCAAGATACTGCTCATGCTTCACTTCTGTCATGAATGCCTCCTTCGCCACTGTAATCTGGGCCCCATGCTTCTTCTAGGTTTGCAGGACATCTTGTCATGCTGAATTTGGATCACTGACTTATAGAGTTGCCTCCCAGTGATTCAGTTTAATCTTGAGGAGGAGAAACTGAGGAAAAATGGACTTGTTCTGGACTATTTATATCCAGCGTACCCAGACTCAAGAGAGGTTCTGATGCTAGCCTGTTGAGAGATTATTTTTCTGAGGAGGCAACATCAGATTGCACTCCACGATGACAGCAGAGATTGGTGTGTGTTCCCACTGCCAGCCATCCTGGGAGTAGGTGGCTCCTGAAGTGGTGACCGGTGAGGACTTGGGAAGTGAATGTCAGTCTGGACTTAGAGGAAGTCTCTTCCTATGTGAGCCCTGGGTACAAGGAGGGGGACACAGTTTGGTCAAGTTTCAATGAAATGGACCCAATGAGAGTGATTCCAGAAGGCAGAACATGCTGGCTCAGGTCCCATGAAGAGACATTAAGAGAGAATGAGCACAAGGCCAGCATTGGTCAGGGAGGGTCAAAGCAGGACTTGTGGGTTATCCTGTTATTATAGTTCTCTGCTAGTGTCATTAAGTGACCAGTTCCATTTGCTTCTGTGATCTGCTATGAGAGTTAATGAGGAGGGCTTGGGATGATGCAGGTGAAAAGCAGTAGCATGCTCTGAGGCCAGGGTCTAGGTAGCTGCAGTGGCCAACAGTGGAAAGTCTGGCAAAGCAGCTGTTTCTCATGGGTCATCACTAACAACCTGGAGGCAAGGACGAATAAGTAAAAGCATTCTGCTCTTTCACAAAATAAGGCAGCCTGGAAGTTCTAGTTTTGGGCAATAAAGTGTTTGGAAGCCTGTGCCCCTAATGTACACTCTTATGGTTTTAATTTCTTGATTTATTGATTTAAACCAGTGGTTCTCAACTGGGGACAATCCCACCCCCCCACCCCCCGCCCAGGGGACCTCTTGCCACATCTGGAGACATTTTTCGTTGTCATGATGAGGTGGGTACAAACCAGAGTTGTGGCTAACCATCCTCTGATGCAGTGGACAGTGCCCCACAACAAAGAATGAGCCAGTCTAAATGTCAGCAGTGCCCACTTAGGTGGTGACTGACTGGAAGAGCAATTGAACAGAGCAAACACTGGGGTCACAGGCATTCCAACTCCTCTGGATCCATCCACTGGCACAGTTAAGCCTCTCCCTGCAGCCCCTCACAGGGTGCAGGAGACCCAGCTTTCTCAAGAAATTTGGCTTCCTGATGGCAGAGCTGAATATAGAACCTGCCAAGCGGAGATTCAACCTTGTTTACATGCTTGCTGGCAGCTAATGAAGAAGCTGCTGTGTACTGGAGCCATTATCTGAACCAAAAATAACACAAGAAAATGATTAATTTCATCTAAATATAGGCAGGCGCTTTGCTATGTCAGCCATGATAATCAGGCTCTAAGCTGATTGTACTGCAGCATCGGAGTGGAACCTGGGAACCAGAGTGAGGAACAAATCTGGTCCCATAGCAGTCATTTCTTCCTCCACAAGCTTTTTTTCTTCCTTCTCTTTCTTCCTCTCTTTTCTTACCTTGCTCCTACTTTCCTCCTCTACCTCTTATTCCTTTGTTTTCCTCTATTTTTCCTTGTTTTCCAGGTTTCCTCCTCTCCTTTTCCTTAACTGCCTTTAAAGAACAACTCCCAGCCCCAATCTCCGCCCCAGACCCATCCCCAACCCCAGTCTTTGCCGCCCACCTCTTCTGCCCACCAAAGCCCAGTCTCCGCCCACCCAGGCCCAGTCTCCACCTACCAGGGCTCAGTCTCTGCCCCCCAGCCAGTCTACAGCCGCAGGTCCAACCCCTCGTTGTCATCGTCATCATCATCATCATCATCATCTTCTTCTTCTTTTAAATTAACATATAATGTATTATTTGTTGCAGGGCTATAGTTCTGTGAATCATCAGTCTCACACAATTCACAGCACTCACCATAGTACATGCCCTCCTCAACTGCCCTCACTCCCCAGACTGCAGGAATACATACCATTAGAATAGTTTTCTTCCTTCCTTCCTTCCTTCCTTCCTTCCTTTCTTTCTTTCTTTCTTTCTTTCTTTCTTTCTTTCTTTCTTTCTTTCTCTCTTTTTTCTTTTTCTTCTTCTTCTTCCTCTTCCCCTTCCTCTCCTCCTCCTTCTTCTTCTTCTTTTTCTTCTTCTTCTTCAAGATTTTATTTATTTATTTGCCAGAGAGGGAGAGACAGTGAGAGAGGGAACACAAACAGGGAGAGTGGAGAGGGAGAAGGAGGCTGCCCCCCCCTCCAGTAGGAAGCCCCATGCAGGGCTCCATATGGGGTGCCAGATCCCAGGACCCCAGGATCATGACCCCAGCAGAAGGTAGATGCTTAATGACTAACGACTGAACCACCCAGTCACCCATTAGAGCAGTTTCTGACAGCAGGGTCTGTATCTACTTGTGGCACAGGGTATACTTTTAGGTGGTACCTACATGACTGTTGGTTGTTACGAAGCAAAACCATTTTAATGTTTTGCTAAAGGAAAAAGTCAGTACATATAGCCCATTATTTCCTGAATATTTGTGTTTAAGATGAGACAAAGTTAGATATTTAAGCTAAAAAAAGGCATATCAATTTCAAGAGAAAGTTAAGGAAATAATAATACTGCCTTATACTAGGATGATCTATATGAAATTGCCAATAACTGATTATTTTTGACTTACAAAATGGAAATTTCATATGTTTTCACCTAATATAATACAATCCATGTTCCTCAGCATATGTGAAGTCCCTTACTGCCTGGCCCAAATTTATTTTTCAATTCTGAATTTCCAGTTTTTTCCCTAGATGAACCTTCTGCTTTAATTAGATCAGCAAATATTTACCAAGGGCCAATTGCAAACTGGTACTGGGCAAGGTCTTTCCATTGCAGATACGATTTCAGATTAGCAGTCCCTATCCCTAAGGAGTTTACCATCAACAGGAGGACACAGACACATAGTTCCAGGCAAAATGTAAATATTATGATGTGGGTTTTAACCAGGAACAATATTACCCATTCAGAGGTTTGGGAAAATGCTGTGGAGATTTTTTGTTGTTACAAGGATTGGGGAGCACATTTAGGATATTTAGGGAGTGGAAATCTGAGATGCTAAGTTTCCTGCAATGCATGGGTTGGATTCTTCAATAAAGAACTGGCCTGCCCCAAATGCCAATAGCAGCCACATGAGAGATACCGATGGGGGCTACTAGAGGTAAAAAGGAACAAGGAGAAGGAGCATCTTACCAAAATGGGAGTCCAGAGAAGTCCCAGAGAAGGTGGTATTTGAGCTGAGTCCCTTAGGAGGAGAAAGATCTGGTTCATCAATCAAAGCAGGAAAAGCCTTCTAGGTGGACAGAAAAACACATTATTTTTGGAGATCTGAATCAGCCCAGCTCCTGTCTTCCCTCACCTGGCTTCTACTGTGTACTGAGTTTGTACAAATCCATTTCCATGCAGGACATTCCATCCCCACCCTTCAATAAATGGTCCATATGCTATCTCCTTTATAAAGTCTTCTTAGAGACTAAAACCGAGGGTGATTTCTTTCTAGGCTTCTGGACCCCAGTGATGCCTTTTGGTCTTTGCACCCTTCCTTCCTTCCCTACTGGGGTGTGATTTCCTTGAAGGGAAGACCTGTTTTATGACTTTTTTTTTGCACTTGACAAATGATCACTAATAAATAATATCAAGTTCGTCTTACACTACCATATATTGCATTGTTTCTTTTTAAAGATTTAAAAACATACTTAGCAAATTCGCTCCCATGATGGCTTAATGCAACAGTTTCACAAGTACTTTAATCCTATCTTGTAAATCAATAATTCTCAGCTGGGGACAGGGGACAGTTTTGCCTCCCAAGGAACATTTGGTAACGTCTGGGGACACTTGTGGTTATCATGACTGGTGAGGGGTGCTACTGGTGTCTAGTGTGTAGAGGCCTGGAATGCTACTAAACATTCTATGGTACACAAGACAGCTTCCCACATAAACAATTATCTGGACTGAAATGGCAGTAATGCTGAGGTTGAGAAACCCTGCTATAGATTAAGAAATGCAAGCAACTTCCTGAAGGTTGTGCAGCAAATTGCTGACAGATTAACTGTCCAGAACCTAGGACATCAGTACCATCAAAGAGTGGAGGAAGAATCAGCAGTGGAACCAAGTGACCTGGTCCCTGACTCACATCTCACATTCCTGCCTTGTCCTCTAATGCCCCTTCTTGCCTCAGTTGGATCTCCAATTGCCACACTGTTTTATTTTGTCTATGACGTTGGTTATGTTAACTTCTTAAACCTCAGTTTATCTATTATTAAACCTAACAAAATCTCCATCACATAATAGGTGAAAGATTAAATGTGATAGTATACATGGAAGCGTGCAAGGGATATTTATGACATACCTACTACGTGCTGGGTATAATTCTGAACACTTTGTAGGACAGGAACTACTATTAGTTCCATTTTACAGGTAAGGCTACTGCGACTCAGGGAGGTTAGGTAAATTATCATAGTATCACAGCTAGTTAAGTGATGTAGCTGGGATTAGAACCTTGAATCCATGTGCTTAACCACTATGTTTACCATGCACTGTGTGTGAGTGTCTAGGCACCATATTCTTCTGTCTCTAGCCATCCTGTCATTCCATCCTTCTCTCTCTGCTGATTAATACTTGCATCCTGCTGTGGGAGAGGGTTTCTAGTGCATAGCCCACATTTCTGCTCTGTTTACCCCACTTTGGGCTTAAGCTGCATCTCCAATTGCCAGGTTATTACTGCTTGGTTTCTCTATCAAGAAGACCCAAGCTATGATCAGTTGCAACAATCCAAAAGATACCCAAAGGAAAGTAACTGGCTCAAATCTGGCCATGGGAGTTTTCAGGGTGTGTAAGTTTCCTGACTAGGGCTGTTGTAAGAAAGTTCCACAAATCAAGGCAGCTAAAAACAGCAGAAATGCCCTTATTCACAGTTCTGGAAGCTCGAAGTCCCAAAACAAGGTGTCAGCAGAGCCATGCTCCTTCTGAAACCCATGGGAGAATCCTTCCTTAATTCTTCCTAGCTCCTGGTGATGGCTGGCAACTTTGGAATTCCTTGGCTTACATCTGTATCTCTCCAATATCTGCCCTTTTTTGTCACAGGGCATTCTCTCTATGTGGCTCTATGTGGGCTCTCCTCTTCTTAAAAAGGACCAGGCATATTGAAGTAGGGCCCACCCTACTCTTGTATGGCCTCACCTCAACTTTAGCCAGTCTCTATTTTCAAATAAGGTCACATTCAGAGTTCTTAGGACTTAGGACGTTAGCATATCCTTTTCTTTTGGTAGGGAGGGGACACAATTAACCCATAACAAAGGACAAATTTCTATCTGTCTCTGTAATCCTATGGAAACAGGCCTCTGCTCAGGACTTGCCCATCTCTGAGCCTCACTCTGCCTTCACCAGGTTCCTTGGAGGACAGATACTGTGTTTGCAGTTCCTTATCTTCAAGGAAATGAGGTATCTCATGTCCTTGTCAGAGTCCCCGCTATTTCATATGTTAGTTGATCCAAATAAATGAACTCTTGAATAAATACCATCTGGTCCTGCTGAGTCACTTTCTCAAGTGGTCCCCATTGCTGCTTCCTTCCCATCAGGGGCATCCATCTCTGCTGATGCCATGATACTAGAGCTCATGGGAAGAGCTCAGCATGTTTCCCACCCTGATCCCATTTCTGCATCATAGACTTGTGAGGTACCCCTGGGAGGTTGTGAGCTGGCCTTCCTCAAATAAAATGTTCCTGCTCATTGCTCCTAAAAGTAATTATAAAGATCAGTCCTTACTCTTCTTTTCTCTTGTGTTCTTTTATGAAAACGTGAGTTTAAAAGTAAAATAAAGGACTTTATTACAGCAACTTTCATGGAAATTAAAACATTCACCCACATTCTCTTCATGCCTAACCAAAAAGAACTGTTAGAAACTTCATTTCCCAATTTTTAGTCAGAAGGATGCATATTTTTACATTAATTGCAACATGAATAAAATGGTCTGTCCTATTTTTCTACTTTAACATTATTTTTAAAGGGATTTTTTTAATGTTGCAACATGGTCATTTTAATGACTGCAGGATACTTCCATTGGGTTAGCTTACTGTAATTTAATTAATCATAATGTCTTATCAAACATTTAGAATTTGGATTTTTTTTTTACTCTAAATAACAAACTGTAAGTATACTGAAATGAATTTCTTTGTTTGAGTTTTTTTTTTTTTTTTTTTTTTTTTTGAATTTGTGTCTTAGGGTGAGTTTCCAGAATTCCTTTGTTAAAAGGCATCACTATATTGCCTCTTAATTTATTTTTACTGATTTGGTCTCTAAAATGATTCATCCAGCCTATTTGTGCTTCTTTTTCCTTATAATTCCTGTATAATTCATTGGGCTTTGCAATTTTTAATTTTCTTTAAAATTATTTGAGTGGGTATAAAAGAGATACCTTAATGCAGTCTTACTTTGCACATCTTTGGTTAGCAGTGAGAGGAAGCACCTTTGAAATGTATCTTATTATCTAATACTCCTGACAGCATAGAAAAGCTATTCACCTATGTATCAGTTCAGGTTACTCGTATTGAAGAATGCTTCTTACCACCCTCATGTGCATCAAGGAGAAAAGGAACAGCCTCCTCTTCCTTTTCTTGCACATCTAGGGAGCTACTTAGGAGTTCAGGCCATTGTGGGCAGTGGAGTTGTCTATGTACCTTAGATCTGCTCTTTCAGACTTTGATGGCTCAAAGGGACAGGACAAGAGCAACGTGTATTACTTAGCATGTGCTTCCATTGGGAGCAGTGGACGATTCACTCAAGTTTCCTTTGCTGCACTGACCACAGGATGTTATTAGAAGAGTGGAGAGGAGAATGAGTGGTTTGGATTGGGAAACTGACACCGTAGTATTAAACATTCCCAAGTCACAAACCAAAATACACTAACATCAGAATGCAGACCTAGGGTCCCAGTTAACTGTGTTCTGAATATAAACCTATAATAAAGTTTTGTTGAGATGAAGACAAAGAGAAAGAAGGAAGGTGTATCAGAAGGATGAAGACAGAAATGGGACATGTGGTTATACCAGGGGTCAGCAGACACTTCTCTAAAGGGCCACATTATAAATATTTTAGGCTTGTGGGCATGTGGTCTGTCACAGCCACTCAGTTCTTCTACTGTAGCACAGACAATTCTTAAATTAATGGGTGTGGTTGTGTTCTAAGTTTATTTATGGGCACTGAGATTTGAATTTCATTTTATTTTCATGTGTGACAAAATATTATTTTTCTTTTGATTTTTTTTTTTTTTAACTTTTACCATCTGAAAATGTAAAAACCACTCTTGCCTGACAGGCAATGCTGGATTTGACCCAAGGGATGGAGTTTGCTGACCTCTTGAGTTATAGTCAGGAAAGGAAGGATGGTGTTGTGAAGTGGTTTTCAAGCTTTTTTAGCCTGAGATTATTTATGAAATCCTATATATATAGTAGAGGAAAACATCACTGCTTTGGTTGGGAGAGGAGGACATAGAGGCTGAGAAGTAGCTCTTCTATTTCTCTGCTCCCTCCTATAGGTAAGACAACCTCTGCATCACTTCTGGCTATGGAAATCATGTTGACCCAGAAATCCTGAAACTGGTTTTAGTCACTCTGCTGCTACTCTGAACACCTTACATGTGATGGGTGCTCATTTAGTTCACTAATCCAATTAGTGGATGGAGGACTGCTGAACAAGCTGTGAGCCCTTGGACTGGTTTCTATAGCTGACTGGTTTCAGCTTCTTCTTTAAAAATCAAGTTGGAGTTGAAGAGGAAAGGATGGAATGATGTCTGTGGTCTCTTCCAGCTTTGTCTTGATTCTAGGTTGTATACCCTCCAACACTGGAAAGGTCATGGCTCATTAAATTTGATGAATGTAAAGCATGGCCTTAGCTTCACTCAATTAATTGGTACTTTTTCCCTCAAACCCTTGCTCCTAGGTTGATTAAACATAATTGAAAGTCATATAAGAATAAATGGTGGGTGTGGTAATGGGAATGTATTGATACTGAATTATCTAAACTTTCATTCTTATTCTACTAATTGAAAAAAATGGAGTGTTCTCAACTGGAAGGTCAGTTTCTTGAAGTTAGCAATGAGCTTTTTTTTTTTTCCTTTTTCATTGTATAAGATCTTGAGTACAGTAGGTATTCTTTTTTAAATATTACTGATGTTGATGCTGATAATGATAGCTACTCCTCTGATCCCTTGCTAGTTCTGCTAAAGCTATACTAGCTTCTATCTCCAAATACACTAAACTCATTTTCCTCTGTCTGGAAAAGCAGAGCCCTAAGTCTTTACACAGCTGTTTGTTTCTCTCCATTTAGGTCTCAGTTTTCATAGCATCCCCTCAGAAAGTTCTTCCCTAGACACTCTACCTAAATAGAACCACTTCCCTTCTCTATCACTATCTTATACAGTAGCCAGCACCCATCAAACCTGGCTTCCAGTACTCACATCTTTGTGTAGTCTCATCCTTTATTGAACTAGGTTGGTCTGTGTGACCCACTGCACACAGCAAAAGTGATGGTGTATCTCCTCTAATATTGGTTGTAAATGACCATGGTTTCCATCTTGGGTGTGTGATGTCTCTTTTGGATCATTTGCTCTGGGGAAAGCCTGCTGTCATGTCTTGAGGATATTGATGCCTCCTATGGAAAAGTTCACATGGAGAGGAACTGAAGTTTCTGGCAACAACCAGCGAGGAACTGAGACCTGCCAACAGCCATGTGTGTGAGCTCAGAACAGGATCCTTCCCCAGTTGAACTTGTAGATGAGGCTGCAGCCCCAGCCCGCAGCTTGATTGCAACTTCATGAGGGAGATCTTGAGCTGGAATCATCTAGCTAAGCCATTTCCAGATTCCAGAATTACAGAAACTATGAGATAATAAATGTTTACTGTCTTAAGCTAAGTTTTGGGGTACTTTGTTACACAATAATAGATAACTAATATACAATGATTTATCTTCTTTGCAATGCTTTTCATGATCTGATATTGCCTTATTGACTGATTAAGTAAAAGATGGAATGACAAACAAGTAATTTACAACACATGTTATAAGTACAGTGGAAAAATTATGTTTGAGGTAAGTATAGGCCAGCAATTCTCAAAGTGTGATCTCTGGGCCAGCAATATCAGCATCACTGGGAATATAACAGAATGCAAAGTCTTGGGTCTCATACATAGACCTATAAACTAGTAACTTTGGGGATGGGGCCCAAAAAGCTGAATTTTAACAAGTCTTTTAGATTGTTCTGATGCACACTAACATTTGAGAGTTACTGAGGTACCATTATAGAAGCATGAAGGAAGGCACCTATACTGGTCTTGGGCTCAAAATAAAAAGGGAGGACACCAGGAAGATATCCTGGAGGAGACACTAGAAATATGTATGTAAAGATGATTTAACCTTAAGCTCCTGAGGTGACTGTAATAGCAGTAGAAGTATAAAAGTAGATAGAGAATTCTTTTTGTAAAAAAAAAGTGATTTTATTCCTCAGTAATGGAAAGTTTTCTTAGCAGAGATGACAACTGCTTGGGGTTTTCCAAGAGAAGGAAGTGAAATGAGGATTCCAGGCAGAGAGGACTGAGTGAGAGAAAGCCTAGAGGTAAGTGGCCTGCTGTGATTACACCGCAGCATCGTTAGTTGTAGGTAGTAGCAAGTGGTGAAGCTGAAAATGTAGGCTGGAACCAAACTGCTCCGAGCTGAGCAGAGGATCTGGTAGGTGGACAGCAAGATGAACATAGATAGTATTTCTGAATTCCAACACTGTGAGCCCAGATGGTGGGATGGCATGCATCTCTGAAATGAAAGCAGGGATGCACCTGTAATAGACCATCAAGGTGAGAGGAAGAAAGGTTGCTGTTCTCTTCTTCTTCATTGACTGCCCTGCGTCAGGCACTGGAGCCTCCTTCTGTCTGCCCAGACAACAGGCTCCTCCAGTCTTCGCAGGAACTGCTGGCAGGTTTGATCACAAAGGGCAAATTGTTTTGGAGACTGAGCAAGACAAAGACATTCCTTTCCTTATGCCTAGGAGGCAAATCATACTTCTCACACCAATACTGCTTTTGCCCTTCTGTCTCTCCCAGGCACTCTTTCCCTAAGAGGACACCCTACCTGCCGCTCTGCCCCCATCATTGGACTAAAGTGGGATGCAGTGCAGTTGCATGTAGCTTGCCTTTTGAGTGAGAGTCGCAGGGACCATGTTGTGTCCAGAACAAGGAGGTCTGAGTAATCAACCACTGTATTTGCAGCTTAAGGTACTGGAGATGGCTTACAACTAGGCTAGTTTATTCCACAGTGATTTGTCCTTCACACATACGTCCACATCACATACGTCCACATGGTTGTGTTTTTTGGGAGGTCCACCAACACTTTGTGTGTTGCAGGACTAAGTCACATACTTTCTCTGAATATTTATTGAAAAAATGTTCAAGTGACAATAAGTGAGTGAATGACTACGTGAATGCTGTGGTAAAAAGAATACGGGCTTTGGAGCCAGACAAAACTGGGTTTGAATTTCAGCTCCCTCACTTACTTATTTAGGTCACATGGGGCAAGTTATTTTGCTTTCAGAATGTTTATTTCCTTATCTGTAAAATGGGGCTCTTATTTAAGTTGAAAGTTTGAAAGATTTTTCTAAAGACCAAAGGAAATCAGATATATAAATGTACCTAGCGTGAAGCTTAGTTCTTAGTGGCCACTTCCAAAATGGTGAGTTCCCTACAGATGAATGGTATTCAACCTTGGCTTCACATTAGAATCATCAGAAAGCTTTTAAATTTACTGACGCCAGAATCCCACCATAGACCAATTGAATCAGAATGTCTGAGGGTGGAACCCTGGTATTTGTACTTTTTTTTTTTTTTTTTTTTTTTTTTTTTTTTAAACATTTTATTTTTTTTTTTTTTTTATTTTTTAATTTTTTTTTTTTTTTTTTTTTTTTTTTTTTTTTTAAGATTTTATTTATTTGACAGACAGAGATCACAGGTAGACAGAGAGGCAGGCAGAGAGAGAGAGGGAAGCAGGCTCCCCGCTGAGCAGAGAGCCTGATGTGGGACTCGATCCCAGGACCCTGAGATCATGACCTGAGCCGAAGGCAGCGGCTTAACCCACTGAGCCACCCAGGCGCCCCTATTTGTACTTTTTTATAAGCTCTTCATGGTGATTTGGATATACAAGAAGACTGAGCATCGCTCCTATGGAAAATTGATTGGTAATCCTGGCCGCACATCAGAATCATTTCTGGAGCTTCTAAAACATACCAGTTCTGGGACCTCCTCCCAGAGAGTCTATTTTAATTGCTCTGGAGTGTGTGTGTGTGTGTGTGTGTGTGTGTGTGTGTGTGTGTGTGGTGGGGAGGGGGCGGTTTCCAGCATTTGATTTATTTAATTCAATTTATTTAAAAGTCCCCAAATGATTCTAATATACAGCTAGGATAGGAAAAGACTCACCTTCTTACCCATCTATTCACTTACCCTTCTGACTCATTTTATCACTATAAATTAGGAAGAATATTTTGCAAATCAAAAGCAATTCTTTCTACATTAAGCTTTTAATACAGTATTTTCCCAAATAGTTTGTTCACATATATCATTGTTAGTTGTTTATAAATCTAACCCCTATTAAATGTGAAAGCTCCTTGAGGAAAGGGATATGATATTTGTCTCTTAAGGGTCTGGCACAATGCCTAGATGAGTAGGTGCATATTATTGTTTGTAGAAGATCAGTCTGCACAGCCTCCTCAAAATATTATAGCTAGTCTTACCCACTTACATAACAGTGGTTGTAAAAATCTGAGCCTATAAGGATCCATTTTCTAAAAGATCAAGGAATCCATTAGGACCAGTGAATCATTTATATATAGGTATACACACCTTCCTCCCCTACCCGCCCCAAACTAAGTAGGTCAGGTGACTTTTTTTACACTTGAAAAAAATATATATGGTCTGGGAGTAGAGTTGACTTAAAATATAGTTTTATTCAAAGACTCAAAAAATTATGACCCAGACATTCTCTTTCTTACATGTTCTTCAAGTAAAATTATTCTCAAATATTGCCTCCTCACCATAGCCAGATGGCTGCTGAGCAGCCAGATTTTATATTCTTTCAGGTTTAAGTTAAGCAAAATGAGCTAAAGTCTCCCAGAAGTTTAAGCTAAAGACTGGTGATAACCCATTGGCTCCGATTGCATTGGATACCCAGCCTTGAATCTCTCCATAGGACCAGGAAAAGGAAACATGATTGGCTTAACTGATGTGGTGCTTCACCTAAGACACATGGGCTGAGACTGATGGGGGCATGGTTTCCTCAAAAACAATGAGGGGACGCCTAGGTGGTTCAGTTGGTTAAGCGGCTGCCTTTGCCTGAGGTCATGATCCCAGCGTCCTGGGACGGAGTCCCACATCGGGCTCCTTGCTCAGCAGGGAGCCTGCTTGTCTCTCTGCCTCTGCCTGCCACTCTGTCTGCCTGTGCTCTCTCTCCCTCTCTGACTAATAAATAAATAAAACCTAAAAAAAAAAAAAAGAACAATGAGTATGGTTATCTGAAGGACAACTGGTTGCCTGGCAGCAAAAACAAAATCAAAAGTAGATACTTACTATAATCAAAATCTATTCAGTCAATTCACTTAAAAACAAATTTTAAATTAAAAATTTAATTTGTCAAAAAGTAAAAAAAAAAAATGCTTCATCATATGGATACATATCCTCATATGTAGTTTGCACCTTAATGTCAAAGGGAATTCAATATAAAAATTATCTGAACACATACACATTTCAAAACAGTATGCCATTGTGAGATATTATTGTAGCTGTTGGCAAAGAATAGTATTATTTCCAGACCCTTCGTTATCATTGCCTGGCTTTGAGGGGAGACAGACACTGTGTGATTCTAATTTACACATAGTAAATATGCAAGAAATAAATCCATCCTTTCCTCCATCCATCCTTCTATCTTTCCATTCATCTAATAAACATTAACATCCACCCATTTAACAAAATTATGTGTTTTAAGTACTCAGCTTTCTGAGATAAATAAACCGAAGTTCTTTCCCCAAAGGATCTCTGAGTCTTGAGGGGACAGACATTCGTGAATTATCCATAACAGAGCATGATAAATGCTTTGCTTGAGGGATGAGCAAAATGCTGTGAGAGCACAGATCAAGTGGAGGACTCAGTGAAGAGTACAATAAAGCAATTTCATTCTCAGGAGAAGAGAAGCTGCATCGAAAAGTGTAGATGCTACTTTCTTGAGCTTCTTAAAACACCTCTCCAGTCTGTGGTTGACTTTCATAGGAAGAGCCTTCCCTTACCCCACTTGCTTTGACTTGCTTCCTCAAAGCCCAACAACTTATGTGAAGTAGCACAACGGAGGCACATATAGAAAAATAAGAAAAAGCAACAAGCAACAAGAAATTTGAGCCTCAAGTTTTAAGTGATCTCTGGCCAGGTCATGTAATATATATTGTATTCTAGGGGTGTATTGGGATACACCTGGACCACATGTGCAGTAAAATGTAACAGGGGTAGGAATGCTTCTTTGTTGGTATACCACACATGGTGTGACTTTAGAGGACAAGAAAAACTAACTCTTCAAATTCCAGTATCAACACTATACCTTTTCTTTAATGCTTTGATATATTCACATACCTATCTAGAAAAATACAGTGCTTTAGTTGCTATCAGGCATCAGTCATTTCTGCCTCAGTGTGGCTGAGAGGGCGGGTCAAAGGTGGGATTGGAAAAGGAAACATATTTGTATTCCATTCAATTAATCTTTATACGGTGCCTTCAGGATGATGAATGTTAGCTAGTATTTGAAGATGTAGAGATAGAAGAATTAGATAGAGGTGTGTTCTCAGGAATCCTTAGTCTAATGGGAGGAATGGCAGTAAACAGTCACTGCAGGATGGTAAATGACAAGCTCGAGGGGATGCAGCATCATTTCACACACTATGGGGCTGGCTTTTTGGAAATAACAGTGTGACTTGGACGTCTGCAGGTGATGACATCTTTCTAGAATTTTGCTGAGGCTGAGCCCAGGCTTGGAGCCCAAGCTAGTTCCAGTATTTGGTATGATCTGATATTTGTCTAAAAGAGTTTTACACTTTTACATGCTTAATTCTGGGAAATGCTTCTTTCAAAAGTTATCTTAAAAATGACATTCAACGGGCGTTAGACACAACTGAAGATTAGGAAGTTTAGACTGTTAAGGTTAAGATTTAGCAGACATCAGACATCAACACAGAGGACTTTCAAAGAGGGTATCTGAGAACAAGTTTTTTTAAAAAGTGTCCCCCCCCACCAAGTGGACTTTAGAATGACCAGGAGCAAATAGAGAGAGGGGAGTTTGTGAGGGAGATTTCTCTGGAGAGCCATTGAAAGGTTTTGAGTCCCTCTCAAAGGTGGTGGGTGTCTGTTCCTCACTTCAAACCAAATGTGATGGGGCTTCCCTGAGACCATTCAGGGAGCCTGATGTGTGTACCTAGGGGCTGTGGATTGAAAACTGATTCCCTCTACAGGACTCCAGCGTGAAGAAGAAGTGACTCCACTGCCCTGCACACAGTCCATTTTAGAGGAACAAAAGATGTCTCAGTGTCCTCTGGGTCAGACGTGGGTTCACAGGAGAAAGAGTTGGCCTCAAGCTCTTTGCCATCTACCCATGGGGCTACCACAGTGTATGTTCATGGAGTGAGAGCAAGTGTAGAGCACGATCCATATACTTGGATGGATCTAGGTCCCATAGAACTGAGGTTGCAGTTGGTGGACTCAGCTAAGGCTTTTAGCTCAATTTGGGGCTGGCCTTCTGAAAAGTATAGAGTTCATAGGACTTGTCTGTTGAGTCCACAGACAGCAGAGCTGTTTTACAATAGTACTAGCTAAGTAAGGACTTTCTGACTCCTCTTACCTCTCTTTCTTCCCTTTTCCAGCCTCATATGAAAGGGAGCAAAGATCAAAAATAACCGTCACCCAGTAGAGAAACTGGCAAACAAGAAAGTGAGAAGGAAATCTTCTCTGAGGAAGGCTACCTGACTGTCATAGGCTCTAGCTGTTGGAGTGCACCAGGTGGAAGGGGAGTCTTCTTATGGATAATAATTTTGATTAATGTATTGGACTGGATATTTTAATTTCTGAATAAAGACTGCCCATTTGGGATTTATAATAATGATCTCACCATGGGATGACCTGAATTTTCCCTCAGTGGCAGAGTAAGGCTTATTATCCCTACTGAGTGAGTTTAAGAGGACAGTCGGGGGTTTAAAAAAAAACAAAGACAAAAAACACAGAAAAAACCCCCAAACTAATTTTATGACTAAACCCTATGAGTTCTGCGTGTTCAGTGTTCTCATTACACATGTGTCCTCATCCATTAAAAGAGGACCCATAAGAGAGGAACTAAAGCTGTACTGGGAACACCCACTAGAACACCCATGTGTAATGAACGGTGGGTGGGAGTCCATCTGGACTAAATTAGCTGAAGTGTGGGTTTGGGCATTGGAGCAGGAAGTGATTCTGAGAGCTGTCTCATGAGGCGGCTGTCCAGAGGAGGAACTCTTTGGGTTACCCTGTTTATCTCAACTCCATTAAAAGCCAGAGCAGGTCTTTCCTGCCTAAAGGGTTTTCTCTGACAAGAGGAGATTCATAATTCATGCCACTGGCTCTCATCTGGCCTGTCACACATTGTGTTGGACACAGATTCCCTTCTTCAGAATTTGTGTGTGCCACAATGTGCAGAAGGGGGAGGCTGCTGTCCTTAGGGTAGCAATTCTCAAACTTGGGGGTTCATCAAAATCATCTGGGGATCTTATTACAGTAGAGTCTGGCACTTTCCCCCCAAAATCTAATTCTGTTTTAGGAAGTCCTGGGTGAGGCCTTTGGAATCTGCATTAATAATGAAATTTAGGCATTTCTGAACCAGGTGTCCCTAATATCACACTTTGAAAAGCACTGCTCTGGAGTTCATATTCTGAAGTTAGGGTGCTGGCTGCATCCCACCAGACCTGACCAAGGTACATGCACACAGGCATCTGCACCGTATACTCTGTTCCCTGTTTTGTGATTCCTGGCCCCAGTAAATCCTCACAAAACTGTGTGAGGTGAGTCTTACCATTCCTCCTGTTTTACAGATGAGGAAAATGAGGCACAACAAAGTTAAACACTTGCTCAATGTCATGCAACTAGTAAGTCACTGAAAAAATGATTGAAATTGATTAGCGATCAGTCCTCTGCTAATGTTTGAACCCTTAGCCATGGTGCAACGTCGCCTCTTGCTTTTGCAACCCATCTCTCGGTGTTATTCTGTGGAAGTGTTCCAAGCAAGTCACAGTTCTTAACTCTTTCAAATGGCCTCTCTTGTCTCTGACTCCCTGGTGACCTAGGGAGCAGTGAGGCTTCACCTTCCTGAAAGTCATTCCAGGAAGAAAAGTGGGGATAAGGACAAGTTTTGTTCAAGGCTGTGCACACTCCACAGCCCAATTGTGGGAGAAGTTTTCTCCAACAAAAGAAAAAGCAGCTCTACCAAGAAGAAAGCTTAGTAATGCATCTCAGCACACCTGGAATCTGATGAAAAGTAAGGTTTATACTAATGACTCATGGGCTCTGCAAATACTGAACGGCTTTCTCAAGACAGAGGAAATCATGTTCAATAATAATGCGTATTATTATTATTACTATACCTAATTTCTATAAGAGAGTAGAGGTGTGCAGTCCTTTCTTAAGGGGAAGCTCATAAATATTTTAGTCCTTAAGGACTACATGATCTGTTCTAGCCACTCAGCTCTGCCTTCATAATATGAAAACAACCATAGACAATACATAAAGGAATGCATGAGGCTGTAAACTTTATGTACAAAAACAGGTTGTCATAGTTTACTGCCCCTGGTATAGAGCATTAGAGTTTATAGCATGCTTTCCAGTCCCTTACCCTGTTGCTTCTAGAAGAATAGCATTCCTAGGGAAGTGAATGACCCACTTGAGGTCACCAGCAATCTGGTGACATGACTGTAAACTGTGCCCACGTGTGCTACTTCCATGTCTAGTCCTGCAACTACAATCCCAGCCACCACAGGAGATGGTGTTGCAAAGATTTGTAAAATGTTTTCCTGCATATGGTAGCCATCATGAGAGATATGGGGTGACTTTACTGTTTAGAATCTTTAATGAGCTAGAATGCCTAATTTTCCTTCTTGGCTAGAAATTTAGTATTTACTGCAGTGAACAATTATACTACTGAGAGTATTAAGGCCAGGGCCCAGAATCGTTTTTTTTTTTTTTTTTTTTCATTTGCATCTCAAGAATCTAAACCAAGGATCTCAAACTGGAAATCCTACAAGGACATAGAAAGCTAACACTAACAGATGAAATCTCAAGAGTAGTAGGACCAAAGTCAAACTTGGGGGCACATAGTCTATTTCTAAGAGGCAGTGGCTACCCAAGTTGAGAGAGACATTGTCTTGCAGAAATACTGGCCCAGTGCTGCCAAATACTGTTTTTTTCCAAGAGATGCCAGAAAGCTATATTTTAGTGTAAAATATCCTGATTTTAAATATTGGCCATCTGCTTCCAGTTGTAACAAAAGGATGGTGCAGATCAACTAAATAGGACACATAGAGAAAATGTGAAGACCACATTCTACTTACAAATTGCTAGCTTTTGACCTCTGACTTTGCACATAGTAGGTACTCCACAGATGTTAACCAGATGAATGGAATTTCCATTTTATAGGTGGGGATATAGAATTCAGTGATTATAACATGGTTCAGCGTTCCTTCTGTTAAGTGAAATCCAGTTTCTAGGAGCTCCAGCAATCTCTCCTCCTCACCTCTCTCTTTCATTAGAAAGCTATTGACAAATGTTTTCTCAATCAATTACTGTAATCAGTCACCTGCAACATTTACAGGTCAGGAGAACACATCAACACCTGTCAGGAGGCCAGACAATCATGATTCCCATTTGTCAAATGTGCCATCTCCCTCATTCCATATGCAACTCCATCCGCAAGTGCAGAACCTCACAAATAAAGGGCTGTCAGGAGGCCCTTAAGAAAACAGCGAGAAGAAACGAGATCATGGTAGAAGTGGACCCAATTGAAAACCTCATGGTTACCCTACCAACTTAAAACCATGTCCTGTAATGGAATAATTAAAATAGGCATCAAGATAACAGAAGCAACGAAGCTGCTTTTGACAGAGAAGGGTAATAGTCAGTATGGGAGGCCTTTATTTGTTTGTAATCCTAAATTTTGTGTTCTCCTAACACTTCCTAGGCTGGTGTGCACCACTTTTGTTTTATGGAGCACCCATGGCAGGGGAGGGGTGGGGAGAATGGAGGTCTGCCTGTTCATCTATTTCACATACTGAAGGAGCCTTCAGTCTGGATTCATCAAGGAGTGACAGAATTCCTAGGGAAACCATATGGTTATTATTAAACATTTATATAATGCCATCTGTATACTCCATGCCTCATGAATCATAAATGAGACAAGCACCCTTCTCAGCAAGCTGAGGATTTCTGTAAAAATGAAGCAGAGAAAATGGAAGGCGGGCCAGTGAACAGGGGCCTCTTGAACAGAAGTGATGGGACTCCAAGGGGAGATCTGAAGATACTGGGAGGGGAGCGGCTTTAGGTTTAGTGAGAGCCAGGAAACAGTGCCAGCAGATCAATAATGGTAATGCTCAGAGTAAGAGTAACAAATTTGATTGTTTGAACACTTTCTGTGGGCTGGTAGGAATTTAAGTGCGTTCCAGCCACAGTTTTACTTAACGCTCATGACTACTACATAAGGTAGGGATTACCACAACTTCACCCCATGCATGCTCACCACATGAGCTCAGTTCTGAGCTCTCAAATCCCAAAACCTAGAGATGGAATCTGGGTCCAGATCTGTGGGCCCTAGGTAGTCTCTGGTGAGCGATGAGGGTCATGAAGACTCAGTATACTTCTTTCTTCCTTTTGCCACAAGCTGGCTTTGGTATTAGGCTTTGGAAACCAACATGAGAGATGGCTTTTGCTTTGGTGTTACTTCTTTCCTGAAGCTTGTTCATTCTTTCCTCCCTTAATGGCAGGTGATTAATTGCATTACAGTATAATGAAATATTGGTAATGATAATTATAAAAATAATAATGACAAGTACTTTCGAATGTGTGTTAATCATGTGCCAGGAATGGTGGTACTGCTTTTATGTTATCTCCTCTAATCTCCCTGAAAACTATGTGTAGTGGGGGTAATTATCTCCATTCTATTCTAGGGAAATTTGGGAGGCAGAGAGAATAAGCAGCTTGTCGAAGGTTTTGAAGTTATTGTTGCTCCAGTCTAAATGTTGCACTATAATTGTCAGTGAAAAAAGGGGATTTAGTCATGAAATGCACCATCCTTTCAATGTAAAGATCCCAAAGCGGGCAAAGAATAAGCATCAGATCACAAGGTAAGGAGAGGCAGAGGTCACACTGGACCCAGGCTCAATGGACTCCTCTCCAAGTATCTTTCCCCCTATTTCTTTGTTTTTCTTACCAGCTTCTGGAAGCTGCCTCAAAGCAGAGGGCAAGAACAGTCTTACCATTTAAGCAAACAAACAAAAAAGCACAAAGAACCCAGAATGACATTTGTATTAAGACATTGGAAACCACCTGATTAAAAATAGTTGATCTAGGCTTAAAAACCAATGAGATCATCCTTACACCTGAACTGACCCAGGCTGGCAGTCATCATTAAAATGGTCAAATAAATGGACAGAATGGAACAATAACCGTTGATTCAGTGTTAGCAGGTACACACAGATCCGGATATGGCTCACTCTGCATTTTTTCAAGGAAGAAAGCCATCAGTCCTAGAGATTTCCCCACCCAACATGAGGATCTCTAATTTATTACACACATATCTTAGGCTAGATTTTTAGAGCAATATGATTTTTTATTTATAGGGGAATTTAAATATGGCATTTTTCAAAGTGTAAACTTCAGATCTAGCCTATCAGCTAGAGTCATAAATCACTGCTGTTTCATTTCTAAATCATTAGGGAGACTGAAAGCTTAAAGTATTTAATTTATCCAAACCACATGGGGTAGTTTATCATTGTGCATGATGTACCATTTTTTTATTTCATTGCTGACTAGTAAAATTTTGAACAAATCATGCTGAGTTTTGAGGATGAATGAAGGCAATGCAAATCTTTTAAATCTCTAAGAAGTAGGTAACATGAGAATCCCTATGAAAATTTGCAGAAATGGAAGTTTATATAATACTTAAAATATCTCCCTGATGTGACAAGGTAGCTCATATTAGAACCCATTTTGCATGGAATAAGTTGAAATTTTTTTTTTTTTTAAGAGAGAAAAATGTGGTGGCCTGATAGATATGGATGACATGACTGAATAAGATAGATACAAAATGTTCTAGTCCCTTCTTGGTCAGAAAAGACATTTTGCCTCCAGTTGTAATATCTCTTGATAAATAACATGAATCCTACTGCACCTCCTTGAAACTTATCTTGGTGTCAACAGGAAAATGTCTTAAATTCTTTGATGAGTACTTTTTTTTTTTTAATTGACTTAGAATTTCATGTGGCCTCTAGTCAAGGACTGGAGCAGTTGGGTTGCTTACCTCTTTTTAAGCTTAAGTGGTATGTATTCATTAAGATGACAAAGATTTAATATGTTAACAATGCTGAAACCTGGGATTTGAGTCTAGATCTATTTTGACTCCAAAGCCCCCAAGGTGAAGCAATCTTGGTGGTACTCAGTGCTTTTCCTTTCAGAAAAAAACAGACAGCTCTAGAAAGGAGTAAGCTGACATGAATGTAATTTTCTTCTTAGCCTAAAATGGGTTAGTGTGTCTCCCAAGTGTGACTCCACATTTACACATCGCTTTTCCTTTTTGCATTGAATCTTTCATTTATATCCACATTCCCATATTCGTTGCAGCATTATTCATAATAACCAAGATAAGGAAACAACCCAAGTGTCCCTGACAGAAGGGTAGATAAAGAAAATATGGTGTCTACATACAAAGGAATATTATTCAGCTTTAAAGTAAAAGGAAATTCTGTATTTGGGATTACATGGATGAACCTGGAAGACATTATGCTACATGAAATAAGCCAGCCACAGGAGGACAAACACTGCATGATTCCACTTACAGGAAGGATCTATAGCAGTCGAATTTATGGAAACAGAGAATGTGATAGTGTTTCCATAGCCTGAGGAAAGGTGGAGATGGAGAGGTATTATTCAATGAATATAATGGTTCTGTTCTGCTAAATGGACAAGGTCTAGAGATCTGCTATACAACATAATGTCTATAGTTAACAAGACCATACTGCCTATGTTAAAATTTGTTAAGGGAGTAAATCTCATGTTTAGTACTCTCGCCACAAGAAAACAAAACACGCACACATAAACAGTGACAACAAAGGGACATCAGGAAACTGGGAGGTAAGGGATATATCTATTACCCTGATCATGGTGATGGTATCATGGGTGTCTGCATATATTCAAACTCATCAAATTGTACACACTAAATATGTACAGTTTTTGTGTATCAATTATTCCTTAATAAAGAATTGGTGTTATGTGAGGTGATGGGCATTCCATATTAGTCCAATCTGTGTAAAAATTCAAATTTGGTGTGGACCGGAACTGAAGTTATTTCCCAAATTCACCCTATAACTGTAGGTGACTCTAAAACCTTTACATGCAAAATATCTCTACCAATCTATATCATTTGTTTTCTAAATTTTTTAAAAGCTTGAACATTCATCTGCTTTTTCATCTTTTTTTTTTTTTTACAAAGATTTATTTATTATTTGAAAGAGAGAGAGAAAGAGAGTGAACATGTGAGCAGGGGGTGGACAGTGGAAGAGGGAAAGAGAAAAATCCCAGACTCCCGGCTGAGTGTGGAGCCCAATGCCACGCTTGATCCCATGACCCTGATATCATGACCTTAGGTGAAATAAAGTCAGACATTTAACTGACAGCCACCCAGGTGTCCCTCCAGCACCTTTTAAATTGTGGAAGTCATGAAACATTTCTGAGCTTCCATTTTCTTAGCTGTAAGATGGAGACAATAATGCATTCCCTTCTAAACTGGGAAGATCAGAGGAAGTAGGGTAATGTAAAATACAAGCAATAACAATAGGACAAATTATTGAGCTTAAAGTTAATAGCTAACCTTAATTGAGCACTTAGCATGATCTATGCAATCCATGTTTTTCATTTTACATAATCTTCAGTAAAGCCTAAACAGAGAAGTATTATGATTTTTAAAGCAAGTAAATGGAGACTTAAGAGAGATTAAGAACTTGCCCAAGATCGTGGACTACTGTACATTAACATCACATAAAGCTTTATGACTTTGCAGTGCAACCTGAGACAATCCTGAAGACTAGAAGACTGGTATCATCACACCCAGCTTTGGGACAGGTTGGGGGATGTTCATGTGTCTGTGAGATATTTTAAACTTGGCTACATGTTCCAATGTCTCAAATCTGTCACATCTTATTGAAAATGTTTTAAAAGGGCCACATACATCAGCCATCTTTTTGCCTCCTCAAGGGAAGGAGAGCACTCATACTTAATAGGCATCTTTCATGATCAAGGCTACACTAAAAACTATCTCATTTCATCTTTTTAACAATGGTATATAGTAGGTGCTATGTCTACGTTCATAGGTCTGAAAAGGGAAGTGCAGAGAAATTTTTATTTACTTATTCTCTGCTTTGATTTGCAAAGATTCAATAAAACATATTTATATACTTATTTAATAAAAAAGGGAAATTATGAATGTAAGCATAAAAAGTCAGGATTGTGGAAAATACAGTAGCTGAGGAGCTAAAAACCAAAAGGTAAGTTAGGATCAATACGGATATCATTGGGTCCAATATTGTTATTTAAATTGAGTTTTAGACAAATCTGTGAGCTTCCTGGTAGCCAGGGCACCAAGGAAAATGAATTAGTTACATGATTTGTCTCGTCTCCAAGGAAAAGAAAGCATATATCTTAGTATCTCAGGAGGAGCAAAGTTCAAGATCACAGAGTTAGGAGGAAGTGGAAATACTGGCATTGGAGCCAGGGTCTTCTTATCCTCCAACCCCACACCCTTGCTCCACCAAAAGCTCTCTCCTATTATGTCTAGCTTGGGGAAAGGGCATTTTTACTCTGGTTTCTGTTGATATAGCTTTGGCTTCAGCACTCATCTTGTTTCAGTATAATGAAAGTATTTCATCATAGGCAAAAGGGAAAGATGTTAAATTTCAATTCTTGTGTGACGTAAATAATGTGGGCAGGTTTATGAATTTCCCCTTCCAGTTAATACAGGCATGTGGAAGGATGGGGCTGAAGGACAAAAAAGGAGAAAGGGGGAGGCACCTCAGGTTAGCAGGTGCCCTTTATAAACAAAATGAGCAGATGTGTAAGGATGACGAGGACAGTGAACAAGACAATATGCATTAGGGAGAAAAAAAGGGAGGAAATAAAGAAATGAAAACAAGGTGGCAGCATCTGCTGATGCCCAGGCACTACTCCCAAGTACAGAGGAAGGCTGCAGTCAGGGAGGCCTGGAGGTATAGACCCACTTTGGGTCTATATCTATCTAAATCTATGTCTATATCTATGTCTATATCTATATCTGTATCTATAGACCCACCTTGGGCCTGGGGAAGTGCTCAGTACTCTTCCCTCTTGTCCTCTGTCCGCTTGAGGGCACATCCCCAACAGAGAATCATGGCTATCCTACTGCCACTTGATGGCTCAGGACAGGTGGAGCTACATAGTTCGACACCTCTGACTCAAGTCCCAGCTTTATTATTCTAGTCTCAGGAAAGTCCTCGAATCACTCTTCTTCCTGGATCTCAGTTTCCTTCCCTGTGATGTGGACATAATCATTCTTTGGCTTCCCAGAAGGGTCAATCCAAAAGCTTTGGGAAACTGCACATGGTGAAGCCAGTGTGGTATAAAGAGTTCATGACTGAATTTTCTCCAAGATTTCTGCTTTCCATGAGAACTCTTCAGAGTGGAATTCAGACTCTTGGCATTCATGCAAGGAGTAAGCAAACAATAAGACAAAACAAGACAGGCAATTATTAATTTGAATGAGCTAGCCATTCCATAAATGTGGAGTTGATAAGCACAGCAGACTGGTCTCCTCTCTCAGGGACCTAGCATTCCAGTGGTCTGAGCTCCATGCCAGAGATCTTACAGACTTCACTCTTTTATCCAATAAATTGCTTATTGTTGGGTAGGTATTGGGATTTCCATTCCACAGATTAGCAAAATGAGGCTTGGAGGTTTGAAGGGACTTTCTGAAACCAGTAAGTGATAGACCAGCATCTATCTCTATATCCTTCAAGACCAAAGAAGTCATTTGGAAATTCAACAAAGCACTGCCCACTAGACTTCCCTAAACAGAACTTAAGCTCTGGAAGGAGTTTACATCTCAGTGTATGACAATAAAATTGTAAGAAAAGAGACCAAACAAGATAGGATTTGAAAATTCTCCTGTAGGAATGTCCCCCAATATTCTAGGAGAAATAGAGAAAAATACGCAAGACCAAGAATATGAAGTTGCCTAGAATGCCTACCTACCTGGCATGGGGCTACTGTTAGGCAGATGGAGGGAAAATACAAATAACACTTTGATTTTCCCTTGGGTTTGTTATGTTTCAAAACAGTTTCACATATATAATTCTATTCAGATCTACCCTTCCTCCACACACTCCTTCATTGCCCTACTCTAACCCTCATTATCTATCACTGAAGTTCCATTTACAGCTCAGCTTCTGTTCTCCTTTGGGGGTGAGAGTGAGTAGTCTTCAGGAAGGCAAATCTGATCATGTCATTCTCTGACCAATTTTTTTTTGATTACTTCTGATTAACTTTAGAAGAACAAGAGTCCAAGGGCCCCCTTCCCCTTTCTGCCTCAAGCCTGCACTGTCCATCAGCACACACCTGGTGCAGTCCCTACTTTGCTGAGCTATTTGCCTTTTTCTGTCATTCTAAGCACTCTTTTGGGCTCTTGATGTTTCCTTTGCCTCTGTGTACCCTTGTCCTCTTCTTCCCATTAAATCCCATTCTTCTTTCAAGGAGCAGCGCTGTTGTCAGCTGGCAAGATTCTTCCAGGTAGAATCAGTCTCTGTCCCCCCTATTTCCTTTACATTTTGTTGACAGTACTACTTGCATTGTAACTTGTAATATGGTCTTACAGAGACTGAGGTTGGCATGTGTTTGTCTAGCTCCTTGGGATCCCTGGGGTCAGGGACTCTCCCTTTTTCATCAGTGTGTCCGTAGTGCTTAGCACAGTGCTTGCTCCCTGGGAAAGGCATGACACATTTGTAGAAGTAAACATGGATTCACTTTCTTGGTAGAAAAATAGAAACCACTCTAGTTATTTTAACAGATGGAATTTAATATAGTGAATTGGTTAAGTAAATGTGAAATAATTGCAAAGGCAAGAAGAAAAAAATACCAGTGAATAACTGCAGGGAGCAGTTATTAACCCTGGGTGTGGAGCAACAAAAAGGAAACGTTGAGGTAATCAGATTTAGACAGTTTGGAAGAGGAGGGGAGAGGGTACTGCCTAGCTGGCATGATGAGGCCTCAGTTTCCTTGTCTGAAAATGAAATGCAGATGAATAACCCATTCCCAATGGGATTGTTTTGAAGATTAAAGGGAAACCGATGCAAGAGGGTTTAGCACTGTGCCTGGCACATCCTTTAAGAAAGTAAACTATTATTACCCAAGGTTATGAAGCTGCTACTGAGTGTGATATCCCAAGGTATGGCCTTGGGACAGGAAAGATCTTGTTTCAACTCTTGGTTCTGCAATTTTGCCTGCAGGGTTGAGTTGACATGAAGATTATAGATATATTGTATAAAGAATCCAGAACAATAACTACCTTAAGATAAATGGAAACTTCAGTCTTTCACTTGCTCAACCACTCTGCAACCCCACCTCCCCCAGTAAATCCTGGAATAATCCTGACTTTTCACACCTCACAGATACTACCAGCAAATCCTGTGGCTCTGTCTGTAGAATATGTCCACAACTGGACCATTTCTCACCACCACTGCTGTTGTGTCTATAATCTCACCTGGATGACTTCAGGTACTCCAAACTGGTCTGCTATCTCTGCCCGTTTTAGCCTACTTTCTACCCAGCAGACAGAGACAGCTCAGAGAATGTGAATTTGATCAAGTCACTTCTTTGCATCCTCCTGAGCCTTTGAAATCCCCTAGAGTGAAGCTGAGGCTCCTGTAGAAGTTTGCAAAGGCTATGGGAGCTGGACAACATGCCTAGCTGCAGGGGTACCTGTTCCCACCTGCAGCCCTTCTTTACATTCATCAGATACTCCCAGAACACCTCAGAACCTTTGCATTTGCTACTCCCTCTGCCTGCAATGTTCATTCCTTTGACATTTGCAAAAGTAAGTCCTCACATCACTTGAGCCTCTGTTCAAGGATTGCATTGTTGATGAGGCCTTTCCTCACTACCTCATGTAGAATTGTACATGTTTTTCTTCATCACTGCCATGGTCACCGTGTTAAACTCTCTGGCCCTGCTTTGCTCTTTGTTGCCCTTATCATGACCTAATCCATTGAATAGATGAATTAATGACTTGGTGGTAGCTCTACTTATTGTTAAGAAAAAAAAAAATCCCGAGATCTAATCCTGTATCGTTATTTTACTAGCTGTGGGAATGACTAGCTGTGAACATTACACTTAACCTTTCTCTGGCAGTGGAATGTGGACAGTAATACATGTTATAATGTTTTGCATATTTTAATTTAGTTGCTTGTTTTGTGAGAAATGAATGAAATATTGTTTCCAAATAGTATAAACAGGGTGCTTGGCATACACCAGGAATCGATTAATATTAATTATCTTTTACTCAATTGAATGAATTCCATTCAATTTGGTTTGACAAACATTTACTGAGTTGTATTTTTAAGTTAAAAATTGCATTTAGAGGTTCCCTTCTAAAAACCATCGTGAGTATGGACTGAGTTGTGAAAATGAGTATTTACTTAAAATAGGAAAAGAAATCACAACAAATTTGACAAACATAGTTAATGTTAGAAAAATCTAAGAGAAATAGTTTAATTAATTTTAAATACATCTTTATGGTACTTTTTTCTTACATTTTGGGAGCCTGCCTACATTTTGATCTCCCTTTCTGATGACAATAATTTCCCCATATCATTTTCATTAGAGGGCATGGGGAACTAACTTAGTCTTTCTTCAAGCAGAGTTGACCAGGATTTATTGTTTATTTTTGAATATTGGGATACATAAAACATATGACCTCACTACAAGGAGACATACTATTTGTAGGACTAAAGATTTGTGCCTTACAAACATTGGAACACTGATATATCCTATTTTGTGTGATTCCAAGCAGAGAAGAAAAATTGCATAATGCATTTATAATTGTATCTGCTGCATTTCTTGTATCCTGAAAGAAGACCTGCTCTGCTTTGATTGGGCATCTGGATGATTCTTAGAGATCACTTCTCTGTTGATCCACTCCTACTTTACCAAATAAAGGCTTGTCTCTCACTGCCCAAAATTATACGATGAAAAGTTGTCCTGAGGTGTGGAAACACAGGGGGACTATTTGAAATTTTGTTGTTGGAAAGTTTGAAGAGAATCAAGACATCGTAATTTGCTCTCTCTCCACCCTTATCTATAACAACAACAAAAAAATCTTTTAAAAAATTTTTACTTTTTAGTTTAAAAATATTTATGAAATGTATAATATTTTAATATTTTAACTCTATTGCTTGCTTATATTAATAGCATTTAATAGCATTAACAACTCAATATGGAAGAAAAAATTTAAACTCATAAAGCATAAAGATCCCAGGGAACAGAATACACACACAGATGCATATATCCAACTATCCATCTGTCTATCTAATTTTGTTATAGATATGTACCTTGAGATTATCAATGAAAGACTCTAAAGCATGAAAATGTATTGTATTAATATAACATTCCCTGACTCTGGGGAGAGAAAATAAGAACATGCTTTCAAGGAAAATAGAAATGATAAACAATTTCAACTGTCAAGAAAAAAGCTATACATGTACTGAAAAAAAATTAAATGGATGATAGCTATATCAAATCACCATAACATTTAAATTCATTTAAGTACTCTTGAGAGTGATACAAATACTGAGATTCACAAAATGCAAGCAATTACTTCCTTTGCAAGTCTAATGAAAAATCAAGGATGTGAACCTAAGAATGTGCAGAGGGTAAATAACTTTAAAAATTCTTTTATTAAGGTGTGTCTGTAGCTCATGAATCATATGGTGTGATAGGCAGATTAAAGGCTCCTAAAGATGTCCACGTCCTAATCCCTAGAACCTATGAATATGTTAGGTTCAGTGTAAAAGGGGAATTAACATCGTAAAAGGAATTAATGTTGCCAATCAGTTGAATGTGCAATGGGGAGATTATTTTAGATTATTCGGACGGGGGGAGCTAATGGAATCACAAGGGCACTTTAAAGAGAAAGAGGGAGGGAAGCTTAATAAGGATCCACATAGAGATGTGACCTGACAAAATTGGACTTGATGTTTCTGACTTTGAAGACGTGGGGCCATAAGACAAGGAATGTGGGTGGCCTCTAGAAGCTAGAAAGGCAAGGAAACAGATTTCTTTAGTCTCCATGAAAGGCACAGCCCTGCTGTCACTTTGATTTTAGACTAATGAGACCCACTTGGTATTTCTGACTTCCAAAACTGTAAGAAAATAAATTTGTAAAATCAAGAAGGTAGCACACTGGAGCACATGGATTTAACAGATGTATTCAGAACATTCCATGCTAAAACAGCAGAATATGCATCCTTTTCAAGTGCACACAGAACATTTTCCACAACAGACCACATAGTAGGCCACAAAGCAAGTCTCAACAAATTCAAAAAAATGGAAGTCATACCATGCATCTTTTCTGACCACAAAACAATGAAACTAGAAATCAACCACACACACACACACACACACACACACACACACACACACACAGAGGGGTGAGAAGAGAGAGTGCACAAATACAAAAAGGTTAAATAACATGCTATTAAGCAATGACTGGGTCAACCAAGAAATGAAAAATTACATGCAGATAAATGATAATGAAAACACAATTGTCCAAAATCTCTGGAATGCAGGGAAAGTGGTTCTAGAGGGAAGTTTCTAGCAATAGAGAATTTATTTCAAGAAGCAAGAAAAATCTCAAATAAACAACATAACCTTACACCTAAAGGAGCTAGAAAAATAAAACAACAACAAAAAAACCCCAAACCCAGCAAAAGGAAGGAAATAAAAAGATTAGAGTAGAAATAAATGAAATAGAAACTTAAAAAACCCTAAAAGAACAGATTAATTAAACCAGGAACTGGTTCTTTGAAAACAACAACAAAATTGATATACCTCCAGCAAGACTTATGAAAAACAAAAGAGAGAGGACCCAGATAAAATTACTAATGTAAGAGGAAAAACAGCAACCAACAGCACAGAAATATAAACAACTGTAACAAAATATTATGAAAACCTTTATGCCAGCAAATTAGACAACCTAAGAGAATGCATAAATTCCTAGAAACATATAACCTACCAAGACTAAACCAGGAAGAAATAGAAAATTTGAACAGACCAATCATCAGCAATGAAATTGATCAATGAAAGGAAAAAAAAAAAAAAAACCTCACCAAAAAACAAAACTCCAGGACCAGATGTCATCACAGACAAATTCTACTAAACGTTTAAAGTAGAGTTAATATACATTCTTCTCAAATTATTCCAAAAAATGCCAGAGGAAGGAAAACTTCCAAACTCATTCTATAAGGCCAGTATCACCCTGATACCAAAACCAGATAAAAACACAACAACAAAAAAGAGAACTACAGACCAATATTTCTCATGAATATAGATGCAAAAATCCTCAACAAAATATTAGCAAACTAAATCCAACAATATATTAAAAACATCATTCACCATGATAGGGTGGGATTTATTCCTGGGAAGCAAGAGTGGTTTAATACTCACAAAACAATCAACCTGATGCATCACATCAACAAGAGAAAGGATAAAACCATACGATCATTTCAATAGATGCAGAAAAAGTATTTGACAAAGCACAACATCCATTCATGATTAAAAGAAAAAAAAAAAAAAACCCTCTGCAAAGTAGGTCTAAAGGGAACATACCTCAACATAATAAAGTCTTCATGTGAAAAGCCCAAACCAATATCATACCCAATGGCAAAAAATGGTTTTTCAGGAACAAGACAATGATGTCTACTCTCACCACTTTATTCAACACACTACTGGAAGTTGTAGCCCCAGCAATTAAACAAAAAGAAATAAAAGGCATCCAAATTGGTAAGGAAGAAGTAAAATTCTCCTTATTTGCAGAAGACATGATACAATATATAGAAAAGAGTCCACCAAAAATTCGCTAGAACTGACAAATGATTTCAGGAAAGTAGCAGAACACAAAAATCAATGTACAGAAACCTTTGTATTCCTATACACTGATAATGAAGCAGCAGAAGTGAAATTAGGAAAACAATCCCATTTATAATTGCACCAGAAACAATAAAATATCTAAGAATGAACCTAAACAGAGGCAAAAAACCTATACTCTGAAAACAATAAAACACTGATGAAAGAAATTCAAGATGATGCAAACAAATGCAAATATGTTCCATACTCATGGGTTGGAAGAACATTTATTGTTAAAATGTCTGTACTACCCAAAGCAATCTACAGGTTTAATGCAATCCCTATCAAAATGCCAACAGCATTTTTCACAGAACTAGAACAAATAATCCTAAAATTTGTATGGAACCACAAAAGAACTCAAACAGCCAAATCAATCTTGAAAAAGAAAAAAACAAAACTGGAGGTATCACAATTTCAGAAATAAACCCACAATAATATGGTCAATTAATCTTTGACAAAGGAGAAATGAATATACAATGGGAAAAAGATGGCGTCTTCAACAAATGGTGTTGGGAAAACTGGACAGCCACATGCAAAGGAATGAAACTGGACCACCTTCTTTCACCATACACAAAACTAAACTCAAAATGGATAAAAGACCTTCATGTGAGACCTGAAACCATAAAAGTCCTTGAAGGGAGTACAGGCAGTAATCTCTCTGACATCAGCTATAACAACATTTTTCTAGATATATCTCCAGAGGCAAGGGAAATAAAAGCAAAAATAAACTATTGGGTCTACATCAAAGTAAAAAGTTTCTGCCCAGCAAAGGAAACAATCAACAAAACTAAAAGACAACCCAGTAAAAAGGAAAATATATTTTCAAATGACATATGTGATAAAGTGTTAGTATCCAAAATATATAAGGGACTAATAAAACTCAGTACCCCCAAAACAAACAGTCCAATTAAAAAATGGGCAGAAGGGGCGCCTGGGTGGCTCAGTGGGTTAAGCCGCTGCCTTCGGCTCGGGTCATGATCTCAGGGTCCTGGGATCGAGCCCTGCGTCCGGCTCTGTGCTCAGCAGGGAGCCTGCTTCCTCCTCTCTCTCTGCCTGCCTCTCTGCCTGCTTGTGATCTCTGTCAGTCAAATAAATAAATAAAATCTTTAAAAAAAAAATGGGCAGAAGACATGAACAGACATTTCTCCAAAGAGGACAAACAGATAGCCAAAAGACACAATAAAATGCTCAACATCACTCATCATCGGGGAAATGCAAATCAAAACTATAATGAGATATCACCTCACACCTGTCAGCATGACTAAAATCAACAACACAAGAAACAACAAATGTTGGCAAGGATGTGGAGAAAAAGGAAACTTTTTGCATTGTTGGTGGAATGCAAATTAGTGTCACCACTGTGGGAAACTGTATGGAGGCTCCTCAAAAAATTAAAAACAGAACTACCCTACAATTCAGGAATTCTCACTACTTCTTATATGTTTGAAAAATACAGAAAACACTAATTCAAAGGGGTACATGCACTCCTATGTTTATTGAAGCATTATTTACAATAGCCAAACTATGGAAACAGGCCAAGTGTCCATGGATAAATGAATGGATAAAGAAGATGTGGTGTATCTATACTATGGAATATAATTCAACCATAAAAAAGAATGAAATCTCACATTTTGCAATGACATGGACAGAGATAGAGAATATAAAGTAAGTGAATTAAGCCAGTCAGAGAAAGACAAATACCATATGATGTCACTCGTATGTGGAACTTAAGAAAGAGCAGAGATGAGCAAAGGCTAAAAAAAAAAAGAGAGGGTTACCAGGGGACAGGTGTCCTGGAGGGGATGGTTACCAGAAGGGAGATGATGGGAAATAGGGGATGGGATTAAAGAGTACATTTATGATGAAAAAAAGAACATAAAACAGAATCAAAGAGTTAAAAAATTAAATTTGTGTTGTGTGCATATATTTAAAGAAATTTATAACAGCAACAATGGGAAGTTAATACAAATATTTACCAGCACAACTTTTAGTACCAGGTTTTAAAGAAAAAATAATGTTTTTTAATACTTCTCCAATTAAAGAACACTGAATTTAAAAGAAACAAAGGAGTACTTATCCATGTCAAGTCCATGTGTATAACAGTCTGCTTTTTCTAGAATAATGTTTTTCAGATGTTAACAGGTGCCAGAATCACCCAGAGGACTTGTTGAAACAAAGATTGTTAGACTCATCTCCAGAGTTTCTGATTTAGTAGGTCTGGAGTGGGGAACAAGACACCACCTTTTGAACAACTCCCCAGGTGATTCTGGTGTTACTGGTCTGAGGACCACATTTTGGGAACCAATGATCCAAAAGAAGCCTGGAAGAGAGAAGTGAAATTCATCTTAGGAAGTCAAATCTGTGTTAGAAATGTCATATATTACTACTCAGATGCTTTGGTCACAAAATGTCTCTTTAAATCTTACTCAGGGTTCTAAGAAACAGAGCCCTGTTTTAGACAGGGTTATCTTATTATCAATTTTAGGAAATTTGATTGTATCAGATTATAAGAATAAATGAGTAAATGAGAATAAATGAAGAATAAATCTATAAATGAGATTATAAGAATAAATGGCTTTTGGTAGAGATAGATTTGTAATGAAAAGAGAGGAAAACAGGCTGGCTGAGAGTAAGAAGGCAAAATCAGAAACTAGGACAAGCAGACATATGGAGTTAAAATATTTAAATGCCTACTTCCATTTAATGAAGGGGCAATTAATCATTCATACTTTATGAGCTTGAGCATTTTGACATCCAGTGCAGAAGGCACTGGCCACATGTGGCTATTAAGCATCTGAAATGTGGCTGATCCGAATTGAGATGTGCTATATATGTGAAATATACATGGAACTCTGAAGATTATGAAAAAGAATGAAAAATACATCATGAACAGTTTTTAAATATTTAATCTAATTGAAATGATAACTTCAGGATATATTAGGTTAAGATATATTATTAAAATTAATTGCAGCTGTTTCCCTTTTTTTTTTTTTTAAACATGGCTTCTGAGAAATTTAAAATCACCTAAACTGCTCCTGTTGGATTTCCGTGGGAAAGCCGTGCTCCAGAATGTGTCATTGTATCCCACATTTGCCCTATATTCATCCTGTTCTGTGTAATAATAGCAGGATGGGAGGCTGGGGGATCAAGACTGTTGAGTTCCTTGAGGGCATAATGACTTATTTGCTTGGTGTACTTCAGAGCCAGAACATTTCCCAGTGCATGGCCTGAGGGAGATATATATTTTATATTTGTTGAAAGAATGAAAGAATAAGTGAATGGATGAAAGAGTATAATGTTTGTATTCTGCATAAGAAGGAGGAAAGTGTTTCAGAAATATTTCCAGCAAAAGTGGATAGGATTTTAGAAACTGTAGTCTTTAAAGGTTACCATAGCTTGTTTTCTGAAAAATACATGAAGGAGAGGTGCCTCGTTCTAACAATTCAGAGTGGATGATATGTGACTGTCTTAGATTTAAAATGCCTCTTTCCCTCCAAACAACACATAAATATTTAAGCACAATTGTACTGTAACTTAGTAGCTCTTGAATCATTTATTGAATGTACTTGGATTTGACATACTTATCATACTTGAAATAAGAAGTGGTAAGATATGAAGTAAAAAGTCATGGAATTAAAACTCTGAAGGTTTGACATGGTCAAATCTGCTATTTATTAGGCATAGATGTCCCCAAATTAGGCATCTTGCCTTGTACAAATGGATCTTAGGTGCATTGTTCCCCAAGGCACTACCGTAATTTTAGGCATGAAGGTTTTTTGTTTGTTTGTTTGTTTGTTTTTTTGTTTGTTTGTTTTTTTCCCCCCTCTATGCACGGAAGCACAAAATGGTCTTGTGTCCAAGTGCAAACTGAAAGCAAGAAGCAAGGTGGGTAGAGGGAAGGAAGAAGCTGTTCTTTGTTCTGTTCCTGTGAAGATTCTGGGTACTTCAGCCCACGTTAGTCATTCAGTGCTATTTTTGAGTGAGTCCTTCCTTTATACATCACAGTTAGCACTGGAAAACAACCAGGTGATAGCAAGAATGCATATGAAATAGTTTTAACTTAGCACTACATATGTATACAAAAATGAAATATGAGGGAAGTCAACAGATTTCTTTCACAGAACTTCCAGTGAAAAATATTTCAAATACAATGTAAAAAATACATGTTTTCATGTCTGTGACAGCTTTTTTCAATATGGTTGCACCATCCATGTGAAACCATTTAAATTTAAATTGGAATTAATTAAAATGAAATAAAACTTAAAATTCAATTATTTGGTCCTAGAAGCTGTATTTCAAGTGTTCATGGGCTACCTGTGGCTAATGGTTACTGCACTGAGTGATGAACACAATACTGCCATCATTGCCAAGAGTTCTGTTGGATAGTGCTTCCTTAGATGATTCATTCTCTTATTTAAGCTTGGTTTCCTTATCTGAGAAAAGGGAAGAATGATGATTTAGTTTTTAGTTAAAACACAAGATTTCTGACAAAGTCAAATGTTCATAAAAGTGCTATGCAAGTGCTCCAAAGGTGAGTTATTGCCAGTATCTGCGTCAGAAGAGGGAGGTTAGAGGTAAGAACTGGTTATACTAGACAAATGACTGGATATTCACTGTGTCTAGAGCCCACTTTTCTTCTGTGCACCTGCTATATTTTGGCTTAACATAAGTACCTGGCTGGACTTAACATCTCTTTTGCCCCCCTGATATCCTCTTGGTCTACCTTTTCTATTCTACCCACTGCTGCAGAACCAGCTACCATGCAGGTCAAATCTAACAGCATCTGGCCTCAGCTGCATTCTCTAACTCTTGTGTTCTCCCTGGAGTTTCTATGACATGGCCAATGTAAGGTACCTAAAGGAACCTGCTCAAACATTCTGAAGTATATGCAGCCTTGAGAATAGGAGGGGTAGCACCTCCTGGGACAAACTTTGATCAATAGGCAATGGGAGCAGGTAGATAAATATACCTCTCATTTTTCTCTTACACAGCCATTATGTGGTATATTTTATAAGGTTCCCCAGACGGTCCTAGGGGGATGAGCCCCGATTGTCCATGTGGTGATCTCCCTGACAGTGCAACTGGCCAAGCTTTTCTTCATTCCCTATTTCATCCTTCACAATCCCTCTTCTGTTCTTTGGGATCACTTCTTCAAAATAAACTCCCTGCAAGACCTTGTCCAGGGTGCACTTCTTTTGGGGGCACCTAGGTTAGGATGAGTCTTTTGGATGATTTCCCACTTTTCATCCACAAATTTTCTGGAGGTCATTTGAGATTTAGAATTTGAACAAGTTGCTTTAATATCATCCATGACCTTGAGCCTAAAGACAAAATTAGTCATGTCAATTAGCCTACCAATTCTTACTACATCTGCAGAGAGAAAATTTGTAGAGATTGGAAAAGGCAGAGATATGCAAGAGTCTCCATGAGGACCCAAAACCCCTAATGTAAGATAAACATCAGTATGTTTTTAGTGAAGTGATTAATGTATGCCCAAAACTGTGCCTGGGAATAAGAATTAATAGTAATAAAGATTTTTTTTTTACCCCAAAGTAGCTTATAAACAATATTAAAACTTAAGCTTTGATGTCAGAAGAGCTGAGACTTGGTTTTTCCTTAGCTCAAAACCACATTTGTTTCTTTAATATTGTTTTGTACCTACTTAATCAGACAGTAGACTGTAAGCTCAGTGAGGGTAAGAACCATGTCCTTTTACATATGCCCTTTGCCCTTGCACCCAGGAAGGGGCCTGACAAATAGTACTCAGCAAATATTTTTTTGGCTTAATGAATAATAATAATAATTAATTATAAATAATTATAAATTATAAATTATAAATAATAATAAATAAATAAATAGTATTTATTGACATTTTACTTTGTGTTAGGCCAGGGGCTGGCAAACTATGGTCAGTGAGCCAAATCCATCCAGGATCTGTTTTTGTGAATCAGGTTTTATTGGAACATGGCCATGTTGCCTGAGGCTGATCTCAAGCTATGCTAGTAGAGTTGAGTAGTTGCAGCAGAGCCCAGAAGGCCCACAGAGTCAAACATATTTACTCTTTAGCATTTTACAGAAAAAGTTGCCAACCCTTGTGTTAGGTCATAGGGTGCTAAAAGGCTGCATTTGCTGTGTGTGCCATGGAATGGAAAATGTTGGGAAGGTCCTTGATCACTTCTACTGAGTAGGAGATAGTGTTCCAGAATATTGCATACCAAGGTATGGAAAGAACTGTCTGTACCTAGAACTTTAAAGTATGGAGCAAGGAGAGCTAAGAAGCCTTTTCTTTTCAGCAGGCCCTAAAACATGGACCTAGACATATGTCTACTGATCCTCTTGGTGTAGGGTCTTCATAGCCTTAGCTGTGGGTAGGAGAAATTGCTCTTTGTTTCCTCCCCAAAACCCCTGCTTAGAGTATCTGAGTTCTTGGATAATAAGATAATCATAGCTATGAACTTATGGAGAGAGGGTGAAATCCATGTGTCTATTTTGTGTTGTATCTGTACTAAATCTCCAGGTCCCAATAGAGCATTTGTACCTGATAGACCTGTGGAAATTATGGAATTCTCACCATATTATATATGAGGACTGTTTCAGTCAGACAAATAGTCTTGTTTGTTGTAGGTATAGAAGCTATGGTGACTGTCACACACTAGCACATAGTGGAGGTGGACTCAAGCTCAGGTTCTCCTGACCCACACTTGGGATTCCCTGCCCTCTACCTGTCTCTAGCTGTGCTCTTCACTTAGTTTTCTCATTATTACGGGGCTGACTTTCCTCAGAGCCAGGAACTAACTGGATGATTGCTAAACTCACTTCCTAGTCTTGGACGGTACTAAAACAATACAGCTATTATTTGTAGTCATGAATTGAAAAGACTAGTCTGGTTTAACTGAGGTGGGAAAATGTTTTGAAAAGTAAGGGAAAAGTGAAGGAATTTCATAGTGGCTAAGCACTGTAATCAAATGAGTTTTATTTTAGAGAGCTTCAGGCTTCCATGCCACAACTAGGTCTGAAATCACTACAGTAAGACTCAAAGGTCAAATTGACCAGAAAATTAAAAAAAAAAAAAAAGAATGAACCAAATGGAAGACACAAAGCCCCCTTTGCTTTCAAACTACTACCCTCTATTCGGAGCTGGAAAGGGCTCATCGCAATTGCTTCATCCCATAACAGCAATTTGCACAAGTTCTCCTTGGTTTTCCCAGTGCAGTAAATCTTATCTTTCTTTATCCCAATGCTGGTTTTTTTTTCTTTCTTTTTTTTTTTTTTAAATTTATTTTCCTTTTAATTCTAAGAATCTGTTTCTTCCTCTGTTCATTTTGAAGTTCAAAGGCATGCTTTTTCAAATCTTCTCCATTCAGGTCACCTTATCTCTGATCTGCTATCTCATCAGTTTTATTGTCAAAGCCTCACTGTGGCTTCAGAGCACATGGTTTATTTTTATTTTTATGTCCTGACTTGCCCTGGGCCACACAAGTCATTCAGAAAAAGGTGGCCCTGGGACATGCAGGCCATACTCTCCCCTTAATCCCCATAATTAATTGTTTTTTAATCAGTGGCAATGACTCTGACAAATGGACCTGCCAAATATTTGCTTACTCCCCTTATGAGCCATTCAGTTTCGGCCACTGAACCCACACAGTTGCAGATGAAGCATGATGAGCTGGCTTGGGGATACTGAGCCAAGTCTTGATCTTGCTGAGCTTTAGAATGCTTCATGAATTATGAGGGCTTTTCTGATACAAATCTTACTCAAATTTTGAAAGTGTTTAAATAAACTTTTTTGTCTTTTTTTTTTTTCAATGAATATTAACTTACTTTAAGTGCTAGGGCATAAAGACAAGGCAGGCAGATTATTCTTCTGCCTTCATGGGCATTCTAGTGCAGAGAGAAAGAAAATATACAAAAACCAAGTACCATGCACATTAATAAACAAATAAGCAATAAGTGATATGCGCTATGAAAGGAATAAAGTAGGAGGATGGGATTGAGACTGGGGTGAGATGTCAAAGTTGGGGGTCAAGCAAGGTGTCAATGAAGGGGTGACATCTGAACAGTGATATGAGTGATAAGAAAGAGCCAGGCATGTGAGGAACTGGTTGATGGTGGGGTGAAGGGGTCCAGACAGATGTGAGATAGTAAATATGCAAACTTCAAGGCGGAAAGGAGCTTGGTGTGTTTGGAGAATACAACGGAGCCCAGTGTGTTTAGAGTTAGATAAACATAGAGGATAGTAGTTCAGGATGAAGTAAGAGATATAGGTAGGGCCACACAATGCTGCCCCTTGTCTTCCCTTGTAAGGAATATAGGTACCAGCTCTGTTCTGTAAACCATGATGGGTGCCAGACACTAGGGCTATACACACCAATAAGACACATTTGTGGACCAGATCACTTGCCCTGAGGGTCTTGCCTCCTTGCATCTAAAAAGCTCCTCCTCCACTTAGGATTTCTATCACTCCCAGATGCTCCCAGACCTCTAGGACTCTCACCTTCCATCCTTTCCTTCTTAGACACAATCAGAAGTCAAGACTCTCAGCCAATACTTTATCAATGAACATGCCTCTAGGCTTCCCAAATCTGACTCTATCCCTACCTCTTCCTGCCCTCTGAAACCCCCGTGGTTTCCTGGAATTCACAGGGAGCCATGAACATATCCCCTATGTTCCAAACTTTCTTTCTGAAAGGTCCTATCACCTTCTTGAACTAAGCAAAGTCTTTTGTCCCCTGGTGAAGCAGCTTACCCTGAAAGGCTTCCAATGGTGGCTGTTTCATGTTCATACCCCACAACTTAGGGCCTGAAGGTGATGTGATTATTCCTTTTCCACATGGTGTGTTTTCCTACTTCAAAAATCCCAGCTGCTTTGAAGCATATCAAAAGTACCCAAAAGTACCTGGCTGAAGAGTACAGAGGTACAGAAATACAGAGGAAGTGCATCCAAAGTGTTAGCCTTAATTATATATTTTATCATTTTACTTTTGTTTTTTAGAGCAGAACAGGAAATTTGTGGTTAGAGACATAGACTTTGGAATCAGATTGCCTGGGTAGGATCCAAGCTCTGTCCATTTTTTATTTGTGAGACTTAGAGCAGGTTAGTTAATGTCCTTGGGACTTGATTTCTTATCTTTAAAATGGGGATAAGGTAGTTGGAGAGTACTCTGAATGATGTTTGGCATAGTATAAGTGACATAATAATGTCTGCTATTTTTTACTGTTATTAATTCATCGATGACTTGAATATCTGGCTTACCTATTCCTCTCCTCCTTTCTGCTTTATAACATCCTTAGCAAATTCAGCATCCATGAAGTTGGGTCATCTATGACTGTGCTCATTCAGACTTTGGCAGACTTAGCTCCAATTATTTTTTCCTCTGCCCCACCTCAGCCACCTAATCACATGCCCATGTTCTAGTCTTTGTTATCTCCAGCAATTACATCTCTCCCAAATCTTGATTTATACATCCCACTTGCTTATTATTATTCCTCTCTCGCTAGGTTATTTTCTCCAGCATTTGCCCTCCAGAGACTAACATCATTGACCTTAACTCCATTTACCTTTCCACAACTTTGGGCTTTCTGGTACATGGGAGGACTTCATTATGGATTGGCAGAATGTGATAAGTCCTAATTCAAGCAAGTCTCCCTCCACCCTCCTGTTCCCCCATCAGAGGAATAGGGGTTCATGAAAAGTTGCATTTATTGACAATCCCCCAATCTGATAAGTCCTGGTAGCTTTTGTTGACTATGCAATCATTATACAAATCAAGTGTATATTAGTAATGCAGGAGACAGACACCAAACTTACCCTGGGTGAGTAGAGGGAGAGTTTTATAAAGTGACTCCATGCAAAGCTTTGGAGAAATGAACAGGAAAAAATGCAGTATCTCAAGGGTTGACAACAACAATGAGCTGTCAAGAACTTTGTGTCTGAAGAGCAAGGGGAAGGAGAAATTACCTGCATCCAGAAAGAAGATTTCAATAGAAAAATCTGCTTCAGTAAAGGAATAGAGCCAATGGAGCAGAAAGAAGTGGGTGTATGGGGGTGCAGGCTGGGAATCAGTAGCCTGAGCATACTTCCTCTGTCCGTGACCTCTTGCATCTCACAACCAGAAGCCAGATGGTGAAGAGTTTGCAACCATATTGGCCAGGTTAGTGGGTTGAAAAATGTATGGAGAATAGATCTCAAAAGGAAGGCAGAAAGTATCTAACATATGAATTAAACCCTCATTTTTATAAGATGCATGCTTTAGAAAGCTAGTTTGTGCCAAAGCTCCCACCTGGTGTCTTTATGACTTCTGCAGGCAACACGAGCTCCGAGATGTCATATTTGTCAGCCTGTGACATGGCATGGTACAGCACATGGTGGATTGAGAATGCCCTGGTGTCCTTTTCCCTTGGAGGTTGTTCCTGGGAAATGTTACAGGCCCTGTTTATCATATTTCTGAGAGGTGAAATTGTGTTTCATTTTTCTTTTTAGATAGTTTTGAATAGTTTATATATATTTCTTCCTGCCCACCTTTCTTTGTCATCATCCCATTCCAGGTCTCTATAAAATAACTTCTTGGAAATTCAAGATTCTAAGGGTTGGGGAGGTGGTGAAGACAAGTTGTTGAGACATAATACATGAACTACAATGCTCATTAAAATTAATGTCAAGTAAGAGAATTATAATGGTCATTGACTCTTGTGCTTGGTCCATAAATGAGTGAATTAAGATCTAGTCAGAATCAACACTTTAAATGTATCCAACTTTATTTTCTGTACCTGTAGACTGAGTTAACTGTATGTTAGCAACTGAATATTATGTTTCTCATTCATTCGTCCTTTTGTTCATTCATTCCATGACAATATTTTGATTATCTATTTGTACCAGCTCTCTGCTAGATTGAAGCAGGGTAGGGAACAGTGGTAAACCATAAAGGATGAGAGACATGGTCTCTGTCTTCTGACAGTTTACCACTAAAAGCTGGGCAAATACTAGATTCCGGATTACCAGTTCGCCTGACAATGCCCAGCTAATTCTGGAACTTATCTCCTGAAAAATGTTAACAGTAATACTAGCTAATATTTAGAGACTATTATCTCTATGCCAGAAACTCTGTTTGCTATTTTTCATTTTCTTTAAAAAATTCAAACAATGCATGTATAGAATTTAAAAATTCATATAGTATTATAAAGCTTATTATAAAACTCAGAGGCCACTATTTTTAAAATGATCTGACCAGTTTTTCTACTCTTTATCTCATTTTCTTATACCATGTTCATATTATAATTGCTAGGTTTTACATTTTTGGATATGTGTCTTTGTCTTCTTATTTGGAAGAAAAGGAATTAGGTCTCTTTCCATACCACAATCCTAAACACTTCTCCTTCCCCTGGTTCTGCTATACCAATATTCACTGTTTAAATTTGTATATATGATATATTCCTCATTGCTGAGCCACACAGCATGTTTTATAATATTTTCGCTTTCTTTTTTCCATTTTGGTGTGTGTTTCGGGAGATAAAAAATTGCCCTACTTTTTCATTTATTCCATGTAACAGTCATAAATGCATCTACAAACTCTCTTCCAGGTGGCAAAACTCTGCATATTATTGTCAGTAATCTGTCGTTTTTTTGTTTTTTCTCCCTTGGAAGCATCCTCCTGTAGTCCTTTTTTTCTTACTTCTGTCTCATTTTGTTGCTCTGCACACTGGCTGCACCACAGTGACCTTGGAGCTTGTCTTTAGCAGCATCTTGGAATTACCTCCTTTTCTCTGCTAAGTTGGATCTCCTGTTTCCTGGATCTTTTCCTCGTCTGATTCCCTTACTTTGACGGAGTATGGGTTCCAACAGCTTTCTGAGGAAAGCTGTTTGGTAGGCAATATTTTGGGACCTTGAATGACTAAAAATATCTTTATCTTCTCATACACTTGACTGATAATTTAGAGGGTTGTGGTATTCTAGGTTGAAGCCATATTTGCCTTGGTGTTTGGGGTTTTATTATCCATCGACTTGCAGTCTTGAATGTTGTTCATAAGCCCAATTTCATTCTAATTATTTATCCTTTTTAGATGATTGTTTTATTCCTCTGTTGCAACTAACTGGACTTTTTCTGTTGTAATATTCTTAGAAGAATTGTCTCAACCTGTTCTTGTACCAGTTCTAGAAGACAGGTACTGTTCTTGCCACCTTTTTAAAGGTGAAGAAAGGAGATACAAGGATGTTAGACACATCACTAGTACACCTGGAAAGCAGGTGAGAGTGCTGAGATTTAAGCATGAGTCAGTTCTGCTTACTTCACCTGTACCCTTCATCATGATGCAAGAAGACATTCCATAAAGTTCAGGCTTAACACCAAGTTTTGTCTCAGGCCATCTGTATATGCCCATTCTCCTTTGGGTCCAAATCTACAGCTGAGGCAGTGGTTAAAGCTCATTCAATGCCTGGCTCACCCCATTCCCTTCTCCCCACCAGCCTGCTGTCTCAGTATGTATTGGAGCCTGGTATGTGTGACCATGATGTTCCTGGAAACTGACTCCACTCACAATCTGCATTACCCATCTTTTAGCAACTTCTCTTTTCAAACATCTGATATTTGAAAATGCAGGAGTCTTATATCACTTTCCTCGAGTTATATTTCTGTTCCGTATTTCTGCCACTTTCTGTAAGGGAACCTTATTTATATTCCAGTGATTTGTTGTCTTTTCCTTGGCTATAGATCATACTTTTTCTTAATTTGACATACATTCAAAGTACCTGAGATAAATTTTTTAAAATTCCTCTTCATTTTACTCCTGGCAAATACTATCTCCTAAGGTCTCCATTGTGCATCTTGAATTAAGAAGGATTTATAATTAAGTGTATATGCAAGGGAAGAGTGTCACCATCAGGAAGTGTAAAGAGCAGGGAACCTGAAGTCAGTGGGCTTTCATTTTAGTCCTGGATCTACCAGCTACTTGTTGTTGACCTTGGGTAATTTTTCCAACCATTCTCCATCTTTGCTTCCTCATCTCAACAGTGGGTTAATTACTCGCATCCTCCCTGCTGTTACTGGATGTCACAAGGACAAATGAAAAAAAAAAAGTGAGAAAATATTCTGAAATTCTACAGTAGTCTTTGTCAGTCTGTCATTCATTTATAATCATCAAACTTTGAGATATATCTATATTATTGTGCATTATTACTTAATATCTAGTATTTTTTTTCTTTAAGACAACTTACTTTAAAAATATAAATTAATTTATCTATAAAGGGGAATTAATGGAAGGGAAATAAAGACAGAGGGAAATCTAGGAAGAATCCCAGCTCAGAAAGTGAGAGTTGTTCAATGTGTATGCTAGGGAAGAACAGACAGGTGTGAGTCTCAGGCTTGGGCATGAGTTTTCCAGGGTGTTGGGTCCAAAAATAGGCAGATAGAATGAGTAAGAAAGAGGAAGACCTGAGGCAGTGGGTTGATCTCCTGAAAGAGAAACCTAACCTGAAAAGGAGGATTGAGGTAGGGAGAAAGAGAGAACTGTGGTGTCAGTGACTTATAATGAATGGTAAGGTGAGGTACTGGTAGGGTAATGGCTCTATTGGAAGGGAGAGGCTGGGACTGAGAAAGAAGAGCTAGGAAGTTAGAGAAAGGTTTGGTTTAAAGAAGTCATATAAGGGTCAGGGTTGAGGGACTGGGGTACTGGAGGAGACATAAGGTTGGTTGGGGACCACAAGAGTATTGAGAAAGTTAAAGGAAAGGATGCTGATGAAAGGTGGTGAGGGATGTTGAATAAGACTTGAGGGATGGGAGTTGCCAGGGTGACACTGCAGCAGGTAAGCAAGGGGACCCATCTGGAAGTGGGCAGATCATTGAGGTGATGGAATATGTGTCCTCATCACATTAAGTTTCACAGACTTTCTTCTTGGGACAGGACTCTAAGAATAGGGATACCCATGAGCAAGTGGAAAGAATAGTCAGTGTATCATGTAGACATGCATGTCTTGCTTTAAATTGTTTTTATATTGTATACTGCCGTATGTGTGTATACCATACTCTGGAAAACACTGCTTTAACATATTCTGCGAATAGATGGAATTATTTATAGTTAGCTCTTTGAGTACACTTTATCGTCTTTATAAATCTTCCCTGGCAAATACATGCCAGGGTCTAGAAACTCAAAAGAATCCCATGGACATAGTTATCCCTGTATTTATATGGTGACTGGGGAGCAGGTGGAAGATAGATCTTGGTAAAATTTTAAACTTGTTGAAGTTCAAACTCAGAACACCTTTTAACTTCTGGTAAATGTAAACCCTTCCTCCTTTTTGATTTTCATTTGGGTTTTTCCTCAAAAAACTAAAAGTTCTTGTTCTCACAACTTTGGCTTATATAGGAAGGGGTCTGAAAAAAGAAATGCAATGGAAACAGTTACATCATAAACTATTTCAAGACCTGCCCTAAAATGGGGAATCTGGGAGATAGCTCAGTGTTCCTCTTGCTGGGTCTCTATACTGGAAAGCTGAAGACAAAGGGGATTAACTGTCCTAAACATTATCTTAGGATTTGGGTTTCATGCCTGGGAGGCCCAACCCTGCAGCTCTGCCTAAGCACAGAAAGATAGTAACAGCTCTAAGCCTGACTTGTACATCTTTAGCTACAGTGGGGTCATTTACAAGGACATTGGTTATGGATGATTTTGAGAAGGTGTATGTATCAACAGGGGGAAACAATGAGGAAATGGTTTAAGGAGAAAACATATCAGCTTTTGTAACACTTCCTGTTTTCCTCTTTCTTCCTTCCTTACCCCTTCCTTCTCCAAGGCTAGGATTTAAATTTAAATTTGAGTTCCTTTTGCAGAATCCTGTAAATGTCTGCTTTTTAGCATAAAAGTAATCACTATGCTTTTGAGAATCCATGTTCAGTGCGCTTGGGCTGAGGTGGTAAGATTCTGAAGCTAAAATGGAGGTCAGAAGTCATTTAATTCTGTCCCCTGTCTTTGAAATGAGAAACGTATAGGCCACAGGGGTGAAATGATGTGTCCAAGGTCACCCAGATGGTTAGTAGCAGCATCAGGGCTGGGTTGCAATTCCCTGACTCCATCTGTTGTAAATCCTCTTGGACAGGCTTTGTGGCAAACTACCAGGGAAGCTTATTGGAAAGCATTTAAAAACATTAGACCGTCTGCAGATGTGATTTTAAAGATTATTTATTTGTTTTACTGCAGATCATGACTTCCCCTCCATCCGTCTTCTTGTTCCAGGGCCAGATTCTGTCCTTTGATGTTCTTTGTGGCATTCAAGTTGCCTTTGGCCTGAATCAGAAGCAGGGTTTGACCCAAAGCTACTGGTGCCTTTGTTTGCTCTCAGAGGACTTCCCCTCCTTGCAGGAGGCTCTGAAAAATCAGTTGTCTTAGAGTTACTTTCTACACAAGATGTGTCCTGCTGTGTCTGTGTCATAGAATCTTTGAGCTGAATGAGACCTGTAAGGTCATCAGCCCAACCCCTGACCCAGTTCAGGCACGTCTTCCAAAAATTTCCTGGCATATGGTCACATAATTGTATGGCTGAAAGTTAGCATGGGGGTCAAAAAATATGTATGTATCTTGGGTTTATTTTCTCAGGTAAGAAGCTGAAATTCAGAGAGGTGAAGTAATTTACTTTTGTCCGGGTGGAGGAGCTAAAACTAACTCTGGCTTCTGACATAAGTCTGTAGCTCTGTCTACAGTACCATCTTATCCTTAATTAAATGCTTGTAAGAAATGTTCAGTGAATCATCCATGCATATATTAATTTGTTAACCATCATTACTTTACTAAGCCTTATAGAACTAATAGTTATAGGAAAATTGACAATAGAGCAAGAGGAAAAATCCTCACATAGAAGTCTTCATTCCCTAAGACAATTGGTTTCTTGAAAGTTGTGTTAGTTTTCTAATGGTGCTATAACAAATTATCACAAACTTGGCTTAAGACAGCACAAATTTATTATGTGTAGTTCTTGAGATGAGAAATCTGTAATGACTCTCACAGGGCTAAAATCAAGGTGCTGGCAGAGCTGTGTTCCTCTGGAGGCTCTAGGCAAAAATGTTTCTTTGGCTTTTCTAGCTTCTAGAAGCTGCCGACAGTCATTGACCCCTGGTGTGATCCCTTTCTCCGTCTTCACTGCCTCATTCTAGCTGATCCCATCATCTCTGACACTCTCTTGCCTTTCTCTGTCCTTTACAAATCTTATGGGATTGTATTTAGCTCACCTGGATAATCCAGGATACCCTCCCCATCTCAAGATTCATCATTTAATCACCTCTGAAACTTGTATCATGTAAGTTAACATATTCATAGGTACTCGGGTTTAAGATTTGACTATCTTTGGAGGTTTGTTTACTCTGCCTATCACAGAGGTCATAGACAAAACATCCAGAGAGGTCATCAAAAGATGTGAAGAAGGAAAAAGACCACAAGAGAACTGATACTTGAACCAAGTTGTGAGGGATGGGAGAGGTTCACCAGCCAGTGGAGGTAAGATGGGACATGACAAGTAGAAAGAATAGCATGTTTTAAATTGCCACATAGGAGAGGGAGCACATGGCACTTCTGGGGAACACCTGGTCCCTTAATATGCCTCTTAAAGATTATTGCCCTATTAAAATATTTCTCCTAAAACTTCAATAATTTGCACACATAAACAAATTAGGATAAGAAACACAATAAGATATCCCAAATAATTCAAGGTAATATTGTATAAAGTGCATTTTTTTCCCATAAGGCTTGAAAGTAGAAGAACATCGTGAGAGATGGAAGTTTGCATTTCAAGTCTTTCAAGGGATTAAATAATAAAAAAGGATCAGGTGGTGGGCACTGACCAAATAGATTGCCTGGAGAACAAGAAGAGGCCTAAATGTTAAGAAATAGTTACTTTAAAAGTGTGTGTGTGTGTGGGGGGGGGTGATGGCTACAGGAAGCATAATCTTTATTTTATTTTATTTTATTTTTGGCTTCAACTCTGTGATTTCACAAATGAGAATGACTCATTGTTGCCAACTGAATCCTAGAAATTGCTTGATTTATATCCATCCAACAGTGATTCTAAAACTCCATTCTTATAGAACACCTTATTCGAAAAGTCTCTTTGAGTGGTCCTTGGCTATATTAATCACTATGATTTTTCTCCAGTTCACAGAAAAGAGAATAAACAAAATAGAATTCTTTTCAATTTATAGTTGTTCTCCCTTACCTTTTTTTTTTTTTTTTTTTAAAGCCTGCTTTGACTTTCCTGTTAGCGGGTTCATAGCCAAATGAATGGATGGTAATAAATGTAATAGATGGAAAAATGCTGATATGGTGCTAAGTTTTGAGATGTAAAGAACAACAACATACATCAAAGAGCCCTATTTCTGATTTGCTATGAATGGATGTTCCCACAACTTATTGGGCCCCACAGAGAACATCACAATTCCCTCATTGGACTATTATCACGATTTGTATGACCACTACACTTTTATAGCAAATAGTTACTGGTGTTAATTATGTCCCAGGTTGTTATAAAATTAAGGGATACAGAGACACAGAAAATATTCTGAAAGGACACTTTCAGACCTTGGATCCAGAGAGAAAAGAGGAAATATTAATTTCTTTGGCATCCTTGGATTTACTAAATGATTTATTTGCATCCTTTAGCTTTGTAATTGTTAATCCTTCATACCAATTTTGTACAAAAAGAAGCAGGAAGAATGCCTAACACATGGTATTAGTTTAATCAATGAAAGTGGGATACATAATAAAGACAACAAAGTGAAAAGCTTGCTGTAAGTGGCCTATGATTACAGAGCTACTAACTGGCAGTGCTCAACGTGAAGTACCATCAAGTCAACCTAGGTCCAAAGCTCTTGCTCTTTGCACTTCCAAAAGCTGCTGATGTCTAGGAAAAATAATAGCTAGCATTTATTACTTGTTTACTATGGGTCAGATACTGTTCTAAATGCTTCATATACATTCACTCCTTTCTTCATTATTGAAAAAAACTTTTTTGTGGTAGATGCTATTAGTATCCCTATTTTCGAGATCAAGATACAGAGAGTCTGAAACTTGAAAAGTTATAGAATCTGCCCTGGGGTGCCCAGCTGGCTCAGTTGGTACAGCATGTAACTCTTGATCTAGGGTTGTGAGTTTGAGCCCCATGTTGGGTATAGAGATTGCTTTTAAAAGCAAAAAAATAAAAAAATAAAAAATAAATAAAAAAATAGGGGCTCCTGGGTGGCTCAGTCATTAAATGTTTGCCTTCGGCTCAAGTCATGATCCCAGGACCCTGGGATTGAGCACCACATCAGGCTCCCTGCTTGGTGGGAAGTCTGCTTTTCTCTCTCCCACTCCCCCTGCTTGTGTTCCCTCTCTCACTATGTCTCTCTCTGTCAAATAAGAAATAAAATCTTAAAAAAATAAATAAAACAAACAAAAAGTTATGGGCTTTGCCCAAGATTTTAAGCTTTTTTTCTTCTTTTCTTTTTTTTTTTAATTAAATTCAATTAGTCAACATATAGTTCATCATTAGTGCCAGATGTAGAATTCAGTAATTCAGCTGCCATGGCCTTCATTCTTAAAACTTCCATAGTTCTTGTTCTATAAGTCAGGGTGGGCTCTGGAGTAAGTCTGTCTGTGTCCAAATCCCTCTCTATAATTTAAAAAGCTTACAGTCTTCTTTATCCATTCATCTGTCAATGGACATCTGTGTTATAATGGAATATTACTCAGCCATCAAAAGGATGAAATCTTACCATTTACATTGATATGGATGGAAATGGAGGGTGTTATGCTGAGTGAAATAAGTCAATCAGAAAAAGGCAATTATATAGTTTCACTCATGTATGGAATATAAAAAATAGAGCAGAGTATCATAAGGGAAGGGAGGGAAAACTGAATGGGAAGAAATCAGAGAGGGAGACAATAATGAGAAACTCTTAACTCCAGGAAACAAACTGAGGGTTACTGGAGGGAAGGTTGCTGGGGGATGGGGCAATTGGGTGGTGGGTATTAAGGAGGGCACGTGATGTGATGAGCACTGGGTATTGTATGCAACTGATGAATCACTAAATTCTACCTCTGAAACTAAGAATACAGTATATGTTCATTAAGTTGAATTTAAATTAAAAAAAAATTAGTGGTCACATCATAGTCAGACCCCATCATCTGGGAATTCAAAAGCATGTGTAGTGAAGCCCTAGATATCCACTAGATATCTCCTAGTGGTACCTTAGGCTGCCTGTAAAGTTTGAGGATACATCAATAGGGTTTTTGTCCATACTTGCTCTCTTTTCATCTGTTGTGAATTTTATGCTTCTCTACATGGTTTAATTTGAATAATGGTTCTCTAACTTTAAAAGCTGGGAAGTTATTCTCCTACTTACAAAATCTGGGTATGGTCTTCAAGTCATCCTTTAATACTTTAATACTTTTTGTCCGTTTTCTTTCCCCAGTTATGGTGGGTTTTCACTACTGTCCAGGGCCAGCATTATTTGTTGCTCCTTACCTATAAACTTAATGCTTTTGTTGAGTAGGAAGTGTAGAAGGATCCAGGTAGGGCTCATGCCTTTCCCACGGTGGCTGCAGGCCCACTCTCTGAGACCTATGTCATGAGGGAGAGTCCCTTAGGTTTCACACCTTGCCTCTATCATTCTTCTGAGCACCCACTGAGGTCTGTTGTCTGTTGAGAAAAGCCAGTGAGTGGGCAGAAATTCCCATGGTGCCAGGGTTTCTATTATCTCATGTTACCCCTGTGTGGCTTTTAGCAATGTGTTAAAAATTTTAGTTGAATTTTTATGAACAGATTTTATGGCTCTTGGTGGCATCTGTCTTAGGTAAGTGTTCGATCTTGGTTTTTCTTGAAGGCATGTATCTTTTTTTTTTTTTTTTTTAAGATTTTATTTATTTATTTGACAGAGAGAAATCACAAGTAGGCAGAGAGGCAGGCAGAGAGAGAGGAGGAAGCAGGCTCCCCACTGAGCAGAAAGCCCGATGTGGGGCTCGAACCCAGGACCTGGGATGATGACCTGAGCCGAAGGCAGCGGCTTAACCCACTGAGCCACCCAGGCGCCCCAACATGTATCTTTCTTTTGATTTAGGGTAAGTTGGTTGTCCTATGACCTCAGTACTCAAATTGATTCAAAAAACTGTGAATTTGCAGATTGTCTGGCATTGTGTTTGCAGAACCCATGGTAATGCCACACTCTCCCATTTTCCACATCCTAAGCAGAAACCAAAAGTCTTTGACAAAATTCTTTTTAATGGAATCACAGATACTCAATGTGAGTTTCACTTTGGGCTTTCTCTGTCATCCATAGAGTCCATTAATAAGCCCTTTTGGGCATCTGGGACTCCCAAATCTTACTCTCAAACATCTCATAGTCTACTAGGATTCATAATGGCACCAACAAACAATTTTTGAATAGCAAGTAAGTGCTAAGGTAAAAGTAATCTATGCTAGTAAATAAAATGGGCAAATGGGGCACAACTCTGGTAAGAGACAAAGAAGCTACATTAGTTCTTAAAATAAAAACATTTTCCTAGTGTAGAAACCTGGGTAAGCCTTCTAAGAAGAAGAGCAGAATAATCTGAGTTTTGGAATTAGTGTAATTTTTGCTTTAACCTAATGAGATGGAGAGAATAATATGATGTCCTACTCACAGACTCTGTTGTTAACACTGTTTAAGGACATTCAACTTCTTTTCTGGCCTATATATTTTTATATTTGAGTAAAATGAAATAATATATGATATTCTGAAAGATTCGATAACTGTGTGATAATATAATGATGCTGAATAATTCACTTTTTCTATTGTTGAACATTTGGGCTTATTTTCATTTATTTTGCTTTTGCAAATGAGACTGTTATAAATATATTTTATATGTAAAATATATCTTACATTCTTTTTGGATTATTTCATTGGATATACATTCATATGAGAAGAATTTCTGAATTAAAGATGACTTCCAGCAATTTCATAATGCTACTGTATTGCCTTCTAAAGTAGTAGTGCCAATATTTATTTTTCCATTAGCTTAGGAAAATGCTCATCTTGTCACATCCTCACTTGCATTAAATAAAGGTAACTAATTTGATAGATACAAAAAATGGCACACCATTCATTCTTAAAAGTTGACACTCATTCGACTATGATAGGTCTGAAATCTTAAAATATTTCTATTAGCCACTTTTCTTTCTCTTTTATGAATTCTTTTTTCATGCTCTTTGCCCCTTTATATATTGGAGTGTCTGAATTCTGGCTGCCCCTTTGGAGTTTTAGGTTACAAGATCATACTTATTGGCTCTAAATATTATGAAATCTGCCAGAGTTCTAGAGCAAGGGTAACTCAAATCTGACTGTTCAAAACTGCCTTTGGAGCCTTTTTTAAAAATATGCATTCCAGGAGCACCTGGGTGGCTCAGTGGGTTTAGAGTCTGACCTCAGCTCAGGTCATGATCTCAGGGCCCTGGGATCGAGCCCTGCTTTGGGCTCTCAGCTCAAAAGGGAGTCTGCTTGTCCATCTCTCTCTGCTCCTTCCCCTGCTCTCTCTCTCTCTTTCTCAAATAATAAATAAAATATTTTAAAAAGTGTACATTCCTGAGCCCTATCCATGAAAATTTTCATAGAGTTGCTCTAGGGCAAGGCTCAGGAATCTGCATAAAAATCCAGAGAGTTGTGACATATCAACCCACTTTAAGAATGACTTCTCTTGTTTTCCATGCTTCAGTTGCCCTCTTTGATTATCATATTATACCTCCTAGGTTCTGCTCTTCACCTGGTAGTAAGCAGGGTAAATGCTGCATTCAAGAGGATGAGCCTATTAAATACTAGAGAATAAAGAGCACTGGCTTTTCGCTTGGCTTGGGTTTAAATACTACTTTGGTGCTTGCTAAGCTGTGGGACCTAGGTCATACTTGGATGATTTTCATTTTCTTTATCTTTAAATGGAGATAATCATATTATCTATGATGACTACTTTACTATTAAGACAAGGCTATCTTGGGGCGCCTGGGTGGCTCAGTGGGTTAAAGCCTCTGCCTTAGGCTCTGGTCATGATCCCAGGCTGCTGGGATCGAGCCCTACATCGGGCTCTCTGCTTGGGGGGGAGCCTGCTTCCCCGCCCTCTCTCTGCCTGCCTCTCTGCCTACTTGTGATCTCTGTCAAATAAATAAATAAAATCTTAAAAAAAAAAAAAAGACAAGACTACCCATTAAGAAACTTTTGTCATAGTCTTGGGATAAGATAATTGAGGTCTAAAAAGTAAGAAAGAAAAGATGGAACTAAGAGACATTAGGATGTGAGAATTGCAAAGTTATACTTAAATCACTGTAACTGGAGTGCTAACTGTGGCAGGTATCCTGAGAAGCACTTACATCATATTATCCCATTTGATCTTCACACTGAGTTCGAGATGGGTGCGATGTTCACTTTATAAATAAACTGAAATTCGGAAGGGTTAAGTGATTTGCCTCATGTGACATGACTAGGAGAATGGAGTGACCATGTACTAAGAGGAGGAAGATTGTAGGAAGAACAGGTTTGGGGATGAAGGTCTGGAGCTCAGTTTTGCACGTGGTTAAGTCTGAGATATTCACTAAATGTCAAAAGGAGATATAAAGAAGACACTTGCATTTATGGCTGTGGAGTTTGGGGACTAGAAATATTAAGCTTGGAAGTCATCAGTGAGAAAGCAGTGAGAAAGCAGTGAGAAAGAGATGACTCCAAATGCATGGTAAAGATGGATGAGAAAGGGAAGGTCTGAGTCCTGGACCCAGTTTTAAGAGGCCAGGAAGATTAGGCGATAGTGAGGAAATCGTGAGCGACAAAGAAGGAAAATCAGGGAGGCAAGAGAGAAAAAGAATAAATATTCAATAAGTATGGGTCAAATGAATGAAATGACATGTCTGGGTAGAATTCAAATCCAGATCTCTTTGACCCTGAAGCTTATATATACTTACCCAATATATGAGGGGTTGGCAAACACTGAAAGGCCCAGATAGCAAATATTTTTGATTCTGAGGCCCAACAGGCAAATTTGAGGCTATTAGGTAGGTGCTTAGATAACTACTTAAAATGTAACCCTTTAAAAATACAAAAACCAATCTGAATTCAATGGCCAGCAAACAAAACAAAACAAAACAAAAACAGGTTGCTGGCCCAGAGCCCCATTTTGCCAACTTCAGTGCTGCACTAGATTTTTCCCTTTAATTCTAGAACTACTGATTACCAAAGATATTCACAGTCAGGCATCCTCCCCTTAACCAGCTCTCAGTCTCACACAAAATCCTACAATAACTTCCAAGACTCTTTTCAGCAGTGCCACAGTTTCACTTTTTTTTTTCTTTATGTAAAGGTGGCCTGTATCTAATCCAGCAATTTTATTTCTCCCAAGACACTATTTCTTGTTCCATTTTGCTTAGTTGCATAGTTGGTGAAGAAACAGAGCACGGAAGTAAGCACAGAATTTGCATGAATGTGTTTGTCATCCACTGTGGCCTCCAAAGTGGGTTTCTGGCCTGAGAGAATAATGGAGGGGAAGGGTATTTCCCTCTCCTCTTCTTTTTTCTCTGAATGTCAAAAGAGAATCTGTGGAAACCTCAGTGTAGGCAGAGATATTTTCCCAAGGGGTGACACAGCGGGAGTTGCTATGATTCATTACTCCTGCATACGAACTCTGCCCACAGAAGCACTGTTTTTAGGAAGATAAAGTTCAAACTTGGTAACATTGATTTCTATTTTTCTCAACATGCTTTCTACCAAAAATCAGCTCTGTGACCTAAAATCATATTATGTTTACTCTCCTCTTCTGCAGTGCCTTCTGTCTATGCTCTCTGTTCCTCCCCAACCCCTAAATCCCAGCACCATGAGGTCCTTTCCCAGTGGAGCTTCTCACCTCACTAGCCACTTGTCTTCCCTCACTGCCACTCTCTGCCAAACTGTTCTCTTAGGACAAATGGACTCGTTAGGGAGAAAATCACAACAGACATTTCTCATTCACCTCTCAGGACACACGTATTTATAGATATTTCTGATCATCAAATGATTTCTACTAGAAATTCTCCCAAAGGTCAACTTGCCTTCTTGGAATTGCTCCTATTTGAAAAAGCAGTTTAATTATCATAACCCACCATCTTTGGGGAGCAGCCTCTGAATACAGAGGATGATCAAGGGCTTTAAAGTCCTGAGCTCAGACAGGGCAGCCCCTATCCATTTAGGTCTTGAGTCCTCCTGCAGCTATCCTGTCTCTGTCCTCTCTCTGGAACTGGGAATGAAATGCTTTTTCTCCCTTTCCTCTCCTGTTGTTGGCTGGAGGATGTTGCAACGTCTAGGGGTGATGAATGCCACACAAACCTTCTTCATTGATGAGTCAATATTCTATTTCAGAAAAACCATCTTTTCTTTCTTCTTGCTTCTGGAACGTTTCTTTTGTTCAGATTGCCTGCTGCCTGTTCAGGTGACATTTGCTATTTGTCCCCAAATACTTGTGACTTAACTAAAATGCTTTGTAAACAATGAGATCTATAAATTTGTAATTTTCCTTCCTTAGGAGCCAGAACAGAGTCTGGTAGAAGGGAGATAATCAGTGAATATGTCTTAGTCAAACTAAGGAGGGGCTTATTTATGCTGTCCGGTTGATAAATTGGAAAGGAGCAGGAAGGAGGTGGGAAGGCCAATTTAAAGGCCCAAATAATAGACCGTGAACTCCCTGGGGGCAGGGGGTAAATGTTGGCTGACCCAGTGAATGAAGCCTGGTGTGGTGGCTGAGTGGGTAAAGCAGAGCCATGTCTCCAAGAAATATAGCAGAGAAGACGTGTCAAGCAGGGAGCTGGTCTGGATGGAGGAAGAGCACAGAAGGAGTCAAAATGAACTCCAGCTTATTTATCTGGAAACTAACAACTAAACAGTTTGTCAAAGAAAGAGCCATCTGAGACTCAAAAGACATAGGTTCTGGGCTTGCTTCTCCCTCTTCTGTGTTGCTCAGTAAGCTAATTAATCCCCTTTGACCTCAACTTCCCTATCTGCAAAGTAGATACAACACCACCATAGAGTTGCAAGAATTATTATTATTATTCTTTTGCATAATAACAACTCCCTCTGGTGCACAACTCAAGGGCCTCCAAATATGGAAATTCCTCACAAGCAGACAAACTGAGAGGTAGGGTTGTTTGTGTGGGAGGGGAGAAGGGCCATTCCCTGGAACTCTGAATCCACAGAGTGCGTGCAAGGCTTGTCCCAGTGCGACCCGAGGGGTGGTAATATGTACAAAAGAGTATTGTCTTCTCAGAATCTGCTTGTGATATTTGCACAGGCTCATATGTCACTTTAAAGGGTTAACAGGAAACTGGATGTCACCTTGTCAGCCTTCCTGATCTCTTCCAGCTGGAAGTAATCCTGCTCAGCTCTGGGCACCCACAGCCCTCCATCTGTACTTTTCGTGTAGCACATTTCTCTCTGTACCTCAGACCCTGGATATTAATGCACATGGCTTATCTCCTCCCTAGACGGTAAGCAACTTGGAGGCAGGAGCCATGGCTTGGTTACTGATAAATTACACAGAGGTCTGCCAACTTGTCTTGTACTAGGAGAAATTCATTAGCTGCTTGTTGAGTAGATAGGTGGATGAATGGGCTGATGGAGGGATGGATGCACCATCAATCTTGTTCAGTAATGAATTCCGTGGCCCTCCCACAGAGCCTGGCACATGATGAACGATGAACACATACCTGCTCACAGACTGGACAGAAAGATGTCCCACTGATCTTGTTCTCACTGATTTTCTAGGGTGAGCACAGGGTCTGGCGCTTGCAGACTCTTAAGAAATAGTTGTTGACGGACTTTCTGTGTTTCTGAACTGCAAGAGCTCAACTAGCATAGAAGGAGAGGTCCACAAGTTGGTTTCATGTGATGCATTTCTCTCCAAAATAGAATAACACTGAGTTAATATACATCCCACGCTTTTTCCTGAATCTCCAGTCTGTGTATGGAGCAAGAGTCAGCAAACTGCAGCCCACGGGCCAATCCAGCCCACTGTCCCTTGCTTTTGTGAATAAAGTTTTATTAGAACACAGCCATGTCTATTCACATATTGTCTATGGCTGTTTTTGCATACAATAAGACTTGTAATGGAGACCATATGGCCTGCAAAGCAGAAAATGTTCACTGTCTTGTTCTTCATAGAAAAAGTTTTCCAACTGCTATGTATAGGAAACTGGTTATTATAACCCAGAAAGTGACACTTTCCATGAACAGCTGCTGGGCCACAAGCTAACAGTAAATGGCTGAGATTTTTGAGTCTTTATGATGAGAGGAAAATTTCTAACACACCCCTTTCTTGGGAGCAGTGATAGTTTCCTGTGCCCCACAGACATTAACCTCTGAACAACTGTCATGTACTTCCTATGTAGGTTTTACTTCCCAGAAAAAAAAAAAAATTAACTTTAGTCCAAACAAATTATAATTCTTAGCTGATGCAGAATTGAGAGAAAAGACATATGAGTTTATAAAATGTGACCTGGCATAAAGCTGGCCTCTTAAAAATAATTAACTTAGAGAGAGAAGACATGGTCCCTGACCCTAAAGAGCTCACAATCTCCTGGGATGACAGGCATGATAGCCCACAGTCAGAAGTAGATTGGCCATGCAGCTCATGAAACTTCAGACTCAGGTCCCCTCACACACACAGACCCCCTTCCACAGTCCTAGTAAGAGGTTCACATGGTCCATATGTTCTTGTAAAATTTGCAATGGGAATATATTTAACCTAAATAAGCTGTGTCCAACTTTGTAATACGTATTTTCTGTGTTTTCCCTTAAAGAGAACCCCCTAGATGTGCATAAGGCCTCATGTCCCATAACACCTGGATCTTCTCCTGATTCCATTACCGCACAACATTGTTTTAATGAGCTATGTCCTAGTAGTGGAAGAGAGTCTCTAAGGGTAACTAGAGGAACTGAGGAAGGTAACATCTGACCTAAGGATAAGCAGGACTTCTCTAGGCAAAGAGTGGCCTCTGTGGGAGGGTGGTGGGATGGGCATGGGAAAGAGCATATGCAGGTGTTTAGGGGTGAAAAAGCTTGCCATGTTTGGGGACACAAATCATATAGCATGGTAAAAGCAGAAATGCTCCAAGAGAGAAAGGGAGGAAATTAAGTTTATTTTATTTATTTTTTTTAGACGATGAGAATGGGCAAGGAGGCAGGGGCCAGATCCTGAAAGTCTTAGCTGGGAGGGGAGCTTCCTGGACATGAGGGTCTCTTGTAGAATACTGAGTAGGGAAATGGTTTGATTGTATCTTATCTTAGAAAGGTCCCTTCAGAAATCCAGGACAATTCCTGGTATTCTTGTCAACATTAGGGACCCGAGGATGGGGAGGAATATTTCGAGGGAAGATGACTTACTGTTGGTTTTGTGACTGTGGAATTTGTGAGGACCAGGCACCTGGACACCTTGGATTTTCTCCAAAAGTTTTCAGCTGCCCCATACAAGCGGGATCTCACCATTTGCCGTTCTTTCTGGACAAGCCTCCGCACGCTGCGCGGTGCCTCAAACCCCGGATTCATCCGCTCATCACTACTTCGCAATTCGTCCGCAAGCCATAGGGAATAGAAGGCATTGTCACCCTTGGGCTCAGCCATCATCAGGAGGGCACAAGGGACCCACGGAAAGGAAAAGTGAAAAAAGAACTTGGTCCACAATATACAGGTAAACATGGACTCAAGAAAGCTCAAAGAAAAAGAAATTCGAGTTCCTTTTTTTAAAGCTATGCTTTTAGGGGCACCTAGGTGGCTCAGTCATTAAGGTCTGCCTTTGGCTGGGATCATGATCCCACGGTCTTGGGATGAAGCCCTGCTCAGCGGGTTCCCTGCTCAGCGGAAAGCCTACTTCTCTCCCTCCCACTCCCCCTGCTTGTGTTCCCTCTCTTGCTGATTCTTTCTGTCAAATAAATAAATAAAATATTAAAAAAAATAAAATTAAAAAAAATAAAGCTATGCTTTTAAACCTAGGGAAGTCTGAGGTTGTGGTTTCTTCTATAGCCTCTTAACAGGAATCTCTGTTTCCAGATTTGCCCCCTGAATGCCAGCAGGAAATGCCAAACATCCTTGTCCCACCGTGCCCCACAGGGCTCATCTCTCCCAGAGGTGGGTTCCTCCTCTCTGCCCTCCCCACCCCTGGGGCATCAAGCTCCACACGGGTCATCTTAGTTCACCTCCTTCCTCAGCCACTCTCTTGACCTTGGTGCTTCTCCCCTTCAGGCATAGTTGTGGCTGCTCCGTGTTCCCATCAATGCCCTCTGTGGTTCATTTTGCATTCATGCTACTGTCCCAGTTGCTGGGCAGGGCATGAGGAGGCAGCTGCAGGCCCCCTTTCAGGGCACTCGCAGTGGTCATTCCCACTACCTAGAACACTGTCCTCTGGGCTTCTCTTCACTAGCCCATTGTTACCCGAGATGTCTCATATACAACATCATTTCCTCAGAGAAGCCCTTCTTGAAGCTCCAGGCTAGGCTGTGAACCAGAGTTAGGACATCACAACCCCCTTTTCCAAGGCACTTAGGGTTACTTACATTGTGAGTATTTATTAACATCTTCCTACCCATTAGGCTGACAGCTTTGTAAGAGAAAGAAAGACATCTGACTTTTTGGCCAAGTTACTTTTTGGATGTAGTCACATTAGAAAATCAATTTCTGGGGGTGCCTGGGTGCCTCAGTCAATTAAACGTCTGTCTTTGGCTCAGGTCAGGTTCTCAGGTCTCCTTGCTTGATAGGGAGCCTGTTTCTCTCTCTCCCTCTCCCTCTGTCCCTCCCCTCTGCTCATGCACTCTCTCTCATTCTCTCTCACTCAGTTAAATAAATAAGTAAAATCTTTAAAAAAAATCAATTTCTGGGGAATGAATGGAAGGGAGCTCACTCCTTAAACTTAAAAAAAAAAATCAAGCTGGGGATGGGTCAGTGTTTCTAAGACAGAAAATAACCTCTCCACCAGTTAGTGGACACAGAAGGGGGATGTGGGGATTAAACTTTTTCTCTGAGACTAGACTTGTCCTGTTAGTGAAAAAGTGATACACAAGGAGACGAGAGTTTTTCCAGGTAAAAGTTAAGCAATGATTTGTGTAACCAAGAGAAAGTCATTTGTCCCCTCTCCCGACCCCACCCCGTTAAGCACAAAAATAACCCAGGATATTAGTGGAGAACCCATTTACAGGCCTAGGCACCGCCCTAGAAGCTAGCCCTTCTCCAGTTGCCAAAATTAGGTTAGGAGATGGGGGTGGTCCCATGGTGTCAGATAAGGGCCCTAGATTGAGGAGTTTTGTTCCAAATATAATCAGATTCTCAAAGGCCTATGAGGGTTTACTTATTTATGAAAAGAAGACCAGCGCCTTCTGGCATTAGCACATTAGGGCTGCAGACTGAGTGCGCTGGAGAAATGACAGCAAGACTCCTTGTGACCCAGGAAAGCCACAGCCTGAGATGCTTGGACATTGTGTTTTTTGCTGGTTTCAAACATGCTTTCCATAGGAATAACATCATGGTTGCAGCAGAAACGCTGAACCCACAGATCTGTGACGTCGGCTGGCCTGCGTGACCCTCTTGGTGTCTCCTTCCGCCCCTGCAGCCTGTCACTTGCCATTCCTTCTGTCTTGCTACTTTTCTGAGAGCAATTCTGCCTGGGAAAATCTTCCTGGGAAAGGAAGCAATGAAATATGCGTAGAACACATTCCCAAGAACTGAGAGTTTTTGTAAAGCAGATCATGTAGGAAGTCTAGTGAGCCATTTAAATAACAACACAGAAAAGAAAAAAAAAAAAAAAGAGAGAGAGGATTATGGTTTTTTGCCCATCCTCCACTCCAAACCCCTTCTTCCCAAGTCCTGTTTGCTGAGGCCTCTTTAGTCCGTCCTACTTCCTGGGCCGCTTCAGAAAGAGAGAGAGGGGAGCTTAACCAATGTTTCCGTGTTTGCTTTTTAAGCAAGACCAGGGAAAAAGGGGTTCATTCACATGAGCACTGGTAAGCCAGAATTGCGGTGGCTGTTGGGCCGGAACGAAGTGAAACTCTAGAACATTTCAGTCCTCATGATCCTGTTATCTGCCCATATAATCAAAATGTGACTCCTGATTGATTTTGAGGAAGTTCCAATACCCCAGGCTATTTGCATCTTTCCCTTTTCTCACAGAGTTCGCTCAAGTGTGTCTGGTCATATGGCATCTGATTACACTGGCTTCTAGTTCCTCTTTCTCAGGGAGACCTGCGAACTCTTGAAGGGATGCATGTGTCTGATGGATGGGTTGGAATAGACCCGTTAGCTCTGTCCAGAGGAACTTCCATGTGGTAGACCTGGGGTGGGGTGGTGGTGTGGTGGGGGTGGGCATTGAAGAAAGGCATGGCCTTTCCTTCTTCCTAACTACATGGGTATATCTTTTTTTTTTTTTTAAGATTTTTATCTATTTATTTGACACAGAGAGAGAAAGAGTATGCATGGGTACGGGGAGGGACAGAGGAAGAAAAGGAGAAGCCGGACTTGGGGCTCCATGTGGGGCTCCATCCCATGACTGTGGGATCATAACCTGAGCT